>NC_138160.1:141464364-142664364 GCF_964165515.1 Mesoplodon bidens
CCTCTAAAAATTGTCAATGGAGCATTTATTTATTTTATAAATTCCTACTAACTGTATATAAAAGGGTCTGAACTATGCTCTGTGGTGCTACAGCTTCCTTATCCCCCAGTCTGTGACTGTAGAAATTCTCTCCTTTTTCTCTAGAAATACAGCTCTATCTCCAGGGTCCACACTTTTGCAACTTCCACAAGTGCCATTCATGTAAAACTTCAGATCCTGCCTGCTCTATATAGAGAGACCTGAGGAGAACATATTGATTTCAAATATTACTTTATGTTTTTAACATCTTTATTGGAGTATAATTGCTTTACAATGGTGTGTTAGTTTCTGCTTTATAACAAAGTGAATCAGCTATACACATACATATATCCCCATATCTCCTCCCTCTTGCGTCTCCCTCCCACCCTCCCTATCCCACCCCTTCAAATATTACTTTAAATAAATTGATACTAGTGACACAGTTAAAGTTTAGGACTACATTCCCCAGCCAGCTCTGTTTATCTAAAACTCTGGTGTACCAGGTTGGATTTCTGTTAGTTTTTCTAAAATAACTGGCTTCAGGAAAATAAAGTTTTCTTATGGTTTTCATGTGTTTGGCACTTTACTGACAAGACTGATTCTTTAAAAAAATTTTTTTAAATTTATTTTTTATTAAAGTGTAGTTGATTTACAATATTGTGTTAGTTTCATGTGTACAGCAAAGCGATTCAGTTATACATACATATATATGTTTTTTTTCAAATTATTTTCCTTTATAGGTTATTACAAAATATTAGGTATAGTTCCCAGTGCTGTACAGTAGGCCCTTGATGGTTATCTATTTTATACATAGTAATGTGTATATGTTAATCCCAAACTCCTAATTTATCCCCTCCCTTTCCCCTTTGGTAACCATAAATTTGTTTTCTATGTCTGTGGGTCTATTTCTGTTTTGTATACAGGTTCATTCGTATCTTTTTTTTTTTTAAGATTCCACATATAAGCAATAATAAACAATATCTTATATTTGTCTTTCTTTGTCTGGCTTACTTCACTTAGTATAATATGCTCTAGGTCCATCCATGTTGCTAAAAATGGATAAGAATGATTCTTTTAAACGAATTATCAATGCCATAGTTTTTCTATATGGGATCAGCAGTTAGAATGATGCTGGGAGTGGGCTGAGGCAACAAGAACCTCTTCGTTCCCAGCTTTTTTTTTTTTTTCCTTTGCCATGTTTTGCTTCCACCTTTGTACCTCTTAAAGAGTGCAGAGTTATCCGAAAGTCCCCTGGTCAATGCCGGGAGGGTGAGCTTTTCATTAGTGCTCTGCTGAGGTTCCCAAATCTTTTCTTTTCCTTTGCTTTCCTTTTTCCAACTTTATTGAGCTATAATTGACAAATAACACTGTGTAAGTTTCAGTTGTACAATGTGTTGCTTTGATACATTTGTAAATTGCAAACCGGCTTTGATACATTTGTAAATTGCAAACCGGTTACCACCAGAGTATTAGCTACCACCTCCATCCCATCACATAGTGGCCATTTCTTTTTTTGCTGCGAGAACATATGGGATCTACTCTCTTAGCAACATCCGAGTATAGGGTACAGCATTATTAGCTATAATCACCTGTGCTCCACCTCGGATCCCCAACCTTGTTAATCTTATAACTGGAAGTTTGTGCCCTTTTCCAATCGAGTTCACTCACTCTTCCACCTCATTTTTTTTTTTTTTTTTTGCTATTTTTTGTCAAAAGCAAACAATAAAAAGTGAGCTAGTAGAGAGATTGGTTTTATTCAGGCTAACGCAATAAGGAAAACACCCCCAATCCAAACATCAGAGTGTTTCTGCAGAGTGGTTTTGCCTTAGACTTTCATAGGGAGGAATAAGCAAATTATAGGTGGAGGTATTTTACATTTGGGATTGTTATTGTAACCAGGGGACTCTGTTAGCTAAGCAAGAAATGCTTAATCTCTATGTCTAGCTAGTTTGTCAGGGAGGGGGACAAACAATTCACCTACTCATTTATGAGACAAAAGAATGGGAATTGGAGAGTGTGTGTCTGGCCCTGTCATAGGAAACAAGGAGGTCACTAGAGAGTCCTGTCCTCCTCCTATGGGGAAGAGAGGTTCTTTGCAGTACTGGTTTCTAGAACACAAAATGGCGGGAGGTGGGGGGATTAACTGTCTGGGTTTTCCAGCAGCACAGGTAAAGCTCAATATTGTCGTTCGCCTTTATATATTAATAACTGAAGCATGCATGTAAATGCCTACTTTACACTAAGAGAACTTACCTGTCTGCAATTAAACTATTTTCCCCCTTAGCGATGGTTCACAATGGGGAATGATTTGGCAATGCTTGGAGATTAGTGTTGGGTAGCACAACTTGGTGCTACTGGCATCTAGTGGTGGAAGCAGGGGATGCAGCTAAACATCTCAAAATGCACAGGATGGCCTCCCAAAACAGACTTACTTGGCTCCAAAAGAGAATAGAGCTGAGGTTGGAGGCGGGGTGGGAGGGCTGGCGGGAGTTAGGGGAGTATTGGTAAAATTGCTCAATACCTCCCTTTGGGAACCAGGGCTTTAGAGGCTGGACAAAAACGTCTGAAAAACTAAATTCCTCCTGAGATGCAGAAAACAAGCAGGCTCAAAGGATTTTCAAATGCATCTTGAATTTCCCTTGGAGTTGTTGATTATTATTCATCTGCCTGTTATCTTTTATTTGAAACACTGGAGTTCAACTTGTATAATTTTTATACGAAGTTTGTAAAACTTTACTTATAAAAATTCATGGAAGAGCCTCAGACTTTAGCTAAGAGCAAGGATAGGGTACGGAGAAAACTTTTTCTTTTCTTTTTTTTGGCTGTGTCACGTGGGCTTGCAGGATCTTAGTTCCCCAACCAAGGATCAAACCCGCGCCCTTGGCAGTGAAAGCGAGGACCCTTAACCACTGGAGTGCCAGGGAATTCCCTATAGATGCATTCTTGCTCACCAACCTGGAAGCTCTCTGAATTCTGTCATTTTAGGTTTTCATGTTGGCTTCATTACATAGACAAGGTGGATTAAATCATTGGTCATTGGTGATTGGTTCAACCTTTAATACCTCCACAGGTGGGGGTTTGAGGCTGAAAGTTCCAACTCTCTAATCAAAGTTCAGTTTTTCTGGTAACAAGCCCTGAAGCTCTCTAGAAGCCGCTTAGCCAAGAGTTATCTCATTAACATACCAAAGACACTCTTATCACTCAGGAGATTCCAAGGGTTTTAGGAGTCTGTGCCAGAAACTGGGAACAAAGACCAAATATTTTTTATTACATCATAGGGACAAAAACCAGCCCTCCATTCATACAAGCATCCCCCCATCCCACTCTCAGAAAGTACACAGAACTCACCTCAGAAAATAGGTACTTCTGGGGAATTCCCTGGCGGTCCAGTGGTTAGGACTCCGTGCTTCCACCGTAGGGGTCACAGGTTCAATCCTGGTCAGGGAACTAAGATCCCAAGTACTGGCAGGCGCAGGCCAAAAGGAAAAAAAAAGGTACTTCTGCTTTAGAAGACTATAACCTCCATAAGTCTGATTTAGCTGGTATAGAAATTTAGCTTCAAACCTAAGCTAGTATTGATTTAATAATCTGTATACAGGACTTCTGCTGCTGGTAATTGAAGGCTGGGAAATTTAGACCAACTCTCCAACTCAAGACAATGGAAAGTATGCATGTAGTGTACATTAAAAAAAAAATCTAAAAAGCAACAAAGATCTAAATACTAGTAAGAAATCACTGCAGTGGAATCTCAAAAAGCTGAACCCATTAAAATAGAGAATAGAATGGTGCTTGCCAGGGGCTCTGGGAGGAGGGGGTGGGAATTGGGAGATGTTTGTTAAAGGGTACAAACTTCCAGTTATAAGATGAATAAGTTCTGGGGATCTAATGCACAGCATGGTGACTCTAGTTAACAATACTGTATTGTATACTTGAAAGTTGCTAAGAAAATAAATCAAGTGTTCTTACTACAAAAAAGAATGGTAATTATGTGATGGAGGTGGTAGCTAACACTATGGTGGTAAGCATTTTTCAAAGTATAAGCATTTTACAAATCAGTACATTGTACACCTTAAACTTATACAGAAAAGAAATCACTGCATGGAGCCTAGGAGAAGACAGGGTTCCAGAGAGGTGAGGCAGACACTGGGGCTGGTTTTACCCTTGAAGTGGTCTACAAGAGGCAGCTAAGGGACCAAGTGAGCTTTAGGTCTCTACAAGACCAGGGATAAAGAGTGAGAGTAAGGGTCTCCCCTCTTTGGGCTGGCTTCCCAAAGGAATGTCTCTGGGGAATAGAGGGGAGCTGGAAGCAAACCAGTATGGACTGCAGCCAAGTTTCCCATCACCTGGTAGATACCAGAAAAAACTTGTGTAACTACAGTGCATTACTATCAGACAAAGTAGATTTTAATGCAAAAACGTTTGTTACACCCAGAGATAACAAAGGTAACTTCATAAAAGATAGAAGATTGGGTCCACCATGAAAACATAATAATTCTGAATTTGTATTCAATAGTCTACTGATTTTTTATATATATATAACTTTATTTATTTTATTTTTGGCTGTGTTGGGTCTTCGTTGCTGCACGTGGGCTTTCTCTAGTTGCAGTGAGCGGGGGATACCCTTTGTTGTGGTACGCGGGCTTCTTGTTGCAGTGGTTTCTCTTGTTGCGGAGCACAGGTCTAGGTGTGCAGGCTTCCGTAGTTGTGGCTTGCGGGCTTCGTTGTTCCGCGGCATGTGGGATCTTCCCAGACCAGGGCTCGAACCCGTGTCCCCAGCATTGGCAGGTGGATTCTTAACCACTGCACCACCAGGGAAGCCCCTCAATAGTCTATTGATTGAACTACAAGCAGAGATAGTCAAGTTCTATATCACACTGGGTGATTTTAACATATATCATTCCATATTTGATACAACAAGGAGACAAAAAAAACCCAGTAAAAATAAGATTTCAATGTGATTAACCAACTTGACCTATTGGGCATATATAGAAAATGCACTCAATCGTTGTAGAATCCACATTGATCTTTCAGCGCAAACAGATCACCTACTAAGTTTGACCACAAGTGCATGAAAGCAAATCTCAATAAATTTCAAAGAATTAAAATTATACAGAGTGTGTTCTTTAGTCACAATGCAATGATACTAAAAACCAATAACAAAAGAAGGAAAAGAGGTCCTCCATATATTTGGATACTAAAAAATGCACTTCTATATAACTCATGGATTAAATACTCTCAATTGACTTTATTCAAATCAATTTCTCTGCATAGATTGCAGCAGAAATGAGGAAAATGAGGATGACTCAAAAGGGAGAGATGAAACGAGAATTGGTTTATCTAAGTATAATGTGAAAGCAAATGAGTGTTCGCTACAAGTTTACAAACACATGGACTGCACATCTGATAATAATTTTTTCCTCCAGCTTTATTGAGATTAATTGACTTTGGTTAACACCTGATAATTACACATTTGATTTTACTAGTGCTTAATATAGACAAATTTCTGTACACATATATTAAACTATCTCATATATTCATATATTCCCATATATGAGATATATTCCCTATATCACTATTAAATATGTAATATTTTGCCTATTTTATAGATGTCAACTGAACTCAGAGAGATAAGGTAGCTGATAAATGACAGGTAGTAAAACACAGGATAGAAGGATTTTTTTTTTTTTTTTTTTTTTGCTGCTGCTGCATTGCAGCCTGCAGGATCTTAGTTCCCTGACCAGGGATCGAACACATGTTCCCTGCAGTGGAAGCTCAGAGTCCTAACCACCGGACCTCCAGGGAATTCCCAGGATAGAAGGATTTAATACAAAGATACCTGATTTGAAAACCCATGATTAATCACTTTGCCAGGAGAATTGAATTTTGGAAGAGTCAGGAATTCTGGCATACCCAGTATTTCATTCGCTTTGACTCTTTCTAGAAGCCCACACCCAAGGCAGATGACAGAATCATGAAAAAGAAAATGTTCCAGAGATCAGTGTCCTCAAGTCTCCCTTTATGGCTCTGTTCCTCAGGCTATAGACGGAGGGGTTCACCATAGGAGTGACCACAGTGTTCATCACTGAGGCCACTGCCCTCCTCCTGGGGGAGAGAGTAGCTGCAGAACTAAGGTAAACTCCAACACAGGTCCTATAGAATAAGAAAACGACAGACAGGTGAGACCCAAAGGTGGAAAAAGCTTTATACTTTCCACCAATTGATGGGATCCTCAGGATGGACAAGACAATGTGAGTGTAAGAGAAAATTATCCCTGAGAGGGAATCAACACCTAACAGGCTAGTCACTAGATGCATCAGGATGTCATTGATAAAGAGTATCAGAACAGGCGAGTCTGAGGATCTGAGCAAGTTCACAGAAGAAGTGGGGGATTTTCAAGTCTGTGCAGAAGGACAGATGCAACACCATCAGACTGTGGAGCAAGGCGTTCATAATGCTAATGAACAAGGAGCAAAGAATCATCAGACCACAGAGACGGGGGTTCATGATGATTGCATAATACAGAGGGTGGCAGATGGCCACGTAGCGGTCATAAGCCATGATGGTCAGGAGCAAATTGTCCATACATATGAAAACCATGAAAAAATACACCTGAATGAGGCAGCCTGCATCGGTGATGACTTTGTTCCCTGTCTGGATGTTCACCAACGTCTTGGGGACTATAGTGGAGGTGAAACAGATGTCAACGAAGGACAGGTGGGAGAGGAAGAAGTGCATGGGGGTGTGGAGACGGGAGTCTGAGCTGATGGCCAGGATGATGAGCAGATTCCCCAGCACAGTGACCAGCTACATGGACAGGAAGAGCCCAAAGAGAAAGGGCTGCAGTTCTGGATCCTCTGAGAGGCCCAGGAGGAGGAATTCTGAGACACCAGTCTGGTTTTCTGATTCCATGTTGTTGACGAGTCTACTGGAAAATAGAGACATGAATTACCATGAAACAGACACACAGACATCACTTGTTTGAGAGAAGTCATTTAAATAATTCTTCCCTTCTGGTTGCTCTACTCATTTCTTCCTTCACCAAGTAATATTTGAATGACTTCTAAATACCATACATTTTGTTCTAATACTAAAATTTAAAAATTATAACATTTTATTAAAAATGAAAATA
Organism: Mesoplodon bidens; assembly: GCF_964165515.1. Lineage (NCBI taxonomy): Eukaryota > Metazoa > Chordata > Mammalia > Artiodactyla > Ziphiidae > Mesoplodon > Mesoplodon bidens. The sequence goes on from NC_138160.1 coordinate 141,471,512, forward strand.
TTTTATTTTTTTAGGAACTATCATGCCTGCATGGCATTGTAAAATCTATGATTAGGGCTTCCCTGGTGGTGCAGTGGTTAGGAATCGCCTGCCAACGCAGGGGACACGGGTTCGAGCCCTGGTTTGGGAGGATCCCACATGCCGCGGAGTGACTAAGCCTGTGTGCCACAACTACTGAGCCTGTGCTCTAGAGCCTGAGAGCCACAACTAATGGGCCTGCAAGCCACAACTACTGAAGCCCGTGCACCTAGAGCCCGTGTTCTGTAACAAGAGAAGCCACTGCAATGAGAAGCCTGCGCACCGCAAGAAAGAGTAGCCCCCGCTCACGGCAACTAGAGAAATCCCATGCACAGCAGTGAAGACCCAACACAGCCATAAATAAATAAATAAATAAATAAATAAATAAATAAATAAATAAATAAAATCTGTGATTAAATTCTCATCGTTTCTTCACATAGGGTCAAACCTGGTTGGATGACTTCACTTTCTCAGAGAATTTTAACTCTGTAGTTAACTTTATACTGAGTCTGCTCAGAATTGCAAATCTCAGATATTGCTGGAAATTATAAGCTCAGATTCTTTACTGTCTCAATGTGAGAAATAATATCATTAATCCATTCCTTTAAATATCCTACTTTTTACAAATTGGATCAAACCACTCCACTGGAACCTGTCTATATAGAAAGAATTGTTTTGCTGCAATCTGTCATTTGCCATCAGCCTACAGTGAGGGACATTTATAAGAAAAGGTTAAATGAATCTATATCTTGTCTATTGTGGAAGTGTCATACCTGTAGGGGAAATTCCTGTCTGGCCCTTAAAACAAGAATAGCTAATGCTTTTTCTGAAAAACTGATTTAGGGAGTTCCCTGGCAGTCCAGTAGTTAGGACTCGGCGCTTTCACTGCTGTGGCCCCAGGTTCAGTCCCTGGTCAGGGAACTGAGATCCTGCAAGTCTAGAAACTCAGAAAGAGTCATCTTATAGCATATTTCTTTCAACCAGTTGTTCCTTGTTAGCTACCTTTCTGGACATGTCTATATGGCAATGGCTTTGTAATTATCCCCTACCCTCCAAGTACTCTTCTTTTAAAAATTTATTTATTTATTTATTTATTTTTGACTGCGTTGTGTCTTCGTTTCTGCTTGTGGGCTTTCTCTAGCTGCGGCGAGTGGCGGCTACTCTTCGTTGCGGTGCGCGAGCTTCTCATTGCAGTGGCTTCTCGTTGCAGAGCACGGGCTCTAGGCGCACGGGCTTCAGTAGCTGTGGCACGTGCGCTCAGTAGTTGTGGTGCATGGGCTTAGTTGCTCCATGGCCTGTGGTATCTTCCTGGATCAGGGCTCGAACTCGTGTTCCCTACATTGGCAGGCGGATTCTTAACCACTGCGCCACCAGGAAAACCCCTCCAAGTATCTTGAATGCATTTAACCCTGTGCATTTTTGCAGAGCAATCTTCTTCCCAAGCGTGCCAGGGAAGGTCCAGCACATCCTTCTGGAACACTTCAATGGCATTCTACCCAATAAACCCCCAAGTCTTCACTTTGGCATTCAAGTTCTTTCAATATCTGGGCCCTGTAATAATTACACATGGGGCAAGGTACTCTCAGCAATGAATTTACCTTGTAAATTTTTTTTACAAGGTACTCTCAGCAATGAATTTACCTTGTAAAACTGACACTCCACGTGGTTTCATTGAGAAAGCTTCAAGAGTGAATAATTCTAGGAGCTGGTGTGCAAATACCAGCAGGACACATAATTGATGAAGATGTGTCATTTCCTGCTCTAATCAAAAGCAAATTATTCATCTCAGAATATGAGCTTTGGAAGGACACATATTTGTAACAGAAGTGAAGGGAGGATGGAATGCATAGAGTCTTGAGAAAGCAAAGGAAACAAGTGAGCATTTTTAAGTCTGCCTTCACACTGGCTGGCATGTGGGAGGGAACTCATGAACTAGCCAATGCTAACATCCAGACCCCTTGACAGGGTCAGAACCCAGGCACTGGCTTATGAAGCAAAGGAGGAAGGACAGGTGTCTAGTCACAAAGGAAAAGAAGTTGAGCAAAGTTCAAAGGACATTTGTGTCTTTCAAATTAATAAGACATATGCATTAGATAGGAAACGTTCTGAGTACTAGGGACATAGGGAATACTCCAGAAATATTGGCTCTCATTATTGCCATTATTGTTTTTTATTAATAACAGAATAGTTATTGTTATATTAGTCTTTATGGAAGAGAAAATATTGAGCTTACTTAAGGATGTTCCTCTTCCCCTTAATTTTCTGACACACAGACTGATCTGTTTAACTGTCACAATTCCAGAAACATGAATGAAATGTCAACATTTGGAAAGTTTAAAAAGGCAAGAAAGAGATTTTGTAATTTTTCTCTTTTTCGTTCTCTTTTTTTTTTTTTAGCTTATAAACAATAGGAATTTATTTCTCATAATTCTGGAGGCTGGAATGAAAGTCTGAGATCAGGGTGCCAGCATGTTGGGTGATGGAGGGAGGGTCGGCCTGGAGGCTAGAGACTTCTTATATCCTTACCTGGCAGAAGGGGAGAGGGATCTCTTTTATAGACACTAATCCCATTCATGATGGCTCTACCTTCATGACTTAAGCACCTCCCAAAGGCCCCACTTCATAATACCATCATATTTGGGGGTTAGGATTTCAGCATATATATTTTGGGGGTACACAAACTTTTAGACCATAACACATATATTGGCATAATCCTTTTCATATTTTTTCAGTGTATTCAGGTTTCCTTTCTGTTACTGATTATTTATGTTTTTTTTAATTTAATTTAATTTTTTATTGAAGTATAGTTGATTTACAATGTTGTGCCAATGTCTGCTGAACAACAAAGTCACTGTTATATATTATATATATAATATATATATATATATATATATACTCTTTTTCATATTCTTTTCCATTATGGTTTATCATAGGATATTGAATATAGTTCTCTGTGCTATACAGTAGGGCCTTGTTGTTTTCTGTTTTTCTTAAAGAAAATGTTGAAGAGCTTCTCAAAAAATTAAAAATAGAATTACCATATGATCCAGCAATTCCACTTCTGGGTCTGTATCCAAAAGATCTGACGGTAGGATCTCCAAGAGCTATTTATACACCCATGTTCTTAGCAGCATTATTTACAATAACCGAAAGGTGGAAGCAGCCCATCTCTCCAGTGACAGATGAATGAATAAGCAAAATGTGGAATATACATACAGTGGAATATTAAATATTATTCAACCTTAAAAAGGAAGGGCATTCTGACACATGCTACAACATGGATGAACCTTGAGGACATAATGCTAAGTGAAATAAACCAGTCACAAAAAGAAAAATGCGGTAAGAGTCCACTTATATGAAGTACCTAGAGTAGTCAAATTCATACGGAGAATAGAAGGCAGAAGGGTGGTTGCCAGGGGCTGGGGGGGATGGCAGAACGGGGAAGGGTAGTGTTTCATGAGGACAGAGTTTCAGTTTTGCAACATGAAAACTGTTCTGGAGATGGATGGTGGTGATGGTTGCACAGCAATGAGATTGAACTTAATGCTACTGAACTGTATACTTAAGATAGCTTAAAGGGTACTTTTTTTTTTTTTTTTTTTTTTTTTTTTTGCGGTATGTGGGCCTCTCACTGTTGTGGCCTCTCCCGTTGTGGAGCACAGTCTCCGGACGCGCAGGCTCAGCGGCCATGGCTCACGGACCCAGCCACTCCGTGACATGTGAGATCCTCCCGGACCGGGGCACGAACCTGTGTCCCCTGCATCAGCAGGCAGACGCTCAACCACTGCGCCACCAGGGAAGCCCAAAGGGTACATTTTATTTGATATATTTTGTCATGATTAAACAAATAAATGAATTAATAAAAAATCCCAAAGGAACTCTTTCTGGTTTGCTTTACTCACGCTCCTGCCCACTGTGCTTTGAGAAATCAGTTGCCCCTCATTTCTCAAACTTCATAGATGTTCTTAGGGAACAAAACCCCACCCTCGCTTCTGTTTTATGTTTCTCCCTCAGCCAGAGAATCCTGCAGATCAGGGAATATTTAACACCATTCATGGAGACTCAGATCTTACCTCCTCCTGTTCTTGGTAGGATCACATCCAAGTCTGGCTTAGAAATAACTGGGTGAATGCTGTCTCCTGGAAGAATCCACGGCAGGAGACAGACTTAGATCCTTACCAACTCTGTCCCCTCAGTCTACTTCAGGATCCTTGGACCTTTCCAAAGAGGCAAGAAAGGACTGACTAGGCGGTTCTCCAAGTGTCTACCAATTGTTCTTAGGAATGAGGGGGAAGGAGCCATCCATAATGAGTCGCCAGGGATCAGAGGCTAAAAGGATAATGAGAATTACAGAGCTTTCAACACCCAGCCTCCATGCTCCACAAACCAGGGGACAAAATAAGGACACTGATAAGTTGGTTATTCTCAAGGAAGATAGTAATTACGATGGCACTATGGTTTTTAAACTTTAGTGTGCATCAGAATCACCCAAAGTGTTTGTTAAACAGATCTCTGGGTCCTACCCTAGAGTTTCTGATTGACTAGGTCTGGGGTGGAGTCCAAGAATTTGCATTTCTAACAAGTCCCCAGGTGATGCTGATGCTATAATGCTGGTCAGGGGGTCACACTTCAAGAATTACTGCTGTAGAAATTCCTAAAGCGTGGTGTGGAATCAGCCACATCTGGATTCAAATTCTGTATAAAGCCAAGGAGGAAAATCCTTGAACATGTTTGAGCTTTTGTTTCCCATCTGGATAATGGGAGTGAGAATGTAGGAGTACCCTACATTCCAGGAGTACATATGAAAAGGAAAAAAATAAAGCCCACAGCAGAGTATGCATTTACTGGGGCTCAGAGCAGGCCACCCACAAATATGCCAAAGTGTCATAATGATTATTTTGAATTAAAGTTACTTTAGGGACTTCCCTGGTAGTCCAGTGGTTAAGAGTCCACGGTCCCAATGCAGGGGCCCTGGGTTCAATCCCTGGTCAGGGAACTAAGATCCTGCAAGCCACACAGTGCAGCCAAAAAAAAAAAAAAAACTTCACAAAAACGTCCAATGTGAGAGGGACACTTTGACTCTCCCCTCCGTCTCCTTGAAAGCAGAAAACAAATCTCCCATGTGAAAAGGTACCCTCCCTGTACCAGGAAGATGGAAAAATCCTTATCACCAGAGATAGGGAGCCCAGGGCCAAGAAGGCTATATAAACAGATCTGGTTACTTCTTCATTAATTAGCCATCCAAGCCTATTTTTCTTTGTATGGTCAACTCCTCACAAATTAATTGTTCTTTTGTCTAAAAAGTATAAAAGCTGCCTGCCTTGGTCACTTCTTAGGTCCTATTTCTATGAGACTTTTGTCGTATGACAATTTTTTTTCTCCTTTTAATCTGTCTTGTGTCAATTTAATTATTAGATCGCCCAGAAGAACTCAAGAAGGGGGAGGGGATTTTTCCCCTCCCCAACACGTTCATTATTCATATTCTTTCTTTTTTCTTTTTTTTAATTAATTAATTTATTTTTGGCTGCTTTGGGTCTTTGTCGCTGAGCACGGGCTTTCTCTAGTTGCAGTGAGTGGGGGCTACTCCTCGTTGTGTTGCGCGGGCTTCTCATTGCGGTGGTTTCTCTTGTTGCGGAGCACAGACTCTAGGCGTGCGGGTTTCAGTAGCTGTGGCACGCAGGCTCAGTAGTTGTGGCTCGCGGGCTTTAGAGCGCAGGCTCAGTAGTTGTGGCGCACGGGCTTAGTTGCTCTGCGGCATGTGGTATCTTCCCGGTCCAGGGCTCGAACCCGTGTCCCCTGCACTGGCAGGCGGATTCTTAACCACTGTGCCACCAGGGGAGCCCCTCATATTCTTATTATTTTAAAATTTTATTGGAGTATAGTTGATTTATAATGTTGTTTTAGTTTCAGGTGTACAGCAAAATGATTCAATTATACATATACGTATATTCATTCTTCTTCAGATTCTTTACCCATATAGGTTATTACACAATATTGAGTAGAGTTCCCTGTGCCATACAGTAGGTCCTTGTTGGTTATCTATTTTATATATAGTACTGTGTGTATGTTAATCTCAAGCTCCTAATTTATCCCTCCCCACCATGTTTCCCCTTTGGTAACCATAGGTTTTTTTTTGAAATCTGTGAGTCTGTGTCGGTTTTATAAATAAGTTTATTTATATCATTTTTAAAAAAATTAGATTCCACATATGAGTAATATCATATGGTATTTATCTTTCTCTGTCTGACTTACTTGACTTATTATGACAATCTCTAGGTCCATCCATGTTGCTGCAATTATTCATATTATTTATATTACGATTACCAGGACTTGAGGAGATCCTGACCTGATTCCTCACTTTGGAGGAAAGGACAGGAATGTAAAGGAGGAAGAGGAAGAGGCAGAAGAGAGAGAACATCCAGGGACAACACTTATGAGCTGTGAAGAAAGAGGACCATCTTGAAAATTCCGTGAGGATCCTTAATCACATCCAGGAGCAAGTTGTCTGGGGAGATGGACCCCCTTTCCTTGAATCTCAGTGTCTTCCTTAAAGGGTTGGATCCCAAACCAGCAGTGTGAGGATTCAACAGCACAGTTCTCCTCCTTCCCTTCCTGGGACATAAAGGGATGCATTGGAGCAGCCTGGAATTCTCACAAATTTTTGAGAAGTATTGATTCCTTTGAGTAGTGAATTGGCCCATGCAACTTTTTTTTTTGTGTGTGGTACGCAGGCCTCTCACCGCTGTGGCCTCTCCTGTTGCGGAGCACAGGCTCCGGACTCGCAGGCTCAGCGGCCATGGCTCACGGGCCCAGCCACTGCGCGGCATGTGGGATCTTTCCCGACTGGGGCACGAACCCGTGTCCCCTGCATCGGCAGGCAGACTCTCAACCACTGCGCCACCAGGGAAGCCCTGATTCTCATTCTTGACCACGCATCAGAGTCACCTAAAGGGTTTCTTAAAACACAGGTTGCTGGGCACCACCCCAGAGTTTCAGCATGTCTAGATGAAGTCTGAGAAACTGCATTTCAAAGAACTCCCCAGGTAATGCTGATATGACTGGTAGAACCTGCTGCATAATTTTTGGGTCCCAGTGCAAAATGAAAATGTGGGACCCCATGTTGAAAAAATGTCAAGACAGTGATAGCAGAGCATTCAACCAAGAGTGGGGTCCTTAGACCTACTTGAGAATGGACTTGAGGATATGGGGAGGGGGAAGGGTAAGCTGTGACAAAGCAAGAGAGAGGCATGGACATATATACACTACCAAACGTAAGGTAGATAGCTAGTGGGAAGCAGCCGCATAGCACAGGGAGATCAGCTCGGTGCTTTGTGACCGACTGGAGGGGTGGGATAGGGAGGGTGGGAGGGAGGGAGACTCAAGAGGGAAGGGATATGAGAACAGATGCATATGTATAACTGATTCACTTTGTTATAAAGCAGAAACTAATACACCAATGTGAAGCAATTATACTCCAATAAAGTAGAAAAAAAAAAAAAAAGTGGGGTCCTCTGTGGCTCTTCTGGTTGCACACCCATGAACCAACCCAGCCCTGGCTGCTGGTCTAGGGACACATTGTGAGACCCATTGGTTTAGACTTCCTACTTAATTAACCTAGGACGACCTCCAAATAGGAATAATAATGATAGTGGTAACAATAATAATGTTGCCCCCTTTCCTCTAGAACTTAGGAGGATTTCTGTATCTCCAGGATGGCCCCACAGGAGACCACAGGGGCTGAGTTTCTCCCCAGGATGTAGATGTTGAAGATAATTGATGCTTGAGAATTTCAAGGAGACAGTCATGTGTGCAGTTTCCGGACAATACACATTCTCTAAGAAGCAACAAGGTAGCAAAGCTTTCTGGTTGGTTGGTGTGAGACTGTGTTGATTAGTATATTTACAGTTTTTCTCTGCAAAGCTCCTCATTAGTCAAAGTGTTCTCTCTTCACTCCAATCCTGCAGCAGAAGGAAGGAAACTACTGGCTTGCTAACCACTGCGCCACCAGGGAAGCCCTGGCTCTTCTTTTAAACTCAGCAAAGTTTGTTTTTTGGTGCTGGTGATATTTTCTAATACATATTAAAATACACAGTCCTTAAAATACTATCTGCATCCCATTTTGGAAACACTAATGAGTGCATCTCTATAGCTTCTAGATTTTTTGCATCAGTAGCACCTGCTCAGGTAGCCTCCTCAGACTCTCCCCCTCGGCCATGGTTCTTAATTTGGGGCTCTAGTCATTGATGGCACTCACCTATGACTGTACTGAGATCCAAGACTCTGGCAATGATTTGATGAAAGGCCACTTTGCCCTGTAAAATGCAACTACAAGAGAACAGTTTTTGCTCACCATGGCTTAACACAGTGCCAGACCCAAATAGGAGCTGATAAAATATTACTATGTGAGCCAGGAAATTGTGGCAACCCATGAGTTAGGTGTCATTATTATACCCATAATAGGAACCAATGATTAGAGGCAATGGTTTGCTGGGAAGTCAGGAAAAAGATCTGATTTGTAGCACTGGTCTATTTCTGAGGTGTAAATTCTCCCACCACAAATTCGAGCTCTCAGTCATTGAAGGCAGAGTTGGGAAGAGCTGTATGATCAGCTCTGCAGTGTGGACTTTCAGCTCACCACTGAGAGGGATTCTCTATTTTTCAAACTTCCCAAGCTTATTCATGCCTCAAGGCTTTTGTATCAGCATTTCTGGCATTTCTGTCTTTTGAAATGTCTTCTCCCAGATCTTCCTACAGTTGGCCTTTGCAATTCAGATTGTCAAATTAAAAAAAAAGAAAAAGAAAAATGCCACTTCGAATGTCGGTAAGGAATGACTTTATTAAAAGGGACTATTGCAGCAGGCAGAAACGCCTATTGTTAACCAGAATCATTTCAGGGAGGGCATGGAGAAACAAAGCTTTAATATGCCAAGGCCAGTGGCTGGAGAGGGAAGGAGGGACTTGTTAAAAACTGCTTTGTGTTGGGGCTTCCCCGGTGGCGCAATGGTTGAGAGTCCGCCTGCCGATGCAGGGGACACGGGTTCGTGCCCCAGTCCGGGAAGATCCCACATGCCGCGGAGCGGCTGGGCCCGTGAGCCATGGCCTCTGAGCCTGCGCTCCACAACGGGAGAGGCCAGAGCAGTGAGAGGCCCGCGTACCGCAAAAAAAAACAAAAAACAAAACTGCTTTGTGGGCGGGGCTGGGGTGATAGTGGGGATGAAGGTGAGCGGGGGCTGGGGGTAAAGTGCAGGATGGTGGAGGAGTGGGGAAGTGTCTTGAAACATAACAAAGTGCTTTAAATAATTGCAATAACAGGAAAAGAGGAGGCAGGAAATGTTTGTTGTCAGGCACATGGAGTAGGGGGTGGGGATCTGGGACTGACGCAGAGCTAACAAGTTATAGGGCTGGAAGTTCTCACAAATAAACGGTCTCGCTGTCCTAAGTCAATCCAGCCTCGGTTATGTCAAGCCACGTTTCAATCAGCCTTGTCAAGGTCTCCGCTGGACCATCAGCTCCCCAAAGAGTGCCTGTGTTCAACTACTACCAATCATTCAGGTACCCCATTACCATTTACTTTTCTTCTAGCATTTGCCATTTGCTTTTTCTTTCCTTCTTTCTTTCTTTCTTTTTTGTTTTTAATATTTATTTGGTTGCGCCGGATCTTCGTTGCCTCACGCGGGATCTTCCTCGCGGCGCGTGGGATCTTTTAGTTGCGGCATGTGGGATCTAGTTTCCTGACCAGGGATGCAACCTGGGCTCCCTTCATTGGAAGCGCGGAGTCTCCATAGCCACTGGACCACCAGGGAAGTCTCGCAATTTGCTTTCTTCCTTATTTGATTTTTCTGTGTATATGTTGTGTTGTTTATTTTACGTTCCTGGTATTTAGAATAGTGCATGGTATACAGTAAGTCCTCAATAAACATCAATTCAATGAATGAATAATTACCCTGTAAAAATACGCAACGATTTAGACTTCCGTCGGCAGCGAACCACTCTGTTGATATCGCTGAATACAGCCGACCCTGGGGGGTCGGTAGATCCGCGATTAGCTGAATCCGCAGATGCGGGACCCGCTGAATGGGAGGGCAGGATGTAATACTACACCATGGGACATAAGGGACTTGAACATCTTTGGCTTTCGGTATGCGTGGGGCGGTGGTCCTGGAACCAATCCTCCCCAGATACTGAGAGACGACTGAACTTGTATCTTTACTTGTACAATTAAAAGGAACTAGTGTAAACGGTATGTATTCTTTGGTTTAATAATAATCCTATATAAATCAGTAACACTGAGCCTGTTACTGTTTGCTCTAGATGACTGGGTAAATCTAGTCAGGGAGAATAGGGTGTGTCTTTTAAGCCTTTAGTCCTTTCAGTTGTATCACAGATAAAAGTCAGTGACCTTGTGCATTTATCCAGACCGAAAGCTTGCTGTAGCTGAGAAGTATGTGGACATCAGCCTGGCCCAAGCTCTTACCTCGCTGACTGTGGATTTCTGTGTCTTTCGGTGAGTAACGAGTAAGAGCTTGTGGCAGGGGCTCCCCCGACTGCCCTTCACTTTGTAAGATAATTTTTACCCTGCAGAACATTTTCTCTTGACCGTGGGCATCCGGGTGCATTTGAGATTGAGGATTGACATTTTTCAGTTATTTATGTTGGGTAAGCGTCGACTGAAAAAAGTGCACAACGTGCGAGTTGTGAGTTAAGTTTTATTTGGGGTAAAATGAGCACTATAGCCTAGGAGACAGCCTCTCAGATAGCTCTGAGGAACTGATCCCAAAAAGGTGGGGGGAGGTCAGTATACATGGGATTTGGGTGAAGGGGGACATGTGCAATGAAGCACACATGTTGGCAGAGGGTTGCTACTAGTCATGAGGAACAGATGTCTCTGTCAATGATTTTAGTCCTTTTCTAGATATAAGAAAATGCAAGAAATTGGTCTCATAAAATCTTCTGAAGAATATCTAACTATCTGAAGACCTGTTCTGCCAGTTTTTCCCAGAGCACAGAGCGCCTCATTCCTCAGTTCTGCCCCGAACTCCTTTCAGGGTGTATTGAAGGTCAGCCACTGCAGTGGCTAGTGACTTCATCCTTGTAGAGGCAGGCGGCAGTTTTTCATCCATTACCTTTTTTTTTTTTTTTTTTTTTTACCGGTACGCGGGCCTCTCACTGTTGTGGCCTCTCCCGTTGTGGAGCACAGGCTCCGGACGCGCAGGCTCAGCGGCCATGGCTCATGGGCCCAGCCGCTCCGCGACACGTGGGATCCTCCCGGACCGGGGCACGAACCCGTGTCTGCTGCATCGGCATGCGGACTCTCAACCATTGCGCCACCAGGGAAGCCCCTTAATCTTCAGTTTTAATTAATTATAGCTGTGGGGTGGGGTAAAGGGTGTGATACCAGTGATGCCTTCTGCCTGCTCTGAATACCTAGAGCGTTAGTACTCCTTACTGAGAGTGCAGATGCTTGAAGTGAAAACAGTTTTGGGGAAGAGATAAGTTCAGTCTGATAAGCTTCATCCGAGGTGCCTACAAAACGTTTAGATGGCCATAGTTGAAAAGGCAGCAGGGTACATGGGTCTTAAGCTCAGATTTGAGTTCTCAAACTGGAGATTTGGGTGTTATGAGCATAGTGATGGAATTTATTTATTTTTAATATTTATTTATTTATTTGGTTGCACTGGTCTTAGTTGCGGCACGTGGGCTCCTTAGTTGTGGCAGACGAACTCTTAGTTGTGGCATGCATGTGGGATCTAGTTCCCTGACCAGGGAATCTAACCCGGGCCCTCTGCATTGGGAGCGGAGTGTTCCACTGCGCCACCAGGGAAGTCCCGAGATGGAATTTAATTTCAAGGGAATGCATAGATGTGGAATACACAGAATAAGGTGAGAGATAAGGGCCAGGACTGAGGCTTGAGGACAGTCAACAGTGGGAGAGGAGCTGGCCAATGAGCCTGAAAGACAGTGGCCAGAGAAATAAGATATCAACCAGGAGATTATGGTCACAAAAGCCCAGACAGAGGCTGATTTATAGAAGAAAGTAAAGATAGAATTTTTCTGATGAACGAACTAAGTCAAAGACAGAATGGCATTCACTCGATTAATTCTCTTAAATCCTTGGCAGTCTTGGCAGAGCAGTGTCAGTGAGGTGGTGGTGAGACAGAAACCAGTTTGGAGTGTAATTAAGGGAGGTGAGGAAATGGGGAGAATGAGAGGGTAGATCAGTCTTTCCAGAAGCTGGATGGAGAAAAGGAAGAGGGACTGAGCAGTAACTGTAGGGCTAAGTGGGACCCAAAGGCATGAATTTGTTTCAAGATGGGAGATTTCAAATTTTTTTCAGTTGAACAAGAACATTTATTTACGAAGAGATACAAGGCAATATGTATTAGAAAATATAAGGCAATGTTTAGAAGATGTAAAAATATGCAATCACTTATTTTAAGATAACTCTCAAACTTTAGAAAAATTACAAAGGAAAAAAAATTAGCAAGGAAAATACCTGTCTCCAAGCCCATGCACTTTCTCTTCAATTTTTTTTTTAACATTCCTTTTTTTTTAATATTCTTTGCCATTATGGTTTATCATAGGATATTGAATACAGTTCTCTGTGCTATACAGTAGGACTTTGTTGTAAGATGGGACATCTTTGATTATGTTTCAATGTTAGAAGTATGAGTACAGTGGAGTAGAAGTTGATGGTGATGGAAAAGAGCAAAGGAATAATTAATAAAACAAGCTTTCTGAGAAGGTAGGAAGGGATTAGACCAGTGGTTCTTAAAGGGGAAATTTTGCCCTCTAGGGGACATTTGGCAATATCCCTTTCACAACTAGAGGGGGTACTACTGACATCTAGTGGATAGAGTCCAGGGATGCTACTAAGCATCCTACAATGACAGGATGGTACACCCATAAAAAAGAAGTATCCAGCTCAAAATGTGCCAAAGATGGGAAACATGACATAGCAAAGTAGCAGATATTGACTTTAGATAAGAAGGCAGACATATCTTGTTTGCAAAGTGAAAGAAACCATGATGCTGTGGAACTACTTTTGTACTAGTGGCAAGAAAATGAGGAATCCTTTCATTGTTAGAGTTTCTCTGCAAAGTAAGACGTAAGATCATTTGTTATTGAAGAGATAAGGTTAAGACCATATGAGATTCAAAATCTTGGAGGAATTGTGAAAAGGTCTTTGAATAACTAGGGGGTTAAATTGCCTGTTGGGCTTTTCCTTTAGCGTTGAAGCCCTGTTTAGAGTACGTGGACTCAAATTTTTAGTGCTTCCCATATAACTTATTGGATAGGAGTTACCCAGGCAGGATAGACAGATGGTTGGAATTATCTAAGGCAGGTGTTATGATTCCTCAGAGAGGAATTTGAGGTTTTAGAAAATATATTATTGAAGTGATGGGCCATGGCATTTCATATCTAGTGCCAAGGAAATGAGGATTATAAATAGCAATATGGTGGAAGTATGGATGGCCTGGAAGCTTCTATGAGGTAGGAAAGCAGATGCAATACAGGCAAAAAAGTGAACAAGATGGAAGTATACCTACTGTGTTCAGAAAGTGGGATGTCTGACTTTTTGCCTTCGTAGAGAGCAAGAGTCTCAGGTGATGATAAATTTAAGGTGTTTGGTTGAGATGTGGAAGCCATGGACGTTTGCTAGTTTATGCCCAAGAACATGGAATCATCTTGAATCAGAGCAGGGATGGGAGTTAAAATGAAGAATGGGAGTCAGGGGACAGTGACTTTAATGGGTCAGGTCTATATGTTGGTGCTAATTCAGGGGAGAAGCCAGTGAAGTGCCTCAGTGGAGATGGAATTTTTGATAAGTGGTGGGTAATGTGGTTTCATAATGTGGAGAATGTACATTAGGAATGGGGAAGGTCAAGAATACCCACGATATTTATTGCTTTGAGGTTGTACATGGCATGCAAAACAATGACCCAGGATCAAAGACAGCTTGAATCTGAAAGGAACACATATAGGATGCACGATGATGTAACTGTCCTAAGTGCAAAGGAGAAACAGAAAGCTTGTGAATTCTCTTGTTAATATTTATTTCAGAGCCCTGCCTGGAGTGGATCATAGAAGCAATAAAAGGAGCATCCTTGTTCTCCTGGTTGCTGTCTGATCATATTTACTACTTACAGACTTGCAAAATGGCAGCCCCACATCTGTCCACTATATGTGGTGAGTTCCTAGGGTAGATTCACTTTACCAGGATTAAGTGGGCACAAAGTAAGGGAGTTGAATAGCCACAGGGGACTGGGAAGAAGGGGCTGAAATGAAAGGAGGTGGGTATGGAGCTCTACGAACACTTGGTGCCCCAGAATTTGCTCATGTCGGATTCAATGCCCTTTGGGATTTTAGAGGAAGGGCATATGTGCATGGTGGGGAGAGGGAAGAAAATTTAGGGGTGGCACCTCCTTATCCCATCCATTTTATAAAGCTGGGGACGGTAACAACTCAACCTTTCTGACTTTCAACTTCCTTGCTAGGAAAGTTAAGACTATGTATGTGCCTAGAAACTCATGTCACCCTCTCCTCTATCTCTGCCTGTCCTAGACCCTGTCCTAGACCCTTCCTGTGCCCATGAGAGGATCACAGAGATGGAAAACTTCCACTCTGGGTTACAAGTGAGTCATAATTTTTTTTCTTTCTCCTAAAATACATTCCTGTCCCTTGGGGTGAATGCATCTCCTTCCAGTACTCTGGAGCCTCATAACCCAACCTGCATTTTGAAACTTCTGATGGTGGTTAAGGGACTTCCAAAAAAAAATTCTTCTACTACCTTACTACTTACAGTTTTTTTTCAGGCATCTCTCCTGCTTAGTGCTGTTAGTAAAAGAAGTAAAAAGTAAAAGAAGGATATAAGACTGTCTTAGCCTCAAAAATGTATGGCCACTCTGTGGGAAATAATTTTTTCATTTAGGAAGTATTTCTCTCATTCTTGCAATGTGTTCAGGTCTCTGATTAACCCTGCAGATAGAAGAGAGTATGATTATGAAAGCTTTCAGGCTAGGAGTGGAGAGATACATTTCATCATGTGTTAGAGAGGCCTTAAATTCTTGAGGCTGGTTGAAATTCCTTAAGGAGTGAGCATGAATAGAGAAGGAAGGATTCTGAGAACTGAGTCCTGGGTTAAATGAAGAGCCCTCAGAATCTTGAATTTACTGTGAAACAGGTCTTTCATTTCCAGTGCTATTGCGCATGATCCTCTCTCCAGGAATATTGGTGGGGTTGGTGGCTGGTTGAGACAGAATGTGTTGTTATTTTAGAACTCAATAACCTTTGAGGATGTGGCCATAGACTTCACCCAGGAGGAGTGGACATTGCTGAATTCATCTCAGAGAAAACTATACAGAGATGTGATGCTAGAGAACTATAGAAACTTGGCTTCACTGGGTAAGACTAACAGAATCCCTTGATTTATTTACTGAATTTGAGCATGGAGTTCTTGGGTGAGTAAGACCCAATCAACTTGTGATACAGACTATAGGAGTTTTTTTGTAGGCTTTTACTTTTAAGAAAAATTGCCATATTGAGACATAATTCACATACCATAATTTACTCATTTGAAGTGTACGAAACAATGATTTTTTTCTAGTATATTCATATAGCTGTGCAACCGTCACCACTGTCTAATTCCATAACATTTTTGTTGCTCTGCCTACAGGGTGTTTCATTCCTCCTTGCCTGCAGCCCCTGGCAACAATTAATCTACTTTCCTTTTCTACAGGTTTCCCTATTCAGCATTTCATATTAATGGAATCATACCAAATGTGGTCTTTTGTGACTTATTTTTTCACTTAGCATAATGTTTTCAAGGTTCATTGAACCTTGTTGTAGCATATGTCAGTACTTATAACCTATTCATTGCTGAATAATATTCTCTTGCATAGATATACAACATTTTGTTTATCCATTCATCAGTTGATGGACATTTGGCTTTTTGACACTCGCTGTTACGAATAATGCTGCTACAAACATTCACAAACAAGTTTTTGTGTGGACATATGTTGCCCTTTATCTTGGGTATATGCCTAAGAGTGAAATTGTTGGGTCATTTGGTAACTTTATACTTAACATTCTGAGGAACTGCCAAACTGTTTTCCAAACTGGCTGTATCATTTTACATTCCCTTCAGCAATGTATCCAGGTTCCAAATTCTCCACATTCTTACCAACATTTATTTCCTGTCTTCTTTTTTTTTTTTTTTTTTGGTTTGCTGTACGCGGGCCTCTCACTGTTGTGGCCTCTCCTGTTGCAGAGCACAGGCTCTGGATGTGCAGGCTCAGTGGCCATGGCTCACGGGCCCAGCCGCTCCACGGCATGTGGGATCTTCCTGGACCGGGGCACAAACCCATGTCCCCTGCATCGGCAGGCGGACTCTCAACCACTGCGCCACCAGGGAAGCCCACACACAGCCTTTTAGATCCCCAGGAACTTGTTGGGAGTTTCTCAAAGCTCCCTGTGGTTTGTCTAGTTCTTGTTTTCCTTTCAAATTCCCAGCCAGCCTTCTGCTTTCCCCAAGTGAAATCAGAGCCTTAAGCATATGGGGATGTTACTAGCTGGTTGCCATTGTTTGGCTAACGCCTTGGGGGTAAGGGCTTTTTTTATCTGCTAAGCTGAGCTCTGAGTAAAAACAAATAGCCACACCTCCCTGAGTGTAGAGATTTTCTAGGGAACTGCAATTTTAGAAAAAAAAAATATTGACTGTGTTCTGGGGATGGTTCTTTTTTTTTTTTAATGTTCAACTCTTTTATTTATTTATATTTATTTTTGGCTGTATTGGGTCTTCGTTTCTGTGTGAGGGCTTTCTCTAGTTGCGGCAAGCGGGGGCCACTTTTCATCGCCGTGCGCGGACCTCTCACTATCACGGCTCTCTTGTTGCTGAGCACAGGCTCCAGATGCTCAGGCTCAGTAGTTGTGGCACACGGGCTTAGTTTCTCTGCGGCATGTGGGATCTTCCCAGACCAGGGCTCAAACCCGTGTCCCCTGCATTGGCAGGCAGATTCTCAACCACTGCGCCACCAGGGAAGCCGGGATGGTTCTTTTAACAGAGCTCCCAAAGAGGTCAGACCTCTCTGTTGACTGCAGCGCTACTGGTTTTGGCCTTTTTTTCTTCTTTTTTTTTGACTGCACCATGCAGCTTATAAGATATTAGTTCCCTGACCAGGGATCAAACCCAGGCCTTCGGCACTGAGAGCACAGAGTCTTAACCACTGGACCACCAGGGAATTCCCAAGGGATGGGAATATTCTTAAATTAAAATGTCACAGATCCTGTTCTCTTACCAAGGTTCAGTAATTTCTCTTGGAAAGACAATTTTCCATTTATGGAAAGTTGATCTCTGAAATGCTCTACTTTTGCTTTCTCTGTTAGAATTTTGTCATTTTGCTGCTTATAAAGTCACAACTGCCTATCTTCAGAACCTCAAAGAACAAGTTGTTGTCACAGTTTGATGGTAGTTTTTGTTGTATACTGCATGATCCTCTCATATGTATCTTTCCCCATAATAGGACATGAACTCAGCAAGCCTCCTCTCATCACCCAGATGGAGCAAGGAGATGAAATGGAGATAGTAGAGAGAAGAATTCACCAAGACACCTGTTCAGGTGAGCACCAGGCATATATGAATGTCTTACCTACAAGATCTGTTCCCTGTGCTAAACATCCCACTATTTTATACTCTAGGAACTTGAGGTTATGTTTCCCATTTGTTTCAGATTGGGTTGGGGCATTACCTGCTTTTTGTCAGCATATTGTCACCATGTCTTTTCCAAAACTTTTTCCCACTTTGTTCAGATGAGCTGATTCTCTTTAAAACCAAACAACAACAGCAAAAACAAGGTATTTTGGAGAAATATATGCTCAATGGCGAGAAGGTAAGAGTCACATGGGATAATTTCTTGTCCTCACATTAGAAGTCCAGAATTCTATAAGATAGAAAAGGACTAGAGGGTAATATGAGTGATATCACACTTATTTCCCCAATAGAAAGCAGATTTTCTAAGTATTCATTGGAAAGAAACTCATAACTTAGTTCCAAAAATGGTTACAGAGAATCCCCAAAGTAAATATTTGCATAATGGAATTAGTTGTTAAATGTTTAAGATACTCCGTCTAAGGCAATTTTATCTTAAATCTGTTGAGGAGACTCCAGTGAAGCCATCTGGTAGAGCAATCAGCTTATTCAAGCTGATAAACTCAGTCAGAAACTGCATATTCACTAAGAAAATGTGAAACTCTCATGTTAATAAAGTGCTCATTAGATGTATCAGAATTTATGCCGGGGGGAGATTCTCAGTCATGAACATGATAAATCCTGTGATTGTAACTCATATTTTAATCAATAGGAACAAACTCTTGGAGGCAATCCCATTCAATGCAGTGAAATTGTTGAAGCCTTGAGTGTGAAATCTAACATTACTCAGAATAAAATTTACCCTAGCAAGAAACCCCATCAATACCTTGACTCTGCAAAAGCCCTTAGAGATTCTTCACATCTTAAGCCACCTGAGGGAATTCCTCCTCGGGAAAGATCTTACGAATGTAACAAGGACGAGAATGCCTTCCTCAGGAGTTCTGACGTAGCTGGGCACAAGAGACAACATACAGAAGAGGCATCCCATGAATGCAGTGACTTGGGGAAAGTCGTAAATTCAATCTCACACCTTAAGAAGGATGAAAAAACTCACTCTAGAGAGAAACCTTTTGAGTGTAATCAGTGTGGTAAAGTATTACGGAGCCATTCATCCATTAAGTTGCACATGAGAACCCACACTGGAGAAAAACCGTTTAAGTGTGATCAGTGTGGGAAAGCCTACAGCTCAAGCTCTTACCTTACGCGTCACAAGAGAATTCATACTGGGGAGAAGCCCTATGAGTGCCGTGACTGTGGAAAAACCTTCCGAGATAGCTCACTTCTCAGACAACATTCAGGGACTCATTCAGGAGAAAAACCCTACAAATGTGATCAATGCACCAAAACCTTCAGTAGAAGCTATAGGCTTACTACACACCAGATAACACATACTGGAGAGAAACCCTATACGTGCAATGACTGTGGGAAAACCTTCAGTATTCTCCCATATTTTAAAAGACATAGGAGAATCCACACTGGAGAGAAATCCATTGAATGTAGCCATTGTGGTAAAGCCCTGAGTAGTAAGTCATCTCTTAAGATACACCTGCGGATACATACTGGAGAGAAACCTTGCAAGTGTGATCAATGTGGGAAAGCTTTTAGGCTGAGCTCCAACCTTACCACGCACAGGAAAATTCATACTGGAGAGAAACCCTGTAAGTGCAATGACTGTGGGAAAGCTTTCAGGGATCGTTCATGTCTTAAAGAACATGTGAGAATTCACACTGGAGAAAAACCCTTTACATGTAATGAATGTGGAAAAGACTTCAGAGTGAAATCTTTCCTTGTTTTACACAAGAAAATTCACATGAAAGTGATACATGAATGTAAGGAATGTGGGAAAACCTTCCGTGGTCTCTTATCTCATAGGAGGCACATGAAAATCCATACCAGGGACAAGAAACCTTTTAAGTGCAGTGAGTGTGGAAAAGCTTTTAGCAGGCATGTGTCCCTTACAGTACACATGAGAACTCACACTGGAGAGAAACCCTACGAGTGTAATCAATGTGGAAAATCCTTTAGTGTAAAGTGTAATCTCATTGTGCACAGAAGAATACATACTAAAGAAAAACCCTATAAATGCAATGTCTGTGGGCAAGGTTTCAGTAAATCCTTACCCCTTCGGCATCATGAGAGAACTCATGCTCAATAAACCCCCTTTTAATGATATCCATGTAAAGTAGCTTTCAGTGAACTCTCAATCTTTAAGGCATACAACCAAATGCTAAGTGAAAAGAACTGGTTGTGAAGAATGTGAGAAAGCCTCTAAGTAATGCATACATGGAAGAAACCTAAGTTATGCAATGACTGTGAGAAATCCTTTATTCATTCATTATACCTTAGAAGATATGTGGTAATGCTGAAGGGAAAATGTTTTAATATCTTCAAGACTTGTTACTTGAGAAAAATAAACACCTAATGTTTTAAGCCACCATGGTTTCCATGTGTTTGTTCCTTTGTTTTGTGTGTGTGGTGGTGGTAGGGAGGTTTTCCATTTTTCTTTTTTCACTCCTAATTGACTAGTCACTAATCAATAGAGTCCACAGATGGTCAGTTTTTATTTTATCTTTTTTTTTTTTTTTGCCATTGGAGGGCTTCTCACTGTTGTGGCCTCTCCTGTTGCAGAGCGCAGGCTCAGCGGCCATGGCTCACAGGCCCAGCCACTCTGCGGCATGTGGGATCTTCCTAGACCGGGGCACGAACCCGTGTCCCCTGCATCGGCAGGCAGACTCTCAACCACTGCGCCACCAGGGAAGCCCGATGGTCAGTTTTTTAAAAAGTTTTATATATGGTAACAAAAGTGAAAAATTATTTGGTACAGGGATGTATGTTTAATAGATGTTTACCTTTTGGATAAAGCTCCTAAGTTGTGCTTACAAATCATCTGTGTACCTGTATATTTCATGTGTCCTAACCTGCCATTGCCTGCACAAGGTCTATAATGAACCTTCCCATGAAGATTGCAGATGGTGAAATTCTTCTTGGAATTCTGAACTTTTTCCAATGCATTTTGTTTACATTTAACACATACAAGAATGTACAATTGCATGAATTTTTACAAGGTAGAACACTTCTGTATTAACTACTGTACACTCTGGTTAAGATATAGAATAATATAGGCACCTGAGAATCATTCTTTAATGCTCTTTCCATTACTCATCACTCTGATTCCTACCACCAGAATGTAGGTACTCTATGGAATCATGTCTTTTTAATTTTTTAAGTCAAACTATAGTTGATTTACAATGTTGTGTTCGTTTCTGGTGTACAGTAAAGTGATTCAGTTATAGATATATATATACATATTCTTTTTCATATTCTTTTCCATTATGGTTTATTATAGGATATTGAATATAGTTCCCTGTGCTATACAGTAGGACGTAGGACTTTGTTGTTTATCTATTTTATATATAGTAGTTTGTATCTGCTAATCCCAAACTCCTAATTTATCCCTTCCTCACCCCTTTTCCCTTTGGTAACCATGAGTTTGTTTTCTATGTCTGTGAGTCCGTTTATGTTACCTAAATAAGTTCATTTGTGTCTTTTTTTTTTTTTGGCCACGCTGCGAGGCTTGCGGAATCTTAGTTCCCTGACCAGGAATCGAACCTGGGCCCTGGCAGTGAGCGCTGAGTCCTAACCACTGGACTACCAGGGAATTCCCTGGAGTCATGTATTTTAAAAACAACTTTATTGAGATATAATTCACATACCACAAAAGTTCACCCATTCGAAGTGTAAAATTCAATGATTTTTATTGTATTTAAGGTTATGTGCACTCTGTGCCTGATACCGTATGTTATCATTTGTGCCTGGCTTCTTCTGCTCAACATTACATTTTCGAGATTGATTTTTGCTGTTGCATTTAGCAGGAGTTTATTTTCATTGTTGCATAGTTTTCTATAGAATGAATATGCACACTTTATCATTCAACTGTTTTGAACATTTTATCTGTTTATAGCTGGGATATTTTACAAATGGCTCTGCCACAAACATTATTGTACATGTTTTTTGATTCACAGTTGTACATGATTTTGTTGGGTATGTATTTAGGAGTGCAATATCTATGGTCATATTTATTCAAAACTACCAAACAATTTTCCAAAGTAGTTGCACCAATTTACATTCCCAGTCTTGCCAATATTTCACATTGTCTTTTCAGTTTGGCCATTTTGATGAGTATGGAGTGCCATATTTTGATTTTTAAAATTTTATATTGAACTACTTTTACACTTAGAGAAAAGTTGCAGTAATAGTGAGTTGCTGTATATCCCTCAGGGTTTCTCGGTATTAATGCAATCAGTTTATCAGTCACTTCCTTTATGATTAGTGCTTTTTTGTGCTTTCTTTAAGATTGTTGGTTTATGTCTATTTTTCAGGCAACCTCGAAAAGCCTGCCTAAGTAACTAGTAAATTGGTTTCCTTGCTACCTCTTTCCTACAATAGTACTAACTTCATTCATGTAGGTACTTTAATTAAGAAAGGAGAAAATTTTCTTAAGTGACTGTGTGACAATGATCCCATGATACATTCCCTGCATCCGTGAGTCTCTGTCCCTATGGGGACTTAAACCACTCTTCCCTAGTCCTTTAGTGATAATCTCTGGCTCAGAGAAGGCTGGGAGTTGGTCTTAGGAGGAGGCCATCAGATCCCTTAAGGTTAGACCCGAGAATCCAAGAATGCAATACCCTGGATGTGAGAGGAAACGTGGGAAGAAAATGACACATACCTGTCTGTCCTCTCAGGGTCAGGAAGTCAGCCACGCAGGAGCTCTCCCTTCTAGCATCTGTGCTCCTTAAGGATATGAGCTGCCTGGGGGGAAGTAATGACAGTACACATTTGGCTAATGAGGAGCTTGGAAAACTGAGCCCCCAGGGCCATAGAGACTGCATATAGTCTATCTGTGACCACTCTACTCAACAGCCCTACTCAGGTCAGGAAAGAGCATACTGGAGTCTCCTTCTGAGATGATCCCTCTTGCCCAGCATCCAGTTGCCTTACTTGGTCCATCTGCCCTTCCTGGGGACAGATTTTCCATCCCCGTCCTTCAATATCCAGAGGAAAGGTGAATGAGTATATTGATGGCTCCAAGGTAATCTGAAGTGCCCAATAAATGCAGGGAGAAATTGAACAGTTTATTTTTTTAACCAGCCTATCTGGAGGACATCCAAGAGGTAAGATAAAGTTCAGTGGAATTACAAGTGAGATGACAAGTTTTTGACATTCTTGATATATTTACTTTTCCACATTCATCCTATTTGCAATCAGCTTTCATCATTTCTGGCTCCTATTCTGTCTTCTAAATCCAAGGGACTCCTTCCCCAGCTGAGTATGAATTAGCCCCTTCAGAAATCTGGCAGATGTTTTTACAATTCTCTGGTTTCCCTCATTTATTTGGTAGTGAGTGGGGCTGGAGTGACGTGAGTTTGGCTTCTCAATTTTTCCAGTCCTCATTCCAGATTTCATCCTTAGAGAACTCAATAAAGTCTTGTCCTTATTTCTTACTTCTGAGGACTCTGGGAGAGGATGTTGAGTCTACTGTTTAGTCTTTCTTTGAAAACCCCCAAACAATACATTACAAAATATTTTAAACCATGAGAACTGCACAGTGAGCAGTAAAATAAACAGCCATGCAACCACCTTCCAGAATTAATGCCAAGCTTTTGCCATATTAGCTTCAGCCACCTTTAAAAAATTGTGATGAAGGCAGACATCATTACAGAGCCTGCTAGGTGCTCAGAAGAAAACCACCAGGACAGAAGTCCAGAGCCACGAGCTTACAGAGTAAGCAGGGTCTCAGTGCAGTCACAGGAAAACTTACATGTGTGTTGGAGCACATGGGCATGTGAACCTCCCTTTTCAACTGTAAGTTGTATGAAATGTAGGTATAGGTCAAGTATTTTTATTTTAGCTGCATTGGGTTTTTTTTTTTTGCTGTGCGTGGGCTTTCTTTAGTTGCGGCATGCGGGGGCTACTCTTTGTTGCAGTGCTCAGGCTTATTGTGGTGGCTTCTCTTGCTGCAGAGCACGGCCTCTAGGCACGCGGGCTTCAGTAGCTGCGGCGTGCGGGCTCACTAGTTGTGCACGGGCTTAGTAGCTCCCATGGCATGTGGGATCTTCCCGGACCAGGGCTCGAACCCCTGTCCCCTGCATTGGCAGGCGGATTCTTAACCACTGCACCACCAGGGAAGTCCCTGTAGCTTACTCTTGGCATTTTCTTTCTTTTTTAAAAATTGAGATATAATTGACATAGAACATTGTATTAATTTTAGGTGTACAATATAATGATTTGATATATGTATCTATTGCAAGATGATGGGCAAAGAACAGCTTTCATGTCAAAGTTAAGGGAGATATGAGGCTGCTGGGTTCATTTCAGAAGGACTGCAGAGGCAAGCTGAGAAGATTTTCACTGGCCAAAGATAGGACAATTTGAGAATTAATATAAATAATAACTGCAGTATTTTGAAATATATCAAATGCGTTTAAAATCCAGGAGTTCATGATGACATAACGTTCATCGTTGGATAATGCTGAAAACCAATTATTTAAAAAAGTGATGAGGGGCTTCCCTGGTGGTGCAGTGGTTGGGAGTCCGCCTGCCGATGCAGGGGACACGGGTTCGTGCCCCAGTCCGGGAAGATCCCACATGCCGCGGAGCGGCTGGGCCTGTGAGCCATGGCCGCTGAGCCTGCGTGTCCGGAGCCTGTGCTCCGCAACGGGAGGGGCCACAACAGTAAGAGGCCCGCGTACCGCAAAAAAAAAAAAAAGAAGATGAACACAGGAATCAAGAAGTATTCTGTCTTTCTTATAAGAAATCAATCTATTTTTTTACAAAATATGTATTTAGTTATTTGACTACGCCAGGTCTTAGTTGCAGCACGAGGGATCTTCATTGCCAGTGCGGGATCTTTAGCTGCGGCATGTGGGATCTAGTTTCCTGACCAGGGATTGAACCCGGGCATCCTGTGTTGGGAGAGTGGAATCTTAGCCACTAGACCACCAGGGAACTCCCAGAAATCCACCTATTTAATTCGGGAAATTTCCTCGTTATGGAAGTATTTCAGCCAATAACTGAAAAAAGAATTAAAATGCCTGCATTTTGTAACTCCTGGCGAATTAATAGATCCAGGCAATAATTATTACAAGAAGACAAATAGGCAATATGTTCTTCCTCATGAATATATTTAAGGATGCTTGCCAAAAATTGAACCTAAATTTACTCAAGATTCTAGACTAGAAGTAGGCACATTTTTTTCAGTAAAGAGCTAAATAGTAAATGTTTTAGGTTGTGTGGGCTATACGGTCTCTGTCACAAGTATTCTCAACTCACATTGTAGCGGGGAAGCTGCCACAGACCATAAACGAATGGCTGTGTTTCAGTAAACCTTTATTTACTGAAATAAGCAGGGGGCAGAATTTTGTCCACAGACTTCACTTTCCCAAACTGTATTCTAGAATACAGTCCTAATAATTTTATTCTGGAGTTATTTGGTTGGAGGCATCGTAAGGGAGAAGACAACATTCCATGACTATTTTCCTGTGAGTATATACCCCTACTTGACAAAGAATAGATGGACTATAAAAGCTCAGGACGGGGTGGTGTGGGGCGAAGTTTTGTGGGAATGTAAAGCAAGAAAAGGAGAGGAAAGAAGAGGGGAGAGAAGGAAGCAGGAGAAAAGACCTGTAACTGATTGCTTTCAAAATATGGACAAGATTAAGGAAGTTTCTCTGAAGTTTTGTTTTCTTGTCACCATCTTTCTAACAGACCCATTGAAAACATGAAACCATGCAACCTCTCTGATACTGCAGAATTCCTCCTTCTGGGACTGTCAGGGGATCCAGAACTGCAGCCCCTCCCATTCTGCCTGTTCCTGTCCATATACGTGGTCACTGTGCTTGGTAACATGCTCATCATCCTGGCCAGTATCTATAACTCCCACCTCCACACTCCCATGTACTTCTTCCTCTCTAATCTGTCTTTCATTGACATCTGTTTCACCACCACCACAATCCCAAAGATGCTAGTGAACATCCAGACACAGAGCAAATCCACCAGTTACACAGGATTCCTCACCCAAATCTGCTTTGTCCTGACTTTTGCTGGATTGAAAAATGGAATTCTGGTCATGATGGCCTATGATCAATTTGTGGCCATCTGTCACTCACTGAGGTACAATGTCATCATGAACCCCAAGCTCTGCAGGCTGCTGGTTCTGATCTCCTTTGTTAGTGTTCTGGATGCCCTGCTCCACACTTTGATGGCACTGCGGCTGTCCTTTTGCACAGAACTAAAAATTCCCCAATTTTTCTGTGAACTAGCTCATATTCTCAAGCTCGCCTGTTCTGATATCCTCTCGTCAATAATATCCTCGTGTATTTAGTGACCAGCCTGTTGGGCGTTGTTCCTCTCTCTGGGATAATTTTCTCTTATACTCAAATTGGCTCCTCTGTCCTGAAAATCCCGTCAGCTGGTGGAAAGGATAAGGCATTTTCCATCTGTGGGTCACACTTAATAGTTGTTTCCTTGTTTTACGGGACAGGTTTTGGAGTGTACTTTAGTTCTGCAGCCACTCACTCCTCCAGGAAGGGTGCAGTAGTATCAGTGATGTACACTGTGGTCACCCCTATGGTGAACCCCTTTATCTGTAGTCTGAGGAACAAGGCTATGATGGGGGCTTTGAGGAAACTCATATCTAGAATATCATCTTTCCATTGATTTCCAGTTGCTTTAGGCTTACACTGCTGGAATATAACACAGAGAAATAAATTAAGGAGAGGTCCAGCAAGTCTGACCACCAAGACCAGATATCAGATGGTTAAGGGTGAGAATTTCTTTTTTCTTTTTTTTTTTTGCGGTACGCAGGCCTCTCACTGTTGTGGCCTCTCCTGTTGTGGAGCACAGGCTCCGGACGCACACGCTCAGCGGCCGTGGCTCACGGGCCCAGCTGCTCCGCAGCATGTGGGATCTTCCTGGACTGAGGCACGAACCTATGTCCCCTGCATCGGCAGGCGGACTCTCAACCACTGCGCCACCAGGGAAACCCAAGAATTTGTTTTTAATTAAAGAAATTTTTTGGTGTTTCTTTTTTATTTTATTTTTATATTTCTGGGGGGCGGTGAGAATTTTGGAATCAGACCACCTGGATTTGAATCCTACCTCTGCTAAACAGTAGCTATGCGACCTTTGACAGTTTACTTGAACCCTCTAAGCTCAGTTTCCTCATCTACAAAATTGGCATAATTATATTTAAAATTTTGGAAGATTTGAGACACTTCAATTCTCTCAGTGAGAATACATGCATGCTTTCAGTAATAATAAGGCAAAAGTCTCAACTCTCATAGGGAAATGATAAATGATCACTTTATCATCTTTTCTAACAATGACTTCAGAGGTCAGATAGGTCTAGGCACAGAAACACAGTGCTGCATTTCATTCTGCCTAAGCCTTCTTCCTAAGGCTGTTCCCATGATGGTCATCAATGCCTATAGCTGTGCAGGGACATTACAGACACAATAACCAGAAACAGAAAACTAGCTGCCTCTCCTTAGGTCTCTTTGCAGTGCAGAAAGAATCTTTCCAAGGAGACACCCAAAAGACATTGTTTTTATTATCAGCCTGATTTGGGACATATGTCCTGTATTAGTTTCCTATTGTCATTGTGACACATCACCACAAGCTTAGTATCCTAAAACAACACAAATGTATTCTTTTGCAGTCCTGGAAGTCAGAAGCCTGAAATCAGCTACATTGGGCTAAAGTCAAAGTGTTGGGCTCCTTTTGAAAGCTCTAAGAAAAGAATGAAATGCGGAGTTACTGTTTTTTGTTTGTTTGTTTTTGGTCGTGCACATCATGGCTTGTGGGATTTTAGTTCTGTGACCAGGGATTGAACCCAGGCCAAGGCAGTGAAAGCGCTGAGTCCTAATCACTGGACTGCCAGGGTATTCCCCGGAGTTATTGTTGAATGCGTAAAGAATTTCTGTTCAGGGTGGTGAAAAAGTTCAGGAAATGGATAATGGTGGTGGTCCCACAACATTGTGAGTGTTCTTAGTGCCATGGAATTGAACATTTTAAATGGCTGAAATGATAAATTTTATATCTATTTCACCACAATTTAAAAAACTCAAAAAAGGGAATTGAAACTGATAAATAACATCGTTCTCTCTAGACAAAAACAAACAAAAATCATTCCAATGTTAAGCAAAAGTCAAAGTGATTAAATATTTTGGAAGACAATATACAAAGATAGTTTTATGACCTCAGAGGAGTTGAGCACCTGAGAGACTAAGACAATCCAAAGGGTAAAGACTGAGGAATTTAAGCACTCTAAAAATAAGCCACTAGGGCTTCCCTGGTGGCACAGTGGTTGAGAGTCCGCCTGCCGATGCAGGGGACACGAGTTCATGCCCCGGTCCGGGAAGATCCCACATGCCATGGAGCGGCTGGGCCCGTGAGCCATGGCCGCTGAGCCTGCGCATACGGAGCCTGTGCTCCACAACGGGAGAGGCCACAACAATGAGAGGCCCACGTACCACAAAAAATAATAATAATAATAAGCCACTAATAAAAAAGTTAACACAGAAAAAAAAAGCCACTAAAACAATTTTCAAGAATGAAAGTTCAGCATTGTTCTTTCAATATAATGAAGAAAAAAGCAGGGCAAATAAACTTCCAATGAAATATCTCCACATGTGACCTTATTCACTCCATCAATATCAATGTGCTTTGATTACTCAGTACAGAAATAAACAACTTTTAATATATACCAGCACTCTCAAAAATCAATCCTTCTCACCCTCTCCCCTGTAGCCACCAGTCTACTTTCTGCCCGTATGAAGTTGCCTATTCTACGTACCTTATAACTGAAATCATACAATATTTGTCCTTTTTTGTCTGGCTTATTTCACAGAGCATAATGTTTTTAGGGTTTATACATGTTGTAATGTGTCAGAATTTCATTCCTTCTTATATGGCTGAAATGAATGAGTGAATAAATAAATAAACAAATAACTTCATAACCTACAATTATAACCAGGCTTCCTGATATCATTGATTGCATAGATATGCCATTGGTTGTATCTAAAAAAAGAATACTAGAGTCCAGTTAGAGAAGATTGGTGTGTCCACATTTGCATTGTATGTGAAATACATGTGAACAGAAAGAGGTGGAGCAGTGAATGATGAACACCTGGCTTCACAGCATCAGGGAATCAACCACCCTGAATTTTTCCATTATATCTTCTTGGCCTTTAAGGATTTGCACTGCACTGGCATCAGAATGATGATGAAATTGTTTGGCTAATGAGGAGCTTTGGATATTGGTCCTCCAGAGGTACAGAGACTACAAATTGTGAAAACCACACTCAACAGCACTTCCCCGGTAAAGAAACAGCACACCTGTACCTCCTCCTGGAGATAAGCCCTTTTGCCCAGGAGCCTGGAGCTTCACTCAGTCCCTCTCCTCTTATAGAACTGTAGTCTCCATCACTGAACATCTAGCAGAGATGCATCACTGTATCTCTAGGAAAGATTCCATCATTGCACAGTGAAGTCATCCAGGTAGCAAAATGCCCCTTTGTTAATGTTTGGAAATCAGGGCAGGTGTTTTACTACAAGTTTATCCAGGGGAAACTGTGGAAAGGACATGCATAAAATGATTAGAACCAAGGCATTCATTTGCCTCATGCCTGTCTCCTATCTTGACATATTCCCTCGTACCTTTCCTGAAATCCCCAAAGAGCTCCCATTCTGTCAGTCTCCTACTCTCTCTCCACAATGTCAAAGACTATTTTCTTTCTCAGCAGGAATATGCTCATTTACAAACATGGGGATTGTTTTCAACTTTGCGGGCATTTAAATTCCTTTTTGTAGTGGTTTCGGGGAGGAGGCCTGGGCAGTTTTACTGTATCTTCCAGTTATCTGTTTTTTTTTTTTTTTTTTTTTTTTTTTGTGGTACGCGGGCCTCTCACTGTTGTGACCTCTCCCGTTGCGGAGCACAGGCTCCAGACGTGCAGGCTCAGCGGCCATGGCTCACGGGCCTAGCCACTCCGCAGCATATGGGATCTTCCCGGACTGGGGCACCAACCCATGTCCCCTGCATCGGCAGGTGGACTCTCAACCACTGCGCCACCAGGGAAGCCCAAGTTCTCTGTTTTTAACAGCTCTGTGTTATCTCTGTTGCCAGGCTGTGAGGTCTCTGAGAAAGGAGGTGGCAATCCAGTTAGACTCATCAGCCTGCCTACCTGTTTCTCCTAATAAAGTTACCAAATGTTATAAATAATCAGAACAGCATAGTGTAATTTTTAAAATGACCATTCCTAGATCCTTTCGAGAATTAACAAATGTTGACACACTACTTTATTAACTTCAGGTCTTTTTTCCAAATAACATAATAACAAGCATATGGAAAGCATCCCTCCATTCCATTACTTCCCTTCCCAAACTGGTGTTTGCCTCTGGTGATACTCCTGCTGCTGGACTGGGGACCACATCTTTTCCATCAGATTTATCAACAATATGGAACCCAGAAACCAAACAGATGTTTCAGAATTTCTTCTCGTGAGACTGACAGAGGATCCAAAAGTGAAGACCACTTTCTTCAGACTGCTCCTGTCCGTGTACCTGATCACTGTCCTGGGAAACTTTCTCGTCATCTAGGTTGTCATCTCTGACTCCCAACTCCACACTCCCATGTACTTCTTTCTCTCCAATCTGTCCTTGACTGACATCTGTTTCAGCACCACCACAATCCCAAAGATCCTGGAGAACATCCAAGCACAGAATCAGAGCATCACTTACACAGGCTGCCTTACACAGATCTTCTTTGTCCTGGTGTTTGCTAGTTTGGAAAATTGTCTTCTTGTAGTAATGGCCTATGATCGCTATGTGGCCATTTGTCATCCACTGAGGTACACGCTCATCATGAACTCCCACCTCTGTGGTCTGCTAATACTACTCCCCCTGTTCATTCTTATTGTGGATGCCCTGCTTCACAGTCTGATGCTGTTGCAGCTGACCTCTGCACAGATCTGGAAATCCCCCTCTTCTTCTGTGAAGTTGTTCAGGTCATCAAGCTTGCATGTTCTGATACCCTTATCAATAATATCCTGATATATTTGGCAACTAGCATATTTGGTGGTATTCCTGTGTGTGGAGTCATTTTCTCTTATACTCAAATAGTGTCCTCTGTTTTGAGAATGCCATCAGTGGGTAGAAAGTATAAAGCTTTTTCCACCTGTGGCTCTCACCTCTCAGTTGTGTCCTTATTCTTTGGGACAGGTTTTGGAGTGTACATTAGTTCTGCTCTTACTAACTCTTCCAGAAATACTGCAGTGCTTTCAATGATGTACATTGCTGTCCCTCAAATGATGAACCCCTTCATTTATAGCCTGAGGAATAGGAACATGAAAGGAGCCTTGAGGAAACTCATCATTAGGACTCCTTCTCTTCTGTGATTGTGTCTTCTGTTTTGTACTGGCATTACTAGAATGAATCAGTGACAAAAATGCTGAGTGAAAATCTGAAAATCTGACTCGTACCACCAACTTATTCTGAAATGACTAGATAATATAATGGGTACGTGAATTTTAACTTGAGGTTGAAACCTAACTTGCTGTTTTTACTGCTCAGTGATGTTTCAAAATAAGTTCCATTCCCTAATCTTTGTTTCCTAAGTGCATCCCTTAAGAAGTTGATAGAAGCAAGTGTTATACTGTTAATGTTGGAACATCAGAAGAAAAGTGAAAATTGTTGGATATGTCAGGGAGAGGATCAAAATAAGTCTGTGGCCATAAGAGCCTTGATTCTGCCTGATCTCATGGTTGGGGCCATGTGAATTGCACCCCAGGGTCTACTGTGAGATATGGGGAGAGCTGTTCTTGCAAATTCCAATTTAGTAATTCCTGACACCCATCATGGATAAACTGTATCTTTGCATGGCAACATCAGCATCCACTACACTCAGTTTTATGATCCCTGAATTTGCTATATGTTTTTATCTCAGTGGTTTGAGATGACTGCAAGACATTTCATCTTGATCAGTGATGAAGCTTTCATTTTTACTAAGATAAAGTAACCCTGATGATGATATGCCAAAACAATGTTATCTTCCATTACAAAGACTTCAGAAGTGGGAAATGTAGAACAAAATTCATTTACTCCTCCATGTGGTATCTTTATCCTGGGCGCTGGTTCCCCTCATGGACCCAGATGGCAGCAACAGATGGAGTCATCCGAAATATATACACTTCACTCTCTTCTCCATGAATAGGATCATATGCCCCATCTGAATCTCATCCTCGGTGTGGAGAAAATGTTTATTATGAGAGCCTAAGACTAACTATATGCACTGCAATTCTTGCTGGGAAGTCCACCCCCATAAACATTACAAACACCTCAGACAGTGTCTGACATCTAGTAAGTACTCAATAAAATTAACTAGTATCACTGTGTTCCATACCTTGCCTATAATCATAACTTGTGATTACAAGTCTCACATTTTTTTTACCACTTGCTTCAGTAATTAAATTAGTTTTCTTTTGTGTTGTATTTATCAGCTTCTTTTTCTGATCTGTGTAATACAATAAAATATGCAGTCAGGGCAAAGATACATAATCTTCTCCTGGTCTCTTATTTGCTTTGAAACTTTCTTATTGGCTTATTCTTACAAATAAGAATTTTTACTTTTGTCCTGAGTCATCTTATATTGCTATGATTCTTATTCATCTCTGGGGAAGTCCACAAAGAGAAACACCACTGAATAAAATTAATTGTATCATTGATGTCTTAGAAAGATTGTCTGCACTTCTAGGGCTCTCATGAAAGACTTTTTAAAGTGTCTTTATAAGGAAAGTTATTCTTTGGAGGACTACGTTACTGTGAGAAAGAGATATTTAATGTAAGACAAAAAAAGGAAATTTAGCAATATTAGGTAAATCACATTTCTCATATTCACAAAAATGTAAAGTCATCAGTCAGGATGATCTCTGTGGGTATCAAGGTGACATTCCCAAAGGAGAATCAAAGGAGTTGCTGGAGAGCCTTCTGGTTGTCATTGGAGCTTAGTAGTGGTTGCTTTATTTTCAGCACCACAACTAGGAAACAGCTCCCACCTGGGAATTCTGGTACCATCTAGTGGAGAGCTTCCTCCGTTGATGTTTACAGATTTTAATCGCATGAGGCCTTTGCACATAAGACAGGTTTCCAAACCTCACCCAAGAACTACTGACTTTGAATCTCTATGGAGACATGTGAGAAATGAACATTTTTAATAAGTACTATGGGAGATTCTGATGGCCTATGAAGTCAAGATGCATGACTTCAATATTAAAAGAATACGGGAGAATTTATTTATAATTAGAAATATGGAAGGGTCTTTCCTCAATTTTACTTGTTAAAGTATCATATACAAAGTAGTGCTTAAACTCTATGTGTAGTTCTGCAAGAGTAACCTAATAAAAACACATATATTTATACAGGGGTTAAAAATAGAGCAATGCCATCACCGTAGAACCCATCTAACAGGTCTCCCACTCATATCACTCTGTCCCTTCGAGTGGCAAACGTTCTCCTGAATTGTGTACTTATCATTTCTTTGAAGTTCTTCTTTTAGTTTTACTTCTATGAAATTTCCAGTATTTGATCATATTTGCCCTGTGAAACAGGAAATATGATTAAATGCCATTGACTTATCACTCATGTATATATTCCTGTTCGATTTTTACATTTGCCTCTTTCCTAGCCTGTTAGAGGATTAATCTTAAAGTGTGCATTTTGTTTCCTGGCTGTTCTTTTCTTTACTGTACTTTCGAGGTTCAATCACGTTGTTGGTTGTAGCAGAAACGAACTCATTTCCAATACTCTGGACTTTTATGTTACACGTGGTACCTTTTCAAAATATGTGTTCTTTGTAACACTGATGGAAATTTTGTTCCTTTGTAATTAGTTTTCTGGTGTCATGAATAAATCTTTTTGAATAGTCTCTTATATGTGTCTGGTGTAAATGAGAGCGTTCTGTAATCGGGATGGAAATATTGGGTATAAGAGAGTACTGATTCTTCTTTGGGTAGTTCCAAAAAGCTTTCTTTTGAAAAAATTTATACATACATTGGAAAGTACTGGAGATCCATATCACCACCAACACATTTCCAAGAATACTGACAGTCTAATGGGTGTAAAAATGATTTCATTAATTGACGTGTGTCTCATTATTAAATGGTTGATAGTATTTTTAGATATTTATTTTCCTCTCTGTTAAATTTCAGTTTGTGGTATTTCTACTGAGTTGCTTACATTTTTCTTTAGTTCTTTTTTATTTTAATTTTTATTTTATATTGGAGTATAGTTGATTTACAATGTTGTGTTAATTTCAGGTGCACAGCAAGGTGATTCAGTTATACATATACATTGATATAACCATTCTTTTTCAGATTCTTTTCCCATGTAGGTTACTACAGAATAATTTTTTAACATCTTTATTGGAGTATAATTGCTTTACAGTGGTGTGTTAGTCTCTGCTGTACCACAAAGTGAATCAGCTATACGTATACATATATCCCCATATCACCTCCCTCTTGCGTCTCCCTCCCACCCTCTCTATCCCACCCCTCTAGGTGGTCACAAATGTGGCTGCTTCCCACTGGCTATCTATTTCACATTTGGTAGTGTATATATGTCCATGCCACTCTCTCACTTCGTCCCATATTACCCTTCCCCCTCACTGTGTCCTCAAGTGCATTCTCTACGTCTGCGTCTTTATTCCTGTCCTGCCCCTAGGTTCTTCAGAACCATTTTATTTTTTTAGATTCCATATATATGTTTTAGCATACGGCATTTTTTTTTTTTTTTTTTTTTTTTTTTTGCGGTACGCGGGTCTCTCACTGTTGTGGTCTCTCCCGTTGCGGAGCACAGGCTCCGGATGCGCAGGCTCAGCGGCCATGGCTTACGGGCCTAGCCGCTCCGCGGCATGTGGGATCTTCCCAGACCGGGGCACGAATCCGTGTCCCCTGCATCGGCAGGCGGACTCTCAACCACTGCGCCACCAGGGAAGCCCTAGCATAAGGCATTTTTTTTCTCTTTCTGACTTACTTCACTCTGTATGACAGTTTCCAGGTCCACCCACCTCACTACAAATAACTCAATTTCGTTTCCTTTTATGGCTCAGTAATATTCCATTGTATATATGTGCCACATCTTCATCCATTCATCTGTTGATGGACACTTAGGTTGCTTCCATGTCCTGGCTATTGTAAATAGTGCTGCAGTGAACACTGTGGTACATGACTTTTTTTGAATTATGGTTTTCTCAGGGTATATGCCCAGTAGTAGGATTGCTGGGTCATATGGTATCTATTTTTAGTTTTTTAAGGAACCTCCATACTGTTCTCTATAGTGGCTGTACCAATTCACATTCCCACCAGCAGTGCAAGAGTGTTCCCTTTTCTCCACACCCTCTCCAGCATTTATTGTTTGTAGACTTTTTGTTGATGGAATTCTGACCTGTGTGAGGTGATACCTCATTGTAGTTTTGATTTGCATTTTTCTAATGATTAGTGATGTTGAGCATCCTTTCATGTGTTTGTTGGCAATCTGTATATCTTCTATGGAGAAATGTCTGTTTAGTTCTTCTGCCCATTTTTTGGATTGGGTTGTTTGTTTTTTTGAATTGAGCTGCATGAGCTGATGTATACTTTGTAGATTAATCCTTTGTTAGTTGCTTCATTTGCCAATATTTTCTCCCATTCTGAGGGTTGTCTTTTCATCTTGTTAATGGTTTGCTTTGCTGTGCAAAAGCTTTTAAGTTTCATTAGGTCCCATTTGTTTATTTTTGTTTTTATTTCCCTTTTTCTAGGAGGTGGGTGAAAAAGGATCTTGCTGTGATTTATGTCATAGAGGGTTCAGCCTATGTTTTCCTCTAAGAGCTTTATAGTGTCTGGCCTTACGTTTAGGTCTTTAATCCATTTTGAGTTTATTTTTGTGTATGGTGTTAGGGAGTGTTCTAATTTCATTCTTTTACATATAGCTGTCCAGTTTTCCCAGAACCACTTATTGAAGAGGCTGTCTTTTCTCCATTGTATATTCTTACCTCCTTTATCAAAGATAAGGTGGCCATATGTGCATGGGTTTATCTCTGGGCTTTCTATCCTGTTCCATTGATCTATATTTCAGTTTTTGTGCCAGGGCCATACTGTCTTGATTACTGTAGTTTGTAGTATAGTCTGAAGTCTGGGAGCCTGATTCCTCCAGCTCCATTTTTCTTTCTCAAGATCGCTTTGGCTATTCGGGGTCCTTTGTGTTTCCATACAAATTGTGAATTTTTTTGTTCTAATTCTGCGAAAAATACCATTGGTAGTTTGATAGGGATTGCACTGAATCTGTAGATTGCTTTGGGTAGTATAGTCATTTTCACAATGTTGATTATTCGAATCCAAGGACATGGTATATCTCTCCATCTGTTTGTATCATGTTTAATTTCTTTCATCAGTGTCTTATAGTTTTCTGCGCACAGGTGTTTTGTCTCCTTAGGTAGGTTTATTCCTAGGTATTTTATTCTTTTTGTTGCAGTGGTAAATGGGAGTGTTTTCTTAATTTCTCTTTCAGATTTTTCATCATTAGTGTATAGGAATGCAAGAGATTTCTGTGCATTAATTTTTGCTTACTTTATTTATTTATTTATTTATTTATTTATTTTTGCGGTACGTGGGCTTCTCACTGCTGTGGCCTCTCCCGTTGTGGAGCACAGGCTCTGGACGCACAGGCCCAGCGGCCATGGCTCACAGGCCCAGCCGCTCCGCGGCATGTGTGATCTTCCCCGACTGGGGTACGAACCCGTGTCCCCTGCATCGGCAGGTGGACTCTCAACCACTGTGCCACCAGGGAAGCCCTCAAGGTATTTTTAAGTTTCCACTTTGATTTCTTCTTTGACTCATTAATTGTTCACAGGTGTGTTGCTTAATTTCCACATATTTATGGAAATATGTGGAAACCTCTTGTTATTGGTTTCTAGTTTCATAGCATTGTGGCTGGAAAAGATACTTGGTATGGTCTCAATCTTTTTAAATTTGCTAAGACTCTTCTGTGACCTGTCATGTGATCTATCCTGGAGAAAGTTCCATGTGCACTTGAGAAGACTGTGTATTCTGCTGCTGTTTGATGAACGTTCTATATATGTCTGTTAGGTCCTTTTGATCTAACATATAGTTGAAACCCAATTTTTTTTATTGAATTTCTGTCTGGATGATTTATTCACTGTTGAAAGTGAGATATTGACGTTCCCTACTATTATTGTATTGTCTATTTCTCCCTTCAGTCTGTTAGAATTTGCTTAATATATTTAGATGTTCTGATGTTCGGTTTACATATATTTCTGATTTTTATATCTTGGTAGTGGGGCCCACTAATGCTGGACAGTCTGGTGGTATTCAGGTGCTTTATTGGAGGGGCTGGCTACACGTAAATACAGTGGTGCAGGCCAGTGACAGAAGACATGGCCTGATCTGTGCCCACAAACAGCCATGGAGCTCTGTCTGTTGGTAAGCTCTCCCATTGCTCACCATCTCCCCCTGGGCATGCACACAACAGTGGAGGTCAGTGACAGGTGTCAGGCCAGTGACTTATAAGTTCACATCTGGAGAAGTTAGCCTCAAGTGAGCACATGGTGCTGGGGGGCAGCAAGGGGTGTCTTGCACTCAAGTAGTTCAGAGGCCTGAGCTGGCTGCTATGGTGGCTTATGGTCTCAGGATGTAGGGGAAGGAGTGATGAGGGACTCAGGCGGCTGGCATTAACAAATGCTAATACTTGTGGGGTGAAAGCCGGTGAAATATGCAGGGAGCCCACGGCAGCTGTGCTGGCCATTAGTTTCTTCTGTGAAAAAAATCTGCTGTTTTTTTCTACACAGCAGGTCACTGTGATCTGCAGTCGGTTCTGCTACATGGCTGCTATTAGTATCCCCTGCTTTTCTTTCTCATTCCTAGTTGTCTCTATATGTCTTGGCTTTGCCAGACTGAGTTGGTGTGAAATGGAAGTGTATAGTGCCCCCAAATGCTGGAGAAGCTGGTTACTCACCCCACTCTTCCTTTCCTGGTGAAAGGAACTCTTTCTAGCTGGGAAATTCCCTCTTGGTAGTGGACAATGCCAGCTTAAGGGATAGGATGATGCAGACAAAATGAAGCTGTCTTTCTTCTCTTCTTGTATGATTATTTTCAGGTTTGTATTCCACTATGTTGGTAGAAAAAAATAGTAAGTTTTATGTTTATGTTAATGCTTCAGTTCATAGTGCCCTAAAGTGAAGAAAACTGTATATTGAAGCTATTTTGATAAAATTAGAAATGATGGTTTTGAAAACCTAAAAAGGGAATAAGGTATCTATATGAATTGATCAGAGACAGGATTGTCACAGAGAATATATTACAATCAATTGTATAAAATAAACAATTGTATAAAATAAAGTGAAGATTAAGATTCAGGAAACATTTAATGACTCTTGGAGAGATAAACCCTGGAATGTTTGCTTTTTATAATAGCTTAGCTATATTTTAAAATATGTTATTTATATAATATATAGCATATATTGTATAATTAGTTATAATATATAAAACATAGAGTATTATAATATATTATATTATAGGATTATATGTATAGTACAGGATAGTATAATATACTGTAGCATTATAATATTATATCCTTGGTCTTTAAGGATTTGCTGAGCCCTGGGATCACAGTGACAATAAAATTGCTTGGCTAATGAGGATCTTTGGAAATTGAACCTCTAGGGGTACAGAGAGTGTGATCTGCCTATGACCATCTTATTCAACAGTCCTTTCCCTGAAAAGAAGTAGCACACCTGAGCCTCCTTCCATAGATGATCCCTCTTGCCCAGGAGCCTGGTGGCTCACTCAATTCCTCTGCCCTTCCTGAGTATGGATTTGGATAGAACATTCAGCAGAGATATCAAGCACCATTCCACTGTGATGCCAGCCAGGTAACCTAATGTCCATTAGTGAATGTTTGGAAAAGAGGACAGTTGTCTCACTATAGGTTCATCCAGGGGAGGCTGTGAGGAGAGTACATACATCAGATGATTAGAACTAAGCTGCCCCTGGGCCTCCTGCCTAGCTGTCTGTCATCTTCTTCTCATGTTTCCTTGTACTTTGCACCAATACTCAAACATGTCTCATTTACTAATATCATACTCACTCTCTACTATAACAAAGACCATTTCCTCCTGAGTTGAAATCTGCTTCTCTTAAAAAAGGATGACTGTTATACAATTAACTGATATTCACTTGCAACCCTGTGGTTGGCGGGGGTGGGCAGGAAGTTTGGTAAATTTCACCTTATCTTCCCATTCCTGGTCCTTGTTATACTTATGTATTATATCAGTTGCCTGGCTCTGAGGTCTCTGGGGATCCAGACAGTATATTCAGCTGCCTCCCTAGTCTGTTTCTCTTTATAAAATTATCAAATGTTTTAAATAATCTAAATAGTATAGATAGTGTAATATAAAAAATGACTACCCCTTAACCCTTGTGGGAATTAACAATTGATGACTTTCTGCTGTATCAGCTTCAGTTTTTTTAAAAAAGTAACAGAATAATATGTATACAGAAGACACATTTCTTATTCCTCTCTGTTAGTGTCCATCCATCCCAAGATAGTGTATGCCTCTGGTGATTCTCCTCCTGCTGGTGTAGAAAACCACCTTTGATTGTGTTGTCAGTCCATCTTTCCCACCAGGTTTGTCAACATGGGACCCAGAAACAAAACAGGAGTTTCAGAATTCCTTCTTATGGAAGTGACAGAGGATCCAGAACTGCAGCCCCTCCTCTTCGTTCTGTTCCTGTCCATATACCTCGTTACCATCCTGGGAAACCTGCTCATCATCCTGGCTGTCGTCTCTGACCCCCACCTCCACACCCCCATGTATTTCTTTCTCTACAACCTGTCCTTGACTGACATCGGTTTCAGCACCACCACAATCCCAAAGATGCTGGTGAACATCCAAGCACAGAATCAGAGCATCACTTATACAGGCTGCCTTATACAGATCTACTTTGTCCTGGTGTTTGCTAGTTTGGAAAGTTTTCTCCTTGCAGTAATGGCCTATGACCGCTATGTGGCCATTTGTCATCCACTGAGGTACACGGTTATCATGAACTCCCGTCTCTGTCTCTTTTTGATTCTTCTTTCCCCATTTATTAGCATTGTGGATGCCCTGCTCCACAGTCTGATGGTGTTGCAGCTGACCTTCTGCACAAACCTGGAAATCCCCCTCTTTTTCTGTGAAGTTGTTCAGGTTATCAAGCTTGCATGTTCTGATACCCTCATCAATGATATCTTGATATATTTGGCAGCTGGCATATTTGGTGGTATTCCTGTGTGTGGAATAATTTTCTCTTATACTCAAATAGTGTCCTCTGTTTTGAGAATGCCATCAGCGGGTGGAAAGTATAAAGCTTTTTCCACCTGTGGGTCTCACCTCTCAGTTGTGTCCTTATTCTATGGGACAGGCTTGGGGGTATATATTAGTTCTGCTCTTACTAATTCTTCCAGAAAGACTGCAGTGGCTTCGGTGATTTACACTGTTGTCCCTCAAATGATGAACCCCTTCATCTATAGTCTGAGGAACAGGGACGTGAAAGGTGCCTTGAGAAAACTCATCAGTAAGATACCACTGGCTTTTCAGGAGTATGTTATTTAATTTCCACGTATTTGTGTATTTTCTAGTTGTTATTCTCTTATTGATTTCTAGATTGATACCATTGTAGTCAGAAAAAACACTGTATGATTTCAATATCTTAAAATTTATTGACACTTGCTTTGTGGTCTAACATGTGAACTATCTAGAGAGTTCTGTGTGCTCTGGAGAAGAATGTTTCTTCTGCTTTTGTTAGGTGTAGTGTTTATATATGTCTCTTAGATTTTGTTAGTTTACACTGTTTTTTAGGTCCTCTGTGTCTTTTTTGTCTATCCAGAGTTACTATCCATTGCTAAAAATTTGCATTAAAATCTGTAAGCATTATTGTAGAAATATGGATTTCTGTCAAGTTTGCTTCACATATTTGGAGGTCCTGTTATTTGATGTATATATAATTGTTCTATAATCTTGATTATTGACCATTTTATCTCTATCTCTATTTATCTATCTACCTATTTTCTATCTATCCTTTTTTGTCTATTTTAACAGTTTTGAATTAAAGTCTATTTTTTTCTGATATTACTTTTTTTTTTTTTTTTTTGCGGTACGCGGGCCTCTCACTGTTGTGGCCTCTCCCGTTGTGGAGCACAGGCTCCGGACGTGCAGGCTCAGCGGCCATGGCTCACGGGCCTAGCCGCTCCGTGGCATGTGGGATCCTCCCGGACCAGGGCACGAACCCATGAACCCTGCATCAGCAGGTGGACTCTCAACCACTGCGCCACCAGGGAAGTCCCCTGATATTTCTTTTGATTGGACAATTTATTTCACTTATTTAAAGTGTCTACTGACAAGGAGATACATAATTCTCCCACTTAAAATTTATTTTCTGTAAGTCTAACATTTTTTGTCCTTCATTTTGTCCATTACTGCTTTATTTTCTGTCTAGTTGATTTTTCATGGTGAACATTTTGGATTTTGTTCTCATTGCCTTTTTGGAATATATCCAGATAATTTTTATGTGGTTACTATAGACATTGCACTTAATATGCTAAATTTATAACAATGTAGTTTGAATTCATACCATTTTTACCTCAATAGCATGCAAAACCCCTGCTCTTACATGGCTCTGTCCTTTCTCCTTTATGTTGGTGTCACAAATTAAATGTTTGTACATTATTGCCAATAACATCGATTTAAATTTTTTTACATTTTCTTTCTAAATCCAGTAGGAATAATTTCCTACTTTTCCTAAAGTAAGAAGTGTTGTAAACCAAAAATACATTAAAATTTTTTTCCCTTTCACTTGACTTTACCAAAAATCTTTATTTTTTTCATATAACATTGAACTATCTAGTGCCTTTTCATTTCAACCTGAAGCAATCCTTTAGATATTTTTATAAAGCAGGTATAGTGGTAATGTACTCTTTTGGCTTTGTTCATCTGGGAGTGTTTTATTTCTCACTCATTTTTGGAAGGAATATTTTGTCAGATATAACATTATTGGTGGACAGTTTTTTCCTTCAACACTTTAAATATGTTATCCCACAATTCTCTGGCCTCCATGGTTCTGATGAGAAATTGGTTGTTAATCTTATTGAAGATCTCCTGTAAGTAATGAGTAATTTTCTCTTCACTTCTTATATGTAATGAGCTCCTTTCAAGATTCTCTCTTTCCTTTTGGCTTTTTCAGTTTGATGATAATGTTAATGTCTTAGCGTTAATATCTTTTATTATAGATATTCTTGGAGTTCTTTGAGCTTCATAGATTTGTAGTTTCAAGTCTTTCATCATATTTGGGATGTTTTTGACCATTATTTCTTCAAATATTTTTTCCATCCCCTTTTCTTTTTCTTTTCCTTTTGGACTCATATAGTGCTTTTTTTTTTTTTTTACTTGATGATATCCCATTGATCCCTTAAGGGTCTGCACAATTTTCTTTTCTTTTTCTTTTTTTTGTTGATGTGTCCTTTAAGGGTTGCTTTTATTTTTTGTTTTTAAAGATAAACGTTCTGATTTATACAGTCTCTCTGGTAACTTAGAATATATATGCATATTTGAAGCATCAAAATTCTCATCTAGAGAAGAGTAAGAAAAGAATAATTTTTTCAAGGAAATAATGTCTCTGTCTTCATATTTTTCTTTATTGAAGTATAGTTGATTTACAGTGTTGTGTTAGTTTCTTCTGTACAGCAAAGTGACTCAGTTATACATATATATACGTTCTTTTTATATTCTTTTTCATTATGGTTTATCCCAGGACATCGAATATATCAATAGTTCCCTGGGCTATACAGTAAGGCCTTGTTGTCCATCCATTCTATATGTAATAGTTTGCATCTACTAACCCCAAACTCCCAGTCCATCCCTCCCCCACCCCACCCTTGGCAACCACAAGTCTGTTCTCTATGTCTGTGAGTCTGCTTCATAGATAGGTTCATTTGTGTCATACTTTAGATTCCACATGTAAGTGATATCATATGGTATTTGTCTTTCTCTTTCTGACTTACTTCACTTAGTATGATAATCTCTAGTTGCATTCATGTTGCTGCAAGTGGCATTATTTTATCCTTTTCTACGGCTGAGTAGTATTCCATTGTATATATAATATGTACCACATCTTCTTTATCCATTTATCTGTCGATGGACATTTAGGTTGTTTCCATGTGTTGGCTATTGTGACTAGTACTGCTATGAACATAGGGGTGCATGCATCCTTTCAAACCATGTTTTTCTCAGGGTATATGCCCAGTAGTGGGATTGCTGGGTCCTATGGTAATTCTATTTTTAATTTTCTGAAGAACCTCTATACTGTTTTCCATAGTGGCTACACCAACTTACATTCCCGCCAATGGTGTAGGAGGGTTCCCTTTTCTGCACACCCTCTCCAGCATTAGTTATTTGTAGACTTTTTAATCATGGCGATTCTGACTGGTGTGAGGTGGTACCTCATTGTAGTTTTTTTGTTGTTTTTTTTTTTCGGTACGCGGGCCTCTCACTGCTGTGGCCTCTCCCATTGTGGAGCACAGGCTCCGGACGCGCAGGCTCAGTGGCCATGGCTCACGGGCCCAGCCGCTCTGCAGCATATGGGATCTTTCCGGACCTGGGCACTAACCCGTGTCCCCTGCATCTGCAAGTGGACTCTCAACCACTGCGCCACCAGGGAAGCCCTCATTGTAGTTTTGATTTGCATTCATCTAATAATTAGCAATGTTGTCTCTTCACTTTTCTTTATTCCTTTTTCTTTCCACTCTTCAGACTCAATATTATAATCTGGATATTATAATCTCCCCCAGAGTTTGCTTTTCTTTATAATTGTTGAAGGTGGTAGTAGTCTATGTGTTTAGTGACTTTCCCAAAATACATTTGCAAAGACTGTAATTCTTATTGTATGTGGTCATTGAAATCTATGTTCCTTACATTCGTCAAGCTTATGGTTTGACAGATTTCCTTGAGTGCCAGGAGTGATACAAACAAAGAAATAACACACCTCTTTCAGTCTTTATAGATTGGATCTGTGCTGCAGTACTCTTTTAACACTTATTCAGGTTTGCACTGAGTCTAGAGATCAATGAGAAAGTTTAGGATCTTCTCTGGACTTCTCTGAGTATAGGTATTGCTGTGGGCATGTCAATGGCTTTCTGAATTCTCCCATAACTTGGCTGCTTTTATTTATTTATTTATATAAATTTATTTATTTATTTTATTTTTGACTGTCTTGGGTCTTTGTTGCTGCGGGCGGGCTTTTCTCTAGTTGCGGCGAGCGGGGGCTACTCTTCATTGCGGTGCGTGGGCTTCTCATTGGGTGGCTTCTCTTGTTGTGGAGCACAGGCTCTAGGTGCGTGGGCTTCAGTAGTTGTGGCACTTGGGCTCAGTAGTTGTGGCTCGCAGGCTGTAGAGCGCAGGCTCAGTAGTTGTGGCACAAGGGCTTTGTTGCTCTGCTGCATGTGGAATCTTCCCAGAGCAGGGCTCAAACCCATGTCCCCTGCATTGGCAGGTGGATTCTTAACCACTGCACCATCAGGGATGCCCTTGGCTGCTTTTAAATGTCCTAATTTCCTTTAAAAAAATTTCCCCTGTTTTGCTTGGGGTCTAAGCTAGTCTATTTTATGTGACTTTAATCTTTTACCAGATGCATATGTGAGCTTTGGTTTGTGGTGTTTCAAAACCATATCCACTGCTTTTCCAGCCTGAGTTCTGAGTTAACCAGAGATGAATGCCTTGTGTCCGTCCTTCAAGTAGCTCCCAGACAAGTTAGAACAGACATACAGAATTATTTGAGAAAATGTCAACTCTGCCTCCTCTGAATACATGAACCAGAGTCTCATTCTGAGACCCCAGGCAGTGACCATCTTAAGACTAAGGCTACTGCCATACTGCAGGGTGGG
Source organism: Mesoplodon bidens (assembly GCF_964165515.1). Taxonomy (NCBI): domain Eukaryota; kingdom Metazoa; phylum Chordata; class Mammalia; order Artiodactyla; family Ziphiidae; genus Mesoplodon; species Mesoplodon bidens. The sequence continues at coordinate 141,516,192 of NC_138160.1, forward strand.
GAAAGGACAACTAAAATGTCTCAGAACTTTCCTACCATTGTGAAGTTGCTATTTTCTTGATGCATCACTCACTTGGTTGCTATAAATTTTGACCGCTTTCAGGAGATCTGACAAAGTTAGTTCTGACAGTTTCTGTTATTTTTCAATGTTTCTTTGAGAGACAAGAGTTTTGAGTTGCCTAATCAGCCATTTTTTCCATTTTGCTGGGGCTATTCTTCTATGCACAGTTTCTTTTTTTTTTTTTTTTTTTTTTTTTTTTGCGGTATGCGGGCCTCTCACTGTTGTGGCCTCTCCCGCTGCGGAGCACAGGCTCCGGACGCGCAGGCTCAACAGCCATGGCTCACGGGCCCAGCCGCTCCGCGGCATGTGGGATCCTCCCAGACCGGGGCACGAACCCGTGTCCCCTGCATCGGCAGGCGGACTCTCAACCACTGCGCCACCAGGGAAGCCCTATGCACAGTTTCTTTTGATAACAGGGAATATATTAGAATCTGCTTAATATAAAATGTCAAAACAGAATGTAATGAGCCATACATAGAATTAGTCCTTAGAATTTGTTTTTTAGAGTATATTTGATACACTATCACTTGCATTTTCTAGGTGATATATATCATTATATATACAGTATATATATATATATAATATGTATATATATATACATATAATAAACTATAGTTTTGAAACTAAATGTCCTGTTTTCCTTAGATTGTTGCTATAAAGAGTGCCTTTGAATGTGCTTTAGGAAAGAAAACTATTATAGAATCCAATTATAGAAGAGAACTATATCCATGTGTGAAAGGCTCTTGAAATGGATATGAAAAGAAATAGGGGGATGAAAGAGAATTGTGTACTTTTGACTTCCCAAGATGAGCGGCTTCGTTGGTTTTAATTTCTTTCTTCTCTGGGCCTTGTTTCTTAAGGATTTTCACTGATGTGGGATGGGATTAATAGCAAAAGAATTTGACTGATGAGAAACTTTGGATACTGAACCCCCAAGGGCCACAGAGACTGCCAGTTTTCTGCCTATAGCCACCTTACTCAGTAGCCCTGCTTAGGTCACTAGGCAGAACACCTGAACATATTCCCAGGGACCATCACTTTTATACAACAGCCCAGTCCTTCACTCTATGTTTTTGTGCTCCCTGAGAAGAGAGCTTCCATTTAACAATTTTAATATCAAAGGGAGAACGACTTCTTCACTCTATGTTTCTGTGCTCCCAGAGAACGGGGCTTCTATTTATTTCCTTCATAGCAAAGGGAGAACTGAATGTCATTCTTAGGTTGGCACCCAGGTAATCTGAAATTCCCTAGTCTATGGTTTTCAAATAGCGAGACATGTATGTCTCTGGACCTGTGAGTGGGAACATGCCAAAGATGACCTGATCTTATTAGTCTATTAAGTGTCTGCCTAGCTGTCCATCATCTGGAAACTTCCTTTCACCTTTGCAACACTAGTTAATCTCCTAATCTACTCTGACTCTAAAGTTCTAGAGGCTCTTCCATCCTCAGGAGAAACTTTCCTTTGTAAAATTTTGTGGAATATTCTAGAATTCTCTAAAATGTTTCTTAATTTCTTGGCAGGGGGTTGGGGTGGATGATCACCTTACATTTATCCTTCCATGTTTGGTTCTTCATATCCCTTTGTAGGGATGATCATTGGTCTTGACCCTGGCACCTCTCTTTGAGAACTCTGGCACAGGAGATGGAGAATTACATAAAGCTACATCAACAGTATTGGCATCTCTTTAGTAACCTATCAAATATTTTAAAATAACAGAGAATATCAGGACAGGCACTCATGTATCTGTGTCCAGAATTAATAAATTTTGACATTTGTTATAACAGTTCTCTTCTTAAAGTAACAAGATAGTTTACATAGAGACAATATTCCATTTTTATTTTCTGCCATTCCTGTCCTTCCATTCCCAGAGGCAACTACAGTCTTGAATTTGTTGGTACACTTGGTATTGTGTCAAACTGTATTTACACACACATATGAGTATGTGTGTGTGCATGTGTACATATGTCAGTGTGTGTGTCACAGTGCAAACGCCCCTTCTGTCAAGATGGAATAAATAAACTGTGATGTTGTGAGACAGGGGAATAAAGAAGTGAGATTAATGAATCAGAATGAAATGTACTAAAACTTGTCTCCTCTTTCTGTTTCTATACATAAAAAAGATTTTGTGGTCATTTCAGAAAATAAATTCTTCCCTGAAATTTGCAGTTATCATCCTAGGATTTTTCCTAATCGCTCTCCTCTTCCTTCATCTTGTTCCATCCCTCATTACCCTCCCTATAATAAACCATGTTAGTTTGTTCAGTCATGTTTATGCCATAAACAAATCACTATAAGCAAGAAGTTCTCATACATCAAGGATTGTGCTTGGTGATATTGTCTATTTATTTCTCATCCTTGCAAAACTTTCATGATGGTTCCCATCATGCAAAAGATGACAACTCCTCGCACAGTTTATTTATTTATTTATTTATTTATTTATTTATGGCCGTGTTGGGTCTTAGTTGTGTCATGCAGGATCTTCGTTGCGGCATGTGGGATCTTTCACTGCAGTGCACAGGCTCTTCGTTGCATTGTGAGGGCTTCTTTCTAGTTGTGGCGTGAGGGTTTTCTCTCTCTAGTTCTGACATGTGGGCTCCAGAGTGCATGGGCTCTGTAGTTTGTGGCATGCGGGCTCTCTTGTTGAGGTGCCCCAGCCTTAGCAGTTGCGGTGCACGGGCATAGTTGCCCTGCGTCATGTGCGATCTTAGTTCCCCAACCAGGGATCAAACCCAGGTCCCCTCCATTGGAAGGTGGATTCTTTACCACTGGACTACCAGGGAAGTCCCTCTCACATAGTTTAATGCTCTCCTTGTTCCAAAACATGTGCTGGAAACTGGAATAAACTCACGTGTGTCTGAATTCAAATTTATACCAAGTGATCAATTCTGATATAGTTGCTTGGTTTCACGACTCTTTGCTTGGCTCAAATTTTCTCACTGGTGAAGCAGTTTTTATACTTTAAACATCTTGGACATCATCTTTAAACATTAGATGTCTTAATGTCTTAACTTGTTCACCTTTAAAATATCATTAGAGGGCTTCCCTGGTGGCGCAGTGGTTGAGAGTCCGCCTGCCGATGCAGGGGACGCGGGTTCGTGCCCCGGTCTGGGAGGATCCCACATGCCGCGGAGCGGCTTGGCCTGTGAGCCGTGGCCGCTGGGCCTGCGCGTCTGGAGCCTGTGCTCCGCGACGGGAGAGGCCACAGCAGTGAGAGGCCCGCGTACTGCAAAAAAAAAAAAAAAAAAAAAAATCATTAGAGAACTTTTCTAAATCGTTGGTTCATAAGAATAATGAGCAATATATTAATGCACCCAGAACTGAGCCAATTAAGTCTTCCCTGTTTGGGAGGATCGAATATCAACATTCTTAAGAATCTCATCTTAACCCAGGAAATAGGAATGTCCTGGAGTTGATGCTACTGCATATCTTCTGAATATCCTTAGGAGAAGCCCAGGGTGGGCTGACTCGGGCTTTAGTGGGGCCCAACAAGAAAACGAGAGTGGGAGGATCTGAACCTACATGATTGATTTTTATAGTGCATTTGTGATTTATTTATTTGTTTATTTACTTATTTATTTATTAAACCATTTTATTTAGGTATGATTGACATGCAAAAAAGCTGTACATAGAAATGTACACAACTCAACAAGTTTGGGGATAAGTGTACACCCATGAAACCATCACAACCATAAAGACCATAGCTATATCTATCACTCCCCAAAGTTTCCCCTTTATAATTTTATTATTATATATTATTATTAGGAACACTTAATATAAGATCTAACCTTTTAGTAAAATTTCAGTGTACAATACAGTATTGTTAGCTGTTGGCATTATGCTGTATACTAGATTTCCAGAACTTATTTATCTTACATAAATGAAACTTTTGTACCCTTTGATCATCACCTTCCTATTCACCCCTCTTCCCAAGCCCTGGAAAACACCATTTGATTCTATGCTTCTATGAGTTTGACAATCTTAGATTTCACATATAAATGATACCAGACAGTATTAATCTTTCTCTGCTGGGCTTATTTCACTTAGCATAATGTCCTACAGATCCATCATGTTGTTGTAAATGGCAAAATTTTGTTCTATTTTTGAGGCTGAACAATACTCCATTGTACATATACACCACATTTTCTTTATCCATTTGTCCATTGTTGAACATTTAGATTGGTTCCATAACTATTCACTATTGTGAATAATGCTGCAATAAACATGGGAGTACAGGTATTTCTTTGAGATCTTGATTTCAATTCACTTGGATATATAACCAGAAGCAGTGTTACAGGATCATATGGTAGTTCTATTTTTAATTTTTTGCAGAACCTCAATAATGTTTTCCACAATGGCTCTACAAATTTACATTCCCACCAACGGCAAACCAGCCTTCCATTTTCTACACATCCTTGCTAACACTGTTATTTTTTGGTTTTGTTTTAAACAGCAATCTTAACATGTGTGGTGATTTCACATTGTGGTTTTGATTGCATTTCCTTATGATTAGTGATGTCGTGCATCTTTTTATATACATTGTGGCCATTTGTATGACTTCTTTGGAGAAATTTCCATTCAAATCATTTGACCATTTCTGTCTATATTCCCCCTGTTGCACAATATATCTTTGTAGCTTATTTTATACTTAATAGTTTGTACTTCTTCCTCCCCTATCCCAATACTACCCCTTCCCCTTTCCCTCTCCCCACTGGTAACCACTAGTTTGTTCTCTATATCTGTGAGTCAGCTTCTTTTTTGTAATATTCACTAGTTTGTTGTATTTTTTAGATTACAGCAAAATGAATCTTGACCCCAATCCTACACCACTCTCAAAAACTATCTCAAAATCGATTAAAGATGTAAACATAAGGTCTGAATCCATAAAACTTTTAGAAGAAAATGTTGAGAAAAACACTTGGATATTGGCCTTGGCAATGATATTTTTGGATATGACACCAAAAACACAAGTAACAAAAGTAACTCCATCACACTAAAAAGTCAAAAATCATAGAAACAGAAAGTAGTATGGTGGTTATCACAGAGCTGGAGGAAATGGGAGATGCTGGTCAAGGGTAAAAACTTCCAGTTATAAGATTAAGTTCAAGAATCTAATTTGTACAGCATGATGATAATATAGCTAAAAATGGTATACTGTATACTTGAATATTGCCAAGAGAATAGATTTTAAATAGTCTCACCACTAAAAGAAGTCCTAATCATGTGACAGAACAGAGGTTTTAAGCTAATTTTATGGTGGTAATCATTTTGAATATGTTAATGTATCTAATCAACAAACTGTACAGCATAATCTTATAGTTCATATGTCAATGATATCTCAATAAAGCTGAAAACAATGATCAAATGCTGGAAATCAACTGCTGGCTGCATAAATCCAATTTCAATCACCACGGTTGCATTACCTTCTCCTTTTCTTTGTGTCATTTCCATTTCTGTCTAGCTTATTAGGATACATAGATTATATTAGGACATGTTCAGACAATCTGGGATTAGCTCATCTTCTACAAAGACTCTAATTCTAAATAAGTAACACTCACTGTTTTTCCGATTCTATTCCATTATAGTTGATTACAACATCCACATTTTTATCATATAATATTAATAGGTTATAAGAAATAGGATGTGGACAAATTGTTTTTAGGGCCACTATACAACTAATTACAGAAATATATTCTAGTTGACTCCATGGAATATTCTATAATTACCTGACTCAAAGAAGGACAACCAGGGTTCCGTCTCTGGAAATCATGTCCATACATGACATCTTCATCTGGCAACACCACTGATGACCCTGAGGAAAACCAGTCCCAGGACAAAACAACACATGCAGGACTGAATGAATTCCTACTCCCCGGCTTACATACATTTCTTACCTATGAAGACCTTTTTATGAAAGATAACTCTCTTTGTTGTTTGGACATATTAGAGATTCTTTTTCTTATTAGAACTGAAGGCTTCCTCACTAATGGAATTCAAATATCTCATGTTTCAAACCACTGACACATTTCATAGATAATGAAACTGACTATAGTAGATACTTATGTTCCTCAGTCTAATTCATTAATAAGTAGGTGTGTGAAAGGTAAGATCTCTTACTCCACTATAGACCTAACTCTGGGGTGCAAATCATATGGCCCCACCATAGATCAGGTGGAAGCTAGTCTGTAGATATGACCACAGACTTGCTACAGTACTTCCTTTCCTAATAATTTTGGCAATATTGCTTATTCTGAGAGTGATGCAAAAAATTTATAAAAACTAGAACCCTTGCTTCAGGCTCTACTTCTATAGAAACTGAGCAAAGAAATTGAATTGAAGAACTGAAAATAATGTGTCCAGCAGCATATGGCTGAACAAAGCAAAATGTGGTGTCAACCCCAAGTTAAAGTTAACTTGGAAATTCTGCTGTTGGCTGTTTTAGGAGAATTTGTTAATGAAAGTATCAGACATTATGGCTCACCCAAGATTCCTAATCCCTTGCCTCGTTCTAGAAACTCAAGTCCAAAGTAGAGGGCATGATCACAGGAAAGAAGGTATCCTACTAATAAGTTTCCTCAAGGCTCTCTTCATGTCCTTGTTTCTCAGGCTGTAGATAAAAGGGTTCATCATTTGAGGAAGTACAATGTACATAACTGAAGCCACTGCAGTCTTCCTGGATGAGTCAGTAACCACAGAACTAATGTAAACTCCAAAAAGTGTCCCATAGAATAAGGACACAACTGTAAGGTGAGACCCACAGGTGGAAAAAGCTTTAAGCTTTGTCCCTGCTGATGGCATTCTCAAAACAAAGGGGACAATTTGAGTATAAGAGAAAATGATCCCAGAGAGGGGAATGCCACAAAACAGGCTAGCCACAGAATATATCAAGATGTTATTAATGAGGGTATCAGAACAGGCCAGCTTGATGACTTGAGCAAGTTCACAGAAGAAGTGAGGGATTTCCAGGTCTTTGCAGAAGGACAGCCGCAATACCATCAGACTGAGGAGCAGGCCAAGCACTGTGCTGATGAAAAGTGAGAGTAGAATCAGCAGAACACAGAATCGGGGGATGATGATAACCGTGTACCTCAGGGGGTGACAAATGGCCACATAGCGATCATAGGCCATTGCTGCAAGGAGAAAATTTTCTAAACCAACAAAAACCAGGACAAAGCCAAGCTGGGTCAGGCAGCCTATGTAAGTGATGTGCTGTATCTCTGCCTGGATGTTTACCAGCATCTTTGGAATCGCAGTTGTGCTTATACAGATGTCAGTAAAGGAAAGGTTTGAGAGGAAGAGATACATTGGGGTATGGAGGTGGGAGTCACAGCTAACAGCCAGGATGATGAGCAGGTTTCCTAGGACAGTGATCAGGTACATTGCTAGGAACAGGCAGAATAAGAAGGACTGCAGTTCTAGATCATCTGTCAATCCCAGGAGAAGGAATTCTGAAACATCTGTTTCATTTCTGAGTTCCATGTTGTCGATGAATCTGATGGGGAAATGGAGTGAAAAGAAAAGGAAAAGAATGTTCCCCAGATGAGCAGCACCAGCATCAACTGAGAACTTGTTAGAAATGCAATCCTTGGTACCACTCCAGATTTACTGCTGATAAACTCTGGAGGTAAGGGCTAGCAATCTAAGTTTTAACATACCCTCCAGATGAATGTCATATATGCTAGCACTTTGAAACTGTGCTTAAATAAAAAATAAAACTCTGTGTATATTGTGAACCCAAAAGACGATGCAAGTCTGTCCCTTTGCTAATTTTTCTCTCCATCAACATCTCTCATACTTCCTCTTCCCTCTACTCTCTTTATTGGCCATTATTTTGATTGGTCACCAACTCTGTATCACACCTGTGCCAAGTGTTAAGACTGAAACAAAGAATAAGACACAGCGTTTCCTTCAGAAATATTTCTTGCCTCAAGCAAAAGAAAAATGAGAATGAAGTTATTCTCTCTCTTTTGTAATGCACGATGCCTAAACTTTGACCTGCTGCAGAGTCATCTGAAGGGCTTGTCAAATTACAGATGAGTTAGATCGTACTATCACTCCATTCATCCATGCGGACACTTAGGTAAAGTGAGGGTACATCATGGACATGAAAGACACAGTGTGTGGAAAAGACTAAGTCTGAGCTAAGATTATCTGACTGCTGAGTTGACTCTCTTAACCAATCATTGTCAATGTCGCTGGATAGTACAGAATTAGCATTTCTAAACCAACACTCAGATTTTACAATTTTCCTTTAAAATTTTAATATTTTAATCTAGGACCATGCTCTAAATCTTTTCTCTTCCCTACAGTGTATGTCCATCCCTACGCATGAAATACTGTATAGCAGGTCATGGCATCTATCCAAGGATACACTCTGCACCTGAGCAAAGATTAGAAAATGTTGCCTGTAAACTAGAGCTCATAAGACTCCCTCATGAAATGTAACGCACCTGCATTAACAATTAATTCTAAGAGAAGGTGTGCAAATATCAATGACATTCTCTGTCTCAGCCTAATGGGACCTCTTCCCCTAAGGTGATAGGAGGCATATGATTTTGTTTTTTAAAAGATAAATGAGAGAAAGAACAAAATGCATAGGCTTCTAAAAAGTCGAAGAAAATAGCAACAATTTTTGGCCCTTGCAAGACAGAGAATTACAAGATAAGAAGACATATGATACTTACAAAATATTCAGGCATCCTATAGGACTGTCTCCGTAAAGCAGTGGTCCTCTTTCTCCTGGCGGGGGATGGAAGTGGGCATGACAGCCTTTATTATTTGCTGTATTACTTAGACTCAAGCACTCTGAACTGAATCCAGGACCAGCACTTCCTTTGAGAATAGGGAAAATGGTTCAATTGTATGAGAAGATTTGGTGTCCTCATTTGTATGATGGGAACTCTCATAAAGCTGCATAGGGATGTTGCAATGATGAGAAATGAATAGAGACAGGGCAGCCAGCATAGTACTCAGCATACAGTGCATGTCATTTACAATTTGCATTCTTATGTGATTTCACTTTTCTCTATTGTTGCTATATTTAATCCCTCTTCATTATTTTTAATCACCAGGGAGTATTCCACTGCAAGTTACATCATGTTTTATTTCTCCATTCTGCTGTGTTGATTCCTTTTATCAATGTATTTTCTGGAACACATATATACCATAAAGCAATGCATGAGGGATACCACCACATTCAAGGTGATGTTGTCTCTAGGAAGAGGAGAACAACAACTGAGGGGATGCGAAAGGGAGGGCTTTTGTATGTGTGTATTATTTTGTAACTTTATTCTTAAAAAACCCCTGAAGTTGATATGATAGAGTGTCAACATTTGAAAATTCTAGAATAAGTTGAAGGATGGTTATTTTTTAAAATTTATTATACTATCTCTGCTGTTCTTATATTAAATACTTGGCAATTTTATAAAGAGAAACAGGTGTACTGGGATGGCAGCTAGCTGTTTCTCTGTGTCTCTACTTTCTCCCCCATAATTTCATAGCCCAAGTCCAGAGGTAATGCAGACACACTTCTGTGCAGTGGTGTTTAAAGAAGCAGGAATGGACATGAAGGGAAAGCTGACAAAACACCTTCCCCACAACCACAAGAAGAATTTAAGTAAGTGTCAGAAAATTTTGTAACAGTCGTCATGTTTGAGAAGGGGCAGATCTCTTCTCAGGAGGATAAATTTTTCCCCCATTTTTAGAGAAGATATTAGACCAGCAGACTGAGAACTGGGTGAGCATTGATGCAAACAATCATGAGAATTTGGCACCAAGAAGACAATTTGTCTGGAGTCCCATGGGAGACTTGGTTCTGATCATTTCATACATGTACTCTGCTCGTTGCTTCCCATAGATGACTTTGGAGTAAAATGCCTCATCTCATTACAAAAGCATTATCTAACATGCATGAATTTACCTGACTGGCATCAGTGTGAGATGAAACTTGAAATGACACCTGGATATTGAAGACAGATCTGTACTCAGAAAGGGCAGAGAGACCAAATGAGACAATGCAATTTTAGTTCAGGATTATCTCTGGAAGGTGTGCCTGTTTTGACTAGGCAAGAGCCGTTGAAATGTCACAAGTTGATTCTTTAGAGTATCTCGTTTTCCCCAGGGGATTAATATCCAAAGCTCCTCATTAGACATATATTATTAATGTCATTCTGATCCTTGAGCAGTCAAATCATTAAAGACCAAAACTACAGAAGAGAGGAATTCATGATGACTAATCCCTGACTTGTGAGGCAAGGATACATTACCCATTCTCTTTACCTGTTCATGCTCGCCTGCATTTTACATACCTTGCACATATGTACACACACTTCTCTTCTAATGAACTCCTGGATCCTTTTATAAAATTACAAAAAAGGCATCTCAAATTAATAATACCAGAAAGCCTGATTTCAATTTTTGTGTGAAAAAATATTTTACATATTAGGTACAAATAGTACATTTATGAATATAGTTAAGATATTATAAAATTCAGACACTTAGGGGCATTTCAGTTTTAGAGCCACTGAATGTTAATTCCTGTTCTTTATATTTTATACAGCAGTATCAAAGTTATTCCCTATGATCTATTGTGACTGTGCTCAGTATAAACTGACGTCATACTCTTTTTAGGCTTTCATAACCATGTTTTCCATTTTTCACACAATAGATTCAATGTACATTTTCCTTCACATTTAGGCAACTTTGGATTGAATTATGGTTTTTTATTTTAAAATTGTGTTGTGATAAAGTACAATGTCACCAAAGGCACTAGTGTGCAGTTTTGTCTATTATATAGTAGATCTCATGAGATTTCATCCATAATTTAAAATGTGATGGTGCTCTATCTTAATATTCACTTAAAAACATTTTTCTTTAAAGACTTCAGTATTTTCATGTGTTCATCATTTATTTTCATTCTAACTTTTTCTATATGAATTTTCTTATGCTGTATATTTCTAGATATATTTTAAAAATAAACTTATGACAAGATGGCATTTTAATATCACTGAGGAACATCTTAACAGCAGTAAATTTCAAGCACATGTATATTAGGTAAAATACACAAAGCCTTAGCTGGCTCAAAAAAAGGTTAAATTTTCCATGTAGCACCAAAAGATCTGACACTTAAAATGGTAGGTGGGCTGGAGTCAAGTGGCTCTGCTGATCTATGCCCTTAGGGAAGAGGATGCTGTTTCAGGTAATGAGGATTAAATAATGAATCTGGACTCCTGTCTTACACCAATGACAGACGTTAACTCAGAATAGATTAAAGAATTAAATGTAAGATCTGAAATGGAAAACTCCTGAACAAAACATAGGGGTTATGCTGTTTGACATTGGTTTAGGCAATACATTTTTGGAAGTGACATCAAGAATAAAGGCAACAAAACAAAAATAAACAGGTAGACTACTACAAGCTGAAAAGCTTTTGCATAGGAAAAGAAACAATTTAAAAAATGACCTTAATTTGACAAATTCCTCACCTTTCCCAAATTCGTGTTGGCTGATTGCCTCACCTTGAGACACAAAGAGAATGATATGCTTTTCTCTCTGTGTATTTTAAAAAATACATATTTAAGTTGTAAGCCATGTTGACTTGATATACATGCTCAGTAAAATTATCATTGTGGTCAATATAATTATCATATCCATCTCCTCACATAGCTACCTTTTTTTTTTTTTTTTTGTATAAGAACACCTAAAACCTAAGCTGCGGCTAGTGCTCTGGCTATAATGACACACTTGCTCAACTCCTTCCCCTACCCTGTTCTCTTTCTGACACTAAAATTCTCCTAAGAACATTGTTCACAAAGTCACTATAGAAATAACCCTGATCTTGGGTTCACCTGAGCTAAGCACCCTGCATATGTGATGGATTTGTTTTGTGTCTGGAGGTTCACTAGCATCTTGAGGACTGTGGTGGTGCTGAAACTGATGTCAGTGACGGGCAGGTGGGAGAGGAAGATGTACATGGGGGTGTGGAGGTGAGAGTCAGAACTGACGGCGAGGATGATGAACAGGTTCCCAAGCACAGTGACCAGGTATATGGTCAGGAATAGACAAAAGAAGAGGGGCTGCAGTTCTGGATCCTCTGAGAGGCCCAAGAGGAGAACTTCTCCTATACCTGTTTGGCTTTCTGATTCCATGTGTGGATGAGTCTGCTGGGAAAAATACATGTGATAAGACATATAGCAGATGTACACAAATCACTTACTTTAGAAAACTGTGATATCTGTATTGTAAATTGAAGTGAATAGTCCTCATGTTTTTCTTTGCCTTCTGCCTTTCTCTCAGTCTCTCTCACTTCCTCAACCTCTAATCTTTCTGTCCTTCTCTCTCCTACACTCAAAACTAATTTGAACTTTCCCACATTGTGCCAAACAATAGGAATAAAATAGGGAACAACATGTAAAATAGATAGCTAGTTGAAAGCAGCTGCATAGCACAGGTTGATCAGCTCAGTGCTTTGTGACCACCTAGAGGGGTGGGATAGGGAGGGCGGGAGGGAGACTCAGGAGGGAGGAGATGTGGGGAAATATGTATATGTATAGCTGATTCACTTTGTTATAAAGCAGAAACAAACACACCATTGTAAAAACAATTATACTCCAATAAAGATGTTTAAAAAAATAAATAAATAAATAAAATAAAGTTAAAAAAAAAATAGGGAACAACATATGGCTGATTCACTGAGAATTCTCCAAAGCTTCAAACCAGCAAGCAGGAAAACCAAAACCAAGCATATGAAATATGACTTTACAGCAGAGTTTCTCAAACTGTGCCTTGCATTAGAATCAACTCAAGGACCTGTCAAAACCCAAATGTTTGGCTCCACACTCAGAATTTGAGATTCAGAAGTTGGACATGGGGCTGGAAATTTGCCTTTCTAACACATTCCCAAATGTTGCTGTGTTGGTCTGGGTTTTACTTTGACAACCACTCTTCTAGAGCACAGATCACTGTGGGCCTAGAACATCAAATTGTTTATGTGTTGGAGCAGAACCAGCATAATTAAAGAGGAAAATGAGGGCCTGACTCATCAATGTTCTTCTAATGCTCTGTGAGTTCAAGTTCATGGCTCCATTCAAACTCATCATTTTCAATGAATCACCAAAATCTGTCCTTTTAATTCCCCATTTCCATTCCTGTCCCATTATAGGATTATTATCACAAACATGATCTATAATCATTGTAATAATAATGGTATTACCAGGTATCATAAAATTAAATGCAATAATTATTATTGACTGTTCACACTATCACTAACACTTGCAATGCTCTACTGTCAGGCATAGTTTTCAGCACTTTTCTCATACTAATTAATTTCATTTTCTCTGCTGACCTATGAGTCAGGTGCTTCTAAAATCCTTCTATTTATGCTCATGAAAAGATAAAGTGAGGTGAAGATATGGATCCAAAGTACTTGACTCTCCAGTGGTAAGTGTTTAAGGGATTTGAACTCAGGTTTCCATGCTTTGCAGCTGAACTCATACCAGAAGGATGCAAACTTAGAGAAGTAGAGATTTAGGTATCCCGAAGGGTTCATCAGATTCCATCAATTGCCTTTTAAAAACTTTAACCTAAATGAAGTTGCAAATTCTTGCCCTGGTTATGAAAGTCTTCTAATTTCTGACTGCAAAAGGAATATCTAGAAATTACAGTATCAAAACAGGGCCCACACTCAGCACCTGAGATCAACATTAGAATATGCTACTTGTACATGCTACTTGTAAATGTATATTCAAAAGCAACAATTTGTCAGTGCATTCAAATTAGGATTCTGGGATGATGAAGATAAAATCTATCACACCACTGTCCATGCTGCTTGACAAATGCATCACCACAGTACTAGGAAGAGGGAGAGAATGGCCAAGTTAGCCTTAAGAGGGAAACAGGAAACTGAGCAAGGTATGTCTGGATACCTGAAATGCCTTGACAATTGTGGGACTCTACATTTTTAATCAATAAAATCATCTTAGCAGAGAGCCTAGTACCTGGTGAAGTACTTGTTATTTAAGACAATGAAACACAGGAGATCAAGATGGCAGAGTAGTAGGCCATAGAATTTACCTCCCTGCCATGGACACATCAAAAATACATCTACACATGAAACAATTCTCACTGAAAACTAACCGGAGACTGGCAGGAAGACTCCTGTACAACCAAGGCTGTAAGAAAGATCCACATGGAATCAGGTAGGTGGGAAGGAGAAGCAGTCACGTCAGGACCTGTGCCCCTGTGTAAGAACTCAGAGGAAAGGGCGAATACATGGGTGGAGATGTTCCCTGGGGAGTGAGCTGTTCAAGCCATATATTGGGCACCCCAGCCGTGGGGTCAGCACAGAGATGAGCCCGCTTGGCTGCTTGCAGAGCCAGTGGCACTAACAGGAGAGTTGTTAATATCAAGACTAAGGGTATGCTTTTAGAAAATATGGGGCGGGATATTCTCTATCTCATTTTATAAGGCCAGAACAATTTGGATGCCTGAAGCACACAAGTTTAGAAGAAAGGAAAATTACACTGCATTCTTTTTTTTTTTACATCTTTATTGGAGTATAACTGCTTTACAATGGTGTGTTAGTTTCTGCTTTATAACAAAGTGAATCAGTTATACATATACATATGTTCCCATATCTCCTCCCTCTTGCGTCTCCCTCCCTCCCACCCTCCCTATCCCACCCATCCAGGTGGTCACAAAGCACGGAGCTGATCTCCCTGTGCTATGTGGCTGCTTCCCACTAGCTATCTATTTTACGTTTGGTACTGTATATATGTCCATGCCACTCTCTAACTTTGTCACAGCTTACCCTTCCCCCTCCCCATATCCTCAAGTCCATTCTCTAGTACGTCTGCATCTTTATTCCCATCTTACCCCTAGGTTCTTCATGACATTTTTTTCTTATATTCCATATATATGTGTTAACATACAGTATTTGTCTTTCTCTTTCTAACTTCACTCTGTATGACAGACTCTAGGTCCATCCACCTCACTACAAATAACTCAATTTCATTTCTTTTTATGGCTGAGTAATATTCCATTGTATATATGTGCCACATCTTCTTTATCCATTCATCCGATGATGGACACTTAGGTTGTTTCCATCTCCTGGCTATTGTACATAGAGCTGCAATGAACATTTTGGTACATGACTCTTTTTGAATTATGGTTTTCTCGGGGTATATGCCCAGTAGTGGGATTGCTGGGTCATATGGTAGCTCTATTTTTAGTTTTTTTTTTTTTTTTTTTTTTTGCGGTACACGGGCCTCTCACTGCTGTGGCCTCTCCCGTTGTGGAGCACAAGCTCCGGACGTGCAGGCTCAGCGGCCATGGCTCACAGGCCCAGCTGCTCTGCAGCATGTGGGATCTTCCTGGACCAGGGCACAAACCCGTGTCCCCTGCATCGGCAGGAGGACTCTCAACCACTGAGCCACCAGGGAAGCCCTATTTTTAGTTTTTTAAGGAACCTCCATACTGTTCTCCATAGTGGCTGTACCAATTCACGTTCCCACCAGCAGTGCAAGAGTGTTCCCTTTTCTCCACACCCTCTCCAGCATTTATTGTTTCTAGATTTTTTTGATGATGACCATTCTGACCGGTGTGAGATGATATCTCATTGTAGTTTTGATTTGCATTTCTCCAATGATTAATGATGTTGAGCATTCTTTCATGTGTTTGTTGGCAATCTGTATATCTTTGGAGAACTGTCTATTTAGGTCTACTGCCCATGTTTGGATTGGGTTTTTTTGTTTTTTTGTTATTGAGCTGCATCAGCTGCTTATAAATTTTGGCCTTACATTTAGTCTTTAACCCATTTTGAGCTTATTTTTGTGTATGGTGTTAGGGAGTGTTATAATCTCATACTTTTACATGTACCTGTCCAGTTTTCCCAGTACCACTTATTGAAGAGGCTGCCCTTTCTCCACTGTACATATCTTTATCAAAGATAAGATGACCATATGTGCGTGGGTTTATCTCTGGGCTTTCTATCCTGTTCCATTGATCTATCTTTCTGTTTTTGTGCCAGTACCATACTGTATTGATTACTGTAGCTTTGTAGTATAGTCTGAAGTCAGGGAGCCTGAATCCTCCAGCTCCGTTTTTCGTTCTCAAGATTGCTTTGGCTATTCGGGGTCTTTTGTGTTTCCATACAAATTGTGAAATGTTTTGTTCTAGTTCTGTGAAAAATGCCAGTGGTAGTTTGATAGGGATTGCATTGAATCTGTAGATTGCTTTGGGTAGTAGAGTCATTTTCACAATGTTGATTCTTCCAATCCAAGAACATGGTATATCTCTCCATCTATTTGTATCATCTTTAATTTCTTTCATCAGTGTCTTATAATTTTCTGCATACAGGTCTTTTGTCTCCTTAGGTCAGTTTATTCCTAGATATTTTATTGTTTTTGTTGCAATGGTAAATGGGAGTGTTTTCTTAATTTCACTTTCAAATTTTTCATCATTAGTGTATAGGAATGCAAGAGATTTCTGTGTATTAATTTTGTATCCTGCTACTTTAACATATTCATTGATTAGTTCTAGTAGTTTTCTGGTAGCATCTTTAGGATTCTCTATGTATAGTATCATGTCATCTGCAAACAGTGACAGCTTTACTTCTTCTTTTCCAATTTGGATTCCTTTTATTTGTTTTTCTTCTCTGATTGCTGTGGCTAAAACTTCCAAAACTATGTTGAATAATAGTGGTGAGAGTGGGCAACCTTGTCTTGTTCCTGATCTTAGTGGAAATGGTTTCAGTTTTTCACCATTGAGGACGATGCTGGCTGTGGGTTTGTCATATATGGCCTTTATTATGTTGAGGGAAGTTCCCTCTGTGCCTACTTTCTGGAGGGTTTTTATCATAAATGGGAGTTGAATTTTGTCAAAAGCTTTCTCTGCATCTATTGAGAGGATCATATGGTTTTTCTCCTTCGATTTGTTAATATGGTGTACCACCTTGATTGATTTGCGTATATTGAAGAATCCTTGCACTCCTGGGATAAACTCCACTTAATCATGGTGTATGATCCTTTTAATGTGTTGTTGGATTCTGTTTGCTAGTATTTTGTTGAGGATTTTTGCATCCATGTTCATCATTGATATTGGCCCGTAGTTTTCTTTTTTTGTGGCATCTTTGTCTGGTTTTGGTATCAGGGTGATGGTAGCCTTATAGAATGAAACTGGGAGTGTTTCTCCCTCTGCTATATTTTGGAAGAGTTTGAGAAGGATAGGTGTTAGCTCTTCTCTAAATGTTTGATAGAATTAGCCTGTGAAGCCATCTGGTCCTCGGCTTTTGTTTGTTTGAATATTTTTAATCACATTCAATTTCAGGACTTGTGATTGGTTTGTTTATATTTTCTATTTCTTCCCGGTTCAGTCTCGGAAGGTTGTGCTTCTCTAAGAATTTGTCCATTTCTTCCAGGTTGTCCATTTTATTGACATATAGTTGCTTGTAGTAATCTCTCATGATCCTTTGTACTTCTGCAGTGTCAGTTGTTACTTCTCTTTTTTCATTTTTAATTCTGTTGATTTGAGTCTTCTCCCTTTTCTTCTTGATGAGTGTGGCTAATGGTTTATCAATTTTGTTTATTTTCTCAAAGAACCAGCTTTTATTTTTATTGATCTTTGCTATCATTGCCTTCATTTCTTATCTGATCTTTATGATTTCTTTCCTTCTGCTAACTTTGTGGGTTTTTTGTTCTTCTTTTCTAATTGCTTTAGGTGTAACGATATGTTGTTTATTTGAAATTTTTCTTGTTTCTTGAGGTAGGATTGTATTGCTATAAACTTCCCTCTTAGAACTGATTTTGCTGCATCCCATAGGTTTTGGGTCATCATGTTTTCATTGTCATTTGTTTCTAGGTATTTTTTGATTTCCTTTTTGATTTTTTCAGTGATCTCTTGGTTATTTAGTAGTGTATTGTTTAGCCTCCATGTTTTTATAGTTTTTTTGCTGTAATTGACATCTAGTCTTATAGTGTTGTGGTCAGAAAAGATACTTGTTATGATTTCAATTTTATTAAATTTACCAAGGCTTGATTTGTGACCCAAGATATGAAATATCCTGGAGAATGTTCCATGAGCACTTGAGAAGAAAGTATTTTTTTGTTTTTGGATGGAATGTCCTATAAATATCAATTAAGTTCATCTTGTTTAATGTGTCATTTAAAGCTTGTGTTTCCTTATTTACTTTCATTTTGGATGATCTGTCCATTGGTGTAAGTGACATGTTAAAGTCCCCTATACTATTATTGTGTTACTGTTGATTTCCCCTTTTATGGCTGTTAGCAGTTACCTTATGTATTGAGGTGCTCCTATGTTGGGTACATAAATATTTACAATTGTTATATCTTCTTCTTGGATTGATCCCTTGATCATTACGTAGTGTCCTTTTTTGTCTCTTGTAATAATCTTTATTTTAAAAGTCTATTTTGTGTGATATGAGAATTGTTACTCCAGCTTTCTTTTTCTTTTTTTTTTTTTTGCGGTATGCGGGCCTCTCACTGTTATGGC
This sequence comes from Mesoplodon bidens, assembly GCF_964165515.1. Lineage (NCBI taxonomy): Eukaryota > Metazoa > Chordata > Mammalia > Artiodactyla > Ziphiidae > Mesoplodon > Mesoplodon bidens. Next base: position 141,534,754 of record NC_138160.1, read on the forward strand.
CTCTTCTGTTGCGGAGTACAGGCTCCAGACGCGCAGACTCAGCAGTCAAGGCTCACGGGCCCAGCTGCTCCGCAGCATGTGGGATCTTCCCGGACTGGGGCACGAACTCGTGTCCCCTGCATCGGCAGGTGGACTCTCAACCACTGTGCCACCAGGGAAGCCCTCCAGCTTTCTTTTGATTTCCATTTGCGTGGAATATCTTTTTCCATCCCCTCCCTTTCAGTCTGTATGTGTCCCTAGGTCTGAAGTGGGTGTCTTGTAGACAGCATATATATGGGTCTTATTTTTGTATCCATTCAGCCAGTCTATGTCTTTTGGTGGGAGCATTTAATCCATTTACATTTAAGGTAGTTATCGATATGTATGTTCCTATTACCATTTTCGTTACTGTTTTGGGTTTGTTATTTTAGGCCTTTTCCTTCTCTTGTGTTTCCTGCCTAGAGAAGTTCCTTTAGCATTTGTTGTAAAGCTGGTTTGGTGGTGCTGAATTCTATTAGTTTTTGCTTCTCTGTAAAGTTTTTAATTTCTCCGTGGATTCTGAATGAGATCCTTGCTGGGTAGAGTAATCTTGGTTGTGGGTTTTCCCCTTTCATCACTTTAAATATGTCCTGCCACTCCCTTCTGGCTTGCAGAGTTTCTGCTGAAAGATCAGCTCTTAACCTTATAGGGATTCCCTTGTAAGTTTTTTGTTGCTTTTCCCTTACTGTTTTTAATATTTTTTCTTTGTATTTAATTTTTGATAGTTTGATTAATATGTGCCTTGGCGTGTTTCTCCTTGGATTTATCCTGTATGGGACTCTCTGCACTTCCTGGACTTGACTGCCTATTTCCTTTCCAATGTTAGGGAAGTTTTCAACTGTAATCTCTTCAAATATTTTCTTAGACCCTTTCTTTTTCTCTTCCTCTTCTGGGACCCTTATAATTCAAATGTTGGTGCATTTAGTGTCGTCCCAGAGGTCTCTGAGACTATCCTCAGGTTATTGTCCTCCTTTTTTCTTTATTCTGCTCTGTGCTAGTTATTTCCACTATTTTATTTTCCAGGTCACGTATCCATTCTTCTGCCTCAGTTATTCTGCTATTGATTCCTTCTAGAGAATTTTTAATTTCATTTATTGTGTTCTTCAGCATTGTTTGTTTGCTCTTTAGTTCTTCTAGGTCCCTGTTAAACATTTCTTGTATTTTCTCCTTTGTATTTCCATGATTTTGGATATCTTTTCTATCATTACTCTGAATTCTTTTTCAGGTAGGCTGCCTATTTCCTCTTCATTTGTTTGGTCTGGTGGGTTTTTACCTTGCTCCTTCACCTGCTGCGTATTTGTCTTCTCATTTTGCTTAACTTACTGTGTTTGGCGTCTCCTTTTCGCAAACTGCAAGTTCGTAGTTTCTGTTGTTTTTGGTGTCTGCCCCCAGTGGGTGAGGTTGGTTCAGTGGCTTTTGTAGGCTTCCTGTTGGAGGGGACTGGTGCCTCTTTTCTGTGGGGTGGGGCTGGATCTTTTCTTTCTGGTGGGCAGGGCCACGTCCAGTGGTGTGTTTAGGGGTGTCTGTGAATTTAGTATGATTTTAGGCAGCCTCTCTGCTAATGGGTGTGGTTGTGTTCCTGTCTTGCTAGTTGTTTGGCATGGGGCATCCAGCACTGGAACGTGCTGGCCATTGGGTAGAGCTGGGTCTTAGTGTTGAGATGGAGATCTCTGGGAGAACTCCTGCCGGTTGATATTACATGGGGCTGGGAGGTCTTTGGTGGTCCAGTGTCCTGAGCTTGGCTCTCCCACCTCAGAGGCTCAGGCCTGACACCAGGCCAGAGCACCAAGACCCTGTCTGCCACATGGCTCAGAAGAAAAGGGAGAAAAAAGGAAAGAAAAAAATTTGAATAAAATAAAATAAATTATTAAAATAAAAAATAATAATAATAATAAAGGGAGAAAAAGGGAAGAAAAAAACAAAGAAGAGAGAAACCAAACCAATAAACAAATCCACCAATGATAACAAGCACTAAAAACTAAACTAAGATAAACATAAATATCAGAAACAAATCAGTCACAGACAGCAAACCCCAAATCTACAGGTGTTCCCAAAGTCCACCACCTCAATTTTGGGATGATTTGTTGTCTATTCAGATATTCCACAGATGCAGGGTACATCATGTTGATTGTAGAGACTTAATCCACTGCTCCTGAGGCTGCATGGAGAAATTTCCCTTTCTCTTCTTTGTTTGCACAGCTCCTGGGGTTCAGCTTTTGTTTTGGCCCCACCCCTGCATGTAGGTCACCCTCAGCCTTCTGTTCCCACTCAGACAGGATGGGATTAAAGCAGTGGCTGATTAGGGGGCTCTGGCTCACTCAGGCCAGGGGAGAAGGAGGGGTACAGTAGCTATAACTGGAATGCGGGGCGAGCCTGTGGTGGCAGAGGCTGGTGTGACTTTACAATAGCTTGAGGCCCACCGTGTGTTCTCCCAGGGAACTTGTCCTTGGATCATGGGGCTCTGGCAGTGGTGTGTGGCACAGGCTCCTGAGGGGGTGGTGATAGTAGTGACCTGTGCTTGCACACAGGATTCTTGGTGGCTGCAGCAGTAGCATTAGCATTTCATGCCTGTCTCTGGTGTCCGAGATGATAGCTGCAGCTCGTGCCTATCTCTGGAGCTCATTTAGGCAGTACTCTACCTTCTGTGGGCAGACAGGGAAGGAATTCCCTCTCCTCATGCACCCCAAAACAATGGTCTCTTGCCTCTTAGGCAGTTCCAGACATTTTCTTGGACTCCCTCCTGGCTAGCTGTGGTGCACTAGCCCCCTTCAGGCTGTGTTCACGCAGCCAACCCCAGTCCTCTCCCTGGGGTCTGACCTCTGAAGCCCAAGCCTCAACTCCCAGCCCCCACCCACCCTGGCAGGTGAGCAGACAAACCTCTTGGGCTGGTGAGTGCTGGTTGGCACCGATCCTCTGTGCGGGAATCTCTCCGCTTTGCCCTCCGCACCCCTATTGCTGTGCTCTCCTCCATGGCTTTGAAGCTCCCCCACTCCGCCACCCGCAGTCTCCGCCCGTGAAGGGCCTTCCTAGTGTGTGGAAACCTTTCCTCCTTCATGGCTCCCTCCCAGAGGTGCAGGTCCTGTCCCTATACTTTGTCTCTGTTTTTTCTTTTTTCTTTTACCCTACCCAGGTACGTGGGGGAGTTTCTTGCCTTTTGGGAGGTCTGAGGTCTTCTGCCAGCCTTCAGTAGGTGTTCTGTAGGAGCTGTTCCACATGTAGATGTATTTTTGATGTATTTGTGGGGAGGAAGGTAATCTCCACATCTTACTCCTCCATCATCTTGAAGGTTCCCCCTTTTCAAATAGTTTTGATCTGAAGTTGGTTGAATCTGCAAATGCAGAATCTGTGGAGGGCCAACTGTAATTTCAAATGATCTACCTTGGAGCTTACAAATTCTTTCCTCTGCTTGATCAAGTCCGTTGTTGATAGTCTACTGCATTTTCCATTTTAGCTCCAGAATTTCTCTTTGGTTCTTTTTCATGATTTCTTATCTCTCTGTTAAACTTCTCATTTTGTGCATATATTGTTTTCCTGATTTCACTGAACTGTCTTTTGGTGTTTTCTTGTAGCTCATTGAGCTTCCTTAAAGCAATGTTTTGAATTCTTTATCAGGCAGATCACAGATCTTCATTTCTTTGGGGTCGGTTACAGGAAAAGTATTGTGTTCCTTTGGTCTTGTCATGTTTCCCTGATTTTTCATGTTTCCTGAAATCGTGCATTGATGTTTTCACATTTGAAGAAGGAATTACCTCCCCCAGTCTTTTCTGACTGATTTTGGGAGTAAAATATCTTCTGTCAGCCCTGTAGGGATTCTTAGACTTTCTCAGACTTTTTCTATAGATACATCTTCTTGACATTTCTTGTTCCCGCTTGGGGAAAGGGAGGATTCTTAAGATCATATACCTTCTCTTGATCCTGCAGAGTCAAGCCAGATGCTAGCAGTCTCCTGTTTGCTTTCCCTAGAGTGGTGCTTTGAAACAATCAAGAGTGTGTGTTTTCTCCCAGTCCCTCAGAATCAGGCTGACTTTCTGTGCCTGTTCACTAGCCATCTGCAAATGCTTGCGTTTGCTGCCCATGGTGGCACACACAGGGAGCTAACCACAGGGCATGGGTGTGTTTGGTGGGGGCGGGGGTGAGTTGTGTGGAGTGTTAGGTGTGCTCTTGGGCCAGTTGGTGGTCCAGAGGTGAGGAATCCCCAGCAGCATATGCGTGGGCTTCCCGATGGAATCTGTGAAGCAGTTCATAAGACCTGCATCCTTTTGATGCATTTTGAGTCTGCCTGCTGTGCTCCCAGCCTCTCTCTGCCCTCAGTCATACAGTTCATTTTAGTATTCTGGATGGGATAAGCAAGAGATAAGCCTCTTTGACAGCATTCCACACAGCTGGGGGAGACAGACACTCACTCACGCACTCTCACTTTTCCCTAAGGGACAAATCAAGTGCTGAGGGTGTCTCTCTTGGCACTGAGCTGTGCTGCTTTGGGGGAGGGCTGATGTGAGCAAAGTGAAACTGTTCCTCTTCCTCTCTTCAAAGTTTTCAATCTCAGATTTTTTTTGCTTCACTTGTGTGTTGGAACCTCTCCACTGGACCCCAGACTCCCACAAAGGTGCTCTTGTCTATTGGTGATGGACAAACTTGGTGTTCTTTGGGGGGAGGATGGTAGAAAACTCTTATTCCACCATCTTGCTGACATCACCAGTAAACGTTCTTTAAAGGAAGAAAGTATTCTGAACTGAGCAATTATGTAAATATAATATGTCCATTTATTTAAGTTTTCTCATGACTTTCAATAGTTTTGTAGGTTTCAAACTTTCTTTCCTAAATTATGCATATAAGAATATGCTAGTTAGGGTTTTTTTTTTTTAATTATAAATATTTCCTGATTTCAGGGCTTCCCAGGTGGCGCAGTGGTTGAGAGTCCGCCTGCCGATGCAGGGGACGCGGGTTCGTGCCCCGGTCTAGGAAGATCCCACGTGCCGCAGAGAGGCTGGGCCTGTGGGCCATGGCTGCTGGGCCTGTGCGTCCGGAGCCTGTGCTCCGCAGCGGGAGGGGCCGCAGCAGTGAGAGGCCCGCGTACCGCAAAAAAAAAAACAATAAAAAAAACAATAAATATTTCCTGATTTCAATGATGATGTCTTCTTTGATGCATACATTAAGTGTGCTTTTAGTATTTCCAAACATATAGGAAGAGACTGATTATCTTTTTATTATTGATTTCTAATTTGATTACATTATAAGCAGAGAACATGCTCTGTTTGATATGTATCATTTGGCACTAAGATCTACTTTGTGGCCTAATTTTTGCAGATATGACATATATCCTTAAAAAGAAAGTGGATTTTCTAATAATTTAGTGTAGTGCTCAAATCAAGCTGATTCTGTTATCAAATTTTCTATACCCTGACCAAAATTTTGTCCCCTTGATCTACCAATTGCTAAAAAAGATATCATAAATTTCCTATTATGATATGGTTTATAATTTTTTACTTACAGTTCTGTTGGTTTTTTCTTTATATATTGTAAGCCTATGTTGTTAAGTGTATATTAGTAGCTTTTTTTCTCTTTCTGGTGAATCATTCCCTTTATTATTACATAATGACTTTCTTTATTCTTTTTAATGCCTTTGCCTTAAGTATGTTTTGTCTGATATTAATAAGCTATCCAACTTCTCTTTGGTTAGTATTTCTTGGTATATTTTTAGCATTAATTTTCTTCAACCCTTCTACGTCATTATAGTTTAGGTGTATCTCTTGAATACATGATGTAATAGGGTTTTGTTTCTTTGTCCAACCTGAATCTGTTTTTTAATGATCAGCTTAAGCCATTTAAACTTCTGTTGTAATTATGCATGTGTTTTGTAATTTTTATTTTCTTCTTTATATCTCCTTTCCTAACTTAAAGTGGTTTGATCAAAATCTCTATTTCTGTTGTACCCATACTGTAATTTAGAAGTTATATATTCTATACCCACTAGTTTAGTAGTTACACCTAAAGTTTAATTACATATACTTTATGTAGGAAGTCCAAAATGTTCAATACCTTTTGTCTCATATAATTTTTGCATTTATTTTAATCCACTTTACTTACATATACATGCTCATTATTATTATTATTATTTTAAAACAGTGTTTTGTTCACATTTCTTCTACATTTATACCAATTTCTTGGCTGATCATTGTTTCTTGGATAATGCTTTTTTCTGGATTCAACTTGTTTTACCCTGAAGTAAATCCTTTAGTAGTTTTATTAGCAAAGGTTCATACATGTTATACTCTCTCAATCTTTGTCTGAAACAGGAATAGTCAGCCTTGAGCCAAGGCTTGACATATGCATTGCTATAAACAGTTTATCAAAGGTTCAAGATGCAATACGTATATAAGTTGATAACGTAATTAGTCCAGATTGGAAATTGAGTGTAATCTCTTCTAATCTTCCAGAATCATCTCTATAGCATTCATGTACCTTCCTCCTTTCAATACTTCTAGGGGAATCATGCTGATGGAACCAAACAACCAAACAAGTGCATCCAATTTTATCCTCCTGGGACTTTCAGAAAAGCCAGAACAGGAAACTCTCCTCTTTGCTCTGTTTCTCTGCATGTATGTGGTCACAGTAGTGGGGAACCTGTTGATCATACTGGCCATCAGCTCAGACTCCCACCTGCACACTCCCATGTACTTCTTCTTAGCCAATCTCTCCATGGTTGATTTCTGCCTGGCCACCAACACTGTCCCCAAGATGCTAGTGAACATACAGATCAGGAACAAATCCATCTCATATCCTTGCTGCCTGACCCAAATGTACTTTCTCCATTTCTTTGGCATCATGGACAGTACCTTAATAGCCGTAATGGATTATGACAGGTTTGTAGCTATATGTCACCCCTTATACTATACCACCATCATGAGCCCACGTCTCTGTGGCCCACTGGCTGGTGGCCCATGGGTGTTTTCCTGCTTCATCTCCCTCACCCACATTCTCCTGATGGCCCATCTGGTTTTCTGTGGCAACAATAGGTTGCCTCACTACTTCTGTGACCTCACTCCCCTCCTGAGACTTTCATGCACTGACACCTCTGTGAACAAGATTTTTGTGTTCACTGTGGCAGGAATAGTGATAACCACACATTTCATCTGCATCCTGGCCTCCTATGTTCACATAATTGTGGCCATCTTGAAGTTGCCCTCTGCAGGCAGCAGGAAGAAAGGCTTTTCCACCTGCAGCTCCCACCTCTCTGTGGTTGTACTCTTCTATGGGACCACAATTGGGGTCTACCTTTGTCCTTCATCTGTCCACACAGCCTTGAAGGAGAAAGCATCTGCTGTAATGTACACTGAGGTCACGCCCATGCTGAACCCATTTATTTACAGCCTGAGGAACAGAGACCTGAAGGGGGCCCTGCTGAAGCTCATCAACAGAAAAATCACCTCATCTTCCTGACCACCAGGGCATCTGGAACCTTCCAGGGGGTTAAGATGTAAACATCTGGATTCTTGGGCAAAAATCTGGAACTGCATGGTTTGGGAGAGTAACCACTTTAGATTTTGAATCGCTGAAGCTTGAAAGGTAACCTCAAGATAGCCCTGTAACTGTTTTCTCAATTACTGAGACCACTAAGGGTCCACTGGGATATGACTCATGCTGTATTTCTACCAGGAGCAGTCTAGTTCTAGCAGATTGGATTTATCCATTCAGATCCATTGAGCACTCAACAAATATATATTAAGTATATATTCTGGGTTTGATGTTAGATGCTGGTTATAGAGTCATGAACAGGAGTAGCAAAAATCCCTATAGTTTGAATTATAGTTGAGAGTGAGAGAAGATATCGTACACTTCGTTATAGTAGAATGGAACATGAACATGAGAGGGAGGATAGTATAGTAAGAACACCCAACAGAGTCTGGAAGGGAGAATCAGGGAAGGTCTCCTGGGAGAAGTGACCCCCAAACCCAAAGGATAAGATGGTGTTGTTCAGGCAAAACGAGAAGAAAGAGTATCTCAGAAAAACAAAACAACATGTGAAAAGGTGAGAGAACTACAGAAGCATGCATTTGTGAAGTGAAAAGTCCAGTCATGGCAAATGATGCCAGGTCCTAAGGGCTTTTAGGATCAACCTAAGAGTGCAGCCTTTTTCCAAGGAACCAGCCAGCTAACTTGACTTCCAGGGACCAAAGTCAGGGAGCATGTGGATGAGTTGTACAGCCCCTACCCCTTTCCTATCATTTATCTTCTCTTCTGAGGGAGCAAGATGGCTTGTGCTAGACAAAAGTTATGCGAGGCACAAGGGAGAAAGAGATTCAGACCATGAATTAAGAAAGTGAGGAACTGGAACTTCCTTGGTGGTGCAGTGCTTAAGACTCTGCCTGCCAATGCAGCGGTCATGGGTTCAAACCCTGGTCCGGGAAGATCCCACATGATGCAGAGCAACTAAGCCCGTGTGCCACAACTACTGAGTATGCACTCTAGAGCCCATGAGCCACAACTACTGAGCCTGCGCACCACAACTACTGAAGCCCACACGCCTAGAGCCCATGCTCCACAACAAGAGAAGCCACCACAATGAGAAGCCCTCACACCGCAACGAAGAGTAGCCCCTGCTCTCTGCAATTAGAGAAAGCCCACGCACAGCAACAAAGACCCAATGCAGCAAAAACTAAATAAATAAAATAAAAAAATTTATTTTAAAAAAGAAAAAAGAAAGTGAGGAGCCAATCTTATAATACAATTGGAAATGAAAAAAAAAGCGAGGGACAATCACTTGATGGAATATATCTTCATAGACAAAGAGGAAAATATCAATCAACTGAATCATGAACCTCTAAACCAGAGGAAAGTTGAGGCATGTCTCATTCTCAATATATACCTATGGAATGCATGTAAGTAGTAACACTGCTGATACCAGAAATGAGAGCTAGTCATTGCGCATTTTCCTTGTGCCACCTTACCACGTTTCTTTGTGCTGTCTCATTTCATCATTCTAAAGTCCCTATGAAGGCAATTCATTATATCTGTGTCTATAGTGGAGTAGTCCTAATACTCATACAGAGATTTACAACTAAAATGGAATGAGCAGTGACTTTGAATGGGGCCAGAAATTTTCAAATGGCACTAAGGAGCTGACATCATCTAAGCAGAATGGCTTCGAATAATTGTATCTCGAATTTGCTTTTGTTGCTTTCCTTTCTTTCTTTCTTTGTTTTCTTTTTGACACCATTTCAACTATTTATTTAAACTTTTTTTAACAGAAATTTTTAACACACACAATATTGACATAATTGTTTAATGAACTCCTGTATACCTCTTTCCCTGGCCACATAACTACCAACCTCTGGTCAATCCTACCTCATCTACAACCTTATTCTTCTCCCACTCTTGTATTCAATGTAAGTTTTAAAAATAAATTACCATTTGAGGGTTTCCCTGGTGGCGCAGTGGTTAAGAATCTGCCTGCCAATGCAGGGGACATGGTTCGAGCCCTGGTCTGGGAAGATCCCACATACGGCGGAGCAACTAAGCCCGTGTGCCACAACTACTGAGTCTGCGCTCTAGAGCCCGTGAGCCACAACTACTGAAGCCTGCACACTTAGAGCCCATGCTCTGAAACAAGAGAAGCCACCACAATGAGAAGCCCACACACTGCAACGAAGAGTAGCCCCCGCTCGCTGCAACTAGAGAAAGCCCGCACGTGGCAACAAAGACCCAAAGCAGCCAAAAATAAATAAAAATAAAATAAATAAACTTATTTTTTTAAGTGTAAAAAAATTAAATGAATTATCATTTGAGAAGGACATATTAGCTTGAAACAAGCTCATTCAAAGCAGGATTGTTTATATAGGTCACTTGATGGAACTGGTTTTTTAAAAAGGAGGCAAATTGAATGCACATGTATTGTTATTCCGGGGGATATGACCTTACTGTTAGAAGCATTGAGTATCACCATAAACAATCTTTAAGGATCATCACATCATCAATGTGCCAGATAATTACCAATGGTGAGAAGGACTTCGAAGGCATATCGAAGGGCATGTGACAGAGGTAGATGGGGGTGGTATTTTAGTCTTGGGATTTCTGAGAGCAACCGGTCTCTATTAAGGTGGCTTCTGATCTGAGCTCTGAATTAGGCCAAGAGAGAAGTATTCCTATGAAGGAGGTGGAAACAGTGTGCCAGACGAAGGGAATTGTACATGCAAAGTCAGGCACAAGTCAGTATTTAAGTAAGTTTTAAGGAGCTGTCCATGCTTTTTAATATATATTTAGATTTGTTCTCGTCTTAATCCTTGAACAAAGTCCTGCAAGCATTATAAACCCAACATAGAACTCAGCTTAAAACAACCAACAGTTATTATCTTATAGTCTCTGTAGGTCAGGAAACTGGGCGTGGCTTAGCTGGGTAACTTGCTCAGGGTCTCTGATAAGGCTGCAGTCAAAATGCTAGTAAGGGGATTTCTCTTTCTGATCTTTCGTTGTTAGTGTATAGAAATGCAACAGATTTCTGGGTATTACTTTTGTAGCCTGCAACTTTACCAAATTCATTGATGAGCTCTAATAGTTTTCTGGTAGCCTTTAGGATTTTCTATGTATAGTATCATGTCATCTGCAAACAGTGACAGTTTAACTCCTTCTTTTACAATTTGGATTCCCTTTATTTCTTTTTCTTCTCTGATTGCCATAGCTAGGACTTCCAAAACTATGTTGAATAAAAGTGGTTATAGTGGGGCTTCCATGGTGGCGCAGTGGTTGAGAGTCCACCCGCCGATGCAGGGGACACGGGTTCATGCCCCGGTCCGGGAGGATCCCACATGCCGCAGAGCGGCTGGGTCCGTGAGCCATGGCTGCTGAGCCTGCGCGTCCGGAGCCTGTGCTCCGCAACGGGAGAGGCCACAACAGTGAGAGGCCCGCCTACCGCAAAAAAAAAAAAAAAAAAAAGTGATTATAGTGAACATCCTTGCCTTGTTCCTGATCTTAGAGGAAATGCTTTCAGCTTTTCACCATTAAATATGATGTTAGCTATAGGTTTGTCTCATGTGGCCTTTGTTATGTTGAGGTATGTTCCCTCTATGCCCACTTTCTGGAGAGTTGTTATCATAATGGTGTTGAATTTTGTCAAAAGCTTTTTCTGCACCTATTGAGATGGTCATATGGTTTTTATTATTCAATTTGTTGATGTGATGTATCACACTGATAGATTTGCAGATATTGAAAATCCTTGCATCCCTGGGATAAATCCCACTTGATCATGGTATATGATCCTTTTAATGTATTGTTGGATTCTAATTGCTAGTATTTTGTTGAGGATTTTTGTGTCTATGTTCATCAGTGATATTGGCCTGTAATTTTCTTTTTTTGTCAAACGTGTATTGCACTGCTTAACATGCAAAATTAGAGTCATTCCCATGGGTAAACACACTAATATCCTCAGGATATATCTTAACATGGATAGAATTTAAGTATCTAGATGGCAGGACATCCCTTTCAAGATAAAGACTATATAACATGATAGCTTTGTAGAGGCATATAAATGCCAAAAGAAGGGATAAAGATTGGTTATGTAACTGCTTTCATGCAGTTTGCTACTGTTTCAATTCTGCCTTGTATAGATTATGTCAACATAACTTTGGAAGCAATAATTTTACTATATTTTATTTTCAGAGAGCTTTTAAAAATCAGCATTGTAAATGCAGCTATGCTCATTTAATGTTCAGAATTTTCATTAAAATAAAAAATTTAGCATTGACACTTTGGCTTTTTAAATGGTGTTTAAGGACTTACGGATGTGTATTTTTTATTTGTAATCATAGAGGCTGTCCCAGAAAAAGTATATTATAATGTATATTATAATATGCCTGTTAAAATTCAGCAAAGACAGTAGGAAAATAAGTGTTATGGGGAAATTAAAGAAAAACTGAGCCAGAATCTTTATATTCCTGACTTTAATTTGATTAAAGTAAAGTTTATCATTGTTCTTTCTAAAAAAAAAAAAAAATATATATATATATATATATATTTATCTGGTTAAGATCAGGAAGAGAAATTCAAGAAACAATCCCATTTACCATCACATCAAAAAGAATAAAATACCTAGGAATAAACCTACATAAGGAGACAAAAGAACTGTATGAGAAAACTATAAGAAACTGATGAAAGAAATCGAAAGAAATTGAAGACAGTTGGAAAGATATATCATATTCTTGGATTGGAAGAATCAATATTGTCAAAATGACTATACTACCCAAAGCCATCTACAGATTCAGTGCAATCCCTATCAAACTACCAATGGCATTTTTCACAGAACAAGAACCAAAAAATTCACGATTTGTATGGAAACACAAAAGACCCCGAATAGCCAAAGCAATATTGAGAAAGAAAAACGGAGCTGGAGGAATCAGGCTCCTTGACTTCAGACTATACTACAAAGCTATAGTCATCAAAACACTATGGTATTTCTATAGAAATATAGACCAATGGAACCGGCTAGAAAGCTCAGAAATAAACCCACACACCTATTGTCAATTAATCTATGACAAAGGAGGCAAGACTATACAATGGTGGAAAGATAGTCTCGTCAACAAATGGTGCTGGGAAAACTGGACAGCTACATGTAAAAAAAATGAAATTAGATAATTCTTTAACATCATACACAAAAATAAGCTCAAAATTAAGACCTGAATGTGAGACCAGACACTATAAAACTCCTAGAGCGAAACATAGGCAGAACACTCTCTGACATAAATCACAGCCATATCTTTTTTGATCCATCTCCCAGAGTAATGGAAATAAAAACAAAAATAGACAAATGGGACCTAATTAAACTCAAAAGCTTTTGCACAGCAAAGGAAACCATAAACAAAATGAAAAGACAACCCACAGATTGGGAGAAAATATTTGCAAATGATGTGACTGACAAGGGATTAGTCTCCAAAATTTACAAACAGCCCATGCAGCTCAATATAATCAAAACAAACAACCCAATCAAGAAACGGGCAGAAGACCTAAATAGTCATTTCTCCAAAGAAGACATACAGATGGCTAAGAGGCATATGAAAAGATGTTCAACATCACGAATTATTAGAGAAATGCAAGTCAAAACTACAATGAGATACCACCTCACACCAGTGAGAATGGCCATCATCAAAAAATCCACAAACAACAAATGCTGGAGACAGTGTGGAGAGAAAGGAACCCTCCTACACTGTTGGTGGGAATGTAAACTGGCACAGCCACTGTGAAGAACAGTATGGAGGTTCCCTAAAAAACTAAAAATAGAGCTACCATATGACCCAGCAATCCCGCTCCTGGGCATATATCCAGAGCAAAACATGGTCCCAAAGGATACATGCACCCCAACGTTCATTGCAGCACTGTTTACAATAGCCAAGACATGGAAGCAACCTAAATGTCTATCAACAGAGAAATGGATAAAGATGTGGTGCATATATACAATGGATTATTACTCAGCCATTAAAAAGAATGAAATAATTCCATTTGCAGCAACATGGATGGACCTAAAGATTGTCATACTGAGTGAAGTAAGTCAGACAGAGAAAGAGAAATATCCTATGATATCACTTATATGTGGAATCTAAAAAGAAATGATACAAAGAAACTTATTTACAAACAGAAACAGACTCACAGACTTAGAGAACAAACTTATGGTTACCAGAGAGAAAGGCTGGGGGGAAGGGGTAGTTAGGGAGTTTGGGATTGACATGCACACACTGTTATATTTGAAATAGATAACCAACAAGGACCTACTGTATAGCACAGGGAGCTCTGCTCAATGCTATGTGACAGCCTAGATGGGAAAGGAGTTTGGGGGAGAATGGATACATGTATATGTATGGCTGAGTTGCTTTGCTGTGCACCTGAAAATATCACAACATTGTTAATCAGCTATACTCCAATCTAAAATAAAAAGCTTTTTTAAAAAAGATGCTAGCAGAGACTGTGGTCATCTAATATCTTGACCAACAATAGGAGATCTGTTTCTAACCTCAGATCTCAGTTCTCTGCTGATTGGTGACAGTTCCTGGACATATGGACCTTTTTATAGGGCAGAAAGACAGAGACAGAAAGGGAGAGAGACTGAGGCAGAGAGAGAGAGGCAGGGAGGGAGGGAAAAAGGGAGGGGGGGGAGGAAGGGATGAGCGAAGATGAGAAGGAGGAGGGTACAACAAGATGAAATCGCAATCTTTATAATCCAATATCAGAATGAGTTTTTATCATTTTTGCTGTATTCCATTTGTTGGAAGCAAGTCACATGTCCCGCCCATATTCAAGGAGATGCCATTACACACGGAGTAAATAGCAGCGGGCAGGGATCTTTGGGATGTTAGCCACTTTAGAGGCTGCCTGATGCACCGACATCCTCCTAGAGGCATCTTTTCAGGCGGATTGGCCCTCGGTGTCACGGGAGATTGAGGGCGGCATTCTCAAAGCTGGCCTTGGGTGCTGGTATTGACACTCTGAATTCATGCAGTTCCAAGTTGAGACACACGGGGACAGCAGAAACACATAGCTAGGACGTCTCATGCCCCTCAAGTCCTTGGAACCGAAGTTTCCTTGGAACCGAAGTTTCCAGGAAGGGTCTCAGTGGTACCAGGCACAGACTTGCTGCTCTTTGTTCCTTACCCCACCCCCACCTCAGCCCGTTCACCACAGGGGAGCCACAGATTAAGCTTCCCAAAGGCTTCCCAACTTGGGGCACATTAGGAAAGTGGCCTTAAGTGTTCTGAGTTTCCCAACCATCCCATCCTCAGGATTTACCAAATCTCTGCCCCCTCTTCCCACCGCACCCAGGACCAGCACTGTCTCTGGGGTCCAAATAGGGAAGGCCCAGAGGGTTCTTGTTCTTTCTGGGGTAGGGGGAGAGAGAGAGAGAGAGAGAGAGAGAGAGAGAGAGAGAGAGAGAATGGAAGATACTGTGATCCTGATCAAAAATACAACAACAAATGTGTATGGAGCCCAGAGGCCAACTTGGAACAAGATAGGTTGTCGTGTCCACTTCATCTGAGCGGTGGGGATCAAGGCAGGACTTGGAGAAGGAGGCCAGGGTGAAGGTGGAGAGACAAGACTGACAGAGTAATTAGACTTTTGGGACACGCAGCATTCCCATAGCAGATATTCATTGGGCGCCTACGATGTTGCTAAGTCTTATGCCTGGAAATACAGTGGACTAATTGGTGAATCAACCCCAAAAAATCTGTCCTCCAGGAGCTAACATTCTAGTGTCAGAGTCCATGAATATAATCAATTTTTTTTCTTTTTTGGCTGCGCTGCGGGGCATGCGGGATCTTAGTTCCCCGACAGTGCCCTCAGCAGTGAAACCTCGGAGTACTAACCACTAGACCATCAGGAATTCCCTCAATAAGCAAATTAAGAAAGATATAAGATCCCACTTTTGAGGAACAAAGTAGGGATGAAGGTGGAGGGGTATATTCTAGTTTTCTTTTTAACAGCTTTATTGAGATATAATTCATATATCATTCACTCATTTAAAGTATACAATTCAATGGTTTTTAATCTATTCACAGCGCTGTGCAACCATCACCACAATCAAATTTAAAGCATTTCCATTACCCCAAAAAGAAACCCCATACTCAATGACAGTCCTTAGACCCCATTTCACCCAAACTCCACAACCCTCTGCCCTGGGCAACCACTAATCTATTTTCTGTCTCTATAGATTTGCTGATTCTGGGCATTTTTCATAAGTGGAATACACAATATATGGTCTTTGTGACTGGCCTTTTTCACCTAGCATAATGTTTTCAAGGTTTATACTTCATTTCTTTATATAACCAAATAATACTCCATTATATTTTGGATATATGTGTCGAGATACCACATTTTGTTTATCCATTCATCAGTTGATGGACACTTGGATTGTTTCCACTTTCTGGATGTCATGAATAATGCCACTATGAACATTTACATACAAGTTTTTGTACAAACAAGATTTTTGATTTATATTATTATTATCTTTATTGAGGTATAATTGACTATATTATAACATTATATTAGTTTCAAGGATACAACATAATGATTCAATGTTTGAATATACTGCAAAATGATCATAGTAAGTCTAGTTCACATCTGTCACCATACATAGTTACAAAATTTTTTTTCTTGTGATGAGAACTTCTAAGCAACTTTCAAATATGCAGTACTGTATGATTAACCATAGTCACTGTGCTGTATATAGGACGGCAGTTTTAAATTAAGTAGTTAGGGAAGATCTCTCTGAGAAGGGGACATTTGGTTTAAGGACCTTAAAAAGTGAAGGAGGTGTATATGTTAATCCCAGTCTCACAATTCATCCCTCCCCCTCCCTTCCCCCCTGGTAACCATAGTTTGTTTTTTACATCTGTGACTCTCTGTTTTATAAATAAGTTCATTTGTACCATTTTTTTAGATTCCACATATAAGCAATATCATATTTGTCTTTCTGTGTCTCACTTACTTCACTCATTATGACAAGCTCTAGGTCCATCCATGTTGCTGCAATTGGCATTATTTTGTTCTTTTCTTTTTTATGGCTGAGTAATATTCCATTGTGTGTATGTAGTACATCTTCTTTTCCACTCTTATATAAAATAGATAATTAATAAGGACCTACCATATAGTACAAGGAACTCTACTCAATACTCTGTAATGACCCATATGGGGAAAGAATCTAAAAAAGACTGGATATATGTACATGTATAACTGACTCACTTTGCTGTACAGCAGAAACTAACACAACATTGTAATTCAACTATACTCCAATAAAAATTTTTTAAAAATTAAATTAGGTTATGAAGAATCTAGGGGCAGGACAGGAATAAAGATGTAGATGTAGAGAATGGACTTGAGGATGTGGGGAGGTAGAAGGGTAAGCTGGGACAAAGTGAGAGAGTGGCATGGACTAATAATACTACCAGATGTAAAATAGGTAGCTAGTGGAAAGCAGCCACTTAGCACAGGGAGATCAGCTCAGTGTGTTGTGACCACCTAGAGGGGTGGGATAGGGAGGGTGGGAGGGAGATGCAAGAGGGAGGAGATATGGGGATATGTGTATATGTATAGCTGATTCACTTTGTTATAAAGCAGAAACTAACATACCATTTAAAGCAATTATACTCCAATAAAGATGTTTAAAAATTTTTTAATTTGGGGCTTCCCTGGTGGCGCAGTCGTTGAGAATCTGCCTGCTAATGCAGGGGACACGGGTTTGAGCCCTGGTCTAGGAGGATTCCACATGCCGTGGAGCAGCTAAGCTCGTGAGCCACAGGTACTGAGCCTGCGTGTCTGGAGCCTGTGCTCCGCAACAAGAGAGGCCACGATAGTGAGAGGCCCGCACACTGCGATGAAGAGTGGTCCCCGCTTGCCACAACTAGAGAAAGCCCTCGCACAGAAATGAAGACCCAACACAGCCAAAAATAAATAAATAAATAAATAAAATTAAAAATAAATAAATAAATTTTAATTTAATTAAAAAAAGTGAAGGAGGATACAGAGGACACAGAGGACAACCAGTGCAAAGGCCCTGAGGTGAGAGTGAGCACACTGGCATGTACAAGGAATCACTCTGAGAATAAGATTGGGTCATATTAATAGAGCTAAATAATGAGCAGGGGTCTTCTTTTTTTTTTTTTTTTTTTGCGGTACTCAGGCCTCTCACTGCTGTGGCCTCTCCCGTTGCAGAGCACAGGCTCCAGATGCGCAGGCTCAGCGGCCATGGCTCACGGGCCCAGCCGCTCCGCGGCATGTGGGATCTTCCCGGACCGGGGCACGAACCCGTGTCCCTTACATTGGCAGGCGGACTCTCAACCACTGCGCCACAAGGGAAGCCCCTATTTTTGTAGATTTTTTTGATGATGGCCATTCTGACTGGGGTGAGGTGGTACCTCATTGTAGTTCTGATTTGCATTTCTCTAGTAATTTGTGATGTTGAGCACATTTTCATGTGTTTTTGGCCATCTGTATGTCTTCTTTGGAGAAATGTTTGTTTAGATCTTCAGCCCTTTTTTCAATTGGGTCATTATTTATTTTTTGATATTGAGCTGCATGGGCTGTTTGTAGGCCCCATTTTATTGAGGAGAAAACTGAGGTTCAGAGGGGGTCAGGATTTTCCCAGAGCCACACAGCAGAGGAGGTGGGTCCAGGTCCATGATTCCTCTTCCTTAACACAGTCCTACCTTCTTTCTGCCTCCCCTGGGAGGGTCACTCAGTCACTCATTGGGCTTTTATTTGTTGAGTCCCTGCCATGTACCCCTGCAGGCTTTGAGGACACAGCAGGCCCATGGCACAGGGAAAGTAGAAGCACAGTACAGAGAGATGAGAGGTTTGTATTCTTTTCCTGGGGCTGCCATAACGAAGTACCACTGACTGGAGGCTTAAATGACAGAAATGTCGTCTCACAGCTCTGGGGACCAGAAATCTGAGAGCAAGGTGTCTGCAAGGTTGGTTTCTTCTGAGTGCTATGAAGAAGAATGTTCCATGCCTCTCTCTTAGCTTCTGGTGATTTGCTGGCAACCTTTGGCATTCCCTGGCTTCTGGTAGCCTCACTCCATCTCTGCCTTCATCTTCACATGGTTTTCTATGTGTGCCTGTCTGTGTCCATATTTCTCTTTTCTATAAGGACACCAGTCATACTGGATTAGAGACCCACGTTGCCAAAATTTGGCCTCTGTACACCGGTGCTGGATTAAATCTTGGAGACAGAGTTTTGGGTGAAGTAGAAAAAAATCGCTTTATTGCTCTGCCAAGCAAAGGGGGCCACATTGGGCTAATGCCCTCAAGACTGTGTGTCCCACCCTGGAGGGTGTAGTGAGGAGTCTTATAGTGTTCAGGGAGCAGGGCATGGTCAGCTCGTGGACATTCTTCTGATTGGTTGGTGGTGAGGTAATTGGGAGTCTGCATCATCAACCTTCTGGTTCCAACCAGTCTATGTGCTGTGGGCAACATACAGTAAACCTCTTCCACCTGGTGGGAGTTTCAGTATCTGCAAAACAGCTCAAAGGATATGGACAGAATATTATCTATAGCCCTGGAGGAGGAAATAAAGGTCCTTGACTTTGTTTGATGGCTAAAATATTGTTATTTTGTCTTGCTTGACAGTTTTCCTTTCTTTTTGCGTTTTCTCTCTTCTCTGATTAAATTTCCTTTTTTTTTTTAAATTTACTCTGACTAAAGTTTTTCTACAGACAAAAGGAAGGCGGAGGACATGGGTGGGGGTCTATGCTGGGAAGGCTTCATAGGGTCCTACTCAGTTACACCCACCCTACCCCAGTATGACCTCATTGTGACTTAACTAATTACATCAGCACCAACCATATTTCCAAACAAGGTCACGTTGTATGAAATTGACATATGTCAAAGGGGAGACAATTAAACTCATAACAGAGGCATTGGGAAAGTAAAGGTAACTGAGCTAGGGGTGTGGGGTGGGAGGGAACCTTCTCCAAGAAGGTGGGGTTACAGTTGAGCCCTGTTGTCAGAGAAGGTCTTGCACTAGCTTGGCTTGAGACAAAGGGCAGGAATCCCAGCCCCAGGTGGTGAGGTTTAAGTCAAAGAACAACTGAGGGAGGTTGGGGTCTGCTCACTCATGGTCCCCATGACCCACATTGCAGAGGGATGTGAGGTGAGAGAAAGAAGGAACTTTCACTCCAGTGGTTCTCAGATGGAGGGCACATCAGCATCACCTACAGGGCTTATTAAAACACAGCTTCTGGGAGTAAGTCTAGAATGGGGCCCAGGAATTTGCATTTCTAACAAGTTATCAGGTGATGCTGATATGGCTGGTCAGACTCATCCAGGGAACCACACTTCAAGAATCACTGTTTTGCAGCCTGGGTCCATGTCTGGTTTATAAACAGAAGCAATCTTAACTCTGCAAACAAAACAGAAAATGAAAACCAATACCTGTATGAATCTGTGCCAGCCAGAAATCTCATAGAGGCCTTCCTCTGAGACATGGGGCCCCAGTCTTGCCCACATAAGAATCACCCCTGTGTACGAGGGGGTGGAGAATAGGAAAAGGAGGTGTTGAAATCCAGATTTTTGGTTTCCACTTGCTGAACTCAAATTTCCAGGGAGAAGAGAGGGATAAATTAGGAGTTTGGGATTAACATAAACACACAACTACATATAAAACAGATAACCAGCAAGGACCTATTGTATAACACAGGGAACTATACTCAATATTTTGTAATAACCTACAAGGGAAAAGAATCTGAAAAAGAATACATATATTATATATGTACATATAACTGAATCACTTTGCTGTATACCTAAAACTAACACAACATTGTGCATCAACTACACTTCAATTAAAAAAATTAAAAAGTATATCTATCAGTTAAAAAACATTTCCAGGGAAGGAGCCTTGGGCAAGTTCTTTTACCATCCATGCAAGCCTCAGTTTTCTCACCCTTAAAATGGGTTTGTCTGGGAGATTTGATGAACTAACAGAGTAGATTTCAAATGGTAGGGTGCGTCACCTGCGGGGCAGGGGTTTATAGTACAGAAGGATTAGTCCCACCACCAACGTTTCTGATTCAGTAGGTCTCGGGTGGGGTTGGAGAACTGACGTTTCTAACAGCATCTCTAGTGATGCTGATGGTCCGGAGACCACTTAGAAAAGCACTGAGCTAAGGCTCTGAAAGGCTGGCAGAACAATGCCTGGTACTCTGTGAGTTTCATAATGGAAGCATCCCCCTGGGATTCTAAAGGTCAAGCAGGCTTAAAGATGCAGCTCTGGGGAAGTGTTGGACTAAATTGGCTAAGAGTAAAAAGCAGTCTGAGGCTTCCCTGGTGGCACAGTGGTTGAGAGTCTGCCTGCTAATTCAGGGGACACGGGTTCGAGCCCTGGTCTGGGAGGATCCCACAGGCCGCAGAGCAACTAGGCCCGTGAGCCACAGACTGAGCCTGCATGTCTGGAGCCTGTGCTCCGCAACAAGAGAGGCCGCGATAGTCAGAGGCCCGCACACCACGATGAAGAGTGGCCCCCGCTTGCACAACTAGAGAAAGCCCTCGCACGGAAACGAAGACCCAACACAGCAAAAATAAATAAATAAATAAAAATTATATATATATTATAAGGTTGTTACCAAAAAAAAAAAAAAGCAGTCTGTGTTGGAAGGAAGATCAAGTTCAGTACTCAAATGGTAGAATCCAGGGCACCTTTATTCAAAATGACATGATATAAAAAGAATTAGCCCCCCACTTCATACCCATTAAGATGCCTACTATAAAAATAAATACATAAATAAAATACAAAAAAACCCCCAAACAAGTATACATGAGGATGTAGAGAAATTGGAATCTTTGTGCACTGTTGGTGGGGATGAAAAATATAGAAAATGGTATGGCAGTTCCCCGAATTACCATAAGATCCTGCAATTCTGCTTCTGGATATACACCCAAAAGAACTGAAAGCAGGGTCATGAACAGATATTTGTACACCCATGTTCACAGCAGCATTATTCGTAATAGGCAAAATGTGGAAGCAACCCAAATGTCTGTTAACAGATGAGATGAATGGATGTATATAAAATGTATAAATACAGAATGGAATATTAGTCCTGAAAAAGGAGGGAATTTCTGACACCTGCTTCAACGTGAGGACAGTATGCTAAGTGAAATAAGCCAGACACAAAAGGACAAATATTGTACAATTCCATTTATAGGAGGTCCCTAGAGGAGTCAAATTCATAGAGACAAAAAGTAGGCTGGTGGGTTGCCAGGGGCTGGGGGAGGGGGATGGGGAGTTAGTGTTTAATGGGGATAGAGTTTCAGTTCAGGAAGATGAAAAACGTTTTGGAGACGGACGGTGGGGATGGGTGCACAACAGTGTGAATGTATTTAATGCCACTGAACTGTGTACTTAAAAATGATTAAGATAGGGCTTCCCTGGTGGCGCAGTAGTTGAGAGTCCGCCTGCCGATGCAGGGGACACAGTTTCATGCCCCGGATCCCACACGCCGCGGAGCGGCTGGGCCCGTGAGCCATGGCCGCTGAGCCTGCGTGTCCGGAGCCTGTGCTCTGCAACGGGAGAGGCCACAACAGTGAGAGGCCCGCGTACCGCAAAAAAAAAAAAAAAAAAAAAAAAGATTAAGATAGCAAATTTTCTGTTGTGTGTATTTTACCACAATTGTTAAAAAATAAATAAAAAAGAATGAACCTAATGCCTGCCATCCAATTAAAACTAAATATTAGCTTTTATTGAGAATGCAGATATCATTCCATTGTTATTAACATTGGGGTTTGACATGGTGCTGAGCCAATGAGCATGAGCGATCCTAAAAGCATGGTGGTTATTATTATCGACTATAATGGTTTGATTTGTGCTGGGATTTGTGCTAAGCCTTTTGCCCCATAAGTCCTCGTAAAAACACTCTGAAATAAGCAGTGTTATACATAATTCCAATTTACCAAAAGGGAAACTCAGGCACAGAAAGGTTGAATGCTTTGTCCAGGCCACACAGGATTCGAACCCAGAATTAACGGCAGAGTCCATTATGTCACTATAAAATTATAACAGCAAACTGGGCCATCTCTGGCTTCCTGGGACTCATAGACTGGCTGTGTAGATTAGCAAAAAATAAGAAGTGACGTGCAGTTGTTGGAGAAATATAATTGAAAACCATGAAACCACAAGTGTTAATGTGACGCACTTCACAGGCAATTTGCTAAGAGATTGCGAGACAGAAAGACATCTCACCTTTTTCCACAGCCGCGCTGATACAACCTATTACATACACATTTGCAAGATAAAGGATAATTAATCCTCAAGTCAGAGGACTTGACAACACCATTTGCCGCACCCACATCGTCCGAGATTCACCCTGGTAATTGGAGTGACCATTTGTGTTAGCTAATTGGCTTTATCCACAGCAAAACCAAATTTCTCATCTCTTGGTGACAGGAGGTAATTTTGCAACTTGGAGCAAGGGACCAGCTAAAGTTAGCATCCTATGCTCCCACAGAAACGGGGAGACCGGGAAATTTAAGCCTCTAATTTTTAATGTTTATTTGTCCTTCCACAGACAAGTCCAGGATATAAAGTGAAAGGGAGCGAAATGCGGACGGGGTTGTAGAGAACTCTGTACCTTCTACCTGCTGGCGGGATGTAAAGTGGTAAGAGCACTAATGAAAACAGAATGGAGGTGCCTTAAAAGGTAAACATTGAGCTACCATATGATCCGGCAGGTCACCTTCTGGGCCTATAAACTAAGACCACCAGAATCGAAAGACAGAGGCAGGCAAATGTGCTCTGCAGCAATATTTAAATAGCCAAGGCATGGAAGCAGGAAAAAGGACCATAAACAGATGTATGGAGAAAGAAGAAGTGATATATCTACAGAATGGAATATTAGCCACGAAAAAAATAAAGCAATGCCATTTGCAGTGCCACAGATGAGCCTAGAGATGATCACACAACGTGAATTAAGTCAGAATGCAAAAGACAAATGTCCTGTGATATCACTTATGTTATCTGAGGAGAGAGGAAGATTGGGGGTGGTTTGCCTTGTTTTTGTTATTCAGGGGACTGCAAAGAATTCACAAGAATTGGGTCTTACAGGAGCAAGAGTGAGAAGGGTCTGAGGTGAGGGCAACTGAGGCATGAATAGAGACCCAGAAAGATTGAAAAACCACCTCCCACTCCCCTGTTTATGCTCCCAGGCTCCTGTCCTCGGGATAAAATCTTTACTCCTCATGTAGCCTAAAACCCCTGCTTTCTTTCTTTTTTTTTTAATGTGTGCTTTAAAAAATTTTTTTATTTATTTTTGGCTGCGTTGGGTCTTTGTTGCTGCGCGTGGACTTTTCTCTAGTTGCTGTTGTCTTCGTTGTGGTGCTTGGGCTCCTCATTGCGGTGGCTTCTCTTGTAGTGGAGCACGGGCTCTAGGCATGTGGGCTTCAGTAGTTGTGGCCCACGGGCTTAGTTGCTCCGCAGCATGTGGGATCTTCCCGGACCAGGGCTCGAACCCATGTCACCTGCATCGGCAGGTGGATTCTTAACCACTGCGCCACCAGGGAAGCCCAACCCCTGCTTTCTGCCCTCCCGCCTCTTAGCCCCTTCCTCCAGCTACACTGGCCTTTGCTGTTTCTGGAGAGGTTTGGACCACAGGGCCTTTGCACTTACTATTTTGCTCTGCCTGAGTGTTCTCTCTCTCCCCAGGGCCGGCTCCTTCTCATCATTCAAGGTGTGACCGGCTTCTTTTACAAAAATAAATCAGGAATGCTCTGTTTTAGAATCCTCAGAGCACCAAAATACTTAAAATTACCTTGTTTGTTTAATGATTATGCTTCGCTCACTAGACTATATGTTCCATGACAGTGGCACCCATCTGAGGCCCCACAGCCTAGACTGGAATCCCAGCTCAGATGTGTGACATGGGGCCTCTCTGAACCTCTGTTTCTTCCTCCATAAGAAGAGGAACATAGAAGAGTTTCAATAAGGATTAAATAAACAACTCTTAGAACATGTAGGGGACACAGAATAGGGACTATATGTTTAAGCGTCTGCTGCTTTTGCTGGTTATGATAGTAATAATCCTTAGGTTCTAGCACAGAATTTAGCCTATGTGAGACACTCAGTACATATTTATTGGATGGATACACAGATGGGTAGCAGATTTTTGAGCAGAGAAGGGCAGTACTGAGCCCTTTCCAAGCTCTGGTCATGGCTTATAACAAAACAGAAAGCCTGGCTGGGGGTGGCCAGGGGCTTCTCAGCTTATACCCCCAGCCTTCAAACTCCCACTTCAGAGCTCAAATATCAGATAAAACCAATGGGAGAGAAATTATCTAAGTAAATGTGGTCATGTCTGCCTTTGAAGAGCTGGAATCTTTAAAACCAAGTTTCATTTTAAAGGAGCCCCAGCTGACTCAGCTCTAAGCAGCCCGAGGGGAACACAGCCCTTGGCTCAAAGCCAGAAAATTTCTATCTTCAAGTTTCTATTTGTTCCAACTCACAATTTTATTTATTTTTTTCTCCTCTGCAGTCTTTGAAAGAAAAATGAATGCTCCCTGCATGCAAAGGAGGGGGAACCTCCCCACACACCAGTCCATACTGCTTTATTGTTTTGTCCCCAGGGCTGCTTTTGTGGTCTCACAGCAGGAAGTTACCTGGAGGCTTTCTTCAGTGTTGTAAGCCTCTTGACCAATACTGTTTGATGAGAATTAAAGAATGTCAGAACTGCTCAAGTCTTCCCAAGGCGTGCCAGGAAGTCATTCATATACTCCAGGCCTCCGGGCGGTCTCAGGGCTCAAATGTCAGTGAAAATGAAGAGAGAAAAGGATGGGAGTAAACGAGAGCTTGTCCTCTTTGTCTTCCTCCTCCCACTTTCCACTGGGGGTGACAGACGTGAGGAGTGGAAGATTTAAAAAAAGAGAGAGGGCTTCCCTGGTGACTCAGTGGTTGAGAGTCCGCCTGCCGATGCAGGGGACACGGGTTCGTGCCCCGGTCTGGGAAGATCCCACATGCCGCGGAGTGGCTGGGCCTGTGAGCCATGGCCGCTGAGCCTGCGCGTCTGGAGCCTGTGCTCCGCAACGGAAGAGGCCACAACAGTGAGAGGCCCGCGTAGCGCAAAAAAAAAAAAGAGAGAGAGAGATGGAGAAAGAAAGGGAGAGAGAGAGAGAGATGGAAGGGAGAGGGAGAGAGGTAGGAGGTGGGGAGAGAGAGATAAAGTGAGGTGCCTGTTTTTCTACATTTCTATCCCATCTATCAAGCGCCTACTTTGTCCCTGTCACAAAATACAGCACAGGGACACGCAACAAATGTTTATTGGATGAAGAGTCCGAGGCATTTAAATCAGGGGCTCTCAAGCATATCTGAATGCCTGGAAGCTTTGAAAACAGTTCTACGTCAGCACTCCACCCCAGACCGGTATTTTTCTTTTAAAAAAGCTTTCGCAGGAGACTTTAATGCATAGCCAGGATGGAGAACCATTGATTAATATCAAAAGCCGTGCCACGCGGCTTGTGGAATTTTAGTTACCCAACCAGGGATTGAACCCAGGCCCTCGGCAGTGAGAGCGCGGAGTCCTAGCCACTGGACCTCCAAGGAATTAAAATCAAAAGTTTTGAAATGATGGCCTAGGCCTTGATTCAGGCCTAAAGATGATGTGTTTGTTTCGCTGCACAGTGTCTTAAAAATATTTGCATTTCTCAATATTTCAAACTCTGGTAGTGCATAAACTTTCCAGGTTTCCAATTTTTTTAAAAAAAGTTTGAAGTTCCAGCCATCATAGGTGTACCTCCCAGCAGAAGCAGAGCAGCACCTGTTCCTTTAGATGGAGCAGAAGGAGGTTTTCAATTTGCCACCGTTCCCACCACTCCCTGTTGCCCCCTGGATGCTGAGTTGGAGAACCCAATTTCCCTCCTCTTCACAGTTGCACTGCTGGTTCTTCTTTGGAATAAAGTTTAGGAGAAGGTGAAATATTTGTCTACAGTTAGCATCTCCAAGTCAAGTGGGAAATGGGAGCCTCATATTCCCAGGAACACAAGAAGTATTTCTTTATAGAAGTCAAGTTTATTCCTCCACATTTCTTATACAAAGTTTGCCTTTCTTACAGCTTGTTCAATCACAGACACTATATGTCAGGAGGTGAAGTGTGTGGTTCAGAGAAATGATCCCAAAGTCTGCTTCTCAATACGATAGCCTCTAGTCACATGTGGCTGTTTTTATTTAAATTAATAAAAATTAGATAAAAATAAAAATTACGTTCCTCAGCCATAGTAGACACTTTTCAAGAGCTCAGTAGCTGTGTGGGACTGGTGGTTACTATATCGATGGTACAAAACATGTCTATTGCTGCTGAAATGTCCAGTGGTCTATTGGAGAGCAATGCTCTGGAGTGAGACTTCCAGGGTTTAAAACCCTGCTTTGCTACTTCCTAGTTGTGTGACCTTGGGCTAGGTACTCTACCTCTCCTTGCCTTAGTTTCCTCGTCTGTAAAATGGCTTTGTTTAACAATAGTACTGACATCAAAGTGTTGTTATGAGAATTACATGACAATACATGTAGAGCTTTTGGAACAGTGCCTGGCACATGGTAAATGCTTATTAACATTGTAAAAGCATTTAATATCTATGTGTTATTAATACAAATAATTATTAATATCTATTATTAATACTATTATATATTTTAATAATAATATATTATATAATTTAATAATTACATAATTATATTATGTAATATTTATATTATATAATTATATAATATATAATTAAATATATACAATAAATACCTAGTATATATAATAAATGTAATATATTATACATTATAAATGTTATGTAATTATATAATTATTATGTATTATTATATATAATTATAATAACCTATTATTATAATTATATAACATTAATTAACATCTATTATTAACATTAACATTTTATTTATTTTACTAAAATAATTATTTACTATTATATATTACTTTTATATATTATGTATAATTATATGCTATAATAATTATAATTACAATAATCTATTATATACTTACATATAATAACACTTGCATCTAATATTATTATTTATTTTACACTAATAATAATGATTAGTAATAGACATCCCTGGTCCAGATGAGTTTCCCATCCCCCCCCCTTTTTTTTTTTTGTGGTACGCGGGCCTCTCACTGTTGTGGCCTCTCCCGTTGCAGAGCACAGGCTCTGGACGCGCAGGCTCAGCAGCCATGGCTCACGGGCCCAGCCGCTCCGCGGCATGTGGGATCTTCCCGGACCGGGGCACGAACCCGTGTCCCCTGCATCGGCAGGCGGACTCTCAACCACTGCGCCACCAGGGAAGCCCTCCCATCCCCTTTTAACCCTCATTCGTAATCTGTAAAGTTTACGAACTTAGATTCATATAGAGTGTAAATTATCCACTCTATACTACATATGAAGAAACTGAAGATCAGAGAGGTTTTGTCACTTGCTAAAGATCAACAGCATCTGCAAGGTGTAACTGGGATACAGTCCAAGATTGTTAAATTCTGATGCCCTTGCCTATTCACTCTACCATGAGGTCTCTTAAGGTGAAAGGCTAAGCAGAGGTCCTGGGGTAGACATCACCAGGTGTGTCTGGCCTGTGGTGCACTGGCCAATTTTGCTGGAATGCAGGGTATGTGAAAGGGGGGTGGCACCAAAAGGAGGGGTAAAATCTTAGCTATAAGGAGGGATTGGAACCAGCCAGAAATTGAGCAACAGCCTGAGGATTTGAAGGCTTCATTTAGGGAGCAATATAGTTCTTTAAAAAGCATCTGATCTGCCTGCCCTTTGGCTTATGCCAGTCAAAAGAGCAGCCCACGGGGCTTCTCTGGTGGCACAGTGGTTGAGAGTCCACCTGCCGATGCAGGGGACGCGGGTTCATGCCCCGGTCTGGGAGGATCCCACGTGCCGCGGAGCGGCTGGGCCCGTGAGCCATGGCCGCTGAGCCTGCGCGTCCGGAGCCTGTGCTCTGCAACAGGAGAGGTCACGGCAGTGAGAGGCCCGCATACTGCAAAAAAAAAAAAAAAAAAAAAAAAAAAAAAGAAGAGCAGCCCACAACTATTGAGCAAAAACCATTTGCTGGGACCAATGCCCATGGTCCTTCTCACAAAGCCCTTACGAGAACCTTTGGAGGAAGGTTTTATTATTGTCATTCCCACTTTACAGATGAGAAAACTGAGGCTCAGAGAAGCCCACACAGCTGGCCAAGGGTGGAATCAGGATTGAACCTCAGTGCCTTCTTTCTGACCTCGTTGCAGCACTGTTGGGCCAGGGACTTGCTTAAACTCTTACTTCAAGGAAGGTCTTACCATGGGTGCCAATTTCTGGTGCTGACAATGCATTTTCTCCAGAAGAATTTGCATAACAAGGATGTTGGGATGCCTTTGGCCTCTGAGGGCTTCCAAAGGTGTGTGACATCACCAAAGTCAGACCATGGCCCTGTGTGAACTGGTCCCTCTCCCCTAAGTGGACTGGCTCCTCCTCCTCTCCCTCTGCCTCCCTCCTCCTCCTCTTCTTCCCCCTTCTCCTCCTGAACATCCACTTAGAGAAATCCTTATTGTTATGATTAGAAGTGCTTAGAACAGGGACTATCACATCGCAAGTGCTCAATAAAATCTGTCGTTGATGATAATACTACTGTTGGATTATTATCATTGTCCACACAGAGATAACAAGACCTACCCCAATTTCAGGAGACTAGATGAGGAGAGAGTTGTAAAAGTTGCCTTAGGTTATGGAGAGGCTGTGACATACAGCTTATGAGAGAGGTATGGACCCTGGTGCCTCAGACATCTTTGTGATGCTTGAGAAAATAGCAACAATTTCCCATGGTGGGAAAAACCTTTGGCAAAGGGTTTTGGGTGGAATTATGAAAGGAAACTGAAATCTTTTGAATTGTGTGTAATGTTATGTGTGTATCTGTTAGCTCTCACTGGGGTCCACAATCTCCTGCCACAAAAGTTCAATAACCATTCATTCATTCATTCAATACATGTTTATTGATTATCTATAATATGCTAAGAATAGATTCAGAGGTCAATATAAGAGGTGGTATAACTATTATGATTAATGATTATGTAAATCTTTATAATTATTAGTCATATTTAGGTAAGAAATATTATTGCAACTGCTCACTTGTGTATGTTTGGTAGTCAAAGAAACTGAGGCTCAGAAGGATTAAACAACTTGCCAAGAAACATAACCAGTAGGTGACAGAGGTGGGGTTTGAAGGTCTAGGTCCACGGGGGCGGGTCCAGGTCCACATCTGTCTTCAGCAGGAGAGGAAAGATAAGGGAGGACATTTGGGGGTGGCTAAGAGGAGGAGAAAAGTCTGGGGTGAAGGGGAGAAAGAGGACAGGAGAGAAGAATTTGAGTAGAAGCCCTTTTCCATCATTTATTCATTCCACAAACATTCATTGGGCATACTGTGTGCTAGGCACTGCACTGGGGATGTAGTGGTGAGCAAAACGGACATCGCCTTTGCCGTCCTGGAGTTGCTGTTCCAGAGAAGAAGGGGTCGACAAACGAGCGAGGAAATGTATCATGTCTGGTGGTACTAATGCTTTGGGAAAAAGAGAAGAGAGATAGTGGGTGACAGGGGTGTAGGGATGGTTCTTGAAGAGGTGACATCTGAGCTGAGGACTGACCAGGGTGAGAATGGACTCATGTAGATATTTGGCAAAAGGATGTTTCAGGCAGTGGGAACAGCAGGTGCAAGGGCCCTGAGGCAGGACTGAGTTTAAGAAACAGTAACGAGATCAGAGTAAGGCACAGTGAATGAGTGGGAGAGAAGGAATTAGGGGAGGGACACAGGCTGGGGGTTGGGGATGGGGAGATAAATCAATAGGTCCTCATAGGTCATTGTAAGGAATTTGGCTTTTACGCTGACCTAAATCCAGGGCCATAAAGCTTGGTCCATGGTGCTCTTATTCTTTTTTTTTTTTTTGCGGTACGCGGGCCTCTGACTCTTGTGGCCTCTCCCGCTGAGGAGCACAGGCTCCGGACGCGCAGGCTCAGAGGCCATAGCTCACAGGCCCAGCCGCTCCGCTGCATGTGGGATCCTCCCGGACCAGGGCACGAACCCGTATCCCCTGCATCGGCAGGCGGACTCTCAACCACTGCGCCACCAGGGAAGCCCTCTTATTCTTATTTTTTAACCATGTTCTTCTGGCTGCTGCCTGGAGAATAGATTGGTGGGGGCAAGAGTAGAAGGCAGAGAGGCCGTTAGGAGGCTACTGTGATCATCCAGGACAAAGAGGATGATGACTGGGCTTGGGAGGTAGTGAGAAGCGGTCGACTTGTGAATAGATTTTAAAGACCTTGAAGGATTTGCTGATGGACAGGTCACTGGAAATGGGGTGCGTGCATGCAGGGAATTCAGGTGGTTGAGAAGAGAAATTAAGCAGTGCCCCAAATTAGTATTTTCAGAAGGGTCTGTGGGGTGAAAACCCTCAGTAGATAAAAGGAACAAGCATACGCTTTTTATCACGTTCATGGAAGCAGGGAAAATGGGCTTTGCTCTTAAGTGATGGGAAATGTCCTCCATCCTTGTCAGATGGTCCAAGAGGTCTGTGAGAGGAAGCTCTGGGGCCAGTTAGGCATGGTAGGTGAAGAATTGGGAGATCCTGGATCTGTTGAGATGTGTGAGGTTGGGGAAGGGGAAAGTAAGAAAGATAACTACAGATCCCTTTTACTGAGCGCTCATTATGGTTGGGGCATGCACAGAGGGATTTTAAGAAGATATTAACTCATTTAATGACCTCTACGGCCGTCCAGTGTGGCAGCCATGCTCATCCCCATTTTCCAGATGAGTAAAACTGAGTCAGAGCACATAGGAAATATATCCAAATTAATAGCCTCTTTCTGGTTCAACAAAACAGACACAGTCTTCCATGTTCCTGGAGCTGAAATTCTGGAAACAGGGACGGACATTAAACAAAGATGCAAATATATAACAACAGGTGGAACTAAAGGGATAGTGGGTGACAGAAGGAAAGTGGAATGAAACCAGCCAGGAATTTACCCGAGGCGGGTGTGTTGGAAGTAGAATCACAGAGTCATTGGATTTCTGACATCTCCTGCCTAAAAGTCTTCTGTTGGTGGGTTCAAGCTCCTGGAGGGAGGTAATAACAGATCTGGTCCTCAGGGTGAGGGCTGTTCTCCACCTGGTACCTTCATTGAGGTCTCTAGAGTTGAAATATCCTTTCTTTCCATCCCTGGCCCAGCGTTCTCAGCTTGGTGGGGGCAGCTCCCTCTCTTTCCAGCTTGCCTGGCACCCCCGGCTTCCCTCTGATGGCTCTTGTGTTCTTTCTGCATCTGCAGTTTGAGTCCATTTGCCAGAGCTGTGCAGTCCACTAAGATAGCCACTAGCTTCCCGTGGCTACTGAGCACTTGATATGTGGCTGGTCCAAACTGAGCATGAGACAAAGGCTTAGTTAAAAAAATTAAACAGAGTAAAGGAATGCAGAATTTCTCATTGACACTTTGGAAATGTCAGGTTCAATAAAGCACATCATTAGAACTAATATAATAGTGACAAAAACCCTCTTCTTGATCAAACTTTAGTCAGGCTCTTCTGAGTCCTCTTCTTTTTTTTTTTTTTTTGTATGGTGATGGATGGTAACTAAACTTATTGTGATGATCATTTTGCAGTATGTGCATGTATCAAATCATCATGTCATACACCTAATTTAAGGAATCAATGTTACATGTCAATTTTATCTCAGTAAAACTGGAAGAAAAAAAAAGATCTACCATATTAACCCGGAAGGACAAACACATCATCTTATTCTTGGAAGACTTTGTAAGTGAAAATCCCACAGAAACAAGTTGGTGTAGGTGGAATACCATAAAATACGTGGGAGCAAGAGTAGAACAGGAGAGGAGTGCTTAAGGCTATAGCATTGAAGAAATAGTCTACTTCACAGCCTTCTCTCCAACTGCTGACAAAGAGCCAGTGTCGAAGGAAAGAGACGGGCCTTTTGCACGGTGGGTAAGGTGCTGAGTTCTGGCTGCCCGTCAAAGTGAGTTGAGCCAGACCAAGAAAACTCTGGGATGATGAAATTTCACTCAAGAGTGGACATAATAAAACCTCAACCTCTCATCAGTGCCCTTTCCCCAGGTTTGCCTTCAATCATCACATCCTAAAGCTCACATTGGACACATGTATTCACAGGCCAACTTGAGCACAGAGCTGCATTTTCAGGCAATCTAGATCCAATTGCCCAAACTGCATGCACACATTTATCCTGCTCTCTCAAATGTCGTTTTATTCATTAAAACATAAGCTCAATATGCCGTACACAGTAAGGCCAGTTAAACAGAAAAGCATGAAAGGATACGATGTATAAACTGTAAACAACAGTCGTCCCTCAGTATCGGAGGGGGATTGGTTCCAGGAACCCCTCGGATACCAAAACCCACAGACGCTCATTTCTTTTATATAAGATGAGATAGTATTTGCACATAACCTATACACATCCTCCTGTATACTTTATTTTTTATTTTTTTTATTTTTTTTGATGATATAAAATAGTCTTTTATTGCAGTTAAAACTTGTATTTCCCTGATTACTGACAAGGTTAGCATTTCTTTTTTTTAATTTTTTAATTAGTTTCTGCTTTATAACAAAGTGAATCAGTCATACATATACATCTGTTCCCACATCCCTTCCCTCATGCATCTCCCTCCCTCCCACCCTCCCCATCCCACCCCTCCAGGCGGTCACAAAGCACCGAGCTGATCTCCCTGTGCTCTGTGGCTGCTTCCCACTATCTATCTACCTTACGTTTGGTAGTGTATATATGTCCATGCCTCTCTTTTGCTTTGTCACAGCTTACCCTTCCCCCTCCCCATATCCTCAAGTCCATTCTCAAGTAGGTCTGTGTCTTTATTCCCGTTTTGCCCCTAGGTCCTTCATGACTTTTTTTTTTTTTAATTCCGTATATATGTGTTAGCATACGGTATTTGTCTTTCTCTTTCTGACTTACTTCACTCTGTATGACAGACTCTAGGTCTATCCACCTCATTACAAATAGCTCAGTTTCGTTTCTTTTTATGGCTGAGTAATATTCCATTGTATATATGTGCCACATCTTCTTTATCCATTCATCCGATGATGGACACTTAGGTTGTTTCCAGCTCCGGGCTATTGTGAATAGAGCTGCAATGAACATTTTGGTACATGTCTCTTTTGGAATTATGGTTTTCTCAGGGTATATGCCTAGTAGTGGGATTGCTGGGTCATATGGTAGTTCTATTTTTAGTTTTTTAAGGAACCTCCATACTGTTCTCCATAGTGGCTGTACCAATTCACATTCCCACCAGCAGTGCAAGAGTGTTCCCTTTTTTCCACACCCTCTCCAGCATTTATTGTTTCTAGATTTCTTGATGATGGCCATTCTGACTGGTGTGAGATGATATCTCATTGTAGTTTTGATTTGCATTTCTCTAATGATTAATGATGTTGAGCATTCTTTCATGTGTTTGTTGGCAGTCTGTATATCTTCTTTGGAGAAATGCCTATTTAAGTCTTCTGCCCATTTTTGGATTGGGTTGTTTGTTTTTTTGCTATTGAGCTGCATGAGCTGTTTATAAATTTTGGAGATTAATCCTTTGTCAGTTGCTTCATTTGCAAATATTTTCTCCCATTCTGAGGGTTGTCTTTTGGTCTTGTTTATGGTTTCCTTTGCTGTGCAAAAGCTTTGAAGTTTCATTAGGTCCCATTTGTTTATCTTTGTTTTTATTTCCATTTCTCTAGGAGGTGGGTCCAAAAGGATCTTGCTGTGATTTATGTCATAGAGTGTTCTACCTATGTTTTCCTCTAAGAGTTTGATAGTTTCTGGCCTTACATTTAAGTCTTTAATCCATTTTGAGCTTATTTTTGTGTATGGTGTTAGGGAATGATCTAATCTCAAACTTTTACATGTCCCTGTCCAGTTTTCCCAGCACCACTTATTGAAGAGGCTGTCCTTTCTCCACTGTACATTCCTGCCTCCTTTATCAAAGATAAGTTGGCCATATGTGCGTGGGTTTATCTCTGGGCTTTCTATCCTGATCCACTGATCTATCTTTCTGTTTTTATGCCAGTACCACACTGTCTTGATTACTGTAGCTTTGTAGTATAGTCTGAAGTCAGGGAGCCTGATTCCTCCAGCTCCGTTTTTCGTTCTCAAGATTGCTTTGGCTATTCGGGGTCTTTTGTTTTTCCAAACAAATTTTGAAATTTTTTGTTCTAGTTCTGTGAAAAATGCCAGTGGTAGTTTGATAGGGATTGCATTGAATCTGTAGATTGCTTTGGGTAGTAGAGTCATTTTCACAATATTGATTCTTCCAATCCAGAAGCATGGTATATCTCTCCATCTATTTGTATCATCTTTAATTTCTTTCATCAGTGTCTTATAATTTTCTGCATACAGGTCTTTTGTCTCCTTAGGTAGGTTTATTCCTAGATATTTTATTCTTTTTGTTGCAGTGGTAAATGGGAGTGTTTTCTTGATTTCATTTTCAGATTTTTCATCATTAGTGTACAGGAATGCCAGAGATTTCTGTACATTAATTTTGTATCCTGCTACTTTACCAAATTCATTGATTAGTTCTAGTAGTTTTTCGGTAGCATCTTTAGGATTCTCTATGTATAGTATCATGTCATCTGCAAACAGTGACAGCTTTACTTCTTCTTTTCCGATTTGGATTCCTTTTATTTCCTTTTCTTCTCTGATTGCTGTGGCTAAAACTTCCAAAACTATGTTGAATAAGAGTGGTGAGAGTGGGCAGCCTTGTCTTGTTCCTGATCTTAGTGGAAATGGTTTCAGTTTTTCACCATTGAGGACAATGTTGGCTGTGGGTTTGTCATATATGGCCTTTATGATGTTGAGGAAAGTTCCCTCTATGCCTACTTTCTGCAGGGTTTTTATCATAAATGGGTGTTGAATTTTGTCGAAAGCTTTCTCTGCATCTATTGAGATGATCATATGGTTTTTCTCCTTCAACTTGTTAATATGGTGTATCACATTGATTGATTTGCGTATATTGAAGAATCCTTGCATTCCTGGAATAAACCCCACTTGATCATGGTGTATGATTGTTTTAATGTGCTGTTGGATTCTGTTTGCTAGTATTTTGTTGAGGATTTTTGCATCTATGTTCATCAGTGATATTGGCCTGTAGTTTTCTTTCTTTGTGACATCCTTGCCTGGTTTTGGTATCAAGGTGATGGTGGCCTCGTAGAATGACTTTGGGAGTGTTCCTTCCTCTGATATTGTTTGGAAGAGTTTGAGAAGGATGGGTGTTAGCTCTTCTCTAAATGTTTGACAGAATTCGCCTGTGAAGCCATCTGGTCCTGGGCTTTTGTTTGATGGAAGATTTTTAATCACAGTTTCAATTTCAGTGGTTGTGATTGGTCTATTCATATTTTCTATTTCTTCCTGAGTCAGTCTTGGCAGGTTGTGCATTTCTAAGAATTTGTCCATCTCTTCCAGGTTGTCCATTTTATGGGCATAGAGTTGCTTGTAGTAATCTCTCATGATCTTTTGTATTTCTGCAGTGTCAGTTGTTACTTCTCCTTTTTCATTTCTAATTCTATTGATTTGAGTCTTCTCCCTTTTTTTCTTGATGAGTCTGGCTAATGGTTTATCAATTTTGTTTATCTCCTCAAAGAACCAGCTTTTAGTTTTATTGATCTTTGCTATCGTTTCCTTCATTTCTTTTTCATTTATTTCTGATCTGATTTTTATGATTTCTTTCCTTCTGCTAACTTTGGGGTGTTTTTGTTCTTCTTTCTCTAATTGCTTTAGGTGCAAGGTTAGGTTGTTTATTCGAGATGTTTCCTGTTTCTTAAGGTGGGATTGTATTGCTATAAACTTCCCTCTTAGAACTGCTTTTGCTGCATTCCATAGGTTTTGGGTCGTCGTGTCTCCATTGTCATTTGTTTCTAGGTATTTTTTAATTTCCTCTTTGATTTCTTCAGTGATCACTTCGTTATTGAGTAGTGTATTGTTTAGCCTCCATGTGTTTGTTTTTTTTTTTTTTTTTTTTTTTTTTTTTTTTTGCTGTACGTGGGCCTCTCACTGTTGTGTCCTCTCCCGTTGCGGAGCACAGGCTCCGGATGCGCAGGCTCAACGGCCATGGCTCACGGGCCCAACCGCTCCGCGGCATGTGGGATCCTCCCAGACCGGGGCATGAACCCGTGTCCCCTGCATCGGCAGGCGGACTCCCAACCACTGCGCCACCAGGGAAGCCCCTATGTGTTTGTATTTTTTACAGCTCTTTTCCTGTAATTGATATCTAGTCTCATAGCATTGTGGTCAGAAAAGACACTTGATACAATTTCAATTTTCTTAAATTTACCAAGGCTTGATTTGTGACCCAAGATATGATCTATCCTGGAGAATGTTCCATGAGCACTTGAGAAAAATGTGTATTCTGTTGTTTTTGGATGGAATGTCCTATAAATATCAACTAAGTCCATCTTGTTTAATGTATCATTTAAAGCTTGTGTTTCCTTATTTATTTTCATTTTGGAAGATCTGTCCATTGGTGAAAGTGGGGTGTTAAAGTCCCCTACTATGATTGTGTTACTGTCGATTTCTCCTTTTATGGCTGTTAGTATTTGCCTTATGTATTGAGGTGCTCCTATGTTTGGTGCATAAATATTTACAATTGTTATATCTTCTTCTTGGATCGATCCCTTGATCATTATGTAGTGTCCTTCTTTGTCTCTTCTAGTAGTCTTTATTTTAAAGTCTATTTTGTCTGATATGAGAATTGCTACTCCAGCTTTCTTTTGGTTTCCATTTGCATGGAATATCTTTTTCCATCCCCTTACTTTCAGTCTGTATGTGTCTCTAGGTCTGAAGTGGGTCTCTTGTAGACAGCATATATATGGGTCTTGTTTTTGTATCCATTCAGCCAATCTGTGTCTTTTGGTGGGAGCATTTAGTCCATTTACATTTAAGGTAATTATCGATATGTATGTTCCTATTCCCATTTTCCTAACTGTTTTGGGTTCGTTATTGTAGGTCTTTTCCTTCTGTTGTGTTTCTTGCCTAGAGAAGTTCCTTT
Organism: Mesoplodon bidens; assembly: GCF_964165515.1. Classification (NCBI taxonomy): domain Eukaryota; kingdom Metazoa; phylum Chordata; class Mammalia; order Artiodactyla; family Ziphiidae; genus Mesoplodon; species Mesoplodon bidens. The sequence goes on from NC_138160.1 coordinate 141,572,305, forward strand.
AGCATTTGTTGTAAAGCTGGTTTGGTGGTGCTGAACTCTCTCAGCTTTTGCTTGTCTGTAAACGTTTTAATTTCTCCATCAAATCTGAATGAGATCCTTGCTGGGTAGAGTAATCTTGGTTGCAGGTTTTTCTCCTTCATCACTTTAATTATGTCCTGCCACTCCCTTCTGGCTTGTAGAGTTTCTGCTGATAGATCAGCTGTTATCCTGATGGGGATTCCCTTGTGTGTTATTTGTTGTTTTTGCCTTGCTGCTTTTAATATGATTTCTTTGTGTTTAATTTTTGACAGTTTGATTAATATGTGTCTTGGCGTATTTCTCCTTGGATTTATTCTGTATGGGACTCTCTGTGCTTCCTGGACTTGATTAACTATTTCCTTTCCCATATTAGGGAAGTTTTCAACTATAATCTCTTCAAATATTTTCTCAGTCCCTTTCTTTTTCTCTTCTTCTTCTGGAACCCCTATAATTCGAATGTTGGTGCGTTTAATGTTGTCCCAGAGGTCTCTGAGACTGTCCTCTGTTCTTTTCATTCTTTTTCTTTATTTTGCTCTGCAGCAGTTATTTCCACTATTTTATCTTCCACCTCACTTATCCGTTCTTCTGCCTCAGTCATTCTGCTATTGATCCCATCTAGAGTATTTTTTATTTCATGTATTGTGTTTTTAATCGATGCTTGATTCATCTTTAGTTCTTCTAGGTCCTTGTTAACTGTTTCTTGCATTTTGTCTATTCTATTTCCAAGATTTTGGATCTTGGAAATAGAATCTTGGATCATCTTTACCATCATTATTCTGAATTCTTTTTCAGGTAGACTGCCTATTACGTCTTCATTTGTTAGGTCTGGTGGGTTTTTATCTTGTTCCTTCTCCTGCTGTGTGTTTTTCTGTCTTCTCATTTTGCTTATGTTACTGTGTTTGGGGTCTCCTTTTTGCAGGCTGCAGGTTCGTAGTTCCCGTTGTTTTTGGTGTCTGTCCCCAGTGGCTAAGGTTGGTTTAGTGGGTTGTGTAGGCTTCCTGGTGGAAGGTACTAGTGCCTGTGTTCTGGTGAATAAGGCTGGATCTTGTCTTTCTGGTGGGCAGGTCCACGTCTGGTGGTGTGTTTTGGGGTGTCTGCGGACTTTTTATGATTTTAGGCCACCTCTCTGCTAATGGGTGGCGTTGTGTTTCTGTCTTGCTAGTTGTTTGGCATAGGGTGTCCAGCACTGTAGCTTGCTGGTCGTTGAGTGAAGCTGGGTGCTGGTGTTGAGATGGAGATCTCTGGAAGATTTTCGCCGCTTGATATTATGTGGAGCTGGGAGGTCTCTTGTGGACCAGTGTCCTGAAGTTGGCTCTCCCACCTCAGAGGCACAGCACTGACTCCTGGCTCCTCAATTTGGGATGATTTGTTGTCTATTCATGTATTCCACAGATGCAGGGTACATCAAGTTGATTGTGGAGCTTTAATCCGCTGCTTCTGAGGCTGCTGGGAGAGGTTTCCCTTTCTCTTCTTTGTTCTCACAGCTCCTGGGTCTCAGCTTTGGATTTGGCCCCGCCTCTGCGTGTAGGTCGCCGGAGGGCGTCTGTTCTTCGCTCAGACAGGACAGGGTTAAAGGAGCAGCCTCTTCGGGGACTCTGGCTCACTCAGGCCGGGCGGGAGGGAGGGGCACGGAGTGCGGGGCGAGCCTGCAGCGGCAGAGGTCGGCGTGACGTTGCACCAGCCCGAGGCGCGCCGTGCGTCCTCCCAGGGAAGCCGCCCCTGGATCCCGGGACCCCGGCAGTGACGGGCTGCACAGGCTCCCGGAAGGGCGGTGTGGACAGTGACCTGCGCTCGCACACAGGCTTCTTGGCGGCGGCAGCAGCAGCCCCAGCGTCCCACGCCCGTCACTGGGCTCCGCGCTTTCAGTCGTGACTCGCGCCCGTCTGTGGAGCCCCTTTAAGCAGCGCTCTTAATCCCCTCTCCTCGCGCACCAGGAAACCAAGAGGGAAGAAAAAGTCTCTTGCCTCTTCGGCAGCTCCAGAGTTTTCCCGGACTCCCTGCCGGCTAGCTGTGGCACATTAGCCCCCTTCAGGCTGAGTTCTCGCCGCCAGCCCCAGTCCTTTCCCTGCGCTCTGACCGAAGCCCGAGCCTCAGCTTCCAGCGCCGCCCGCCCTGGCGGGCGAGCAGACAAGCCTCTCGGGCGGGTGAGTGCCGCTCGGCACCGATCCTCTGTGTGGGAATCTCTCCGCTTTGCCCTACCCAGGTATGTGGGGAGTTTCTTGCCTTTTGGGAGGTCTGGGGTCTTCTGCCAGCATTCAGTAGGTGTTCTGTAGGAGTTGTTCCACGTGTAGCTGTATTTCTGGTGTATCCGTGGGGAGGAACGTGATCTCCGCGTCTTACTCTTCCGCCATCTTACCCTCCTCCTGAGTCCTCTTCTTGAGTTGACCTTGACCTTGGCTTTCTGTTTCCATTCTATCCTTGTCAAGGCTGCCTAGCCCAGTCTCAGCAAGAATCTGGCGAAGGCAGTTTATCAAGAATCCCCCCATCCTTGATATCTGATTATCCCTGACATCTGATCAGTTTCCTCATCCCTCACCTTTGCTGTACAAATCTTTGACCTACCTTTAGCAAGAGTCCTGGTAGTTCAGTTAAACAAGAATCCTCCTCCCCTTGAAGTCTCCTCAGTGATTTTTCCGTGCATGGACCACCCTGACCCTGCTCCCTGGCTATAAATCCCCACTTGTCCTATTGTATTCTGAGTTAACCCTGATCTCTCTCCCCTACTGTAATTCTTCTATTAAATAAAGTAGTCCTCACCATTTTAACAAGTGTTAGAATATTTTTTCTTTTAACAGTAGAAAATTTAAAATTATCTTTGTGGCTTGCATTTGTGACTCATATTTCTAAGGAACAGCCCTGCATTGGCAGGTGGCACAGTATCCTCCCCTCCTACCCTGGGGCAGATTTTCCTAGACCTACTTTCATTGCTGACTATGAGCTTTAGTTTCTTCTTTCCATTCATCAATCTATCTCTCCAGTCTGCTTAGCATCCCTAGGTAAAGGTAATGGCTGGCACACCTATTTTTGAAAGGTTGCTCATTCCTTCCTTCCTTCCTTCCTTCCTTCCTTCCTTCCTTCCTTCATATATTCTGCCAGTGTTAAAGAAAAAAATACTTAATGACATTTTTAAAACATGGTAAAAAAGACTTTACACAAGGGGAAGACTATCAGGTATAGGGCCCACTGTGATGGAATTTTCCACTGGGGGAGTGAGATTGGGCTTAAGTCCATAAACAACATGGGCCAGTGGAAAGTTATAGCTAAAGAGCAGGATGGCAGGTTGGGGGTGGGGCAGGGTCAATGGATAAAAAATTACTAAGAGGAAACATCAGGGGCAAGGAGGATTTCGGCAAAACCAGCTAGATAATAGATATCATTATATTATATTACTATATTAGGCATTAGATATTGAAAGTGATCCGGGTGGAGTGGTTCTTGCTAAAATTTAATTTTCCAAGGAAGTGCACACATGCGGCTATGAGAAGTTTCTGAAGTCTGATTAAAGTTTGGTCAAGCAAAGAATCTTTGTCACCAGCCAACCACCCAGCTAGCCTTCTGTGATATTGTAATTTATAATAAGAAGTATATATTTGGTCTTCATCCAGTTTCTGGCACAGAGCTCCTAAAACCCTTGGAAATGTTGAAAGTGATCAAGTTGTCTTTTGTTATGTTAATGAGGTGACTTTTGGTCCTCACCTAAGGATGGGGGCTGGTTGCCAAGGACACCTAACTGTTGATTAGACGGGGAGAGGTAAGGGGCTGGAGGTTGAATCAGTCTCCAATGGCCAATGATTTAGTCAGTCAGGCCTATGTAATGAAGTGTCCATAAACACCCAAAAGGACAGGGTTTGGAGAGTTTCTGGGTCAGAGGAGATTTGGGGAAAATGGCAAGCCTGGAGACAGCATAGAAGTTGCATCCTTTCGCAGTACATTGGCCTGTGCATCTCTTCCATCTGGCTGTTGCTAAGTTTTATCTTTTTATAATAAACTGGTGATCTAGTAAGTAAACTATTTCTTTGAGTTTTGTGTGCCATCATTTCTAGCAAATTACTCAAACCCCAAAAAGGGGTCATGGGAACCTCTGATTTTATAGCCAGTTGGCTGGAAGCACAGGTAACGATTGTGCTTCTGAAGGGGGTGGGGGTGGGGAGGCGGGCAGTCTTGTAGAACTGAACTCTTAACCTGTGTAATCTGATGCTGCCCCTGGGGAGATAGTGTCAGAATTGAGTTGAATTGAGTTGAAATCTGCTGGTGTCTGAGAACTGCTTGCTGGTGTGGGAGGAAACCACCACATACCCTCACCACATTGGAATTTGAGTCTCAGAGCACCGAAAGACCTTCTATATGCTAGGCTTTATGCTGAGCCCTGGGATTACCACTCCTTGGAGAAAGGACTTCACGGTGTTCCAGGACAGCTTCAGATGCTAAGGACACAGTGATGAATTTGGCTGAGAGGAGAGACAATTTTCGGCAGCAGTGGAGAATCTGAATGTCTTAGTCTTCTCAGACTGCCAGAACAAAATGGACTGATAGCTTAAACAATCAAAATTTATTTTCTAATAGTTCTGGAGGTTGGAAGTCCAAGATCAAGGTGCCAGCAGGGTTGGTGTCTGGTGAGAGCTCGCTCCTTGGGTTGCAGGTGGCTGTCTTCTTAGCTTCTCACTGTGTTGTCATATGGCCTTTCCTCTGTGCCTTCGTGAAGAAAAGAGAGCGAATCTTTTCCTATAAGACCATTAATCCCATCATGAGGACCCCACCCTCATGACCTAATCTAATCCTAATTGGATCCCAAAGGTCTCATCTCCAAATACCACCACACCGGGGGTTAGAGCTTCAATATATGAATTTTAGGTGGAAGCAAACATTCAACTGAAGCTTTGTTCTACACATCCAGGGTTGGAGATGCCTCGTAGGCATCCACAAAGAGATGTCAAGCAGTTTGGTACAGGAGAATAGAGCTCAGTGGAGAGAGAGAGAATGAGAGAGAGATTTTAATTTTAAGTAATTGACTCACACAGTTATTGAAGCTGACAAGTCCCAAAATCTGTAGGGTGAGTCAGCAAGCTGGAGACCCAGGAGAACAGATGGTATAAGTTCCAGTCTAAGTCTGAAGGCCTGAGCACCAGGAGAGCCAATGATGTGCTTCCCGTAAGAAAACCTGAGACCCAGGAAGAACCAATGTTTCAGTTTGAGTTCAAAGGCTGGAAAAAGCTCATGTCTCACTCCAAAGCTAGTTAGGCAGGAGGAATTCTGTCTTAGTTGGGGGAAGGTCAGGCTTTTGATCTCTTTAGTCTTTCAACTGATTGGATGAGGCCCACCCACTTTAGGGAGGGCAGTGTGCTTTACTTGGTCTACCATTTCAAGTGTTAATCTCATCCAAAAACACCCTAACAGAAATATCCAGAATAATGTTGACCAAACATGTGGGCATTCGTGGCTAAGTCAAACTGACACATATGCTTAACCATCACAGAAGACATTGATGATTCTTGTTGAATCTGTTATTCTTATCATGGTTGCAAAATGTTGGTTTCCGGGCTTCCCAGGTGGCGCAGTGGTTGAGAGTCCGCCTGCCGATGCAGGGGACACGGGTTTGTGCCCCGGTCCGGGAAGATCCCACATGCCGTGGCTGGGCCCGTGAGCCATGGCCGCTGAGCCTGCGCGTCTGGAGCCTGTGCTCCGCAACGGGAGAGGCCACAACAGTGAGAGGCCCGCGTACCGCCAAAAAAAAACAAACAAACAAACAAACAAAAATGTTGGTTTTCTACCTCCACCATTTCTTCTGCATTTATTGGCTGGCATTCTACTGTGAGGAAAGCTTTCTTTTTTCCTTCATTTAGGTAAATATGATTCATTATTAATTTATGTTAGCATAAACTCTTGATTCTTAGTGCGTTCAATGGAGTATCATTGGTTACTATCATTATTTATGCTGATGCTCAAATGATCTCAGCTTTAGCCAATAGGAGCTCTTCCAGGATGTCTCCTTTGTCCTATCAACATGTCCCCATTAATATATGAGCACTTCCTTACTTTCTGGTACAAGATATCCCAGGACTTTTTGCTTTTGATACCCTCCAAGACAGGAATCTTTGTTTTGCTTGTTGATGTTTCCTAAATGTTTAAAACAGTGCCTGGCACACAGTAGGCACTCAATATATATTTGTTGAAAGAATAAATAAAAGAATGAGTGAAGTGTCTCCGGCTAGAGTTTGAGAGGGATCAGAACACTCCTTGCTTGTCTGTCAACGCCCTTGGTCTCATGTATATTTGTCTCCTCACTAAGATCTTGGCGTACATATATATGGGTAGTTAAGGGAGTGTGGGTATGTCCATGAATTGGTATATGTCAATATACAAACTTCTGTCCTCTTGTGGTTAAATCTGTGTGCTGATCAGTTGGTGAGTGATGCTACTGTTTGCCTGGGGGTCATTCAGTATGTGGGGGTCAGTTCCTGGTGTTGCTTATTTGTGGGTGTACATTCAGGGAGCTGGGGGTTCCTGTGTAGAGTATCTGTTAGAAAAGTGTGTTTTGGTTGAGGAGACTGAATGTCTGTGAATATATTTGAGAGTAAGAATTTATATTTTTAAAGTTTTAATTGCAACATAATTAACATGTTATATTAGTTTCAGGTGTACAACATAAAGGTTCAATATTTGTATATATTGCAAAGGATCACCACAGTAAGTTTAGTTAACACCCATAACCCCACATAATTACAATTTTTTTTCTTGTGAAGAGAACTTTTAGGATCTAGTCTCTTAGCAACTTTCATATATACAATCCATTATTATAAACTATAGTTACCATGCTGTACATTACATTCCCAGGACTTGTTTATTTAAAAACTGGAAGTTTGTATCTTTTGATCCCCTTCACACATTTTGCCCATCTCTTACCCCCTGCCTCTGGCAATTATCAATCTGTTCTCTGTATCTCTGAGTTATTGTTTTGTTTTTAGATTCCACATATAAGTGAGATCATATGATATTTGTCCTTCTCTGTCTGACTTATTTCACTTAGCATAACGCCCTCAAGATCTATCCATGTTGTTGCAAATGGCAAGATTTCCTTCTTTTAATAGATGAATAATATTCCATTATATATATATGTGTATATGTATGTATATATATATGTACACACACACACACACACACACACATATATATATATATATCACATTTTCTTGATCCATTCATCCATCGATGGACACTTACGTTGTTTCCATATCTTGGCTATTGTAAATAATGCTACAGTGAACATGGGTGTGCAGATAACTTTTTTTTTAAACAAAATTTTCACTTTATTTATTTATTTTATTTTATTTTGTGTGTGTGTGTGTGTGGCTGTGTTGGGTCTTCGTTGCTGTGAGGGCTTTCTCTAGTTGCGGAGAGTGGGGGCTACTCTTCATTGCGGTGCACGGGCATCTCATTGTGGTGGCTTCTCTTTGTTGCGGAGCAGGGCTCTAGGCACGTGGGCTTCAGTCGTTGTGGCATGTGGGCTCAGTAGTTGTGGCCTGTGGGCTCTAGAGCACAGGTTCAGTAGTTGTGGCGCATGGGCTTAGTTGCTCTGCGGCATGTGGGATCTTCCCAGACCAGGGCTCGAACCCATGTCCCCTGCATTGGCAGGCAGATTCTTAACCACTGCGCCACCAGGGAAGTTCCACAGATATCTTTTTGATTCAGTGTTTTCATTTCCTTCAGATAAATACCCAGAAGTGGAATTGCTGGATCATATGGTAATGCTATTTTTAACTTTTTGAGAAATCTCCATACTGTTTTCCATAGTGGCTGCACCAATTTACATTCCTACCAACAGTGCACAAGGAGAACTTCTTTATTTTTGCTTGTTAACATTATTACTGCTGTCAATTGCTATGTAAAAAACAAGCAAGCAAACAAAAAACTCCAAAATGTGGCAGCTTGAAACAACAACCATCCAACATCTCATGGTTCCATGATTTGTCTGGGCTGATGCGGGAAATTCTTCTGGCCATAAAGTGTTAGCTGAGGCTACAGTCATGTGAAGCATTGACTGGACTGGACCTTCCAGATGGTTCCCTCCCGTGGGTGGGAGCTTGGTGCTGGTTGTCAGTGGAGCTACTGACCAGAGCATCTTGACTCTCCTCCACTTGGCTTGGGCTTCTCACAGCATGGTTGATAACAGATGTCCTAAGGCTCAGCTTCAGAAGTCTCACAGTGCCACTTCTGTCATGTTCTAAGTTGGCTAAAACAAGTCACGCAGCTGAGCCCACCTCTCGATGGGAGGAAGGATTTGGGGCCATCTTGCACCCACTGCAGCTCTTGCCATCGTCACACATCACAAAATTAATGATGCTTCCTAAACATCATCAAACACCCAGTCCATGTTGGAATGCTCCTGTTATCTCTGATATGGCTTTTACGATTGGTTTCTTTGAATACAAGAACACAAGGTCCACATATTTGGTTGTTGTTTCTGTCTTGACTCTTTTTTAAAATTTATTTTATTGAAGAATAGTTGATTTACAGTGTTATGTTCATTTCTACTGTACAGCAAAGTGATTCAGTTTTACATATATATATTCTTTTCATATTCTTTCCATTAGGGTTTAATCACAGGATATTGAATATAGTTCCCTGTGCTATACAGTAGGACCTTGTTGTTTATCCATTCTATATATAATAGTTTGCATCTACTAATCCCAAACTGCCAATGCACCCCTCCCCCACCGCCCCTTCCCCCTGGGCAACCACAAGTCTGTCCTCTATGTCTGTGAGTCTGTTTCTGTTTTGTAGATAGGTTCATTTGTGTCATGTTTTAGATTCCACATATAAGTGATATCATAGGGTATTTGTGTTTCTCTTTCCAACTTACTTCACTTGGTATGATAATCTCTAGGTCCATCCATGTTGCTGCCAATGGCATTATTTCAATCTTTTTTATGGCTGAGTAATATTCCATTGTATATATGTACCACATCTTCTTTATCCATTCATCTGTCAATGGACGTTTAGGTTGTTTGCATGTCTTGGCTATTGTAGATAGTGCTGCAATGAACATTGGGGTGCATGTATTTTTTTTTTGTCTTTATTCCTGTCTTACCCCTATGTTCTTCATGACCTTTTTTTTCTTAAATTCCATATATATGTGTCAGCATACAGTATTTGTCTTTCTCTTTCTGACTTACTTCACTCTGTATGACAGACTCTAGGTCCATCCACCTCATTACAAATAGCTCAATTTCGTTTCTTTTTATCGCTGAGTAATATTCCATTGTATATATGTGCCACATCTTCTTTATCCATTCATCCGATGATGGACACTAGGTTGTTTCCATCTCCGGGCTATTGTAAATAGGGCTGCTATGAACATTTTGGTACATGACTCTTTTTGAATTATGGTTTTCTCAGGGTATATGCCCAGTAGTGGGATTGCTGGGTCATATGGTAGTTCTATTTGTAGTTATTTAAGGAACCTCCATACCGTTCTCCATAGTGGCTGTACCAATTCACATTCCCACCAGCAGTGCAAGAGTGTTCCCTTTTTTCCACACCCTCTCCAGCATTTATTGTTTCTAGATTTTTTGATGATGGCCATTCTGACTGGTGTGAGATGATATCTCATTGTAGTTTTGATTTGCATTTCTCTAATGAGTAAAGATGTTGAGCATCCTTTCATGTGTTTGTTGGCAGTCTGTATATCTTCTGTGGAGAAATGTCTATTTAGGTCTTCTGCCCATTTTTGGATTGGGTTGTTTGTTTTTTTGTTATTGAGCTGCATGAGCTGCTTATAAATTTTGGAGATTAATCCTTTGTCAGTTGCTTCATTTGCAAATACTTTCTCCCATTCTGAGGGTTGTCTTTTGGTCTTGTTTATGGTTTCCTTTGCTGTGCAAAAGCTTTTAAGTTTCATTAGGTCCCATGTGTTTATTTTTGTCTTTATTTCCATTACTCTAGGAGGTGGTCAAAAAGGATCTTGCTGTGATTTATGTCATAGAGTTTTCTGCCTATGTTTTCCTCTAAGAGTTTGATAGTGTCTGGCCTTACATTTAGGTCTTTAATCCATTTTGAGCTTATTTTTGTGTATGGTGTTAGGGAGTGATCTAATCTCATACTTTTACATGTCCCTGTCCACTTTTCCCAGCACCACTTATTGAAGAGACTGTCCTTTCTCCACTGTACATTCCTGCCTCCTTTATCAAAGATAAGGTGACCATATGTGCGTGGGTTTATCTCTGGGCTTTCTATCCTGTTCCATTGATCTACCTTTCTGTGAACATTGGGGTGCATGTATCTTTTTGAATTAGAGTTTTCTGTAACAGACATGGGGTAACTTGTGATCTGGCAGGGTAGATTTAATAATTACAGAGGACTCCTATTGGTCTGTTTCTGGTTGTGTACTTCTTTGAAATGTGCAGTTGTAGAGAGAAATAACAGTGTAGTATGTTTCTAAGGGGATGGGTTTGTGTGAAAATCCTGTGGAGGTATGTTTCTGAGTCTACGTGTCCCTGAGGGAGCATACCTGTGGGGGGTGAGGACCTGTGACCAGCTACGTGTGTAGTGAAGGTTTGGGACGAGTGAGTCTGGGTGTGAATATCTCTGACCACAGATCAGTTTGGCTTTAGTGATAGGTGACTGTGGCTTTAAATAGGAGGACTCCACAGGCAAGGAAAAGAGGTAACATTCCTCTTTATCCTTTTCCTGAGAGGCTGGTCCCTGAAGTCCCAGGAAAGGTATTCACTCTGACCAGCTGATGACCTTTCTGCTGATAACAGGTGTCCCTGGAAGCTGGGTGGTACCCTTAGCTCTGTCTCTAGGGCCAACCACATTCAGAGAGAGAGAGAGAGAGAGAGAGAGAGAGAGTTTTGTTTACTTTAAACCCAATCATCCAGAAACACAATTGTGTTTTGTTCCACAGGTCACTTTTTCTTCTACTTGATGTTGGCAAATATTTCCCTCTTGCTATGGGACTGGGCTCCACAGGAGGAAGCTGAAGATTCGCCCTGGATGTGAATCTGTCGGGGAGAGACAGACAAGTCCAAACGTGTTGTTCAACTCTTGGCTTTCTCTGTCCAGTGCAGACAATCTTGGTGCAAGGGCTCCCTCCTGGTGTGGGGGCTGGGGTCTCTGATCCTCAGATATCCCTCCCTAGACTTCCCCCACTGATGTATGAGGAATTTGGGGGCCATGACAGTGGCTGTACACTGGCTTTGGAGCCACCTGTTCTTTTTTTTTTTTCTTTAATTTTTTTTGGAGTATAGTTGATTTACAATGTTGTGTTAGTTCCTGCTGTACAGCAAAGTGAATCAGTTATACATATACATATATCCACCCACTCTTTTTTAGATTCTTTTCCCATATAGGTCATTACAGAGTATTGACTAGAGTTCCCTGTACTATACAGTAGGTCCTTATTAGTTATCTATTTTATATATAGTAGTGTGTATATGTCAATCTCAATCTCCCAATTTATCCCTCCCCCCTACCCCAGCTGCTTCCCCCACTGGTAACCATAAGTTTGTTTTCTACATCTGTGACTCTATTTCTGTTTTGTAAATAAGTTCATTTGTACCATTTTTTTTAGATTCCACATATAAGCTATATCATGATATTTGCCTTTCTCTGTCTGGTTTACCTCACTCAGTATGACAATCTCTAGGTCCATCTATGTGGCTGCAAATGGCATTATTTCGTTCTTTTTTATGGCTGAGTAGTATTCCATTGTACATATGTACCACATCTTCTTTATCCATTCCTCTGTTGATGGACATTTAGGTTGCTTCCATGTCTTGGCTATTGTAAACCATGCTGCGTTGGGATGCATGCATCATTTCGAATTACGGTTTTCTCTGGATATATGCCCAGGAGTGGGATTGCTGAATCATATGGTAGTGGAGACACCTGTTCTTGATTCAGATCTCAACTCTGCTACTCACCAGGTGGAGGACACTGGACATGTTACTTAACCTCTCTGTGCCTCAATTTGCTCCTCTGAGAAATGAGGGTAATTGTAATACAGCACTGCCCAACAGAAATATAACGTGAGCCACGTGTGTAATTTAAATTTTTTGAATAGCCGTATTTTTTTTTTCGGTATGCGGGCCTCTCACCGCTGTGGCCTCTCCCGCTGCAGAGCACAGGCTCCAGATGCGCAGGCTCAGTAGCTGTGGCTCACGGGCACAGTTGCTCCGCGGCATGTGGGATCTTCCTGGACCGGGTCACGAACCCGTGTCCCGTGCATCGGCAGGCGGACTCTCAACCACGGCGCCACCAGAGAAGCCCTTGACTGATTTTAAAGCCCAAACTTGACTGTCTCCATGGCCTTTCTGCCAACAGCTCTTAGGAGGAAAAAAGGCAGATATTTTTCCACAGAAGGGACAACCCCAAGGGCCTCCTACGTAACTAAGGGGTTTCACTGTCACATGTGACCCCAGCTTGGGGCTTGCTAGCTGCCCGTGAAGAAAGGCTTGGGCAACACCAGGGTCTTCATTGCTCTGAGTGTCCTTCTTCTCAGTTTGCTCTGGACAAAATACCCACGCAGGAGTTTCCCATTTCTCAGTTGCATGCTTGAGATCTTTTTTTTTTTTTTCTCTAGGCTTCTTGAGCTACAATGGACACATAACATTGTGTAAGTGTAAGATGTGCAGTGTAGTGATTTGATACAATGATATATTGCAAAATTATCACCATCAGAGTTCAGCTAACTCCTCTATCACATCATATAATTACCATCTCTTTTTTTGTGTGTTGAAAGCATTTAAGATCTTATATAGCCAAAAAAAAAAAAAAAAAAAAGGGAGGAACTGAATATACGTTTTTCCAAAGACATACAGATGGCTGACAGATGCTGGGCATCAGTAGTCATGGGGAAAATGCCAATCAAAACCACAGTGAGATATCCCTTCACACTTTATTTTATTTTTATTTATTTTTTAAACTTACTTTTGTCTTTATTTCATTTATTTGTTTGGCCGGCAAAGCATGGCACGCAGGACCTTATTTCCCTGACCAGGGATCGAACCAGTGCCCCCAGCAGTGGAAGTGGGAAGTGTTAACCACTGGACCACCAGGAAAGTTCCCCTTCACGCTTTAGAATGGCTGATATCAGAGACCACAAGTGTTGGCAAGGATACATGTTTGAGAACTTATCCTTTAGGGAACATTATCTGCCCCATTCCTGTGGCTTTCTCAAGGGCCTGGGGGGTGTGGCATTGTATTCCTGGAACTGTACATTCAATGTTTAATTTTTTAAAAGCTTTCCACTTCAAATCAGGCTTCTCAGTGTCTGCTGAGTCCATTAACCTCCCAGGTGTGTGTGCGTGACCCTGGTCACTCATCTCAAGAGGAAAGTGGTGAGTTAGCCCCAAGTCAGGAGGGGCCCAGCCCTCTGGGGATGCTTTGTCCTAGAATAGGTTCTTTTCTTCTGGGCGCTCACACCTGCTGTTTCCTCCCCCTCAGGTGTCATCCCAGCACTTAGCAAGGTGTGTGATGACCTGTCTGGGAAACACCTTTCTTCTGGTTGCAGGGAAATGAGTCTTGCTGGCTTTGAGAGATGGGCACTGTATCTATTCCCCACATATTTCTATATCATCAGCGTGGAGTCTGTCCTATTTCCTAGGATATGCCAGGCTGACTTGCAACTGTGATGCTTTTCTGGGAATATTACTATGTTACAAACAGCACCCTGACATTTGCTAGCTCTGTGACGCTGCCACACCTTCTCCCTGAGTCTCAGTTTCCCTACCTGTAAGGTGTCTCTGGGTAACACCCACCTTGCTGGGTGGCTATGACAATTATTATAATTAAACAACAAGAATGACCTTTACCCAGATCCTGCTAGGCAGCAGGCACCAGGCCAGAAGGCTTTTCAAAGTCATGCTGACATTTAATAACTGGCATTTAGGGATTCCTGTATTAAAAAATTTTTTTTGACTAGGCTGAAACTGAGACAGGCTGGGACCTGAAACCTGGGACCTGGGACCCTTTGCTGAAGTGCTTGCACCTGGACACACATCTCCTCTCCTTGTGCAACACAATACAAAGAAACTACAAGGGACTAAAAATAACTGCATGCATGTGCAGTTGGGGCAATTTCTGGACAAAAGATACAGAAGACCAAAAAACCCAACTGCCACTTCTGAGGAGTTGGAGCAAAAGCAGGGTACTGTGCATGCACACTGCACACAGCACCACCAAAGGGTGGGCAGACCACCCCTCTGGCCTGACCCCTGGACACACCTCTACCCTCACCCCATAAAAGGGATCAGCTTGTCCCCCTCAGCGAGCATGGGAACCTGTTACATGTTTTCACTCCAAGCCTTGCCTGAATTTCCTGTCTGGCCTCTTGTCAATTTCTATTAATTAAGGAGTGTAAGAACCCTGGTTAGTAACAAAACCATTTCAATAAATTCCCTATGGACTCAAATGTTTGGTCCTTGGTGAGCCTAAAATTGCACTCCGAGGAAATTACTGAAGAAAAAATGGGGAAGGGGAGAGAGAAAGAAAAATAGAGGGAAAATATCGGCCTCATCTTGGGGTATTCCCTTAGGACAATGGAACATATAAGCTGGTTACATTTCTCCCTTTACATTGTCTCAGAGTCAGTTATACCCAATGTTGACTTAATATAAGGCTCTTTGTTAACATGAAAAATAGGCATAAACATTTTTAGACATTGCTTCATTTTTTTCCTCTGATCTCCTCACCTAAGTTTTAGCTTGCTGTGTGTAACTCTATATTCCTTTTTCACTTTGAATGAGGAGGGGTTTATGAGCATAAATACTATATTAATGAGAAAAATGCCTCAAAGATGCACAGACCATCCAATTTTTTTTAATTAGGGGTTTTTAGACTGAAGTCCATGAACTCCTGTGTAGGGTATAAATAGACTACAGATGGTCAGTAATCTTCCTGAATATTTAGGAGGGGCTTGGGTATCTGTGCATCCCCTCTCTGCACCCAGAGAATTAATAGATTTCATCAGATTCTCCAATGGATCCACGACTCCCTAGATATGATGCACCTCTGCTGTAGATAGTATAAATGTAATTCTTGGATCAAGCCAGACCACCAGAAAGTAACCTGTATCCCTCATTGGTATGGCCCACCATCAGCAAACTTTAATCCATTGGGTCCAAACTGAGCTGATTCTGTCCCCAGGGGACATTTGGCAATGGCTGAGGACATTTGTTTGTCACACCTGGAGAGAGGGGCAGACGCTATGGCATCTAGTAGGGAGAGGCCAGGGATGCTGCTGAACATCTTACAACACAAAGAACAACCCTGACAACAAAGAATTATCCAGTAAGTTCCACATATCCATAGGGCAAAGTTGAGAAACCCAGCTTGAACAAAATCTTCTGTTGAAACCTCAATCCTGGCTTGCAGCCAGGGACGTTACAGAAACTAATGGTTTGAAAGGCAACATTGCATTTATAGTACCAATGTCTTGGTGCACACGATCTGTTGGGCATCGCTCAGCACCCCATTTGGCCCAATTGCAATGATACAGCTGAGAAATTTCTTTCAGAATCGGCGTCAGCCAAAGCTTGGGCTCTCTTGAGCAAGAAGTGTCACCGAACGCAATTTCATGTGCCTGATGCACAGTGAGGCCAAACAAACCTAAACGTCAGAGTTTGGAGCAGAGAAAGGTTTATTGCGGGGCCAAGCAAGGAGAAAGTCGGGGTGTTGGGCAGGGGGGTGCTTATGTTCCAAAAAAACTCCTGAACTCCCCAAAGGATTTCAGCAAAGCATTTTTTTAACATCTTTATTGAGGTATAATTGCTCTACAATGGTGTGTTAGTTTCTGCTGTATAACAAAGTGAATCAGCTCTACATATACCTATATCCCCATATCTCCTCCCTCTTGTGTCTCCCTCCCACCCTCCCTATCCCACCCCTCTAGGTGGACACAAAGCACCGAGCTGATCTCCCTGTGCTATGCGGCTGCTTCCCACTAACTATTTTACATTTGGTAGTGTATATATAAGGCAAGGTGAGAGAGAAGCATGGTTAATTGTTGCAACCTTCTTGGTTCAGGAATCCTTTGTTCTTGCAGCTGCCCATGTAGGTCAGGTCGTGCTGTTCCTGTAAACCTCCGACTTTTTTTTTTTTTTGCGGTACGCGGGCCTCTCACTGCTGTGGACTCTCCCGCCGCAGAGCGCAGGCCCAGCGGCCATGGCTCACGGGCCCAGCCGCTCTGCGGCATGTGGGATCTTCCCGGACCGGGGTACGAACCTGTGTCCCCTGCATCGGCAGGCGGACTCTCAACCACTGCGCCACCAGGGAAGCCCTGTTCTGCAAATTTTTATCTCTATATGAATGGGAAAGTGTTATACCCTTGATGGTCAGAGCCTTGAGAACGAGCTGTCCTGTATATTTCAGGCTATAGGCACCGTTCTTAACTCAGAGCAAAAGCCATGGAGTACTAAGGTTAAAGTACAGGAAACAGATCTAATATGGAGTCAGATTTGTTCTTCCCTATGACAGAAGTGTGACTGTAATTTCTAGATACAGGGCATTTGTTCATTCAATAAGTATTTACTGCCTTGCCTGTCCATTGCCAGCTGCTGTTTTGGCTCTGGGGACAAGCAGTGAGCAAAATGGATACAATCCCTGCCTTCCTAAAGCTTTCACTCCAGTGAGAAGACAGACACTAAATGAGCTACATAATGTATGATATAATTACTGGCTACAAGGGAGAAGGAGTTACTTGGGTACAGAGAGACCAGTCTGTGCAAAGACCCTGGGGTAAGAAGGAGCACTGCAGTTTTAAAGAATCACTGGCTGGCAAAGTTGTGGGAGCCCTGAGGGCAAGAAGGTAAATCGTACAAAAAGCTAAGAAAATAGATGGCAGCCAGACCATGCAGCCTGGACCTGGCTGGCTGAGGCAGGCTTTGATCTTTGTCCTGGAAATGGAAAGTTAAGAAACACCTTAAGCTATAAGGAGGATGCACTGTAGAGGGCAAAGTAGATATAGAGAAAAAGGAGACTTTGCAGTTTTTTAGAGCTAATAATTGCTTTGGCGTCCATCCATCCATCCATCCAAATCACTGAATGTCAATTTTGCCTAAATACTCATGCTTTAAATCTGTGCAAGGACTGTGGAGAAGCAACAGCATCCGGGGGCTTGTTAGACATGAAGAATCTCAGCAGGACCTACTGTATTAGAATTTGCATTTAAACAAGTGATTTCCATGTGGATTAAAGTTCAAACAGCCCCACCATTAATATTACCAATACTGACAAGAGTCATCATGAGGCGTGGGATTTAGCATGGCCATTACCTGGCATAAGCTGGCAACTCAATAAATGGTAGTGCTACCATTTTAAATTTTGTAATATTGTAGCTTTAAGAATTGGGCTGCAACTCTGGCTGCTTCTGGTTAGTTGTTTGCCAGGCTCACTTGTAATGATGGGTATTTGTTATTCAGGGAATGTTTATAGAGGAGTGCCTCATTTTTAAACATTTTTATTGAAGTATAGTTGATTTACAATGTTGTGCTCATTTCTGCTGTACAACAGTGACTCAGTTATACAGTGACTCAGAATGTATATATGTATATATACATTCTTTTTTTTTTTTTTTTTTTTTTTTTTTTGCGGTACACGGGCCTCTCACTGCTGTGGCCTCTCCCGTTGCGGAGCACAGGCTCCGGACACGCAGGCTCAGCGGCCATGGCTCACGGGCCCAGCCGCTCCGTGGCACGCGGGACCCTCCCGGACTGGGGCACAAACCCATGTCCCCTGTATCGGCAGGCAGACCCTCAACCGCTGCGCCACCAGGGAAGTCCTACATTCTTGCTTTATATTCTTTTCCATTAAGTTTTATCACAGGAGAGTGGATATAGTTCCCTGTGCTATACAATAGGACTTTGTTGTTTATCCATTCTATATATAACAGTTTGCATCCACTAACCCCAAACTCCCAGTCCATCTCTCTCCCTCCCCTACCCTCTTGGCAACCACAAGTCTGTTCTCTATGTCTGTGAGTCTGTTTCTGTTTCATAGATAGGTTCAGTTGTGCCATATTTTAGATTCCACATATAAGTGATATCATATGGCATTTGTCTTTCTCTTTCTGACTTACTTCACTTAGTATAATAATCTCTAGTTGCATCCATGTTGCTGCAAATGGCATTATTTCATTCTTTTTTATGGCTGAGTACTATTCCATTGTAGATATACACCACATCTTCTTTATCCATTCATCTGTCAGTGGACATTTAGGTTGTTTCCATGTCTTGGCTATTGTGAATAGTGCTTCTATGAACATAGGGGGTGCATGTATCTTTTTGAATTATAGTTTTGTCCGGGTGTATGCCCAGGAGTGGGATTGCTGGATCATACGGTAGCTCTATTTTGAGTTTTCTGAGGAACATCCATACTGTTCTCCATAGTGGCTGCACCAACTTACACTCCCACCAACAGTGTAGGAGGGTTCCCTTTTCTCCACACCCTCAAGGAGTGTCTCTTTTAAAGTACATTTGTGGTTCAGGATTTTCTAAATTACCAGAGAGGTAACACTTGTCCTCTCTCCTCTCTCTCTTCTCTCCAGGAGGAATTACTCACCTGGACACCAGAGTTCTGCTTAGCCTGGATGCAACCACAGGGATTCTGGGTGATCGTTATGTGTCCACATCTCAGCCTTCTGCTGAGGGGCTCTGCACAGATGTGCTCATCTCCCCTGGGAGACCTCCAGGGACACACTCACTGTCCAGAGTCAGGAACATGAGTGATTCTTCTGTGGATACCAAGAGGCAGCTGAACAAGAGAAAGCTGATCAGAAGGGCAGCATCCAGCTGGGGTCCTCTGAGTTCCCAGAGTCCAGGCGCCAGAAGCCAGGGATGGGACCCAGGAGGCACCAAGGTCCCGGTATATCCAGTGCCCCCTGCCCAGCCACACCCTCCTCGCTCAGAGCTGAGGCACCCACCAGCCTCCCGTTTCCGGACCAGGGGTGGTAAGTCCTTGCTGTTTTAATCTTCCAAGTTGACATTGCTCATTCAAGTGTTTTACCGTCTTTGATTCTGACCTGATTGGTTTAACAGATGTTGAGGTTGTGCCTGATACCGACGGTCAAGGTCACTGCAGCCGAATCCTTCCCGGCATCACACAGCTCAGAGGCAAACAGTGAAGACAGACTTCAAACAAGTTGTCCCAATAGATTGCGATGATGTGGAGGTTAGGAGAAGGACCCGGGGTCCTGGCAGGGGGCCTAACCTGGGTTAGAGAATCTGGGCTTCTTCCATTAGGCACTGAAATTGAAGCTGGAGGAGAAGGAGTTCACCAGCAAAGGCGGAGAGGTGGGAAAGACACAGAGACCTAATTGATGTTTTTTTCTCCTTCCTCCCAGCTGCCTCTTTCTTTCTTCCCCTCTCCACTTTCTCCTTCTCTGCTAACCTCAATTGCCTTCTTCTCCTTCTCCCTCCTCTTCCTCCTTCAACTGTTTAAAACCGATTACCATTCATTTCTTGAGTCCTTCAGGTCATGGGCAAAGGCCCTGTAGCTTTTTTGTGCAGACCTCAAGCTCAGAATGGTTTTCACATGTTTAAAGGGCTAGGGCAAAAACAAACAAACCGACCCTAAATAAACTAACAAAAAACAAAACAAACAAACAAAAAACAGAGCAAAGAGGAATATGCAACAGAGACCACATAAGCACAGCTTATGAAACCTAAAATACTCGATGACTTTACAGGGAAAGTTTGCTGGGCCTTGGAGTATATGATGCATTTTATTTTCACTGTTTCTTTTTACTTTGGTTGTGTGTGGCTGCTAGAAAATTTTAAATTATATTGTGTTTTAAATTGCATTGTATTTCCACCAGAAGAACTGCTGCAGGGGGTTTCCAGCATCTGCTAGAGGGGCACACGTCCCCCCTCGGTTCTTGCTCATCTCTGCCCCCCAGTGCTCTCTGGTGAGTGTAGGTCAAGGTAGAGAGGGACAGGGGAAGCCAGTCGTTATTCTTGTTGGTTTCTGGCCTCAGACTTCCTGGGTTTGAATCCCTGCTCTTCTGTTCTCCGATTGTGGACACATTTCTTTCTTTTTAAAAAAAATTTATTGAAGTACAGTTGATTTACAATGTTGTGTTAATTTCTGCTGTACAGCAAAGTGACTCAGTTATACATGTATATATTCTTTTTCATATTCTTTTCCATTATGGTTTATTACAGGATGTTGAATACAGCTCCCTGTGCTATACAGTAGGACTTTGTTGTTTATCCATCCTATATATAATAGTTTGCATCGGCTAATCCCAAACTCTTAGTACTTCCCTCCCACGTCCCCCCTCCCCCTTGGCAACCATAAGTCTGTTCTCTATGTCTGTGAGTCTGTTTCTGTTTTGTAGATAGGTTCATTTGTGTTGTATTTTAGATTCCACATATAAGTGGTATCATGGTATTTCTCTTTCTCTTTCTGACTTACTTCTCTTAGTATGATAAGCCTCTAGGTCCATCCATGTTGCTGCCAACAGCATTATTTCATTTTTAAAATGGCTGAGTAATATTCCATTGTATATATATACCACATCTTCTTTATTCATTCATCTGATGGACACATTTCTTGACCCTGAGCATCTTCATCTATAAAATGTGGTTGTAAGAGCAATGCCTCTCCTCTGGGTTTCTGTCAACGTGTAATGAGATAACATATGGCAAAAGCTTAGCACAGTGCCTGGCTCACAGAAATCATTAGTAGGAGGACGGCTCCCTAAAGCCATTGGCTGGGGACCCTCTATGTCACAATCTCCCTGAGACTGAATGAGTTCTTCGTATATTTCAGGAGAGCCAGTGCACTTTTGCCTAGGCTCTCCTGGTCTGGCCCCACCTGAACACTTCCTTACAGCTCTGCCGAGCTGCTTCTGTGGCCATTTGGGATCAGCAGCCCATCATGGTGTTACCTGAGCTGGCTGACACCCACAGGTGTGGCCGGGAGACCACGGAGGCCAGTAGGGCATGACAGTCACTAGACCAATTCTGCAGGAGGGAGTCCTCCCTGCAGCAGAGAAACGCCACACAGCCTCTGCTAGGGATGAAGGAAGTGCACGCTGACCGCTGCCTGGCCAGCCAGCAAGAGCTGGGCACAGGGTGGTGCTGGACATTTGGGGATGAATGTGGTACCCGCTCCTGCCCTTGCTTTGTCTTCCAGCTCAAAGCACCAAGCAGACATGTCTCATTGGCACCAGCTTCATTCACTCATTCACTCTTTCGGCAAATATTTATTGAGCGCCTGCTTTGTGGCCACACTGGTGCCGAGCACAAGCGATGCAGAGCAAGCAAAACGATCAAGGCCTCTGCTCTCATAGAGGCAGAAAAAAGTGAACATGGAACTGGGTGAACAAGGGGCTGGGTGAGACTTCAGACAAGTTAGTCAGGGAAAGCCTCTCTGAAGAGGTGGCATTTGAGCCAAGACTCAATGGTGAGAGAGATCCTGCAAAGGGAAAAGGACTTCAGGCAGATGGAACAGCCTTTGTGAAAAGCTCTAAGCAGAAAATGTGTGTGGCATGGCTGTGGGGGCTTTAAGAAGGCTGGAGTGGCTGGGGTGTTGTGAACAAGAAGGGAGTCCTGTGAGATGAGGCCAACAGGATGGGCAGGCGCTAGCTTGGGTGGGGCATTTGTATCAGCCATCTATTGCTGCGTAACAAATTATCCCCCAAAATGTAAAGGTTTAAAACAACATTTGATATCTCACAGCTTCTATGGGTGAAGCATCTGAGTGCAGCTTAGCTGGGTCCTCTGCCTCAAGTTCCCTCACAAGCTGCAGTCAAGGTGTCATTTGTGGCCTCAGTCATCTCAAGGCTCAACTGGGAAGGGACTTGCCTCCAAGTTCACTGTTGGCAGGATTCGGTTCCCAGTGGCTGTTGGATTTAGGACCCTCGGTTTCTTGCTGGCTTTTGGCTGGAAACCACCCTCACTTCCTTGTCACGTGATCCTCTCCCACATGGCCACTTGCTTCATCAAAGCATGCAAGCCCAGAAGGCAATAGAGTTCGACAAGATGAAAGCATCAATCTTTTGTAACCTAATCACGAAAGTGACATATCATCACTCTTGCCATATTCTGTTCATTTGAACTGATTAATTAGGTCCAGCCCACACCCGAGGGGAGGGGTTCCCACAAGGGTGTGATTGTCAGAAATTGAGGATCATTGAGGACCATCTGTGAAAGCTACCTAACAACAGCTGACTGAGCCAGTGTGTGATGTTGGGTCTTAATATGAGTGCAGGGAACTAAGTAGGCGTTTACATACGTTCTTTTGCCAGTCTGCCTCTGACAAGAAAAAGTCAAGGGATCTCGCAGTGGAAGAGAGAAGAAGACTTTGTAGCTCTAGAGGTCAGAATTTGGACCAACAGAGGGATGTTATCATGATTAATCATAAGAGTTTTGATATATCGTGATTAATCATGAGTTGAATAAGGTAGTGAGCTCCCCGTCGCTAGAGGCATGCAAGTAGAGGCTGAAAGATTCCACATGGGGAATGTTGTAGCAGGTCCTTATAGGCTGGGCAAGACCTGAGCATTTTCATGTAATTAAAATCTGTCACTGTGGCACCATTGTAAAGACCACTCTTTGGAAGTTCTTCCTTGAAAGAAAATGGGTGAATAGTCCTGAATACCTAGGTGATAGTCTGGGCGGCTTCAACATCTCAGATATGGATTCTTTGTCCCCATCCCTGCATGCCCAGGCTCAAGGACTCCTCAAAGTTTCCTTCCCAGAGATGTCAGTGCCACCACCTCCTTGGAGGAGGGTCCCTGGGGAAGGACATCTCAGCTGCAGGGTTGTGGATGCCTTTGTGAGTACATTCATCTGTTTAACAAATGCACACTGAAGTACATGCATGCAGGCTCTGGACTCAGACCTGTCTGGGTTCAAATCCTGCCTTTGCCTCTCCTCCACTGAATGATTGATCAAGTCAGACGATTCCTCTGAGCCATGGTTCCCACGTCTGTACAAAGGGGGAAATATTGTGTAACTGTTAAGTTTGTTGTGAGGCTTAAAGAAATAAAACAGTTCCTGCCAGTAAGTGTCTTTGTATACTGTAAGTGCTCAAAAAAAAAAGTGGTGACGATGGTGATGAGGGTTACCGACTTGTTTGTTGACTCATCTATTCACATGGTCGTCTGGCAAACATTTCTTGGAGGCTGGGCTTTCACATCCCTCTGTGCTGCCTGTGGGGAGCTGGCATCAGTTCTCTGAACCTCCCCCGTGAAGTCCCTCCTGACTGGTCAGTCTCCTGGTGTATCAGTTTGCTATGGCTGCTGTCCCAAATCACCACAAATATAACGCCTTCAAACAAAACCAGTTTATTTTTTTCTTGGAGTATAATTGCTTTGCAATGTTGTGTTAGTTTCTGCTGTAGAACAAAGTGACTCAGCTATATGTATACATATATCCCCTCCCTCTTGAGCCTCCCTCTGACCCCCGCCCCATCTCACCCTTTTAGGACATCACAGAGCACCGAGCTGAGCTCCCTGTGCTATACTGCAGCTTCCCACTAGCTATGTATTTTAAACATGGTAGTATATATATGTCAGTGCTACTCTCTCAATTCGTCCCACCCTCCCATTCCCACCCTGTGTCCACAAGTCCGTTCTCTACATCTGTGTCTCTTTTCCTACCCTGCAAATAGGTTCACAAGTACCATTTTTCTAGATTCCATATATATGTGTTAATATACGATATTTATTTTTCTCTTTCTGACTTACTTCACTCTGTATGACAGACTCTAAGTTCATCCACATCACTATAAATGCTCCACATTTGTTCCTTTTTATGACTGAGTAACATTCCATTGTATATATGCACCACATCTTCTTTATCTATTCATCATCTGTCGATGAATATTTAGGTTGCTTCCATGTCCTGGCTATTGTAAACAGTGCTGCAAAGAACATTGTGGTACGTGTATCTTTTTGAATTGTGGTTTTCCCTGGGTATGTGCCCAGTAGTGGGATTACTGTGTCATATGGTAGTTCTATTTTTAGTTGTTGGTTGTTTTTTTTTTTTTGAGGTACGCGGGCCTCTCACTGTTGTGGCCTCTCCCGTTGCGGAGCACAGGCTCCGGACGTGCAGGCCCAGTGGCCATGGCTCACGGGCCCAGCCGCTCCGCAGCACGCGGGATCCTCCCGGACCGGGGCACGAACCCGTGTCCCCTGCATCGGCAGGCGGACTCTCAACCACTGTGCCACCAGGGAAGCCCTATTTTTAGTTTTTTAAGGAACCTCCATACTGTTCTCCAAAGTGGCTGTATGAATTTACATTCCCACCAACAGTGCAAGAGGGTTCCCTTTTCTCCACACCCTCTCCTTGTAGATTTTTTGATGATGGCCATTCTGACGGGTGTGAGGTGATACCTCATTGTGATTTTGATTTGCATTTCTCTAATAATTAGTGATGTTGAGCACCTTTTCATGTGTGTGTTGGCAGTCTGTATGTCTTCTTTGGAGAAATGTCTATTTAGGTCTTCCACCCATTTTTTGATTGAAACAAAACCATTTTATTATCTTACAGTTTGGGAAGTCAGATGTCTGAAAATGGGTCTCCCTGGGTTAACATCAAGGTGTCAGCAGGGGTGCATTCCTTCTGGAGACCCTCGGGGAGAACCTGTTCCTTGCTCTTTCCAGCTTCAAGAAAGTTGTTCACATTCCTTGGCTCATGGCTCCTACCTCTAGCTTCAAAACCAGCAGTGTAGGGACTTCCCTGGTGGTCCAGTGGTTAACGCTTCGTCTTCCAATGCAGGGGGTGTGGGTTTGATCCCTAGTTGGGGAACTGGGATCCTACATGCCTCGAGGCCAATAAACCCAAAACATAAAAAAAAAACAGAAGCAATATTGTAACAAATTCAATAAAGACTTTAAAAATGGTCCACATTACAAAAAGGAATCTTAAAAAAAAAAAAGCAGTGTATCATCTTCAAATCTCTCTTCGACTCTCGGACCTCTGCTTCCCTCCTCACATCTCCTTCTCTGACTCTGACCCTCACACTTCCCTCTTACGAGGACCCTCGTGATGACTTTGAGCCACCTGGGTAAGCCAAGATAATCTCTCCATCTCAAGATCCTTAACTCAATCACATCTTCAAAGTCCCTTTTGCCATGTAAAGTCACATTTGCACATTCTGGGGATGTGGATGTGGACATCTCTGGGAGGCCATGATTTTGCCAACCACATCTGGGTCCACTGCCTTGGCCCCCGCCAGCTGGCTCTCTAGATGCTTTCTAGGTCTCTCTTCCCATGAAAGGAAACTTCTGCCCCAGGTCACTCAAGTCTTTGGGCTTTGGTGTGTCATCCCATCTGTCTAAATGCTCCTCTCCTCTCCCTTTGTCTGGTATTACTCACCCTTCACGTCTCCACACCACTCCTTCCTTCCCCCCACCCCACCCCTAGTTTCACCAAGTCCCCAGATTAGATTAAATCCCCACCTTGTAAATCACCTGAAGTCACAATGGCATGCATGCTATTCCTTACTGCCTGCCTCCTTCGGGTCACTCGAAAGCATCCTAGGGGCAGGGGCTGTGACTCTTGCTCACTGCTACATCCTCATACCTAGCACAGCGCCAGGCGTGTCGCAGCCCCTGGAAACAACTTGTTAGTTTGAGTTGAGTCGTTGCCCTTTCTCGTCCTGCCCCGTGGCTGGCTTCCTTGTTGCTATATACAGGGGTATTCATTTCCTAGGGATGCTGTCACAAAACATCACAAGCTGGGTGGCTTCAATGACAGAAATGGATTATCTCAGAGTTCTGGAAGATAGAAGTCCACGATCAATGTGTTGTCAGGGTTGATTCTATTTGAAGGCTGTGGTGGAGACAGAGTCTGTTTCATTCCTCTCTGCCTGCTTATGGTGGTTTGCTGGCAATCTCTGGCAACCTCTGGCAACCCTTGTGTTATAGATGTATCACCCTGATCTCTGCCTTCATCTTCACATGGCCTTCTCCCTGTGCATGTCGGTCTCTGTGTCCAAATTTCCCCCTTTTATAAGGACACAGTCATATTGGATTAGGGCCCACCCTCATGACCTCATTTTAACTTGATCATCTGGAAAGAACCTATTTCCAAATACAGTCCAAAATCCCATGCACAGGTATTGGGGGTTAGGACTTTAACATCTTGGGGGGGGGGGACACAATTTAACCCATAACACGAGGCTTCTGCCCTCAGAGTCACCCACACTTGAAACCTCAATCATCTTTGCCTTCACTTTCACGTAATTCAGAAAATATGGGTAAAGGAACTTACTAAGTAAAAGAGACCCTTAAGCTGAGGGCTGGAGACCCCATGGCAAGTCCTAGAAAGTGTCTTTTTTTTTTTTTTTTTGGCCACACTGCACAACATGCAGGATCTTAGTTCCCCAACCAGGGATCGAACTCATGCCCCCTGCAATGGAAGTCTGGAGTCCTAACCACTGGACCACCAAGGAATTCCCTGGAAGACATCTTAATCCTGCTTTCAGGATCTGCAAGTGAGGAAGAGCACATGTGCCTTTGGAATTCCTATTTCTCAGGCTGTATCCCCTGGAGGAATGAAAACGAAGAGATTTTATTATTTATTTATTGCAAATAATTGCAAGAAAATATTTCCTTGGCTTGGCCCTGCCCTACCAACCTCTTCCACTTTTCTGAAGTCTCTCAAGTTCTCCCCCAGGTCGATTGCAGGAGGTGTCTCACAGACAGACACTCCCAGATAAGTGTGCTTATTGTCACCTCTTGCACCACTAGCTTTGCTACACCGGTACGAGGTTTCTCATTTTAGCCCCAATGGCAATGTTGCAAAACAGGTACTTCCAATGTCGAGTTTTTTTTCCACCCACATGATTCTTTTTTTTTTTATTGAAGTATAGTTGATTTACAATGTCCTGTTAGTTTCAGGTGTACAGCACAGTGATTCAGATATATATATATATATATAGATATATATATATATATTCTTTTTCAGATTCTTTTCCCTTACAGGTTATTACAAATATAATATAGGTTATTATATTGAGTATAGTTCCCTGTACTATACAGCAGGTCCTTTTTGATTATTTTATATATAGTAGTGTTTATATGTTAATCCCAAACTCCTAATTTATCTTTCCCCCCCTTTCCCCTTTGGTAACCATAAATTCATTTTCTATGTCTATGAGTCTCTTTCTGTTTTGTAAATAAGCTCATTTGTACCTTTTTCTTTTCTTAGATTCCATATAAGCGATATCATATGATATTTGTCTTTGTCTGGCTTACTTCACTTAGTATGATAAATCTTTAGGTCCATCCATGTCGTTGCAAATGCCACTGTCCATTTTGAGACGCACAGACGTGAGGTCATTGTCCAAGGCTGCACACTTGCAAAGTGGTGGAACCATGATTGAGCCCTGTGTGTCTGACTCCAGGACTTGCGCCTGTAACCCTGCCTTAATAAATCACAGCCCCAAGTTGATGGGAGGAAAAGCAGGTCCAGAGGAAGAAAGGGCACAGCATGGTCAGAGGTGAATCTGACCCCAAATCCATATAGGCTATAATCTTTTCCCTTTTTTAAGGGATTAGAACTTATGCACAAAAACTTGCATGGCCCAAGGCATTGTTTTCCAATACCTTCTTATGAAAAATTTCAAACATACAGCAAAGTTGAAAGAATGTTGCTGTGAACTCTCATATAACCACCACCTAGATTCTACTTTCATATTTTGCCATACTTGCTTTATCACACATCTGTCTATCCATCCATCATCCACTCATCGATTGATCGATCCATCCATCCCTTCATCCCACTATCTGTCGTATCTAAGCATCTTAATTTTGATGCTTCCAAAGAAGTTGCATTATCAGTACCATCCCCCTCTAAGTAGTTCATCACTCAGAGAGTTAACTAGAATTCAATATTTGTATATAGATTTTTATCTTTTGAGATCAAATTTACCTTAAGTGAAATGAACAGACCTCAGGTGTAATTTGCTAACTTTGGACAAATGCCTACTTCAGTGTAACCCAAATTTCTCTTGAGCTGTAGAATATCACCAACCTCACCCCACAGAGATATAACATTATTACCCTCCTTTTTATTCTTTTATATGGAAGTATAATGTATACCCAGTAAAGTCCACAAATCCTAAGTGGATACCTCAATGAATTTTTATATTAACTCTAAGCTTTTAACCCCTGGGCTGCACTTGGAGTCACTTTTCTTCTTGCTAACTGGATTTTGTCCTTGGGGTAGATTCTTTGATATTAATATAAATCAATTAGGTTTTTCAATTAAGAGTGATTTTTCTCCCAGATGACAGTTGGCAATATCTGGTGGCATTTAGGTTGTCACCACTTGGGAGGTGCTACTGGCATTTTGTAGGTAGAGGTCAGGGATGCTGCTAAACATCCTACAATGCACAGGACAGCTTCTTCCCCCCACCAACCCCCAGCAAAGGATTATCTGGCTCCAAACATCAATAGTGTCAAAATGAAGAAACCCTGATATCAATAGACCTCAAATCTTCCAATCCATCCATCCTCTAGCATTACCCAGATGTGTCTGGATTTGAGACTGAATCAGCTTAGGCTCCATCAAGGGGTCCTGCACACCATATATAAATAACTACACACCAAGATCAGAAGGGGCATGAAGCATGAAAGAGGCACAGAAACCACAGAGGGGGTGCAGTGGATCTGTTTCATTCACCTCTTTATGCACAGAGCTTGGTGCCTGGTGACTGGTAAGTAAGTAAATGAATCGGTCAGGAAACTCCTTTATTATTATTTTTTTGCACACCTCCTGCGTGTCAGGTACCCTCTGTGGTATTCACAAATCTAGGGACTGTAAGAGATCCAAACCCAGATGTGTGATCGTTTGGCCAAGCTCTTTCACGGAGGAAGTTACAGAGTGTTCTGGAAACCGGGATGGGAGGTAAGCATGCTGTCTGTGGGAGGCGGAGGTGGGGGGGGGGCCTTCATGAATCACAGGACCTGTAAACAAAGCCTTTGAAGGAATGTGTCAGGTGAAGAGAGGGAGAGCAGTCCTGACAGAGGGAACAGCCCGGGCAAAGGCTTGGAGGGGAGAGATCATGCCAAATGTTGTGGGCGCGGGAGGATGCTCTGGCGCTGCTTAATCCCTGGTTTATGGGAAACAGTGCGTTCAGGCGAATGCTCGGGGGCGGGGGTGGGGCTGGTCCCCGATCAAGATGTGCCTTAAGAGCCAGGCTGGGGACTTTGGACTTGATCGTGAGGGCAATGAGAAGGCACAGAAGAATTCAGACCAGGGGCGGGGCATGGACAGTTTCGCATTTTTGGAAGGTCATTCTGGGTGGGTGGAGGCAGAGGATGCGTAAAGAGGCCGTTTCAAAAAGTCAGAGATGACGAAGGCTTGAACTCAGGTGGCGTTGGGGGCAGAGAGTCAAGAATGACGTAGAAGTTTCCGAGGGTGGAAAGGAAGGGTCCAGGACAGGGTTTCACATAGCGCACCCCCAGAAGGCTGATTTCCCAAGGCTGCTAAGCCCTCATAGAGCTAAAGTAAATAGAATAGGGTGCCCTTCTCAACTCCACTGAGGAAATCCTAGGACTTTATTTTTTTATTCAGCAAGTATTTGAGGGCCCATTGTGTGTCATTCATGGGGGATAGAGCCATGACTAAGATGGACCCAGACCTGCCCCCCAGGGGGAAATGGAGACAATAAGCAAGTGAACAAATGGATGATACAATTTAGAAAATTGGCTTGGGCAGGAGGGGCACATAAAAAGAGAATGATGAAGTGGCACATGATGAATAAGGCAGGACAGTTTGCGGGGGTGGTGAAGGCAGACCTCTCAGGCGAGGTGATATCTCAATGGAGGCTTGAGGGATGGGAAGGTGCCAGTTGTGTAGAGTCAGGCAGAGGTGAGAGCAGGTGCAAAGGCCCTGAGGTGGGCCTGAAGCATGAAAAGAAATTGTCGTGAAGCGAGTCAGGCACAGAGGGAATAGCATGTGCAAAGGTCCTGAGGTTGCAAAGCCCTTACATGTGCAACTTCCAGCAAAGAGACCGGTGTGGTAGATCAGAGAGAGAGCGGAGAGGAGAAAGAAAAGAAGACTAAGAGGTGGCTGAAGCCAGACCCGAGGGCTGTGAAGGTCTTGGTGAGGAATTTAGATTTTATTCCACGTGTGGTATGAGGAGGACATTGGAGAGTCTGAACAGATGCACTGTGGAGAATGATTTGGAGCAGAGCAAGAAGGGAGGCAGGGAGCCAAGGAGCAACATGTCCTCATTGTTCAGGTGAAAAACTATGGGCTGGCCCAAAAGTTCGTGCAGGTTTTTCCATGCGATGTAATGGAAAAACCCGAACGAACTTTTTGGCTAGCCCAATATTATTCGGACAGGCCTCAGTTCAGCACCGCCTTCTGCCAATTACATTTAAAAATTTCTAAATATTATATGATATCACTTATATGGGAAATCTAAAAAAGAAAAATGATACAAATGAACTTATTTACAAAACGGAAACAGATTCACCGACTTCGAAACACACTTATGGTTACCAAAGGGGAGACAGGTCCGGGGGAGGGATAAATTAGGAATTTGGGATTAACATGTACACACTACTATATATAAAACAGATGATCAACAAGGACCTACCGTATAGCACAGGGAACTCTACTCAAGATTCTGTAATAATCTATAAGGGAAAAGAATCTGAAAAAGAATAGGTATAGGTATAACTGAATCATTTCGCTATACACTTGAAACTAACACAGCATTGTAAGTCAACTGTACTCCAATATAAAATAAAAATTAAATTAAAAAAATAAAAATTTAAAGTTAATTAAAAAAAACTTTTTGTTGAGGTATAACATCTACCCACTAAAGTGTACAATGCCCTGGTCATAAGTGGATGACTCAATGAATTTTTACTTACGTGTAACCTCCACACCGCCCAAGGTATAGAACATTCCTTTCCTCTAGAACATGGTTTCTCAAGCCACCACAGTACTGATGTTTGGCGTGGGATGATCCTTTGTTGGGAGGGGCTGTCTTGTGTACTGTAGGATGTTAACCTCGACCCCAGCCAACACCCACTAGATGCCAGTAGCACCCACATCACACCTCTTACTTGTTTTTTTGTTCCCTGGAAGTTTGTGCGTTTTGACTACCTTCACACATTTCCTGCACCCGCCCCCCACTCCCCACCTCTGGCAACCACCAATCTGTTCTCTGTATTACTGAGTATGGTTTGTTTAGATTCCACATGTGAAATCATACAGTACTTGTATTTCTCTGCATGGCTTATTTCACTTAGCATAATACCCTTCAGGTGCATCCTTGTTGTTGCAAATGACAAGATTTTCTCCTATTTATGGCTAAATGATATTCCAGTGTGTGTGTGTGTGTGTGTGTGTGTGTGTGTGTGATGCTTTCATTATCCATTCATCCATTGATAGACACTTAGGTTGTTTCCATGTCTTGGCTATTGTAAAGAATGCTGCAATGATGTGGAGGTGCAGATATCTCTTTGAGATCAAGATTTTACTTCCTTTGGATAAATACCCAGAAGTGGGATTGCTGGATCATATGGTAGTTCTATTTTAAAATTTTTAACTGTAGGGGCTGCACCAATTTACATTTCACCAACAGTGCATGAGGATTCCCTTTTCTCCACATCCTCACTAGCATTTGTTGTCTTGTCTTTTCTTTTTTTATAGCAATTTATATATACATATATATGTGTGTGTGTATATGATTATTTTAAGGTGCTGAATAATCATATATACATGATTATTTTAAGGTGCTAAACACTTTTTCTTTACTTTCTTTTTTTATTGAAGTATAGTTGATTTACAATATCATGTTAGTTTCAGGTATACAGAACGGTGATTCAGTTGTGCATATATATATATATATATATATATATATATATATATATATTCTTTTTCAGATTCTTTTCCCTTATAGGTTATTACAAATATTGAGTATAGTTCCCTGTGCTATATAGTAGGTCCTGGTTGGTTATCTGTTTTACATATAGTAGTGTATATGTTAATCAACCTCCTAATTTATCCCTCCCCCCCTCCTTTCCCCCTTGGTAACTATAAGTTTGTTTTCTATGTCTGTGAGTCTCTTTCTGTTTTGTAAATAAGTT
Source organism: Mesoplodon bidens (assembly GCF_964165515.1). NCBI lineage: Eukaryota > Metazoa > Chordata > Mammalia > Artiodactyla > Ziphiidae > Mesoplodon > Mesoplodon bidens. Next base: position 141,604,379 of record NC_138160.1, read on the forward strand.
CATTTGTATCTTTTTAAAATTAGATTCCACACATAAGCGATGTCATATGATATTTGTCTTTGTCTGGTTTACTTCACTTAGTATGATAATCTCTAGGTCCATCCATATTGCTGCAAATGGCATTATTTCATTCTTTTTATGGCTGAGTAATATTCCACTGTATATATGTGCCTCATCTTCTTTATGCATTCATCTGTCGATGGACATCTAGGTTGCTTCCATGTCTTGGCTATTGTGAATAGTGCTGCTATGAACTATCTCTTGTCTTTCCGGTGATAGCCATCCTAAGAGGTTGAAGTAACATCTCCTTATGGTTTTGATTTGCATTTTCCTGATGATTAGTGACGTTCAGCACCTTTTCATGCACCTGTTGGCCATCTGTATGTCTTCTTTGAGAACACTTCTCAGTTTGGACAGCTCAGAATGTCCCCAGACGGTGCCAAATGTCCCCGGGGAGCATAACTGTCCCTGATTGAGAACTGCTGCTCTAGAAATTTCCCTCATGCTCCTTTTCCAATGTCCCCATCCCCAGAACATCATTGGCTTTCATTCCCATCTGTGTTAGTCTTGCCTGTTCTTGAACACATTATGAATGGAAACATAAGCTGCCTCACTGCAGTCTTGTGTGATTATAGAGCTTCTTTGCACCTCAGTTTCTTTCTCTGTGAAATGGGTTGACGAATGCACCACCTCATAGAACCAAATGAGCCATTAAAGCCTATAAAGGAAGGAGCTCAGAGAAAACATTGAATAAATGCTGCTTGTTAATGCTGTGATTTAATGTCAGCGCCCTTAGCTCCTGGCACACTTCTTCCTGTTTTCCTAATGGCTGGCATACAGTAGGTCAGTAAACATTATTATTATTGTAGTCATTATCGCTGCTGTGGAGTGACAAGGACTTGAACCCAGGCTACCTCTAGCACCAGTCTCATACCCTCTTGACTTCTAAGCCTCACAACCTGGCCTTGCCCATTTTCCTGCATGGAAACAACTGTCTCAAGAATCACTGATAGCTTCTCCTGAGCTTCTTCTACCTCTGCTTTTTTTTTTTTTTTTTTGGTTGCATGCAAGCAGAATCTTAGTTCCCCAACCAGGGATCGAACTCATGCCACCTGTAGGGGAAGCATGGAGTCTTAACCACTGAACAGCCAGGGGAGTCCCTACCTCTGCCTTTTATATGACATGTGTATGGTAGTCTCTCCCTTGCCCTCAAAACCCACTGCTCCTGCAGGTTCAGTGACGACCGACCGTGTGGGTTACTCCTCCTGCTTCTCTGATGGTGCCTCTACCACTAGCTTCTCTCTCCCTTTCTGCCCAGGCAGTATCCTCAGCCTTCTGTCTTGCTCACGCAGCCCAGCCCAGCCCTGACGTTTCCCTTCTTCCCCAAGCAATGCCATCGGAAAGCAAGGCTGGCTCAGGTCACATGGGCATTCTGGGTCCAGCAGAAGCCAGAGGTTTCTTTGCTCCTTCTCTGACCCTGCTGTTCTCTCCATGTCCCCACAGAAGGGCAGGCAGACCTCTGAGAGAAGAGCATCCAGAGACCTGCCCTTATCTTCCCCCATTCCCAAGTGGTCCTGCTGATGTAGCTCAGCGTCATCAAGGGTAGAGAAGGGAATATGGATCCCACCCCATCCTTGTCATCGGTGCAGGAACTGCCAAGCCGGGGGAGACAGAGCAAAGAGAGGCAAAGGTTTATTTATAGTTAATTTATATTTATATTTATATCTTAATTTATAGTTAAGACGACTAAGATTAAATAATTAAATAATAATAATAATATCTGAAATAATTAACATTATTTATAGTGGGCAGCTCTCAGATCCCAGACCCGTGTTATCCAACTGAAAGAGAACCCAAGAACCCAAGTCACATACGTAATTGGAGATTCTCCAGTAGCCACATTAAAAGAGTAAAAAGACACTGGTGCTGTTCATTTTCATCATCTATTTTATTTAACCAGTATATCCAAATAGTTACCATTTCAATAAGTTACTAGTATAAAATGACTAAGGAGATATTTTACACGATTTTCTCATACTACATCTTCTAAATCCGGTATGCATTTTAAACTTTATAGAGCATCTCATTTCAGATGCTAGATTTTTAATCAGAACTCTTGATCTGCATTTAGATTTCATAAAACTCCAGTAGAAAAAGTCCATCTGCTAATTATTAGGCACATGCTAATCAAAACTACAATGAGGTACCACCTCACACTGGTTAGAATGGCCATCATTAAAGTGTCTACAAATAACAAATGCTGGAGAGGGTGTGGATAAAAGGGAATCCTCTACACTGTTGGTGGGAATGTAAATTGGTGCAACCCCTATGGAGAACAGTATTGAGGTTCCTTAAAAAACTAAAAATAAAGCTAACATATGATCTAGCAACCCCACTCCTGGGCATGTATCTGTAGAAAACCCTACTTTGAAAAGATACATGCACCCCAATATTCATTGCAGCACTATTCACAATAGCCAAGACATGGAAACAACCTAAATGTCCATCGACAGATGAATGGATAAAGAAGATGTTGTACATATATACAATGGAACATTACTCAGCTGTAAAAAAGAATGAAATAATGTTATTTGCAGCAACATGGATAGACCTAGAGATAGATTATCATACTAAGTGAAGTAAGCCAGACAAAGACAAGTATCATATGATATCACTTATGTGTGGAACCTAAAGTATGACACAAATGAACTTATCTACCAAAAAACAACAGACTCACAGATATAGAGAACAGACTTGTGGTTACCAAGTGGGAGGGGGAGTGGAGGAGGGAAGGATTGGGAGTTTGGGATTAGCAGATGCAAACTATTATTTATAGAATGGTTAAACAACAAGGTCCTACTGTATAGCACAGGGGACTATATTCAACATCCTGGGATAAACCGTAATGGAAAAGAACATGAAAAAGAATGTACATTTATGTATAGCTGAATCACTTTGCTACACAGTAGATATTAACACAACATTGTATAACAACTATACTTCAATAAAATAAATTTAAAAAAAGAAAAAGTACATTCACATGCTTAAGCTGTTCCAAGCCTACTCATGAATTTTCTAATAACTGAACTGAGGATAGTTCTTTTTAAAATTCAGATTAAACAAAATTAAAAATTCAGTTCCGGGGCCTCCCTGGTGGCGCAGTGGTTGAGAGTCCGCCTGCCGATGCAGGGGATACGGGTTCGTGCCCCGGTCTGGGAGGATCCCATATGCCGCGGAGCGGCTGGGCCCGTGAGCCATGGCCGCTGGGCCTGCGCGTCCGGAGCCTGTGCTCCGCAACGGGAGAGGCCACAGCAGTGAGAGGCCCGCATACCGCAAAAAAAAAAAAAAAAAAAAAAAAAAAAAAATTCAGTTCCTCAGTCACACCAGCCACATTTCAAGTGCTCAGTGGCCACGTGTGGCTCATGGCGGGTGGCCCTGTTGGATGGCACAGATATAGAACATGAACATTATCCAGAAAGTTCCACTGGACAACAGTATGGCTTTAGACCAGGTTTTTTTTTGGGGGGGGTTGTTTGTTTGTGTTTTTTTATCAGTGTCAGTATTGACATTTGGGGCTGGATAATTCACTGTCAAGTGTGTTTGTCTTTTGCACTGTAGGATATTCACCAACATTCCTGTTCTCTATCCACTAGATGCCAGTAGCAGCCCCCCTTCCCCTCATGACAACCAAAAATGACTCTAGACATTGCCAAATGTCCTCTGGGGGGTGGGGGAATAACCCTTAGGTGAGAAACACTGTTCTCGATCAAAACAGAGTTCAAAGCCTAGTTCTGCTATGTGCTAGATGAGTGACTTTGGGCAAATCCCTAAGCCTCGGCATTCTCATCTGTGCAATGGGGCAATGAGTAGCAACCACCTTATAGAACCACTGTGAGGGTAAAACCTAGCTTCAGGGTCATGGGGATGACTGGAAGCCATGCCCAGCGCATAGCAGGTGTTCAATAAACAGTAGTTGCGATTACCCATTGTGAACCTAAACCCATAAACCCCTGTGCACCCGTTGTAAGAGCAGGGCAGCTCCTGGATGCTAAGGCCTCTCTGATGGTGTTTGGGGGTGCTCGTTGTCATGTCCTGGAGAGAGAGAGGATTTAAATCGCTTAAATAGGCAGAGTTCGGAGAGTCCAAGGATCTGGGGTCTGATCCCAGCTCTGTCACTGATCTTGCTGGTCCTGGTACTTTTTGGGTGCCCAATTTTCCCCTCTGTGAGGTGCGGGGAGCTGACCACCGCGACCTCCCACTGGACCCTCTAGCTTGGCCTCTGTTTCTGATTGTTTCCTTAAGGAAGGGAGGAGGTGCCCGGGTAGACAACAAAGGGAGGGGGTTTGGACAAAAGCCAGACTCCACTTCCTGCTTCCTCCTGCCTCCAGTCTTTGCTAACACTGTGTCTTTTCCCTGGAACACTCCCTTCTCCACTCCCCACCTCCCCTGGCCCAGCTGGCTTCAGCTTATCCTTCAGGACTTGGTGTACGTGGCACCTCCTCCAGGAAGCCTTTCCTGATCCCCTGCCCCTTCCCAGTCTGGGACTGGTGTCTCCCACAGACTTCTATGCTTCTGCCACCCCACCTTGATCATTTGTCCATCTTGGCCAGGCTGCATGCCTGAAGTGTGGTAGGGGCTCAGCACAGTGTGTCTATGCTGAGAGCGAGTGAACGGCATCCGGGCAAGAAAGGTGGAGAGTAGGTTAGCAGGACACCGCATTGAGCATGAAGGACTGGGGGTGGGTGGGGGTGGGGGTTGTTCAGATAAGCTCGCCTTGGCTACAGGTCCATGGAGTTTGGCTCTGGGTACCAGATGCAGGTGAGATGTGAGGTTTCGTGGGGTGGCCACTGCCTGCCACCTTCACACCTGTGTGTGCCGTCCCCTGGATGAGAAGATAAACCCACCTGTCTGGCTGTTAGAGGCTTGAGGGGTGGGCCAGGAGGGAGGGTGAGGGTCCCCTGAGCGCCTGGACGAGGGAGGAGCATGGGGGACACTGGGGATCACGTAGCTAAGGAGGGTCGCCCTGGCAAAATCTGTTTGGCAGACGGCGGGGGAGCAGGGCAGCTGTTGTAACAGCCCAGGCCTGGGGTGACAAGAATCCCTGGAGGCTGCAGCCTTGTCAAGGAGGAAGCAGAATCCCATGCCAGCCCGTCCTGCTCTTCTCTGCCCCTGGGGCCGCCGAAGGGCTTGGCTGGGGAGTGAGCACTGCAGCCCCCATGCTGGCCATTTGGGGCCTGGAGGGGTACAGGGGGGACACAGGGTAGCTCTGAGGGGCTCCCCAAGCGGACAACAACCCCGGCCCTCTGCTTCCCTGGCAGCCAGGGAGTTCCCACGTGGGAATGCAGTCTCCCACTCCGCACATTCCAAAACCCTGGGAGCCAGCCGCGCCTCCCCCAGGGAGGGTCCACCCAGCTCCGTCTGGTGGTGCTAGCCCCTGAGCAGGAAGTTGTCAGGTAGAACCCAGGGGACTTGAAAGATTAGGACAGATCTATGGTCAGTCTCCTGTTCACCTTTAAGGCCAGCCGGACCCTTGGGTGGGGGGCAGGGGGAGGGGTGGGGTAGGGGGGTGTCTCTTGGTCTGGCAACAGGCTTTTCGGGAGCCAGGCTGAGTCTGGTGGGTGGGGATCCCCTGTGCCCCTCTTCACAGAGGGTATCAGTCGGCAGGCGTTAGTCGCCACGAGGGCACTGAATAATGCCAGCTGACTTTTGCCAGCCTCGGAGCCACTGCTTCCCCCTAGGGCAGGCCCTGCCCCTCTCGGGAAGCTCAGCAAGGCGTGTCCTCAACGCCCTCCCAGGAGCCCGGCTGGCTCGACTGGGCTGGGTTCAGTCACTGGGACTCATTCGGGGTGAGGTGCACTTCCCGGGCGGGTGGGCAGGAGCATGGGCAGGGAAAGCCCTGCACACCTGGGGCGCCATCGGCGAGGGCAGCTGCTGGCTCTGACCATGACCCTCCTCCTCACCTGTGGGCCAGGTAAGCCGGGCTGAGCTGGGGGCAGCGGAGGAGTCGGACAGATTCCTGGAAAAGAGAGGCAGATGTGACAGGCTCCTCAGCTTCCCAAGCCCCCGCCCAGGGGCAGCCACAAGGGATTTTGCTTTTCAGCAAAGGCTTCCATCACAGCCAGCCAGGTGAGGCTATGTTTTCCAAACTGACTGGGAGACTTCACACAGTGGCTGCATCGTGAATTAAATATTGCTGGATCAGAGATACCCAGGCACCTCTTCTTTTGCTGGCTCACTTATATGTTTGTTCCCTAGGGTGTGGGTGTGGTTTTTTTGTTTTTTATTGGAGTACAGTTGATTTACAATGTTGTGTTAGTTTCAGGTGTACAGCAAAGTGATTCAGTTATACATATACATTCATTCTTTTTTTAGATTCTTTTCTCATATAGGTTATCACAGAATATTGAGTAGAGTTCCTTGTGCTATACAGTAGGTCCTTATTGGTTATCTATCTGGGTTTGTTTGTTTGTTTTGTTTTTTTATTGACACCTCTGATCCCACTACCTGTACTCAGCTCTCAGGTGGGAAATGAGCAAGTCACAGTCCCAGGCTTGCAGGAGTTCCAGGCTGGTGGGCGAGGCAGAGGGGTGCCCAGGCTCTCTTGGTACAAGGCTGAGCAGGAGCTTTGCCACCTTAGGGGTTCTGGAGGTGAGGGTTTGCCTAAACTGCAGGGTGGCGTTTGGCTGGCAGGGATTTCTACAGGTGCAATTAGTGGAAGAAGGAGAAGGGCACTCCTGGCAGGGAGAATGGGTGGGCAGAGGCCAGGAGGCAGGAAGGTGCAAGGTGTGTTTGGGTCATTCAATGTGATGTGAGCACAACTGGGCTGCTTGAAGGGGGGATGCTGAGGGGAGGGGTGGGAGCAGAAAGGCAGACTGTGAGGGTTTAGGGGAGGTATGTTCTTGGCTCTCAAGGGGCACTTTGCAGGCCTGTTGGTCATCTGCAGGATCAGGTTGGGTCTGGCTACCCAGAGAAACTCACTGGCCTCAGGAAAAGCTGGGGGTCCAGCTTGGTGTTGGGCTCTCCCCCCAACGGAAAGAAGGTCCAAGATCCTCCACGTGTGGCTCCAGGGCTGCCTAGACCCCCGGACTGTTTTACTCCAGCTGCCTCCTTGGGCAGGAAGTCAGGGCTTTCCAGCCAAACCGCTCTGGTGTCCAAGACAACCTGAGAACGGGCATCTACTATGTGCCAGGTGCTTAAATATCTGTTCGTTTACTCCTCCCAGGAGAAAGGACTGTCCTCAATGCTTGTCTGGGAAATGGAAGCCACTAAGGCCTGAAGGAGAGTGATGGTGGGGTCATCCTGCTTCCCCATCCTGAGGACCTCAGGCCCTGGACACTGGCAGCCCAGGAGCCACCCGGAGTAGGTGGGCCGCCTCCTCACCCACTCAGGCCTCGCTGCAGCTCCTGAAGCAGGTGGAGAGGGCCCCCCAGCTCCCCAGCCCTGAGTCACCCAGGCCAGCTCTTGCCCCTGGAAGAGCTTTGCGGTTGGATGCCATTGTAAGGCGCCCACACAATGGCCTGAATTGTGGGTGGGTTTGTACCAGACAATTCCACCACCTCTGATTGGGCGTGTCCCCCTGAGCTGTCCCCAAAACACGTCACCACAGAGGCTGTTTAACTGCTTTTGACCCCAAGGCTCCCTCAGAGTCTGATGCTGAGGGCTGTTTAAACTGAGCAGACTCTTGCTCCTGCCCCAGTGAGGGCTGGTTGCCTGGACTAAGGGTTGACACCCCTCCCCAATTCCCCATCAATTCCACAGTAAACAGGACGCCTGTCAGGGCAGGGATCCCCCTGGAATATCAATTCAGACACCCTTCAGGACTCTTGACTTTAACGCTGGGAAAGACTCCCTTAATCCCTGGGCAGAGATGAAAAGAAATCTAAATCCAATGCTGACAGGCTGTGTGTCCTTGGGCTTGACACCTCACCTCTCTGAGTTTCTATCTCCCCAAAGAGTAATTTAAAAAATTCCAGAGCCGGGGGAGATCCACTCCCCACTCACCTCTCCCTCCACCCTGGACCCATCTGGTGCATCTTCATCCACATCTGCATCCTGTGCTTTTTCCCTCTTTGCCCCTGTGGCTGAAACACCCCAAGATCCCAGAGGACTGCAATAATCATCATTTTGTATTGTGTGCCTACTATGTGCCAGGACTTTTTTTTTTTTAACATTGTTATTAGAGTATCATTGCTTTACAATGTTGTGTTAGTTTCTGCTGTGTAACAAAGCGAATCAGCTATATATATATATATATATATATATATATATATATATATATGTATGTATATGTATATACTACCAAATGTAAAATAGATAGCTAGTGGGAAGCAGCTGCATAGCACAGGGAGATCAGCTCGGTGCTCTGTGACCACCTAGAGCGGTAGGATAGGGAAGGTGGGAGGGATACGCACGAGGGAGGGGATATGGAGATGTATGTGCCAGGGCTTTTACCTGCGTTATCTGGATTGAGCTTGTGTGGGTGAGAATAGGGGCATACTGCTTCCCATTTTACAGAAGAGGAAACTGAGGCTCAGAGAGGTTGAGCCTTTTGTTTAAAGTCACACAGCACTGAACACCCATTTCTAGATGATTCCTAAGTCCTGACCTTTACCCTCTGCCTGGGAAGAGACTGAGGGTTGAGGAGGATTTCTCCTCTCCTGGCTGTTTCCTGGCCCTTGAGTACCTCCCCCAGGGGAGATAACTGTTCTCCATTGCCCCTCCAAGCAGTACCCTGACAGCATAAAGATCTTGCTGTGTTTTTGAGCCCCTTCCTGGGTCCCTGGACAACAGTCAACGCCCCAGTCCAGGCTTGGCTGATATCCGAGGTCCAGGGAGGGAGATTATCAAGGGACAGGGCATTGGAGGGAGTAGGTGTGTGCGTGGAGGGTATCTGGAGCTGAGAGGTGGGTTCCAGAGTGTAACTTGCTCTGGCCAGAATTTCAGAATCTTTCACCACCTATGACTCAGCTCCAGGAAAAGAGGAAAGCTTTGCTCATGTTTCCTACCGATCACAAAGAATAGAGTCACCTTTCTTTCCAGTTACTGTGTGGCCTCCCCCAAAAGGAAGGTGCTGGATGCAGGCAGGCAGGGCAGCCCTGGGCTTCTTTATACCTAGGTTGTCCTTCTGGTCACTTGATGCTCCCAAGGTTGCCCCAGGCGAACCCCTCCCGCCTTCAGGGAGACCCAAAGTTCCAGAGCAATGTGAATGGCCATCCCCATTTCAGAGGTGAGGGTACAGAAGCTCAAAGAAGGTTTCTCATGTGACCAGGGTAGATCTGGGCCTCAAACCCAGTGTCTGACTCCAAACACCACAGTCTGCATCCCACTACCCAGGTCTGGCTTCTGGGCACAGGTACCAGCCCACTTCCTCACCTTCCTGCCCCTGCTCAGGGCTCAGAGCTGTCCCCAGGGACCTTAATGCATCATAAGCCCAGAGCTGTGGGAGGCAAATGCCAGGCCAGCTGTGAGCAAGAGAAAGATCCTTGCTGAGCTGATATTCTAGCAGGGGGAGACAGACCATAACCCATAACAATAGTAAGTAAATTAGGTATTTAAGTATTAAGAAGGTGATAAGGAGAAAAATTTGGGACAGAGAATCTGGGGTGCTGGAGTGTGTTGGGGGGCGGGTTGCTCTTTTCAGTGGGGCGGGGTTGGGGGAAGGCTCCCTGAGAAGCAAAGACTTGAAGGGGGAGGACGTTGTTGCTGTGGGTCCATGACTAACACATCCCAGTGAAACCCAGTGCAACATGGGGATAGATGTGCTCTGATGTTATTTCTGCTTTAAAGATGGGGAAACTGAGGCTCCATGAAGTGAGCTGGGGCAGAACCAGGATGAAATCCAGGACTCCAGGACTTGAGTTCCAGCTGTGTGTGTGCGTGCATTTGTGTGTGTGTGTGTGCGTGTGTTACTGAATTTGCATGTGTGCAAAAGTATGTGGGGGAGAGTGTGTGTGTGTGTGTGTGTGTGTGTGTGTGTGAGAGAGAGAGAGAGAGAGAGAGAGAGCTCTTTTTTTCTTGCAGGGGCTCCTCCTCTTTCTCTCCTGGCAACATGTCCTCACTTTTCTCAGGTGGGAAGAAGAGCCCTTAGGTCTCTCCTTCCAGGGCACATAGGACTTCTGCCCTGGGGAACAGTTGGTGCTGAAATCCCCAAAGGAGCACCCCCACCAGCAGTCCCTTGTAGGTGCAGGATGGGCCAGCGGGGCAGGGGAGCAGTGGACTCTGCCCATTATCGGAGGCCCCTCCTGCAGGTGGGGATGGGCTTGGCATTTCCCCTGCTGTCCTGGGCTGGGTGCCCCCTCCCTGCACCCCTCTGCTGGGTCCATGCCTGGGAGGAGATGCCCAAGGAGCTGCCCCAGCTCGTCTGACCCCATACCTGCGTGGAGCCGGGCCTCACAACAGTCAAGGCAACAGACATTGCAGTGGGGCAACCTGCCTGGCTGTCCCCCACCCTCTCTGGACCTCTCATCCCACACTGACCAGTCTCATCTACCTCCATTGGACCACGCTGCCCCTTACAAGGGCTGTTCTGGGACAGCTGTCCTTTGGGCGTCCAGCTTTGTGACTCCCCAGCATACAGTGAATCTGACCCCTGCTCCCCAACATTGATTCTTATCCTGGTTCCCACTTTCTCTGATTCTGACCCACTCCCTAAGAGTAACTCTGATTCAAGTTACCTCCTCCCTCTAATAATAATAATAATCATAAATAATATTGTGATAAGTGCTATGCTAAAATGAGTTGTAATAATGTTATTTTTATTATTTTATTATTTTTAATTTTATTTTATTTTGTATTTTTAAAGTTTAATTCACATAAAGTTCAGTCTTTCGTGAATTTTGACAAATCATATTCATACAACAATCGAGAACACTGTCGTGTGCTGGACACTGTTTTAAGCCCTTTGCATAGATTAATTCATTTAGTACTCTTAGCGACCTGATGAAGTACATACCATTATCATTTCCACGTTGCAGATAAGGAAACCGAAACCGAGGCACTGTTAGCTATGTGACTTGCCTAAGGTTAAGTCACTGGTCCGTGGTAGAGCTGGGCCTCTATTCCAGGAAACCTGGCTCTGTAAATCCCCAGTGATACTGACACCAGCTCCCTTGTGAACTCAGACCCCGCCAACCTCCCAGTGACCCCAGTGATGAGAGAAGAGATGGGGTTGGGAAGGAAGCCAGGCAGAGCTGGATAGCAGAGGATGAGCTGAGGCAGGAGCATCTAGCAGACTTTTTAGACGGGGATCCATAATAAGAAATACATTGTACCCTATGACCAGTTATGTGTAAGGCAGCCTGTTCCAGTACCTGGAACATAGTAGGTACGCAGTAAATATTCATTGCACGAATAAAGGAGGAGACTACTGGTCTGCAGCCTCATTCCCCAGTCATGACAGATGCCTTGATAACCTGAGGGGATGCTAGTTCATCTGCACTGTCCAAAGTAAAACCCAAGCTCAGGTTGCCAGCACTGGCATGAAGACAAGCAAAACATCTTTTCTGACAGCGGCAACCTCCTCTCAGAGCCCCAGGATGAACTCAGTCCTCAACTCTCCTGAGGCTCTTAGAGAAGCATCCAGCTTTGCCCCCTCTCCCTCTGTACCCACCTCCATCCTCACAGGGCCCTCTGGAAGAGCCCTTGGGTTTGTGTACCCACATGCCCCCCCCCCACTTCAGCCAGGGCTCTGTCCCCAATCCTGTCATGGGTCCAGCTTCTCCTTTTGGGGACATTCTTGGGGACAATGTCCAGCTTAATTTTTGAGTCCCTATCTTCTTCACAGCCTGTCTCTGAGAACATGGCTGATCTGGGGCATGAACCTTGGAGGATGCTTCAGGGACAAAGAACTGTCTTTTTAAAAATTTTTATTGGAGTGTAGTTGATTTACAGTGTTGTGTTAGTTTCAGGTGTACAGCAAACTGAGTCAGTTATACAAATACATATATCCACTCTATTTTAGATTCTTTTCCCATACAGGTCATTACAGACTATTGAGTAGAGCTCCCTGTGCTATACAGTCGGTCCTTATTAGTTATCTATTTTATATATAGTAGTGTGTATATGTCAATCCCAATCTCCCAATTTATCCCTCCCCCCATTTCCCCCTTGGTAACCATAAGTTTGTTTTCTACACCTATGACTCTATTTCTATTTTGTAAATAAGTTTATCTGTACCATTTTTTTTAGATTCTACATACAAGCGATATCATATGATATTAGTCTCTGTCTGACTTATTCACTCAGTATGACAATCTCTAGGTCCATCCATGTTGCTGCAAATGGCATTATTTCATTCTTTTCATGGCTGAGAAATATTTCATTGTATATATGTACCACATCTTCTTTATCCATTCCTCTGTCGATGGACATTTGGGTTGTTTCCATGTCCTGGCTATTGTATCAATAAATAGTGCTGCAGTGAACATTGGGGTGCATGTATCTTTTTTTTTTTTTTTTTTTTTTTTTTTTTTTTTTTTTTTTTTGTTACGTGGGCCTCTCACTGTTGTGGCCTCTCCCCTTGCGGAGCACAGGCTCCGGACGCACAGGCTCAGCGGCCATGGCTCACGGGCCCAGCCGCTCCGTGGCATGTGGGATCCTCCCGGACCGGGGCACGAACCCGTGTCCCCTGCATCGGCAGGCGGACTCTCAACCACTGCGCCACCAGGGAAGCCCCTACATGTATCTTTTTGAAGTATGGTTTTCTCTGGACATATGCCCAGGAGTGGGATTGCTGGATCACATGGTATCTCTATTTTTAGTTGTTTAAGGAACCTCCATACTGTTCTCCATAGTGGCTGTACCCATTTACATTCCCACCAACAGTGTAGAAACTGTCTCTTAGAAACACAATTGCCAGCAGCAACCATGCCTTAGCCTACAACCCAGGCAGTTCACAGCCCCCCATGCTGGGAAGAAACCCAGCTGGATGAAGGAAAAGCCCTGGGCTTTGCCTCCTTCTAGCATCACTCAGTTTACAAGGAATGAGCCTCTGCCTTCTGTGGTGTCGTGGGCGGTGTGGGTGGGCAGCTTTCCCCTGGGTGGATGAGCAGGAATTCTGAATTCTGGCTGCATTCCTGTTTCAGGATCTGTTCTGAGTTGTCTGAGACTCCCTACTTCCTAGATTTATTACCCTCATCGTCACAGTCAGTTTCATTTTTGCTTTTTATTCCATCCTCCTCATCCTTTTTTTCTGATAAAAGTATGTTAGAAATTTATTAGAAATATAAATGTATTAATCTTACAAAAATAAGAATTGACATTTAAAATGTGTAACAAAACTCCAAGTTTTTTTCTGGTTAAATATTCAGAATCCTAAGAACATATTTCCATACATGTGTTTATTTAATGAATATTGTGATAGGGTTATCACAATAGATGTATTTACCTAATATTTTAGGTTTGCTGAATGAAACAAATGAAAGAAGAACAAGAAAAAGCCAGATTGACAGACTTTAGAAGAAAGAGATCAAACCTATCATTATGGTTAAGAAGTAGTATAGTTGTAGGGTCTTTTTTTTTTTTTTAAACCTTGAGTCCCTAAGCTTTGTAGGCTAGTCATCATCCCCTGGGTTATCAACGGCAAACTCCTGCAAGATCCCCCGGAGTCTGGGGGTCTTGCCCTCAACCACCACCTCAAAGGAAGCCATTTATGTCTGATTGCACCCCTGCTACTTATAAGCAAGGCTGGCTCCTCAGCTCTAGGGGTGAGAGAGCCTGCAATTTGCCTGCTAGGGAGGAAGGACCAGGCCTCTGGTATCTGGGACCTGGCAGGGTGGATGCAACCAAACAAAGAGGTACTCCCGGCAGCAACCGGCAGTGGGATGGGGAGTCCAAAAAACATAGACCCAGTCGTCATCGTTGCCCTTCATTAGCTACATTACCTTGGAAAGTGTTGCCACTCTGTGCCTCAGTTTGTCCATCTGTAAAATGGAAATAATTTCACTGACTAACAAAGAAGGCATATGGAAAGCACCCAGTGCAGGCCCGTGACCCTCTGGAGCCATTCAGAACCAGTGACTAAAGATAATAACACCAGGAAGCCCCAGGAGACAATAAATTCTGGACCTGCAGTTCGCTGCATCCCTATTGCACTTTCCTTGTATTCATTTTCGAGTGCTAGTTTGCATGTTTGAGCACTTAGCTCAGTGGGACCTGATAGCAGATGAGTGCTACCTCCATCTGAGAGATCCCCTCCCCTCTACTGAGCTTTAAGGGCAGAAAGCACCCTAACCTGGACCCTGAGAAAGAAGCATTCTGCTTAGGATAGGACAGAAGGCCCCAGAGAAGTCGGGTCACAACAGAACTGGATGTGGACCCTCACTCAGAGCCTTGCCGCTACAGAGCTGAATCCCTGCTCACCCTTGGGGCAAGAGGAGGAGGCAACTTCTTGCTTCTTCTAGTTGAAGTCCCCAAAGGATTCAGGCTGTGCATAAGGCCACCTCTCTTTAGGATATGTGCCTTCTTATTAGGGGTTCAGCCAGTCAGTATGAGGGGGACTGGGATGGCCCTATCTTATCACAGACTCTTCTCCTCCCCTGGGTTCTAGGAAGCTGGCTCCTTCCAACCCAGAAGCTTATAGGGTGGAAATAATGCTAATGAATTATTATATTATGTGGATAACTTAGTGCCATTCAGCAGGGGTGTGTGTGTGTGTGCTGGGGTTCTTGGCATTGGTGGCTGTGTGTCCTCGGGAGTAATGTCCCCAATGTTCTCGTTCCATCTGCTTATCTCTGTCAGGGCTTCTGGGAGCATTTACACAGAAATCAATCCAACTCGATCATGGTGTATTATTCTGCCATTTGCAGCAACGTGGGTAGACCTACAGAATATTATGCTCAGTTAAATAAGACAGAGAAAGACAAATACTGTATGATATCACTTATATGTGAAATCATGTCACTTATATGTGCAATCTAAACAAATATATAAATGAATGTATATGCGAAAGAGAAACAGACTCAACGATATGGAAAACAAAAGAGTGGTTACCAAAGGTGAGAGGGAAGGGGGGAGGGGCAGGCTAGGAGTAGGGGGTTAAGAGATACAAACCACTGTGTATTGGGTTGGCCAAAACGTTCGTTTGGTTAATGAATACGTTGTTCAATAAAGTTCTTGGTGAAAATGAAAAATGTGTCTTTTATTTTTGCTTAAAACCAAACGAACTTTTTGGCCAACCCAATATAAAATAGATAAGCAACAAGGATATATTGTATACCACAGGGAAGTATAGCTGTTATCTTGTAATAATTTTTTTTTTTTTTTTTTGCGGTACACGGGCCTCTCACTGTTGTGGCCTCTCCAGTTGCGGAGCACAGGCTCCGGACGCACCAGCTCAGCGGCCATGGCTTACGGGCCCAGCCGCTCCACGGCATGTGGGATCTTCCCGGACCGGGGCACGAACCTGCATCCCCTGTATCGGCAGGCGGACTCTCAACCACGGCGCCACCAGGGAAGCCCTCTTGTAATAATTTTTAATGGAGTATATATAAGCTGTAGAAATGCTGAATCACTAGGCTATACATCTGAAACTAATATAATATTGTAAATCAACTATACATCAATTTTATTTATTTATTTATTTATTTATTTTTTAATTTTTTGCTTTATAACAAATTTAATCAGTTATACATATACATATGTTCCCATATCCCCTCCCTTTTGCGTCTCCCTCCCACCCTCCCTATCCCACCCCTCCAGGCAGTCACAAAGCAACGAGCTGATCTCCCTGTGCTATGCGGCTGCTTCCCACTAGCTATCTACCTTACGTTTGGTAGTGTATATATGTCCATGCCGCTCTTTCACTTTGTCACAGCTTACCCTTCCCCCTCCCCATATCCTCAAGTCCATTCTCTAGTAGATCTGTGTCTTTATTCCTGTCTTACCCCTATGTTCTTCATGACCTTTTTTTCCCTTAAATTCCATATATATGTGTCAGCATACAGTATTTGTCTTTTTCTTTCTGACTTACTTCACTCTGTATGACAGACTCTAGGTCCATCCACCTCATTACAAATAGCTCAATTTCGTTTCTTTTTATCGCTGAGTAATATTCCATTGTATATATGTGCCACATCTTCTTTATCCATTCATCCGATGATGGACACTTAGGTTGTTTCCATCTCTGGGCTATTATAAATAGGGCTGCTATGAACATTTTGGTACATGACTCTTTTTGAATTATGGTTTTCTCAGGGTATATGCCCAGTAGTGGGATTGCTGGGTCATATGGTAGTTCTATTTGTAGTTTTTTAAGGAACCTCCATACCGTTCTCCATAGTGGCTGTACCAATTCACATTCCCACCAGCAGTGCAAGAGTGTTCCCTTTTTTCCACACCCTCTCCAGCATTTATTGTTTCTAGATTTTTTGATGATGGCCATTCTGACTGGTGTGAGATGATATCTCATTGTAGTTTTGATTTGCATTTCTCTAATGAGTAAAGATGTTGAGCATCCTTTCATGTGTTTGTTGGCAGTCTGTATATCTTCTGTGGAGAAATGTCTATTTAGGTCTTCTGCCCATTTTTGGATTGGGTTGTTTGTTTTTTTGTTATTGAGCTGCATGAGCTGCTTATAAATTTTGGAGATGAATCCTTTGTCAGTTGCTTCATTTGCAAATACTTTCTCCCATTCTGAGGGTTGTCTTTTGGTCTTGTTTATGGTTTCCTTTGCTGTGCAAAAGCTTTTAAGTTTCATTAGGTCCCATGTGTTTATTTTTGTCTTTATTTCCATTTCTCTAGGAGGTGGGTCAAAAAGGATCTTGCTGTGATTTATGTCATAGAGTGTTCTGCCTATGTTTTCCTCTAAGAGTTTGATAGTGTCTGACCTTACATTTAGGTCTTTAATCCATTTTGAGCTTATTTTTGTGTATGGTGTTAGGGAGTGATCTAATCTCATACTTTTACATGTCCCTATCCAGTTTTCCCAGCACCACTTATTGAAGAGACTGTCCTTTCTCCACTGTACATTCCTGCCTCCTTTATCAAAGATAAGGTGACCATATGTGCGTGGGTTTATCTCTGGGCTTTCTATCCTGTTCCATTGATCTATCTTTCTGTTTCTGTGCCAGTACCATACTGTCTTGATTACTGTAGCTTTGTGGTATAGTCTGAAGTCAGGGAGCCTGATTCCTCCAGCTCCATTTTTCATTCTCAAGATTGCTTTGGCTATTCGGGGTCTTTTGTGTTTCCATACAAATTGTGAAATTTTTTGTTCTAGTTCTGTGAAAAATGCCAGTGGTAGTTTGATAGGGATTGCATTGAATCTGTAGATTGCTTTGGGTAGTAGAGTCATTTTCACAATGTTGATTCTTCCAATCCAAGAACATGGTACATCTCTCCATCTATTTGTATCATCTTTAATTTCTTTCATCAGTGTCTTATAGTTTTCTGCATACAGGTCTTTTGTCTTCTTAGGTAGGTTTATTCCTAAGTATTTTATTCTTTTTGTTGCAATGGTAAATGGGAGTGTTTCCTTAATTTCTATTTCAGATTTTTCATCACTGATGTATATGAATGCAAGAGGTTTCTGTGCATGAATTTTGTATCCTGCTACTTTATCAAATTAATTGATTAGCTCTAGTAGTTTTCTGGTAGCATCTTTAGGATTCTCTATGTATAGTATCATGTCATCTGCAAACAGTGACAGCTTTACTTCTTCTTTTCCGATTTGGATTCCTTTTATTTCCTTTTCTTCTCTGATTGCTGTGGCTAAAACTTCGAAAACTATGTTGAATAAGAGTGGTGAGAGTGGGCAACCTTGTCTTGTTCCTGATCTTAGTGGAAATGGTTTCAGTTTTTCACCATTGAGGACGATGCTGGCTGTGGGTTTGTCATATATGGCCTTTATTATGTTGAGGAAAGTTCCCTCTATGCCTACTTTCTGCAGGGTTTTTATCATAAATGGGTGTTGAATTTTGTCGAAAGCTTTCTCTGCATCTATTGAGATGATCATATGGTTTTTCTCCTTCAATTTGTTAATATGGTGTATCACGTTGATTGATTTGCGTATATTGAAGAATCCTTGCATTCCTGGAATAAACCCCACTTGATCATGGTGTATGATTGTTTTAATGTGCTGTTGGATTCTGTTTGCTAGTATTTTGTTGAGGATTTTTGCATCTATGTTCATCAGTGATATTGGCCTGTAGTTTTCTTTCTTTGTGACATCCTTGTCTGGTTTTGGTATCAAGGTGATGGTGGCCTCGTAGAATGAGTTTGGGAGTGTTCCTCCCTCTGCTATATTTTGGAAGAGTTTGAGAAGGATAGGTGTTAGCTCTTCTCTAAATGCTTGATAGAATTCGCCTGTGAAGCCATCTGGTCCTGGGCTTTTGTTTGTTGGAAGATTTTTTATCACAGTTTCAATTTCAGTGCTTGTGATTGGTCTGTTCATATGTTCTATTTCTTCCTGAGTCAGTCTTGGCAGGTTGTGCATTTCTAAGAATTTGTCCATTTCTTCCAGGTTGTCCATTTTATTGGCATAGAGTTGCTTATAGTAATCTCTCATGATCTTTTGTATTTCTGCAGTGTCAGTTGTTACTTCTCCTTTTTCATTTCTAATTCTATTGATTTGAGTCTTCTCCCTTTTTTTCTTGATGAGTCTGGCTAATGGTTTATCAATTTTGTTTATCTCCTCAAAGAACCAGCTTTTAGTTTTATTGATCTTTGCTATCGTTTCCTTCATTTCTTTTTCATTTATTTCTGATCTGATTTTTATGATTTCTTCCCTTCTGCTAACTTTGGGATGTTTTTGTTCTTCTTTCTCTAATTGCTTTAGGTGCAAGGTTAGGTTGTTTATTCGAGATGTTTCCTGTTTCTTAAGGTGGGATTGTATTGCTATAAACTTCCCTCTTAGAACTGTTTTTGCTGCATCCCATAGGTTTTGGGTCGTCGTGTCTCCATTGTCATTTGTTTCTAGGTATTTTTTAATTTCCTCTTTGATTTCTTCAGTGATCACTTTGTTATTAAGTAGTGTATTGTTTAGCCTCCATGTGTTTGTATTTTTTACAGCTCTTTTCCTGTAATTGATATCTAGTCTCATAGCATTGTGGTCAGAAAAGATACTTGATACAATTTCAATTTTCTTAAATTTACCAAGGCTTGATTTGTGACCCAAGATATGATCTATCCTGGAGAATGTTCCATGAGCACTTGAGAAAAATGTGTATTCTGTTGCTTTTGGATGGAATGTCCTATAAATATCAATTAAGTCCATCTTGTTTAATGTATCATTTAAAGCTTGTGTTTCCTTATTTATTTTCATTTTGGATGATCTGTCCATTGGTGAAAGTGGGGTGTTAAAGTCCCCTACTATGATTGTGTTACTGTCGATTTCTCCTTTTATGGCTGTTAGTATTTGCCTTATGTATTGAGGTGCTCCTATGTTTGGTGCATAAATATTTACAATTGTTATATGTTCTTCTTGGATCGATCCCTTTATCATTATGTAGTGTCCTTCTTTGTCTCTTCTAGTAGTCTTTATTTTAAAGTCTATTTTGTCTGATATGAGAATTGCTACTCCAGCTTTCTTTTGGTTTCCATTTGCATGGAATATCTTTTTCCATCCCCTTACTTTCAGTCTGTATGTGTCTCTAGGTCTGAAGTGGGTCTCTTGTAGACAGCATATATATGGGTCTTGTTTTTGTATCCATTCAGCCAATCTGTGTCTTTTGGTGGGAGCATTTAGTCCATTTACATTTAAGGTAATTATTGATATGTATATTCCTATTCCCATTTTCTTAATTGTTTTGGGTTCGTTATTGTAGGTATATTCCTTCTGTTGTGTTTCTTGCCTAGAGAAGTTCCTTTAGCATTTGTTGTAAAGCTGGTTTGGTGGTGCTGAACTCTCTCAGCTTTTGCTTGTCTGTAAAGGTTTTAATTTCTCCATCAAATCTGAATGAGATCCTTGCTGGGTAGAGTAATCTTGGTTGCAGGTTTCTCTCCTTCATCACTTTAATTATGTCCTGCCACTCCCTTCTGGCTTGTAGAGTTTCTGCTGAGAGATCAGCTGTTATCCTGATGGGGATTCCCTTGTGTGTTATTTGTTGTTTTTGCCTTGCTGCTTTTAATATGATTTCTTTGTGTTTAATTTTTGACAGTTTGATTAATATGTGTCTTGGCGTATTTCTCCTTGGATTTATTCTGTATGGGACTCTCTGTGCCTCCTGGACTTGATGAACTATTTCCTTTCCCATATTAGGGAAGTTTTCAACTATAATCTCTTCAAATATTTTCTCAGTCCCTTTCTTTTTCTCTTCTTCTTCTGGAACCCCTATAATTCGAATGTTGGTGCGTTTAATGTTGTCCCAGAGGTCTCTGAGACTGTCCTCTTTTTTTTTCATTCTTTTTTCTTTATTTTGCTCTGCAGCAGTTATTTCCACTATTTTATCTTCCACCTCACTTATCCGTTCTTCTGCCTCAGTTATTCTGCTATTGATCCCATCTAGAGTATTTTTTATTTCATTTATTGTGTTTTTAATCGATGCTTGATTCATCTTTAGTTCTTCTAGGTCCTTGTTAACTGTTTCTTGCATTTTGTCTATTCTATTTCCAAGATTTTGGATCTTGGAAATAGAATCTTGGATCATCTTTACCATCATTATTCTGAATTCTTTTTCAGGTAGACTGCCTATTACCTCTTCATTTGTTAGGTCTGGTGGGTTTTTATCTTGCTCCTTCTCCTGCTGTGTGTTTTTCTGTCTTCTCATTTTGCTTATGTTACTGTGTTTGGGGTCTCCTTTTTGCAGGCTGCAGGTTCGTAGTTCCCGTTGTTTTTGGTGTCTGTCCCCAGTGGCTAAGGTTGGTTTAGTGGGTTGTGTAGGCTTCCTGGTGGAGGGGACTAGTGCCTGTGTTCTGGTGGATGAGGCTGGATCTTGTCTTTCTGGTGGGCACGTCCACGTCTGGTGGTGTGTTTTGGGGTGTCTGCAGACTTTTTATGATTTTAGGCCACCTCTCTGCTAATGGGTGGCGTTGTGTTCCTGTCTTGCTAATTGTTTGGCACAGGGTGTCCAGCACTGTAGCTTGCTGGTCGTTGAGTGAAGCTGGGTGCTGGTGTTGAGATGGAGATCTCTGGAAGATTTTTGCCGTTTGATATTATGTGGAGCTGGGAGGTCTCTTGTGGACCAGTGTCCTGAAGTTGGCTCTCCCACCTCAGAGGCACAGCACTGACTCCTGGCTCCTCAATTTGGGATGATTTGTTGTCTATTCATGTATTCCACAGATGCAGGGTACATCAAGTTGATTGTGGAGCTTTAATCCGCTGCTTCTGAGGCTGCTGGGAGAGGTTTCCCTTTCTCTTCTTTGTTCTCACAGCTCCTGGGTCTCAGCTTTGGATTTGGCCCCGCCTCTGCGTGTAGGTCGCCGGAGGGCGTCTGTTCTTCGCTCAGACAGGACAGGGTTAAAGGAGCAGCCTCTTCGGGGACTCTGGCTCACTCAGGCCGGGCGGGAGGGAGGGGCACGGAGTGCGGGGCGAGCCTGCAGCGGCAGAGGTCGGCGTGACGTTGCACCAGCCCGAGGCGCGCCGTGCGTCCTCCCAGGGAAGCCGCCCCTGGATCCCGGGACCCCGGCAGTGGCGGGCTGCACAGGCTCCCGGAAGGGCGGTGTGGACAGTGACCTGCGCTCGCACACAGGCTTCTTGGCGGCGGCAGCAGCAGCCCCAGCGTCCCACACCCGTCACTGGGCTCCGCGCTTTCAGTCGCGACTCGCGCCCGTCTGTGGAGCCCCTTTAAGCAGCGCTCTTAATCCCCTCTCCTCGTGCACCAGGAAACCAAGAGGGAAGAAAAAGTCTCTTGCCTCTTCGGCAGCTCTAGAGTTTTCCCGGACTCCCTCCCGGCTAGCTGTGGCACATTAGCCCCCTTCAGGCTGAGTTCTCGCCGCCAGCCCTAGTCCTCTCCCTGCGCTCTGACTGAAGCCCGAGCCTCAGCTTCCAGTGCCGCCCGCCCCGGCGGGCGAGCAGACAAGCCTCTCGGGCTGGTGAGTGCCGCTCAGTACCGATCCTCTGTGCGGGAATCTCTCTGCTTTGCCCTACTCAGGTATGTGGGGAGTTTCTTGCCTTTTGGGAGGTCTGGGGTCTTCTGCCAGCGTTCAGTAGGTGTTCTCTATACATCAATTTTAAAAGTCACCTCATTAACATGACAAAAGGCACCCTTATTGCTCTCATCATGCAGGAAATTCCAATGGTATTAGGAGCTCTTTGCCCGAAATGGGGACAAAGACCAAATACATATTTTTTATTATAAATTATAATATCACAGCTTTAAAGAAGACTTTCCAGAGGAGGAGATGCTTGAACTGTGTGGGGTTTTTTTTTCATTTATTGAGGTAACATTGGTTTATAACATTATATAAGTTTCACGTGTACAACATTATATTTCGACTTCTATATACACTACAGCATGCTCACCACCAAAAGCTTAGTTTCCTCCATCACCATAGGGTTGATCTTCTTAACTCATTTCATCCTCCACCCATTCCATTTCCCTTCTGGTAACCTGTACTATGTTCTCTGTACCTATGTTTTTGTTTTTGTTTGGTTTAGTTTGTTCACTTATTTTTTTTAATTCGGTTTTATTTATGCAGTATTTTATTTATATGTTTGTTTTTTATATTCCACAACTAAATGAGATTCATATGGTATTTGACTTTCTCTGTCTGACTTATTCCATTTAGCATAATACCCTCTAGATCTACCCATGTTGTCACAAATGTCAAGATTTCATATTTCATGACTGAGTAGTAGTCCAGTGTGTGTGTGTCACACACATTCTTTATCCTTTCATTCATTGATGGGCATTTAGGTTGTTTCAATATCTTGACTATTGTAAATAATGCTGCAAGGAACAGAGGGGTGCATATATTTTTTTCAGATTAGTGTTTTGATATTCTCTGGATAAATGCCCAGAAGTGAAATAGCTGAATCATATGGTAGTTCTATTATTAATTTTTTGAGGAATCTTTAGACTGTTTTTCATAGTGACTGCACCAATTTACATGAACACCAACAGTTTACGAGTGTTCAGTGCAATCCCTATCAAAATTCCAATGACATTTTTCATAGAAATAGAATTATAAAATCCTAAAATTTATATGGAACCACAAAAGACCCCGAATAGCCACAGCAATCAGAGAGGAAAAAGAAATAAAAGGAATCCAAATTGGAAAAGAAGAAGTAAAATTGTCACTGTTTGCAGATGACATGATACTATACATAGAGAATCCTAAAGATGCTACCAGAAAACTACTAGAGCTAACCAATGAATTTGGTAAAGTAGCAGGATACAAAATTAGTGCACAGAAATCTCTTGCATTCCTAGACACTAATGATGAAAAATCAGAAAGAGAAATTAAGGAAACACTCTCATTTATGATTGCAACAGAAAGAATAAAATACCTAGGAATAAACCTACCTAAGGAGACAAAAGACCTGTAGGCAGAAAACTATAAGACATTGATGAAAGAAATTAAAGATGATACAAACAGATGGAGAGATATACCATGCTCTTGGATTGGAAGAATCAACATTGTGAAAATGACTCTACTGCCCAAAGCAATATACAGATTCAATGCAATCTGTATCAAGCTACCAATGCCATTTTTCACAGAACTAGAAAAAAGAATTTCACAATTGGTATGGAAACACAAAAGACCCTGAAGAGCCAAAGCAATCTTGAGAAAGAAAAACGGAGCTGGAGGAGTCATGCTCCCAGACTTCAGACTATACTACAAACCTACAGTCATCAAGATAGTATGGTACTGGCACAAAAACAGAAATATAGATCAATGGAACAGGATAGAAATCCCAGAGATAAACCCACTCACTTATGGTCACATTATCTTTGATAAAGGAGGCAAGAATATACAATGGAGAAAAGACAGCCTCTTCAATAAGTGGTGCTGGGAAAACTGGACAGCTATATGTAAAAGAATGAAATTAGAATGAACTAAAAATGGATTAAAGATCTAAATGTAAGGCCAGACACTATAAAACTCTTAGAAGAAAACGTAGGCTGAACACTCTATGACATAAATCACAGCAAGATCCTTTTTGACCCACCTCCTAGAGAAATGGAAATAAAAACAAAAATAAACAAATGGGACCTAATGAAACTTAAAAGCTTTTGCACAGCAAAGGAAGCCATAACCAAGACAAAAAGATAACCCTCAGAATGGGAGAAAATATTTGCAAACGAAGCAACTGACAAAGGATTAATCTCCAAAATATATAAACAGCTCATGCAGCTCAATAACAAAAAGACAAACAACCCGGAGATCGGTTCAAGATGGCGTAGTAGAAGGACATGCTCTCACTCCCTCTTGAGAGGGCACCAGAATCACAGCTAACTGTTGAACAATCATCGGACAGGAAGACACTGGAACTCACCAAAAAAGATACCCCACATCCAAAGACAAAGGAGAAGCCACAATGAGACGGTAGGAGGGGTGCAATCACAATAAAATCAAATCCCATAACTGCTGGGTGGGTGACTCACAAACTGGAGAACACTTATACCACAGAAGACCACCCACTGGAGTGAAGGTTCTGAGCCCCATGTCAGGCTTCCCAACCTGGGGGTCCAGCAACGGGAGGAGGAATTCCTAGAGAATCAGACCTTGAAGGCTAGCTGGATTTGATTGCAGGACTTTGACAGGACTGGGGGAAACACAGACTCCATGCTTGGAGGACACACACAAATTAGTGTGAACATCGGGACCCAGGGGAAGGAGCAGCGACCCCATGGGAGACTGAACCAGACCTACCTGCTAGTGCTAGAGGGTCTCCTGCAGAGGCAGGGGATGGCCGTGGCTCACTGTGGGGACAAGGACACTGGCAGCAAAGGTTCTGGGAAGTACTCCTTGGTGTGAGCCCTCCCAGAGTCTGCCATTAGCCCCACCAAAGAGCTGGGTATGCTCCAGTGCAGGGTTGCCTCAGGCCAAACAACCAACAAGGAGGGAACCCAGCCCCACCCATCAGCCAAAAGGTGAATTAAAGTTTTACTGAGCTCTGCCCACCAGAGCAACACCCAGCTCTACCCACCACCAGTCCCTCGCATCAGGAAGCTTGCACAAGCCTCTTAGATAGCCTCATCCACCAGAGGGAAGAGAGCAGAAGCAAGAAGAACTACAATTCTGCAACCTGTGGAAGAAAAAACACATTCACAGAAAGACAGACACAATGAAAAGGCAGAGGACTTTGTACCAGATGAAGGAAAAAGATAAAACCCCAGAAAAACAACTAAATGAAATGGAGATAGGCAACCTTCCAGAAAAAGAATTCAGAATAATGATAGTGAAGATGATCGAGAACCTCGGAAAAAGAATGGAGGCAAAGATCGAGAAGATGCAAGAAATGTTTAACAAAGACCTAGAAGAATTAAAGAACAAACACCTAGAAGAATTAAAGAACAAACAAACAGAGATGAACAATACAATAACTGAAATGAAAAATACACCAGAAAGAATCAATAGCAGAAAAACTGAGGCAGAAGAATGGATAAGTGACCTGGAAGACAGAATGGTGGAATTTACTGCCACGGAACAGAATAAAGAAAAAAGAATGAAAAGAAATGAAGACAGCCTAAGAGACCTCTGGGACAACATTAAACGCACCAACATTCGCATTATAGCAGTCCCAGAAGGAGAAGAGAGAGAAAGGACCCGAGAAAATATTTGAAGAGATTATAGTCGAAAATTTCCCTAACATGGGAAAGGAAATACCCACCCAAGTCCAGGAAGTGCAGAGAGTCCCAGGCAGGATAAACCCAAGGAGAAACATGCTGAGACACAGTAATCAAATTGACAAAAGTTAAAGAGAAAGAAAAATTATTGAAAGCAACAAGGGAAAAATGACAAATAATATACAAGGGAACTCCCATAAAGTTAACAGCTGATTTCTCAGCAGAAACTCTACAAGCCAGAAGAGACTGGCATGATATATTTAAAGTAATGAAAGGGAAGAACCTACAACCAAGATTACTCTACCTGGCAAGAATCTCATTCAGATTTCACGGAGAAATCAAAAGCTTTACAGCCAAGCAAAAGCTAACAGAATTCAGCACCACCAAACCAGCTCTACAACAAATGCTAAAGGAACTTCTTTAGGTGGGAAACACAAGAGAAGAAAAGGACCTACAAAAACAAACCCATAAGAATTAAGAAAATGGTAATAGGAACATACATATCGATAACTACCTTAAACGTGAATGGATTAAATGCTCCAACCAAAAGCCAGAGGCTCGCTGAATTGATACAAAAACAAGACCCATATATATTCTGTCTACAAGACGCCCACTTCAGCCCTACGGACACATACAGACTGAAACTGAGGGGATGGAAAAAGATATTCCATGCAAATGGAAATCAAAAGAAAGCTGGAGTAGCAATACTCAGATAAAATAGGCTTTGAAATAAAGAATGTTACAAGAGACAAGGAAGGACACCACATAATGATCAAGGGATCAATCCAAGAAGAAGATATAACAATTATAAATATATATGCACCCAACATAGGAACACCTCAATACATAAGGCAACTGCTAACAGCTATAAAGAGGAAATCGACAGTAACACAATAATAGTGGGGGAGTTTAACACCTCACTTACACCAGTGGACAGATCACCCAGACAGAAAATTAATAAGGAAACACAAGGTTTAAATGACACAATAGACCAGATAGATTTAATTGATATTTATAGGACATGCCATCCAAAAACAGCAGATTACACTTTCTTCTCAACTGCACACGGAACATTCTCCAGGATAGATCACATCTTGGGTCACAAATCAAGCCTTGGTAAATTTAAGAAAATTGAAATCATATCAAGCATCTTTTCTGACCACAACACTATGAGATTAGAATCAATTACAGGGAAAAAAACGTAAAAAACACAAACACATGGAGGCTAAACTATACATTACTAAACAACCAAGAGATCACTGAAGAAATCAAAGAGGAAACCAAAAAATACCTAGAGACAAATTACAAGGAAAACACGACAACCCAAAACCGATGGGATGCAGCAAAAGAAGTTCTAAGAGGGAAATTTATAGCAATACAAGCCTACCTCAAGAAACAAGAAAAATCTCAAATAAACAATCTAACCTTACACCTACAGGAACTAGAGAAAGAAGAACAAACAAAACCCAAAGTTAGTAGAAGGAAAGAAATCATAAATATCAGAGCAGAAATAAATGATATAGAAACAAAGAAAACAATAGCAAAGATCAATAAAACTAAAAACTGGTTCTTTGAGAAGATAAACAAAATTGATAAACCTTTAGCCGGACTCATCAAGAAAAAGAGGAAGAGGTCTCAAATCAATAAAATTAGAGGGCTTCCCTGGTGGTGCAGTGGTTGAGAGTCTGCCTGCCGATGCAGGGGACGTGAGTTTGTGCCCCGGTTCGGGAAGATCCCACATGCCGCGGAGCAGCTGGGCCCGTGAGCCATGGCTGCTGAGCCTGCGCGTCCAGAGCCTGTGCTCCACAATGGGAGAGGCCACAACAGTGAGAGGCCTGCGTACTGCAAAAATAAATAAATAAAATAAAATAAAATAAAATTAGAAATGAAAAAGGAGAAGTTTCAACAGACACCACAGAAATACAAAGCATCACAAGAGACTACTACAAGCAAGTCTACGCCCAAAAAATGGACAACCTGGGAGAAATGGACAAATTCTTAGCAAGGTATAACCTTCCGAGACTGAACCAGGAAGAAATAGAAAATATGAACACACCAATCACAAGTAATGAAATTGAAACTGTGATTTAAAATTGTCCAACAAACAAAGGTCTAGGACCAGAAGGCTTCACAGGTGAATTCTATCAAACCTTTAGAGAAGAGCTAACACCCATCCTTCTCAAACTCTTGCAAAAAATTGCAGAGGAAGGAAAACTCCCAAACTCATTCTAAGAGGCCACCATCACCCTGATACCAAAACCAGACAAAGATACTACAAAAAAAGAAAATTACAGACCAATATCACTGATGAATATAGATGCAAAAATCCTCAACAAAATACTAGCAAACAGAATCCAACAACACATTAAAAGGATCATACACCATGATCAAGTGGGATTTATCCCAGGGATGCAAGCATTCCTCAATATACGCAAATCAATCAATGTGATACACCGTGTTAACAAATTGAAGAATAATAGGCATATGATCATCTCAATAGATGCAGAAAAAGCTTTTGACAAAATTCAACACCCATTTATGAGAAAAACTCTCTAGAAAGTGGGCATAGAGGGAACCTACCTCAACATAATAAAGGCCATATATGACAAACCCACAGCAAACATCATTCGCAATGGTGAAAAACTGAAAGCATTTCCACTAAGATCAGGAACAAGACAAGGATGTTCACTCTTGCCACTATTATTCAACATAGTTTTGGAAGTCCTAGCCATGACAATCAGAGATGAAAAAGAAGTAAAAGGAATACAAATCGGAAAAGAAGAAGTAAAACTGTCACTGTTTGCTGATGACATGATACTATACATAGAAAATCCTAAAGATGCCACCAGAAAACTACTAGAACTAATCAATGAATTTGGTAAGGTTTCAGGATACAAAATTAAGGCACAGAAACCTCTGGCATTCCTATACACCAACAACGAAAAATCAGAAAGAGAAATTAAGGAAACACTCTCATTTACCACTGCAACAAAAAGAATAAAATACCTAGGAATAAACCTGCCTAAGGAGGTGAAAGACTTGTACTCAGAAAACTATAAAACACTGATGAAAGAAATCAAAGATGACATACACAGACGGAGAAATATACTATGTTCTTTGGATTGGAAGAATCAATATTGTGAAAATGATTATACTACCCAAAGCAATCTACAGAGTCAATGCAATCCCTATCAAATTACCAATGGCATTCTTCACAGAATTAGAAAAAAATTTTTTACAATTCATATGGAAACACAAAAGACCCCGAGTAGCCATAGCAATCTTGAGAAAGAAAAACGGAGTTGGAGGACTCAGGCTCCCCAACTTCAAACTATACCACAAAGCTACAGTAATCAAGACAGTATGGTACTGGCACAAGAACAGAAATATTGATCAGTGTTAGAGTATAGAATACCCAGAGATAAACCCACGCACATAAGGGCACTTAATTTAGGACAAAGGAGGCAAGATCACACAACGGAGAAAAACAGCCTCTTCAATATGTGGTGCTGGGAAAACTGGACAGCTACCTGTAAAAGAATGAAATTAGAACACTCCTTAACACTATACACAAAAATAAACTCCAAATGGATTCAAGATTTCAATCTAAGACCAGAAACTATAAAATTCTTAGAGGAAAACAGGAAAAACACCGTTTGACATAAACCACAGCAAGATCTCTTTTGACCCACCTCCTAGAGTAACGGATAAAAACAAAAATAAATAAATTGGACTTAATTAAACTAAAAAGCTTTTGCACAGCAAAGGAAACCATAAACAAGACAAAAAGACAACCCTCAGGATGGGAGAAAATATTTGCAAATGAAACAAGAGACAAAGGATTAATCTCCAAAGTATACAAAACAGCTCATGGAGCTCAATATCAAAAAAACAAACAACCCAATCCAAAAATGGGCAGACCACCTAAATAGACATTTCATCAAGGAAGACATACATATGGCCAAGAAGCACATGAAAAGATGCTCAACATCACTAATAATTAGAGAAATGCAAGTCAAAACTACAGTGAGGTATCACCTCACACCGGTCAGAATGGCCATTTTCAAAAATCTAGAAACTATAAATGCTGGAAAGGGTGTGGTGAAAAGGGAACCCTCCTGCACTGTTGGTGGTAATGTAAATTGTTACAGCCACTGTGGAGAACAGTATGGAGGTTCCTTAAAAAACTAAAAATAGAACTACCATATGACCCAGCAATCCCACTACTGGGCATATACCCTGAGAAAACCATAATTCAAAAAGAGTCACGTACCACAACATTCAATGCAGCTCTATTTACAATAGCCAGGACATGGAAGCAACCTAAGTGTCCATCGACAGATGAATGGAGAAAGAAGATGTGGCACATATATACAATGGCATATTACTCAGCCATTAAAAGAAACGAAATTGAATTATTTGTAGTGAAGTGGATGGACCTAGAGACTGTCATACAGCGTGAAGTAAGTCAGAAAGAGAAAAACAAATACCGTATGCTAACACATATATATGGAATCTAAAAAAAAACTGACACTGATGAACCTAGTTGCAGGGCAGGAATAAAGAGGTAGACACAGAAAATGGACATGAAGCTGGGAAGGCAAAGCTAGGGCGAAGTGAGAGTAGCACTGACATATATACACGACCGAATGTAAAATAGGTGGCTGGTGGAAAGCAGCAGCATAGCACAGGGAGATCGGCTTGGTGCTTTTCGATGACATAGAGGGGTGGGATAGGGAGGATGGGAGGGAGGCTCAAGAGGGAGGGGATATGGGGACATGCATATGCATATGGCTGATTTGCTTCGTTGTACAACAGAAGCTAACACAGTATTGTGAAGCAATTATATTCCAATAAAGATCTATTAAAAAATAATAATAAATAAAGAGACCTAGGAATGAAGGCTCCTGGTCTAGGAATGCATAAGAGCATGGCTGGTCAAGAGGGACCCAAGTCCTTGACTGCAACTGTCTTGAGCAACTTCAGTGTATTGGCTGTGCACAAAGTCTGGTGTGGGGAGGACAGATTTCCTGTTTGAAGCTAATATCCTTGAGGTAATTGCCTATGGTTGGGCCTGAAAAATCACACACAGCTTTTTACCTACAAGCCAGACTCCTCAATAACTACAATAATTTTGCTGGATTTAACTCATGTTATATATGAATATTTCAAAATGAATAAAGGTATAATAGAGTGATGAAGACCCTACTCGTTCTAAGGAGACAGATAGTTTTAAAAATTTATATGTTGAGACCAATCAGATCAGAAGTCCCCACAATTAACAAAAAGCTTTCCATCCCTTATGACCATCTTGAGGGTTTGATTTAATGTAAAAAACACAGTGACTCTTTAAATGCCTTCTCAGAGACAAATGAGGGCATTGCTAAGCCAGTATCTAGTGAGAATGTTCCTCATAGGTCCGTATTCTTAGGGAATGCAAAGGTAACACCTCTATCTTTTACTTCAGGCCCTGATGAGTCTGTGGCAATCACCTGGATCCTCTCTCTTCATCCCTGGGGTCAAAAATTGGATTGTTTAAGGAAGTAAAATGACTAGGTTTGAAATCGATTTCTTTGGCTTCTTGTCACTCTAAAGATGTTGGTTATTTTTTTTTCTAGAGATTGTATTAACGGAACACTGTTATTACTTCACCGTAGTAATTTATATGATTAGTAGCCAATCAATTCAGCAGGAGAAAATGCCACAGGGTCAGTTCCCTCCACACTTTCTCTTGCACCAGGGTGAAGGATCTTTCTAAATCAGAGATCCTCAGTGGAATTTTGTGTTGACAGGGAGGGCACAGATAGACTTGAGGTGATACGGTTTTCTTTTGTTACAGTAGAGGAAGGGATCCTGGCCCTTGGCTATGCCAAGTTGGTGAGGATAATGTAAAAAAGAGTGCTCTTAGAAGGTCGAGCTTTCCTTATCCCTGTGGCAGTTACATGCCCTTTACCTCAAGGACAGGAAAAGGGTTCAGAGAGGGAGATGAATTTGAAAGAGGATGAAGGTAAAGGAAAAGAATTTTATCACCCTTCTATTCTGTTGCTTCTCAAATATAAATCCTTAAGTGGCTTTTCAGTGAACTAAGATTTGGGACATCTAGCAGAGGCTTGAAGTTATAAGCTGAAACTGGTTCCACGAGGGCAGGCTCCAAGGAGAAAAGTAAAATAGGGTAGGGAAAGCCTCGTGCATGGGTAGAGTCCAGGTTCATCACATCCTTCCTTGTACAAAGAGCCCTTCTTTGTAGGGTATGTAGTACACTGAGCTCCAGGTAACAATTTCTTCTGAGTAAACAAGAGGGTCAAAGCCCTCACCCCACTAACCCTAACACTTTGATCCATATTTGGGGATGGTCAGTATGTTCCCTGGTGTCCAGAGTCTTGAAATGTGGTAGGAGAGGGTTAACATTTTCTTTTCTGGAGAAATAGGAAATAGTTTGAGTTGAAATCACAGGAAGGAACAAATGATACTGTCAATCAGGACTCCTGTACCATTTGCATATCTCCTATCTATTCACTTTCCAATCACAGGTATGTTCACAGGAAGCCCAGAAATGGCTACAGCCTTCAAAATCATAAGCTCCAAGGAGCCCAGCACCAGCCCAGAAATGAAGTACACTCCGGGAAATTCTTGGAATACTTCAACAGCAACTGTCCCTATGAAGGCCACAGTGGAACCAGTCACACTTCAGTCCACAGCCATAGAGAGTGGCAGCATCAGCCTCCCTCACCTGCCCACAGGATTCATGACACCAGCCAAGTCACCAACAAAAGGGACAGCAACTACAGAATGGGTCTCACTCTCCCCATCTGCGGTTTGGGCCAACCCCCATCTTGGGACTCCAGAAGGGGCCAAAAAGTCATTGGGCACAGTGTCCTCTGTCTCCCGAGACTCAAATCCTAAAGGCAACATAGGGACTGGTCCACAAACAAGCCCAACTCTGATTCCAAGGACAACTGGAATGAATTTATCCATGTGGCTTGGCTCCACTGGAGGGACCACCGTGGACACACATGTCTCTCTGAACACATCTTCCACTGGTCCTGAAGACTCTGTGGCCATCCCGGACTCTGTGACAACCCAGAGGGTAACCATGAGCTCAGTGACAGATAAATCTGAATTTATAACCAAGACAAGGGTCAACATCACAGTCATTCCTTCCACTGTTCTGAGTAAAGATACAATGACAGATGAACAACAGGCAAGTATATCTGTGAGTGAGGCTTATTCATCAGCTAGCCCATGGTCAGAGCAGACAACTGGGAGTAACCTGATTCTTGGTAAATCCCCTGAGGCCAAAGACACATTGCATAAAACCTCCGTAGAACAAACCACATTAGCATCTCTGACCTCTGAAAGCCAAGACATTACCAGCATCACCAATGCCTCAGGAGGAAAAATGAGCTCTTCACCATCTGTCACATTCCCCTCCGTGGGGTCTACGACACTGGCGACCATCACAAGTGTAGTAACTAGTGATGTTGCCTCTACTCTTGGGCAACTATCACAGACCTCATATCCTGCAGGAGTGAGCAACATGGAGGTAACCATAGCTCCCACTCCACTTGTTACCACCACCATCACCACTATGGAAACCAATTCAGTCCTGACTACCATGCCCGGCCCAAAAGGAAGTGGGAGCACCACGGACAGCACCCTGGCTACAGAGACCAGCACATCTGCCCTACAGCACCCGCCCACCTGGTCATCCACAGCTGCTCCTGCCCCAACATCAGGCCCCAGGACTATCACAGACATGGCTTCAATCTTGGAAGTCACAGGTT
The DNA here is from genome assembly GCF_964165515.1 of Mesoplodon bidens. NCBI lineage: Eukaryota > Metazoa > Chordata > Mammalia > Artiodactyla > Ziphiidae > Mesoplodon > Mesoplodon bidens. The sequence continues at coordinate 141,637,830 of NC_138160.1, forward strand.
CTCCTAAAGCAATTTCTGCAATGAGCACAACTTCATCCATAGCGTCAAGCACTGAATCAGGCTCTGTGTCTACCCACCATGGCCTTGTGACTGTCATTGGAACCAGCCTAGCCATCCCATCCTCCTTTGCTTCAGCTGAAAAGACAGAGGCCAGCACAAGTGTAAGGACATTGAGTCCTTTAGACACAACTGCATCTATGCCCATCTCAACTTCTGGTGTCGAGAGGATGAGCACCTCAGTTCCTGACATTTTAAGCACAAATTGGACTCCCAGTAGAAGAGAAACAGAAGCCTTGCATGTTTCAGTGGCTTCTATGGACCATCCAAATACAAAGACTATCCCAAAGATCCTCCCATCCACTCCTCTGCCTGATTCTCTGTCCACTCTTGACTGGGCCACTGGGAGTTCTGTGTCATCAGCCATAACCTCTGCCTCAGTTCTTCAGGAGGTTACAACTCCTTCAGGACTCCCTTTGGAGAACATGATCAGCCCAACTACCTCACAGCTGCCCTCCTCCATAGAGGACATTACAAGTGAGGTCACACCTGTTACAATGGTAAATAGCTCTAAAGTCACTTTATCAGGGAGGCCAGATCTTGCCAGCAAAGAAGTAGAGCAGAGTTCTACCCAGCTTCACATCACAGCTTCTGCAGATCCAGGGTATATGTCTAGACCAGAAGCAACAACTCTGGATTTAATCCCATACACAGTAAGAACTCCATATCCAACTCCCTGGGTGAATGGGATAAGGACTCCTACAACAGAGGCAAGAGCTACATCTCATTCCTGGATGGGGGAAGAAGAATCAAGCTCAAGCACATCTCTGAACACCGAGGTGATAAATGTCTCTTCTGTCTCAGGAGGGACCATCAAGGAGGTTACTGACTCTCCAGGCTTATTAAAGACCACAGATCTACTGGGCATAAGCTTGGAATCTGGGACAACTTGGAAAAATGGCACATATGAGAGAATAGACACTTCTGAACCTACCACAGACAAAGAGACAATTCACCCATCTACAAACACAGTAGATACAACAGTATGGCCCTCAAATTCTGAACATGATCTTCATTCCACTGTCCCAGCCCACTCAGAGTCATCCATGGGTACATATCCAATGAATACTACCTCCATCATGCTGAATACCATTGTTTCCACATCAGCAACTACCTGGCCAGAATCCACAAGGGCTGGAAGAGAGCTTGATTACCCCCTGACCACTGAACTGAGGGAATCCAGTATTTACATGGATACCAACTCAACCGCAGAGATAAGCAGTGTCCATTCCCTAAGTTCTTTTGCTACTACTAGGGTGTCCGGGAGAGAAGTCACTACCTCTGACAGAATTTCCAGCCCAGATCTAGCTCAGTCCACAAGGTCATTAGACATCACCAGGTCCTCTACCTTCCCTGACATAATAGACTCTGAAAGAATGACCATCACCATGCAAACAGGTCCTTCTGGGACTACATTGCTGGGTGCACCTACCATGGACACATTAGCCACAGCCTCCTTGTCAGGGACTTACTTGGCTGTGACTCAGGGATTTCCACAGTCAAAGATAACCACTCAAATGAGCAAAGGTCCTGAAGGTGTGTCATGGACAAACCCTCTCTCTGTGGGAGAAACCACCTCTTCTTCCTCTTCCCTAGCACCTATCTCTGACACAACCTCATCTTCTCATGTTTTGTTGACATCACAAGGGCAAAGTACCACCTCTACTCTACCTGTGACCTCAGGTCTCTTGCCTGAGAACTTTGGCTTGGGGAAGACCAGAGACATGTTGAAGACGAGTTTGGAAACTGATACCAATTTACCCCCAAATTTGAGGAGTAGTTCAGATGAGATGTTTGTTACCACAGATATAGAAGCAATTCATCCTTCCACAAACACAGCAATGACACATGTAGAGACTACCAGTCGTGAACATGAATCACATTCTCCTGTCCTGGCCCACACACAGCCATCCAAAGCTACATCTTCAGTGGTTACCTCCTCTACCATGTGGGACACTACTGCTCCCACATCAATGTCTGGCTCATCTGAGACTATAAAGATTGAGAGAGAGTCAGTGTCCTCTCTGAATACTGGACTTAAGGAGACAAGTACCTACCAGGAGACCAGCTCTGCTACAGAGACAAGCACTGTCATTTCCAATGTGTCCACAAATGATGCTACTACTGAGGTCACCAGGACACAAGTTACCTCCTCTAGAAGGATATCCATCCCAAACCCTGCTCACTTCAAAACTTCTCCAAACACACCTACAGAAAGCAGAACCAGCCCCTCTATATCCATGTTCATGACAGAATCTTCGGGAATGACCATCACCACCCAAACTGGTCCCCCAGGGGCTACATCACAGGATACACTTACCTTGGACATATTGACCAAGGTCTCTGGGGCAGGGACTCATTCGAATGTGACTCAGAGTTTTACACACTCAGAGATGACCACTCTCAGAAGCAGAGGTCCTGAGGGTGTGTCTTGGACAAGCCCTGCCTCTGTGGAAAAAACCAGGTCTCGCTCTTCCCTAGAACCCATCCTTGCCACATCCTCACCTTCTCCTGCACCTTTCACATTACAAGGGAATAGTACCTTCTCTCCTGTTTCCATGACCTCAGTTCTCACCTCTGGCTTGAGAAAGACCACAGAAATTTTGGACACAAGCTTGGAACCTGTGACCAGTACACCTGAAAGTGTGAACAACGTCTTGCATGAGATACTGACCACTTCAGAAGCCACCACAGATACAGAAACAATTCATTCTTCAACAAGAACATCAGTAACCGATATAGAGATCCCTAGTTCAGCACATAAATCACAGTTCACAGTCCCAGCCAACACAGAGCCATCTAAAGCCACATCTGCAATGGTTATCTCTTCTACCATAAGGGACATCACTGTCTCCATGTCAATTTCAGACTCTTCCGAAACTACAAAGACTGTGACAGAGTCAATATCCTCCTTGACCCCTGGACTGAGGGATACCAGCACCTATCAGGAGAAAACCTCAAGTAGAGATCCTTCCAAAAACACAGCCATAACCAATGTGGCGACCAGCAGTTATGAACATGAATCACGTTCCTTTGTCTCAACTGACTCAGAACCATCCAAAGCTGTATTTCCAATGAATACAGCCACCACCATAGGGAAAACCACAGTTTCCACCCCAAAGTCTAGCTACTCTGACACTACAAGAATTGAGACTGAGACAAGTCCCTCCTTAATGTTTGGACTAAGGGAAACCAGCACTTCCAAGGAAACCAACTCATCCACAGAGCCAACCATTAGCCTTCCTGGTGTGAACATTAGTTCTATTACTAAGGTGACAAGGACAGAAGACATCTCCTCTAGTGGTGTACTCAATCCAAGCCCTGCTATTTCCACCATGTCACCAATAAACTCCACAGAAATCATCACAAAACTTTTCACTTTACCCACAATGACAAAATCAACAAAAAACACTGTAACCACTGAAACAGGTCTTCCTGCAGCTACATCACAGGGCATACTTCCCTGGGACACATCAACCAAAACATCCATGGTAGGGATCCATGCAGCAGTGACTCAGAGACATCTACACACAAAGCTGATGTCTGCCATTAGCAGAGGTGCTGAGGTTGTGTCTTGGCCAAGCCCTGCCTCTGTGAAAGAAACTGGCTCTCCATCTTCCCCATTGATTGAACCTGCTATGACAACACCCTCACCTCAGCCATCCACATTACCAGGGAGGAGCCCCTCCTCTCCTACCCCTGTGACCTCATTTCTCACCCATGGTCTGGAGAAAACCAAAGACACATTGGGTACAAGTGTGGAAGCTGTATCCAATTCACCTTCAAGTGATATCGGCACAACCATTGAGATACTGTCCACCTCTGAGGTCTCCACAGGTACAGATGCAATTCAGCCCTCCAAAAACACAGCTGGGACCCACCGGGCCAACACAAGTTCTGGACATGAAGCACATTCCTCTGCCCCAGCTGACTCAGAGCCATCCAATGTCATGTCCCCAATGGTTACTCCTTCCCCCTCTAGGGACACCCATGTTTCTACATCAATGCCTCACTCTTTAGAAACTACAATGTTTGAGATAGACTCAACATCCTCTCTGACTCCTGATCTGAGGAAGACCAGCACCGTCCAGCAGAACAGCTCAGCCACAGAGAAAATCGCCGTCTTTGGGAAGACCAAAGACAGATTGGGTACAACCTTGGGAGCAGTGACCACGTTACCTCCAACTTTGAGTAGTCCCACAGTTGAGATAATTTCCACCTCTGAATTCTCCATAGATACAGCGAAAAGTCTTCCTCCCACATACACAATAATGAGTACTGTGGGTTCCAGCAGTTCTGGACATGAACTAAGTTCCTCTGTCCCAATTTTTCCTGAGTCCTCCAGCACCACATATCCTATGGGTCCTGCTTCTTCCGTGTATGAGACCACTCTTTCCACATCAATGCTTTCCTCCTTTGAGATGAAGACACTTTCCCATCTGACTCCTAGACTGAAGGAGACAAGAATAGCCTTGGATTCCAGCTCAAGCACACTCACAAACACACCTTCATCGCCTCTGTCCACCCATGGTTTGAAGGGTCCCAGGACTGATGCTACGTCTTCTGTGAAAGTATCAGCACCAGATCAGCCTCTGTCTACACAGTATACTGACATTCCAGTGGAAACAGTCACACGCTTTTACACTTCTCCCTCCATTACAGGGTCTGCTGGCATAACTGTCCCAGAATCCAATCTTTCTGTGCCTGTATCAGAAAATACACATTACCTAAGCACAGATATGCTGTCTTCAGCTGAGACCATTTTTGCTAATAACACACTAACACCTTCTTTGTCAGAGGCCATGGCTTCCTTTGCTACATCTGGAGTTCCAGGTGCCATCTCAGTCAGTCCATTTTCTAGGACAGAATCAGGCCCTGGGGATGCTACTATGCCCACCACTGCAGAGAGTCTACCTTCTTCAGCTTCAATACCATTCCCCTCTTTGACCTTCCGTACCACTGATTCTTCAACCAGCCCACTCCCCCATTGGATTACTTCCTCACCAGCTACCCCAAGAACAGTAGACACCAACCTTGAGGCAGAGAGCCGAAGCACTGCTGCATTACCCTTGGTTACAGCCAGTACTTTGCAGACTTGGACCCAGCCAGTCAGGACATCTTTACCACCCATTATGGGTACCAGAATGACAGAGAGTGTTGGTTTGGGAACAGTGACAAGTTCTTCTCAAGTTCTTCCACACTCAACCCAGTTGTCAAGTAAGGACCCATTGCTCCTACGCTCTCATTATTTGGGGCTCATAGAAAATGGCTTCTTTTCCGACAGGTAAAAAGGAGTTAATTAGGAGTTTATTACTGCACCAGAAATTCCTTTAGCAAACATATATGTTGATCTATTTTCATGTCCAGGCATTGAAATAAGCACTGGGGAAACAAAGCTAAATAAGCAAGTAGTTGAATAATTATAGTACCATGATGGATGTTGTAACATTACAGCTAATGTTGATGATGACAATAATGATAACAACAAATGTTTATAGAACACTTATTCTGCATCAAATGCTATTCTATTAAGTTCCTCATTGGAAGACAGTTTGAGAAGGGACTATTATAAGCCCATTCTACAAATGAGTCAACTGATACAGAGAGAGGTTGAGTAATTTGATCAAGATCATTAAAGCTGGTAAGTGATAAGAACTCAGACTATATGGCACTAGGAACCCATGTTCTTAGCCATTAGGCTAGGCAGGAGTGGTCTGAGAGATAGGAGAAAAAGCAAGAGATTCTGGCCTCACAGAAGCCAGAGGAAGAGAGAGTTTTAGGAAGGAGGGATGGTCAGTTCCATCAAATGCTACAGAATAGCCAAATTGAAATGAGGTGAGGTGAAATGACCCAACATGTGGGTCCTCAGGGATTCTAATGAAGGGAGCATCAGTGAGTTTTAGAGGACTGAAACAGCAGATAAAATAATACATAGATAAAAGGAGAGATTCCTCCTTTAAACTAACCATGTTTCTATATTGAGAAGAGAGTCAGCAAGGGAGAAGGGAAAGAAAAAGGTGAGTGAATGAAAATCGAGGGAACAAAGTACCTATGGATGTGGGAGGTACTTAGGACCTAGGAGGAGAAACACCACCTCCAAAAGAACAGTAGATGAGGTAGGGAACTTCTTGGGAGGATTCCATTCCTTGGATAAGTTGAATTTGATGCCAGATTTTGTTCTGGACACAAATCCAACAAGGCCCTCCAACTACTCCAGCACCTGTTCACTAGACAATATGTACCGAAGGGTGATTTGATTATTCCCCAAAATACTTTTAACAATTCACAATCAGGTTAGACACACTGATGGCTATTGACCCATGTCTTAAAACGTGGCTTGATAGTTGAGTGATGGGTGTTCAGTAAGCAAGTGATGAGTGGAATGGAAAGAAGGTAGGACTGTGGTTGGATGGGAGGAAGGAAGAAAGGAAGAATGGAGTGATAGATAAATGAAAGAAGAAAAGATAGATGTATAGAAGGAAGGATGAATGTATAGAGGGAAGGATGAAATAAGGAAGATGGATGGAAGAAAGGATTGAAGGAAATAAAGATGGAAGGAAATACTGTAGGGATGAAAAGTTGCAAAGAAAGGAGAGAGGAGGGGCCTCCCTGGTGGCGCAGTGGTTGAGAGTCCGCCTGCCGATGCAGGGGATACGGGTTCGTGCCCCGGTCTGGGAGGATCCCATATGCCGCGGAGCGGCTGGGCCCGTGAGCCATGGCCGCTGGGCCTGCGCATCCGGAGCCTGTGCTCCGCAACGGGAGAGGCCACAACAGTGAGAGGCCCGCATACCGCAAAAAGAAAAAAAAAAAAAAAAAAAAATTAAAAAAAGAAAGGAGAGAGGAAATATGAAAGGAAAGATGCATGGTAGGAAGAAAGGATAAAAGGAAGGATGGATGGAAGAATAAATGGGTAGATATAAGGATAGATGGACAGAAAGATGGATGAATCTCTAGGTGAATGGATGGACACAGCCCTGGTTCCAATCCATACAGATGGTTGAGAAGAAATGTGTTGTATAGTCAAATTAAGTGGATCTATTTAGACCATGTTCTCCTTCTAGATGAGATGAGTTACTCTAGGTCTCTTCCCTACCCTCTCCTGCAGGGACTGATGGCACTGTGGAGCATATCACAAAGATACCCAATGAAGCAGCACATGGAGACACCACTGTCCATGTCCCACTGGCATCCACGTCTGCTAGTCTTAGAGGTAGGTTCAACTTTGCTTACTTCCCAGTAATCTGGCTTATGCCTTTGTTTCCTGTTCCAGAGGGATGAAATGTTTGTTTCTTTAGAGAAAGAGCTATGTGGAGTTGCCATGGGCTTCCCTGTCTCAATTGGATCTTTGTCAAGTTGTTACCAGGTAGATGTTACTTTTCATTCCCTCATAACATGCTGAGTGAGTTTAGTTCAAGGTTGGATATGTCAACTTCACAAATCCGACCAGGTTAACTTAATTCTGAAAGTGTTTATTAATAATTTACTGTGTGTTAGAAACTATGACATAAACTAAGGATGCACAGATGAAAATAGATCGGCATTGCATCCATGGAGCTCTCAGTCCAGTAGAGGAGACAGCAAAGGAACAAAATAATTATTATGCAAATTAAAAAATTTTCTTATTGGAGTATAGTTGATTTACAATGTTGTGTTAGTTTCAGGTGTACAGAAAAGTGAATCAGTTACACATACACATATATCCACTCTTTTTAAGATTCTTTTCCCATATAGGCCATTACAGAGTACTGAGTAGAGTTCCCTGTGCTATACAGTAGGTCCTTATTAGTTATATGATGCAACTTTAAAGTATTTGAATGGTAGAACGAAGGCTTCATGGAGGAGGTAACATTTGAGCTGGGTTTGAAAGGATGAAGAGGAATTTAGCAGGAAGACAAGGAGAATTGATGAAGACATTCTGGACAGAACGGAGAGCTGCATGCAAAGGCACAGGGAAGGGTAAAATCTGGACATATTTGGGAGGTACAAATAATTCACCTTTGCTAAACTATGAAATATACAGATGAGATGATGGGAGATGAGACTGTAGACTGGCAGAAAACAACATTCAGAAAACCTTTTAAGCCCTTGTAATGCTTGGATGCCCTTTAACAAAAGGACAAAAAGTTTGTGGCCAAAAAAGTCTGACAAACATGTTGCTCCTGGAAATTCCCTGGCAGTCCAGTGGTTAGGACTCTGTGCTTCCATTGCAAGGGGCACGGGTTCAATCCCTGGTCAAGGAACTAAGATTCCACAAGCTGCGTGGTGTGGCAAAAAAAAAAAAAAAATGTTGCTCCTTCCTAGAGGGTAATAACATGCATAAGCATGTTAAAGGTTCTGAGATATCCTGCTGTAAAGAAACTTGTTTAGCCTTATTCAACACAGGGTTTTACATAATTATTTGACTATAATTTTTTCCGCTGAAAAGCACCTACTAACATGTTACAGTATTATTGGTCTGCATGAGTGTTTAAGAGGTGCATGTGTATATAGCAAGGAGTTCTCCTCACCACATGGCTAAAAGGTAAAGTTCCCCATATCCATTAAGTTTCTTCCAACATTTTTAAATTATTTATTTATTTATTTATCTGTTTATTTATTTTTGGCTGCGTTGGGTCTTCAGTGCTGCACGCGGGCTTTCTCTAGTTGCGTCCAGCAGGGGCTACTCTTCATTGCGGTGTGTGGGCTTCTCATTGCAGTGGCTTCTCTTGTTGCAGAGCATGGGCTCTAGGCATGCAGGTTTCAGTAGTTGTGGCACGTGGTCTCAGTAGTTGTGGCTCGGGGGCTCTAGAGTGCAGGCTCCGTAGTTGTGGTGCATAGGCTTAGTTGCTCCGCGGCATGCAGGATCTTCACGGACCAGGGGTCGAACCCGTGTCCCCTGCATTGGCAGGCGGATTCTTAACCACTGCGCCACCAGGGATGTCCCATTTTCCAACATTTTTAGAGACCAGACTATTTTACCAGTACATTTTGGAAGCTTTTTGCCAGATCCAGGCTTTGGACAGAGTCACCACCAGTCAGGTTATTAGCCTTATCCTGTGACCCAGGTATCTTTGGTTGTCTCCCTCCAGAAGCAGACATGAGGTAAGGATGGGGCAAGTAGTTTATTTTAGGTGGGGGGTGGTCCCAGGAAGCGCTGGAGAAGAGAAGGAAAGGAAGTCAATGCAAGGTGCTTTCCTGAGCAGGTCACAGTTTTGGGCAAAAGAGTGTCAGTTCCACTGGGGACCTCTAGGAGACAGCATAGAACACCTCACCTGGCCAAGTGGCTGGAGTGTTTATCATTCAACTTCCTTCCATTGTTGGCCATGGGCTGCTTGGTCCTGGAGGTAACCCTCAGCACTTCCAGCCTGCCGGACACACAGGCTAAGTGAAAGCCCTTAGGTGCAGAGCTACAGGGGCTGCATTAGGATCCCGTTGTGATTACGTACTGCAGCAGTGAGTGCTTACAGGATATGAGTGAGGCATTGCCAGTTGGCTACACCAGATCACTTGGAAATGGATCACTGAGCCTCAGGTGATAACCAATATTTAGATGGCAAAGTTTATGAGGGATAGCTAACCATATTCATTGGCTTCTTTCAATATAGAGCGGGATTTCTCAACCTCAGTACTATCGATATTTTGGGCAGATAACTACTTGTTTCAGGGGGCTGTAGGATGTTCAACAGCATCCCTGGCCTCTGCTCACGGGATGCCAGTAGCACCCTCCATATACACACAGCTGTGACAACCAAAAATGTCTCCTGACATTGCCAAGTGTCTCCTGGGAGCAAAACTGCCCCAGGCTGAGACCACTAAATTAGAGAATCCTGAGGACCCCACCCTCCATGGTCATTTTCTCCTTACATCCTTCCTTTCCATCCTGGCCCCCACGAGATCCTGAAACTCCATTAGGGAATTAATAACCTGCAGTGGTTGAGAGCATAGGTCTAGGATTCAGAGAGAACTATGTTCAAACTTCCACACTATCAGTCAGTAGCTGTGTGATCTTGGCAAATGATGATCTCTGAGTTGCTGTCTTTTCCCTGGTCTGTAAAATGACAACAATAATAGGATATACACTCAGTGTTCTTGTGAGGCTCAAAAATACAAGGCATGTTAGGTAATTTGCTCATCATCATCAACATCATCATCTTCATCATCAAATACATATTAAACACATTAGGACGTCTACTCTTGGAGATCTGTTTTTTTAGGGTATATCCAGCAACACAAGGACATTGTTCCACCATCAGAGTCCAAATCCTCCTCCTTTTGTCCCTCTCCCTGCAACAACCTCCAGTAGGCTTTGTGGTCTTTATAGAGAAGCCTCCTTGTAGTTCTTCCTCCTTCCTGGGGACCTTTATCTGAAGGTCTGGTCAGTAGCTGCTGTCTCAGCCAATGTCATTCCTCAGAGACTGAATTCCAGTCACCTTGGCCAGCTAGCATGGTTCCTGGCAAATTCAATTCAGTAAACATTTATTGTATATTAGAAGTCCAAAGAGTAGGAGTAGTAATAATGTGTGGTTGTAGCTACTAACAGTAGCAATAACTCTAGCAATAGTAGGTAATAGCAGGCAGCAGCAGCAGTAGTAGCAAGAACAGTAGTAATAGGTGGTAATAGTAGTAGTAACAGCAGTAATGGTTGGTAGCAGCAGTGGTAGCATTAACAGTATTAACAGCAGAAATGGCAGGTAGAGGCAGTGAGAGTAGTAACAGTAGTAATAACTCTAGCAATAGTAGATAATAGTAGACAGTAGTAGTACTGGTGGTAGTAACAGTAGTAATAGGTGGTAATAGTAGTAGTAACAGCAATAACAGTAGTAATAGGTGGTAACAGTAGTAGTAACAGCAGTAATGTTAGGTAGTGGCAGTGGTAGTAGTAACAGTAGTAATAACAGCAGAAATGTAGGTAGAGGCAGTGAGAGTAGTAAGAGTAGTAGTAGTAGGTAGTAGCAAGAGTAGTAATAACAGTGGTAATAGTAGATAAATAGTAGTGGTAGTAGTGGTAACATCTTATTACAAAACAGGAGGCATTGTGCTTGGTGCATTTTTATCAAGACTCTGAGATGACCACTGTACTTATTCCTACTTTATAGATAAGAAAATGGAGGTCTAGCAAGATCTGACAACTTAAGGAGCCACATATCTGTTTAGTGGAGGAGCCAGAACACTAATGTGGTGTAAGAGCCCAAGCTCTTAAGCACAAAGATACATGATCTCTCTCAGGTCAGAGGAGACCTGCTAATGTGCATATTCATCCATGTATTTGTTCATTCATTCATTCATTCATTCAACAAATATTTGTTGAGCACCTACAATATGCCAAGCAGTCAGACATTAGTAGATATTACCAGGCAGACTGGGAGAGGTGGTACAGTGCAGGTTCAGACAGTATGATGAGGAAACATTGAGAAGGGAGAGATGGATTCCTACATGGATTTGTAAAGGTAGATTTGAGCTAGGGTTTGAAGAAGGGCAGAACATAAATCCTATGAGAGATGGGCATGGCAGGTAGAGAAAACAGCTTGAACAAAGACTCAGAGGGAGAGTACAGAGAACATCTGGGAACAGGGGGTGGTCAAGAATTCATGGAGGAGTTCCCACATCTACTTCTCTGACTGATATGCATTGAGGAGACAATAAATATATCAGAGAAATTATAGAAAGTGACTAGAACTTTGAGGACTTTGTTTTATAAATACAAAAAAAACCCAACCCTGAAACCCATTTAAAAAAATCCATTTGTGTGGGACTTCCCTGGTGGCGCAGTGGTTAAGAATCCACCTGCTAATGCAGGGGACATGGGTTCAAGCCCTGGTTCAGGAAGATCCCACATGCCGTGGGGCAACTAAGCTCATGCGTCACAACTACTGAGCCCACACGCCGCAACTACGGAAGCCTGCGCACCCTAGGGCCCATGCTCTGCAACGAGATGCCACCACAATGAGAAGCCCGCGCACCGCAACGAAGAGTAGCCCCCACTCGCCGCAACTAGAGAAAGCCCGAGTGCAGCAACGAAGACCCAACGCAGCCAAAAAAAATTTTTTTTAATCCATTTGTAACCTCATTCCTTAGCGAATGGCAATGTTAACCACAGTCTTGTGGGTTATCCATGCTTGGCCAAACTTCCCAGGATCTCCTTCTCACTTCCTGAATAGTTTATCAAAAAAGGTAAAGTTCTTAGACTTAAATGAACTACAGTTTAAATCCTGGTCTTGACACTCTAGATGTAATTAAATATCAAAAATCTCTGCGTACTGGTTCCAGTAGCTACTTACTTGATGATCTTGGATATATTGTTTAACCTCTTATCTGTAAAGTGCAGGGAGAAATATCTACATCAAAATAGGTATTGGGTGCATTAAATAAAGTCAAGTCTTCGGACGTACTATCTAAAAATTTTAACCTCCCTGAGGATCGGCTCTTTCATCCATAAAATAAAAGTGATTACTATGTAATCATAATTTTAAAGGTTTAAAATGATAATTAATATAGGATACTTAACAAATGAGAGGTCTCCAGTTATTATATTATTATTTGTAACCGAAAGTGGGGCCCACTGCTTACTGCTCAAAAGCCAATAAAGAGGCAAGTTTGGTGGAAAGGAAAGTTTGCTTTATTTTGGATGCCAGCAACTGTGGGGAGAGGGGAGGGTGGACTCCTGTCCAAAGGCCAACTCCCACCCCCACAACCAGTGGGCAAGAGCTTTTATGGATGGAGGGAGGGGGCTACATGCAGAAACAGCACAGTCAGCTCTCACAGTCATCTTGAAATTGGTCATCAGTGGTCTGACCAGCGTCATCTTGATTGTTTTAAGTACAGTTAATCTTCAGTTTTAGGGTTGGTTTGTTTCCATTTCTTTGAGGCAAATTCTTGGAATTGTGTCAGCTTATGTCATGGCTACGGTCTGGTCATCATGTAGTTAATTTCTTCCACCTGGTAGGGGTTTCAGTCTCTACAAGACAGCTCACAGGATATGGCTCAGAATATTATCCATAGCCCTCGAGAAGGACCTAAAGGTCCTTGACTTTGCTTAATGACTAAACTATCATTTAGTCTTTTTTTGTCTGCTTTTCTTTGCTTCTGCATTATTCTCACTTCTCTGATTAAACTTATTCTTTGGCTAAAGTGTTTCCACAGACAAAAGGCAGGCTGAGGACATGGGGGTCAGAGACAATAGGGTCCTGCTCCATTTCAGTATCATATTCTCAACTGTCAGTTCCCAACCAGAGATGCGTATGAAGAAACTGCCTGTGGTGATAGAACACTTGCCCAGATGATAGCCTGATTGACAGACTCAGGATCTCTGTGAGGGTGCGTTCAGAATAGATAGGTATTTTTTTCAAAGCTAAACAAATAATTATCATCACAGCTCTGGTTAAAAAATGAGCAGTGGTCTAATTTTCTGGATCATACTTTTTCTCTCTGCCTTCTCCTACTTTCACTCATTTTAGATTAGAGATTATTCCAATATGGTCCTGAGGTATTTATACTCTCTTGAACTTGGGCAATATAGCTGCCACCTATGTCTATAGTTAATAAAAAGAGCAATTAGATTTATTCGGATATCAGAGAGCTCTTTCATTTTATGTGCATGGATCTTATTTTTTTTTTTTTTTTTTTTTTTTTTTTGCGGTAGGCGGGCCTCTCACTGTTGTGGCCTCTCCCCCTGCAGAGCACAGGCTCCGGATGCGCAGGCTCAGCAGCCATGGCTCACGGGCCCAGCCGCTCTGCGGCATGTGGGATCCTCCCAGACCGGGGCACGAACCCGTGTCCCCTGCATCGGCAGGCGGACTCTCAACCACTGCGCCACCAGGGAAGCCCTGGATCTTATTTTTTTTAAGATTTATTTATTTTATTTATTTTTGCCTGCTTTGAGTCTTAGTTGTGGCATGCAGGATCTTCTCTGAGGCATGCAGGATCTTTCTTTGCAGCACACGGGCTTCTCTCTAGCTGTGGCATGCAGATTTTCTCTCTCTAGTTGTGGTGCACAGGCTCCAGGGAGTGTGGGCTCTGTAGTTGTGGTGCGTGGGGTCCAGAATGCATGGGCTCTGTAGTTTGCGGCATGCAGGCTCTCTTGTTGAGGCCTGTGAGCTCAGTAGTTGCAGCACGCAGGCTTAGTTGCCCCACGGCATGTGGGATCTTAGTTCCCTGACCAGGGATCAAACCCACGTCCCCTGCATTGGAAAGTGGATTCTTTACTACTGGAGCACCGGGGTAGTCCCATGCATGGATGTTTTTGAGTTTTGTTTCTGTTGTTATTATTCTGATTTCTACCTGAGGAAAAAATAATAAACCTTATGTCGGTTTCCATTTTCAGTTTTTTCACTGTTCTCTTTTTATTTTCATGCTGTTAATATTTATAATAAACTCATAAACTGATTTTTTAATATATTTTCTTGGCCGCCGCACAGCATGTGGGATCTTAGCTCCCCAACCAGGGATCAAACCAGTGCCCCTTGCATTGGAAGTATGGAGTCTTAACCACAGGACCACCAGGGAAGTCTGATGTTTTAAAATTCTGTTCCTGTTCTAAATAAATACTTTTAAACAAACAAACAAAAAAAGAATTCATGGAGGAGTTGCAGCCCAAGATGAGTCAGGTAAGGTGAGGGAATGCCAATCACAATTCCTTTTCCCATTCCAGAAGCATCACTGGCACACCCCAGGCAGACATTTCTCTCCCTTTCCTGATGTGGAGAAAAAATAAGCGATTGCCAACCCAGTAAGTAGTAATCATGTGTCCCTCCTACAATTCACAGGACTATCAGTAGGAGGAACAGAGAGGGCAGAGACCACTGCCATGGCTCTGAAGACCACTTCCACAGTGACTTTGACTACCAGAGTCTCTACTCCCACTTCAGGTATGCTGTCTCTCCTTAGGACATCAGATAAAACAGCCAGCATAAGCACAACAGGAATGATCATCACAACCCCAGACGTTCCAAAGATGACAGCCTCATTTGTCACCAGACCTGGAGACAAGACCAGCACAGTAGTTCCCATGACAACCCTATCTACTTTCAGTAGAGGACCACAGACTACACCCTCACTGGTCCCGAGTTCTGGGGCAGAGACCAGTGCAGCTGTTCCAACTCTGACTGTTTCCTTTGGTGAGCCAGATACCACAACTTCATGGGTCACCCATCCTGCAGAGACTAGCCCAACTGTTTCCAGGGAAATCCTGAATGTTTCTCATAGTGAATCAGACAGCACACCCCCAACAGCTACAAGTTCTGGGGAAGAAGTCAATTCAGCTGTTCCAACTCCAACTGTCTCCTCTGATGTACTGGGGATGGTGACCTCACTGGTTACTAGTTCTGGGACAGAGACCAGCTCAGTTGATCAAACTCTGACTGTTTCCCCTGGTCAGCCAGATGCAACAACCTCATGGCTCCATTCCACAGAGACCAGCACACCTGTTTCCAAAACAACTCTGAATTTTTCCCCTAGTGAATTAGACACCACATCTTCAGCAGCCACCATTCCTGGGGCAGAAGCCATTTCAGCCACTCCAATGATGACTGTCTCACCTAGCATACCAGCGATGGTGACCTCACTGGTCATTAGTTCTGGGACAGACACCAATATAATCTTTTCAACTCTGACTGAGTCCCTGCATGAATCAAAGTCAACAGTCTCCTTGGTCACCCAACCTGCAGAATCCAGCCCAACTGTTCCCAGAACAACCCCCGATGTTTCCCATAGCACACCCTCAATGGCCACCAGTCTTGGGACAGAAGCCACTTCAGCTATTCCAACTAAACCTATCTTCTCTGGTGTACCAGATATGGTGACCTCACAGGCCACTAGTTTTGAGATAGATGCTAGTATGGCTATTCCAAGTCTGACACTTCCTCCTGTTGAGCCAGTGGCCACAGCCTCACTGGTCCCTCAACCTGGAGTGCAGACCAGTCCAGCTGCTCCAACTCCAGCTGTCTCCTCTACTGTGCCAGGGCTGGTAACCTCACTGGTCACAAGTTCTGGGGCAGAGACCAGTACAATTTTTCCAATTCCAACTGATTCCCCACACAAACCAGAGACAACAGCCTCTCACGTCACCCACTCTGGAACAGAAACAAGTTCAGCTATTCAAATTATGACTGTTTCCCATGGGAAGCCAGATACAACAGTCTTACTGGTCACCCATCCTGAAGAGACCAGCCAAAGTATTCTCAGGACAACCCCCAATGTTTCCCATCATGAATCAGACACCACATTCTCAATGGCCACCAGTCCTGGGGCAAAAGCCAGTTCAGCTGTCCCAGCTATGACTCTCTCACCTGGTATGCCAGGGATGGTGACCTCACTGGTTACCAGTTCTGGGGCAGAGACCAGTACAACTTTTCCAACTCTGACTGATTTCATGCACAAACCAGAGACAACAGCCTCATGGGTCACCCATACAGAAACAAGTTCAGCTATTCCAACTATGACTGCTTACCCTGGGAAGCCAAATACAACAGTTTCACTGGTCACCCATCCTATAGAGACCAGACCGACTGTTCCCAGGACAACCCCCAATGTTTCCCATAGTGAATCAGACACCACATTCTCAGTGGCCACCAGTCTTGGGGCAGAAGTCAGTTCAGTTGTTCCAACTCCTACTGTCTCAGCTGGTGTACCAGATATCATGACTTCACAGGTCACTAGCTCTGAGACAGACACCACTATGGCTATTGTACCTCTGACTCTTTCTCCTGGTGAACCACCAACCACAGTCTTATTGGTCACCCATTCCAGTGCAGAGACAAGCACAAGTTTTCCTGCTTCAACTATTTTTCCTCACTTACCAGAGATCACAGCCGCACCATCCATCCCACCTGGGTTGGAGACTAGTACAGCTCTTCCAAATCAGACTGTTTCTCTCAGTCCACCAGAAACATCCTCTCTCTTCACCACAACTGTGACCAAGACAGCCAGAGTTAATCTAACTCCAACAGCTTCATTTGGTGTTCCTGCAGAAACAGCCTCACTCTCCACCCATCCTGGGACGGACATCAGCGCAACTATCTCAACTTCAGCTCTTTCCCGTGGTTTACCAGAGACCATAGGCTTACTGGCCACCAGGCCTGCAACAGAGGCCAATACAAGTACCCCAGCTCTGACTGTTTCCCCTGGCGTTCTTGGTCCTTCCAGGACCCCTGCAACAACTGTTGGGCTTTATCCTGTACCTTCCTGGAGAACAGAAACCTCACCATCCGCAACCTCAGTTGGACTCCCAGAATTTCCCAAGACCGTGACAGGGGATACCGTGACCTTGATAGCATCAGAGACCACAACACCACCTAAAACCAGTCATGGGGAAGGATTAAGTACAACCACTGTCCTGAAAACCACCACTGTTGAGACCACTCATTTAGCTGCCACAGGTTCAGGTCTCACTGTGGCCGAGACCACAATCACCTTCAATACACTGTCTGGAAGTCCTTTTGCCCCTGTGACCACACCTGGAACCTCTACCTTGGCCTCTGTGAGTGTGACTACAGGAACAAGTAAGAATAACTTTTTCATTGCAGTCAAATATAATTTATTTATATATATATATGAAATAATATTTGCCATCGTAACCATTTAAAATGTACAATTCAGCAGCATTAATTACAATGACAGTATTGTACAACCACCTCTACTGTTTTCAATCACCCTGAACAGGGTATGTGAACCCATTAAGCAAGAATTCCCCCTTCCCCACTCCCTCTAGCCCCTGGCGACCTCTAATCTACTTACTGTCTCTATGAATTTGCCTATTATAGATACTTCATATAAGTAGAATCATCCAAAGTATTTTTCCTTTTGTGTCTGGGTTATTTTGCTTAGCATAATGTCTTCAAGGTTCATCCATGTTGTAGTGAATATCAGAACTTCATTCCTGTTTAGGAGGAATAATATTCCATTGTATGGATGTAGCTCATTTTATCTGTCCATTCATCTCTTGATGGACACTCAGGCTGTCTCCACCTTTTGGCTATGGTGAATAATGCTGCTATGAAATGAAAGAGTGAACAAATGAAAGATGAGTATCTCAGCCCTAATATCTGGGGATCCACTGCAGTTCACATTTATTCATTCAACAGACTCATACGTGTGACCATTCTGTCCCAAGCCATGTTCTGGCCATGGAGATAGAATACACAGGTTCTGTCTCTGAAAAAGTCATAATCAAGTGAACTAAAGATTACTTAGGAAAAAAAAAAAAAGATTGGGCTTCCCTGGTGGCTCAGTGGTTGAGAGTCCGCCTGCCGATGCAGGGGACACGGGTTCATGCCCCGGTCTGGGAAGATCCCACATGCCCCGGAGTGGCTGGGCCCGTGGGCCATGGCCGCTGAGCCTGCGTGTTCAGAGCCTGTGCTCTGCAGCGGGAGAGGCCACAGCAGTGAGGCCTCTCTTAGGGACACAAGTGAAGTAAGTCAGAAGGAGAAAGACAAACACTATATGATATCACTTATATGTGGAATCTAAAATATGACACAAATGAAACTATCTATGAAACAAACAGACTCACAGAATGTAAAGGATCCTGTGTTTCCTTCTTAGGCTGCAGTTATGAGTCATGCATTGATTGATTCATTCATTCATTCAATGTATACACCATGAAAATAAATAGGCACTGATGATACACTGTGATAACTGCTATAACGGGGGAATTTCAAAAGTCTGTGGGAATCCCCAAAAGGGATACACAGTTCTCTCTTGGAAAGTTTTCTAGAGAAAGTGATGAAGAAACTGAGATCTGAAGGAGAACAGGACCTAGTTGGGGGAAAGAGATGGGCAGCTGTGCTACATGTGTCTATAACCTAGAATATAGAAAGAACAT
This sequence comes from Mesoplodon bidens, assembly GCF_964165515.1. NCBI lineage: Eukaryota > Metazoa > Chordata > Mammalia > Artiodactyla > Ziphiidae > Mesoplodon > Mesoplodon bidens. Next base: position 141,656,683 of record NC_138160.1, read on the forward strand.
GTCATTGGAGGAGGCTTTAAGAAGTTTGGTGTGGCTGGAGCATACACCTTGACATGAGACATGGGGAAGCTGTAGCTGAAGATGTGGGCAGGGACTTTCCTGGGCACTGGAATGGTTTGTGGAGGAACAGGACACACTCAGAATTCTACTTTAGAAAGCGCATCCTCTCGGTGTTACAAGGACAATGATTGGGGACGGGGAGGAAGAACAGAGGCAAGAAGACACATTAGGAACCTAGGTCAGCAAAGGTGTGTGATAGATGCCCACTGAGATGGTCAGCACGTGCACCTGCCAACTCTGCCCCAGAGAAGCCCAAGCTCCTCTTCACCACATCCTAGTGAACTCTCATAATGCTTGGTGGAGAGTTGGACAGGCAGACAGATGAATGGATTCAAGGTGGACAGGTAGATGAACGGTCTTCTGTAGGCCACTTTTTAAAAAAATTTTATTGAAGTACAGTTGATTTACAATGTTGTGTTAACCTCTTCTGTACAGAAAAATGACTCAGTTATACATATACATATTCTTTTTCATATTCTTTTCCATTATGGTTTGTCACAGAATATTGAATATAGTTCCCTGTGCTCTACAGAAGGACCTTGTTGATTATCCATCCTATATATAATAGCTTGCCTTTGCTAATCCCAAACTCCCATTCCCTCCCTCCCACCTCCCCCTCCCCCTTGGCAACCACGAATCTGTTCTCTATGTGTGTGAGTCTGGTTTTGCTTCATAGATATGTTGATTTGTATCAAATTTTAGATTCCACATATAAGTGATATCATACAGTATTTGTCTTTCTCTTTCTGACTTGCTTCGCTTAGTGTGATAATCTCTAGGTCCATCCATGTTGCTGCAAATGGTATTATTTCATTCTTTTTGAGTGTAGCCCACTTCTAAAAACCCACCTCAGTCCACATTGCCAGGAATAAGTAGACTGGCTGTAATGACTTCTTTGTTAAAAACTTCATACTTTCTTTTTATTCTAGAAGTGGAGTCATCAATTCATATACCAACAGACCAACCAACAATCAGTCCCAGCTTCCAGAACTTCCAGCTGAATTTCACTGTCACCAACTTAATCTATTCCCAGGACATAGCCCCAGGCACCCCCAAACACCAGCAGAACAAGAGAAATATTGAGGATGCGGTGAGAATGGGGTTGTTTGTCCACCCTGTTCCCATGTAGAGACTGACCTATGGACACTGGGTAGTCAGAGGGTGACTTTTTTTTTGATGTGCACATTTAATTTTTTTTCAGTTTGGCAATCTAGACATTTTTTAACATCTTTATTGGAGTATAATTGCTTTACAATGGTGTGTTAGTTTCTGCTTTATAGCAAAGTGAATCAGCTATACACATACATATATCCCCATATCTCCTCCCTCTTGTGTCTCCCTCCCACCCTCCCTATCCCACCCCTCTAAGTGGTCACAAAGCAACGAGCTGATCTCCCTGTGCTATGCGGCTGCTTCCCACTAGCTATCTGTTTTACATTTGGTAGTGTATATATGCTGGACATTTTTTAAAATTGAAGTATAGTTGATTTACAATATCATGTTAGTTTTGGGTGTACAGCACAGCGATTCAGATATATATATCCTTCTTCAGATTCTCTTCCCTTAAAGGTTAATACAAAATATTGAGTATAGTTTCCTGTGCTATACAGTAGATCCTTGTTGGTTACCTGGAGGGTGACTTTTTTTTTTAACAATTCATGAAGACAGGTTCTTATTCCCATTTTACAAACTAAGAGACAGCCATAGAGAGGTTCACTTGCTAGCCCAAGTCACACCCTGGAACAGGCCCTGGGCTAGTGTTTTCTTTTTCGTTTTCGTGTTTGTTTGGTTTTCTTTGGCCGCACCACTCAGCATGCGGGATCTTAGTTCCCTGACCAGGGATCAAACCCATGCCCCCTACAGTGGAAGCACAGATTCTTAACCACTGGACCGACAAAAAAAAAAAAAAAAAAAAAAGATGGGGAAGTGTGCTCTTTGGTTAATTGGCATTCTCCGATGCCACTGGGCCATGGATTCTGACCAAAAGGAAATGTTGCCCTGTCTTTCAGCTCAACCAGCTCTTCCGAAACAGCAGCATCAAGAGTTATTTTTCTGACTGTCAAGTTTCAGCATTCAGGTGAGTTCCAACTCAGGACCCAATCATTTTGGAGGTTTGTTCTGTCCTTTGAAAGTGTCCCACTGCCATAGTCTCTCAGTTCCTAGCTGTTATGGAGGAGAGCCCTAGGAATATAGAGCTGTTACCCAAACATCAGCTTGTTCCTGAACCAGCGAGTACAACGGGCTAGAAACTCAGAAGAGCTTGTGTCAACCTAGGTAGGCATGAAGTTGTCTGGTGCTGGGGGCCATGGAATACAGAGTGTAGCATTCATGTCTTAAGAAATCAGCCACTGAAGGCAGAATCCATGGGAAATGGGGGTTAGAACCAGATGACTTAGAATCCAGCAGTCTAACCGTGCTGTCCAATACTGTAGCTACTAGCCATAATTATACACGTCTTGGGATATGTTTCACATACCATAAAATTTACCTTTTTGATGTATGTAATTTAGTGGTATATTTATATAGTGGTACAACGATCCCACTACCTAATGGAGGGAGGAACATTTTCATCACACCAGAAAGAAATCTTGTACCCACCCATTAGCAGTCCCTCATTCTTCCCTCACCCCCACCCCCTAACAAACAATTTACTTTCTCCCTCTGTAGATTTGCCTATTCTGAACAATAGGCATTCCATTTGTATGAAATGTATATAAATGGAATCATACACTATGTGGTCTTTTGTGACTGATTTCTTTCACTTAGCATAATGTTCTCAGGATCATCCATGCTGTAACATATATCAGTCCTTCATTCCCTTTTAGGACTGAATAATATTCTATTGGATGGCTGTACCACTTTTATCTGTACATCCACTGATGGACATTGGATTGTCTCCACTTTTTGGCTATTATGAATAATGCAGTTATGATCATTAATATCCAAGTTTTTATGTGAACTTATGTTTTCAATGCTTTTGGGCATATAAATAGGAATGGGTATTGTAGGGTCATAGGGTAACTATGTTTAATTTTTGAGGAACTACTGAATTATTTTCTACAGAGGTTCCACCATTTTATATTCCCTTCAGCAATGTATGAAGGTTCCAAATTCTTCACATCCTCACCAACGATTATTACTGCCCTTTATTTCCCCACTATAGCCATCCTAGTGGGTGTGAAGTGGTAGCTCACTGTAGTTTTGATTTGCATTTCCCTAATGATTAGTGATGTTGAGCATTTTTCATATATTTATTGGCCATTTTTATATCTTCTTTGGAGAATTGTTTATTCAAGCCCTTTACCCATTTTTAAAATTGATTTATCTTTTTAATGTTGGGGTATAATAGTTCTTAATATAGTCTAGATACTAGACTCTTACAAGATACATGATTTGCAAATATTTCTCCCATTTGAAAGGTTGGATTTTCATGTTCATGATAGTATCTTTTAAAGCACAACAGGGCTTCCCTGGTGGCGCAGTGGTTGGGAGTCCGCCTGCCGACGCAGGGGACGCGGGTTTGTGCCCGGTCTGGGAAGATCCCACATGCCGCAGAGCGGCTGGGCCCGTGAGCCATGGCCATTGAGCCTGCGCATCCGGAGCCTGTGCTCCGCAACGGGAGAGGCCCCAACAGTGAGAGGCCCGCGTACCGCAAAAAAAATAAAAATAAAAAAAATAAAGCACAACAGTTTTTCATTTTGGTGAAATCCAATTTATCTACTTTTTCCTTTGGATTCTTGTGCTTTTAGTACCATATCTAAGTAAGCAATGACTAATCCAAGGTTATGAAGATTTACTCTTAAGTTTTCTTCCAAAGGTTATATAATTTTATCTCTTACATTTAGATCTTTAATTTATTTTCAGTTAATTTTTGTACATGCTGAGATAGGGGGCCAACTTCCTTCTTTTGCATGTGAATATCTAGTTGTCCCAGCTCTATTTGTTAAGTAGCCTATCCTTTCCCTGTTGTTTTGGAAACTTTGTTGAAAATCAATTGTCCATAATTGCATGACTTTGCTTACAGACAGTAAATTTTATTCCATTGATCTGTATGTCTATCTTTTTGCCAGTGGCAGTGTTTTGATTACTGCAGTTTAGTAGTAAGTTTTGCAATTGGGAAGTGGCGCTGTCCAGCGTTGTTCTTTTTCCATATTGGTTTGGTTATTCCAGTCCCTTGAAATTCCATATTAATTTTAGTATCAGCTATCAATTTCTGCAAAAGAGCCAGCTGGGATTTTGATAGGGATTGAATTTAATCTTTAGGTCAATTTGGGGAGTGTTATCATCTTAATAATATTAAATCCCCAATTCATGAACATAGGATGCCTTTTCATTTATTTAGGTCTTTTTAAAAGTCTTTGAACAAAGTTTTATGGTTTTGAATATACAAATTTTACATTTCTTTTGTTAAGTTTATTCCAAAGTGTTTTGTACATTGTTTGATGCTATTGTAAATGGAACTGCTTTCTTAACTTTATTTTCAGAATGTTAATAACTAGTGTATAGAAATACAGTATAGATTTTTGCATATTGCTCTTTTATCCTACAATCATGCTGAATAGGATTTAGTAGTGTGTGTGTGTGTGTGTTTCTTGGGATTTTTCTATATACAATATCATGTCATCTGCAAATAGAGAGTTTAACATCTTCTTTTCCAACCTAAATGCCTTTTATTTCTTTTTCTTTCCTAATTGGCCCCATAAGAACCTTCAGTGTGATGTGAATAACATATAAGATGAGGGCAGACATACTTGTCTTGTCCTTGGTCTTAAGGGAAAAGTTTTCACTCTTCCACCATTAAGTATGATGTTAGGGGTAGTCTTTGCATGAATGCTCTTTATCAGGTTTGTAAAGTTTCTTTCCATTCCTAGTTTGCTGAGTTTTTTTTAATCATGAAATTATATTTTGTCAAATTCTTTTTTGTATCTATTGAAAACATGTGGAAAAAAAAGAAAACGTGGTATTTGTCCTTTATTTTATTAATACGGTATGTTACATTGATCAATTTTTTTAGATATTAAGCCAACCTTTCAGCTAGAGGTAAGAGTTTAAGACCTTCTCAAGTCTTGCACAGGACTCTTGTGGTCTTCTAGATACCCAGGAATACATTGGAGCTTTTCAAAGCCCCCTGTAGACACCTCATTTCCCAATTTTTTCTTTTAAGTTATTAGCTCACCTCTTGCTTGCCTCAACTGGTATTGCTCCCTTGGGCATAGTGTAAAACAATTACCACTGACTGTGGCAAGTGCCATGGGGTTAGGCTTTCCTCACTAAACAAGCTCTGAACTACCATATGACCCAGCAATTCCACTACTGGGCATATACCCTGAGAAAACCATAATTCAAAAAGAGACATGTATCACAATGTTCACTGCAGCACTATTTACAATAGCCAGAACATGGAAGCAACCTGAGTGCCCACTGACAGATGACTGGATAAAGATGTGGCACATATATACAATGGAATATTATTCAGCCATAAAAAGAAATGAAACTGAGTTATTTGTAGTGAGGTGGATGGACCTAGAGTCTGTCATACAGAGTGAAGTAAGTCAGAAAGAGAAAAACAAATACTGTATGCTAACACATATATACGGAATCTAAAAAAAAAAAAAGAAAGAAAAGGTTCTAAAGAACCTAGGGGCAGAACAGGAATAAAGACGCAGACATAGAGAATGGACTTGAGGACACAGGGAGGGGGAAGGGTAAGCTGGGACGAAGTGAGAGAGTTGCATTGACATATATACACTACCAAATGTAAAATAGCTAGCTAGTGGGAAGCAGCTGCATCGCATGGGAGGATCAGCTCGGTGCTCTGTGACCACCTAGTGGGGTGGGATAGGGAGGGTGGGAAGGAGATGCAAGAGGGAGGGGATATGGGGATATATGTATACATATAGTTGATTCACTTTGTTATACAGCAGAAACTAACACAACATTGTAAAGCAATTATACTCCAATAAACAAACTCTGAGTTAAATAAAGACAAGCTCTGAAAATGAGGCTTTTTCAAGGAGCTGCAAGATAGGTCAAATAGTGACAATTCAATGGTGATGGGTCTTTTGGGGAGCTCTAAACCCATTATGGTTTTCAAAGTTACTGAGCCCCTTGTGAGAGCAGGATAAGAACTGTGCAAGTTATAACACCATAACGTTTACTCCATTTACCAAGATTCAAACATTTTTTCTTAACTAAATGCTGCTTGAATTGTTGCAAGCCTTCGGTTAATTTTTAGACTTCTGAAAAAGTTGATTTTGACCATATTTGCCAGTGCTCTCATTGTTTTTACAGATTTTCAGAAGTCCTTACTCCAACATTTCAAAATGTTCTCCCTGCAGCTACTTATTTATAAATTAATTCAATTAAATAAAATGAGACATTCAGCTTCTCACTCACACTAGCCATATTTTAAGTGTTCGATAACAACACGGGGCAAATAATGACTGTATTGGATAGTACAAACACAAATGTTTACATCATTGCAGAAAGTTCTCCTAGACAGGACTAGAAGCAGGGAACCAGGAATCGGGGTAGAATTCCAGATACCCTTGTTCATCCCTCGTGTCCTTCCAGGTCTGAGCCTCCCAGCAACCACACTGGAGTAGATGCTCAGTGTAACTGCTCACCATTGGCTCAGAGACTGGACAGAGTTGCCATCTATGAGGAATTCCTGCGGCTGACCAAGAATGGTACCCAGCTGCAGAATTTTATCCTGGACAGGAATAGTGTCCTTGTGGATGGTAAGGCTCCCTGATCATTGGGGCAGAAGTGGGGGCTTCCAATTTCCTCACGTGGGGACTTTCCTGGGAATCTGGAGACTTGGGGATGAGTCAGTACTGAACTTTCCCAGGCTGGCAGGAGGTGCATACTCCCACAGATTTTACCCACTACTGAGGGAGAGGAAAGGACATTCAGTGGGATATAGGAGACACTCGCCTTCTCCTAGACTGCACCATGCAATAGAACTTTCTTAGTGAAGGAAATGTTCTATATCTGTGCTATCCAGTGCATAAGCCATGTGAGGCTCTTGAGCATATTAAGAATGGCTATTGTGACTGGCTTTTATGGTTAATGATTTTTAATAGTACTACCAGATTTTTAAAATTTTACTTAATTAAAATTAATTTTAATTTAAAAAGGCACTTGTTGAAGTAAGTCAGAAAGAGAAAAATACCATATGCTAACACATATATATGGAATCTAAAAGAAAAATGGTTCTAATGAACCCAGGGGTAAGACAGGAATAAAGACACAGACGTAGAGAATGGACTTGAGGACACAGGGAAGGGGAAGGGTAAGCTGGGACAAAGTGAGAGAGTAGCATTGACATATATACACTACCAAATGTGAAATAGATAGCTGGTGGGAAGCAGCCGCATAGCACAGGGAGATCAGCTCGATGCTTTGTGACCACCTAGAGGGGTGGGATAGGGAGGGTGGGAGGGAGACCCAAGAGGGAGGGGTTATGGGGATATATAGCTAATTCACTTTGTTATACAGCAGAAACTAACACAACACTGTAAAGCAATTGTACTCCAATAAAGATGTTAAAAAATTTTTTTAAAGTAAAAAATTAATTAATTAATCACAGCATACATTTTGTAAACCTGGTTTGAATGGAAGTAAGAATAAACCTCCAAGTGGATGTAGAAAAAAATAAAAAATAAAATAAAATAAAATTAATTAATTAAAAAGGCACTTGTTCCTGCTCGTATCAGGCAGCATATCTTAAGAATCTGCCTGGGGTTGTACGAGCAGGGGGACCTGAAACCCTTTCCCATTGCCCAATGGGTGCTATGTGTCCCTACCCTCATAGAGTTCGTGTTGTAGTTGGAAATAAGAAGAATAGGCAATTTAAAATTATAAATTATTTGATGTGAACCAGTCCATACTTGGGAGTGGTAATCAGAAGGCTTCCTGGAGGAAGTTACAGTATAGGTGAATCCTGGAAAATAAGCATTAAAAACTCAGTAAAGGAGAAGGGAGAGAATGTATTCATAGCCAGAGAAGAGAGTTTTGAGTGGGAATTTATAAATTTAAAGAGATCCCATGGTCTTGTCAACTGTGATGATCCATTCTCCCCTCCACTAGCATAAGATGGTCCAGCCCATCATCAGTCATCCATTCCCAGAGGTATGATTTGAAATATCACTCTTGTAGTGTGAAAATGGCTTTGTTATTATGTAGCAAAACATCATTTTCCATTTAGATGCAAACTAAAATGGAGTGAATCATCATTATGGCTACATGACTTTAATATTTCAATGGAATTATGGGATGATGGAAGGGTAGCAAGTGTTAATAATTTACACATTGGGTATGATACTGTTTTAACTGGATAAATTATATATTGTTATTTCTAGGTGATGGACGTTTATAATGTGGTTCTATTTTTCTGTGTATTTGAAAAGTTTTATTTAAAAAAGTAAAACACACTCACATGCGTTCTCCATTTCATTCAGTTTCAGGGTATTCTCCCAATAGAAACAATGTCTTGACTGAGAATTCGGGTAAGCCTCAAAGACGCTTCAGCCCAGGATGGGGAGGGAATATTTTGATTCTCTGCCTCAGTAAAGGGAACCATGTACCCAGGGTATTAGATGATGATGAATGCTGGCCAACCCATGCTAAGGACTTTGAGGCACAGTAGGGGGAATCAGGAGCCCTAGGGGAATGATAGGAGGTGGCTCACACAAGCACTTGTCTCCCCAGACCTCCCCTTCTGGGCCATCATCCTCATCTGCCTGGCAGGACTCCTGGTGCTCATCACGTGCCTGATCTGCTGTTTCCTGGTTAGCAAGAAAGTGTTGTTGCCTTCTTACTATCAGGTTGTAAGAGCTCTTTATATATTACAAATACCTGTCTTCTGCTGGGGATATGTTTTGCAAATATTTTCTCCTAGTCTGAGTGTAGTTTGCCTTTTCCTTTTCTTAACAACATTAGTCATTAGGGAAATGTAAATGAAAGTCATAATGAGATACCACTACACATGAGAATGGCTAAAATTAAAAAGATGATAACAAGTGTTGGTGAAGATATGAAGCAACTGGACCTCGCATATAGTGCTGGTAAAAAATAACATGGACACATCTTTAAAAGTTACATTGGGGCTAGTAGATGCAAACTATTACATATAGAATGACTAAACAAGGTCCTACTGTATAGCACAGGGAACTATATCCAATATCCTGAGATTAAACCATAATAGAAAAGAATATAAAAGAATGTATATATGTGTATAACTGAGTCACTTTGCGGTACAGCAGAAATTAACACAACATTGTAAACCAACTATAGTTCAATTAAAAAATAAATTTTAAAAGAAGTTACATACATCTATGCAACCATCCAGTCCTAGGAATTTATCCAAGAGAAATGAAAACATATGTCTATACAAAGACTTGTACACAGATGTTCATAATAATATTTGTACTAGCCAAGACTAAAAACAACCCAGAAGTCCATCAACAGGTGAAGGGATAAACAAACTGTGGTATATCCACACAATTCAATACTATTTAGCAATAGTACTGGATTATTAACACATGCAATGATTAATCTCAAAATAATTATGCTGAACGAAAGAAGTCAGATGAAAAAGAGTACTTATAGTATGATTCCATTTATAAACAAACTCTTGAAAATACTAGCTAATCTCTGAGGCCAGAAATCAGATCAGTGGTTGTCTGGGAATAAGAATGTGTTTGTAAATAGCAGGGGAGGAGGAACTGCAAAAGAACATGAGGACAATTGGGGGGATAATGAGCATTCCTTATTTCGATTGTGGGGATGGTTCAATAAGTTTATAATCCAAACTTATCAAATCATTCACTTTAAATGTATGCAGTTTACTGTATGTCAGTTATACATCAGTTAAGTTGGGGTGGGGGGAGGAAAACAGAAGATATGAAGGGGATATCAGAGAGAAAATGGTAGAAAAAAAAGAGAGTTAAAAGGAAGAGAGAAGAAGAGAAAGAGGTGAAAGAGGGAGAAAAGAGAGGAAAAGCGCTGGGAGAGAAAATTACGAGAAAAAGAGAAAAAAGGAAGAGAGACACACAGGAACATCAGGTCTCTGTGGCTGTGGGCATGTCCCTCCCCTGTAGCCCCCGATACTTGGCAATGACTGGTCCATTCTGATGCCCTCTGCTCACCCTCACAGGTCACTGTCTCCAGGCAGAAGGAGGAGGAAGACTGCGAGGCTCAGCAACAATGCCTGGGCTATTACCTGCCACACGTGGACCTGAGGAAGCTGCAGTGACATCTGCTTGAGTCCCCTTTTCCCAGTCAGGTTCCAGAGGAGCTTGGCCGGAACAGAAATAAACCACATCGGTCAGACACAACCTCTGGGCCTTTCTTGACTTGGCCCCTACCTGGTTCACACTGCACTGAGATTAAAGTTTTCCCCTTCATTATGTCCTAAAGACAACTGCAACTTCTGTCTTATGTTTTCACACCATATCATCCCTCAGGGACACAAGGATTGGTGAAACAGGCACAGACACTATTAATGAACAAAATCAACATCCCACTTAAGTGTGAGGTTTGCCTACCTAGTCACCCACTACACACGTCTCTCCTTGACTCCTGCGCAGCCATCACCCCATCTCTATTCCTCCATATTCTGCACCCCCTTCCCTGAAACCCTGACAGTCTCAAGTTCCCCTTGAACTACTTCATTCTCTGATGTTCAGATTCACCAGGACGTCCAGAAAATCTGCCTTGGTGACTCCTTTCCCTCATCCCAGGTCCTCCAAGGTGGGAAACAGACCAAGAAGGAATGAGTGGGTCTGACATGACTCTGCAGTCAGACTTGGGACTTGGGAGCTGAAATGACTAGGTATCTGGGAAGACTGAATCCCTGAGTAATACCAAACTCTAGAGAGATAGGGTCTGCTTTGGATTTAAAGATTAAAACTCCCTAACAGGCAGTGCGAAGCATCCCAGGCATGAAACAAATACTACAGATGCTCTATTATTGTTTTACTACAGATGCTCTATTATTGTTTAACACCTTGCTCTCAGAAACTATAAATCCCTCAGACAAAAGTAAGTCATGATAAAGAGGATTTGAATAATACAACATGCTTGATGAGGCAAACAGGCAAATAAATCCCAACAAGCAGTGACTTATTGTTAGATTAATGATGCTGAAAACAGTCTCTTTTGATATCATGATACCCCAAATGGCATGTCAATTTTCATGAATCAAATTTTCAACACATAAACATCTTTAAAAATGAGGAAAAGTTTGGTTATCTCATTATATGCAACTCTGAATTAGCATGCAACACAAAAATAGAGACCTAGTAGTAGATATCTTATTTGAGAACATAATTATAACAGCTCTTTAATGAAATATTATTTTGGAATCTACTGGGTATTATACAAAAAAGGATAATCCATTGTGAAAAGGTAGGTTTTATTCTGTGATTGTAAGGGCAAAAAAACTAAATAACCCCATAACTTTGATAACTCTCTATTGACTTTAAAATACAAATAAATAACATACATAGAGAGGAAAATGAGATAACATCATGAAGGGGAAAGATCTCCTCTTCTCACCAGAAACCAAATCACTCCCCTCAAAAGGATCACTATCTAGGGAATTCCTTGGCAGTCCAGTGGTTAGGACTCGACGCTTTCACTGCCGTGGGCCCGGGTTTGATCCCTCGTCGGGGAATTAAGATCCCGCAAGCTGAGGGGCCAGCAAAAACCAAACAAACAAATATAAATAGATCACTGTCTATATTTTCTATGCCACGCAAAAGAATTTAATGAAAGAAAAGTATTGGTTTGTTTTAAAGTTTCAAAAGCTCAAAGCAAGAAAAACTTACAGACACTGCAGAGAGTCATTAATAAAGTGCTGTGGTGTACCATTTCATCTGCACCATTTTCTCTTTTTTTTCAACAGTGTTTGTCAGGACATCCTTTTTAGCCCCTCACTTTTTCTGCCTTGATAGCTAGCCTGTCTGCAATCAATGCTATCCTCAGTCTCTCTCTTGCTATCTTCACTTTCCTGTTTCCTGGTATCTTACTCAGTCACCGGAAATTGTTTGCAGAGGAGCTGTGAGATACCCAGACCAGCTTCTGGAATCATCTCTGCCAAATCTGAAGACTGGGCAGGGGTGGGCCTGGGGCTGGAGTTCAGACCACCTGTGAGAACTCCTGGCAGAGATTCACCTGTGCAACTAGTTGCAAGTTTTTGCAAGGCTCTGGCAAGATCCAAAGTACTTAAGGGTTCTCTGGTTCCACTGAAGGCCTGGAATCCATGCAGTCTCTTCTGCCAGAGCACTTGCTGGGGCTTATCCAAGGCTTACTCCCATTGATGGCATCTGATCTCATTGCCAGGGTAGGATGTGATTCTAGTAACCAGCCTCTTGAATATGTACAGACATTCTCAAAGGGATGGAGGTGCTTAAGCCACGCTTTGGATTGGTTTCTACAATCACATTGCTTCCTCTGTGAAGTCTTGACCATCAGGCTTCTTTTCTTCTTATCCTATAAAATTAATCATGAAATTGTACAGGACAAAATAGTTCTAACCTCTTATTCCTAAGGAGAAACAAATATTAAATATATATATATATTTTTTAACATCTTTATTGGAGTATAATTGCTTTACAATGGTGTGTTAGTTTCTGCTTCATAACAAGGTGAATCAGTTATACATATACATATATCCCCACATCTCCTCCCTCTTGGGTCTCCCTCCCACCCTTCCTATCCCACCCCTCTAGTTGGTCACAAAGCACTGAGCTGATCTCCCTGTGCTATGCGGCTGCTTCCCACTGGCTATCTATTTTACATTTGGTAGTGTATATAAGTCAATGCTAGTCTCTCACTTCGTCCCAGCTTACCCTTCTCCCTCCCCGTGTCCTTATATATATATTTTTAAGTGCCAGTGTAGCCATTGCCCGGGGAATTAAAAACTCTTATTCACAACACTGCCATTTTCAGGAAAGATCCAACAGTTGATGTGATTCCCTTTTTTGGAGCCTTCACTGGTGGGTTGTTGCTTTACTTTAGGCATGATAACCCTAAGAAAACTTCCAACGGAATCACCATTCTGAAGCATAACATATTTCACACTTCTGGTACCCTGTAAAAAACGTTTGCATTGCACTGGAAAGCAGCATCTGGAGTAGATCTATTTCCTCTTCTAGTTCATTTTCAAGCCCTATTATCAAAAATCTCTTCTCTAGATGGAGAATGCTACTCTTGGTATGGATTTTACTGGCATTCTTCCCTCAAATTCAGATTTCTCACAAAGACGTTTGTAACAACAGCTGGTCACTGCTATGCCTCAGTGTGATCTGACGTTCACTTTCCATTTGAAGGCAAAGGAGGGAGACAGACATGAGGGAGTGAAAGAGAGAGCTGGCTTCCCCAGCCCCCAGAGCTGCTAGACAGTGCTGCTCTGTTCTTCCCTACTGCTGCCTGCACACTGGTCGTTTCTTTCAACTTTCGCTACTGTGTTAAGCATAAAAGAAAATCCAAATCTGTTAGGTATTGCAGGCTCTCTGTTACATGTCTTTACCCACATTTATCTTGCTCCGTTTTTCCACAACCAGGAGAATATAAACACAGAGCTTTTTACTAAACTTTAAAGATTATTAAACACAGGAACTAGATCTACATTTCCAAAAGGAGACTGATATTTCTTCAAAGTCCCAGACCAGGGCTGAGTGTGGTACATCATTAACAGTCAGTGATGACAGTGGAATATATATATATTTGACCCTGTTTGGCTGCTTCTGTAGTGGATACTTTATGGGGTGACATGAGCCAACATGTGACCTGGCGGATGAATGCAAACAGGTTTAATTAGATCAGAGACACAAAGGGCTATTCCCTCCTTTGATAACAAATAAAGCAGCTGTAAGCGCCTACAAGAGCAGGCGAGAAACAAAGGCAGCAAAACAGAACCATAATTGGTCCTTCTCCTAGCTGGCCTATGATTTACCTGTAACCTGGGAAGTGGCAGCTGAAGCAGGAGGGAGACTCAGCTAGAAGCCAGCTACAGAATATGAATTGCTTGGGGATGGGGAGGAGGGAGGTAGCAAAATCTCTGTTTTGTAGCCCAAATTTACTCAACTATTTGTTACACATCACAGAAGGCTGCTAGGTTTTAGCCTGCTGCTCCCAGACCTGGTCCTGATTTCACCAGCTTTGCACGCTAGGAATCCCATAAAATAAATCACCCCCTACTGCCGGATCCCGCAGACAGCTCCGCCCGGGTAACGCCACCACAAACCGGCTCTGGCCTTAGTACAGGGCATCCTCCAAACCCAGGGTGGGAGGGGAAGCGGGTAGGAGGCAATGGCAGGCGACGGTACTCCGATTTTTCTCCACCCCCGCGCGCGTCAGAAGCGTCGATTTTTGGATCCAGGTCTAGCAGGGATTGTCAGGCAAGTCAACAGTTTACCCCACTTCAGAAAGGACGAAAGATTGAGCGGGCGGACAGGAATCTCCCCCTGCCAAAGGGCTCCTCCCTGCTCCCTCTTCCTCCTCCGTCCAAGATAAGAAGCTCAAGCCAAAGCCTGAGCATTTCTCCAACTCTCCATTTTCCAAATGGCCCAGGAGCCCAGACAGGGACCACAAGGTGGTGGAGGAGGGAGCGGGAAGGGAGGGGGCAGCAGGTGCTGCAAACAGCTTCGCCTCACATCTCCGCACTCAGCTCGCGCATCAGTGCACCACCGCCTTTCGGTCCTCCTCCTCCCGGCCTGGCGCAGTCTGCGTGGCGTTGCGTTCGCCCTCCTCCAGCTCCGCGGGGTGCAGGTGCTTGGCGAGCTCCCGCAGCGCCGCTGCACGCCCGAAGTGGTCGTTGTGCCGCTTCTCCATAATCAGGTCCTCCAGGCTCTGGAACTCGAGCTCGTGGTTGCGCTGGGCAAAGAGCTGGATCTGCACCCCATAGGGCTGCTGGCCGAAGCGCGCTGCTCGTCGCCGATCTTGAACCCGCGCTGGCCTAGGGGGCACTAATCGGGTGAAGCTCTCGGAGTGGCGTCTGCTCAGCTCACGCTGCGCACCGTGGCGCTGGGGCTCCGCGGCTCGTAGCTGTAGATGGTTCACCACGCGGCTCGCGTCGGGTGGGAGGCTGTTGCTCACCTCCAGCCGATGCAAATGCACCACCTGGAAATTGCCCACGTATACAGTCCAGTGCGGGTACTGCGCCTGCCACACGAACTCCCCCAGGTCGCCAGGTCGGCACTGTTGAGCAGGTTCTCGGGCGTGTAGGTGCTCAGCGCCACAGAGCCCGCGCAAAGCTCTTCTGGTAGATGCAGTCGTGGCGGTAGAACTCGGAGCGCCCCACCTCGCGCAGCCGCGGGTCGGAGGTCCACGGCGGGGGCAGCGGCTGCGCGTCCCTGCAGTTGGGCCAACAGCCGCTGCCGCCATCCGGCTTCTGGGGCAGCGGCTGCGGCTCCACGGCCTCATCATCATTGGATAAGATGTAGGAGATTCCGATGTGGGGCCCGTCGGGTCGGCTGTGGGAACTTCCTAATAACTTAGGCGGGTCATTTTCTCCGCATGGTTTCCCATCACACTGCGGATGCAAGATCACACCGCCGAGGGAGGAGAAAGCGGAACCGCCACTAGGGTCACTGGCACAGGTCTCCGGACAGGGACTGAGACCACCCGCGAGAGGTGGAGGCCGTGGGGAATTCTGGGGAGGGGGGCGCTGCACCCTGAGACTTCTAGGGGAGTTTGCAAGTGTGGGCTCTGCAGTTCCTCTCCTGGCGCGGTGGCAGCGAGGCTGGGCAGGGGGAAGGGACACACGTCTTGCCCTTTACAGCTACATCGCGCCTCAAGACTTGAAGGTAGGAGGGCACTGCCTGTTCACACCATCCCCTCCCGCCTGCTGGGGCTGCTGCTCCCCCTCAACCTGCTCTCGGGGAGGTGGGGCTCCACAAGAAGGAAGCAGACTTGCTGCCTGCCATTGGCAGCTCCTGCTCAGCCCTGTGAGCAACAAGCACCAGATCAGGAGAGCTGGGGTTGTACGTAGATCCTGCTCCCGGCTTCCCCAGGGGAAGGAAAACAGACTATTAATACAGGGAGGTCTGTTGTTCCTCAGCTAACAAACTGCCTAGAAGGTAACAACTGTATAACTTTCCCCCTCAACCAGATTCAAAATGTACTTTCAAAGGCCAAAGCATTTTTCACGGCGGCCACTCCTGTCCCTCCTCTTGCACACGTGCCCGAGGGGCTGGGAGTTCCTGGGTGAGCTACAGACCTCCATCCTCCTGGTAGTTCACGGTGATGCCACCAACTGTCCCCTGTTGTTGCAGGCAAAGATGAACCAACTCTAAAACTAAATGAGGCCTGCAGGATGGGTACCCTCCAGGAAGATACAGTGTAGAAGCCTGTGATATCCATGGTACCTACCAGGGAGAAATGTCTCCTACGTGGCCACATTGCTGTCCACCTACCCCACTTCCAACACCGCCCAACAGGTACTGGACCAGTGGTTCACTAGGTGAGTGTGGCCCCCTCCTCAGTACAGTGGTGACTCTGCCCACTGCTAGCTGTGTGTTTGAGAATGTGACCAAATGTCTCTGAGCCTCGGTTTGCTCCTCAAAGTGGGGTGGTAGAGGATAAACCTCACAGAGTCCTCCTTGTAGGGACTACTGGATCACCTACAGCAGGTGCCTGTCTGGTGCCTGGCTCTGTAGAAAGGGCTGCTGGACGTGCTGGGGTTGTTCCTCGTTATTATTCTCCCCTCCCCCATGAAAGGCCATCTGCCACACCCCACTGGTCTGTGGCCTTCCTGAGTTTAGAAAAGCACATGGAAAGCAACCTGCTATTCCAATGCAAAGGAGGTTTGAGATTCCATCTTGCTGATCCTGGTCCTTGTCCTTGGTGTGGCCAGAGTAGGGATCTCTGTGGGCAGGATGAGAGGCCCCAGGCCCACTCAGATACCTGGGATGGTTCTGGTTGAAGTTCATTCATTCCACAGTATATATTAAGCATCTACTACATGCAGGCACTTTCTGAGACACTTAACAAACTCAGTGAATGAAGCAGACACAATACCTGGGCCTCAATATAGCAGAAGAGTCACAGTCATACTAGACATCATTTGCAGGTCCTGCCCACTGTACATCACGTGTGATGCCCTCATCTAGATCTGCAAGCACCCTCCCATATTCTAACTGGGATGATGAACAACAGGACCAACTAAAAACCTGAGTGGTGTCTGGGCCCAGAAGAAGGGCCGCCTGTCCCCACAAAACAGATGGGGAGAGTATAGGGGCTGTGTGTAGGGAGTGACTGGCAGAACCTTGGATCTCACACAATCTTTTGATTTCCCTGGGAGGGCTGAGGTCTGGAAGCTTCTGCTTCAGAACAGGAGGAAAGAGAACTGTATATGGGGTCCCAGGTCCCTTGAGAATCAAAGGGGAGGATGCGTTGAGCATCCCCTGAAATAACCATCCCCACCACAGTCCCATCTTGATCTACCTGGCCCCCTCCACATCCACCACTCCTGACACCCACCATCAGGCCCAGGACAGGAGACGTGGGAGACATGTGCTCACAGGTCTGCCTCAATCCTCAGTCCTGACTCCCAGATACATGGAGGACTGAGGTGGGAATGCATATTTGGTCAACAAGCACAACAAGAAAGGCCTCAAAAGATTCAGGCCAATGTTTCCAAGACAATGAAAATTAATCTGTACAGAGGCCAACAAGGTGCTCATTAAGCCCAAAGTTGTCAAATACAAGATGTTAATAAGTGCCAGCCCTAAATTAGACAGTCTCACCCATATCATCCACCCCAGTCTCTGGAAGTATGTTGTTTTTCTTTTCCCATATAGTCAAGAGTACTACACTGTGGCAATCACAGACCATGAATGAGGCCAAGGTCAAAGCCAAGGCCAAGGTCCCAAAAAGTTCCCCCAAAGACTCCAGGAAAAAAGCTTTTGTCTATCAACTTTGAGGATCAAAAATGGTACAAAACTTGGACTACTGCCCACCTGGGCAGGTATCTCCCTATGCAATTTATAGAAATACAATATAAATTCCATCCCCCACCCCCCACTTACCACAAAAGAGAGATAATCATATAGTTTTTACCCTGAAATATGTTAATACAATAAATTATGTTAATATTTAACTGTCCTTGCCGTTATGGAATAAACCTTACTGGATCATGATGTATGTCTTTTAAATACACAGCTGGATTTATTTTGCTAATATTTTATTCAGAATGTTTGCTTCTCTAATCATGTGTTAGAGTGGGCTAATGTTTACAATAGCAAAAAAAAAAAAAGAAAACAAACAACATCCATCAGATGGAGAACAACAGAATAAATTATGGTGTAGTATACTATGGAATGTTACTCAGCTTTTTCTTAATTTTGAGAGGTCCATTGACTAACCCAAAGAGATAACCACGATATACTCTTAAATGAATATAGCAAGTTACAAAAAAGTCTATATATGTGTATATATATGCTTATATATTTTTGAGCAAAGAGAAAGATGTCGAAAAATACTCAAAGTGTTGGTTAATGTTGGCTACCCCAAGAAGTACAGTGGAGAAGGGAGAGATCTGAGAGAGGAGGAATATATTAACTTTTTCTTTATTCACCCCTAGTTTGTTTAGTGATTGCAAGCAGAGTATTTCTTTTGTAATTTTTTTTTTAACAAAGGTAGGATGGTGGTGGGGGGAGGAAACACCAGTTACCTATTTAAAGTGATGTCAATTAACATCTGTTGAGAACTAATAAATAGCTACAATTAATACATCCAAAAACGAAAATAGAATAAAATTATCAAAAGCAAGAAGAAGAATCATTATGAAGTTCATTTACCTGAAAATACAAAGCAATCAATCTGGAACCAAAGTTACATAGATGTGGTCTTTCCCAAGTGCTTTAAGCAAGACATCTTCAGAAAGAACTAGTTTTTCATTTACAACTAGCACAAAATTATCAGTTCATGGATATGAGGACAACCAAGGATAAAACAAAGAGAAAACGAGTCAAGTCCATTTAAAGGAAAATATTTAAGGAATAATTGTACCCATCATACATACACAGATTAGCGGAAAAAGGCAAAATATTACAGAAATCATTGACGCTTGGGGAAAAAAATGACATTCTGAATAGTCAGCTTGTCATCTACACTAAAGAAAGAGGGGCAAATTTTTTCCTAGTGTGTTATTTTACATTTTACACCGTAAATAGACAAGTCCTTTTTACTAAATAGATCATAAAGTAAAACCAACCACTTTGACCGATCGCCACATATGAAAAAATTTTAAATGAAAACTTACAAAAAGCTATCAACATGGAGCATGGGGCCGGATGGGGGGGGCGATAAAGTTCTCACACTCAGAAAGTTGCAGTTACTCACAAAAGTGAGAAATGTTTGTAAAACTTGAAAATATTTACATAATCGAATTTTTTAAAATTGTCAAAGCGCTCATTGTCTCTAGAAAAGCTGTGGTTTGCTACTTCACCGAGGAGATTAAAATTTAATTTTTGTCAGCTCTGTGGTGGTTAAAGGAGAATAGTACACAAAGAAATGCGTACTACGAGTCTGCCCAAAAGAATTTTTCTCCTAAAAGGTTTTGACTAAGTTTACGGTTATTCAAGTACTCTTTCTCTCAGCTCTTATCAAATCCTTCATAAAAGAAAATTTCAGGACACAAAATAAATCAGTAGCCGAATCGCCATGGGCTCCGTTGGCTGCCCACTTCGCCGTCTCCCGCTCGCCCCGTCCCTCTCCCTGAAGCTCAGGCGCTGGAGACGAACGCCCCCCTTCCCGAAGCCACCTTTCCCGCCCGGCTCGCCAGTCTCTTACCTGCCGCTCCGAGATGCTCTTGGCACATGGGGGTCAAGACCCAGGCCCCGGGGTCTCCTGTGAGGCCGACGCCGCCCACCGGCCCGCAATTCCCCGAGCACCTCGCCGCGCTCCGCTGCCTGCGGTGAAACTGCGCCCGGCAAAGCGCGGCGGCCCTCTCCTGTCAGCGGCCCTCTCCGGTTAGCGGCCGCCTCACAGACGCCGGCTCTCCGCCTCAACTCGGCGTCAGCTCTCAGCCCTGAAGTGAGCGCTCAGCTGGGACGGGAACGCGGCCGGGGGCGGGGCCGCGCGGAGCATGCGCGGAGGGCGAGGCCGGAGGCCGTAAGGGCGACCCCTGACCTGCGCTCAGAGAGCTCTCAGCTTCCACCTGCGGGGGGGGGTTGGGTATCACTGGTCCGCGTCGCCAGAGCCCAATTGAGCGGCACCCGGGAGCCCGCAGCTCCCGGCCTCCCGGTGGCGCCGCCTTCGCGACGGGGCCGTCGCACCTCCAAAGAACGGGCAACTCTGCCCTCTCCACAGTTTGTGGGTGATGAGCAGCTTCGAGAGAGAACGGAGACCAAACCCTTCTCTGCGCGGAGAAGGTGAACCCTGGCCCTGCCGCCCTGTGAGGTTTGGGCATTCCTCTTTTCCTCAGGGGCCTCTGACTGGCGGGGTCCTTGGTATTTTGTGAGGAAGAAGAAGGGGAATTCAATAGATCTCCAAGCCCTAGATAGTTCAGCTCTGCCCCCAGGGGTGAGGTCGCGCTGGGTGATGCTGTTGTCACGTGCGCCCATTTCTGGGCCAGTCCTCCTGCTTTGAGGGCCGGAACGTTCCTTTAGATGCCCCCCTCCCCCACCTCAGTCACCTCACACGCACAGGTGAGTCATTGGTCGTTATAAATGTCAGTTATTCTTTCCTTGATGCTGAGCTGTAATCTGTAGACTGCTTGAAACGCCACAGTTGGGCTGAGGTGGGAATCGGGGATGAGGTGCAAAAAGCAGCCCTGGGGGGTGGGGTGGGGAGGGAAGAGAGAGAAGGCCGACTGTGTTGTCTAAAATCACCGCTGAAATTCACCAACGCCAGCCTGAGAGCCTGAGGTGAAGCTATGACACTCCTCCTGTCACTGCCAGGTTGGACAAGAAAGTAATGCGGTTTTGAGAGCTAGTCAGCAAGGCACATAAATCTCCTATGTTAAAGCCTCCTTGAAGGTCCTATTTTCCCCATTTGCCTCCACCTAGATCCTCTTCCCTTTGACTCTTCTTTCCCTCGCATCATAGAAGAGCAAGCCAACTGTGGAAGATATCTGGACATACGTTTTCCTCATAGGCTGTAAGATGAAGCAAAGCAATCACTGTCACATACTCTTTCTGGTTAGTCTTTACTTCCATCAACTGAGACGACCTTTTGTGGTCATCTGGCCCCTAATGAGAAGCCGTGATTGGAAATAGATAAGCCAAATTACTTCAGTCAAGCAACCTGGTGTCCCTGGTGTTTCTAAGAGAGGTTGGTTTGGTAAATCCTTTGAATCTACTTCAGGACTTTTTTTTTTCCCCCCAAAGTTAGTATGAATTTCAGAATAATACAGGAGATTGAATATGAAACCATTTCCAAAAGCTAGTCTCTATAGTGAGTGCTTGAAAAGTTAGAACTAGAGCAGCTTTGAATACTACGGCTAAAATGGCAGGGTGAAGGATTGGTAGATGGAATTTTTGGGTGATAACTCCAAAAAGTTAGATTACTCTAAAACGGATCTGTCTATGGTGATGGAGGCAGAGTAGTGATTACTCTGGGGGAACTGACTTGAGAGGGGGCAGGAGGGAGCCTTCTGGGTTAATGGAAATGGTCAATATCTTGATGTGGTTAATGATTACAAAGGTTAACATAAGTGCAAAAAGATTTGTGTGCTTTACTGCATATCAATTCTAAAACTTTTTTTTTTAATTTTATACACACAACGAGGCATTACAGCATGATCATGATTGGAATCTGGAAACTTGGGTTTGAATCTCAGTGTCACTCACCAATTACCAGCTATGTGAACTTGAGCAAGTCTCTGAGCCTTCTTTTTTTCATCTATCTAATAATATGGGTGATGTTACCTCACAGGATGGTTGTAAGGATCAAATGAAATTATGTTTGCAAAATACTTGGCACTAAGCCTGCTAAATAATAAGTGCCCGGGAAACAGTAGCCATTGTTACATTATTTTTCTTACACTCACATTTACTTTACTCCTCTGGTCTTTTAAATTTATTTTAAATATTACTTTGTACCACTGAACTAATGATATTCCTTTCCCCCACAATAACAAAAGGCAGTCAGAAGTGTCAAGTGTTGGTTTTCAAACTAGTTCAGGTGGCAGGACTTAGAAATTCAGGTAGTCATTGTGGAACCCTATGAAATGTTGATGGATTTAATTCTTCCACATGGACTTGACACAAATTGACTAACATTAAATTTGGCTATATTTTGTTTATGCAGATCTCCCACATATTAAAACATGTATTTTAAGAAATAATATGTCGGGCTTCCCTGGTGGCGCAGTGGTTAAGAATCTGCCTGCCAATGCAGGGCACACGGGTTCGTGCCCCGGTCCGGGAGGATCCCACATGCCGCGGAGCGGCTGGGCCCATGAGCCATGGCCGCTGAGCCTGCGCGTCCGGAGCCTGTGCTCCGCAGCGGGAGAGGCCACAACAGTGAGAAGCCCGCGTACCGCAAAAAAAAAAAAAAAGAAAAAAAGAAAAGAAATAATATGTCTGCCTTTTCCCTTTTTTTAAATTTACTGAAGTATAGTTGATTTTGCTTTTTTCCTTTAAAATTTGTTGGCAACTCTTCACGAGATAGAAAGTATCAAACTTTTAAGAACAATTCACAAAATGCAAACCTTTAAATCCATTCTTCCTGAAAATTAAGAAACCACTGTTAATTGTTCAGTGTTAGCAGCAGAGCTCCTTAGTAGGCAAAAGCAACAGGCAAAAAGCACATCTGTTTGTCTGGCACACACACTTTTAGGCACAGACCTCTTCCTCAGTTCTCTACAGAGTTTGAAAGTACTTGGTATTGACAATGTAAATTCTGTAAAAGACATTTCAACTGGGAAAGGGGGGAAAATTAAGTTCCATTCGGAACTTTCTACAGGTGGAACCCTAGTTTATTTCCAACCCATTCCCTCCTAGTTTATTCATATACTCCTGAACACATATACAAAAGCTGATTATGAAAAAAATTAAATGCACAGTATATCACGAGAGCATTTTTCCCCGAGAGAGCTGAAAATCACTATTCAATTCCTAATTGCAACTCACCTTTAAGATCTGATCTTTGAAAAAGTACTTCCAGCTTGTATTATATTTTCTGATTTTGTCCTAATTAGAGTCACTGCTTTGTATATAGTTAATGACTCCATCTTTGCTCAGTTGTATTAAGTTTAAGAAAACTATGTTTCTTATTACTAGTATCAGCATTTCCATTTTCTATTCATATTTATAAATGGTGATAAAAATGTAATGAAATGTTCAAACAGTCATATAAACAAATACCCATAAATGAAGATGCTGCCAAAAATAAACTCTTGACTGGTAGGCTGTGCCATTGTGTAAGAGCTTAAAACGTTCATTCACCAGCAAATGCAAGTATGTCACAATTCCATGTATTAAAAGATGACTAAGGAATGGCATTGTAAAAGAAACTTTAAGTTGATCTAAAGTTGAAACCACAAACATTGATGACCACCTATTTTGCACTCATTGTTGACACATTTTTTTCAAAGACAGTATACTAAAGAAATTACAATTCTGTCATCATCAAGGGTATTTACTGTACCCAAATACAAATATGACACCACTGACCCACCACTAATAAGAAGTTTGAGTCGATTCTCCAGTATTGTATGGGTTTTATTGAGCCTGCAGATCCCTTTACTCAAAGCACGTAAGTACTTACAAGGGAGTTAAATATTAGGAGGAGCCATTGGCAGCAAAGGGAGCATGACTGGCCTTTACAGAGAATGACCACACAATCATGGTTTGGTACCATAGCCCTTATCAAGTAGCAATGAGTAAAGGGAAGAATACAGTAGAGTTGTGTAAACTGTCTTTATTTTCTTTCATATAATGGAATACCCCTAATTTCTTTGAATCCAAAATGGCTTCAGACAAGAGATGAATTTTTAAAAAATATAATGGAATTATAGCTTTGTTGATGTGAAATGTAAAGAGTTTTCAATTATTTAAAAAAAAAAGAGGTGAGAGGAAGAAAAGTGAGGGGAAATAAAGGTTTCAATTGGACTTTATCCAACACATCTGAAGCCCATGTCACAGTTTCTCTAGGTTGAGTGAACCAAGCCTGATGCACAGTGTGAAAGGAACAAAAAAGGAAGTCAAGAGTCAGAATTCAGCAGAAGGGAGCGGGGCATTTTCATGTTACGTTGCCAACCTAGTAATTGTAATGAAACTTCATTCAGGTGTAACTTGGCTATCTGAGAATCTCATCTATCTAAAATACAGCAAGGAACCAAGGAAATAAAAGAGATGGAAAAAGACCTCTTCAGAAATAAAACAGAGATCACCAAAGTCCATGCCCTAAAGATCAAGCCCATTACTCCTAGAGATTCATCAAAGCCCTTTCTCATAGGTTATTAATCTTTACTTGGATTCGATTTTAAAGGACCTGGCAGTCTGGTTTCCAAACTCATAAAAAATTAAAATTGGTAAACTAGAAGTGGGAGGAGAAACTATCCCATGTGGGCATGCGGATGGCAGTAAGAAGACTGGAAGTCTATAAGCAGGACAGAGATTTTAAAAAGGCATAAAATTTGACTTAATGATCAAAAAGCACCGCAATTTAGTGTCTTTAGCCTAGGAGGAAAGAGTCCTACACCTCTATAGGCCTTGTGGAAGAAATATTAAAATCTGATTCAATATTAACCTTTAGTAATCAAGAAAATTAAATTATATTCAGTATACAGACATTCTCTGAATTATGCAGCACTCAACTTTATGTAAATAGCTCTATAAGGCACACAATAAATTTTTGAAATTTTGAAGATGATTTTATATGACACTGAGAAATACAAAGAAGTCAAGTGTATGTTAATGGTTAAATAAATTATGACATGAAAATTTAATGGGCAATTATGAAATCATAAAAACTATTAGTGAAGAAATTTGTATGACACATGAAGTTAAAAAAACAGGACACAGAATTGTATACGCAGCATAATCTTAATAATGTGTAAAATACGTAGAAAAAAGATCTTTTGATATCATTAATAACAGCCACAGAAAAAATTTTTTAAACCTCAGAACAAACTCTATGTGTAATACACACACAAGAAAAACTATAAATATTCACTGAAGGAAACTTTAAAAACTGCGTAAATGAAAAGGCATACCACATTCCCTAATGGGAAGACTTGATCTGGTAAAGGTGCCATTTTACCCAAATAGTTTACAAATTCAATGTAATTCCAATCAAAATTACAATAGGATTTTTAACAAAATTGATATGCTAATGCTAAAACTCATCTGGAAGAATACATACTTAAGAAGAGCTAGACATTTTTTAAGCATACTGAGGGGCCTCTAACTACCAGGTATCAAAATATACAATCACAGTCATTAAAGGATGATATTGGGTCACAAACAGAAAAAAAAGATTAACAGAAGAGAAAAGATCATCAGCTACTGACACAAAATTGTGGATAGCATTTCAAATAATTGAGAATAGGTGTTGGGACAACTGGTTATCCATTAAAAAAAAAAACAGCTGGGCTTCCCTGGTGGCGCAGTGGTTGAGAGTCTGCCTGCCGATGCAGGGGACAGGGGTTCGTGCCCTGGTCCGGGAAGATCCCACGTGCCGCAGAGCGGCTGGGCCCGTGAGCCATGGCCGCTGAGCCTTCGTGTCCGGAGCCTGTGCTCCGCAACGGGAGAGGCCACAACAGTGAGAGGCCCGCGTACCGCAAAAAAAAACAAAAGTAAAAATAAAGTTTCAAATCATAACAATGACCAATATTTCCCTCTTCTTACTAATATGACTGACTGGGGCTTCTCATGAATTAAATTTAATTCCATCAAATTGTTTTGGCCTTTGAGAAAACAAAGTTTACAATTACCAATGATAGGAGAAAGGTTAGCCCTCAAAGCATTCAATATACAAAAAATTCTTGATGTCTTCAATAGCAATCAAATCATATAACATAAGCCAAAATCCTGAACACAACGTCTTAGACTGCTCTGCCATCCTGACTGCCTCAAAATCCTACAGAAGTCCAAAGTACCCTTTATGATACACTTCATGGTCACGTGTACCTTGAGGTCATTCTTATTATCAGAATTCATTACCCTCCTCTCTTTGCTACAGGTGTAATCATGCAGGTCACTGGCAAGTGGGCACTGAAAAAACATAATTTAAGTTTGGGGTGTTAATTATGAGTGAGAAATTAGTTTCATATTAGATATTAAAGAATAAAATATGCCTGAGGAAAAATTACCTGAACTTTTATGGAAATGATAACACTGACTCATAATTTATAAAGACGAAATGAAGAAAACCTCAAAGTTTATTTGAAAATCCACAATTATAATGGGACTTTTTAATATATCCTCTCAGGAAATAAAAAACATGTGACAGCTTAGAAAAGAGTTAATAATATATTTCAATGAAAGAAATACAGAAGGTTTCCTTTGACAAAAAAATGCACACACATATTTGAAAACATTGAGACATAAATTCAGCTACAAGGAATAGGAGACACCCACGGTCTTGCTGACATGAGGAAGGTGCTTATTCTCACATGGAAGGACCAGGTGAAGGCAGCCAGTGCACAGTGCAGCAGAGAAACACTCTCCCATGTCGTTCTTTTCTGGCTGCACCTTAGTAAATGCAAATATTCTCACTAGCACTAATAAAAACATAAGGCGTTTCCTGTGCAAATTAGACCTTATATGGATATAAGTAGAGAAGAGGGGAATCAGATAATACTTCCAAGCGTGAAAGTCTGAATTAGTCTCCTGAGAGACACAAAAGAACTTACCAAAAAATCCAAACTTTAATGGATCTTTTATGTGGATCTTGGAAAGACATCAGTGGAAACCCACAGCTCTACAAAAATGGAAATCAAACAGTTGGTGGTGGTTTTGAGGATACTCTTGATTAGAAGGTCAGCAATCCAGAAAATAGGGTGGAAGATGGTATCCTTGAAGTTCCTATATGTATCAGTCTCTCTACCTGTATGGTGGCTCCAAACTCTGACTAATGCCATGTTCGCTTCTGCCTTCCAAATCCTACGCAAGTGAGGCTATTGGTGAATTCTAACATGGAGCCATAAGGGGGATGGATTCTGTAAACTCTAGTTCCTAACATTATCCACAGGGAGGATATCTCCAATTTTACATTTTTTTGGTCCTATCGTATCTCTCTTCTTAAATCAAACTCTATTCACCAAATACCAGTCAGAATAAAGGACAAAAAGCAAAGGCCCAAATATGAAAATAATTATTCACACGAAACTATATTCTTTCATAAACTTGACACACAAAAAAAATTTGTTCCAACTGTTTATTCGTATGGAAAGTGGAAAAAGGCTCAGATACCCATCACCCCTAAAGAGGAGCTTTGTCAGTAACAAAGGTGGAATATATATACTGGACTAGGGATATCTAGAAACCACCACAAAGCCAGTAGGAAAAACCAAACTATCATTTTTCAGTGGTCCTTTAACACAGAATAAAACATTATTTAAAAATTAACCTAATTGCTTATTAGAAACACACTTTAATTCATGCATGGATCCAACAGGCTCAAAACTGAGAGGAAATACTAATTTAAGAAAAAATGACTACCTATTACTCATATGTACTATTGCTGAAAACAACTTGCAGAATTATCTCACTTCAATATTCATTTCTAAAAACCGGTAGAAATCCACAGTCCAGTGATGCACTTCAAGGAAAAGGTTTGATAAACATAATATATTTACAACATTAATAACAAGTCTTTCATGCTGAAAGTTTTCTAGAACATTATACATAAACCAATTTCCATCAAACTTGGTCATGTTACATTTTTTCTTCTTTTCTGTAGGAGCTTTCATATGTAAGAATGTGGGCCCATGAAGACTTACCATGCTGTTTAACTTCTTTTGTTTTTTGGTTTTTTTGGCCACGCCATGCAGCGTGTGGGATCTTAGTTCCCCAACCGGGGATTGAACCTACAGCCCCTGCATTGGAAGCACGGAGTCTTAACCAGTGGACTGCCAGGGAAGTCCCTTACCATGCTGTTTACATTCAGGATTATCCAGTGAGTCTTTTTGTGCCTTCGGAAGGAATTAAGATGACTGTAGGCTTTCCCACATTCTTCACATTTATATGGTTCTCTCCACTGTGCAGTCTCACATGTCTTAGACAGTTTGAGTGACAAATGAAGGCTTTTCCACATTCACTACATTTATATGGTTTCTCTCCAGTGTAAATTTTTTCATGTGTGTGAAAGGAATGGTAATAACTAAAGGCTTTACCACAATGTTTACATTCATAGGGTTTCTCTCCAGTATGAGTTTTTTCATGTGTTTGTAAGGAATAGTAATAACTGAAGGCTTTACCACATTGTTGACATTCATAGGGTTTCTCTCCAGTATGAGTTTTTTCATGTTTGCGAAGATAACTGGGACACACAAATGCTTTATTACACTGTTTACATTCATAGGGTTTCTCTCCAGTGTGCATTTTCACATGCCTTCGATAGTTTGTGTGACAAATGAAGGCTTTCCCACATTCCTTACATTCATAAGGTTTCTCTCCACTGTGAGTTCTTTCATGTTTTCGAAGAGAACTGGGACAACTGAATGCTTTACTACATTCTTTACATTCATACGGTTTTTCTCCAGTGTGATTTCTTACATGTACTTGGAAACCTCTTTGAGAAATGAAATCTTTACCACATTGTTTACATTCATAGGGTTTTTCTCCTGTGTAAGTCCTTTCATGTGTTTGAAAGGAATTGTAATATCTGTAAGTTTTCCCACATTCCTTACTCATAGGGTCTCTCTCCAGTATGAGTCCTTTTGTGTATTTTCAAGGAACTATAATAACTGAAGGCTTTACCACATTGTTTACATTCATAGGGTTTCTCTCCAGTATGAGTTCTTTCATGTATTTGTAAGAATCTGTAATCTCTGTAAGCTTTACCACAATATTTACAATCATAGTGTTTCTCTTCAGTGTGAGTTCTTTCATGTTTTCGAAGGTAACTGAGAAAGCTGAATGCTTTACTACATTTTTTACATTCATAGGGTTTTTCTCCAGTATGATTTCTTTCATGTACCTGGAAGTCTACGTGAGAACAGAAAGCTTTACCACATTGCTTACATTCATAGGGTTTCACCTCAGTATGAGTTCTTTCATATTTCCGAAGAGAACCAGGACAAATGAAAACATTACTACATTTTTTACATTCAAACAGTTTCTCTTCTGTGTGAGTCCTTAAATGTGTTTGAAAATTTTGATGGTATCTATAGGCTTTTCCACATTGTATACATTGATAGGATTTTTCTCCAGTGTGGGTTCTTTCATGTATTTGAAGAGAATTTGAAGAAATAAAGGTTTTGCCACATTCCTTACATTTATGAGGAGAATTTCCAGGGTGCGTTACTTTGTGTCTTTGAAAACTCCTGAGCCACATGAAGGTTTTCCCACATTCCATACATTTATAGGTTTTCTTTCCATTGTGATTTCCTTCATGTTTTTCAAAATACTGGAGATAATGGAAGACTTCCCCATGTTCCTTACATTTATATGGCTTCTCTCCATATTTCTGATATTCATATGGTTTATGTCCAGTGTGACATCTCATGTGTCTATTAAGGGATGAATGATGCATGAAGACTTTTCCACATGCACTGCATTCATGTGGTTTCACTCTAGCAGTTTTCTTGTTCAGAGTGAGATTTGAAATAAAGCAGAAGTTTTCTCCACATTGACTACCCTCTTTATTTTCACAGAGTCTTCCTACCACATGATTTCTGTAAAATAGGAGAAGCACATTATCAATGATTTCTTTATTAATGATTTTATATTTATTAGAATACTTGAACTACATTTTTATGATTTACCTCCAAAGTGTAGATTTCCTGCCTTGCCTAAATTATCTGGAATTGAATATACTGAATGCCCTGCAAGGGGACTTCACCCTTGCTATCATCAAAACAGTGATATTCATACATAGGGTTTATTAATACTGTTTCCAAGTGAACTATTTTGCAAACACTGAAAATGTATGTCATATATAAGAGGGTATTTTGGTGAAAATCTTCTAAGAATAAATACATTTGAAGTCAGGCTTATTTCTTTTGTTTGCTTGTTTTAAAAATTTCATAATATACCAGGACTTTGACATGAGAGTACTTTCTATTGTGAGAGAGACTCACCTTGGTTTTCTCCTCTGATTTTTGTACTGATCTTCAATGTCATGATCTTCCCATTTCCTCCCTAAAATGCAAACCCAGAAAAATGACTCCAAAATATTAGGAATTATATAAAAATTATTAGATTCTAGTTGTATAATGAGCTGTGACCACGCCTAGCTTATTTACCAATGTGCTCCCTTTCCACATTCTACATGAACAATGTTCATGGGCAGGAAAACTTGTTCTCTGACAAAGTAAAGGAAAGTTGTCATCCTTACCTACTGAGGCCAGGTTCCTCAAGGTTTCCCACATCACATCTCTATAGAGTTTCTTCTGTGAAAAATTCAGTAAAGCCCATTCCTCGAGGGTGAAGTTCACAGCCACATCCTCAAAAATCACTGAGTCCTAAAACATACCAAATATGTGTATGGTAGGATGAGTAAGACTGACAGCATTGGACACCTATACTCCATTTATAGGCAGGTTATGTATGATTCTGCTATTTCCAAACATTTATTCTATGACTTGATCATCAGAAACTCTCTGTCCATACTTACTTCCTCATAAATTTAACAGCATCATGAACACATGGATATTACACACTTTTATAGTGATTATATTACATCTTATTGCTCTCTAATGGCAGGGTCTAGAGTATGTTGGGAAATGACACAATGCTATATAAATGAAACAAAGGTTATAATTTTAAGACCATTCATTCCCTGTGAGAAAACCTTTCATCTCCTTCTTTATTACCTACTGTTCACAGCACTCCATGAAGCAGATCTACATGAGGTTTCAATGAATAAAAACATGGTAGAGGCTTCCCTGGTGGCGCAGTGGTTGAGAGTCCACCTCCCGATGCAGGGGGCACAGGTTCGTGCCCCGGTCCAGGAGGATCCCACATGCCGCGGAGCGGCTGGGCCCGTGAGCCATGGCCGCTGAGCCTGCACGTCCGGAGCCTGTGCTCCGCAACGGGAGAGGCCACAACAGTGAGAGGCCCGTGTACCGCAAAAAAAAAAAAAAACATGGCAAAGAACTAGAGGGTTTCCCTTCTGTTTTCATCACCAAACATGAGATTCCAGGAGGCCTGTGGAAAGCAAACTTTTAACAAAGCCTAGCTGGCCATATAGTTCTGGGTACTCCAGGCCATTAGAAGTAATCAGATGCAGCTGGTTGAATGCAAATATTCTGTGGAGAATATTACTTTTAACTTGTATAATATTCACCACAGATGCAATTCTTCCTCTCTCTCTGTTCTATTTGATGGGTTAGAAAGTAATTTGGATCTTAGAGCTCAGACATGAAGAAGACTTGACAACTTAGATTACAAAATCCGTATACTCATGTGCCTCAGGGCAGCTTCTAGCCAACTTTTGGCAAACATAGACACAGACACTCAATCAAGAATATGCAAGAGGGGCATTTCCCTGGTGGCGCAGTGGTTGAGAATCTGCCTGCTGATGCAAGGGACACGGGTTCGAGCCCTGGTCCAGGAAGATCCCACATGCCGCGGAGCAACTAAGCCCGTGCGCCACAACTACTAAGCCTGAACTCTAGAGCCCACGTGCTACACCTACTGAAGCCTGCATGCCTAGAGCCCGTGCTCCAGAACAAGAGAAGCCACCGCAATGAGAAGCCCACGCACTGCAACGAAGAGTAGCCCCTGCTCCCCGCAACTAGAGAAAGCCTGCACAAAGCATCGAAGACCCAACACAGCCAAAAATAAATAAATAAATATTTAATAAATAAATAAAATGCCGGAAAGGTCTTCCTGGCAGAACCATTAGAGTCTATCCTGAGCTTTGCTGTCCTTGAGGAACAGGTTAAGAGCTGCAGATTGCACAGAGTTCACTGAAGACCACAATGGTTTAATGCTGAATTTCCCCATGATTATAAAATATGTATATGTGTCAGCAGTGCTTTTTTCCTCCCCCCAAAATAAAATCTCCAGTCTCCAATCAGGAGGAAGTGTTTCCCGACCAGCCACTCCAGAAGCTGCCCAGCCAATTTCTGTCATTTCTAAGATCCTCATGGAAGAAAGGAGCATGATACCTCAACCCCTGAGCCTAAGAATCCCTCAGCTCAAAACAACACACACTCCCAAGAGGTGAAAGGATTTATTCCTCTATAAATTTTGTTTCTGGGTAGAGTAAGGCAGGCCTCTCAAGAGGGCATGAAACAGCTAGAGAGAGCACGGAAAGGTATGTGGAGTTGTCCTTTTATTAACTTGCTATAATATTCACACACAAATTTTTGTCCAAACATAAATTTCCATTTTTCACAAGCACATACCTAAATATCAGTTGATGGATAATATGGTAATTCCAGGTTTAATTTTTAAGGAACTTACTGTTTCCAAGTGGCGTACCATTTGTGGAATGAAATATTAAACTGTTGACAGAAAAAAACTCACCTAACTACAATTGTGTGTTGAACAAAATTATCCTTTAAAAGTAAGGGAGAATTCAAGATTTCTGAGACAAACAAATATTGAGGGAATCTGTCACCAGTACACCTACTTTGCAAGAAATCTTAAGGCAGATTCTTCAAAAGGAAGGAAAGTGATAAAGAAAGGGAGACTGTTTGAGAAGGAATAAAATGAAGGGAAAATCATATCACTTTAAAAATTTAATTAATCTGACAGATAACACTTTGTTCAACATAATACTAGCAACAACGGTTTTGGTTATTATGCTTATGGATAAGTGAAATGAATGACAGCAATTTACAAGGGCCAGGAAGGGAGGAATTTACACAACCAGTGAAGTGGTCAGTCTTACTTGAAAGAGGACATGGGTTAATTGTAAATGTTTCTGCATATTCAAGGGAAACCAGTAAAAAAGTTTAAGAAGTATAATCGATATGCTAAGAGAAAAGAATAAATGGAATCAAGTAATATGCTCAAAGCTAGAGAAGGCAGAAAAAAAGTTAGGAGACAAAACAGAAACAAAGAACAAGGGCAAAAAAGAGAAAACACAAAAAATTATGGTAGATATTAATCCAACTATGTCAATAATCACTTTAAAAGTCAATTGTCTAAATACAACAACCGAAAGACAGATACTGACACAGTGGATTAAAAAAACACTCAATTATATGCTGTTTGTAATATAACTATGTTAACAATAAATCAATTAAGACTCAGATGAAAAGATATCTCATGTTAACATTAAAAGACAGCTAGAATATCTATATTACTTTCAGACAAAGCACAGGGATAAAGGGGGGCATTACATAATGATAAAGGGGTCAAGTCTAAGGAGACAGAGCAATCCTTCCTGCTATGTGCGTAATAATACAGTGACAAGTTGTATCAGGGAAAAATGGATAGAACTACCAGGAAAAACAGGTAAATCCACTAATATAGGTGGAGACCTCAACTCCCCTCTATTAATAATTAAGAGAACTAGCAGTTTACCAAGAAAAACAGAAAAGCCAGAGTTTAACTGAACAGTGCCCTTACACAACTGGATTTAATTGAAAACTATGGAATACATCATCAAAGAACAGCAGAACACACATTCTTAACAAATTCACATGGAAAAGTGATGAGATAGAACACAAACCAGAACAGGAAACACACCTTACCAAATCTGAAAGAAGAGAAATCATACAAAATATGCTTTCCAACCACAAAGGCATTAATATAGACATTAATAACAAAGATATTAGGAAACCCTCAAATACTTCAAGATTAAACAATACATTTCTAAGTAACTCATGGATCAAAGAAGTCTAAAGAGCAATTAAAACTTATTTTGAACTAAATGAAAATGCTACAATTTACCGAAATTTGTGGGATTCACCAAAAACTACCTAGAGGGAAATTTATAGCATTGAAGGAATATAATTGAAAAAGAGATCTGTGATCAGTGAGTAAGCCTCTATCTTATAAACTAGAAAAAGAAGAGCAAATTAAAGTACAAAAAGAGAGACTTCCCTGGTGGCGCAGTGGTTAAGAATCCACCTGCCAATGCAGGGGACACGGGTTCAAGCCCTGGTCCGGGAAGATCCCACATGACACGGAGCAACTAAGCCCATGCGCCACAACTACTGAGCCTGCGCTCTAGAACCTGCAAGCCACAACTACTGAGCCCGCATGCCACCACTACTGAAGCCCGTGCGCCTAGAGCCCATGAGCCACAACAAAGAGAAGCCAACGCAATGAGAAGCCCACACACTACAGCGAAGAGTGGCCCCCGCTCACAACTAGAGAAAACCCACACACAGCAACAAAGACCCAATGCAGCCAAAAATAAATTAAAATAATTTTTTAAAATAATAATAAATAAATAAGTAACCTATTTAACAAAATAAAGTACAAAAAGAGAAGTAATAAAAATTAGAAAAGAAATCAACAATATGAGAAATCAATTGAGAAAAATCAGTAAGACCAAAAGCTGGTTCTTTTAAAAGATTAATAAAATGGACATACATCTATACAAGCTGAGAAAAAAAAGATACTAATATCAAGAATGAAAGGAGGGCTTCCCTGGTGGCGCAGTGGTTGAGCGTCCGCCTGCCGATGCAGGGGACACGGGTCCGTGCCCCGGTCCGGGAAGATCCCACATGCCGCGGAGCGGCTGGGCCCGTGAGCCATGGCCGCTAAGCCTGTGCATCCGGAGCCTGTGCTCCGCAACAGGAGAGGCCACAACAGTGAGAGGCCCGCGTACCACAAAAAAAAAAAAAAAAAAAAAAAGAGTGAAAGGAGAGGAAATCTGACAAAATTCAAAATCCATTTACGACAGCAAACTAGAAATAGCAGGAAATTTCCTCATCCTGAGAAAGATCATCTACAAGAAACCTGCAGTTAACATGATACCTCCTGGTGAGAAAAAAGATGCTTTCCTGGTAAGATCAGGAAGAAGGCAATGATGTTCATTCTCACCAGTATTGATCAAAACTGTACTGAAACTGTATTGATCAAAACAAAGAAAGAGAAAGGTATACAGAATGGGAAGTAAAAAATAAAACTGTCTTTGTTGCACACAACATGATCATCTAAAAATCAACAATAATAAAGAAACCCCATGAACTAACACATGAGTAGATTAAGGTTTAAGGATAAATGGTTAACTAAAGTCAATATTTTCTTATAGATCCAAACAAATATACTCAACTGATCTTTGACAAATGATCAAATGCAATTCAAGGAGAAAACATAGTATATTCAACAAATAGTGCCAGGAAAACTCAACATGCATATACAAAAAAACCCCACAACTCTACATATCGATCTTATACCTTTCACAAAAATTAACTCAAAATGGATCCCAGATCTAATGTAAAACGCAAAATTACTAGAAGACAACATAGGAGAAAATGTAGGCAACCTTGGATTTGGTGAAGAATTTTTAGATAAAACACCAAAAGCAAGATCAATGAGAGAAAAAAAAATAGTAAGTTTGACCTCATTAAATGAAAACCTGGTCTGTGAAAGACAGCATTAAGAGACTGAATACACAAGCCACAGTCTGGGAGAAAAATCTTTGCAAAACATTTATCTGGGGACTTCCCTGGTGATCTAGTGGTTAAGAAAACGCCTGCCAATGCAGGGGACACAGGTTTGATCCCTGGTCCCGGAACATCCCACATACCGCGGGGCAACTAAGCCCGTGGGCCACAACTACTGAGCCTGCGTGCTCTGGGGCCCGCGTGCTGCAACTACTGAAGCCCATGCACCTAGAGCCAGTGCTCCACAAGAGAAGCCACTGCAATGAGAAGGCCGTGCAGCACAGGGAAGAATAGCTCCTCCTCACTGCAACTAGAGAAAGCCCGTGCACAGAAACTAAGATCCAGCACAGCCAAAAAAAAAAAAAAAGAAAAAGAGAGTTAGCATGGAAAAAAAAAAACATTTATCTGATAAAGGACTAGTATCCAAAATGTCCAAAGAACTCTTAAAACTCAACAATTAGAAGATAGGCAAAAGATCTGAACACACACCTCACCAAAGAAAGTATACGGATTGTAAATAAGCATAAGACAAGATGCTCAACATCATATGTCATTAGGAATTGCAAATAAGGAGGAGATATTACTAGACACTGCAATGGTTGAAATTCAAAACATTGAGAACCATGACCAAATGATGGAGAAGATGTGGGACAACAGGAACCCTCATTTATTGCTGGTGGGAATGGAAAACAATATGCCTACTTTGGAAGATGGGAGGTTTCTTAAAAAACTAATCCTATTCTTGCCAGACAAGCTAGCAATCCGGCTCTTTTGTATTTCCCCAAAAAGAGTTGAAAAAATTATGCTCATAAAAAAAACTTGGGGGACTTCCCTGGCGATCCAGTGGTTAAGACTCAGGGCTTCCACTGCACGAGGAGTGGGGTTTAATCCCTGGTGGGGGAACTAAGATCCTGCATGCCAGATGGGAAACCAAAAAACAAAACAAAACAAAACAAACAAAAAACCTAAAAGAACTCTCTCAAAACAAAAAAACCCACAGAAACAAAAAAATAACTTGCACGTGAATTTTTTTTTTTTTTTTTTTTTTTTTTTTTTTTGTGGTACGCGGGCCTCTCACTGTTGTGGCCTCTCCCATTGCGGAGCACAGGCTCCAGACGCTCAGGCTCCGGACGCTCAGGCTCAGTGGCCATGGCTCACGGGCCCAGCCGCTCCGCGGCATGTGGGATCTTCCCGCACCGGGGCACGAACCCGTGTCCCCTGCATCGGCAGGCAGACTCTCAACCACTGTGCCACCAGGGAAGCCCTGCACGTGAATTTTTATAACAGCTTTATTCATGATTGTCAGGACTTACAGGTAAAAAGATATTCCCCAACTGCAAATGGAAAATTAATCATGGGAACATCCATACAATAAAATATATCAAGTAATAAAAGGAAATGAGGTATCAAGCCAAAAAGATGTGGATAAATGTTAAAAATCATATTGCTAAGTGAAAGCAACCAATATGACGAGTCCACACACTGTATGATTCCAGGCACAGTTCTGGAAAAGACAAAACTGAGAAAGTGAAAGATTTTTGGTTGCCAGAGATTTGGGAGTGAGAAGGAGGAATGAATGAGTAGGTGGAACATGAGGGATTTTTAGGGCAGTGAAAGTATTCTACAGGACACAGAAATCATGGACACATGTAACTGTCCGTGGATACATTGCCAAAGCCTGAAGACAGTATAACAAAATATAAAAAATAAGGCAAACTATGTGGAGGTAGAGGGTTATGTGGGAACTCTCTGTAATTTCTGATCAAGTTTTCTGTAAACCTGAAGTTGCTTGCTGTAAAAAAAAGTAAAGTCTTTTAGGAAAAAAAAAAAGATAAAGAGAGCTGCATTAATACTCATCCCTGATGACTGATGACTGAAAAAGGCCATCTTCAGTCAATTGATTTGAAGTTATTTCAATGAGCCATTTTGGCGCTCTGAGATGAGGCCCAGAGCCTGAGACCTGGAAAAGAGAGGGTAAAACTACACTGAATGCCATGTTCCACAGTCCAGCACTGTATATTCTGAAAAGTGAAATGAGTGCCTTCGTTACTATCAGTAGTGCCTGGGTCTCTGACATGGATAAGAGTGTTCTGGCCCTGTGCTGTGGCCTCAGTATACATACAGACAAGTGTTATCTTGATTTCTATTGTGGGTATCTGTTAGGCAAGAGATTTCCAGAATTCTTTGACCACAAAGGGGCAACTCTTAGACAATCATTCAGGGGTCTGTAAACACATGCTGACGAAGGCAACTGCTGGTCAGGGCTAAGACGACAGCCTGATGTTTGGCCAGTTGTGCACCCTTGAGTCCCATCCTTCATCAGGCTGTGCTAAGTGAGGGATGAAAAGCAGCACCTGCCTGAGCTGGATCATGTCTGATCGTGGTGATGCTGTCTCTAATGTCTAAAACTCCCACTGCTTTTCACTCGGGGACTCCTAAGGAGCAAGGAGCCTAGGGGTCTGGGAAGGGGGTGACCTTCTTCAGAAAGGGGCTGAAGAGAGGGGAGGCCACCCCTCCTGCAGGTAGGTTATGGCAGGGGGCCCAGGTTTAGCTGTATCTTGTCTCAAGGGTGTCTCTGTAGCTGAGCTCTTGGGGTGCTTTCACAGGTCCCAAATCATAATGGGAATCTGGATGAGGGGTCACATGTTCAGGGCTATCTATCTTTAGCACAGCTCTGCCAGAAGGGATAACTGCAGGGACTCCCCTGGTGGCACAGTGGTTAAGAATCTGCCTGCCAATGCAGGCGACACAGGTTCAAGCCCTGGTCTGGGAAGATCCCATATGCCGCAGAGCAACTAAGCCCGTGTGCCACAACTACTGAGCCTGCGCTCTAGAGCCCGCGAGCCACAACTACTGAAGCCCGCGTGCCTAGAGCCCATGCTCCGCAACAAGAGAAGCCACCGCAATGAGAAGCCCGTACACCGCAACAAAGAGCAGCCCCCGCTCGGGCTTCCCTGGTGGCGCAGTGGTTGAGAGTCCGCCTGCCGATGCAGGGGACACGGGTTCGTGCCCCGGTCCGGGAAGATCCCACATGCCGTGCAGCAATGCCAAAAGGGGGCGGGGGTTAAGTAAGTTTTCAGTAGTTTTTCTCGTATCAATTAAAATAGGAACTCATTGCCTTACTAATATCACAGTATTTAAATTTTCAAAGCTCTCTAGGGTCACATATACTCAAATGACCTACAAAATGTAAAATCCACCTGAAAGCTCAAATACACCCATCTCTTATCTTGAGGGTCTCTTGCCTAAAAGGAACAAATATTCTGCTTGGTTCCAGAATTCCTTGCCTTCCTCCCATTGTTTCTTTCAATCAATTTACATCTTCAAAGTCCAAGAATGAGAAATCTTACACACTCACACAGGAAATAATATCACAAACTACCAAGGGAAACAGAATTAAGAGTTGCAATATCCAAAATGTAAACGCATACAAGGAAAGAAATGCAAATATTCGAATCAGGTGAGAGAAGCAGCCTG
Source organism: Mesoplodon bidens (assembly GCF_964165515.1). Classification (NCBI taxonomy): domain Eukaryota; kingdom Metazoa; phylum Chordata; class Mammalia; order Artiodactyla; family Ziphiidae; genus Mesoplodon; species Mesoplodon bidens. The sequence goes on from NC_138160.1 coordinate 141,695,861, forward strand.
CTTCCCCATATTTCAGAAGCAGCCTTGCTTCCCAAATTTGAGGTCCATACTCCCCTTGTTGGGACACAACCCCTAGAGTGGGTCAGTCGCTGGTGATGGAGGGTAGGGACACCTGAGCAGTGTCAGGAACAAACTCGGGGAGCTCTGCACACTCTCTTCTCAAGACATAATGGAAATACTCCCTTCTCTCAGGCTTCTGTTCTCACAAGTGAGGAACTCTTGGGCAGAAAGTATTTCAGATTGTGACCCAAATGAACTCTCCAATTCATAAACACTCTGTCCAGAAGACAGATCTCCTGACTTCACAGACTTCCTCTATGTACACAAATTACTCCCAGTGCCTTTACACTGCGGATGCAAAGTTCAAGCCTACATCTAGAAACAGGCCGTAGGAAAAGACAATTACAATCTCAGAAACAGCATCACTCTCTAGCCCCCAACAAACCCCTCCTACCATGTACACCCCCGGCTTTTCAGGTCTCTGTAGCTTCTCAGCATAAAGGCTTCTTCCACAGTAGGTGTGAGCAGATAGGACACCCACAGGCGAGGCTCTCTAGAAGAACCAACTAGGCCTTCAAGTACTTCCCTTTGCATGGGGGGTGGGGGGCTCGCTTAGCTAAGAGACACTGACTTCAGGTCTCTGCTTCCCAGCTAGTTGCTCTGGACCAGCATCGATACTTTAAACACAGAAACCCAGTATTTGAACAATCCGGTAAAATCACTTAAACCCAGTGTTTATATATAGTATATATAGTATATATAGTATAAAGGATGAAAGAAGATTGTAAGGCGTTCTTCTAATTCAACAATAGAAACCCCCCCACAAACATCCATTCATTTCAGAAAATAAATGTCAGTTGATTATTATTTCCATGGGAAGAAACTGTGTGGAAAACAATCATAACTGAACACACTACTAGATGTTGGAAGCGTAAGCCCTGATACTGCATTTGAAATCACCCAAAAGAAAAAACCAGATCTCAGGGACTTCCCTGGTGGCGAAGTGGATAAGACTCCGAGCTCCCAATGCAGGGGGCCCAGGTTGGATCCCTGGTTGGGGAACTAGATCCCACATGCATGCCACAACTAAGAGTTGACAGGCCACAACTAAGGAGCCCGCCTGCCAGAACTAAGACCCGATGCAACCAAATAAATAAATATATATTTTTAAAAAAACCAAATCTCAGAATGTTACTGCACTCCATCACGGGAAGAAAAAAATGAAACCAAAATTTTAACAAATGAAAGTGGAATAATGGAATACTTTATTTTTTCTGAAATCTACCTCTTTCTTGCCTCTTTGGAAATATTTTATACACTCTTCCAATCTATTGATTAAGTACATTTTATATTTATTTGGAAAATGGAAACTTAAAAAAAAAGTGAATAAAGACACAAACTCAGGGAGGTGCAGTGCTGAACTGGATCCGTGATGAAAGGACAGATCACCCAGGAGTCTCCAAAGAGGACTCTCTACCCAAAGGACTCAAACAGGATGTCTGTGACCAGGATAGGCCCTGGGGAGGAAAGGCATAAGGCTTTTATAAAACGTAGTTCCAGGTGGTTAATCTCTGATTTCCTCTCATGGAAAATACCCACAGGCAAAAAAACCCCAAATCTTTAAAAAGAGCCATCCATGGCTCAGTGGAGAAATGATAAACAAAATACTGCGTAGTTTAAAACGCACCACGGAGAATAAGAGGTAATAATGATGCTATGAACTGGAGAGGGAAGATCTGGAAATTTAGGCATTTATTGCCAGCCCTAGGAAAATCAATCTGGGGGGACAGGGTCGTGCTCCTCAAACTTAGAAAAGTGAGGGGGAAACGGTCCCCTGGGGAGATAGGAGAGACCCCACAGACCACGGTTCCTCCCACGCACGAACCCCGGAGACCGAGTCACAAGTGTCTCAATGACCTTCGCCGTGATCAGCGCACAAACTAGAGGAGAAACGGCCGCCTGCCGAGCCGCCACGCTGCGCCGCGCCACCTGCATACTCAGGTCCCCGAGCCCCGCAACTCACCATGTTTCGGTTTCTCGGCTTCCGGGTGGTCCACCCCACGATTCCCGAGCGGCAAGTGCAGGTCACAGCAACAGAATATGCTGCCGAGCCATCTCTACTTCCGGGTACCGAGAGGCAATCTGACCGCGAGAACACGTTGACTCCAGCTCGCAGTCCACGGCACCCACGCCGCCAGCGAAGCGTCGCCCTCACGTACGTAACCGGCGACTCCCCTGACTGGGCAGTTCGTAAGGCCCCGCCCACCCTGCCTGAGTGACAGCAGGCCGGCGGTCGGGTCTTTGAGCAGAGCTCTTATTGACAGTAGGCGGGAGCTTTCCCCTCTATAGACGCTGCCGCACTGACCCAAAAGGCCGCGAGCCCTCACTGAACTGTGACACTGCTTCATAAACACGGTCACTTAAAAGTGGCCTCACCATACGTAATAATGAGTGTGACTCCACTTTGATCTTTGACCATTTCCTGTGGGCGACTTCCTTCCATCCCTCCCCACCCGGACTCGTTCGGTGCTTTATAAAGCCCGCCGGCCTCAGGGGCGCTTGGCTCTGGTGGGAGGATGAACCCCGCAGTCCGAGACCAGCCCTGAAGCCTCAGACACTAGCATGTGTGAAACACTGAGAAAGAGAAACCACCGGAAAACCTTTTCAATGAAATTCCTTTAATACTCATTTTTTGAAAGATCAAAGGAGGCAAAACTGAAAGAACACTGCTGAGTAAAAAATAACAGATGGTGAAGGTATGAAGGATAAAGAATATCAATAGACTTTCACCACTGCCCACAGGCCATTTATGAATCTTCTTGATGATTCCAAGGATGTTTATATTACTACTAAATCTTACCACAAAACGTCTTGTACGTTTTTCCTCGAATATATCTGATGATAAAAATTTTAAGAAGTAATTAAGGCTGGAAAAGAACATACCTTGTGTATATTTGTTTGTCCTATAATGTAGCAATTCATGGTTTGGGCAGCAAAAACTGGTAACAAGCCAGTGTGTATTTAGAAAGGATGTTTTACATAAATTCGTCATCATATGCACTTTTAAAAGACAAAGGGTATGGATATGAAAAGATCTGGAGGATTTATCAATAGAACAAATAAGCAAAGTATATTGCAATATATGTACCATGTTACCTTTTCTATAACCTGCTGAGACAGGTAGACCTCTGACCACCGCCCAAGGTTTGGTTGAGTAGTGGAGACTACCACACACCTACCAGAAATATATGAAAGGGTTAATTACTTGATAACTCTGGGGGGAGCAGGGTAGGCCTCTCAAGCAGGTGGGAAATTCCTTCAGAGAGCAAGGAAAGGAGCCCAGCCTGGGTTTTTATTGAGGTTAAGAGGTGAGCTAGGATGGGAATTCACACACACGGTGGTGAATCTCTTGCCAGCACTGACACAGCCAATTGTCACTTTTTTTATCACTTTGTACAGATGTGGGGTACAAGGGGAAGAAGGAGGGATGGACCATAAAGTTGTCAGCTGTCAGATAATAAAAATATATATACTGGTTTCTGCCCCCCAGTTCCTGGCACAGAGCTCCTAAAACCTTTGTAAATTCCTAAGCGATAAGAGCACTAGGAACACCTCTAGTTCTAATATTTGGTGTTTGACCCTGTCCCTGACACAGGGCTCCTGAAACGCTTGAAAATTCATAATTGATAAGAGCACTAGGACCATCTTTTGTTCTATTGAAGCACCTCTGCTTGGGCTCCCAGTTGGGGGCTGGTCACCAGAAGGAGCAAGCCATGATTAGGAGCTTGGAATTTTCAGCCCAACACCCCATCCTCCGGAGAGGGGAGAGGGGCTGGAAATGGAGTTAATAATTGATCATGCCTATGTGAAGAAGCCGCCTGGTATGGGGTTTAGAGAGCTGCTAGGTTGGTGAGCACATCTACGTATGGGGACGGTGATGCACCCTAACTCCACAGAGACCCTCTCAGACATCACCCTATGTATCACTTCATCTGGCTGTTCTTCTGTATCCTTTATCATGTCCTTTAATAAACTGGTAAATTAAGTGAATGTTTCTGTGAGTACTGTGAGCTGCTCTAGCAAATTAATCAGACCCAAGGAGGGGGGGTTGTGGGAACCTCGGATTTATAGGCAAGTCAGACAGAAGTTGTGAGTAACCTAAGAACCTACACTTGCAACTGGCATCAGAAGTAGGGAGGAAGGAGTCTTGTGGGACTGAGCCCTTAACCAGTGGGACAGGATGCTATCTCTGCCTTGATACTGCTAGGATTAAGTTGCAGGATACCTGGCGAGTGTCACAGAGAATTGTTTATTGTGGAGAAAACCCCTCACACATTTGGTATCAGAAATGTCAGAAGTGATTGTTCTGGATGAGTATAAAGGAGACACACAGGAGGAAAGAACTGGGATTTTGCCCACTGAGGAAGACTACTTGGTTTTTCTAACACACCAGCAGTCAAATATTAAAAAAATGGAGTCAGAGACCTTGGGTTTTTGTTTTTCCAGGTAAGAAGCTTAGAAGGTGACATTCCCATCTTCACTATTAAAAAAAGCAAACAAACTTAAAAGCAACCGCTCTTCTTAGATCTATCAAAGAATGAGGTTGCAGGGTAAACCGCTGCCTCCAAAATTTGAAAGAGAGAAAAATAGCTCTTCTGAAATAGGCCCAAAATATTCTGTTTTGCTTAACAAGGCCTGTCCTCAAAAGATTCTATTTCACTAAAATCTAACTCCTGGGATTTTACTAGCCAAACTGACACGGTGGGAGGGAAATTGTCAGTTTGAGCTTCCTCTTTCGTCTCTGCCTCACCTAAGTTGAGGATAGCAGTGGGGCCTCAGAAACCCTTGGGAGGTTGGAGAATTCCCTGGCGGTCCAGTGGTTAGGACTCTGCAGTTTCACTGCTGAGGGCTTGGGTTCAAACCCTGGTCTGGAAACTAAGATATTCCATGAGCCATGTGGCGTGGCCAAAAACAAAACAAAACAAAACAAAACAAACAAAAACTTGTGAGGTTGACAGGTTATTTTCCCCTCCTGACTTCAAACATGCAGTGTGTTTTCTGAAAGCATTTATCCAACTCTCCAAAACCAACTGGATGGCCTACAATTCAATTCAATTCTGCTAATAACTCATCAGAGTTAAGCTCAGACTCCACAGTATAAGGACTCCTCAGTCCCATGAGCTGCCCCCACGTTACAGGCTAGCTGCAAATGGCAGGGGGAGGGCAGCCTACACACATTTCTGCATAGCCCACTACAAATTCAGAGGCTCCTTGAACACCTCACACTTGTTGATTGTCTAGAACGACCATCAGAGTGAAGAAAAGCACTTTACTTATTATTACCAGTTTATTGTAAAAGATAACAAGTCAGGAACAGCCAAATGTGAAGGGTGCACAGGGCAAAGTGGTGGTCGGAGGGTAGGGAGCTTCCATGCCCTCTCCTGGCATGACAGCCTCCCAGCATGGTGACGTGTTCACCAACTCAGATCCCTCTGAATCCCAAGGTTTAGACATTTCCATGGAGTTTCCTTATGTCGACCATTGGTGAATAACTCTATCTCCAGCCCTTCTCTCCTCCCCAGAGGCTGGGAACTGAGCTGAACATTCTAAGCCTCTAATCAAAGCTTGGTCTTCCTAGCAACCAAGCCCCATCCTGAAGCCATCTAGGGGCCTGGAAACAGTTGCCACATTAGGACATAAGATGCTCTTATCACACTTATCACTCAGAAAGTCCAAGGGCTTTAGGAGGTCTTTGCTAAGAACCATGGGCAAAGACCAAACATTTTTCTTATCATACCACAGAAGGTCACACAGCCCAGGGATACAGGCTCATTAAAATACTGAGACCAAATCATAGGATTATAGAACATTTCCTCTCCACCCACAACATGCCACTACATCAAGAAAACTCCTGTTTAATAACAGTTGGAAATACTGAAAGAACTGTATGTTTCCAAACTTATTTAAGAAGTCTATATAGTATCCTCAAAGATGTCATGGGAAACAAAAGCAAGGAACCTAAGGATACTCTAGCCACGGACAGTTACAAGAAATAGTAAACATAGCCTAAATCCTCAGATAAACATAAAACCTTACACTAAAGACCTAGTTACCTCAGTTCCTCTTTACAGTACATCATGTCCAGCATTCAAGAAAAAGTTGAAAGGCACAATAGAAAGCTTAAAATTTTTTTTCCAGTGGATAAAGAAGATGTGGTACATATATACAGTGGAGTACTACTCAGCCATAAAAAAGAACAAAATAATGCCATTTGCAGTAGCATGGATGCAATTAGAGATTATTATACTACGTGAAGTAAGTCAGAAAGAGAAAGACAAATACCATATGATATCACTTATATGTGGAATCTAAAATATGACACAAATCAACCTATCTATGAAACAGAATCAGGGACATAGAGAATAGACTTGTGGTTGGCAAGGAGGAGGGAGGTGGGAGAGGGTTGGATTGGGAGTTTGGGATTAGCAGATGCAAACTGATATATAGAGAATGGATAAACAACAAGGTCCTTCCTACTCTATAACACAGGGAACTATATTCAGTATCCTGTGATAAACCATAATGGAAAAGAATATAAAAAAGAATGTGTATATATATATATATATATATATATATATATATATATATATATATATAACTGAGTCACTTTGCTGTACAGCAGTAATTAACACAACATTGTAATTAAACTATACTTCAATTAAAAATAAATTTTAAAAAAGAATTAAAATTTTTTTTCAGGAAATAGGACAAACAAAAGAACCTGATTCAGATGTAGCAGATATCTTGCAATTACCAGATATTTGAATCAAGCAACCATGATTAGGCTGAAGCCTCTAATAGAAATAGTGGATGCATGCAAGGATAGATAGGTAATATTTGCAGAGATGGAAACACTAAGAAAAAAACAAAAGAGAAATGCAAGAAATGTAAAACAAAAAAAAAAACAGAACAGAAATGAAGTATTCCTGGGTAAAGGGGGGATGCTCATCACAGTGGAAATGTGTAAGGAAAGAATCAGTAAGCTTGAGAAAATGTCAATAGAACCTTTTATTTTGTGCAGGTCTCAGCCTATGAATAACCAGTGTTGTGGTTGGACCAACCTTTGTGGTTCTTATTATGATTGCCGGTTGCCCTTCAGCAATAACCATCAGGAAACTTTGAAAAAATAAAGGTTTATTATTTATAGGACCTGCAAATTACACAGCCCACCAGGGGCCACGCAGCGAGATTGTGGGGTATGGTGGGGAATGACGGGGGGTGGGCCTGGGGTTCTGTTTTTATTGGGGTAGAGGGTGCGGGCCTAGGGTTCAGAAGCTCACTCTTTATTGGTGAATTTAAAATATAAGAGCAGGAATTTAAAGTGCAGTAAGAGGAAAACAAGTGGCTCAAATGATCAGTTATTGAAGTCAACCAAGATCTCTCAAACAAAGGAGTCTAAGTGGGGGGAGGTGTCCTGGCTCTTTGTGGCTGGCAAGAGCTGTCTTTGAAGTGGATGCCTCTGAAGTGGATGCCTTGGCAATCAAAGCTTAAGTCAAGCACTTGCATTACAAAAAGAGAAAACCTAACTGTCAGTAATTACACTGCATTTTTCCAAAACTGAAACACAAAGAGGTGAGAAGGACAACAAAGGCAGAACAAAAGTCCAAGAACTTTGGGAAAATCACAAAAGGTATAACAAATACATAGCAAGAATATATGAAAGAGAAGAAAGATACAAAGAAACAATAAATAAGTGAAGCAAACCACCGACCCAGGAACCTTATTTAAACAAACACTCCCAGGAAGCTCAAAAAATGAGCTAGACTGGAAATTCCCTGGTGGTCCAGTGATTAGGACTCTGTGCTTCTAGTGCAGGGAGCCTGAGTTAGATCCCTGGTCAGAGAATTATGATCCCACAAGCCATGCGGCCATAGAAAAAAAGAGCAAAACTGTATACTGGGGCTGGCTGACGAGTAACAGTGCTAGACGGGACCAGGATATGTGGGCAGTGACTTTTCTTAAGCTAGACTTTCCTTTTTTACAGATTTATTTAAAATTAACAGAGAAATTTATGCATGCTAGATTTATTATCTGACAGCCTTTTTTAAGTTTAACTTTTTTTTACATAGGAAATCATTCTAAGATTGAATTCCTTTAAACACTAATGGTTACAAAATTATAAAGCATACAGAAAGAAAAGAAAATTTTCAAACTCTTTGCAACTTAAAGGATATGCAGCATCCTAGTTTCTCCTTTCCCTATTTCTCACACGGGGGTATTTTCAGGAATGAGTAGATATTATAATGCAATAGTGGTTTTAGTTTAGCCTTTTGAGTAGTTTTCCTCACATCAATTAAAATAGAAATTCAATTACTTTAGTCTTTGAAATTTAAATGTCCTCTAGGGACATGTATATACAAACACTGATCTAAAAATGAAAAATGTATCAGAGAACTTAAATATATTCATCTCACAAGTTGAAGTTATCTTGCCTAAAAGGAACAGAAATGCTTCTTAGTTCTGTCGACTACAAATTGGCACTTGCCATCTGCCTCTACGGGGATTAAATCATGCTCCGCTGCAGCTGCTGACTTTCAACACCCCCTGAAAGGAGTTCAGGGTGGAGAGCAGAAATGAGGAACTCTGTGCTCTGGGAAAAACTGGCAGAACAAGTCTTCAGATAGTTAGATATTTTCAGGAGATGATTTTATGAGCCCAATTCTGTATCTCCTCACATCTAGAAAAGTACTAAAATCCTTCATGGTGACGTCTGCTCCTCGTGACTAGCAGAAACCTTCTGTAAAAAATACGTGCTTGATTGCATGCATTCCCCCTTCACCAATATCACATATATACTGACCTTCCCCCCTACCTCTTTGGAGCAGTTTCTCAGAGCTATCTGAGACGCTGTCTGCTGGGCTATACTCCTCATTTTGCCCCCAATAAAACATAACTCGCAACTTTCACGTTGTGCGTTTTTTTTTAAAGTCAGCAAATCCATAATTTTCTTGCCTTGATGACATCATTTCTCTCAATCAACTTACATTTTTAAGCTCAAGAAACAAACAATGTTATTTCTCACATAGGGGATTAATTACAAAGTGCTAAAGGAAACAAGAGCCAAAGGGCTGCACTATTCAACGATAAAAGAATCCGAAGGAAAGAAACACAAATATTGGAATCAGCACAGATAAGCAGCCTGAGCTCCACAGGGCAGGAGCCACATTCAGCACGTTTAACACACGCTAGGCTCTCCTGGTTGAGACAGAACCGCTGGACCAGGTCAGTCCCTGGTGAAGGGGGGTGGGGGCACCTGAGCAGCCACAGGGATGGACTCTGGGAGCGCTATGCACCCTCCCCTCCCCAGGGAATAATGGAACCATTCCCTTTCTCAGGCTTCCATTCCCACAGTGAGAAAACTCTCAGCAGGACTCAGTTTCAGGCTGTGACCAAAATGAGCTTCCAAATTCATGAGCCCTAACCCAGGACACAGAACTGTTGACTTTCACAGACTTTCTCAACGTAAACAAATACACTCTGAGGGCAGCTACACTGTGGATGCAGAACGCCAACCTATGTCTACAAACAGGCCCAGGAGAACCACAACTAAAAACTCAAAAAGGGCATCAACCCCACTCCCCACCATGAGCATGTATATCCCCAGCTTTCGAGGGCTCTGTAGCTTTTCTCAAAATAAAGACTCCTCCTGCGGTGGGTGTGAGCAAGGACACCTGTTCAGGGAGACACCCCAGGAAAAACAACTGGGCCTTCAAATACTTCCTTTGCAGGCTCTTGGAGGGGCTGTGGGGTGGGGTTTGGGGTGCGGGGGCGAGTCGGGGGGGGCTTTGCTTGGAGACAATGACCTCAGGTCTTTGCTCCCAGTCACATTGCTTTGGACCACCACTGACATTTGAAGTGACACAAACTCAGTATTTGAAGGATCCAGCAAAATCACACAAACCCAATGTTTATGTGAAAAGGAGAGTAGAAAACTATAAGGCATTTTCCTAGTTCAACAAGAAAATTCACAGTATCCATTACTTTTGGAAAATAATATTATTTCCAAGGCAAGAAATTGTTTTATAAAGAATTAATCATGCAGGAACACTTCTGCTGTTCAAGTGTAAGCTCTGGAATTCCATTTGAAAATACCACCCTCCTCCCCAAGAAAGAAAAACATCCTATTACTACACACTCAGGAGAGGAAAAAAGGGAAACAAGAATTTAAGTAATTCTAGACTATTTTCTTTTAATGTTTATTTATTTATTTGGCTGCACCGGGTCTTCGCTGTGGCATGCGGGATCTTTAGTTGAGACATGCGGGATCTAGTTCCCTGACCAGGGATCGAATCTGGGCCCCCTGCATTGGGAGCGTGGAGTCTTAGCCACTGGACCACCAGGGAAGTTCCTAGATTATTTGCTTTTTCTTTCTTTTTTTAAAAAAAATAAATTTGGGGCTTCCCTGGTGGCGCAGTGGTTGAGAATCCGCCTGCCGATGCAGGGGACACGGGTTCATGCCCCGGTCTGGGAAGATCCCACATGCCGCAGAGCAGCTAGGCCCGTGAGCCATGGCCGCTGAGCCTGAGCATCCGGAGCCTGTGCTCCGCAGCAGGAGAGGCCACAACGGTGAGAGGCCCGCGTACTGCAAAAAAAAAAATAAAATAAAATAAAAAAAAAAATAAATAAATTTATTTACTTATTTTTGTCTGCATTGGGTCTTTGTTGCGGTGCGTGGGCTTCTCATCGTGGTGGCTTCTCTTGTTGTGGAGCACGGGCTCTAGGCGCGTGGGCTTCAGTAGTTTTGGCTCACAGGCTCTAGAGCGCGGGCTCAGTAGTTGTGGCGCACGGGCTTAGTTGGTCTGCGGCATGTGGGATCTTCCCGGACCAGGGCTGGAATCTGTGTCCCCTGCATTGGCAGGTGGATTCTTAACCACTGCGCCACCAGGTAAGTCCTATTTTCTTTTTTTCTGCTATTCACCTATTTCTTGCCTCTTTGGAAATATTTTATACTTTCAAACTCTATTGATTACTTAAATTATAAATTTTTGAAAAACGGAGATTCAAATAAGTGATTAAATCTTTTCAAAGTGACAAACCCAGGGAGGGGCAGTGCTGACAGGACAGATCACCCAGAAAATTTTCCTACGAGGAACCTCCACCCAAAGGACTTCCCATAGGATGTCTGTGCCCAGGAAAGACCCTGTGGGGAGAGGCACAAGGATTTCATGCAACATGGTTCCAGCCGGTTACTCTCTGCTTTTCCTCTTTCCATAGACAAAACAATAAATCTTGTAAAAAGAGACATCCAAGACGCTGTGGAAAAACGATAAACAATATATTGGGTCTGTTTGAAAGGCACCATGGAGGACGCATTGTTCATAATGATCCTGTGAATCTGAGAGGGGAAGCTGGCGTTTAGGAATGCGGAAAGGATCTGAAAATTTAGGCATTTATTCCCAGACCTAGGAAGAGCTAGGCTGGGAGGCCAGGGGTGTGGATTTGAGACAGTGTTCAACAAACATTTGGAAAACTCAGGAGAAAACGGGTGCCCCCTGGGGAGAAAGGAGGGACTGGGGACCCCACACAGCTCCTCCAGCACCCGCACCCCGGAGATCGAGTCACGATTGTCCTCATAAGACCTTCACCACACAATCGGGAGAGACGCGGGGCTGCGGGCGCAGAGCTGTCTAGGGAGGAGCCAGGGCCGAAGTCCCAACAAGCAGTGACGGGTCAGGACGCCCAGAGTCCCGGCTGTCGGCCCCGACCCCACGCTGCGAACCGGGGGGAATGAGGTCTGAGCACCGTCCCCCGCGGACTTGGGTCTGCAGACTTCGGAGGTGACCGCGCAGTGAAGCCGGGGTCCCTCCACGGCCGGTTCCGACAACACTTTTCCGCATCTCTGGACACCCAAACCCGCACACTCCCAGTTTCCGGAATCCCGGGAGTCGTCCCTTCGACTCCCGAGGCAGGTGCAGGTCACAGCATTACTGAGGCTGCAGCAGAGACACCTGGGCCGGGTAAGCGCAGGTGACACACGATCCTGAGTGGAGCTTCCTTGAGGTTTGCGGAGCTTCGCCCCACTCATCTGCCCCTGCTGCGCCCCTAATTGGACAGTTCGCAAGGAACCGCCCCCCTTTTCCCTGAGTGACAATGAGGCAGGAAGCTCGGGTGGCTGAGTAGAACCCTGGTGGGCGGGAACCATTCCCCTCCAGGGACTTTTGGTTTAAAACAAAACTCCTTCCTGACCCTGAACTTAGAGACCCAGGTGTGCGCAGGGAATTCCAGTGTCATTTTCCAGATAGAGAGACACCATTGACCAAAGCAAGAGGGGCCCCTAAGTCAGGCCAACTGGACCAAGAGGGCCTGAGGTCCTCCCCGGGTCAGGGGTTGGCATAGGCTGCAAGGCCACTCATGGTACTGAGGCAGGAGATAGATGGACTCCAGGCCACACATTTATAACTGGCCTCCTGTTCATACTTCCTGGGGTGAGAAGAAGATGGGCTCCAGGCCAGACATTCATTACCAGCCCCCTGATTACACTTCCTGAGGTAAAAGACAAACGGGCCCTGGACTACATATTTATGACCGGACTCCTGTCTATATTTTGAGATCTGCACTTCGATGTAAGAAACAACAGGAATAGGGTAGATAACCGGACATTGGACACTTTTATGGCAGGGACAGGGTGGGGCTAAACCCTGTTAAAAGATCAAGAGGTCATACATTTCCCATCCTTGGGGCAAGGGAGACATTACACATGCGCAGAAAGGTTCCTTGGGGGTCAAAAAGGAGGGGGCACCACCCCATAATATGTGATGCTAAGGCCGTCCCATAGGCCTCTGAGCTGAAACCCATCTTGGAAAAAAGTCGTGCACACATGTTTGGGAGGGTCCTAGGGCAGGTCAGGTATGGAAAAAGAAACCAGGTAATTGGCCAAAGGGTAAACAAAGACCCGGAAGAACTGCCCTATATGAATGACCTAACCACCTCTTTCCTGGCTCCTCCTCATTCGGGAGGACGCCCACACCCTTCCTCTCCGGTGTGCATCTCTGCCTTCCTTCTATCTTAACTAAACAAACTGTTTCTCTGTGTGCTCTCCCACTTGTTGTTGTGCTGTGTCTCTAATAATAAACTTTGCACTTGTTTTTACAGTTTTTGCCTCTGTGAGAAACGCATTTTTCTCTGGGGACAAGAGCCAGGGGGTGTGGTGGCTAGGATTCCTGGTTTTCATCCAGGCTACCCAGGTTCCATTCCTGGGCAGAGAATTAAGATCTTGCTTCACGCCACCACTCACTGCTGCCTCTCTGAGATCAGTACTGTGACCCTTGTTTACAAACACCTTAAAATGACCTCACCATGTGGAATAAAGAAACTGGCTCCGTTTTGATCTTTGTTAGCATGTAGAGCCCATCCCTTCCTCCACCTCCATACATGTGGTGCTTAGCTAAAGAATCCCATGGTCTCCCAAGCACTTGGCTCCAGTGGGGAGTAAATACCCTTAGCACTTCCCTGGGCACAGGGACTCTTCTCCCTCCAACCACAAGCTATGATATGTGTTCAATAAAACTCTCAGGTGTACATTTTATACTAGAGGAAAATTTATTTTCTATAGTTTTTGAGTGTGTCCTTAGAGATTTTGAAAGGGAAACAGCTATGATGTCACTAAGGCAACTAAATTCCAAATTTCACCAATATAAGAAAAATAAAAGGTTATGTAAATGTGAGATGTACCTGAACTCTTAATATACTTAACACGTATCAAAACTTCTAATGCATTTATTTATTTGAATAGTTTTGTTGAGATATAATACACATACTACACAATGCATCCCTTTCATGTGTACAATTCAAGGACTTTCATTGAATTCACAGATACATGCAATCATTACTACAATTTTTGAACATTTTTGTTGCCTTGAAAAGAAACCTCTGTACCCTTTAGCTATCTTTCCATCTTCCTCCTCCAAGCCACAGTCCTAAGCAACCTCTAATGTATTTTGTCTCTATAGATTTTCCTACTCTAGATTTACATATGAATGGAATCATATACATTGTCTTTGTAACTGACTTCAGCCATTTAGCTTAATTTTTTCAAGGAACATCATTCATGTTGTAGCATGTATGAATACTTCATTTGTTTTTATGGCTGAATAATATTTCATTGCATGGATAAAACACATTTTATTTATTCACCTGTTAATGTGTATTTGGTTTGTTTCCACCTTTTGGCTATTACGAATAATGTTGCAATAAACTTTCATGTACAAGTTTTTGAGTGGACATATATTTTCATTTCTCTTGGGCATATACCTAGAAGTGAATTGATGGGTCCTAGGTTAATTCTAAGTTTCATTTTTGAGGAACTGCCAGATTGTCTTCCAAGGTGGCTGCACCATTTTATATTCCCACCAGCAGTGGATAAAGGTTCCAATTTCTGCATATCCACGACAAAACTCGTTATTATCTTACTTTTTGATTCTAGCCATCCTAGTGGTAGTAAAGTATTTCATTGGGGTTTTGAGTTTCCTTGAGGAAACTCAGCATCTTTTCATGTTCTCTTGCCCACTGATACATCTTCCCAGAAGAATGTCCATTTACACCCTTTGACATTTTAAAACTGGGTTATTTGAATTTTATTATTGAGTTGTAAGAATTATTTACATATTTTTGATACAAATCCCTTATCAGATACATGATTTGAAAATTTTTCTTCCATTCTATGGGTTGTGTTTTCACTCTCTTGCTTTAAAATTTTTACTTTTAAATTTATTTATTTATTTATTTTTGGCTGCATTGGGTCTTCGTTGCTGTGCGCGGGCTTTCTCTAGTTGCGGTGAGCGGGGGCTACTCTTTGTTGCAGTGCGTGGGCTTCTCTTGTTGGGAGCACGGGCTCTAGGCGTGTAGGTTCAGTAGTTATGGCTCACGGGCTCTAGAGCACAGGCTCAGTATTTGTGGCACACGAGCTTAGTCGCTCTGCGGCATGTGGGATCTTCCCGGACAAGGGCTCGAACCCGTGTCCCCTGCATTGGCAGGCAGATTCTCAACCACTGCGCCACCAGGGAAGCCCTAAAATTTTTACTTTTAATTGTGGTAATATACACATACTATAAAATTTGCATTTTAAGTGTACCATTCAGTAGTGAGAAGTACACTGACACTGGGAATCTCAGAACTGCTTTCATCTTCCAGAACTGAGAATCTGTACACATTAAACAACATCCTCCAGTTCCCCCTCCCCCCAGGCCCTGCCAACCACCATTTTCTTTTCTTTTTTTTTTTAAAAAATTATTTATTTTTGGCTGCATCAGGTCTTAGTTGCGGCACGTGGGATCTTTCCTTGTGGCACACAAGATCTTTCCTTGCGGCACGCGGGCTTCTCTCTAGTTGTGGCAGGCAGGCTTAGTTGCCCTGCAGCATGTGGGATCTTAATTCCCTGACCAGGGATCAAACCCGTGTCCCCTGCATTGGAAGGCAGATTCTTAACCAGTTAACAACCTGGGAAGTCCCACCATTTTATTTCTGCCCCTGTGAATTTCACTATTCTAGGTACCCCATACAAGTGGATTCATTTAGTATTTGTCCTTTTTTTTGACAGATTTATTTCACTTAGCAAATGTCCTCAGGGTTCATCCATGTTATAGCGTATGTCAGAATTTCCTTTTTTTCTAAATCTCAATAATATTCCATTGCATGTATTTACTAAATTTTGTTGATTGATTCATTCATTGATGATCAAGTAGATTGCTTCCATCTTTTGGCTCTAATGAATAATGCACTGATGAACACAGAGGTAGGAATATCTCTTTGAGTTCCTGAATTCAATTTTTTTGGTTAAATACCCAGAATTAGTATTGCTTGATAACATGGGAACTCTGTATTTATTTTTTCTTCTTGTGAAAAACAATATTTTGTTGCCATTAAGCATTAAGTATACAGGGATTTCCCTGGCAGTCCAGTGGTTAAGACTCCACACTTCCAATGCAGGGGATGCGGGTTCCATCCCTGGTCAGGGAACTAAGATCCCATATGCCAGGCAGCCAAAAAAAAAAAAAAAAGAAAAAAAAAGCATTAAGTATAGTTACAGGGACTGGTTAATTCCCTCTGGAATATCAGAACTCCAAAATCCAGGAACAGATGTACAAAAGTGGACTCAACACACATCGCTATTTAATTGTGGTCACTAAAGACCTCAATAAAGCCAATTTCTGATTTAAATCATTTAAGTGATCTCACAGCTAGTCAGTGAGTGTTCTAGACTTTCATTTAGTTATTTTTTTAACCATCTTGTATAAATATAATCAAAAGAGAGTTGGTTACTAACTAGCTAAGTCTCCTTTCAATTCAAGAATTCTATAATAGATGAATTAAACTTTATGCTACAGATTCTAAAGCAGATAACTTGTGATCATCTGGGCTCAGAGAAAACAAATAAAATGTTTCAACTCATCAATTAAAAATCTTAACAACAGTTGTTTCCTTACTTTGGAAAAAGTATGTATAAAATATTTAGTTACGGGCTTCCCTGGTGGCGCAGTGGTTGAGAGTCCGCCTGCCGATGCAGGGGACACGGGTTCGTGCCCCGGTCCGGGAAGATCCCACATGCTGCGGAGCGGCTGGGCCCGTGAGCCATGGCCACTGAGCCTGCGCGTCCGGAGCCTGTGCTCCGCAACGGGAGAGGCCACAACAGTGAGAGGCCCGCGTACCGCAAAAAAAAAAAAAAAAAAAAAAAAAAAAATATTTAGTTACTTATACCTAATGATAGTCAGTTGTTTGTAATGTGGGTTTATACATTTCTACACTTCAAGGAACTAGAAATCAAATAAAACACAAAGTTAATAGAAAAAATAACAAATATTAGAGCAGAAATAAATGAAATAGAGACTAAAAAGACAACAAAAAACATCAGTGAAACTAAGAGCTGGTTCTTTGAAATGATAAACAAAATTGACAAATTTTAGCTAGACTCACGGAGAAAAAAAGAGGACTCAAAAAAGTAAAATGGGAAATGAAAGAGAAGATGTTATAACTGATACCACAAAAATACAAAGCATCATAAGAGCATACTATAAACAGTTATACACAAACTAACTGGACAATCCAGAAGAAATGGATAAATTCCTAGAAACATACAACCTAATATGACTGAATCATGAACAGAAAATCTGAACAGACTGATTACTAGTAAAAAGATTGAATCTGTAACCAAAATCTCCCAATGAACAAAAGTCCAGGACCAGACGGCTTCACTGGTGAATTCTACCAAATATTTAAAGAAGAATGAATGCCAATTCTTCTCCAACTTTTCAAAAAAATAGAAGAGGAGGGAACTTTTCCAAACTCATTTTACAAGGCCAGCGTTACCCTGATACTGAAACCATAACAGCCAATTTTGACTATGTGTTGGGTCTCTTTCTTTGACTTTAGCCTTTGCTTTTCGTTGCTTTTGTTATTATAATCGTACATGATGGCCTGCCTCAGGGAACCCTACCCACCTGTGAATGGCTTCAAGAAAGAAGAAATTAACACATCCCCCTCCCCAAGGCTGGCCATCCCAGGAGATGTTTGCCCTTTTTACTTTACTTCCTCTCCACCTCTCCCCCTCTATTCTGCCTTTTCACTTTACTTCCCTCTCTGATTCTATAAAAGAAACTGGCATCCAGACCCCAATAGGATGGTTATTTTGAGACACTAGTCTGCCATCTTCTCGGTCTGATCTCGGAGAGGCAGCAGTGAGTGGTGGCGTGAAGCAAGATTTTAATTCCCTGTCCAGGAATGGAACCTGGGTAGCCTGGATGAAAACCAGGAATCCTAGCCACCACACACCCTGGCTCTTGCCCCCAGTGAAAAATGCATTTCTCCCAGAGGCAAAAACTGTAAAAACAGGTGCAGAGTTTATTATTAGAGACACAGCACAACAACAAGTGGGAGAGCACACAGAGAAACAGTTTGTTAAGATAGAAGCAAGGCAGAGAGATGCACACCCAGAGAGAAAGGGTGTGGGGTCCTCTCTAAGGAGGAGGAGTGGTGCAGTAAAGAGGCGGTTAAGTCATTCATACAGGGCAGTTCTTCGGGTCTTTACCTTTGGCCGATTATCTGGTTTCTTTTTCCACACCTGACCAGCCCTAGGACCCTCCCTAACATGTGTGCACACCTTTTTTCCAAGATGGATTTCAGCCCAGAGGCCTATGGGACGGCCTTAGCATCACATATTATGGGCTGGTGCCCTCTCCTTTTTGACCCCCAAGGAGGCTTTCTGCGCATGTGCAATGTCTCCCTTGCTGCAAGGATGGGAAATGTGTGACCTCTTGACCTTTTCCTCAAACAAGGCTTAGCCCCTCTCTGTTCCTGCCATGACTGTTATCTTAAGGCATCCACAGGAGACAAAGACTGCCTATTTACCCTGTTTCTTTTGTTACTTCCATCTGGAGAGTAAACAGGAGGCTGATTTTTTTTTTAACATCTTTATTGGAGTATAATTGCTTTACAATGGTATGTTAGTTTCTGCTGTATCACAAAGTGAATCAGCTATATGTATACATATATGCCCATATCCCCTCTCTCTTGCATCTCCCTCCCACCCTCCCTATCCCACCCCTCTAGGTGGTCACAAAGCACCAAGCTGATCTCCCTGTGCTATGCGGCTGCTTCCCACTAGCTATCTATTTTACATTTGGTAGTGTATATATTTCCATGCCACCAGGAGGCTGATTTTAAATGTCTAACCTGGAGCCCATCTATCTCCTATCTCAGGAAATATAAACAGGAGACTAGTTGTAAGTATCCAGCCTGAAGCCCACTTTTTCTGGACCCATGAAATGTAAATGGGAGGCCAGTTGTAAACACCTAGCTTGAGGCCCATCTATCTCCTGCCTCAGGTCTGCTGGCTTTCTGAATAAAGTTGTATTCCTTTCCTCAACACCTCTTCTCTGATTTATTGGCCCATCATGTGGTGAGCAGAGCGAGCTTGGAGTCAGTAACCAAACCAGACAAGGACAACACAAGAAAATTAGAGGACAGGGACTTCCCTGGCAGTCCAGTGGTTAAGACTCCACACTTCACAATCTTTTTTTTTTTTTTTTTTGTGGTGCGCGGGCCTCTCACTGTTGTGGCCTCTCCCGCCGCGGAGCACAGGCTCCGGACGCGCAGGCTCAGCGGCCATGGCTCACGGGCCCAGCCGCTCCGCGGCATGCGGGATCCTCCCGGACCGGGGCACGAACCCGCGTCCCCCACATCGGCAGGCGGACCCCCAACCACTGCGCCACCAGGGAAGCCCCACTTCCCAATCTTGAGAAAGGGAAACAGAGCTGGAGGAATCAGGCTCCCTGACTTCAGATTATACTACAAAGCTACAGTAATCAAGACAGTATGGTACTGGCACAAAAACAGAAATATAGATCAATGGAACAGGATAGAAAGCCCAGAGATAAACCCACGCACATATGGTCACCTTATCTTTGATAAAGGAGGCAAGAATATACAGTGGAGAAAAGACAACCCCTTCAGTAAGTGGTGCTGGGAAAACTGGACAGCTACATGTAAAAGAATGAAATTAGAACACTCCCTGATACATAAAAATACACAAAAATAAACTCAAAATGGATTAAAGACCTAAATGTGAGGTCAGACACTATAAAACTCTTAGAGGAAAACATAGGCAGAACACTCTATGACATAAATCACAGCAAGATCCTTTTTCACCCACCTCCTAGAAAAAGGGAAATAAAAACAAAAATAAACAAATGGGACCTAATGAAACTTAAAAGCTTTTGTACAGCAAAGGAAACCATAAACAAGACCAAAAGACAACCCTCAGAGTGGGACAAAATGTTTGCAAATGAAGCAACTGACAAAGGATTAATCTTCAAAATTTACAAGCTGCTCATGCAGCTCAATATCAAAAAAAGAACAACCCAATCCAAAAATGGGCAGAAGACCTAAATAGACATTTCTCCAAAGAAGATACACAGATTGCCAACAAACACATGAAAGAATGTTCAACATCATTAACCATTAGAGAAATGCAACTCAAAACTACAATGAGATATCATCTCACACCAGTCAGAATGGCCATCACCAAAAAATCTACAAACAATAAATGCTGGAGAGGGTGTGGAGAAAAGGGAACCCTCTTGCACTGTTGGTGGGAATGTAAATTGATACAGCCACTATGGAGAACAGTATGGAGGTTCCTTAGAAAACTAAAAATAGAACTAGAAAACCATAATTCCATATAATAGAAAACAATAATTCAAAAAGAGTCACATACCACAATGTTCATTGCAGCACTATTTACAATAGCCAGGACATGGAAGCAACCTAAGTGTCCACCAACAGATGAATGGATAAAGAAGATGTGGCACATATATACAATGGAATATTACTCAGCCATAAAAAGAAACGAAATTGAGTTATTTGTAGTGAGGTGGATGGACCTAGAGTCTGTCATACAGAGTGAAGGAAGTCAGAAAGAGAAAAACAAATACTGTATGCTAACACCTATATATGGAATCTAAAAAAAAAAAAAAAAAAAAAAAGGTCATGAAGAACCTAGGGGCAAGATGGGAATAAAGACACAGACCTACTAGAGAATTGACCTGAGGGTACGGGGAGGGGAAAGGGTAAACTGGGACAGAGTGAGAGAGTGGCATGGACATATATACACTACCAAACGTAAAATAGATGGCTATTGGGAAGCAGCCGCATAGCACAGGGAGATCAGCTTGGTGCTTTGTGACCACCTAGAGGGGTGCAATAGGGAGGATGGGAGGGATGGAGAAGCAAGAGGGAAGAGATATGGGGACATATGTATATGTATAACTGATTCACTCTGCTATAAAGCAGAAACTAACACACCATTGTAAAGCAATTATACTCCAATAAAGATGTTTAAAAAAAAAGCACATCCAGCTGTAGTGTGCAGAGCAAGCAGATCATGGAGGCAAGAGCAGCAGTGGGAAGCCAGTAGGGATGCTATAGCAAGCAGCACAGGCGGGGTGAGGGTGGTTTCCAAGACCAGGGGAATGGCAGTAGGGCTAGCAGTACAGAGTTTTTTAGCACAAAAAGTTATATATAAAAATGTAAGTATTAAAGAAAATCTCAAAAGAAAAAAAAAAAAAAAAAAAGACTCCACGCTTCCACTGCAGGGGGCGAGGGTGCATGGGTTCAATCCCTGGTCAGAGAACTAAGGTCCTGCATGCCGTGTGGCGTGGCAAAAAAAAAAAAAAAAAAAAAAAAAAAAAAATTTACAGGACAATATACTGATGAACATAGATGCAGAGATTTTCAACAAAATATTAGCAAACCAAAGTCAACAATACGTTAAAAGGATCCCAATTCCAGGGATGTAAGGATGGTTCAACATCTGCAAATTAGTAAATGATATACCACATAAACAAAATGAAGGGTAGAAATCATGTCACCTCAACAGATATCGGAAAAGCACTTGACAAAATTCAACATCCACTTATGATTAAAACTCTCAACAAAGAATAGAGGAAACAGACCTCAACATAATAAAGGCCATCTATAATAAGCTCAGAGCTAACACCACCCTCAATGGTGAAAAGCCAAAAGCTTTTCCTTTAAGATCAGCAACAAGACAAGGATCTCCACTCTTGCCACTTTTATTCAACACAGTATTGGAAGTCCTAGCTAGAGCAATTAGGCAACAAATAGAAATAAAAGGCATTCAAATTGGAAAGGAAGAAGTAAAAGTGTCACCATTTGCAGATGACATATTATGTATAGAAAACCCTAAAAACTCCATCAAAAAATTGTTAGAATAAATGAATTCAGTAAAGTTACAGGATACAAAATCAATAACACAAAATCTGTTGTGTTTCTATATGCTAATAATGATCAGAGAAATTAAGAAAACAATCTCATTTACAGTTGCACCGAAGATAATAAAATACTTCAGAATACATTTAACCAAGAAATGAAAGACAAGACAAAAATACAAGAAATTAATTAAAGAAACTGAAGACACAAATAAATGGAAAGATATTCTGTGTTCATGGATTGGAAGAATCAACATTGTTAAAACGCCTACACTACTCAAGCAATCTACAAATTCAATGCAATCCCTATCAAGATTCCAATGGCATTTTTCACAGAAATAGAACAAACAATCCTGAAACTTGCATGGAATCATAAAAGACCCAGAATAGCCAAAGCCATCCTGAGAAAGAAGAACTTGGCAGGTGGCATCTCATTCCAATTTTAAAGCTATACTAATTAAAATTACAATATGGTATCCAGGTAAAAACAGACACATAGATCAATGGAACAGAACAGAGAGCCCAGAAATAAACCCACACATATACCTGGTCAATTAATTTATGACAAAGGATCCAAAAACATACAATGGAGAAAGGACAGTCTCTTTAATTAATCATGTTGGGAAACTTGGACAGCCATATGCAAAAGAATGAAACTGGACCACACTAACACCATACACAAAAATCAACAAAATGGTTCAAAGACTTGAACATAAGACATGAACACTCCCAGAAGAAAACACAGATGGCAAACTTCTTGACACAGGTTTTGGCATTGAATTTTTTAATCTGACACCAAAAGCAAAAGGAAAAATAAACAAGTGGGGATACATCAAATTAAAACCTGCTCAGCAAATGAAACCATCAAACAAAATGAAAAGCAATGTA
Source organism: Mesoplodon bidens (assembly GCF_964165515.1). Classification (NCBI taxonomy): domain Eukaryota; kingdom Metazoa; phylum Chordata; class Mammalia; order Artiodactyla; family Ziphiidae; genus Mesoplodon; species Mesoplodon bidens. The sequence continues at coordinate 141,718,528 of NC_138160.1, forward strand.
CTGAGAGAAAATATTTGAAAATCACATATCTGATAAGGGGCTAGTATCCAAAATATATAAAAACTCACACAACTCAATAGCAAAAAAAAGCAATTAAAAAGTGGGAAGAAGATATAAACATTTTTCCAAAGACATATATATGGCCAAAAGGTACATGAAAAATATGCTCTACATCATTCATCACCAGGGAACTGCAAATCAATACCACGATGAGATATTACCTTTTTCATACCTGTTAGAATGGCTATTATCAAAAAGACCAGAAGTAAAAATGTTGGCAAGGATGTAGGAAAAATGGGAAACCCTGTGCACTATTGGTGGGACTGTAAATTGGTGCAGGCACTATGGAGATCTGTATGGAGGTTTCTCAAAAATTAAAAAGTAGAAATACCATATGACCCAGCCATTTGACTTCTGAGAATTTATCCAAAGAAAATGAAAAGACTAACTTCAAAAGATATATGCACGCCCATGCTCATTGCATCATTTACAATAGCCAAGATACGGAAACAACCTAAGTGTCCACTGATGGATGATGGATAAAGCAACTGTGATGTGTGTGTGTTTGTGTGTTTGTGTAATGGGATATTATTAAACCATAAAAAAACTTGCCATTTGCAACAACATGGATCAACCTAGAGAGTATTATGCTAAGTGAAACCAGTCAAAGAAAACTACTGTATGATTTCACTTATAGGTGGAATCTAAAAAAACAAATGAAGAAACATAACAAAATAGAAACAGAGTTATAGATATAGAAAACAAACAGGTGGTTGCCAGAGGGGAGGAGAGGGAAGGGAGGAAAGAAATAGGTGTGGGAGATTAGGAGGTACAAACTTTCAGTGTCAAAATAAATGAGTGTGAAATGTACAGTGTGGGGAACATAGTAAAAACAGGGCCCTGTTAGGGCACATGGCCTTGTGCCCATGAATACGTTATGACTGCTTCTGTTTCCCTCTCGGCTCATAGTCCTATGGTGTTGCCTCAGAGAAACTTTCCAGAATGGGGTATACATGGATTTTTAAAGATATTCAAAGTAAGCAGAGACAAGTAGGCTTCAGTTAAAAACAAATTGCCGAAAATACTCTAAAGATGGCAATGGAAAGAAATTACGCTGATGCTCATGAATGAGGATACCCCTAGGCAGATTCCACTTGGGATTCACCTTTATGTTTCAGAACTGCAGAATTTCCAAAGATCTGTCCAAAGATCCTGGTTTAAATTCAGATTCTAAAAGCACTCTCACTCCATTCTTAGTTTATGTGATGAGATGTGGACAGGTGCAGCCCTAGAGGGTGTTTTCTCAGTGCAGACTGGGCTGCAAGAAAGGCCCATTGTGGCCCATGTTCTTCTTCCCCAGTCCTGAAATTCTTCCTAAGGATCCCACAGTGGTGAAACAGAGCTGAACACATAAAATTCAAGGTTCAGGAGCTAAACACTCTCCTATCATACAAAAGCACATCCGCGGTTCTGCATCTCTGGATTCAACCATCCACAATCATATAGTATTGAAGTACATATTTAATGAAAAAAAATCCTCGTATAAGTGGACCCACACAATTCAAACTCATGTCGTTCAACGGTCAGCTGTAATAGCCTCTCTTCACAGCTCACTTCAATTATTCCTTAGATGATAGCCTCTAAGCATCAACAGCTCTTTTTGGTGTTTCCACTGAGAAATCACAGTAGGTTTGCACAGGTAACACTCTACTCACAGAATAAACTCAGAATGAGTTGGAACTGTGTAGATGAATGTAACCATTTCCCTAAATGGGAGAAACTCCATGGTTTAATGCAGCAAAATGAAAAAGCCAAATACTGTAACATTTAAAAAATTTAAAGGGAAATGAAAATCCTCTCAAATGACATTAAACACAAATAGATACCACAAACATCTATGGCCCAAATCAATAGGCAGTCCCAAGCCCTAGAAAACAATATCCAAGATCATGACTATATATTCTACATACAAAATGTATAACAAGGGGCTTCCCTGGTGGCGCAGTGGTTGAGAGTCCGCCTGCCGATGCAGGGGACACAGGTTCGTGCCCCGGTCCAGGAAGATCCCACATGCCGTGGAGCGGCTGGGCCCGTGTGCCATGGCCGCTGAGCCTGCGCGTCCGGAGCCTGTGCTCCACAACGGGAGAGGCCACAACAGTGAGAGGCCCGCATACCGCAAAAAAAAAAAAAAAAAAAAAAAAAAAAAAAAGTATAACAATTGCAAAAATGAAGATGAACCATGTCTATACATTTGGGTAATCTTGACTGTGAATCCAGAATGCAGGAATTTATTGTTGCACTCTATTTACTTCCACATCCAAGTTTTTCCTCAACCAGTGTTCAAGATGTACCACCTGGCACAAATTCAAGTGATCACTGACATCATCATTCACTGAGGCTCTTACCCTCACAGAAAAGATTTATTAACACCGCAGCATCTCTATGATCTAATGGTTTTTTTTTGGGGGTGGGGGGCCTCGACTCGCAGCATGTGGGATTTCCCCAACCAGGGAACGAACATGTGCCCCTGCAGTAGAAGCACAGAGCCCTAACCACTGGACCTCCAGGGAATTCCCTCATGGTATTTTTTAATATTCATCTATCTTATACACCGAAAGTTTTACCATTTGTTAATTGTCTTTCTTTTCTCACAAAAATGTAAGCACCCGCACTGCTTGAACCTGTTTTTCTAATGTTACTTTATCCAAATCCTACAGCGCCTTGATTATGTGTGCTGAATTTGGTACTCTGAAGTGCATGGCAATGAGGAATATTGAAAAATTAGCAACAAGACTATAGTATCTAAGGAAGAAATGCTTGACTAAAATAGTGGTCCATGGGAATTCCCTGGCAGTCCAGTGGTTAGGACTTAGTGCTCTCACTGCCGTGGGCCTGGGTTCAATACCTGATCAGGGAACCAAGATCTCACAAGCTGCACAGCACAGCCAAAAAAAAAAAAAAGAAATAGTGGTCCTGTTTTTCTCCCTTGGTAGGTTTGCATTCTCTCACAATTTATCTAAACTTACAGGCCCCAGTTGAGTCATAAAAGGGATATTAAAAATATTACATAGTATAAGAAGAAGTAACTTTACATATTTTAACTTTACAAAAACAGCATCTAATACACTGAGGGAAATGCATCAGTATTTAGAAAACAAGTAAGAAAGGCAAAAGCTGTTCCAGAGGACCGGGACCTGGCCTGCATTCATTGCAAGGGTAAGTCTTTTCCTGTTGAAGAGAAAAACGCCACACAACTTCAGCAAATAAGATAATTGGTGACCATGATGGATCAAGACATTTATAAGGGGATTATAAGCTATGTAACCATAGCTCTAAAAATGGTAAAAGATAAAGTTCAAAAGCATTAAAAAGACCAGTATTCCCCTCTTCTTACTGAGGCTTCTTAAGAATTAAGTTTAGCTTTATCACCTTTGTTTTTGCCTTCTAGAAAATGATTATGATTACCACTGATAAAGTTTCCCTCCTCACAACATTCAATGCAGAAAAAAAATCTTGTTTCCTTGAGTGATAGTCAAATCTTCCAACACAAGCTAAAATGCTGTAAGAATTCCTTTTGAACATCCTATTACAATTATACTCCACAGTCCTTTACAGTTTGTGGTCATTCTTATTTGAATTCATTACAACCTTCTCTTTGACTACTGGTGCAATCCTGTGAGGCACTGGAAAGAGGGCATTGAAAAAACATGATCTAACTTTTGGGTATTAAGAATGATTAAGAAATTAGCTACATGACAAAAATTGCAACTAAAAAAAAATACAGAAAAAAAAAAGAAAAAAGAAAATTTCCTGGAGGAGAAAATACCTGAACTCATATGCACATAATCTTCACTCATAATGTATAATGAATAAATGAAGAAGATTATAAAGTTTACCTTAAAATTGATAATTATAATGGCGTATTTTCATATATCCTCTCAGGAAATAAAAAACCCAACATTTGTTAGCACTCGATAGCTTAGAGAACAGTTAATAAAATGTTTCTATGAAACAACTACAGAAGCATTCCTGTGACAAAAATATTCACATACTTCTACTTACATATGAACATAATTTAAAACACATTGAGAGATTACATTCAACTATAAGAACAAGACACACCAACACAAGGAAGTTTATTTTCACATGGAAGGATCAGGTGAAGGCAGCCCATGTACAATGCAGTAGAGAAACAAACTCCCCTGTTGTATTTTCACTGCACCATTGCAGGTGTCATGGTGAATCAGGAAAACATACTCAATAGCACCATTAACAGCATAAGGTGTTTGTTATACATTTTAGACTTTAAATGGATATAATCTAGAGAAGAGGGGTCTCAGACAATACTCCCAAATAGTGAAGTCCAAAGTAGCTTCCTGGTGCATACAAGAGGCCTTACAGAAAAATCCAAACTCTGATGCATCGTTGAGGTGACTCTTGGGAAGACAAAAGTGGAAACCTACAGCTCTAGGAAAATGGAAATCAAACATTGGTGGTGGTTTTGAGGTACTCTTGATTTTAAGGTCAAAGAATCCAAACCTGGGCTGGAAGATGATATCCTTGACGTTCCTATGTATTGGTCTCACTTCCGGTATGGTGCCTCCAAACTCTGACTAATGCCTTGTTTACTTCTGCTTTCCAAATCCCAGGCAAGTGAGGCTATTGGTGAATTTTAATGTGGAACCATAAAGCGTATGGATTCTATAAAATTTAGTTTCTAACAAGAGTCAAGATGGCGGACGAGAAGGAGACGGAGTTAGCGTTTCCACACAACCAGGGCACCTACCAGCACTGGAGGGGGACCATGGACACCTAAGGGGATGGGAAGAACCCCCAAGCAACCGGGTAGGATGTGAGGGAGGAGAAGCAGTGGAGGTGGGATGGTACCAGCACCCCTGAGGGGCAGCTGGGGGAGGGGAGCGGTTCCTACACCCACACGGGGAACGGGGAGAATGCTAGGAGTGTGGAGGATCAGAAGGGAATGTGGCCAGTGTTTCCCCTGCCCACTTGGGCCCTGGGGAGCCTGCTGAGGTGCCAGGCCCAATCCTCTGTCCACTGAGCCCCCCTCCAAACACCTGGGTCCTGAGGGAGTGGGAGGGAGGGGGGGGAGGAAAAGTAAAGCCCAGAGTGATGGGACCAGTGTCCCTGAGGGGTGGCTAGGAGAGGGAAGGGGTTCCCACACCCAGTTGAGCCCATCCTCGGTTAGGGGATCAACGGGGACAGGGGAGACCCTCGGGAAGCAGAGGAAAGGAAGAGAGTGCGGCCACCGTTTCCCCTGCCCACTTGGGCCCTGGGGAGCCTGCTGAGATCCTGGGCCTAACCCCCCACCCTCAGAGGCTCCCTTTTGCCACTGAGCCTAAGCCCCACCCCCACCCCCTCATCCAGGCCTTACCTCCAAACTCCAGCTTCAAGGCACTCGGAAGCCCCCTTGAGGCCGTCCTTCCTTTCCCCACTGCACAGGCCGTTAAGCCTAGGCCCCACCCCCAAGGCCTTTTCCAGCTGCAAAGGTCCTGAGCTTAAGCCACAGCCCACGCTTAAATGTCATGCCTGCCTAGGCCCCACCCCACCTAAGCTCCGCCCCCAACAGCCAAGGCCTTTTCCAGCTTTTTTTTTTTTTTAAGGTTGTGATTCTGTTCTACCTTGTTCTTGTTGATTCATTTATATTTTTATTTTTTCTAATAAATATTTTATTTTTCTAATTTTATTTTATTCTTTATACTTTGTTATTGTTCTGCTCCTTTTGGCTTGTTCCTTTCTTTTTCTTCCTGCTGTTGTGGTTCTGTTTTACCTTGCTGTAGTTGTTCCACTTATATTTTTATTTTTCCTAATATATTATTTATTTTTTAAGTTTAATTTTTTATTCTTTGTTATTGTACTGCTCCTTTTTTTTCTCTCTTTTCCTTTGCCACACCATGCAGCTTCCAGGATCTTGGTTCCCAGGCCGGGAGTTGGGCCTGAGCTCCTGTGGTGGGAGTTCCAACTCCAAACCACTGGATTAACAGAGAACCTCAGACCTCAAGGAATATTAATCGGAGTGAGGTCTCTCAGAGGTCCTCATCTTGGCACCAAGACCCGCTCTACCCAACTGCCTGCAAACTCCAGTGCTGGACACCTCAGGACAAACAACCAGTAAGAAAGGAATACAGCCCCTCCCATCACAAAAAAATGAGATAACAAAAAAATATGCTACAGACAAAGGAGCAAGGTAAAAACCTACAAGACCAAATAAATGAAAAGGAAATAAGCAACCTACCTAAAAAAAGAATTCAGAGTAATGATAGTAAAGATGATCCAAAATCTCAGAAAGAGAATGGAGGCACGGGTCAAGAAAATATGAGAAATGTTTAACAAAGACCTAGAAGAACTAAAGAACAAACAAACAGTGATGAACAACACAATAACTAAAATGAAAGATACACTAGAAGGAATCAATAGTGGAACAACTGAGGCAGAAGAGTGAATAAGTGAGCTGGAACATAGAATGGTGGAAACAACTTCCAAGGAGCAGAATAAAGAAAAAAGAATGAAAAGAATTGAGGACAGTCTCAGAGACCTCCGGGACAACATTAAACACACCAACATTTGAATTATAGGGGTCCCAGAGGAAGAAGAGAAAGAGAAAAGGTCTGAGAAAATGTTTGAAGATATTATAGTCAAAAACTTCCCTAATATGGGAAAGGAAATAGCCACCCAAGTCCAGAAAGCACAGAGTCCCATACAGGATAAACCCTAAGAGAAACATACCAAGACACATATTAATCAAAGTAACAAAAACTAAATTCAAAGAAAAAATATTAAAAGCAGCAAGGGAAAAGCAACAAATAACATACAAGGGAATCCCCATAAGGTTATCAGCTGATTTTTCAGCAGAAACTCTGCAGGCCAGAATGGAGTGGCAGGATATATTTAAAGTGATGAAAGGGAGAAACCTACAACCAAGATTACTCTACCCAGAAAGGATCTCATTCAGATTTGACGGAGAAATCAAAAGCTTTACAGACAAATAAAACTAAGAGAATACAGCACCGCCAAACCAGCTTTACAACAAATGCTCAAGGAACTTCTCTAGGCAGGAAACACAAGAGAAGGAAAAGACTCACAAAAACAAACCAAATCAATTAAGAAAATGGTAATAGGAACATAACATATCAATAATCACCTTGAATGTAAATGAATTAAATACTCCAACCAAAGACACAGACAGACTGAATGGATACAGAACGAAGACCCGAATATATGCTGTCTACAAGAGACCCAGTTCAGACCTAGGGACACATACAGACTGAAAGTGAGGGGATGGAAAAAGATATTCCATGAAAATGGAAATCACAAGAAAGCTGGAGTAGCAATAATCATATCCGATAAAATAGAGTTTAAAATAAAGACTGTTACAAGAGATAGGGAAGGACACTACATAACAATCAAGGGATCAATCCAAGAAGAAAACATAACAACTATAAATATTTATGCACCCAACATAGGAGCTCCTCAATACATAAGGCAAATGCTAACAGCCACAAAAGGGGAAATTGACAGTAACACAATAATAGTGGGAGCCTTGAACACCTTACTTATACCAGTAGACAGATCATCCAGACAGAAAATAAATAAGGAAACACAAGCTTTAAATGATACAATAGACCAGATAGACTTAATTAATATTTATAAGACATTCCATCCGACAGCAGAAGAATACACTTTCTTCTCAAGTGCACACAGAACGTTCTCCAGGATAGGTCACATCTTGGGTCACAAATCAAACCTTGAAAAATTTAAGAAAACTGAAATCGTATCAAGTATCTTTTCTGACAACAAAGCTATGAGATTAGAAATCAATTACAGGAAAAAAAACTATAAAAAACCCGAACACATGGAGGCTAAACAGTGCGCTGCTAAACAACCAAGAGATCACTGAAGAAATCAAAGAAGAAATGAAAAAAATACCGAGAAACAAATAATGAAAACACGACAATCCAAAACCTACGGGACGCAGCAAAAGCATTTCTAAGAGGGGAGTTTATAGCAATTCAAGCTCACCTCAAGAAACAAGAAAAATCTCAAATAAACAATGTAACCTTACACCTAAAGCAACTAGAAAAAGAAGACAAAGAAAATCCAAAGTTAGTAGAAGGAAAGAAACCATAAAGATCAGAGCAGAAATAAATGAAATAGAAATGAAGAAAACAATAGCAAAGATCAATAAAACTAAAAGTTGGTTCTTTGAGAAGATAAACAAAATTGATAAACCTTTAGCCAGAATAATCAAGAAAAAAAGGGAGAGGACTCAAATCAATAAAATTAGAAATGAAAAGGAGAAATTACAACTGACACCGCAGAAATACAAAGGATCATAAGAGACTACTACAAGCAACTATATGCCAATAAATAGAACAACCTGGAAGAAATGGACAAATTCTTGGAAACGTACAACTTTCCAAGACTGAACCAGGAACAGTTAGAAAATATAAACAGACCAATAACACATAATGAAATTGAAACTGTAATTAAAAATCTTCCAACAAACAAAAGTCCAGGACCAGATGGCTTCACAGACAAACTTTATCAAACATTTAGAGAAGAGTTAACACCTATCCTTCTCAAACTCTTCCAAAAAATTGCAGAGGGAGGAACACTCCAAAACTCGTTCTACGAGGCCACCATCACCGTGATACCAAAACCAGGCAAAGATATCACAAAAAAAGAAAATTACAGACCAATATCACTGATGAACATAGATGCAAAAATCCTCAACAAAATACTAGCAAACAAAGAGTCCAACAACACATTAAAAAGATCATACACTATGATCAAGTGGGATTTACCCCAAGGATGCAAGGATTCTTCAATATATGCAAAACAATCAATGTGTTACACTGTATTAACAAATTGAAGAATAAAAACCATATGATCATCTCAATAGATGCAGAAAAAGATTCAACACCTATTTATGATAAAAACTCTCCAGAAAGTGGGCAGAGAGGGAACATACCTATGTATGAACATACCGTACATAATAAAGGTCATATATGACAAACCCACAGCAAACATCATTCTCAAAGGTGAAAAACTGAAAGCATTTCCTCTAAGATCAGGAACAAGACAAGGATGTCCACTCTTGCCACTATTATTCAACACTATTCAATTCACTATTATTGGAAGTCCTAGCCACGGCAATCAGAGAAGAAAAAGAAATAAAAGGAATACAAATTGGAAAAGAAGAAGTAAAACTGTCACTGTTTGCAGATGACATGATACTATACATAGAAAATCCTAAAGATGCCACCAGAAAACCACTAGAACTCATCAATGAATTTGGTAAGGTTGCAGGATACAAAATTAATGCACAGAAATCTCTTGCATTCTTATACACTAACAACGAAAGATCAGAAAGAGAAATTAAGGAAACAATCCCATTTACCATCGCAACAAAAAGAATAAAGTACCTTGGAATAAACCTACCTAAGGAGGCAAAAGACCTGTATTCAGAAAACTATAAAACACTGATGAAAGAAATAAAAGATTACACAGATGGAGAGATATACCATGCTCCTGGATTCAAAGAATCAATATTGTGAAAATGACTATACTTCCCAAAGCAATCTACAGGTTCAATGCAATCCCTATCAAAGTACCAATGGCATTTTTCACAGAACTATAACAAAAAATTTTACAATTTGTATGGAAACACAAAAGACCCCTAATAGCCAAAGTAACCTTGAGAAAGAAAAACGGAGCTGGAGCAATCAGCCTCCCCAACTTCAGACTATACTACATAGGTACAGTAATCAAGACAGTATGGTACTGGCACAAAAACAGAAATATAGATCAATGGTACAGGATAGAAAGCCCAGAGATAAACCCACTCACCTATGGTCACCTAATCTATGACAAAGGAGGCAAGAATATACAATGGAGAAAGGACAGCCTCTTCAATAAATGGTGTTGGGAAAACTAGACAACTACATGCAAAAGAATGAAATTAGAACACTACCTAACACCAGACACAAAAATCACCTCATAATGGATTAAAGACCTAAATGTAAGACTGGACACTATAAAACTCTTAAAGAGAAAACATAGGAAAAACACTCTGACATAAATCACAGCAAGATCTTTTATGACCCACCTCCTAGAGAAATGGAAATAAAAACAAAAATAAGCAAATGACCCCTAAACTTAAAAGCTTTTGCACAGCAAAGGAAACCATAAATAAGATGAAAGGACAACTCATAGAATGGGAGAACATATTTGCAAATGAAGCAGCAGAGAAGGGATTAATCCCCCAAACATACAAACAGCTCATGCAGCTCAATATCAAAAAAACAAACAACCCAATCAAAAAATGGGTGGAAGACCTAAACAGACATTTCACCAAAGAAGACACACAGATGGCCAAGAGGCACATGAAAAGATGCTCAACATCACTAATTATTAGAGAAATGCAACTCAAAACTACAATGAGAAAAAAAAAAAAAAACTACAATGAGGTATCACCTCACACCAGTCAGAACAATCATCATCAAAAAATCTACAATAAATGCTGGAGAGCATGTGGAGAAAAGCGATCCCTCTTGCACTGTTGGTGAGAACGTAAATTGATACAGCCACTGTGGAGAACAGTATGGAGGTTCCTTACAAAACTAAAAACAGAACTACCATATGACCCAGCAATCCCACTGCTGGGCACATACCCTGAGAAAAACATAATTCAAAAAGACATATGTACCCCAATGTTCATTGCAGCACTATTTCAATAGCCAGGACATGGAAACAACCTAAATATCCATCGATAGATGAATGGATAAAGAAGATGTGGTGTGTGTGTGCATACGCACGTGTGTATATATACACACACACACACACACACACACTATATATATATATATATATATATATATATATATATATATATATATATAAATGGAATATTACTCAGCCATAAAAATAAATGAAATTGGGGCTTCCCTGGTGGTACAGTGGTTAAGAATCTGCCTGCAAATGCTGGGGACATGGGTTAGAGCCCTGGTCTGGGAAGATTCCACATGCTGTGGAGCAACTAAGCCCGTGTGCCACAACTACTGAGCCTGCGCTCTAGAGCCCGTGAACCACAACTACTGAAGCTCGTGTGCCACAACTACTGAGCCTGCGAACCACAACCACTGAGCCTGCGTGCCACAACTACTGAAGCCTGCACACCTAGAGCCCATGCTCCACAACAAGAGAAGCCACTGCAATGAGAAGCTCGCGCACCACAGCAAAGAGCAGCCCCCGCTCGCCACAACCAGAGAAAGCCTGCACGCAGCAATGAAGACCCAACACAGCCAAAAATAAATAAATAAATTAATTAAAAGAATAAAGAAAATAAGCCTTAAAAAAAAAAAAGAAATGAAATTGGGTCATTTGTAGAGATGTGGATGGACGTAGAGTCTGTCACACAGACTGAAATAAGTCAGAAGGAGAAAAACAAATATTGTATATTAACACATATATGTGGAATCTAGAAAAATGATACAGATGAACATATTTGCAGGCCAGGAATAGAAACGCACAAGTAGAGAACAGACGTGTTGACACAGAGGGGGAAGGGGAGTGTGGGATGAATTGGGAGATTAGGTTTGACGTAAGTACAGTACCATGTACAAAATAGACAGCTAGTGGGAACCTGCTGTAGAGCACAGGGAGCTCAGCTTGGTGCTCTGTATTAACCTAGATGGGTGGGATGGGGGGGAGGGAGGTCCAAGAGGGTGGGCATATATGTATACATATAGCGGATTCACTTCACTGTACAGAAGAAACTAACACAACATTGTAAAGCAATTATACTCCCATAAAAAAAAAAGTTTAGTTTCTAACATTACCCACAGGCTCAGATATTTGTCCCATCACAGGTCTCTTTTCTTAAAATTTATTCACCAAATAACAGTCATTGGAAGAACAACAAGCAAAGGCCCAAATATAAAAACAATTATTCACATGAAACTCCAAAAAAGGAGCTTTGTCATTAAGAAAGGTAGAATACATAAAATAGACTATAAAGATATCCAGGAACTGTCCAGTATCCAGATATCCAGTAGGAAAATCCCAACAAATACCACATTTTCCAATTGTCCCTTAACACACAATAAAACTATAAAAAATTAAACCTGACTATGCACATATCAGAAATACAGTTCAATTCACCCATGGATCCAACAGACTTCAAAATGGGGAGAGAAAATATTAACTGATTCAAGGAAAAAGCACTGACTTTTAATCTTATGTACTACTGTTGAAAGATGACTTGCAGAATTATATCACCCCAATATTCATTTATGAAACTAGTAGAAACCCACACTCCAATGATATACTTTAAGAAAGAGGCTTGATAAACAATATATTTACAATTTGTAAAAAACAATTCTTTTGTGTTGAAAGTTTTTTGGAACGTTATACATGGATTAATTTTCATCAAGCTTTCTCATGTTACTTACATTTATAATTTATTTCTGGTGGGAGTTTTAACATGTAACGATGAAGGCCAGCTGAAGTCTTTCCCATGCTGTTTACATTCAAAAGGTTCTACGCTGTGAGTCTTTTCATGCCTTCGGAAGGAAGTGGGATGACTGAAGGCCTTCCCACATTCTTTACATTCATAGGGTTTCTCTCCAGTGTGAGTTCTTTCATGTCTTCGAAAACTCTGATACCACCTGAAAGCTTTTCCACATTTCTTACATGCATAGGGTTTCTCTCCTGTGTGAGTCCTTTCATGTGTTTGCAAGGAACTGTAACCTCTGTAGGCTTTACCACATTGTTTACATTCATAGGGTTTTTCTCTAGTGTGAGTTCTTTCATGTGTTCGAAGATAACTGGGACATCTGAACGCTTTACTACATTTTTTACATTCATAGGGTTTTTCCCCAGTGTGATTTCTTTCATGCCTTCGAAAACTTTGATAACACCTGAAGGCCTTTCCACATTGTTTACATTCATAGGGTTTCTCTCCAGTATGAATTCTTATGTGTGTTTCTAAGGAAGTGTAATCTCTGCAGGCTTTTCCACACTGCTTACATTCATAGAGTTTCTCTCCAGTGTGTGTTCTTTCATGTAGTCGTAGCAAAGTTGAACAACTAAAGGCTCTTCCACACTCCTTACATTCATAGGGTTTCTCTCCAGTGTGAGTTCTTTCATGTTTTTGAAAGGAAGGGTAATACCTGAAGGTTTTACCACACTGTTTACATTCAAAGGGTTTCTCTCCAGTGTGACTCCTTTGATGTATTTGAAATGAACTGGGAGAAATAAATGCTTTCTCACACTGCTTACATTTATAAGGTCCCACTCCAGTGTGAGTGATCATGTGCACTCGAAGGCTTGCGAGAGCTCTAAGGGCTTTCCCACATTCCTTACATTCATAAGGTTTTTCTCCAGTATGAGTTCTTTCATGTTTTCGAAAAGAACTGGGACAACTGAAGGCTTTACTACATTTTTGGCATTCATAGGGTTTTTCTCCAGTGTGATTTCTTTCATGTATTTGGAAACCTATATTAGAACTGAAAGTTTTACCACATGGCTTACATTCATAGGGTTTCTCTCCAGTATGAACTCTTTCGTGTGTTTGGAAGGAAGGGTAATATCTGAAGGTTTTACCACATTGTTTACATTCATAAGGTTTCTTTCCATTGTGAGTTCTTTCATGTATTCGGAGGGAACTGGGACAACTGAATGCTTTACTACATTTTTTACATTCATAGGATTTCTCTCCTGTGTGAGTCCTCTCATGTATTTGTAAAGTTTGATGATATCTATAGGCTTTTCCACAATGTTTACATTTATAAGGTTTCTCTCCAGTGTGGGCTCTTTCATGTATTTGAAGTGAAGCTGAAGAACTAAAAGTTTTCCCACAATCCTTACACTTATAAGAGGCACCTCCAGTATGTGTTACCATGTGTCTCTGAAAAGTTTTGAGCTGCAAGAAGGCTTTCCCACACTCCTTACATTTATAGGTTTTCCCTCCAGTGTGATTTCTTTTATGTTTTTCAAAACACTGCAGATAACTAAAGGCTTTCCCACATATATTACATTTGTATGGCTTCTCTCCATTTTTCTGATACTCATATGGCTTGTGTCCAACGTGACTTCTGGTGTACCTATTATGGGATGAATGATGTATGAGGACTTTTCCACATACTTTGTGTTCCCATGGTTTTACTCTGATAATAGTTTTCTTGTTCAGATTGAGATTTGGAATAAGGCTGAGGTTTTCTCTACATGGACTACCCTCTTTCTCTTCACATATCCTCCCTACCTTACGACTTCTGCAAAAAACAAGGAGGAATTATTAATGATCTCTTTATTAATGATTTCATACTTATTACAATATTTCAGCTACAATTTTATTATATGTAGCAAAACTATAGGTATTTTTCCATTTCGGGTGAATTGTTCAAAACAATATACTGAATGCTCCGCAAGAGGACTCACCTTTGCTCACCAAAACGGTGATATTTATACATAGGGCTTATTAATACTGTTTCCAAGTGAACTATTTTGCAAACACTGAACATTATGTCATATGTAAGAAGTAATTTGGTGAACATTTTCTGAGAAGCAATAAATTTGAAGCATGGATTGTCTTGTTTCTTTTTAAGATCTGGTACAATAATATAATTCTCATGTGAAACACTGCTTTCTGCTGGGAGTGCCACTCACCTTAGTTTTCTCCCCTGATTTTTGCACTGATCTTCAATGTCATGATCTTTCCATGTTTCTCCTAAAATGCAGACACAGAAAAATGATTCCAAAGTATTAGAAGTTATAGAAAAATTATTAGATTCTAGTGCTACAGTGAGCTGTGACCATACCTAGTTTATTTACCAATGTCCTCCCTGTACACATTCCACCTCTTAGAATAATATTGTAGGGCAGAAAAACTTGACCTTTGACTGACAAGGTGAAGGTAAGTTGTCATCCTTACCTACTGAGGCCAGGTTCCTGAAGGTTTCCCCCATCACATCTCTGTAGAGTTTCTTCTGTGAAAAATCCAGTAAAGCCCACTCTTCCAGGGTGAAGTTCACAGCAACATCCTCAAAGACCACTGCGTCCTACAACATCCCATATATATGTATGGTAGGATGAGTAAGACTGACAGCACTGGACATCTATACTCCATTTATAAGTTACATATGATTCTGCTATCTCCCAACATTTATTCTCTGACTTGATCATCAGAAACTAATTCTCTGTCCATACTTACTTCCTCATAAATTTAACAGCATCAGGAACACATGAAAATTATTTACATGGTTTTACTGTGATCACATTACAAATCCTACTGCTGTCTAATGGCAGGGTCCAAAGCATGTTGGGAAATGTCAGAAATGCTATACAAATGAAATAAATATTATCAATTTAAGACCATCCATTGGTGAGAAAAACTCTTTCCTCCCTTTTCTTATTATCCACCATTTACACACTCCATGACGCAGTGTGTAATATCCTGTAATAAACCATAATGGAAAAGAATATGAAAAAGGATATGTATATATATGCATAACTGAATCACTCTGCTGTATAGCAGAAACTAACACAACATTGTAAATCAACTATACTTCAATAAAATAAATTTAAAAAGATAAAGAGGGACTTTATCATAATGACAAAGCTGTCAGTGCTCCATGAAGGCATAACAATCGTTCATGTGTACATGCATCACAACAGATGGGCAAAATATATGAGGCCAAAACTGACAGAATGCAAGAAAGTAAGCGAATCCACTACTAGTTGTAGACTTCAACACCTCCTTATCATGAATTACCAATTGCAGCAGGCAGAAAATTAGGAAGGACAGAACTGAAATCAATAGCACCGTGGAACAAATGGATTTAATTGTAATCCATGGAAATCATTCTTCTCAAGTTCATAAGGAACATTCACCAAGACAGAACACATTCTGGGACATAAAACATACTTTAACAAATTTGAAAGGATAGCAGTCGTTCAAAATATGCCCTCACACCACACAGGCACTAGTCTAGAAATCAGTAACACGAAGATAGTCAGAAACTCCCCAAAATACGTGGAGATTCAACAATACGTTTCTAAATAATACGTGGGATCAAAAAAGAAGTCCGAAGAGAAATAAAAAATTATTTTGAAGTAAATGAAAATACAACTAATCAAGGGTTGTGGGATGCAGCAAAACAATGCTTAGGGGGAAATTTATGCCACTGAACAAATACACTAGAAAAAAAAGAAAAATCTATAATCAACCATGTAAATATCTACCTTTGGAAGGAAAACAATTTAAACCCAAAGTAAGCAGAATAAAAGAAGTAATAAAAATTGGGGGAAAAGAATCAGTGGAGTATATTAAAAGAAAAAAAGCTGGTTCTTTGACAAGATCAATGACAAGACCACAAGATAAACATCTTGTGATCATAACTAAGAAAAAGAGAGAAATTACAACACAAGACCATCAGGGGTGACCAGAAGGTATGGGAGGTGGGTGCTGAAGCCTCTTCATTATAGTGAAGGAGTCTCTGAGGACACTACCAGGTGTGCCTGTTGTATGGCAACAGTCTTGAGCCTTCTATGGTAGGGGTGTCCATTCAAGGTGGCCCAATTTCCAAGTAACCGCATAAATGGGCTCCGGTAAATTTATAAACAAGGGATATGTTGCTTCCCAAACATCACAAGAATCTAGACAATGTTGTGGGTGCTGAGACGGACTATTGGTATTTCTTCATGGTGCCAGGAAGGGGTGGCCTTCTGTTTATTAATTTTTTTTATTGTATTCATTAAAGGTATCAAGGCCTCATATGTTTGGAGCAATGCCCATCCACTTTTTACAAGCCCACCTTTTTCAATACTGTATGCCCTAAATATCAAATGAACTTCCTCAGAAGAGATGTCATTAATGTCATATCTCTGCTCGTGGCACAGGTGGATGCAGTTCAGATCCTGCCTGCAGAGACTGTGTGTGTTCACAGTGGTGTTGAGGTTCCCTGACGGTAACCAGTTAAAGGTGTATCATGTCCTTTCAGAGGTGAATGCCAAGTGCAGCAGAGAGGCTGTTGAAACGGGAACTGAACAGAACAGACGTAGCCAAATCTGTGAGAGCAGAATGTTTAGCAGTTGCTGAGTAGATGGAGTCAGTAATTTCCATAATGTTGGAGACTAGGAATAAGGGGTTTCTGTGATGGGACAACAGCCTCAAGGTTGTAGCATTCCACTGTGAGGTGTTTTTCACTCTTTCCAGGTTTAATAACAGGTCAAATTAGGCTGTTCAAAGCAGAAGCCCTGGGGATAGTCACTTCTTCGCAAAATAAAAGGTTTCTTAAGGTTTTCAATCCTCAAAGGCCCTGTTTAACTTATACCGGATCATATAACTAATTTAACTAAGGGGTAAGGACCATCTAGTCTCATTTTGTGAAGCCAATTTGGAAGTGGCAAGAACTTAATTTAACCTAATTTTAATTTATGATTTATTGGTTCAGAGCTTTCCTGCTCACTATGGGACATTTTGTGACAATGGGTGCTATGATCGTAAGGAGAGGCAAAGAGTTCTGATGATTATGGTGAAGTATACCAATCTGCCCTCTATATTATATTCAGTACTTCCTCTAAGATCATGCAGTACACTTTGCTTAAATTTACTGAGATCGTAGGTATAACTAACTTGAGATCTCTCACTCAATAATTGTAGGAAGGTTTGTGAATTATGGCATTATAGGAGACTGTAACATTAATTCAAAACCTATGTTCTGAAGAGGCTCAAAAAGCAAGGACTGCCCTTTTTATCTTTTTGGTTATGTAAATTTTTTAGTATATTTTGGATTTCCAACTGGAAAATTGTGAGCCTTTTTTCAATACCTTTTTCCTTTTGTTCCTTCTCTCCCGTCCTTCCCTATATTATATAAGTCCCAGGATATACTTTGGAAAAGAGGGTGTCCTCTCTACCCTGGGACTCATAAAATTCTTCCTCCGGGGGCGCACACTAGTGCCATCGGGATCAGAGGTCTCCTCCATGACTACCGGGTATTTTATAGAGTTTTTAGTTTAAGTTTGAACTAATCCCGTTGCTGTGCCATAGTGAGGCTATGGGTGTTGTCCTCCGTAACTCAGAGGGTCAGGATCTTCATTGCAGTAGAGGCAGGGGCAGCAGCAGCAGAGGTGAGCCCTCATATTAGGAGAGTGGACTCAGCTCTCCACCTTCTGGCTGCCTTTCCCAGTATCCTTCTCTCTCTGAAATACCTGCTCTTTAAGGAGTGGCCATCTGATGGGCTCACCTCATTCACAGGGTATATAATCAGCCTTTTACTCCCCAAAGACAAGGCAATCCCAGCCTCACTTACACTTTTACTTAAAGATGCAGATAGGTTTCAGCCAACACATCGACTGAGGACCACTTTAACAAAGGAGCCTTTCTCATACTCCTGCTCAGAGAGGACAACGAATTACCAAAACTTCCAACTCGGTGTCCTCTGTATATAGAACCCAGGGTTGGTGGGGTCAGCAATGCCACACAGGGCAGCTCAGTGCACAGGAGGAGACCCCAGCAAACAGCAGCTCACAGGGCAGGAGCCTCCAGGCTTTCTTTCACAGGGCAGGAGCCTCCAGGCTTTCTTATCAGCCTGTCCAGGTAAGAACCAAGGGAAGAGGGAGGGGTGAGGCTTAACTTTCAGTAGTCAAACATCAAATATGTGGACCCCTGACAGCTCATTATAAGAACAAATCCAGTAAGGATTAGCACTGGTTTGTTCTTATACAAAGAAACACAAACAAAATGATCAAGAAGTAATCAAAACTGGGCTTCCCTGGTGGCGCAGTGGCTGAGAGTCCGCCTGCTGATGCAGGGGACACGGGTTCGTGCCCTGGTTCGGGAAGATCCCACATGCCCCGGAGTAGCTAGGCCCGTGAGCCATGGCCGCTGGGCCTGCACATCCAGAGCCTGTGCTCCGCAATGGGAGAGGCGACAACAGTGAGAGGCCCATGTACCACAAAAAAAAAGAAGTAATCAAAACTGGTTATTTCAGGGTGGCTGGAATAAGAGCAGAGAAGTAGAACAGGTTATGTAAGTTAGTTTCCTATCTTAGGAATTTTTAAAAAATTCAACCTTTCCATGCATTAGTTACTGAAAACAAGGAGAGAAATTTACATACACTGCCTTTTCCTATGATTAATCATTATTTTAAATTAGCTTTTGCTTTTTAAAATTTAAACTTTTCTATGTAAGAAACTACTTCAAAATTTAATCCTTTAAACACTAGCAGATATAAAACTGCAGACCATGAAAACTTTACAAATCCCTTTCCAACTAAAAAAAAACGGGATTTCTATCAACAGCCCTAACGTACAATGCTTCAATTTACAATTTTTCGACTTTCAACAGGTACACTTACAACCATCCTGTGCCCATACAACCATTCTATTTTTCACATTCAGTACAGTACTCAATAAAGTACATCAGACAGTCAACACTTTATTATAAAATAGGCCTCGTGTTAGATGATTCTGCCCAAATGTAGGCTAATGTAGGTGTTCTGAGCATGTTTAAGGCAGACTAGGCTAAGCTATGATGTTCAGTAAGTTAGGTGTATTAAATGCATTTTCAACTATCAATATTTTAAATTTACGATGGGATTATCGGGATGTAAACCCATCATAAATTGAGTAAGATCTGTAATAGTTCCTCCCTCCACTATATTTAACATAAAATATTTTATAGTATGAGTAGCATATTATAATACATTAGGGGTTTCAATTAAGCCCTGAAATGTACTAGAAATTTCAAAGATTTCCATAAGCTTTGAGGTGTTTTCCTCATATCAATGAAAAAAGAAATTCAACTGCTTTTTCCTCGCATGCATTAAAATAGGAATTCATTTGCCTTAGGAATAGTATAGCCTCTTAAAAGTCAAAGTTCTCTAGAGACATGGACAGACACTGACCTAAAAAATGAAAGAAGCAGGGCTTCCCTGGTGGCACAGTGGTTGAGAGTCTGCCTGCCGATGCAGGGGACACAGGTTCGTGTCCTGGTCCGGGAAGATCCCACATGCCGCGGAGTGGCTGGGGCCGTGGCCGCTGAGCCTGCACGTCCGGAGCCTGTGCCCCGCAATGGAAGAGGCCACAACAGTGAGAGGCCCACGTACCACACACAAAAAAAAAAATGAAAGAAGCACCTGAGAACTTAAAAACACCCATATCTCACATCTTGAGGTTCTCCTGCCAAAATGGAACCAAAATTCTATCTGGTTCCACAATTTTCTTATCTTACACTATATGTGTCAACCAACTTATATAGTATAACCCCGAATGCCAATGAGAACCAGAATCAACACAGATACGCAGCATGCTTCGCTACAATTCAGAAAACAAAAACACCACCACATTCACAAAGTTGAACATAATCGCAACTTGGGTCCTAAACACTCCTGGTTGAGATGTAACCCCCTGCAGTGTGTCAGCCTCTGGTGAAGGAGGGTGGGGACACCTGAGCAGCCACAGGAAAGAACACTGGGAGCTCCATACATCCTCCCCCCTGTAAGCATGGACGCTCTCCCTCCCCCAGGCTTCTACTCTCACAAGTGAGGAAACTCTCAGCCTGATTCTGTTTAAGGGTCTGACCCAAATGAACTCCCAAATTCATCAACCCTTTGTCCATGAGACAGAACACCTGACCTTCAGACCTTCTCAATTGTGCACCAATTACATTCTGAATGCAAAACTTCAGCATAAGGCCTAAAAATGTCTAGACCTAAGGAACCACAACTACAAACTCAGAAATAGCATCACAACACACCTCCCATCCCCGTGTGCACATGCATCCCCAGTGTTCCAGGGGTTTGGTAGCTTTTCTCAGTATAAAGGACTCCTTCTGTGGTGGGTGTGACCAGGAAGGACACCAGCAGAAGGAGGTTCCCCAGGAAGAATCCAACAGGCCTTTAAGTATTTCCCTTTGCAGACAAAAAGGGAGCCATAGCTTGGGCCAGGCCTCTGCTCCACTCTGCAGTTGCTCTGGAACAACGTTGATATCTTAAATGACACAAAGCCAGTGTGGGAACAATCCCAAAAGTCACTCAAACCCAGCATTTACATAGAAAAGAGGGAAGAAAACTGTAAGGCACTTTGACGAGTTCAAATAGAAAACCCCAAATATCTATTCAGGTGTCAGGTAATTATTATTTCCAGGGAAAGAAATTGGCTTGTAAACAACTGATCATACTGGAACACTTCTACTCTGCAATTCTAAGCCCTGGAAATTTACTTGAAGACACCCAAAAGTAAAGAATAGACCTCAGGAACTTCCTATACATGCTCAGGGGAATAAAGAGTGAAAGAATCCTATACAAATGGAACGTGTAATACTGGAACATATTATTTTCTTCTAAAATTCACCTCTTTCTTGCCTGTTTAGAACTATTTTATACTCTCTTTGAAGTTCTATTGATTAAATACATTTTACCTTTATTGAAACACTGAGACTTAAATAAGTGAAAAAATTCTTTCTGAGGTGACAAACCCAGAGAGGGGCTGTTCTGACAAAACACCCAGGAAAATTTCCAAAGAAGAACCTCCACCCAAAGCACTTCCCATAGGATGTGTGTGTGTAGGACAGATTAGGGGGAGAGGCAAGAGGATTTGATGCAACCTAGTTCTAAGTGGTTATTCTCGGCTTTCCTCTCACGAAAACAGCCACAGGCAAATATAAATCTTTTAAAAACAGCATTCCATGGCTCTGGAGAAAAAAGATAAAATATTGGATCTGTGTGACATGCAGCCGGAAGACAAACAGTTAGTTGATTATAATGATGTGAATTAGAGAGGGGAAGTTGGATCTGGGAAGGAGGTGAAGGATCTGAACATTTAGGGATTTATTATCAGTCCTAGGAAGAGCTACGGCGGGGGGACAGGAGCAGGGATTTGAGACTCCGCTTCCCAAATATGTGGAAAACTCAGGAGAAAACAGGTGACCCCTGGGAGAAAGGGACCGGGAACACCGCAGACTACAGCTCCTCCCACGCACGAACCCAAGAGACCGAGGCCTGTCACTAATAACCTTCCCCGTGGTTACCGCACAGTCTGGGGAGACGCGGGGACGTAGGCACAGCGCTGCCCAGCGAAGCTCTGGGGTCGGCTGCCGAGCTAAATAACGGGACAGGACGCCCGGGGTCCGTCTGCCGTCCCAGCGTCCAAGCTGCGGGCGGGAGGGGACTGAGGTCCGAGTCCCGCCACAGCCGGTTCCCACAAGACGCTCCGCCCCGACTCCGCACTCAGGGGCAGCACACTCACCATTTCTAGGTTTCCTGGGTCTCCCTGAGTCCTTCCTACGGCTCCCACGACCAGTGCAGGTCACAATGCAACACAAACCGCGGCCCGTTCACCAGGAACCGTGAACCACAGGCTATACCCGCTCTCCGGCGAGGCCGGCGCCAATAGGGACGCCCACTCCGGTGCGATACGTCGCCCCCACCCACCTGCTCCAGCGGCGCCCCTGATTGGATAGCTCGGAGGGCCACGCCCCTCAGCTTGAGCTACAACAGGAGGGAGGATGCGCTACTCACCCGAACCACCTTCTGCCAGTGGGTGGGAACCTGACCCAGCCACGATCGTTTGTATGGAGAAAAAACTTTCTCCTGGCCTGGGGCTGCCTCTACAGTTTTTTTCTCCTAGCTCTTTGTGAACATGTGGTCACAATTTACAGGGAATTCTTGAGTTTTCGTGAAACAAGCACACAGCATGAGGGTGGCCCAGGCCACACTGGAACAAGAGGGTCTTCTGTCTCTAGGGAGCAAGGGATTGGCATAGGGCTGTCAGACCACTCAGGGAACTGCAACCCTTGTTTAGAAACACAAGACACTAAATGTGACCTCACCACTGATTATATAAAGAACCCAGCTGCATTTGATCCTACCACTAATAATAAAGAACCCGGCTGCATTTGATCTTTGATCCTTGCAAGGACTGAGCTAGCCTTCCACCCATCCCTTTCCCACCCCCACTTATTTGGTACTTAAGTGAAAGAAACCCAGGGCACGTGGATCTGTGGGAAGTTTGAACCCAACAGCCCCAGCCTGGGCACAAGGACTCAGTCTAACCACAGGGTGTGAGATGTACTCATTAAACTATTAGGTGATGAAATAAAAATTCATATTCTAAGGCAAGTCAAGGAAAATTTAAACATAAAAAATTTTCTCTGCCCTTTGGCCTCCTCCTTCCCCTCTACTGTGCATTGTGTATCAGCATTATGCATCAACCAAACCTCCCCACCGGCAGAAATACCTGCTCAACCATAAAGAGCAACATTCTCCTAGTATCAAGAAGATAACTCCTTAGGAGATAGCCTTCCTGCTTAATCTTGTAAGGGGCCACGAATACCCATGACCCACTATTCATACTTGCTTTGTACATGTAGACCTGGATTGTGTAAACTGTCAGTAATACATCATTTAATGTACAGCCCTCTGCCTCCAAATCTTATATAACTGTGCTTTGACATCTAGTGGGCAGAATAGTTCTTGGAGCTTTCTGAGGGTATATTTCCAGGTTATAATCCTCAATTTGGTTCGAGTAAAATTTTCCATTTCTTTCTTAGATGGACTAATTAATTTTTTTGTCAACACAGGTTTCATTAAATTCACATTTTACATTGGAAGGAAATTTATTTTAGATCAGATTTTGCCAATGTTTCTCGAGAACTTCAAAATGTAAATGACTATAATGTCCCGAAGGCAACTGATTCCAATTTTCACTGATAGAAGAAAAATAGTAAGTCTTTATCTAAACAGGGAAGTATCTGGAAATCCGTGCCCCGCCCCCACCATCTTTACTAAGCAATGACTAATAAAACTGCCTGTATTTAAAGATTACAATGTGATGATTTAATATACGTTATCCTACATTGTATACTTGAAATCAGCGAAGACAGTGGATTAAGTAATCTCACCACCCACACAAAAAGTAACCATGTGTGGTGATGGATATGTTAATCAATCTGGAAACTCTTATATGCCTACAATATTGAATTGCATAACTCTTAATGTATTTAATTTATATGAACACCTTTATTGAGACAATGTAGATACCATACAATGCATCACATTAAAGAGTACAATTCAAAGGTTTTCAGTATATTCCCAGATATATGCAATCATTCCCACAGTTGATCTTTGAAGATTTTCATCATCTCAAAAAGAAATTCCTCTTCACTTTTTCACTCCCAATATCCCATCTTCCTCCTCCAATATCCAGCCTTAGGAAACCTTAATCTACTATCTGTCTCTATAGATTTCCTTATTCAGGGCTCTCGAATGGAATTATGTAATATATGGTTTCCATGATTGATTTCACTCATTTGGCATAGCTTTTGCAAGGTACACCCATGCTGTAGCATTGATCAATATTTCATTCATCTTTATGGCCAAATAATATTCCACTAGATGGATAAAATGTTTTGTTTACCCTTTCATCTGTTAATAGACATTCAGATTATTTCCACTTCTTGGCTACTACGAGTAACATTGCTATAAATTTCATGTACAAATTTGTGTTTGACCACATGTTTTCATTTTTCATAGGCATATAGCTGGGAAAGGAACTGGGGGGTCATATGATAATTATAGATTTAATTTTTGAGAAACTGCCTAACTGTTGATCAAGTGGCTGCACCATTTGTGAATAAAATATTTCAAGTGTTGATAGAAAAAAAGGATCTAACTAGAATTCATTGTTGAGCAAAATTATCCTTCAAAGGTAAGGGGGAAATAAAGACTTTGAGACAGGACTTCCCTGGTGGCATAGTGGTTGGTAATCCGCCTGCCAAAGCAGGGGATGAAGGTTCAAGACCTGGTCCGGGAGGATCCCACATGCTGTGGAGCAACTGAACCCATGAGCCACAACTGCTAAGCCTGTGCTCTGGAGGCCGCGAGCCACAACTACTGAGCCCCGTGCACCTGGAGCCCATGCTCTGCAACAAGAGAAGCCACCACAATGAGAAGCCCGTGCGCCGCAACGAGGAGTGGTGCCCGCTCACTGCAACTAGAGAAAGCCTGCGCGCAGCAAAGAAGACCCAATGCAGCCTAAAATAAATAAATTTATTAAAAAAAAGAATTTATAAAGACTTTGAGACAAACATATTAGGGAATTTGTCACCAGTACACCTGCTTTGCAAGAAATGTTAAAGGAAATTCTTCAAAAGGAAGGAAAGTGATAAAGGGAGAGCTTTTGAGAAAAAAATAAATGAAGGGAAAATATCACTTTAAAAAGTTCTTAATTAATCTGATAGATAACACTTATTGAAAATAATACCAGAAACAATTTATTTGGTAATTATAGCTTATGGATAAGCAAAATGAATGACAGCAATGCTGAAAGGGACAGGAAGAGAGGAATTGGGAATATGAGGAATTTATACAACCAGTGAAGTGGTTTAGTGATACTTGAAGGTCGACTTGGGTTAACTGTAAATGTATACTACAATTCAAGAGCAACCAATAATAAAGTAAGTAAAGTATAATTGATATGCTAGGAAAAGAAAAAATAGAATCAAGTAAAATGCTCAAAGCCAGAGAAGACAGAAAAAAGGCAGAAGACAAAAGGGAAAAAAAAGAACAAGGGCAACAAATAGAAACCACAAAAATTATTGTAGATATTAATGCAACTGTATCAATAATCACTTTAAAAGTCAATGGTCTAAATACAACAATCGAAAGACAGATACTGTCAGAATGGATAAAAAAACAACACCCAATTATGTACTGTCTGTAACAAACTGACATTAACATTAAAGACAGATGGAGTAAGACTAAGATATGTAAAGATGTATCATGTTAACAGTAAGAAATAGTTGAGGGGACTTCTCTGGCAGTCCAGTGGTTAAGACTCTGGTCCAGTGGTTAAGACTCCATGATTCCAATGTAGGGGGAGCAGGTTCAATCCCCGGTCGGGGAATTAAGATCCCACATGCTGGGCTTCCCTGGTGGCGCAGTGGTTGAGAGTCCGCCTGCCAATGCAGGGGACACGGGTTCATGCCCCGGTCTGGGAGGATCCCACATGCCGCGGAGCGGCTGGGACCGTGAGCCATGGCTGCTGGGCCTGTGCGTCTGGAGCTGTGCTCCACAACGGGAGAGGGCACAACAGTGAGAGGCCCGCGTACCGCAAAAAAAAAAGAAAAAAAAAAGATCCCACATGCTGCTTGGTATGGACAAAACATACCATACAAAACAAAACATGAGCAAATTAATCCAAAATTAAGCACAAGAAGATAAATAATAAAAGTTGGAGAAGAAATCAATGAAATTATGGGAAGCCAATGGAGAAAACCCAACAAAACCAAAAGCTGGCTCTTCGAGAATATTAATAAAATTAAGATACGTGTACATAAGCTGAGGAAAAAAAAGAGGGAAAAAAGAAATTATTAGTATCAGGAACAAAAAGGGAGAAAATAAAACTGAAAAAGCATTTTGACAAAATACATGACAGCAAACAACAAACAGAAGGGAAGTTCCTCTTCCTGAGAAAGACCATCTACAAGAAATCTGTGGTTAACATGATACTTATGGTGAGAAACTAGATGCTTTCCTGGTAAGATCAAGAAGGCAATGACGGCCCCTCTCTCACCAGTCCTAGTCAACACTGTACCAGAAGTCTAAGCTAATCCAATGAAAGAAAATACAAAGAAAGGAAATAAAAGGTATACAGAATGGGAAGTAGGAAATAAAACTGTCTTTTGTCACATATGACATGATTATGGAGAAAAACTCAAAGATTCAACAATAACAAAGAAAACCTCTTGAACTAAAATAAGAGAGTAGATTAAGGTTGAAGGATAAATGGTTATACAAAAGTCAATGCCTTCCTATAGATCATAAATGGTTAATATACAAAAGTCAGTGCTTTCCTATCGTTCCAAACAAATATAGTCAATTGATCTTTGATGAAGAATCAAAAGCAGTATAATGGAAAAAAGTCTTTTCAACACATAGTGCCAGGGTAACTAGATAGCCACCTGCCAAAAACAAAAACAACATAAAAAAAAAACCCTACCACGTAATCAATCAATCAATGTACCTAGACACAAATCATAAACCTTCCACAGGAATTAACTGAAAATGGATGATAGATCTTATGTAAAATGCAAAACTACAAAACTCCTAGAAGATAACATAGGAGAAAATCTAGGTGATCTTGGCTTTGGTGATAAACTTTTAGAAACAACACCAAAAGCAAGATCAATGAAAGAAAAAAATAAGTTTGACTTCACTAAAATGAAAACCTGTTCTGTGAAATGCAGTGTTAAGAGATTAAAAACACAAGCTGAAGTCTGGGAGAAAATCTTTGTAAAACACTTCTCTTGCAAAGGACTGGTATTCAACATGTCCATTTATAAGAACTCTTATAAATCAATATACCAAACAATTAAAAATGGACAAAATATCTGAACACATGCCTCACCAAAGAAGATATATGAATGGTAAATAAGCGTAAGAAAAGATGCTCAACATCATATGTCAACAGGAGTTGCAAATAAAAGAAGAATGAGATACTACTAGACACTATTATGGCTCAAATCAAAACATCAAGAACAAACACCAAATGATGGAGAAGATGTGCAGCAACATGAACCCTCACTCACTGCTGGTGGTAATGTGAAATGATATGCCTACTTTGGAAAACAGGCAGTTTCTTAAAACTAAACCTATTCTTACCAGGCACTCCAGCAAGTAGGTTCCTTCCTATTTCCCCAAATGAGTTGAAACTTTCGTTCACAAAAAAACCTACACACAAATTTTTATAAGAGCTTTATTCATGATTGCCAAGACATACAGGTAACCAAGATATCCTCCAATAAATAACAGAAAAAATAACCATGGGAACATCCATTCTAAATATTTTTAATATTAAGATATTAATATTTAATATTATTAAAGGATATGAGGTGGAACTTCGCTGGTGCTCCAGTGGTTAAGACTCTGTGCTTTCACTGCAAGGGGTGCGGGTTCGAACCCTGGTCCAGGATCCCACATGCCAAATTTAAGGAACTTCGAAGTTCCTTTCTGCTAGATGAGATGCTGACTGATGCATGAATCACTGAATAAAGCCAATAAGATATTTTAAATTTATCAGTTGAATTTGGTTTAGTATAAAGCTTAAGGACTGCTTAAACTTTGCTGTGCCACAGTGAGGCCACGGTTGTTGTCCCCTATAACCCTGATGGTGGGGATCTTTGTTACAACAGAGGCAGCAGCAGCAGAGGTCCTAAAGCATCCTGGGAAGTCCTCTGGTATTAAGAGTGTGGCTTCAGCCCACTATCTAAATGGCTGCCTTTCCCCCATGTTTTCTTTCTTTCTTTCTTTCTTTCTTTAAATAATTGTTCTTTCAGAGCAATTACCCAATGTGCTCATCTCTTGCACAGGGTATAGTTTCCCTCTCTCATCAGTGATATGATGGGTTAGGACCAACCTATCCTCTGTCACAGATTCACTCTAACACACCGATAATTCAGGCAAAGAAACTGATTTAGGATTAACTTAAGGATGACTAAATCCCATACTGCTGCTCCCAGATGCCTAGGAATTTTCGACTGTCAATTCTGGTCCACTTAACCTAGAACTGAGGCTTGGTATGGTCAATAATGCAACACAGGGCAGCACAGCTCACAACTTGAGCTCCCCAGCAAGAAGCAGCCCACAATGCCAGCCCCCATCAAGCAGCAGAGCAGGTGAGCAAGTCAGAGCAGGAGAAGACAGACCCACGGGTGGTGGTCATGTCTGGACATGCTATTGCTCACTGCACCAACTGTATGGTCACCTGCAGAGTTGTGGTTCCCATGTTGAATGATGCCAGTGTGGCATAAATACACACACACACACACACACACACACACACACACACACACAGAGGGTCGGAAAAGGCTTATGACTCACATAATTGAAGTTTCAGGTGAGGGCAGGGAAGGCCTCTCAAGCAGCACAGGGTGGGGTTCGGCGGGGTGGGGAATGAGGCTTAAGCTGAGAGCAGTCAAATATCAAAAAGTGTGGGCTCATTACAAGTACAAAGATGGGTAAGAAAAATATGCATTCACAAATGCTTCTTTTTACATAAAGAAACACAGGATACTCAAGAAATGATCACCACTAGTTTTTTCGGGGTGGCTGAAGCAACAACACTGGAGGAAAACACAATGTTCAGACACTGAGTCTAATTTAGACCTACTTATCTTACAGAATTTTGCTAACTGCTGCACGATTATTTAAAATAAGTGGAGTAATTTATATAAACCATATTTGTCTATTCAATAGACTTTATTTTTAATTAACTTGCTTTTGTTTTTTAAAACAATTTTTAATTCATTCAATTTTTACTTTTCTATAAGGACACCATTCTAAGATTTAATCCTTTAAACACTAACTCTTAAAAAAGTTTTAACCATAAAAAAGAGAAAAATTTCAAATCTCTTTCTAAGAAGCACTATAAACTACAAATTTTATAAACATTATAAACCATAAGAAGCTTTACAGTTTCTCCTTATATCTTACTCTGGGGGATTATTATTATGCATTATTATTATGAGTAATGTAATGCACTAAGGATTGAGACAGGCTGGGATCTGGGACCCTTTGCTGCAGTGCTTGCATCTGGACAAACCTCTAGCAACAAAATACAAACTGTAAGGGACAAGCAACAAAATACAAAGAAACTTAAGGGACTAACATAAATGCATGTATGTGAAGTTGGGGCAAATTCTGAACAATAAGATACAAAAAGACCAAAAACCCACACGGCACCACCAAAGGAGAAGGCAGACCACCTAAGCCACCTATCCAGAATGACCCCAATATAAGGTACCAGCTGCCCACTCCCCCAACCCCCAGGGAGCAAGCAAGGGAACCTGTTACTTGTTTTCGCTCCCTCCTGCTACAGCAGGGGCCCCAGTAAAGCCTTGCCTAAATTTCCTGTCTGGCCTCTTATCAATTTCTATTGGTTAAGGAGGCTAAGAACCCTGGTTGGTAACAGGATTTGGGACTAATCCATAAAATATATTAGACCTCTCAAAGATTTATATAAGTTTTAAGTGGTTTTTCTAATAGCAATTAAAATAAAAATAAAATTCTGTTTGGTTCCAGAATTTCTTGACTTACCTCCATTGTATCTCTCAGTCAGCCTACATTTTCAAAGCCCAACAAAGAAAAACCTCATACATTCACAGGAAATAATATCACAAATTACCAAAGGAAAATAAAGTTAAGAGCTACAATATTCAATATATAAAGGTATACAAGGAAAGAAGTGCAAATGATTGAATCAGGTGTTTCCCTATAGTTCAGAAGAAAACCCAGATTCCCAAGCTTGCAGTCCAGTCTCTGCCTGCTGGAATACAACCCCTAGAGTCAATCCCTGGTGATGGAGGATGGGCGGGGGGGGACACCTGACCAACCACAGGAACGAACTCTGGGAGTTCTGCACACCCTCTTCTCAGGGCATAATGAAAATACTCCCTCTCTAAGGCTTCAGTTCTCACAAGTGAGAAAACTCTTGGCCAGATTCAATTTAAGGTTATGATTCAAATGAACTCAACTCATAAACCCTTTGTCTAGAACACAGAACTCCTGACCTTCACAGACTTTCTCAATGTACTCAGATTACTAAATGCACCTACACTGTGGATGCAAAGTTCAAGCCTACCTCTACAGCCACAGTTAGAACCTCAGAAAGGGCATCACCTCCCCATCCCCCTACCCACCATCCCATGCTCATCCCCAGCTTTCCAGGTCTCTGTAGCTTCTCTCGGTACAAAAGTTCCTTCTGTGCTGAGTGTGAGCAGGTAGGACATGTGCAGAGGGGGGCTCCCCAGGAAGAAACTGGGCCTTCAAGTACTTCCCTTTGCAGGCTCAAGGGGGCCTTAGCTTAGAGAAACTGACCTTGGGCTTCTCTTCCCACATAGTTGATCTGGACCACCACTGATACTTTAAATACAGAAACCCAGGGTTTGAACAATACAGAAAAATCATTCAATCCAGTGTTTATGTGTAAAGCATGGAAGGAAATTTTTAGGCAATTTTCTAGTTCAAAAAAACCCCACAAATATCTATGCCTTTCAGAAATTAAATATGTCAGTTAATAATTATTTCTATGCTAAGAAATTGTTTGGAAACATTGTACGATTTCACTTATATGTGGGATGTAAAAAAAAAAACAAACAAAACAGAAACAGATCCCTGGATACAGAGAGCAAACTAGTGGTTGTCAGAGGGGAAGGGGGTGGGAAATGAGTGAAGTAGGTGAGGGAGATGAAGAGACTTACAGTTATAAAATAAATAAGTCACGGGAGTGTAATGTACAGTAGAGGGAATATAGTCTATGATACTAGAATGACTCTATATGATGACAGATGGTAATTAGACTTACCCTGATCATTTTGTAATGTATAAAAGTATCAGGGCTTCCCTGGTGGCGCAGTGGTTGAGAGTCCACCTGCTGATGCAGGGGACACGGGTTTGTGCCCCGGTCCGGGAAGGTCCCACATGCCGCGGGGCGGCTAGGCCCGTGAGCCATGGCCACTGAGCCTGTGCGTTCAGAGCCTGTGCTCCGCAATGGGAGAGGCCACAACAGTGAGAGGCCCGCGTACCGAAAAAAAAAAGTATCAAATCTCTATATTGTAAACCTGAAACCAATATAACATTGTAAGTCAATTATACTTCAATTAGAAAAAGAAAAAGGTGAAAAAAAGAAATTGTTCGGAAAACAATCACATTGAACACACTTCTAGGTGTTGCGAGTCTAAGCCCTGATATTGTAATTTGAAATCACCCAAAATAAATGGGCAGAATTCAGAATGTTCCTACACT
Source organism: Mesoplodon bidens (assembly GCF_964165515.1). NCBI lineage: Eukaryota > Metazoa > Chordata > Mammalia > Artiodactyla > Ziphiidae > Mesoplodon > Mesoplodon bidens. The sequence continues at coordinate 141,750,348 of NC_138160.1, forward strand.
GCTAAAGGGGGGGAAAAAAGAAACAAAAATGTAAACAAATGGAATGTAATAATAAAATATTTATTTTTTCTTATCTTCACGACTCTCTTGCTTCTTTGGAAATATTTTATATTTTCTATCAAGATCTATGATTAAATATTTAAATGTTTCCTTCAAAACAGAGTTTAAAAAGTGAATAAGGGGCAAACTCACACAGGGGCAGTTCTGACCTGGAACTGTGAGGAAAGGACAGATCCCCCAGGAAAGTCACCAAAGAGGAAACTCTACCCAAAGGATTCCCATAGAATGTCTGTGTCCAGGGAGATTCTGGGGACAGACACTAGGCTTTTAAGCAACATAGTTCCAGGTGGTTAATCTCTGATTTCCTCTCATGTAAAACATCCACAGGCAAAAAATATATCTTTAAAAAGAACCATCCACAGCTCTGTGGAGGAATGATAAACAATACTGCGTACTTCAAAATGCACCACGGAGGACAAATATTAGTAATGAAGCTATGAACTGGAGAGGGGAAGATGGCATTTGGGAACGTGGGGAAAGATCTGGAAATTTAGGCATTTACTGCCTGCTCTGGGATGCAAGAACAGGGTCGTGGATTTGTGACCCTGTTCCTCAAACATTCGATAAAGTGAGGGGAAGAAGAGTCCCCGCCCCCGCCAGGGAGAAAGGAGGGACTGGGGACCCCACAGATCACAGCTCCACCTATGCATGAAGCCCTGACACCGAATCCCCGATTGTCCAGTGATCACCCTCCCCGTGGACACCACACAACTTGGAGTAGACACGGCCGCAGCAGTGAGCGGAGAGGCCGCCCTGGGTCCCGACTGCTGGCCGCGCCCCGGGTGGACTCTGGTCTGCAGACTCCGGAGTTGACCGCGGGGAGGCCCGGGTCCCACCACGACCAGTTCCAACCGGTCCTTCCGCCCCCGTCTTCCAACACCCATCTCCCCAACTCACCATTTCCCAGTTTCTCTGGTTCTGCGTTGTCCACCTCACGACTCTCGTGGCAAGTGCAGGTCACAGCAACAGAGGATGCTGCTGAGCCACTTGAGGACTTTAAGGGCAGAAATCAGATACCCAGGTTGAGGCCCGACTGAAGATCAACAGAACACGCAGACCACTCGCCCCACGTAGTCATTGGAGCGTCGCCCATACGTCTGTAACCAATGACTCCCCTGATTGGACAGTTTGCAAGGCCCCGCCCTCCTGTGCCTGAGTGACAGCAAGCGGGAGGTCAGGTCTCAGAGCGGAGCTGGTACTGGCCGCGGGCGGGAACTGTCCCCTCCACCGACACTGCATTGAAGCATGAGGCCAAGAGGCCCTCACGGAACTGTGCCACTTCTTCACAAACACGGACACTTAGAAGTGATCTCACCATATGTAATAATGAGTCTGGCTCCATTTTGATCTTTGATCATTTCCCGTGGGACCTCAGGGGCACTTGGTTCTGGTGGGAGGATGAACCCCACAGTCTAGACCAGGCCCCTGGGCCTCTCAGATGCTAGGTAACAACATCATAGTGAATGGCGAAGAGACCTCTTCCAGAACTGTGGCATCTAGAAAGGGACTGAGGGGGAGGGTGCCCCCTCCTGCAGGTAGGCTATGCCAGAGGGCTCAGGTTGCACTCTGCCATCATGTCTCAAATCTCAGTAGACATGCTGAGCTCATGGCGGGCTGTTTCCAGGACCCAAGCCACAACGAGCAGCTGCGTGGAGGGTCAGATGGTCACGTCCTAGGACAGCTTATATTTCCACTAGAGCCTAGTACCTGGTGGAAATTACAGCTTCAATGGCATAAAGTGTGGGCTAAGACGGGGCAGTTTCTTGAATAGAAGTAAAATTGGTAAACAAGGAATATGTTGCCTTCAAACATCATAACAACCTAGGAGATGCTGTGGGTGCTGAGAAGGACGATCTTTCTTCATGGTGTCAGGGAGGGAATTTACCAAATAATTTTTAGAAATTTAACCATGGTGTCAGGGCCTCACAGTATGTGTGAGCTAATGGCCCATCCACTTTTCATGAGCTCCTTTTTTCAATATCTGTATGTCCTGAATGAATGTTAAATAAACTTCCTCAAAGAGATGTCATTAATGTAATGTTATACCTCTGCTCATGGAGCCTGGTGGATGCAGGTCAGACTATGCCTGCAGAGACTGTGTGCAGTGGCAATGGTACTGAGGTTACTGGAGGGTAACCAGTAAAGGTGTTCATGTCCCTTTAGAGGTGAAGGCTATCTGCAGCTGACAGGCTGTGGAAACAGGCACTTAACAGAAAAGACTTAGCCAGCTCTATCCAATCCTGTGACAGCAGGATATTTACCACTTGCTGATTGGATGGAGTTAGTACTTTCCATAGTGTTGGAAACTAAAAATAGGTGTGTATTTGATGTAACCACAGCCTCAAGTTTGCAGTAATCCATTGTGAGGTGTCATTCATTTTTCCAGGTTTAAGAATAGGTGAGGGCTTCCCTGGTGGCGCAGTGGTTGAGAGTCCGCCTGCCGATGCAGGGGACACGGGTTTGTGCCCCGGTCCGGGAAGATCTCACGTGCCGTGGAGCGGCTGGGCCCGTAAGCCGTGGCCGCTGAGCCTGCGCGTCCAGAGCCTGTGCTCCGCAACGGGAGAGGCCACAACAGTAAGAGGCCCCCGTACCACAAAAAAAAAAAAAAAAAAGTTATGTTTATACTATACTGTAATCTATTAAGTGTGCAATAGCATTATGTTTTAAAAAAACAATGTACATACCTAAATTTAAAGATACTTTATTGCTGGACTTCCCTGGGGGCACATTGGTTAAGAATCCATCTGCCAGTGCAGGGGACACAGGTTCGATCCCTGGTCCAGGAAGATCCCACATGCCACAGAGCAACTAAGCCCATGAGCCACAACTACTGAGCACTCTACAGCCCACGTGCCACAACTACTGAGCCCGTGTGCCACAATTACTGAAGCCCGCACGCCTAGAGCCATGCTCCACAAGAGAAGCCACAACGATGAGAGAAGCCTGCGCACCGCATCAAAGAGTAGTCCCCGCTAACTGCAACTAGAGAAAGCCCACACACAGCAACGAAGACCCAACACAGCCAAAAAAAAAAAAAAAAAAAAGAGAGAGAGACATTTAATGAGACCTCACTAACTGTTATAGAGTCTGGCTCCATTTTAATCTTTGACCCTTAACAGCGTTGAGCCTTCCATCCATCCCTGACCCTTCCCCACTCATTTGGTACTTGAGAAAGAATCCCAGACGTTTGGCTCTGCTGGGAGGTTTGAACCCTGCAGCCCTAGTCCTACCTGGGCCCAAGGACTCTTTTCAGTCAATCACAGTGCATGAGATGTGTTCATTAAATTCTCATGTGTACATTTTACACAGGAGGAAATTTATATCAGATCAGTTTTTGCCTATGTCCTTAGAGAACTTTGAAATGCAAAGGACTAGAATATCTCTAAGGCAATTGATTCCTATTTTCACCAGTTAAAAAACAATAAATCATTATGTAAATATGGGATGCACCTGGAAACTCTTCCTTTCCAGCATTATTGAAGTATAACTAATAAAATTGTCTATATTTAAAGATAACAATGTGATGATTGATATACATATAATGATACTACATCGTATGCTTGAAATTTGCTGAGAGTGGAATAAGCATTCTCAGCAGACACCACAAAGGTAACTATGGGAGGAAATCGTGTTAATTAACCTGAAAACTCTAATATGCCTAAGAGACTAAATTGCAACTCCTTTACATTGCAAAGCTCTTTATGCATTTATTTATTTATTCCAACAGCTTTATTGAGAGGTAATGCACATACTATACATTGCAATTCGTCAATGTGTACAATTCACTGTTTTTTTGTATATTTGCAGATATGCCTATTGTCACCACAATTTTTGAACATTTTCATCACCTCACAAAGAAATCCCTCTCCCCTTTAGCTATCACTCCCAATCTTCCCACTGTTAAAAAGAAACAACAGGCCCAAAATGGAGTCACTTGTGCTAAGCCCGAGTAACCAAATCAAAATTAATACCTAACCAAATTGCAGTTTCAACCTCCTCCAGGAATGTAATCCTAACTGGTCAATCTGGAATTTCCTGGTCAACGCTAGTGAGGTAATTGGCCTAATAGACTCCTTTTGTGCCCTAAGGAACATGACTATGCTTGAAATAATCCTTTTTTTTTTTTTTAATGACTTCCTTGTCCACGTCCTCTCTGCCTTTAAAAACCTTTCATTTTTTATAGCTCTTGGGAGCTCCTTTCTATTTGTTAGATAGGATGCTGTCCGATTCATAAATTGTTGAATAAGGCCAATCAGATCTTGAAAATTTACTTAGGTGAATTTTTGTTACTTAACACCATCTTCCTCAGCCCTGGGCAACCAGCAGTATGAAGTACATTGACATTGTGAAACCAATCTCCAACTATTTTCATCTTGCAAAACTGAAACTCTATATCCATTAGAAAACTCATTAGCCACTTCCCCCAGCCCCAGGCAACAACCACTTTTTCTATGAATTTGACTACTCTATGTCCTCAAAAAAATGGCATCATACTGTGTTTGACTATTTTTGACAGGCTACTTTCACTTACAATTATGTCATTGAGATTCAATCATGATGCAGCATTTGTCAGAATTTGCTTTATTCTTAAAGTTGATTTATACTCTATTATATATATGTGCCAAATATTTTTGATCCATTTATCTACTAATGGACACTTGGGTTACTTCCACCTTTTGGCTATAGTAAATAATGCTAATACCTCTATTTGAGTTCCTGTTTTCAATTTTTTGTGTATTGTTGTCCTAAACTATAAATAATTTCCAGAAAAGAATCAGGATTATCTTGAAGCAAAAGGACAGCATTATTATTCCCAATGTTTGCAAACCAGGATACACAGAGTCTGTGTCTCTAAGGGGAAGTACATTGGGGAACGGGGGATAGGGTGAGAGATTTTAAAAAAAAAAGCCTCAGGAGTTTCCTCGTTGGTGAACACATGGAGATTTGGGGAGACTGGGGCACGTGGAGAGAGCTCCTGGTCCTTTCCCCATACTTTGCCCTATGGATCTCTTCCATCTGGTTGTTCCTGAGTTACTTACATCTTTTTATAATAAATCAGTGATCTAGTAAGTAAAATTTTAACTAATTAATTAATTAAATTATAAGTAAAAATAAAAACAAAAACCTCAGAAACCAAAATTGAGAGACTTGTAAGGGGACTGGATGGTCCTTGCAGCCTGACAAAAAGTTTTTAATAATTGGCTGTCATTGGAGGTTCTCCTTAGGGGCTCTTCCAGGTAGGATCCTTAGCAGAATCAAAGTCCTTATAGTTTTTGTTTGTGATTTTTCTAAGAACACAGAATACTTGACTGAACCCCAGGTCTGTCATAACTACCTGGTTTCACTTTATTCTGGGTCCCCGTTAGCAACACTGGTCCACTATTTTCTTTGCTTAGGGAATTTCTCTTATTTTTACTTTTCCTTAGGGGATTTTATGTTACTTTTACAGTACTTACCCATAAGTAGAATGGCAAGATCAGATGGTAACTCAGTACCTAATTTTTTGAGGAACTGCCATGTTGTTTTCCATAACAAAAGTACAATTTATATTCCCAGCAATAGTACACAAGGATTTCAAAGGGTGTTTTCACTTTCTGGATGGTGTCGTTTGAAGCACAAAACTCATTAATTTGATGAAGTTCAAATTACCAATTTTCTTTTTTCATGTAATGCCCTCGATGTCACAGACAACATTTTTTGCCAAATCCAAGTTCAGGAAATTTTTCCTATGTTTTATCTAAGTTTCTTACAGGTTTCCTCTTATGTTAACATCCTTGATCCTTACTGATAAATTACTGTATGTGGTGTGACAAGGGTACAATCTCTTTCTTTTGCATATGGCCATCCAGTTGGCCCAGCACCAATTTATGAATAGAAATATTCTTTTCCCATTTTTGAAAACTTTGTCAAAGATTAGCTGACCTTAAATGTAGGAGTTTATTTCTTTTTTTTTTTAGAGTTTAAAATATTCATTTATTTATTTATTTATTCTTCGCTGCATTGGGTCTTCAGTGCTGTGTGCGGGCTTTCTCTAGTTGCAGTGAGCGGGGGCTGCTCTTCGTTGCGGTGTCCGGGCTTCTCATTGCGGTGGCTTCTCTTGTTGCAGAGCACAGGCTCTAGGCGTGCGGGCTTCAGTAGTTGTGGCTCACGGGCTCAGTAGTTGTGCTCCTGGGCTTTAGAGCGCCGGCTCAGTAGTTGTGGTGCACGGGCTTAGTTGCTCCGTGGCATGTGGGATCGTCCCGGACCAGGGCTTGAACCCATGTCCCCTGCATTGGCAGGCAGATTCTTAACCACTGCACCACCAGGGAAGTCCCTGTAGGGTTTTATTTCTCAAATCTCAATCTATACATACATCTCTATATCTATCCTTGTGTCAGCCCCACACTACCTTGAGTGCATTTGCTTAAAGTTTTTGAAATTAAGACTTGTTAGTCCTACTACTTTGTTTTTCATTTTCAAGAGTGGCTTCGCTATTCTGGTCTCTTGTAATTCCATATATAAACAACTTGCCAATTTCTTACAAAGATTATAGCTGACATTACGATAGTTATTACATTGAATCTTCAGATCATTTTGTGGAGTAGTGCCAGTTCAATGATGTTAACTCTTCTGAACCATGAAATTGGGATGGTTTCCCACTTATTTACACTTGTCTTCACTTCTTTGCACCATGTTTTGTAGTTTTAAGAGTACTCACTTTATTTTAAATTATTTATTTATTTTTTTATTTTTGGCTGCGTTGGGTCTTCGTTGCTGTGCATGGGCTTTTCTCTAGTTGTGGTGAACAAGGGGCTACTCTTCGTTGCAGTGCACAGGCTTCTCATTGTGGTGGCTTCTCTTGTTGCGGAGCACGGGCTCTAGGCGCGTGGGCTTCAGTAGTTGTGGCATGTGGGCTCCAGTAGTTGCGACATGTGGGCTCAGTAGTTGCGGCTCGTGAGCTCTAGAGCACAGGCTCAGTAGTTGTGGCACACAGGCTTAGTTGCTCTGCATGTGGGATCCTCCTGGACCAGGGCTCGAACCCATGTCCCCTGCATTGCCAGGTGGATTCTCAACCACTGCACCACCAGGGAAGCCCAAGAGTACTCACTTTATATTTTGGGTTTAGCTTGTTCTTTTTCTTGTTCTTTGAGGTGTAAATTTTGATTGTTAATTTGGTATCTGTCTTTCTTAATATAGGTGATTATAAGGTTCACTTTTACTATTTCTTAAGCTATATACAACTGTCCTTGTTTATGTCTCTCCTGCTGTGTTTGGGTATCCCTAGAAACTCAATCTTAAGTAGTCTGTGTCTTCCAGCTCTTTTTTCTAGTCCACTCTTTTTATACTGAGCCCTGTTGGTATGGTAGGAAGGTACTGGTGTGGAAGAATGTTCTCTTGTAATTAAGCCTGTAATGTTTTGGCAGGACAGAATCCCTGGACTATGAAACTCAGAACAGGTTCTTAGTATTCATTCCTTCTCTTTTGTCACAGAGAAAACCTGAAGGGTCAGGGAGTTGTCTGCGTGCTCTGTCCCATTTCAGATAAGGTTTTGACAAATTAGTTTTCTTTCAGAGAGAGCCTGAGTTACAGGGAAAAGAATTCTTTGTGTACATATCAGAATGGTTTTCCCAGATTCCTGCATGAAGCATGAGGCAGTGTTTTTCCATCATTCATGATGAGAACCTGGTTGGGCTCTTGCAGAAAAATTGATAAATTGGGGGGAGTTTCCTGAGACTGGACTCACTAGAGGTTTTAAATCTCAAGCTAATCTAATCTGTGTCTCCAGCAAATTCAAGTTACCAGTTTAAGTGTTCCTAGAGGTTGCTGGCTCCAGTTGCTTCACCTCCGGGTGACAATTCTATTTGTCTGTCTCTGATATGGGGAGCATTGTTTGCCACGTAACCTCAACTCTCTCATGACTCTAAGCACAGGTGTTGCTTTTCAGGTTGTTCAGCTTCTTGTCTTGTAAACATAATGATCACTCAGAGCTCTTTACATATCAGAGCAGAACCATCCATTCAGTTGTGTTGCTCTGTATTTTTCCCTTATAAGATTGTACACCAATTCACTTATTCATTCCTCTGCTGGTGACCATGTCGGTGGTTTCAAAGTTTTTATTCTGTGATCATGCTTGTATCTCTGCATTTGAATTTCTTTCCTCACTTTTGAAAATTTCCTATCTTGAATGTTTGTCACCCTGAAGACAATTTCCATGAGTTACCTTTCATTTTATCATTGCCCTTTTGAGGGCAGGATCAACCCCATACCTAAAACAGGATCAGATGTCAACACTAATGTTGTCATGTGCATCAGTAGAAAGATATTTATTACTCAAAGGTACTTTCTAACAATAGGGCAAAGGTAGCTGGTTCAGAAGGCTTGTGCAAAGAATGGCTTGGCACCTTAATGTGTGTACAAGTGGAGGCTGCAGGTTTTCAAGGTTTGATCCTCCTACCTGCTGACACAAAAAGAAAAGGAGCATGTGTCATCCTTCCTAACTTAGTTATCCGTTGTAGGCCAGACAGGTGAGCAGGTACCCAAAGCCTTAAGGGTGAAATATCAAAAACGAGTTCAGTTCTTTATTAAAGTTCACTCCTGTTGTTTATAGACGTAATGATGCCACATCTCATTTAAATGAATTTGAATATTAATTGAAAAGCCACGTGACACAAGCAACACATTATAAATAAGATGATGAAGCTTCAAAACAACATTGGAATCCTGTCATCCCCAGGTATTTTGAGGGATCCAGGAAAGTGTGTCAGTATGGTTCTGGAATTCTGTTCAAATATTTCAATAACGTTGTTATTTTAATTTGTTGTCTCATCTGTGTTACTGGTGGCACCTTGCCAGTGTATTCCACCCACATGCAGCAAGCAGCCCTCCTGGGGAACAGAACTCTCCCTCTCTGGCTCATAAATAGCGCAAAGCCAAGTGGTCATCAGCTACCACGTCCACTAGAGAGTTGTCCTTCATGGAAAACACCTGAGGCATTAGCTGACTACTACATGTATTTTGAAAGTTTTTGACATTTCTTGATTGGCATTAATGATATGTTTGTTGAATGACATCATGTGTGCCCAGGTCAGTGCCAGGGGCTCCAACGACGATGAGTCTGTGATTGTAAACTGTAGGAAAAGAGGACATTTGTGTTGGATGGGCCAGAGGGGTTTGAAGGAGGGTGCCCAAAATGAAATACTGACATGTAGGTTACCCAGTCTATGGATGATGTTAGGAGGAAGAACCGGGAGTGCGATATACATGTGGTGGCCAGGATGTACTATGACAATAAACCAAAGACCTGCAGGAATGACCAGAAGTGTCACTGACAGAATGTCTAGTATAGAAAGGCTCTACTCGTAAGTCAACAGTAAGCCTGATAACCAGAACAAAGTAACTGGCCCCAAAGACTGTGGAGTAAATCTGAATAATGCCCTGAACAGCAGAAAGACCTATGTATAGAAGAAAGTAAGCTTTAAGTAAGCCATTAGGACATCCTATGAGGGTTGTAGACTGGGGTCCTGAGACTGCCACTGAATGCCTTTTTCAACAGCCTGGTTTTTCAGAATTGAGTGGATATCAGCAATTTCTACTGTTTGCCGGTGAGTGATTGCATTTTGGTTTCAGAAGTGTTATGTGTGATAGGATAAGTAATTTTTGTATATAAGTATCTACCAAGGTTAGAGCATAGCAAGTAGCCAGTAGAGGGAGTGAAGGGCCCTACAAAGTCTGTTTGCCATCAGCTGTAGGGACCCCTTCCTTGGTCAGGAAACTATGTCTGTTGAGTTTACTACCAATGGTGTGTTTGTTCACATCAGATGCCTTGGTCAGTCACTAAGGCAGCCATGGCAGAGAAGGGATGTCCCATGAATATTGCCTAACATTGAGGTTAGAGGCCTCTAAGTGGTTACGGATCGCGGGGGCTCACAGGGCTAAGGTTAATACCATCAGATCCCAGGTGAGAGTGTGCCCAGAAGTCAATTTATTGCTCTGAACACTGAGCCTCTGCAGACTGAGGTTTAATATATGCGCAGAGTAAGGACTCGCATTGATTTGGACTTGGATATTGTGAGGCAAGTTACTCTCAGAGTTCTTAATGCCAAAGGGGGCAACCTTGGATAAGGAGCTATGATTGGTACACCTAGATCACTGGCAGTGGCCAAAGGGTCTGTAACAATGTGCAGATGAGTTCCATTCTTGGCCAGGTAATTCTCTATTGCTAGCACGATTGCCTGGAGTTTGACTAATCCATCTAATGCTTGGGTCCAATCTCTCATCCCAGATGGCCTGTCTGATTTAGGGACAGAACACAGCATCTCTGCAGTGGACCCCATCAGGTGTGGTGGCAGCACACTGTATATAAAGTATGTGGACTCCCTGGTCTCTCCTGGGATCCCAAGTGACTCCTCAAGTGGCCATGTGTCCAGAAAGAAGTGACCTACTCCAGAACAAAAGGCATCAACTCGGGGGGGGGGGGGGGGCGGCGGTGGACACAGTTCCTTCAGCAAGTGGGATGTGACAGAGGGGCCAGTTTTTGCTTTCGGCTGCAAGTACCAATGCCTTTTTAATGAGGAAGACTCTGGTTAGCAAAACTGAGGGGTCCTACATTCATGACCCAAGGCAAAATGGGAAATTGGCTGTGGAGGCTCAACTCTGGCCACGGGAGGGCCTCCATTTACAGAACAACTCTGTCAGCTGCCAGCAGAGCTGCTCTAATTGTGTGCAGTAACAGCTGAGACTAGTTTCTGGTACAAGAATGCCTTGGATAACTTGTGTCCACCATGGGTGGTTTAGAGACACCTGGATGCATAAACAGAGGCTGCTAAAGCCTTTATGGTAAATGGGTGTGGGGAGGGAGATGATAATGGAGTAACTGTTACTCAGACAAATTCCAAAGTGTATGATTCCCCATTGAAACTCGGTAAAAATTGAAGTGCTGTGTGAACAAGCAAGCAAACATATTTTACAAATACGAGACAGCCGGGATTACTGTGGCCGATGGAATGTGCCCATAACATAGGTTCTGCCAACTGCTTTTACTGCCCTCTCAACTCACAGTCACTGGTGTTGCCTCAGGAAATTTTCCAGAGTGGGATATGCATGGATTTCTAAAGATGTTTCCACATAAGCAGGCAGAGAGTAGGCTTGAGAGCTGGAAATAGTCTACAGATGGTGATGGGAGGAAATGTGATTTATACGAACGAGGATGTCCCCAGGTAGATCCCACTTGGGATACACCATTAGGTTTCAGAACCACAGTATTCCTGATATGAGGAAGGAGCTTATTCTCACATGTAAACAATGGGTCAAGGCAGACACTACCCAGTGCAGCAGAGAAACAAACCCCCATGTTGACCTCTTTGGCTGCACCCTTCTGAATGTCATGGTGAATCAGGAAAACATACTCACTAGCACTATTAATGGCATAAGGTGTTTCCTATACAAATTAGACATTATAAAGATATAATCTACAGAAGGTAGTAATCAGACAATACTCCCAACAATGAAACATGAATTACTTTCCAAGTGGACATGAGGCCTTACAGAAAAATTCAAACTCTGATGGATTTTGATGTGGAACTAGTGAAGACATCAGGGGAAAACTAGACTTCTAAGAAAATGGAAATCAAATATTTGTTGGTGGTGTTGGGGATACTCTTAACTACAGGGGCACAGAATCTGGGAAATAAGCTGCAAGACATTGTCCTCAAACCTCCTATTCATCTGTCTCTCTCCCAGTGTCGTGGCTCCAAAATCTGAAGAATACCCTCTTTGCAACTGCCTTTCAATCCAACTCAGGTAGTGCAACTGATGACTTCTAACACAGAGTCACAAAGGAGATGAATTCTGGTAAATCTACCTCCTAACATTACTCACAGGCAATGTATCTCCAACTCTATAGATTTTTTGTCCTATCACAAGTCTCTCTTCTTTTTTTTTTAAATTTTATTTCTATTTGTTTATTTTTGGCTGGGTTGGGTCTTTGTTGCTGCGCACAGGCTTTCTCTAGTTGCAGCGAGTGGGGGCTACTCTTCGCTGTGGTGCGCGGGCTTCTCATTGCAGTGGCTTCTCTTGTTGCAGAGCATGGGCTCTAGGTGTGTGGGCTTCAGTAGTCGTGGCACATGGGCCCAGTAGTTGTGACTCATGGGCTCTAGAGCGCAGGCTTAGTAGTTGTGGCGCACAGGCTTAGTTGCTACACAGCATGTGGGATCTCCCCGGACCAGGGATCGAACCCGTGTCCCTTGCATTGGCTGGCGGATTCTCAGCCGCTGCGCCACCAGGGAAGCCACCCCCTTTTTTTCAGTATTTATTTATTCATTTGGCTGTGCCGGGTCTTAGCTGCAGCACACGGGACCTAGTTCCCTGACCAGGGATTGAACCCATGCCCTCTTCATTGGGAGCACAGAGTCTTAACCACTGGACCACCAGGGAAGTCCCATAAGTCTCTCTTCTTAATTCAAATTCTATTCACCAACTACCAGTCAGAAGGAAAAACAAAAAGCAAAGAGGAAAATCATATTTTACGTAAAAGTATACTCTTTGACAACCTTTCTGTACATAAAAATTTATTCCAAGTGTTTAATAGAATGGAAAACTGAAAAAGGCTCCTATACCCACCACCCCCCAAAAAGGATCTGTCTCAGTAAAAAAGGTGCAATATATATAATAGATTAGGGGTATACGGAAACTGTGACCCAAGGCCAGTAGAAAAATCCCAACAAATACCAAACTGCCATTTTCAATGACCCTTTAACAGAGAATGAATAGAATATTATAAAAATTTAAGCCTACCTGCATATTAGAAATACATTTTAATTCACCCATGGATCCAACAGACTTCAAAACGGAAAGAGAAAAAAATCATGTGATTAAACTCAAAATCACTACCTTTAAATCTTATGTACTATTGTTGAAAGACAACTTACAGAACTCACATTAATATTTATTTTTGAAATTCATAGAGATCCTATATCCAAGGATACACTTTAAGAAAGATCCTTGCTAAACACAGCATATTTAAAAACTTTTAAAACAACTCTTTCATACTGAAGGTTTTCTGGAACATTAGGCATGGATTACTTTCCATCAAGTTATGTTACATTTATACCTCTTCATAGGAGTTTTCACGTCTAAGGATGTGGGCCAACTGAAGTGTTTCCCAAGCTGTTTACAAACAAGAGGTTTTATCTAGTGAACCTTTTCATGCCTTCGTAAATTACTGTGATAAAAGAAGGCTTTCCCACATTCTTCACATTTATATGGTTTCTCTCCAGTGTGCTGTCTAATGTGCCGTTGAATGCTTGACAGAGAAATGTAGGCTTTCCCACATTCCTGACATCGATAGGGTTTCTCTCCAGTGTGAGTTCTTTCATGCACTTGAACATAGGTGGAACTGAACGTTTTCCCACATATTTTACATTCATAGGAGTTTTCTCTAGTGTGGGTTCTTTCATGATTTCGAAGAGAACTGTGAGTACTAAATGCTTTAGAACATGTTTTACACACATACGGTTTCTCTCTAGTGTGAGTCCTTTCATGTCTTTGAGAAGAACTGGTAACAAACAATGCTTTCCCATATTCCTTACATTCATAGGGTTTTTCTCCAGTGTGATTTCTTTCATGATTTTGTAAACCTTTTTGAGAACTAAAACTTAAACCACATTGTTTACATTGATAGGGTTTCTCTCCAGTGTGACTCCATTCATGGATTTTAAGAGAACTGGGACTAATGAAAACTTTCTCACATTCTTTACATTTATAAGGTCCATCTCTAGTGTGTGTTATCATGTGATATTGGAAGGTTTTGTGCCAGGTGAAGGCTTTCCCACATATTTTACACTCATAGGGTTTTTCTCCAGTATGGGTTCTTTCATGCATTTGGAAACTTCTTTGAGAACTAAAACTTTTACCACATTGTTTACATTGATAGGGTTTCTCCCCAGTGTGACTCTTTTCATGTACTTTTAGAGAACTAGGATTAAGGAATACTTTCTCACACTCTTCACATTTATAAGGTCCATCTCTAGTATGCATTCTCCTGTGATATTGGAAGGTTTTGTGCCAGGTGAAGGCTTTACCACATTCCTTACACTCATAGGGCTTTTCACCAGTGTGGGTTCTTTCATGATTTCGAAGAGATGTGGCACTACTCAATGCTTTAGAACATGTTTTACACACATACGGTTTCTCTCCAGTGTGATGCCATTTGTGTCTTTGGAAGGAACTGAAATAACTGAAGCCTTTACCACACTGCTTACATTCATAGGGTTTCTCTCCTCCATGACTCCTTTCATGTGCTCGAAAGGTTTGTTTACGTCGAAAGGCTTTTCCACACTGTTTACACTGGTAAGGTTTCTCTCCAGTGTGACTCCTTTCATGGGTTCGAAGAGAACTGTGGTATCTGTAGGCTTTCTCACAGTGTTTACATTGATAGGGTTTCTCTCCTGTGTGAATTCTTTCATGTGCTTGAATGCTTTCATGACAACTAAAGGCTTTTCCACACTGTTTACATTCATAGGGTTTCTCTCCAGTGTGAGTTCTTCCATGTACTCGTAAGGAACAGTAATAACTGAAGGCTTTGCCACATAGTTTACATTGATAGGGTTTCTCTCCAGTGTGACTCCTTTCATGTATTTTAAGAGAACTGAGATTAACGAATACCTTCTCACATTCTTTACATTTATAAGGTCCATCTCCACTGTGTGTTATCATGTGTTTTTGAAAGGTTATGAGCCATGTGAAGGCTTTCCCACATGCCTTACACTTATAGGGTTTTTCTCCAGTATGAGTTCTTTCATGTTTTTGAAGACAACTGAGAGTACTCAATGCTTTAGAACATATTTTACATTCATACAGTTTCTCTCCAGTGTGACTTCTTTTGTGCATTAGGAAGGAAGTGAAATGATTAAAGGCTTTACCACAGTGCTTACATTTATATAGCTTGTCACCATATTTTTGAAACTTTCCCAGTTCATGTTCAATGTGACATTTCATGTGTCTAGTAAGGGATAAATGATCCATGAAGACCTTTCCACATGCACTGCATTCACATGGTTTTAGTCCAATAGTTTTCTTCTTCAGATTGAGAGATGGAATAAGGCTGAAGTGTTCTCCACAGGAACTACTGTCTTTACATTCAGAGAGTCTCTCTACCATAGGACTTCTGGGAAAAATGAAAAGCACATTTCTAATGACTTCTTTATTGATCTTATATTTCTTGTATTTATTATGATTTATAGGAATAGTATAGGTTTTCCACCTTGTGTGAATTGTTAGAAATTGAATATACTGAATGTACTGCAATGGGACTTCACCTTTCCTACTATTAAAAGTGATATTCAAATATAGGGTTTATTAATAATATTTGCAAGTGAACTAGTTTGCAAACACCTAACATTTATGTCACATTTAAGAAAATGTTTTTGGTAGAAATTTTCTAAGAAGAACCAAATTTGAAGAAGGGGCTATTTGTTTTGTTTGCTTGTTTTAAAAATTTCATAATTTACCAAGATTCTCACTTGAGACAATGCTTTGTATTGTGAGTGTGACTTACCTTAGGTTTCCCCCCTGGGTTTTGTACTGATCTCCAATGTCATGATATTCCCATGTTTTTCCTAAAATGCAGACCCAGAAAAATTATTCCAAAATATTAGAAATTAATAAGAATTATTTGATTCTATGTCCATTGTTTAGGGCGACCAAGCCCAGTTGATATCCCAACATCCTCCCTTCCCCAATTCCACATCTTAGAACAATGTCAAGTAGCACAAAGCATTTGTCCTCTAATTGACTAGGTGAAAGGACGTCACCATCCTTACCTACTGAGGCCAGGTTCCAGAAGATTTCCTGCATCACATCTCTGTAGAGTTTCTTTTGTGAAGGATCCAGCAAAGCCCACTCCTCCAGGGTGAAGTTCACAACCACATCCTCAATAGCCAATGAGCCCTAAAACACCCAAAATATGTGTACAGTAAGATGCGTGAGACTGACAGCACTAGACATCTATACTCCATTTATAGTAAGGTTACGTATGAACCTGTTGTTTCCAAAGAGTTATTCCATGACTTGATCATGAGAAACTTATTCTCTCCATGCTTCCTCATAAATTTAATGGCATCATGGACACATGGAAATTATTTACACATTATTTCTGTGATCACATGATAACTTATACCTCATTAATGGTAGAGCCCAGAGATTGCTGGGAAACGACAGAAATGCTATACAAGTGAAACAAATATCATTTTAGAGACATTGATTTCGTGTGAGAAAATTCTTTCATCTTCTCCCTTATTATCCACCATTTATAGCACTCCATGAGGTAGAGGATCAAATCTGCATGAGTTTTCAATGAATGAGTCTCCTGAGGAGAACTGGAAGCTTTTCTTCCAAGTCTTATCACCAAACATGGGAGTCCAGGGGGCCTGTAGAAATCAAACTTTTACCAAAGCCCAGCTGGCCCCACTGTTCCAAAGTCCTCCAGCTCTTTAGAAGTAATTAGATGCACCTGACTGAATGTAAATCTTCTTGTGGGGAAGCACTGCTTTTAAGTTGTGTAATAATGATCACAGACTGTGTTCTTCCCTTCTCTCTATGTATAATTCCATGCAGCTAGAAAGTTATTCTAAACTTAGAGCTCAGACCTGAGGAAAAAGGAATAACAGCTTAGACCACAAAAGCCCTCCACTCATGTGCCTCAGGGATTGTTCCAGCCGAACTGTAGAACACATACTGAGATAATAGCCAGAATAGCTCTTTCTGATCAAACCCTGTTCCCTTGAGGAAAACGTTAAGAGCTACAGACTGCGAGTGACTTCACTTAAGTTCATATGGGTTGATGGTGAATTTGTCCATGATTATAAAATATGTAAAGGTTTCATCAGTGGTTTCCTCCAGAACAACATAGGGTCTCCATTCTGCAATTGCAGGACCTAATGTTTCCAGAGCAGCCACGCTAGCTGCTGCCTGGCCAACTTATGCTCTGGAATTTATGAACCTAAAAGTTGTGATTTTCAATCTTACTAGAAGAGAATGAAAACATTTGAAAGTCTTCCTAGAGCCATGAGACGAATGACTTCAAAAGACAAACTGGTGTCTCTGGAACTGGGAAAGAGAAAATAAAGACGTTTTGAAATATGCCACAAATATTCTGTTCTTAAGGCCTGTACTGAAAAAAAATGTTTCACCAGTGTAATGCAAAGACAAAAGGAACAAAACAGATAGAACACACTATCCATAAACCCTAGCATAACTTTTTCTAACAGAAGATTAAAAACACACATAATGAAAATAACTGAAGGAAAAGAGAGACAGAAAGAAACAGAAGATGTAAGTGACAATCACTGAGATTTTTCTAAAGTTAATGATAGACAACAACTGTAGATCCATGAATCTCAGTGAACACTAAACATGAAAACACCTAAAAAGCAGACTAAAGTATATCATACTCTAACTAGAGAAAAATCAAATGCAAAAAGAACATATTTTAAGAAGCCAGAGGGGAAAACAGACCTCAGGTATAGAGAAATTAGAATTAAACTGGACATCTTTTCAGAAAACAAACAAGCAAGAACAGAGTGGATTGAAATGCTTAAAGTTCCGAAATTAAAGCCACTCTAAGAATACTACATCAAGGACAATTATCCTTACAAAACAAGGAAGAACTGAGGACTTTCTGAGACAAAAATTGAGGGAATTTGTTATTACTACATCTACTTTGAAACAAATGTTCAAAATTCATAAGAAAGAATACAAATGATGAAGGTGGATTAGGAGAGGAATAAATGAACATCTTTAATATTATCATATATAACAGATAAGCCTTTGTGTAAAATAATATTAACAACAATGACACTGGTAATGAAAGCCTTGTGGATAAGTAAGGTAAGACAGGAGGGAATTGAGAATAGTGTGGTATGAGATACCTGTACAACAAATGAAGAGGTATAGAAGACATAGGCTAATTCTAAATATATTTAGAAGACGTAGGCTAGTTCTAAATATATACTGAAAACTCAAGGGCAACCACCAAAAAAAAATTTTTTTTAATGTGTAACTGATAGGCTAAGAGAGGATTAAAATGAAGAATCAGGTAAAATGCTCAGTTAAAGCCAGAGAAGGTAGAAAAAAGGGGGAAGGCAAATGAAAGAAAGAACAAGGGCAACAAATAGAAACAGGAGAATGTGCGGTAGATATTAATCCAACTGTATTAATCACCAATTCAATCATCAATGGTCTCAATACAAGTGAAAGACAAATACAGTAATATCAGATTTTAAAAACTGTAATTATATGTTGTCTACAAAAAAACCATTTTAAATATGAAGACACAGGTAGATGAAAGGTAAAGGGATGGAGGAGATAAATGCACTATGCCAAAACTAATCCAAAAAAAGCTGGCATTGGTATATGAATTTCAGATAATGCAAATTTCAGCCCAAGGAAAACTCAGCAATAAAAAGGGGCTTTACATAGGAACAAAAAGGTCCATTCTCCAAGAAGGTATAACAATCCTTCATGTGTACATACATAGCAACAAAGGGACAAAGTACTTAAGGAAAGATGTGAAGAATGCAGGGAGGAATACATGAATCCATTATTATAATTGTACATGAACACCCTCTTATCACAAGCTATAAATTTCAGCAGGCAGAAAATCAGGAAGGACAGAGTTGAACTGAACAAGAACTATGAAACAACTCAACTTCACTGTAACCTATGGAATGCTTTATGCAACGGGGCAGAATACACATTCTTCTCAACTTTACATGGAACATTCACTAAGACAGAACACATTCGAGGATATGTAACATACCTTAACAAATCTGAAAGAAGAAAAATCATACAAACAATGCTCTTAGGGCTTCCCTGGTGGCGCAGTGGTTGAGAGCCCACCTGCCAATGCAGGGGACGTGGGTTCGTGCCCCGGTCCGGGAAGATCCCACATGCCACGGAGTGGCTGGGCCCGTGAGCCATGGCCGCTGAGCCTGTGCATCCGGAGCCTGTGCTCCGCAACGGGAGAGGCCACAACAGTGAGAGGCCCACGTAACCACAAAAAAACAAACAAACAAACAAAAAAACGACACTCTTAGACCTCAAAGGCAATTAATCTAGATATCAATAACAGCAAGAGTTGGAAAACCTCTCGATACCTGGAGATTCAACAACACCCTTCGAAATAATACAGAAGATCAAAGAAGTCTCAAGAAATATAAAATTTATTTTGAACTAAATGAAATGAAAACATAATGTGTCAAAGGATGTGGGATGCAGCAGAAGCAGTGCCTAGAGGGAAATTTATGCCATAAAACAAATACACTGGAAAAACACCAAGATGTGTAAACAATAACGTAAAAGCATGTACCTTAGGAAACGATAAAAAGAAGAGCATATGAAACGCAAAGTAAACAGAATAAAAGAAATAATAAAAATTAGAAAAAATGTAAGGTAACTGTGGGATATTGATGGAGAAAATTTTTTTTAACTCTTGTTCTTTTTTTTTTTTAATATTTTTTTATTTGTTTGGCTGCACCAGGTCTTAGTTGCGGTTCATGGGATCTTCATTGCAGCAATGCAGACTCTTAGCTGCAGCATGCATGTGGGATCTAGTTCCCTGACCAGGGATGGAACCCAGGCCCCCTGCATTGGGAGCAAGAAGCCTTAACCACTGGACCACCAGGGAAGTCCCTAACTCTAGTTCTTTACCAAGATTAATAACATTAATAAATATCTAGTCAAGATAACTAAGAAAAGAGGGAAGACAAGTACAAATATCAGAAAGGAACAGAGGGCAAAATGAAAATGAAAAAGAATTTGATAAAAATCCAACATCTATTTATGAAAACAAACTACTAACAGAGGGAACTTTCACTTCCTGAGAATGAACATCTTCATGAATCCTGTAGCTAAATCTATAACATCTGTTCGTATAACATGATTATCCCTGTGAAACATCTGAAAGAATCCACAATGAAAGAGATAGCTCCTGGAATCAATAAGAGACTGAGATTGAGGGTTAATCAGTTGCTTTCCTATAGACCCACACAAATGTATTCAACTGAACTTGGAGAAAGATGGCAAGGAAATTCAAATGAAAAGGGAACCTTTTAGACAAATAGCACTGGAAATAACAGATATCCACATAAAACACATGCACACACACAGACACACAACAATGAATGTAGACACAGGCCTCACACATTTCACAAAAAATAACTCAAAACACATCATAGATCTCAATGTGAAATGCAAAAGTAATAAACTCCTAGAAAATAATACAGAAGGAAATGTAGGTGACTCTGGGCTTAGTGATGAATTTTGAAATATAACACCAAATGCAAGGTCTGTAAAAGAAAAAAGTATAATTTCACTTCACTGAAATCAAAACATTCCTGCTCTGAGAAAGAAAAGTGTTAAGAAAATGAAAAAACAAGTCAGAGAGTAGGAGAAAATCTTTGCAAAACATTTATCTGATAAATGACTGGTATCCAACAGATGCAAAGAACTCTTAAAGCTCAACAGTAAGAAGAAAAACAACCTAATTAAAAATGAGCAAAAGATCTGAACAAACAGCTCCCCAAAGAAGATACACCAAAAAGAAATATGCCACATGAAAACATACTCCACATCAACTGTCAATGGGAAATTGAGTAAACAACGAGGTATCACGACACACTTATAAATGGCTATAATTCAAAATACTCAGAACGCCAAATGTTGGTGAAGATGGGAAGATAATCCTCATTCATTGCTGAGATGAAAGGAAATTGGTACCCTAACAATGAAAGACAGGAGCTTTCTTTCAAAAAATATACTCTTATTATGTATAGTAAGATTCAGCAATTACACTCCTTGCTATTTGTCCAAATGAATTGAAATCTTATGTTCACAGAAAACCTGTACACAAAAATCTGTAGAGGCTTTATTCATAATTGGCACGAGTTAGAGTTAAGCATGATATACTTCAAGAGTCTAATAACTAAATGATCAGTGCAATGAAATACTCTTTGGTGATAAAAAGAAATGAGGTATCAAGCCTTGCAAATACATGGAGGAAGCTTAAAAGTATATTGCTAAGTGAAAGAAGCCAATCTAACAAGGTTATATACTGTATGGTGCCAAGTATATGAGGTTCTGGAAAAAACAAAAGCATCAGACCATAAAAAGATCTTTGGCTGTGAAGATTTTTGGCTTTCATTTTAAAGGATTTGAGGGTTAGAGATGAATCAACAGGTTGAGCACAGAGTATTTTTACATAAGTAAAATTACACTACATGTGCATAAATGATGGACACATATTGTATATTTGTCAAATCCATACATTACATAACACAATACAAAAGGTCCACACTAATACAACCTGTGCACTTTTAATGCATCAGTATTGGTTCAGCAATTCTAACAAATGTAGCAGTCCTACAAGATTTAAAAAACAGTGAATACTGTACGGATGGAGAAGGGTTATGTGAGAATTCTCTATAATTTCTATTCAATTCTTCTCTAAACCTAAAAGTGATCTAAAAACGCTGAAGTCTACACCAAAAGAAGAAGACGACGATGACAGATCTGTACAGCTCACCCCTGAGGACTTCCTGGTTTTTCCTTAGGTGTGGTGAACCATGGGTGTGCTTATCTAACAAGTCTGTCCCAATTGAGGGATGAAGGGCAGCAACTCTCCACTGAGCTCCAGCACACCCTGACAATACCTCAGGGTGTATACTAAGGTGTCATCCTTATATGCACTTCCCCAGACCTGTGCATTCAGTTAATCCCAAGCAACTACCCAGGGAAACAAGGTGTTGGAGACAATGGCTCCTCCACCACCACAGCATGTTTCAAAGGACTGTAGAAAGAAATGTCACCTCTCCACCGGGAGGCATAAGCCAGAGGGCCAAGGTTTAGCTCCATCATATAACAAGTAGGTGTAAGTAGTCAGTCTGAGCTGACTGGGGTGCTCTTTGCAGTACCAAAGCCATCAACAGGCACCTCAGTGGAGCCCTCTATCTTTAAGAGATCCCAGTACATGGAGACAATTACAGCTTTAATGGCATATTAAGATGGGACCTGGGCAGTGCCTTGCATCAGAAGCCTATGGCCAACTTAAGGCCCTCCTCCAGAGAGCCTCCCATCACTGCCAGCAGGGTTAGAGGCCTCCTCATGACACTGACTGCTTTATAGAATTTAAGGAACTCACTTACGTTAGGTTTGAACTAATCTCTTTGCTGTGCCAAACTGAGACAGTGGGTGTTGTCCATCATAACCCAGAGGGTAAGGAGCCTTGTTGTAATAGATGAAGGGGCAACAGCCTCTTAAAAGTTATTTTAAAAGTTTTGGTGAGCCTTCTGGAATCTCACCACCTACTAGCTGCTTTTCCCTGTCTCTTTTCTTTCACTTTCTTTGAAGTAACTGCTCTCTAAGTAGTGACTATCTTTTGGGCTCACCTCATTCACAGGGTATAATCATCCTCCTACTCCCCCAGTCCTCCCCTCAACACTAATGTCTCGGCAAACCCAGCTTCAGTCACACCTTCACTCTAAACACAGAGAGGTTCCAGCTCAGACATCAATCCAGGACCACTGGAAGGAGGGCCCCATTCTCATATTCCTGCTCCCAAAGTACAAGGGATTAACAGAAATTGCCAACTCGGAGTTCTCCGTGTATACAACCCAGGCTTGGTGAGGTCAACAATGCAATACAGGGCAGCACAGCGTACAGAAGGAGACCCCAGCAAACAGCAGCTCACGGGGCAGGAGCCTCCAGGCTTTCTTATCAGCCCGTCCAGGTAAAAAGCACTAGGGGAAAAGGGAGGGATGAGGCTTAACTTTCAGTCGTCAAACATCAAATATGCGGATCTCAAGTAATTATTCCAAGCACAAAAACTGTAAGAAAAACAGGCATTCGCAATGGATTGTTTGTGTATAAAGAAACACTAAAAGGATGATGAAGTAGTAATCAAAACTAGTTATCTGAGGGTGTCTGGAGTTAACATCAGAAGAGTGGAGGAGGATATGCGGGCAGGGAGTCCTGAGATACTTTCCTCCCTTAGGAGTTTACACTTTTCTACAAAGGAAACTACTGCAAGATCTGATCCTTTAGACAGTAATGGATATAAACTTGTAATCCATAAAAAATGAAAACCTCCTTTCAAACTAAAAGGACAAGGGACATTATAGTTGGTCCCTCTACTAAACAGAAGGGTCCCCTAATGACACTCCCCGTGGCCAACGCACAATCTGGAAGAGACACTAGGCTGCGGGTGCAGAGTTGCCCAGAGAGGCTCCGGGGTCGGGCTGAAGACGCCACCCTAATGGACCGGGTGCCGGCTGCCGGCTCAGCCCCCATGCTGCAAATCGGAGGGGACTGAGGTCCGCGTGGCGCTCCCGATGGATTCGGGTCCGCAGACTCCGGAGTTGACCGCGAAGAGGCCGGTTCCGGACGCTTCCGACCAGTCCCTCCGCCCCGTCTCCGCTCCCCGGGGCAGCACACTCACCATTGCAAGGTTTCCTAGGTCTTCCTGCGTCCTTCCCTCGACTCCAACCACCAGAGCAGGTCAGAGAAGAACAGAAGAGACGGAAGCGCTACCAAAGACCCTGAAGGGTAGGTAAGCCGCCATCCCTGCGTGGTGGGAAGAACCGACGTCCACGCCGGTGCGCCGCGTCGCCCCGCCTACCCGCCTCACCGGCCTCCTGATTGGACAGGTCCCAGTGCCCCACCCCCTCATGCCTGAGTGACAGCCTGGGGAAGGAAGCCTGAGTCAGCGGAACCAATTTCCGCAGTTGGGATGGGACCTGTCCCTGCCTGGCACTTTGGGTTTGTGACAGAAATTTTTCCTGGCCCGGGATTGCCTCTGCTGTCTTCCGCAGCTCCTCGTGCACTGGGATTCCTGATTCAGTTTCAAGACGGAGCAAGTACAGATAAGAGGATGGCTCAGGCCCGCCCTGCCTGGAACAAGGTTTTATGTCTTCCAGGGCGCAAGGGCTTGGTGTAAGGCTGTATGGCCATTCTTGGAGCTGTGCTTGTTAAGAAACGCAGACACTTAAATGTGAATACACCGTCTGTAGTAAAGGGCCGGCTCCATTTTCATCTTTGGTCCTTGACAGCGCTGAACCTTCCACCCATCCCTGCCTCATCCCCACTCATTAAGTACTTAAGGTACCTAATCCCAGCGCACTTGCTCTGGTAGGAGGTCTGAATCAGTCACCTGGGTGCCAGGACAAATCTCAGTCAAACCACAGGCTGTGAGGTGTGTGCATTAACTTCTCAGGTGTACATTTTACACTGGAAGGAAATTTATTTTAGATCAGTGTTCCCTGTGTGCCTAGAAAACCTTGAAATGTCAACAACTATAATATATATATATATATATATAAGGCAATTGTATTCCTATTTCCACTGACAGAAGAAAAACTATAAATTGTACTTAAAATTGGAATGCACTTAGAAACTCTTCCTGCCCCCATCTTTATTGAAATATAATAAATTTGCATCTGAAGATTAAAACATGATGATTCTGATACTTACACTGTATTGTATAATTGATATTTGCTGAGAGAGTGGATCTTAAGCATACTCACCATGCAAACAAAAATAAAGGGGACTAAGTGAGGTGATGGATGTGTTTAACCTGGAAAGTCTTATATTCCCAAGAGATTGAACTGCAAAACTCTTTTACATTGCAAAATACTTCAGGCATTGATTCATTTGAACAGCTTTATGGAGATATAATGCACATACTTTAGAAGGCATTTATTAAGTGTACATTTTAATGGTTTCAGTATATTTGCAGATACACACAATTATCACCACAATTTTTGAGGATTTTTACTACTTCAAGAAGAAACTCCTCCACCCTTTGGCTATCACTGCTAATCTTCTTATCCTCCTCCTCCAATCCCCCAGCCTAAAAAACCACTACTCTACTTTCTATTTCCATATTCTGCTCTTTCATATTAAAAGAATTATATATGGCCTTTTGAAGGACTTCACTCACTCAGCATAATTTCTTCAAGAGACAACTATGCATGAATATTTCCTTCATTTTGTGTCAGAATAATATTCTACTGATTGGATAAAACATGCTGTTTACCTATTCACCTGTTAATGGACATTTGGATGTTTCTCCTTTTTGCTTACTATGAATCACATTACTATAAAATTCATATATAAGTTTTGATCAAACATGTGTTTTCATTTTCTTGAGCATGTACCTAGGTGGGATTGATGGGTCATATGATAATTCTAGGTTTAATATTTGAGGATCTCCCAGACCTTTATCCAGAGCAGCTTCGCCATTTTATCTTCATTCCACTCCATATGAGAGTTCAAATTTCTCCATGTATCCTCGATAAAACTTATTGCCTCACTTTTTAATTTTAGCCATCCTAATTGTTGTCAAGTGGAATCTCACCGTGGTTTTGATTTGCATGTCCTTGATGACTAATGATATCCAGAATCTTTTCATATGCCCTTGAACATTTGTGTATTTTACTTGGAAAAATGTGTATTCAGATCCTTTGTCATATTTAATTTGATTTTTATAAATTATGTTATGTCTAGATATTTTCATTACAAGTTCCTTTTCAGATATAAGATTGGCAAAATTTTCTTCCATTCTGTGGGTTGTGTTTTCACTCTCTTGCCCTAAAAATTTTACTTATAATTGTAGTAATATACACATACCATAAAATG
The DNA here is from genome assembly GCF_964165515.1 of Mesoplodon bidens. NCBI lineage: Eukaryota > Metazoa > Chordata > Mammalia > Artiodactyla > Ziphiidae > Mesoplodon > Mesoplodon bidens. The sequence goes on from NC_138160.1 coordinate 141,776,073, forward strand.
TACATGTTCACCACTTTTAAGTGTATAGTTCAGTACTATGTAATACATTGCCATTGTGAAACCAATCTCCAGACAATTTTCATCTTCCCCAAACATGTTGAGATAAAAAAATAGACTGCCAGTTATTTCTCCAGCAAAGTATGGGTTTATTCAGGATGAGCAAAAAACTGTAATTTGGGATCTGCAACCTTGGCATGCAAGATCCCTGGAGCAAGGAGAGGACTCTTTTAAAGAAGGGAAAAGGATGTTGGGAGGGCTATAGTAAACAAAGAATGATCTGAGCAACTGAGGGTTCAAAGTACAGTGGCTTTCATTGGCTGAGTTATGACAGTTTCTCACTGGCCAAAATCTTGAGGCAAGAGGAGAAAGTCCTCCTTCTTTCTGTTGGGCTCAGCTATCCTCATAGGGTGTGATATCTTCCCTTCTGGTCTCCTATTTAATTTAGGTTTCTGTTTATTAATTTTTTTTTTTTTTTTTTTTTTTTTTTTTTTTGCGGTACGAGGGCCTCTCACTGTTGTGGCCTCTCCCGTTGCGGAGCACAGGCTCCAGACGCGCAGGCTCAATGGCCATGGCTCACAGGCCCAGCCACTCCGCGGCATGTGGGATCTTCCCGGACCGGGGCACGAACCCGTGTCCCCTGCATTGGTAGGTGGAGTCTCAACCACTCTGCCACCAGGGAAGCCCTGTTTATTAATTTTTTACATCCGTAAGACAACAAGTCCTCATTCTCCCATTGCCCAGCCCCTGGCAAAAACTATTCTACTTTTTGTCTCTAGGAGTTCAACAACTCTAGGTACCTCATACCAATGAAACCATACAGTGCGATTTCAACAGTGTTAAATATTCTGATCCAAGAAATTAGGATGTTTTCACATTTATCTTACATTCATTTATTTATGTTGACCATGCTTTGTAGTTTTCTGAGTATTCATTTTGTATTCCTCTTGCTAAATTTATTCTTATTATTTTATTCCTTTTCATCTTATTAGAAATGCATGTCTTAGTTTCATTATATCATTGCAAGTGTATAGAAATACACTAAAAATAATTATTATATTTTGATCTTGTATATTATCACTCTGCTGAACTCAGTAATGAGTTCTAATACTTTTTTTAAAAATTCTTTAGTTTTTTCTGAATAGAAGATATCTCATTTGGAAATGGAAATAGTTTTTCATCTTCCTAACCAATCTTTAAGCATTTTATTGCCTTTTCTTGTATAATAATTTTGGCTAAAATCTCTAGTACATTCTCAGATAGAAGTGGCAAGACCAGATATCCTTATTTTGTTCCATATCTTCAGATGAAAGCATCCAATCTTTCATCATTAAAAATATTAGCTTTGGGTTTTCCACAGATGTTCATTATGAGGTTAAGAAATTTCTTTCTATTCCTGTTATTCTGAGTGTTGTAATCATGGTGTATATCATAGGTGTATATCACTACAACCTTCCCTTTTACTACTCCTTATGCTGCATACAACTGTCCTTGTATATTTCTCCCCTGGTTTTTACTTGACACTAAACACCATGGAAAATATTTAATTTCTTCTGCTCTTTAATAAAAATTGAAGTTGTTACTTTTATTTTCCACGTTTCCAGAAAATGTGCTGGAAGTCTAAGCATATGGAAATGAAAGCTGTGAACAGCAAAATGTGCTATGGGCTTTGTGGATCATCAAAACGAGAGGCGTCCTGCTTAAAGGAAAAAACATTAAAAATTTCCCATATCTCCTTTTATACTCAATTATGATATTACATGAAATGACACAAATTACCTAAATTTATAGGCTTCAGTTGAGTCATAAAGGAGATATTTAAAATATTACATAGTATACTAAACAGTAAATTTATATGTTATAACTTAAGTACTGCATGGTACCTCAGGAAATACATCAGTGTTTAGATGACAAGTAGGAAAGGCAAAAGCTGTTCCAAAGGACCAGGAGCTGGCCTGTATTCTTTGTAAGGCCAAGTCTTTTCCTGTTGAAAAGAAAATGTCACATACCTCCTTCATCAAGGCACTCAGTGGCCATGAAGGACCAAGACATTTATATGGATATTTTGTAACACTATCTCTAAAAATGGTAAAAGATAAAAGTTCCAAATCATAAAAATGACCAGTACTTTCCTTTTCTTACTAATATGACTGACTGGAATGTCTTATGAAAAAACTTCCACTCTAATTCTCGTTTTTACCTTCTAGAAAACAACAATTATGATCACCAATGAGAGAAAGGTTTACCTCCTCACAGCATTCAATACAGAAAAACATCTTGCTTACTTAAATAGAAATCATATCCTTTAACAAGAGTCAAAATCCTATAAGAAGTCCATTTCAGCATCCTGTTGCTATTATACTTCACAGTCCTTTGCGGTCTGTGTTCATTCTTATTAAAATTCATTATACTCCTCTCTTACTAAATTAGAAGAAAGGGATATTTGTTTTGTTTGCACGTTTTTAAAATTTCATAATATACCAGGATTCTCAGGTGAGTCAATGCTTTCTATTGTCAGTGTGACTTACCTTGGTTTTCCCTCCTGGTTTTTGTACTGCTCTTCAATGTCATCATCATCCCATTTTGTTCCTAAAATGCAGACCCAGTAAAATGATTCCAAAGATTGGAAATTAAAGAAATATTATTTGACTCTATGTACATTGTTAGCTGTGATCATGCCTGGTTTATATACCAACATCCTTCCTTCTCACATTACACAACTTAGAACCTCAATGAGCAAGAAGCATTTGATCTCTACCTGACTAACTGACAGAAAGTCCCCATCCTTACTACTGAGGCCAGGTTCCTAAAGGTTTCCTGCATCACATCTCTGTAGAGTTTCTTCTGTGTAGGATTCAGTAGAGCCCACTCCTCCAGGGTGAAGTTCACAGCCACATCCTCACAGGTCACTGAGTCCTAAAACATCCCAAGTATGTGTACAGTAGGATGAGTGACAGCACTGGACACCTATATTCCATTTATGGGAAGGTTATGTATGATTCTGTCCTTTCCAAACATCTACTCACCCTCTGTCCACACTTTCTTTGTCATTAATTTATCAGTACCATAAAGACATGAAAATTATTTACACATTTTTACTGTGATCACATTACATTTTATTTCTCTCTAATGGCAGGGCCCAGAGAATACTGGGAAATGACAGAAATGCTATACAAATGAAGCCAATATTATCATTTTAAGACCATCAATTCCTTATGAGAAAAATTCTTTCATTTCCTTCCTTATTACCCACCAATTCCAGCACTCCAAGAGACAAGGGGTCAAATCTGTGTGAGGTTTCAATGCGTAAACCACTGTGAATAACTACAAGCTTTTTCTTCTCTTCCCATTACCAGGCATGAGAGTCCAGGAGGCCTCTGGCAATGTAACATTTAAGAAGGTCCAGCTAGTGACAGATCCTACAGTCCTCCAGGACATTAAAAGTGACAAGATGCAACTGGCTGAATGAAAATATTCTTGGGGAGAAGCACTGCTTTTGCCCTGTGTCATATGTATTACAGACTCAGTACCTCCTTTGTCTCTCTGTCCAATTTAATGGACTAGAAAGTTATTTGGAACAGAATTCAGACATGACAAAGAAGGCATGACAACTTAGACCACAAAATCCCTACACTCCTGTGCCTCAGGGCAGCTTCCTGCCAATTCTGGGAACACACAGGCATACACACTGAGATAATAATGTCAGAAGAGCCCATGTGGCACACCATGACAGTTGATCCTCATCCCTGCTGACATTAAAAAACAATTTAAGGAGAGGAGAACAAGATGGCGGAGTGGAGGGACATGGAACTCACCTCCTCCCACCAGTACATCTACATGTGGAACAAGTTTTTTAGAATACCTATTTAAAGCTTGCAGAAGATCTCATATAACAAAAGCTGCAAGAAAGATCCCCACATAACTGGGTAGGATGAAGGGAGAAGAGAGAAGAGGAACTGAGACGGGACCTGTGTCCCTGGGAGGGAGCTGTAAAAAGGGAAAGGTCCCCTAAGCCAGGGAACCTCCTTCACCAGCTGGGAGGTCCACCAGGATAGATAGGGAGCTTCAAAGGCTGGAAAGGAGAGTGTGGCAGCTGGCCTGCAGCCTGGCAGGGTAGAGAGAGATCAGAACTGAAGGTCCTGGTAACGTGCCCACACTTCTCAGCCCAAGACATGTGCCTGCTGGTGTGTGCAATGACTAGGTGCAGAAATGTGGCTTCAATGGACAGACCCGGGGAGAGGACTCAGTCTGCCTGCACAGAGACAGCCCACAGGGCCTGGACTGTGGCCTGGGTCACAACTGGGGGCATGAGCAGCATGGAGAGTGGGTCTACCATAGGAGCCCCATTGTCAACACGGGCAGGAGGGGAACAGGTCTGCCATAGCAGCCTCATTGTCAGCATGCTCATAGCAGGGATCTAGCTGCAGTGGGTTCTTTGAACTTTGTGGGCCTGCACAAGCAGAGGCAGGGCTGAAATCTGAGCCAATTGCAGGCAGTCCTACTGCAGGTGCTGGGCTGCAGCTCCAGCGGGTTCTCGTTCCAGCAGATTTTGGGACCAGGACTGCTTATGCTCGCCTGAGAGCCACCTGAGCCGATTATCTGCTGGCTCAGGGGACATGACTCTGTGGGTTTAAACACTGGTGGCCCTGTGGGCACGCATACCTGCCTAAAGAACCTCTAACCTGATTACCAGAGCCCTCAAGTAAAGGCGGCCATCAAGGACAGTGCCAGCAGCAGTGATCTTTGTGGGTACACACACCAGGTGGCAATTAGCATCACAGAATCACACATCCCACAGACATCTCCTGAGGATGAAGAAGAAGTGGCTCCTTTCCCAGTGGGAGGCCTCCAGTGTCACCTACCTCACACCACAGCTTAGAACCGGATCTAGGAGCTTCTATTCCAACGACTAGATAGCAGACCCTGCCCCCAAAAGACCTGTGACAACCACAGAGCAAAGAGGAGGCCCCACCAAACATCCAGTGCAGTCTCTGGTCACCACAAAGCCAAACACACCAACAAGTGCCAGCAGAACCTGATGAGACACATGGCAAGCATACATACTAAAAACAGCCCTTGCACCATGAATACTGGACTCAAGCAGTCTACACAGGGACACTCCCACAAAACATCAGCCCTGTAAGACCACAGTAGATAACTGTTTCTCCTAAACTGACAGAGTCAGAGAAATATAGGAAAAAATGGAAAAGCAGAGGAACTACTCTCAATTAAAAGAACAAGAGAAATCCCCTTAAAGAACAAACAATGAAACAGACCTCTCCAGTCTACCAGACCCCAAGTTCAAAAAGGAGGTAATAAAAATGCTGAAGGTATTAAGAAAGGCTACCAATAAAAATGTGGATCACTGAAACAAGGAACTAGAAACTATAAAGGTGAATCAATCAACATTAGACAACTCCATTGCCAATATGAATACTGAGTTAAACACAATAAATAGCAAACTTAATAATGCAGAACAATGAACAAGTGACCTGGAAGAAAGAATAATGGAAAGCACCCAATCAGAAGAGCAGACAGAAGAACAAATGAAAAATATGAAAGCAAAATATGAGATGTATGGAACAATATAAAGCATGCCAATTTACGCATAATAGAATCCAAGAAGGAGAAGAAAGAGAAAAGGGGATTGAAAAACTATTGAATAAATTATGGCTGAAGGGCTTCCCTGGTGGCGCAGTGGTTGAGAGTCTGCCTGCCGATGCAGGGGACACGGGTTCGTGCCCCAGTCCGGGAGGATCCCACATGCCATGGAGCAGCTGGGCCCATGAGCCATGGCCGCTGAGCCTGCGCGTCCGGAGCCTGTGCTCCGCAACGGGAGAGGCCACAACAGTGAGAGGCCCACGTACCACAAAAAAATAAATAAATAAAAATAAGTAAATTTAAAAAAAAAAAAAATTATGGCTGAAAACGTCCCAAACCTAAAGAAAGAAACAGATATCCAGGTACAGGAAGCACAGAGGGTCTCAAACAAGATGAACCCAAACAGACCTGCTCTAAGATATATCATAATTAAAATGGGAAGAAGTAAAGATAAAGAGAGGATTCTAAAGGCAACAAGAGAAAACCAAAGAGTCAATCACAAGAATCCACATAAGGCTATCAGCTGATTTCTCTACAGAAGCTTTGCAGGGCAGAAGGAGTGGCAAGATACACTGAAAGTCCTGAAAGGGAAAAACCTGCAACCTAGGATACTCCACCCAGCAAGATTATCACTTAAAATAGAAGGAGAGATACAGAATTTCTCAGAAAAGCAAAAACTAAAAGAATACAGCAGTACTAAGCCTATCTTACAAGAAATATAGAAAGGTCTTATCTAAAGGGAAAAGCAAGAATCTATATGAATGGGAAAATCAAAATAGTAAAGGTAAATATATAAGAGGACTGAAAATCACTTAAATAAACCAGTACATAGATTAAAAAAGAATCAAAAGAATACTGTGAAAGCAATTATAACTATAAGGAACAGCAAAAGGGTAATAAACATGAAGATGTAAAATAAGACATCAAAATCACAAAATGTGTGTGTGGGAGGGGAGTAAGAATGGAGATCTTTTACAATGTGTTTGAGCTTATATGACTACCAGTCTAAAGCAAGTACATACATTTACGGGTTAACAAACTTGAAAACCAGGCTAACCACAAACCAAAAACATACAATAGATTCACAAAACCCAAAATGAAAGAAACTCAAGCATAATACAAAGAAAACCATCAAACTACAAAGGGAAAAACAAAAAGAGAAAGGAACAAATAAGAAATATAAAATCAACTGGAAAACAAGGTTTTAAATGTCAATAAATACATACTTATCAATAACTACTTTATGTGTCAATGGAATAAATGCTCCGATCAAAAGACAGAGTGGTAAATTGGATAATAAAACAAGAACTTTCAATATGCTGCGTACAAGAGACCCGATTTACGGCAAAAGAAACATAAACATTGAAAGTAAGGGAATGGAAAAAGATATTTCATACAAATGGAAATTACAAGAAAGCAGGGGTAGCAATACTCCTATCAGACAAAATAGACTTTAAAACAAAGGCAATAAAGAAGGACAAAGAAGGACACTAGATAATGATAAAAGGATCAATACAAGAAGAGGATATTGCACTCATTAACATACATGCACCCAATGTAGGAGCATCTAAATACATAAAACAAAAATGAGCAGACATAAAAGGAGAAATTGATGGGAATACAGTAATAGTAGGAGAGTTTAACACCCCAGTGGCATCAATGGACAGATCTTCCAGACAGAAAATCAGTAAGGCAACAGAGATTCTGAATGACACAATAGAATAGTTAGACTTAATAGCTATTTATAGGACACTACATCCAAAGAAACCAGAATACACATTCTTCTCAAGCGCACATGGAACATTCTCTAGGATAAACCACAAAGTAGAACAAAAAACAAGGCTCAACAAATTTAAGAGGACAGAAATTATTTCAAGCATCTTTTCTGACCACAACAGCATGAAACCAGAAATCAACCACAGAAAGAAAAACAAGAAAAAAATGATTCCATGGAGACTAAAAACAACATGTCTCTAAAAAAACCAATGGGTCAACAATGAAATCCAAGAGGAAATTAAAAAATACCTCAAGAAAAATGAAAATGAAAACACAACCATACATAATAGATGCAGCAAAAGCAGTTCTATGAGGGAATTTCATAGCGATACATGGCTTCTTTAAACAAAAACAACAAATCCCAAATAAATAAGCTAACCTGCCATTAAAAGGATTAGAAAAAGAACAAACAAAACCTAAAGTCACAGAAAGAGGAAAATAATAAAGATCAGAGAGGAAGTAAATAGAGATTTAAAAAAAACATTAGAAAAGATCAATAAAACTGAGACCTGGTTTTTTGAAAAGATTTTAAGAAATCAACAAATCTCTAGCCAAGCTCAACAAAAAGAAAAGAGAGAGGACCCAAAGAAACAAAATGAGAAATGAAAGGGGAAAAACAACAACCAATACCACAGCAATACAAAATAATCATAAGAGAATACTATAAACAAGTATATGCCCACAAAATGGACAACCTAGAAGAAAGGTACAAGTTGCTAGAAATATACAGCCTACCCAAATTGAGTCAAGAAGAGAGAGATAATTTGAACAGACCAAGCACTAGAAGTTAAATGGAAGCTGTGCGAATCCCCTGGTGGTCCAGTGGTTAGGACTCAACACTTTCACTGCTGTGGCCTGGGTTCAACCTCTGGTCAGGGAACTAAGATCCCACAAGCCATGTGGTGCGGCTAAAAATAAATAAATTAATTTAATTTAAAAAAATTGAAGCTGCAATATAAAAACAAAAACAAAAAACTCCCTGCAAAAAGTCCAGGACCAGAGAGCTTCCCTGGGGAATTCTACCAAATATACAAAGAAGAACTTATACTGATCCTTATCAAACTATTCCAAAAGACTGAAGAGGCGGGTACACTCCCAAAGTCATTCTATGAAGCAACCATCACCCTGATGCCAAAACCAAAGACACTACACAAAAAAGAAAATTACTGGCTAATATCTTTGAAGAATACAGATGCAAATACCCTCAACAAAATGTGATCAAATCAAATCCAACTATACATAAAAAGGATCACACAACATGATCAAGTTGGATTCATCCCAGGCTCACAAGGATGGTTCAACACACACAAATCAATCAATGTGATACATGACATCAACAAAAGAAAAGACAAAAACCACATGATCGGGCTTCCCTGGTGGCGTAGTGGTTGAGAGTCTGCCTGCCGATGCAGGGGACGCGGGTTTGTGCCCCGGTCCGGGAAGATCCCACATGCCGCAGAGCAGCTGGGCCCATGTGCCATAGCTGCTGAGCCTGCGTGTCCGGAGCCTGTGCTCCGCAACGGGAGAGGCCACAACAGTGAGAGGCCCGCGTACTGCAAAAAAAAAAAACAAAAAAAAAAACCCCAAAAAACAAAAACCACATGATCATCTCAACAGGTGAAGATAAAGTATCTGATAAAATTTAACATGCATTCGTGATAAAAACTCTCACCAAAGTGGTTATAAAAAGAACATATCTCAACATAATAAAAGCCATTTTTGGCAAACCCACAGCCAACATAACACTCAATGGTGAAAAGTTGAAAGCATTCCCAGTAAATTCTGGAACGAGACAAGGATGCTCACTTCCACCACTTCTACTCAACAGAGTATTGGAAGTCCTAGCCACAGCAATCACAGAAGAAAAAGAAATGAAATCCAAATCAAAGGGAAAAGGTAAAATTGTCATTATATGAAGATGACATGATACTCTATATAAAAACCCTAAAGACTCCACACAAAAACTACTAGAACTGACAAATGAATTCAGCAAGGCAGCAGAATATGAGATAAATATACAGAAATCTGTTGCATTTCTTTACACCAAAAAATAAATATAAAAAAGAGAAAGTAAAAAAAAGTCCCATTTAAAATCACATCAGGGACTTCCCTGGTGGCACAGTGGTTAAGAATCCATCTGCCAATGCAGGGCACGCATGTTCAAACTCTGGTCCGGGAAGATCCCACATGCTGCAGAGCAACTAAGCCTGTGTGCCACAACTACTGAGCCCACATGCCACAACTACTGAAGCCCATGTGCCTAGAGCCTGGGCTCCACAACAAGAGAAGCCACCGCAATGAGAAGCCCACACGCTGCAACGAAGAGTAGCCCCCACTCACCACAACTAGAGAAAGCCTGTGCAGCAATGAAGACCCAACGCAGCCAAAAGTAAATAAATAATAAATACATAAATTTATTTTTTAAAAATTACATCAGGACTTCCTTAGTGGTGCAGTGGTTAAGAATCCACCTGCCAACAAAGGGGAAACAGGTTCGATCCCTGGCCCGGGAAGACCTCACATGCCACAGAGCAACTAAGCCCGTGTGCCACAACTACTAAGCCTGCACTCTAGAGCCTGGAAGCCACAACTACTGAGCCCACATGCCACAACTACTGAAGCCCGCTTGCCTAGAGCCTGTGCTCCTCAACAAGAGAAGCCACTGCAATGAGAAGCCCATGCACTGCAACGAAGAGTAGCCCCCGCTCACCGCAGCTAGAGAAAGCCCGTGCACAGCAACGAAGACCCAATGCAGCCAAAAATAAACTAATTAATTAATTAAAAGATAAATAAATAAAATAAAATAAAATCACATCAAAAAAATGAAATACCTAGGAATATGCCTAACCAAGGAGGTGAAAGACTTATATGCTGAGAATTATAAAATATTGATAAAGGAAACCAAAGATAATTCAAGGAAATGGAAAGATATCCTATGTTCTAGGATTGAAAGAATTATATTGTTAAAATGGCCACACTACCCAAAGCAATCTACAGATTTAATGCAATCCCCATCAAATTACTCATGACATTTTTCAAGGAACTAGAACAAATAATCCTAAAATTTATATGGAACCGTAAAAGACCCAGAATTGTCAAAGCAATTCTGAGGAAAAAGAACAAAGTTGGAGGAATAACCCTCCCAGCCTTCAGACAATACTACAAAGCTACAGTAATTAAAACAGCATGGTACTGAACAAAAACAGACATAGAGATCAATGCAACAGAATAGAGAGCCCAGAAATAAACCCACACACCTATGATCAATTAATCTTTGACAAAGGAGGCAAGAAAAAACAATGGAGAAAAGATATTCTCCTCAGCAAGTGGTGTTGGGAAAACAGGACAGCCGCATGTAAATCAATGAAGTTAGAACATTCCCACATACCATACACAAAAATAAACTCAAAATGGTTTAAAGACTTAAGTATAACACCTAATACCATAAAACTCCTAGAAGAAAATATAGGCAAAACATTCTTTTGCATAAATTGTAGCAGTGTTTTCTCAGGTCAACCTACCAAGGCAATAGAAATAAAAGCAAAAATAAACAAATGGGACATAATCAAACTTATGAGCTTTTGCACAGCAAAGGAAACCACACACAAAACAAGAAGACAACCTATGGACTGGGAGAAAATATTTGCAAAGGATGTGAGTGACAAGGGCTTAATTTCTAAAATATACAAACAGGGCTTCCCTGGTGGCGCAGTGGTTAAGAATCCGCCTGACAATGCAGGGGACACAGGTTCGAGCCCTGGTCCAGGAAGATCCCACATGCCATGGAGCAATTAAGCCCATGGGCCACAAGTACTGAGCCTGCGCTCTAGAGCCAGCAAGCCACAATTACTGAGTCCATGTACCACAACTACTGAAGCCCGTGCACGTAGAGCAAATGGTCTGCAACAAAGAGAAGCCACTGCAGTAAGAAGCCCGCGCACCGCAATGAAAAGTAGCCCCCGCTCACCACAACTAGAAAAAAGCCCACGCACAGCAACGAAGACCCAACGCAGCCATTAATTAATTAATTAATTAATTAATTAATTTTTAAAAGGGACCTAGACATTCCTCCAAAGAAGACATACAGATGACCAATAGGCACATGAAAAGATGCTCAACATCACAAATTATTAGTGAAACGCAAATCAAAACTACACTGAGGTAACACCTCACACCAGTCAGAATGGGCATCATCAGTCTACAAATAATAAATGGTGGAGAAGATGTGGAGAAAAGGGAACCCTCCTACACTGCTGGTAGGAATGTAAATTGGTGCAGTATGCAGGTTCCTTAAAAAACTAAAAAGAGTTACCATATGATCCAGCAATCCCACTCCTGGGCTTATATCAGGAAAAGAGGAAAGCTCTAATTCGAAAAGATACATGCATCCCAATGTTCACAGTGGCACAATTTACAATAGCCAAGACATGGAAACAGCCTATGTGTCCATGAACAAATGAACAGATTCCAAAGATGTGGTTTATATATGCAATGTATTATTACTCGGCCATAAAAAAGAAGGAAATAATGCCATTTGCAGCAACATGGATGGACCTAGAGATTATTAGACTAAGTAAATCAGACATTGAAAGACAAATATATGATATCTCTTATATGTGGAATCTAAAGAAGAGTACAAATGAACTTATTTACAAAACAGACAGGCTCACAGACATAGAAAAGAAACCTATGGTTACCAAAAGGGAAGGGGGGAAAAGGGATAAATGGGGAGTATGGGATTAACACATGCAGTTTACTACATATTAAATAGATAAACAACAAGGATTTGAATATAGTATAAGGAATTTATAAATTGAAAAAAAAAATTTAAGAGCTGCAGATTGTAAGGGAGCTCACTGAAGTCCATGATGTTTTCATGGTGAATAGTCCCATGATTATAAAATAAATAAACCTGTCCACAGTGTTTTCCTCCCAAAGAACATAAAATCACCATCCTCTAATCAGAAGGAAGTCCTCTGTGACCAGCCACTGTAGAGGTGTCCTTCCTTCCTCTGCCGTTGTCAAGCTCCTCTAGGGAGAAAAGGAACATGCAGTTAAACCCCTAAGAATAAGAATCCGTTAGCTGAAAACAGCACATACTGCCAGCAGGCTATAAAAAAAGAGTATATTCCTCCATAATTGAGGTCTCTGGTGAGTGTAAGGCAGGCCTCTCAAGCAGGCGTGAAATAGCTTGAGAGAGCAAGGAAACGTGTGTGGACTTTTTAATTTTGGTTTTGTGGTGGGATATAGTGAGAGTTCACACACAAGGGCAGAGCATGTATGGATTCAGCCTTTTCCTGCGCCAAAGGTAGGAGCAAAGCCTTTCTCACTGCCTTGGATACATGTGGGTCACAAGGGGAAGAAGGAGGGATGAGGCTCTAAAGCTGTCCACAGTCAACTGTCAAAAAGTGGAGTCAGAAGCTTCTACTTCAGGCTCTGGCATTTAATAACTTAGAAGCTATCATTCCCAACCTCGCAAGAAAAAAACAAAATAACTTGAAATAAACTTCTCTTCTTAGATTCTTCACAGCATTTAGGTCACAGGGCAACCCACGACCTTTAAAACTGGCAAAGAGAAAATTTATACAACATTATTAATATTCCCCAAATATTCTGTTCTTACCATGGCCTGTCAAAAAATTCTATTTCAGCAGAGTTTAATGGAAACACACACAAAAAAGAACAATATCCATGAACCCTAACATAAACTGCCTTAAAAAGAAGATTTAAAACCATCATGGGATTACAAAAGGAAAAGACAGAAAAGAACAGAAGAAATTAGTGTAGTAACAATCATTGAGATTTTCCTAAAATTAATGATACACGACACACTGTAGATCCAGGAAGCTTAGAGGACACTAAACACATAAACAATAAAAATGCACAACCAGGGCCTCCCTGGTGGCGCAGTGGTTGGGAGTCCGCCTGCCGATGCAGGGGATACGGGTTCGTGCCCCGGTCCGGGGGGATCCCATATGCCGTGGAGCGGCTGGGCCCGTGAGCCATGGCCGCTGAGCCTGCGCATCCAGAGCCTGTGCTCCGCAACGGGAGAGGCCACAACAGTGAGAGGCCCGCATACCGCAAAAAAAAAAAAAAAAAAAAAAAAAAAAAAAAAATGCACAACCAAGTAGCTCGTATTCAAACTAGACAAAAACCAAACACAACGTGAATATATATGGAAGGAAGCCAGAGGGGAAAATACCTTAGTTATACAGAAACAAAGATTAGAATTAAATCAGACTTTTCAGAAACCACGCAAGAAAATAAAAGAGTGGAGTGAAATATTTGTTTTGAAACAAAAAACAACTCTCCTAGAATTTTGTGTCAAGCGAAATTATCTTCCAAGAATAAAGGAATAAAGACTTTCTCAGAAAAAAATTGAGACTTTGTCTTAATAGACCTACTTTGAAAGAAACGTTCAGAAACTCATCAGAAAGAATGTAGAAAGAATGTAAATGATGAAGATGTAGGATTAGAAAAACAATATATGAAGGTAAAATATCTACTGTAATTCTTATAATTAATATGGCAGATAACCACTTTGTTTCAAATATGAACAAGAATGTATTTGGCAATTATAAACTTATGGGTAAGTGAAATAAATGAGAGCTATGTGACAAGGGACCAGAGATGGGGGAAGTGGGAATAACTTCGTATGAGGTACCTGCATGCCCAATGAAGTGGTATAGTAGCACTTGACAAATGATGGGGCTTAGTTGTAAATGTATACTGAAAACTCAAGGGCAAGCACTAAAAAAGTGAAAAAATATGTGTAATTGATATACTAACAGAGGATTATGAAAAACAATCAGGTAAAATGCTCAATTAAAGCCAGAGACGGCAGAAAAAGTGGGAAGACAAAAAGAAACAAAGTACAAGGGTAACAATAAAAGGTGTGGTAGGTGTTAATTAATCCAACTGTATTAGCCACCACTTTAATCATGGTCCCAATACAACTGAAAGACAAATACTGTAATGACAGATTTTTAAAATCACACTTAATCGTATGTTGTTCCCAAGAAATCCACTTTAAACCTAAAGACACAGACAGACGAATGTTAAAAGGATGAAGAAAAATGTCCTATGACAAAGCCAGAGAGGAGCAAGGCTGACAGATCAACCAGGAAAGCTTCCAAAGAGGACCACCACTGGCAGGATTTCGGATAGGATGTCTGTGCCCAGAAAAGATCCTGAGGGAGAGGCGTGAGGATTCAAACAGTAGTTCCACGTAGTTATTCATGGCTGTCCTCTCAAGTCAAATATCCACAACGAATATAAATCTATAAAAAGGAGTCATCCATGACTCTGTGGGGGAAAAAATTAAAACAAAAAAAATTGGGTCTGCTTGAAATGCACCACAGAAGACAAATAGTTGATAATGATGCTGTGAATCGAAGAGGAGAAGCTGGAGTTTTAGAATTTGGGAAGGAATCTGGAAATTGAGGCATTTGTTGCCACTCTAGGAAGAGCTAGGCTAGAGGGACAGGGTGGTGGATTTGAGACCCTGCTCCCCAACCATTTGGAAAACTCAGGAGAAAACGGGTCCCGCCCTGAAGAGAAAGGAGGGACTGGGGACCCCACACATTTCCTCATACACAGGTACCCCGGGGACCGAGTCAATATTGCTCCCTGATGACCCTCCTCGTGGTCACCGCACACCCTGGGGGAAACGCGGGACTGCGGGCGCAGAGCTGCCCAGAGAGGCTAGGCGCCGGGGCCGAAGTCGTGGCGCGCAGTGACGGGACAGGACGCCCGGGGTCCCAACTGCAGGCCCCGTCCCCACGCTGCGAGCCGGAGGGAATGAGGTCCCAGTGGTTGTCCAAGTGGACACGGGTCCGCAGACTCCGGAGTTGAACGCGAGGAGGCCCGGGTCCCGCCTCGGCCTATTCCCGCCGGTTCCTACCAATTTCTCCGCTCCGTCTCCACACGCCGGGGAGGCACACTCAACATATCCAGCTTTTCTGGGTCTCCCCGAGTCCTTCCTACGCCTCCCACGACCAGTGCAGAAACGACTGGGACCATTAAGGGCGGGGAACGCCCGATATCCTCCCTGGGACGTCGGACATCGGAGTCCTTGGCGACTTTGTTGCGGGTGCTGTGCGTCGCTCCGCCCACCTCCACCAGTGGCGCCCCTGATTGGACAGTTCGCAAGTCCCGCCACTTCGTGCCTGAGTGTCTGCAGAGCAGGAGGGCTGGGCTCCGCCCAAACATCTTCACCTCTAGGTGGTAACCTCACCAGCCAGCTCCATTTGCATTTAAACAGAAAGTTTTCCTGGCCTGAGGCTGCCTATGGTGTTTTCACCCAGCTTTTTGTGAAAGTGTGGGCTCAGATGTGCGCTGGGAATTCCCGATTCAGTCTCAGGTTAGAGAAATACAGAGCAAGAGGATGGCCCAGGCCAGGTCTGCTTGTAACAAATGGGCCATTTGTCCTCTGCAGGTCAAGAGCTTGGCGTAAGGCTGCGGCGAACCACTCATGGAACTATGACCCTTGTTTAGAATGTCAACCATAAGGACCACCAATTATAAAGAGGCAAAATGGCAGTCTATTGAGGGATCTTAGAATTGCAATTCAGGGGTCACAGATTCTGGAGAGACCCAGAATGGTGTCCCACCCGAGGAAAATGGGTAAAAGTTTTTCTAGGAAAAAGGGGGTTGTTCATTGAGGCTTACAAAACTTCTTTACCAAGAATTTGGATTGGAGGGTAAAATTCGTCTATACATACCATTGGGTTACGGAACACATCTCATCCGTTTCTAGGGAAAGGTATGTTTTCTTTAGTCCAGAATAAGTCCAGTTATCATCATCATCATCATTATTTGGCAACTCAGCAACTATTCAGCCATTTTATTTAGAGAGCTGAGCAAAATTCCAACGCGG
Organism: Mesoplodon bidens; assembly: GCF_964165515.1. Taxonomy (NCBI): domain Eukaryota; kingdom Metazoa; phylum Chordata; class Mammalia; order Artiodactyla; family Ziphiidae; genus Mesoplodon; species Mesoplodon bidens. Next base: position 141,792,325 of record NC_138160.1, read on the forward strand.
GAAGCAAAGATGGGGGGCCTTTGGTCACATCTCACTAATTCCTGACACAGTTCTTTTCATAAGAAACACACTTAAGTGTGACCTCACCGTCTGTAACAGAGGCTGGTCCATTTTAGTGTTTGATCTTAGCGAGCACTGAGATTTCCCTCATCCCTTTCCCACCCCCATTCTTTTGGTACTTAAGGTAAAGAATCCCAGAACACTTGGCCCTGGTGAGAAATTTGAAGCCCGCAGTCCTAGCTGGGTGCAAGGACTCTGCTCAGTCTAACCATAGGGTGTGAGATGTGTTCATTAAGTTCTCATGTCTACATTTACACTGAAAGGAAATTTATTTTACATCAGTTTTTGCTTCAAACCCTAGTGAACTTTGAAATGTAAACGACCATGACATCCCTAAGGCAATTGATTCCTATTATCTCTGTTACAAGAAAAACAATAAATCATCCTGTAAACTTGGGATTCATCTGGAAACTCTTCCCCCACAGCTTTCTTGAGGTATCATTGACTAACAAAATTGTCTATCCTTCTGTTACTACCACAATATCTTGATTACCTTTGTTTAGTACAAAGTTTTGAAATCAAGAAATGTTAATCCTACAACTTTTTTTTTCTTTTTCAATGGTGCGGCTATTCTGGTTTCCTTACAATTCCCTATAAATTTATGAAACAGATTGCCAATCAAATTACTGTTCAGATTATGATTATTGAATCTTAGATCATTTTGCAGAGAAGTGCCATTTCAACAATGTTAAGTCTTCCGATCCATGAAACTGGGATGTTTTCCCATTTGTTTATACACTAATTAATTTCTTTCAAACGTGTTTGTAGTTTTCAGAGTATTTGTTTTATACTTCTTTTGTTATATTTATTCTGTTTTATTGCCTTTGATTCTATTGTAAATACATTTCTTTTCTGAATTTCATTATCAGAATGTTCATTGAAAGTGTATAAAAATACAGTTGTTTTTATTTTGATCTTGTATCATACAACCTTGTTAAATTCAATTACTAGTTCCTATAGTTTTTTTTAGCAGACCCTAGAGTTGTTTTTTTTTTTTTTTACGCCTTGCTCCCCTCTCCGCCCCCGCTCCTCGGTGACATTTCGCCCCTCTGCTTTTTCCCCGTTCCCCATGCTTCCTAACGCGGACGAAAACCACTCAAGTACCGGAGTGGCCAACCCCATGCAGTTCCCGATTCTCCCTCTTACAGCTCTCACCCCTCCAGTGCCGACGGTAGAGAAAGACCTTACTCCAGGGGCTTCCTCCTCACTCGACCCTAGAGTTTATTATATAAGATACCTGACTGGAAGTAGAGACAGTTTTACATCTTCCTAACCAATATGCACGCATTTAAATCCTTTTCTTGCCTAATGGGTTCTTGGCTAAAATCTCCAATAAACTGTCAAACAGAAGTGACAAGAGTAGACATCTTTTGTTAGTTATGGCTGGGGGTAAGTATTCAGTCTTTCACCATTAACCCATTAGCTGTGGGTTTTCCATAGATGCTCAATATGAGGTTAGGACATTTCCTTCTATTTTATTTTATTTTTTTATTTTTGGCCGCGTTGGGTCTTCATTGCTGCGCGAGGGCTTTCTCTAGTTGCCGTGAGCAGGGGCTACTCTTCGTTGCGGTGCACAGGCTTCTCATTGCTGTGGCTTCTCTTGTTGCGGAGCACGGGCTTTAGGCACCCGGGCTTCAGTAGTTGTGGTATGTAGGCTCAGTAGTTGTGGCTTGCAGGCTGTAGAGCACAGGCTCAGTAGTTGTGGTGCACGGGCTTAGCTGCTCCGCAGCATGTGAGATCCTCCCGGACCGGGGCACGAACCCATGTCCCCTGCATTGGCAGGCGGACTCCCAACCACTGCGCCACCAGGGAAGCCCCCACTTCACTTTTTATAGTTCTATTCTGATTTTCTGGGGTTTTTTCTTTTTCCGTTATTTTTTTCTTTTTACTAATATGTATTTTTTAAACTTATTATTGAAATATAGCTGATTTACACTGTTGTGTTAGTTTCTGCTGTACAGCAAAGTGATTCAGTTATACATATACATTCTTTTTTATATTCTTTTCCTTTATGATTTATCACACGATATTGACTCTAGTTCCCTGTGCTATACAGTAGGACCTTACTGTTTATCCATTGTATATATAATAGTTTGCATCTGCTAATTCTCTACTAATATGTTTTGTTTTCTAGTCTATTTTGCCTGGTATTTATATAATCTCTCCAGTTTTCATGTTGGTGCTGTTCACAGATGTACCTATCATACGCTTTTACTTTCAATCTGTTGGTATCTTTGCATCTAATGTGTGCTTCCTCTCAGGTAGAAGGTAGATGGGTCCCTGGGCTGAGCAGCTGGGAGTGTGTCAAGCAGAGTAGATTGGAGCTTTGTTTTCCTTAGACACACCAAGGACAAAGTTAATGGCAGGAGCTGAGCTCTGCTGGAGTAACGAGATAGGAGGACCACATCTATCAATCCCGAGGTCAAGGAAACCTCCCTATTTGCACATGTGCAGGAAGGCTCCTTGGAGGTCAAAAAGGAGGGGGCACCACCCCATAAAAAGTGTGGACATCCTCCTGAAGTCCTCTGTGTTGGAATCCATTTTGGCAAACAGTTGCGCACGCATATTGGGGAGAGCTCTGGGACAGGTCAAGTGTGGAAAACAAATGAGATAACCGGCCAAACGTAAATAAAGATCCAGAAGAACTACCCTGTATAAATGATTTAACCACCTCTTTACTGTGCTCCTCCTCATTAGGGAGGACCTCACACCCCTTCTATCCGGGTGTGTAGTTCTGCCTTGCTTCTGTCTTAAACAAACTATTTCTCTGTGTGCTCTCCCACATGTTATGCTGTGTCTCTGATAATAAACTCTGTACCTGTTTTTACAGTTTTTGCCTCTTTGAGAAATCCATTTTTCAAATGGGGCAAGAGCCAGGGGAACTTTGCTTCTAGCCTGCTGGTCTAGCAGCTAGGATTCCTGGTTTTTCATCCAAGCTACCCGGGTTCAATTCCTGGGCAGGGAACTAAAACCCAGCTTCAAGACCACTTGCTGTTGTCTCTCTGAGATCACCTTTACACAGAATATAAATTTAGATCATAGTTTGTTTGTTTAATCTGGGGTGACAGTCTCTTTAATCTCTTCCTCCTGTTTGGATCATGTAATCCATTCACATTTAGTATTTTTGACATAGTTGCAATTATACCTACCATTTTACTTTTTGTTTTCTACAATTCTCATGTTATTTTTAGCTCTTAGTCTTCCTTTACAATTTTCTTTTGCATTCAGTGAATATTTTCAAGTGTAACACTTTCATTTTCAAATGACTTCTCCATTATATATTTTTAAAAATTTCAGATGTTGCCCTTTTAACATAGATGTATTAAATTACTAAAATGAGACTCAGATTTATACTAGCTTAATTCCAGTGATACATGGAAACGTTACTCATATAAAGCTCCATTCCCTTTTGCCATTTTTGTGTTATTATTGTTATGCAGATTACTTCAACTTATGAAATAACCCCCAAAGTATTTTCTTACACTTATCTACCATCTGTAGTCATCTCCTTAGCCCAGTACAGCTTTACTCTCACCTTTGTGCTCTTTAATGGCAAATGCACTACACAGATATTTGCTCTATGTTACGCATTAGACTGTTACTGTTACAGTTACTAGACTGTGTGTTACTACACACAGTCTAGTAACACATTACATACATAGGATTCATACAGTTCCTTTGACATCAGTTAAAAGAGGAAAAGAGAAAATATGTATTGATTCTGCCTTTTCTACTTACAGAATTACCTGTATGAGTGTTTTTGTTTCTTTATGTTGATATGAATTACCTTCTGGAGTCCCCTGCTTACAGCCTGAAGAGCTCCTCCAGTAATTCCTGTGGGGCAACTGACTGTCAATATATTCTTTTAGCTTTTGTTGATCTGAAAAATGAAGGACAGCCTTCATTGTTTTCAGAAGGCAGTTTTGGTGAATATAGGATTGTTTGTTGACAGGTTTTTTTCCTAGTGTGCTTTGAATGTTTCCCTCTGCCTTCTGGCCTCCCTGTTTTTTGCTGAGACATCACCTGGTTTTACTGGGGTCTCCTTGGAAAAGTTGGGTCATTTTTCAATTGCTCTTTATTCCCACCATCTGGTTCCTACCTTCCTATTTCTTTGCATGTCTCATATTTTGTTGTAAACTAGACATTTTAGATAATATATTGCAGCAACTCTGGGTTCTGGACCCATTCTTCTGGGGATTATTATGGTTATGTGCTTATTTATTTGTGACTGCCTGGATTATTTTAATGAAGCCTGTTCCCATTGTACTGAGAAGTCAGAGCTGGTGTATTGAATTAAGAATATGCAGATTATGCCCTGTTGAATAACGGACACATCCTGTTCTTGACCTTAAAAATAAAAGTTATTTTACCAGTAAAAATGAGATTATGCAGAAACAGCAAAGGATTGCGACTCTGGACAAGCAAGCTATAACAAAAGCCATAGTCAAGACCAATAAAGAAAGGAGACGAATGTTGTTTTATTGAGGTAAAGGAGGAAGTTGGGAAGAGCTTTTTTTTTTTTTTTGGCTGTGCTGCACAGCATGCGGGATCCCAGTTCCCTGACCAGGGATCAAACCTGCACCCCCTGCATTGGAAGCACAGAGTCTTAACCACTGGACCACCAGGGAAATAGGGAGAAGTTGCTTTGGTGGAAAGTCCACCGGAGAAAAGTGAGAGTTCAGGGTGGTGACAGTTTCTCATTGGCTGAGCTGCTGGGCAACTCAATTTTTTGTAGCAAATGCAATGTACATTCTTCTCTTTGTGACCTATAAAGGATGATTCTTTCCTGATGAAGAGTCTACTGTTGAGGTGTGTAAATGACAATTCCTCCTACAACTGATGTGGAGAGGTACTGGGCTACAGGTCCCCATCATAGGCTCCCAACTCCATTTTAGCGAGGTTCCCTTTTATAAATTCTCATAACCATCCACATGGGGTGGGCAGGTCTCTCTCTCAGCAAATGAGTTCCCACTTTGGGTAAGTGAAACCCATGGGGTTGTTTTGATTAAAGGTACAGTTTCAATAAACCCAGAGAAAGCAAGTACAGCCAGAAGATCTATTACTTACGCATCCCAGAAGCTGGGGGCTGGGGCGGGGGTTACAATGACCCTGGGAAAAGGACAGTCCTCAGTCCCAGGTCAGGAGCAAGCAGGAGAGAGAGTAGGCACCTATCAGTTATAAGACAGATGGCGCTGTCAAGTGAAAAAAACAGTGCACAACCTAAAAGTTGACAAATATGTTTTTTTAAATTAATTAATTAATTTTATTTTTCGCTGCGTTGGGTCTTCGTTGCTGCGCACAGGCTTTCTCTAGTTGTGGCGAGTGGGGGTTACTCTTCGGTGCAGTGCGTGGGCTTCTCATTGTGGTGGCTTCTCTTGTTGTGGAGCATGGGCTGTAGGCGCACGGACTTCAGTAGTTGTGGCTTGTGGGCTCTAGAGCGCAGGCTTGGTAGTTGTGGCGAACGGGCTTAGTTGCTCCGCGGCATGTGGGATCTTCCCAGACCAGGGCTCGAACCTGTGTCCCCTGCATTGGCAGGAGGATTCTTAACTACTGTGCCACCAGGGAAGCCCGAGAAATATGTTTTATTTGGCAGAACTTCTGAGGACTCAAGCCCTGGAGACAGCCTCTCAGATAACTCTGAGGGACTGCTCTAAAGAGGTTAGGGAGGAGACAGAATACATAGGAATTTTTACAATAAAAACTAGGTAGTTGGAACATGAAAATCAGGTAGTCTGGTTAATTAAAGAATACCAGATATCTCAGGTTAACGAATTTAGCAGTTTTCTATGTACAGGAAGATGCAATAGTCTGGGCTCATTGAAATCGTTCCTTTGATATGCACCTTAACTTACTATCCTTGATGGTCCTTACTATCTCTTCTCCATCCTGAATCCCCTCAGGGAGCACCCTTGGGGAAGGCAGCAGCGCTTGCTGGCTAGATGGCCCCAACATCCTTTGTTTACTGATATGGCAGATAACAGTCTTCATCCACAGTGCAGAGGTCACTAACTTTTCACAAGCATAACTCTAAGTGGTTTTATTGTTTGTTTGTTTTTGTTGTTGTTTGTTTGTTTTTGGCCACACCTGGCAGCATGTGGGATCTTACTTTCACAACCAGGGATGGAACCTGCGCCCCCTGCATTGGAAGCGCAGAGTCTCAGCCACTGGACCGCCAGGGAAGTCCTTCTAAGTGGTTATTTTAATAAATGTCCTGAAAAAACCTTAGCAGGAACTAAGAGTGGAATCCTAAACTCAAGTCTTTATCTAAATGTCCAGATTCTGGGTGTGAGCAGGATTATCATACTGTAAAATGCCTAGGCAGTGACTAGGAAAGACAAAAGCAGTTTTTCGAAAAGTGGTTTTTCTCACCACACCCCAGACAGAGTGAAACCTCTAACACAGGTCCTCAGGTTGGGTGCAGCTTTGGGTAAACCCACTGTATCCTGGGATGACAGGACCATTGGTGAGGCTCTCTTGCTCTTTCACGGACCTCACCCAGTGGTGAAATTAAATCAGTCTGTGGCTGATGGCTTGACTGTTTTCACCGACACGGGGCAGAGAGGGGGAGGAGAGGGGGAAAGGGCATAATTTACTCTCCAATTTATTCAGTGCAATTCTGGTTCCTTTGTAGAAATATTTCCCAAAATCAGTATGTGATATTTGTTTAACCCTTGGAATCCTCCTCTCAGCACTCTAAGTTCCCAATTCTACCCAGAAAACTAGGCAGTGTACAGGTTAGGCTACTTTCATTAAATACAGAATCTACTCCTAACTGATTTTCACCTCATTTTCCACTTTTTTGCTAGGGTCCTTTGACTTCCACTTTTCATAATCTTTTGCCAGGCACTTTAATTCTTTGGAAAGGTAGTCAGAGCTTGCTTCCCACCCACCCACCTACATCCCACCACCCTGTACTCAGGAGAAAATCTCTGTGCCAATCCTGGAGCTGTTTGGGGGTAATAGGAAGCCTCTCTGAATGACAATCCCATCCTAAGAGCTGAGTGCTCAGTGGAGGGGAGACAGCAGCCAGTGGTCCTCTTGATTGTATCTTCAGGCACCTCAGGAATGACTTATGATACAGCCACCTCACCTGCTGGGAAAAGGGCAATCAACACCCTGTCTTGTCAGTGCATACAAAGGCATCACCTCTGTTCCATGTGTAGGGAATAAAAGAATCGTGTCCCAGGTTTGTAAGAAGAGTCATCCAGCAAGTATTAACCCCCAGCAACAGGCAGTGGGGGCCCGTTTGAAAAGTTGAAGTCTGTTCTTTCTAGGAAAACAGTCCTCTTGAGTGGGAGCTGGGGTAACAGTGTGCCATGTTTTCTAGGTCACAGTAGTCTAAAGTGGAATCTTCAGCAACCTAAGCTGAGAGGAGCCAGAGAGGGAGTGAAATAAAATGCATATTTTACGGCAAGTCAAGAAAAATTTAAACATAAATTCTTCTCTGCCCTTTGGCTTCCTCTCTCCTCCCACTGTGCATTGTGTATCTTCATTATGCATCAACTAGACCTCCCCCATCAGCAGGAATGTCTGCTCAACCATAAAGAGTAACATTTTTCTAGCATCAACAAGACAACTCCTTAAAAGATAACATTTCTTCTTGATCTTGTAAGGGGTCACATGACCCACCACGATCCTGCTTAAATCTGGATTATGTAAACTGTCAATAATATGTCATTTGATGTACAGCCCTCTACCTCAAAAAACTTATATAACTGTGCCTTGATTTTTTTTTTTTTCGAAGTGTAAGCTTTTACTACTCCAGCACAACTTGGACTTCACCAATGCCTACCTTCGTGGGGCATGTAGTGTGACTCATGATTGCAGACAAAAAATCATTTGAAGCCTGTGCTACAGCTCTGGGCTACTTTCAAAGACATTCAGTTACATGAACCGTGACTTGCTTCTAAAAATGTGAGTCCCATTTTCATTTTCCTTCCTCTCTGCCTTGCTCCCTACTTTCTGCCTTCTTGGGGCTTCTCACTGTTGAGGTAACAAGGCTTGGGCCTAGCCAAACCTGGGGTAGTGAGACCCCTCTGTCACAAGCAGTGCCCGGGGCCTGAGGCTGAGCCTGTGGCCTCTGGAGCCCAACCTGGCTTGGTGCCCGTGTGCAGCACCAAGGGGTGGCCTGTTAGGCTAGCTCCTGGCTCCCTGGGGAAGCCTGTGGACACTGGCCTGATGGGAGGCGCTACTGCACTCCCTGGGGCCTCTCAGAACTCCCACTTCTAGTTATTGGACCGAAACACGGGACAGCCACACCTCACTTTTCCTCTTCCCAATTACAAGCAGCTGGGAGGGCCCCTGGCCTCATCAGCTCTGTCATCAGAGTGGCTGCTTTTCCCCAGGGCTTCAGCAAAGTCTGAAAAGAAGGGCTAAGGGCCGCTGCTGTAGGCCTGGGCTGCAGAAACCCTGCCCAACTCTCAGGGGAGCTGGCACCCCGCTACTCCCACTGGACCACTCACCTCTCCTCCTTGGCCTGTGTAGCCAGCAGCCTTCAGACCTGCCCTCCTCCCCACCACCAGCCCCTCCAACAACATCGGCTTTCCTCTCCCGCGAATGCTGGCCTGAAGGCAGGCTGCTGAGAAGTCCTGCCCTACTGACAGCCAGCAGCAGCCAGCCCAGGGAGCTCTGAGCCCTGCCTGTGCCCACACCCCAAGAGCAGCAGGGCCACCACCTGCCCTCCTCCATGAGGACGGAGCCCCCACCCCCCTGCCCACAGACTGCAGAGAGTTCGCGAGCTGTGAGGACTTCCAACCATGAGAATTTTGACCTCCGGGTTTAGGGATCTGACCAGGTGGACAGTTCAGCTCTGAAACTCATCACTCTCTTGGGGCCCCTGCCTGTACTGGTGTTCCAGGCCCAACTCTGGGAGGGAGCTGGACAACAGCAGCTGCAGGTTGTCTAGGACCCCATCCTTGTGCAAGGCCAGCTTCTGCAGCATCTTCTGTTGTGCCGGCGTGATGACGATCTGCGGGGGCTGTGACGACATCGAGCTGCCCAGGAGTGGTCCTTCCATAGCTGTGGGCTGGAGCCCCGGGCCGCTCCCCCAGCTCGACTCTCAGGTGGCACACCCTTGAGTACAGCCAGCCTGCCTGAGGGGTGCTTGTGCACACACAGCGGCCCCTGGGCCAGGGCTGCCTGGCTGGGCTGGGCCCAGGGTGCAGCTTGGGGTCAGCAATGCAGGGCAGCAGATAGGCCGGACATGCTCTTGTCTCTGTCCATGGGCTGGCTGGCACCTTTCTGCAGCCACTCTGTAGCCTGGGCCAGGGCTCCCGAGGGCGCTGCCAGCGGCTGCCATGGGCTGGCACCGCTCAGGGCACTGCTGGTGGTGGACACGTAGGAGTTCTCCTGCGGGGAAGGGGGTCGGCGACTGGCGGCCTCTGGCTCCAGAGACGGCCCTGCCACTGCCGCCTGCAGCTTTTCCAGCCTCTGGTACACGTGGCTCATGGTGGGGGCGGTCTCCTCTTGGCCCGGTGGTGCAGGCAGCAGCAAGCCAGATGGGCCAGGGCCAGGCCCAGCTCTGGTGGGCATGGCCCAGGCCTGGGGTCCAGGTGCTTCTTGTAGATCTGGGTGGAGATCGGGGCCGCCAAGGCATCTGCAGCCAGACCTGCTTGGAGTGTGGTCTGGGTGCTTTCCAGGGCCACCCCAGCCTCCTTGGCTTCCTCTTCAACCAGGTCTTTCAGATACTTGGTCTGGGCACCGTGCATCCTCACAGCCCTCTGGCCTGTGCTGTGACTCCTAACGGGTGAAATAGTTCTCAGAGCTTTCTGAGATGCTCTTCCTGGGTTACAATCCTCAAATTTGGCTCAAACAAAATTTTCCAATTCTTTCTTAGATTGACTGATTAATTTTTCATTGACAGGGAGTGCTCTTGGTTCAAATAACACAGACTCATATTTCATACAAATCTTTGAGTTTTCCTCTTCTTCAAGTTTTATTGAGATATAACTGCATACATCACTGTATACATTTAAGGTGTACCACATAATAATTTGACCCACTACATCAATGCAATGACTATCACACTAAGTTTAATGAGCATCCATCATCTCCTATAGATACAAAAATAAGAAATAGAAAATAAAGTTTTTCCTTGTGGTGAGAACTCTTAGAATTTACTCTCTCAGCTACTTTCATATACCACATACAGCAGTGCGAATTATATTTACATGTTGTACATTATATTCCTAGTACTTATTTATCTTTGAACTGGAAGTTTTGACCTTTTGACTGCATTTATTGAATTCCCCTCCCCCACCTCTGGTAACCACAAATCTGCTCTCTATTCCTATGAGCTTGTTTGCTTTTGAAATATAATTGACCTACAACACTATGTTAGTTCCTCTTACACAACACAGTGATTCAATATTTCTATACATTTCAAAATGATCACTGTGATAAATCTACTTACAATATGCCACCTTACAAAGATACTACACGGTTATTGACTCTTCCTAGATTTCCTTGAACAAATGTTCTTCATTTGCTGTTTGCCTTTAAGACTATTTCCGGCAGCTTGAAATGTTTGTTATTAAAATAATTTTCACCAGTTTTATTGGGGAATGAGTCAGAAAACCTCCTCACACTGTAAGGACATCCTAATACATTTAGTATGAAGCCCATTCCAGTCAATAGAGAATGAAAGTGATAGCTCTAAAATCATTTGTCATTTTATATGTGATCAAAATTGAGAAATTTTATTTTTTATGATTTCCAAAACGATACTGAACACTTCACAGAATTTACTGTTTAGGAGATTACACAGAAAAAACGACTCCTCAATTATAAGGCACAATTTGATTTCTAATAGATAAAAATTAAAATACAATGTTAGTCATGATCCTTCACAGAAACAGAACCATCATGATGCATGTAAGTGTATGTGTTTATACACATATATTAATTTTCCTTTTTTTTCCTCTTTAAGAAAGCGGCTCATGTTCTTATGGAGGATTGGCTAAATAAAAAATATGCAATCGAGGGAATTCCCTGGAAGTCCAGTGATTAGGACTCTGCACTTTCACTGTTGAGGGCCCAGATTCAAACACTGGTCAGGGAACTAAGGTCCCACAAGCCATGTGGCGCAGCCAAAAGAAAAAAAAAATTCAATCTAAATGGGCACGTTGGAAACCTAAGGGAAGAATTGTAGTTGAAGTCCAAACGCAGTCTAGTGGCAGAATACTTCTGGTTCAGGGAAGATCAGTTTTTGTTCTATTAAGAACTACAAGGGCTTCCCTGGTGGCGCAGTGGTTAAGAATCTGCCTGCCAATGCAGGGGACGCGGGTTCGAGCCCTGGTCCGGGAAGATCCCACATGTGGCAGAGCAACTAAGCCTGTGCACCACAACTACTGAGCCTGCACTCTAGAGCCCACGAGTGACAACTACTGAGCCCGCGTGCCACAACTACTGAAGCCCGCATGCCTAGAGCCCGTGCTCCATGGCAAGGGAAGCCACCATAATGAGAAGCCTGCGCACAGCAATGAAGAGTAGCCCCTGCTTGCCACAACTATAGAAGGCCTGCTCACAGCAACAAAGACCCAACGCAGCCAAAAAAAAAAAAAAAAAAAAAAAAAAAAAAAAAAAAAAAAAAATCAGAGCAGAAATAAGTGAAATAGAAGCTAAAAAAACCAGAAAAGACCAATGAAACTAAGAGCTGGTTCTTTGATAAACCTTTAGCCAGACTCATCAAGAAAAAAAGAGGGCCTAAATCAATAAAATCAGAATGGAAAAAGGAAAAGTTACAACCAATACCATAGAAATACAAAATAACATAAGATACTAGTATGAACAATTACATGCCCATAAAATGGACAACCTGGAAGAAATGAACAAATTCTTAGAAATGTACGAACACCCAAGATTTAATCAGGAAGAAACAGAAAAAAAAATTGCTAATTATCAGGGAAATGCAAATCAAAACTGCAATAAGGTACCACCTCACAGCGGTCAGATTGTCCATCATTAAAAAGTCTACAAATAACAAATGCTGGAGAACGTGTGGAGAAAACAGAACCTTCCTACATTGTTGGTAGGAATGTAAATTGGTGCATCCACTTTGGAACACAGTATGGAGGTTCCTCAAAAAACTAAAAATAAAGTTGCCATATGATCCAGCAATTCCACTCCTGGGCATATATCCAGACAAAACTATAATTCAAAAGATACATGCATCCCTATATTCAGAGCAGTGCTATTTACAATAGCCAAGACATGGAAACAACCTAAATGTCCATCGACAGATGAACGGACAAAGAAGATGTGGTACATATAAACAAGGGAATACTACTCAGCCAGAAAAAAGAAGGAAATAATGCCATTTGCAGCAACACGGATGGACCTAGAGATTATCATACTAAGTGAAGTAAGTCAGAAACAGAAAGACAAATACTATATGATATCACTTATATGTGGAATCTAAAATATCACACAAGTCAACATATCTACAAAAGATTATATATATATAGGATGGATAAGAAAAAGGTCCTACTGTATAGCACAGGGAACTATATTCAATATCCTGTGATAAACCATAATGGAAAACAATATGGAAAAGAATATATACGTATATATAACTGCGTCACTTTGCTATACGGCAGAAATTAACAAAACATTGTAAATCAACTATTCTTCAATAAAATTTTTAAAAAAATAAAAAAAAACAGGAATAGGGGACAAGGCGCTATGCCTATTTACATACACTGGTTACTCTATGCACATTAAAGGAATGGAGAACGCGTAAAAAAAATGACACAACGGGCTTCCCTGGTGGCGCAGTGGTTGAGAGTCCGTCTGCCGATGCAAGGGACACGGGTTCGTGCCCCAGTCTGGGAAGATCCCACTTGCCGTGGAGCGGCTAGGCCCATGAGCCATGGCTGCTGGGCCTGCGCGTCCGGAGCCTGTGCTCCGCAACGGGAGAGGCCACAACAGTGAGAGGCCTGCGTACCGCAAAAAAAAAAAAAAAAAAAAAGACACAACTGAATGTATTTAGGAAACAGAAACAGACTTTCAGACATAGAGAACAGACTTGTGGTTGCCAAGGGGGAGAGGGTTGGGGGGAGGGATGGATGGGAGACTGGGATTAGGGGAGGCCAACTATTATACATAGAATAGATAAACGACAAGGTCCTACTGTATAGCAAAGGGAACTATATTCAATATCTGTGATAAATAATAATGGAAAACAATATGAAAAAGAATGTGAATATGTGTAACTAAACCACCCTGCTGTACAGCAGAAATTAACACAACATTGTAAATCAACTATACTTCAATAAGATAAACATAAAAAAAACCAGTATAGTCTTTCAGAAAGGGTTCACTGGCAAAGTAGTCCTATCTTTCTCCCTTGCCAGCTTTGTATTGCCTCACAATTTACCTAAATTTATAGACCTCAGTTAAGTCATAAAAAAGATTTTAAAAATATTACCTAGTATACTAATAAGTGAATTTATGTATTTTATAACCCTATCTCTAACAAAGATAAAATGCAAAACCATAAAAATGACCAATAGTCCCCTCTTACTAATATAATTGAATGAAGCTTCTTTCTAATTAAGTTTAGCTCCACAACACTGTTTTTCCCTTCAGGAAAATGATTATGAACACCAATGATAAAATAAACTGCCTGAAAGCATTCAATAAAGGAAAATGTCTTGCTATCTTGAATAGCAATCAAATCCTCTAACACAAGTGAAAAGGCTATAAGAAGTCCTCTCAAGCACACTGTTACTATTATACACCACAGTCGTACAGGGTTTGTAATCATTTTTTTTTAATTGAAGTATAGTTGCTTTACAATTATGTGTTAACTTCTGCTGTACAGCAAAGTGATTCAGTTACACACATAGATATTCCTTTTAGTATTTTTTCTATTATAGTTTATTAAAGGATACTGAATACAGTTCTCTGTGCTATACACTGGGACCTTGTTGTTTGTCTATAATCATTCTGAATAGAATAATTTTAATCACATACAATAAAATAAAGATATTGAGGGATCATACTGAGCTAAAAGTAATAGGAAACATGCATAGCCATCCTGGCAGAAGGAAGGTGCTTATTCTCACATGGAAACAATGGGTCACCAATGCCCCTGTGCAATGCAGCAGAGAAAAAACTCCCATGTCATTCTTTTTGGCGGCACCATTGTGAATGTCGTGGTGAGTCAGGAACACATACTTACTAGTATTATTAACAACATAAAATGTTTCCTACACATATTAGACACTATAAAGATATAATCCAGAGAGGAGTGGAATCAGAGACTATTCCCAACCATAAAATACTGAAATAACTTTCAAAGTGGACACAAGAGGCCTTACAGAAAAAATTCAAACTCTGATGGATCTTTGATGTGGAAGCTGTGAAGATATCAGGGGAGCCTACATGTCTATAAAAATGGAAATCAAACATTTTTTGGTGGTGTTGAGAACACTCTTGACTACAAGGACAGAGAATCTGGAAAATAAGCTGGGAGATGGTGTCCTTGAAGCTCCTACGTATCTGCCTCTCTCCCAGTGTGGGGACTCCACTATCTGAAGAATGTCTTCTCTGCATCTGCTTTAAAATCGCACACAGGTGAGCTGTTGGTGAATGCTAACATGGAACCACAAAAGGGATAGATTCTGGAAAGTCTAGGTCCTAATATGACTCACAGGCAAGATATCTCCGACTCCAGATTCTCTGTATTATCACAAGTCTCACAGTCTATTCAACAAATACCAGTCAGAAGGAAACACAAAAAGGAAATAGGAAAAATCATAATTTACATTAACAGTATACTCTTTGACACACTAGTCATACATAAAATTTATTCCAAGTGTTTAACAGAATGGAAAATGGGAAAAGGCTCCTATACGCACCACCACCAAAAAGGATCTTTCTCAGTAAAAAGGATACAATATATAAAATAGATTATATACCTAGGAACTGCCACGCAAAACTACTAGGAAATCCCAACAAATACCAAACTGCCATTTTTCAATGGTCCATTAACAGAGAATGAATAGAACATTATAAAAATTTAAGTCTCGGGCTTCCCTCGTGGTGCAGTGGTTGAGAGTCCACCTGCCGATGCAGGGGATATGGGTTCGTGCCCCGGTCCGGGAAGATCCCACATGCCGTGGAGCGGCTGGGCCCGTGAGCCATGGCTGCTGAGCCTGCGCGTCCGGGGCCTGTGCTCTGCAACGGGAGAGGCCACAACAGTGAGAGGCCCACGTACCACAAAAAAAAAAAAAAAATTTAAGTCTCATTGCATACTAGAAATACACTTAAATTCATCCATGAATCCAACAGGCTTCAGAAGTAAATAGAACAAAATAACTATCCAATTAAAGGAAAAATCACTACCTTTAAATGTTATGTACTATTGTTGAAAGACGAATTACAGAATGAATTCACATTAATATTCATTTGTGAAATTAGTAGAAATCCACCATTGAAGGATACACTTGAAGGAAGATCCTGAGTAAACACAACATATTTATAAATTTTTTTCTTTTTTTTGGCTGCATTAGGTCTTCGCTCTTGTACACGGGCTTTCTCTAGTTGTGGTGAGTGGGGGCTACTTTTAATTGCAGTGCATGGGCTTCTCATTGTGGTGGCTTCCTTTGTTGCGGAGAATGGGCTCTAGGTGCGTAGGCTTCAGTAGTTGTGGCACATGGGCTCAGTAGTTCTGGCTCATGGGCTCTAGAGAGCAGGCTCAGTAGTTGTGGCACACGGGCTTAGTTGCTCTGTGCCATGTGGGATCTTCCAGGACTAGGGCTCGAACCCATGTACCCTGTATTGGCAGGCAGATTCTTAACCACTGCACCACCAGGAAAGTCCTATAAATTTTTAAAACAACTCTTTCTGGACTTCACTGGCAGCCCAGTGGTTAAGACTCTGCACTTCCACTGCACAGGGCACAGGTTTGATCCCTGGTTGGGGAACTAAGATCCCCCACATGCTGCACAGCCTGGCAAAAAAATAATAATAAATAAATAAATAATTTAAAAACTTTTTCATATTGAAGGTTTTCTGGAACATTAGGCATAGATTACTTTCCATCAAGTTATCTCATGTTACTTACATTTATACTTCTTTTCCATGGGGGTTTTTACATGTAATGATATTGACCAATTGAAGTGTTTCCCAGGCTGTTTACAAACAAGATTTTATCTAGTAAATCCTTTTATGGTTTCATAAACTACAAAGATCAGAAAAGCTATTCCCACATTCGTCACATTTTATATGATTTCTGTCCAGTGTGCAGTCTCAGGTCTTTGAATGACTGAGAGGCAAATGAAGGATTTCTCACATTCCTGTCATTGATAGGGTTTCTGTCCAGTGTGAATTCTTTCATGCACTTGAACATATGCGGAAGTGAAGGTTTTCCCTTCATCTTTACATTCATAGGGTTTTTCTCAAGTATGGGTCCTTCGATGTATTTTCAAAACAGCTAGATATCTATAACTTTTACCACATTGTTCGCATTGATATGGTTTCTCTCCAGTGTGACTCCTTTCATGTGTTTTAAGAGAACTGGGATTAATGAATACTCTCTCACATTCTTTACATTTATAAGGTCCATCTCCAGTGTGTGTTATCATGTGTTTCTGAAGGGTTATTTTCCATGTGAAGGCTTTCCCACATTCCTTACATTCATAGGGTTTTTCTCCAGTGTGGATTCTTTCATGATTTCGAAGAGACCGGGAAGTATTCAATACTTTAGAACATGTTTTACACACATACGGTGTCTCTCCTGTGTGATGTCTTTTGTGTAGCTGTAAGGAACTGAAATGATTGAAGGCTTTACCACACTGCTTACATTCATAGAGTTTCTCTCCCCTGTGAATTCTTTCATGTATTTGAATAGTTTCAGGACTTTTAAAGGCTTTCCCACATTGTTTACATTGATAGGGTTTCTCTCCGTTGTGACTGCTTTCATGCATTCGAAGACAACTGGGATAAATGAATGCTTTCTCACATTTCTGACATTTATAAGGTAAATCCCCAGTGTGAGTTACCATGTGTTTTCGAAAAGTTGTTTCCCACATGAAGGCTTTCCCACATTCCTTACATTCATAGGGTTTCTCTCCTGTGTGAGTTCTTTTGTGTAGTCGGAAGGATTTTTGATATCGAAAGACTTTTCCACATTGTTCACATTCATAGGGCTTCTCTCCAGTGTGACTCCTTTCATGTGTTCTAAGAGAACTAGGAGAAATGAATGCTTTCCCACATTCTTTACATTTATATACTTTCTCATGGTACTTTTGATACTCTCTTGGTTTGTTTTCAATGTGACATTTCATGTGTCTATTAAAGGATGAATGATGCAGGAAGACCTTTGCACATGCACTGCATTCCCATGGTTTTAAACCAGGAGTTTTCTTCTTCAGATTGAGAGTTGGAATAAGGGTGAAGTTTTCTCCACAGAAACTACTGCCTTTACTTTCAGAGAGTCTCTCTACCATAGGACTTCTGTAAACAATGAGAATAAGATTATTAATGATTTCTTTATTAAGAAATCATTTATTTTTTGTATTTATTAAGATTTATAGGAACAGTGAGGTTTTCTATCTTGTGTGAATTATTAGAAGTTGAATAAACAGAATGCTCTGCAACAGGACTTCACCTCTTCTATTAAAAAGTGATATTCAAATATAGGGTTTATTGACTTCACATGAACTATACTGGAAACACAGAACATTTATATCACATTTAAGAAAATACTTTTTTGGAGACATTTTCTGAGAATAACTAAGTTTGAAGACTGGGCTATTTGTTTTTGTTGGCTTCTTTAAAAATTTCAGAATATACCATGATTCTCACAGGACAATGCTTTGAATTGCGGGTGTGACTCACCTTAATTTTCTCCCCTGGTTTTTGTACTGATCTTCAATGTCATGATCTTCCTGTTTCGTTTCTGAAATGCAGAAACAGAAAAATGATCCCAAAGTATTAGAAATGATAGAAAAATTATTGGATTTTAGGCCCATGATGAGCTCTGACTATGTCTAGTTTCCTTTCTTTCTTCTTCTCTTTTTTTTGGGGGGGTGGGTGCTGTGCAGTATGGCCTGCAGGATCTTAGTTTCCCGACTAGGGACTGAAATGAGGCCACAGCAGTGGTGAAAGTGCCGAGTCCTAACCACTGCACTGCTGGGGATTTCCCTTGGATCCCCACGCCCCCTAGTTTCTTTACCAAAGTTTTCCCTTTCCACATTCCACATCTTTGAACAATATCAACAGGTAAGAAACACTTGTTCTCTAATTGACAAAGGGAGGGAATTTTTCATTCTTACCTACTGAGGCCAGGTTCTGGAAGTTTTCCCGCATCACATCTCTGTAGAGTTTCCTCTGTGAGGAATCCAGTAAAACCCACTCCTCCAGGGTGAAGTTCACAGCCACATCCTCAAAGGCCAATGAGTCCTAAAACATCCAAAATAGGGGCACACTGAGATGCATGAGACTGATAGAACTAGACACCCACACTCGATTTACAGGAAGGTTACATACAATTCTGTTGTTTACAAATAGTTATTCTACGACTTGATCATGAGAAACTTATTCTCCACACTTCCTCAATAATTTAACAGCATCATGAACAAATGGAAATTATTTACACATAACTTCTGTGGCCACAGTATCACTTATATCACAATAACGGCAGAGCCCAGAGAATGAGAAATACTTTACAAATGAAAGAAACATCATTTTAAGAACAACGATTTCTGCTGAAAAAATTCTTTCGTCTTCTTCTTATGATCCACAAGTTACAGTACTCCATGAGGCAGAGGATCAAGATTGCATGAGGTTTTAATAAATAGACACACAGTGAAGAACTGGAAGCTTTTTTCTAATCCTATCACCTAACATCAGAGGCCAGGTGACCTGTAGAAATCAAACTTTTAACAAAGCCCAGCTGGCCACACTGTCCCAAAGTCCTCCAGGCCTTTAGAAGAAATCACAATCACACACAGTTGCCTGAATATAAATATTCTTCTGCAGATGCACTGCCTTTAAGTTGTATAATGATTAGCACAGACTCTGTTTTTCCTTCCTCTCTACATATAATTTGATGCAGGTAGAAAGTTACTTCAACTTAGAGCTCAGACATGGGGAAGAAGCATTAATATGTTAGACCACAAAATCCCTATACTCAGGTGCCTCAAGGCGCTTCCAGCCAAATTTTAGAACACACAGTGCAATTACATGCCCAAAAAACTCTTTCTCTTCACACCATAACAGTATACTCTGGGTCTTACTGCCCTCAAGGAACATGTTAAGAGCTACAGATTACAAGGGAGTTCACCAAAGTCCATAACACTTTGATGGTGAATTTTCCCATGATTATAAAATATGTAAGGGTTTCATCATTGGCTTCCTCCAAAAGAACATAAAGTCTCCATCCTGCTATTTCAGGAACAGGAGTTTTCCAAGCATCCACTATTCCTACTGCTAAGTGAAAATCTAGTCTGGGATTTATGAAATTAGAAGTTGTGATTCTCCATCTCACAAGAAGAGAATGAAAAAGCTTGAAATAAACAAGTCCTCCCAGAGCCATGAGAGCACTGACTTCAAAGGGTAAACTGATGTCCTAAAACTGGGAAAGAGAAAAGAAAGACGTTTTTTAAATATGCCCCAAATATTCTGTTCTTAAGGCTGGTACCCAAAAATACTGTTTCACTGTAGTCTAACACAAAGACAAAAAGGATCACAAAAGATAGAACACAGTATCCATGAACTTTGGCATGACCTTCTTTAACAGAAGATTTAAGATACATATAATGAAAATAACTGAAGGAAAAGAGAGACAGAAATAAGTAACGACCACTGAGATGTTCCTAATATTAATGATAGACAACACCCATAGATCCATGAGGCCCAGTGAACAATAAAAATGAAAACACCTAAAATGGAGACCAAAGTATATTATATTTAAAGTAGAGAGAAAAACAAAGGCAAAGAGAATATATTGTAAGAAGCCAGAGGTATACTTTAGGTATAGAGAAATAAAGATTAGAATCAAACTAGACTTCTTTTCAGAAAAAAAAATAATAATTATATATATACGTATATATGAAAGAACTAAGTGGATTGAAATATTTAAAGTTTTGAAATTAAAAAAAAAACAGTGTCCTAGAATTCTGTTAGGAAGCACAATTATCCTTAAAAAATAGGAAAAAATAAGGCCATTTTGAGACAAAAATTGATGGAACTTGTCCTTAGTATGCCAACTTTGAAAGACATTAAAATTCATCAGAAAGAATGTAAATTATGTAGGGGAATTAAAAGAGGAATAAATAAAGGTAAACATCTTTTATATTTCTTTTATAATAGATGACACTTTGTCTAAAATCATATTAGCAAGAATGACATTGATAATGATAAACTGTGGATAAGTGAAATAAATGACAGCCATATCAATAGGGACAGAGGAGGAGAAATGGGAATAGTGTGGTATGAGGTACCTGAACAACCACTGAAGAGGTACTGTGTTAAGTTGCAGACTGATGTGGGTTAGTTCTAAATGTATACTGAAAACTCAAGGGCAACCACTAAAAAAGTTCTTTACAAAGGTATAGGTTAAGAATGGAAAAAAGGAAGAATCAGACAAAATGCTCAATTAAATCCAGAGAAGGTAGAAAAAAGAGAAAAGACAAATGAAAAAATAAGGGCAACAAATAGAAAGAGTAAAAAGTGTTAGATATTAATCCAACCGTATTAGTCACCATCTCAATCAACAATGGTCTCAATACAAATGAAAGAAAATTACAATAATATCAGATTTACTTATTCATTTTTACTGAAGTATAGATGATTTATAAAGTTGTGTTAGGTTCTGGTGTACAGAAAAGTGGTTCAGATATATATATATATTCTTTTTCATATTCTTTTCCATTTAGGTTTTCTACAGGATTTTACAGTACCCTGTGCTATACAATAGGACCTCATTGTTTATCTATTTTATATATAATAACTTGTTTCTGCTAATTCCAAACTCCTAATTTATCTCCCCCCACCCCCTTTCCCCTTTGGCAACCATAACTTTCATTTTGATGTCTGTAAGTCTGTTTTTGTTTTGAAAATAAGTTCACTTGTGACATATTTTAGATACCACATATAAGTGATATCATATGGTATTTCTCTTTCTCCATCTGACTTACTTCATGTAGTATGATAATCTGTATGTCTATCCATGTTGCTGCAAATGGCATTATTTCACCTTTAATGGCTGAGTAGTATTCCACTGAATATATATACTACATCTTCTTTATCCATTCATCTGCCAATGGACATGTAAGTTGTTTCCACATCTTGGTTGTTGTAAATAGTGCTGTTATGAACATTTGGGTGCCTGTATCATTTCGAATTAGAGTTTTCTCTAGATATATACCCAGGACTGGGACTGCTGGATGATATGGCAACTGTAGTGTTTTGGGGAACCTCCATACTGTTTTCCAAAGTAGATGCACCAATCTACATTCCTTCCAACAGTATAAAAGGGTTCCATTTTCTCCACACCCTCTCCAACATCTGTTATTTGCAGACTTTTTTTTTTTTGCGGTACGCGGGCCTCTCACTGTTGTGGCCTCTCCCATTGCGGAGCACAGGCTCCGGACGCGCAGGCTCAGCGGCCATGGCTCACGGGCCCAGCCGCTCCACGGCATATGGGATCCTCCCGGACCGGGGCACGAACCCGTATCCCCTGCATCGGCAGGTGGACTCTCAACCACTGCGCCACCAGGGAGGCCCTATTTGCAGACTTTTAATGATGGCCAGTCTGACCAATGTGAGGTGGGTACCTCACTGCAGTTTTGATTTGCATTTCTCTAACAATTAGCAATGTTGAACATCTTTTCATGTGCCTATTGGCCATACGTATGTCTTCTTTGGAGATATGTCTATTTAGGTCTTCTGCCCATTTTTTATTGGGTTGTCTGTTTTTTGTTATTGGATAGTATGCACTGTTTGTATATTTTAGAAATTAAGCCCCTGTTGGTCACATCATTGACAAATATTTTCTCCTAGTACGTAGGTTGTGTTTTTATTTTGTTTACGGTTTCCTTTGCTGTGCAAAAGCTTATACGTTGATTGGGACCCGTCTGTTTATTTTTACTTTTATTTCTATTGCCTTGGGAGACCGACCTGAGAAAACATTGGTATAATTTATATCAGAGAATGTTTTGTCTATGTTCTCTTCTATGAATTTTATGATGTTATGTCTTACATTTAAGTCTTTAAGCCATTTCAAGTATATTTTTGTATATGGTGTGAGGGTGTGTTCTAACTTCATTGATTTACATGAGGCAGTCCAACTTTCCCAACACCACTTGCTGAAGAGACTGGCTTTTCCCCATTGTATATTCTTGTCTCCTTTGTCAAAGATTAATTGACCATTGGTGTGTGGGTCTATTTCTGGCCTCTCTATTCTGTTCCATTGATTCTATATTTCTGCTTTTGTGGCAGTATCACACTGTTTTGACAACTCTAACTTTGTATTATTGTCTGAAATCTGGGAGGGTTATGCCTTTAGCTTTTTTCTTTTTCCTCAGAATTGCTTTGGCAATTCTGGGTCTTTTACAGTTCCATATACCTTTTAGGATTATTTGTTCTAGTTCTGTGAAAAATGTCATGAGTAATTTGAAAGGGATCACATTAAATCTGTAGATTGCTTTGGGTACTATGGCCATTTTAACAAAAATAATTCCTCCAATCCAAGAGTATGGGTTAGCTTTCTATTTTTTTTAAAATAAACTTATTTGTTTATTTATTTATTTATTTATGTTTGGCTGTGTTGGGTCTTTTTTTTTTTTTTTTTTTTTATATTATACAATTTAACACTTTATTTATTTATTTATTTTTAATTTTTTAATTAGTTTCTGCTTTATAACAAAGTGAATCAGTCATACATATACATCTGTTCCCACATCCCTTCCCTCATGCATCTCCCTCCCTCCCATCCTCCCCATCCCACCCCTCCAGGCGGTCACAAAGCACCGAGCTGATCTCCCTGTGCTCTGTGGCTGCTTCCCACTATCTATCTACCTTACGTTTGGTAGTGTATATATGTCCATGCCTCTCTTTCGCTTTGTCACAGCTTACCCTTCCCCCTCCCCATATCCTCAAGTCCATTCTCAAGTAGGTCTGTGTCTTTATTCCCGTTTTGCCCCTAGGTCCTTCATGACTTTTTTTTTTTTTTTTAAATTCCGTATATATGTGTTAGCATACGGTATTTGTCTTTCTCTTTCTGACTTACTTCACTCTGTATGACAGACTCTAGGTCTATCCACCTCATTACAAATAGCTCAGTTTCGTTTCTTTTTATGGCTGAGTAATATTCCATTGTATATATGTGCCACATCTTCTTTATCCATTCATCTGATGATGGACACTTAGGTTGTTTCCAGCTCCGGGCTATTGTGAATAGAGCTGCAATGAACATTTTGGTACATGTCTCTTTTGGAATTATGGTTTTCTCAGGGTATATGCCTAGTAGTGGGATTGCTGGGTCATATGGTAGTTCTATTTTTAGTTTTTTAAGGAACCTCCATACTGTTCTCCATAGTGGCTGTACCAATTCACATTCCCACCAGCAGTGCAAGAGTGTTCCCTTTTTTCCACACCCTCTCCAGCATTTATTGTTTCTAGATTTCTTGATGATGGCCATTCTGACTGGTGTGAGATGATATCTCATTGTAGTTTTGATTTGCATTTCTCTAATGATTAATGATGTTGAGCATTCTTTCATGTGTTTGTTGGCAGTCTGTATATCTTCTTTGGAGAAATGCCTATTTAAGTCTTCTGCCCATTTTTGGATTGGGGTGTTTGTTTTTTTGCTATTGAGCTGCATGAGCTGTTTATAAATTTTGGAGATTAATCCTTTGTCAGTTGCTTCATTTGCAAATATTTTCTCCCATTCTGAGGGTTGTCTTTTGGTCTTGTTTATGGTTTCCTTTGCTGTGCAAAAGCTTTGAAGTTTCATTAGGTCCCATTTGTTTATCTTTGTTTTTATTTCCATTTCTCTAGGAGGTGGGTCCAAAAGGATCTTGCTGTGATTTATGTCATAGAGTGTTCTACCTATGTTTTCCTCTAAGAGTTTGATAGCTTCTGGCCTTACATTTAAGTCTTTAATCCATTTTGAGCTTATTTTTGTGTATGGTGTTAGGGAATGATCTAATCTCAAACTTTTACATGTTCCTGTCCAGTTTTCCCAGCACCACTTATTGAAGAGGCTGTCCTTTCTCCACTGTACATTCCTGCCTCCTTTATCAAAGATAAGTTGGCCATATGTGCGTGGGTTTATCTCTGGGCTTTCTATCCTGATCCACTGATCCATCTTTCTGTTTTTATGCCAGTACCACACTGTCTTGATTACTGTAGCTTTGTAGTATAGTCTGAAGTCAGGGAGCCTGATTCCTCCAGCTCCGTTTTTCGTTCTCAAGATTGCTTTGGCTATTCGGGGTCTTTTGTTTTTCCAAACAAATTTTGAAATTTTTTGTTCTAGTTCTGTGAAAAATGCCAGTGGTAGTTTGATAGGGATTGCATTGAATCTGTAGATTGCTTTGGGTAGTAGAGTCATTTTCACAATATTGATTCTTCCAATCCAGGAGCATGGTATATCTCTCCATCTATTTGTATCATCTTTAATTTCTTTCATCAGTGTCTTATAATTTTCTGCATACAGGTCTTTTGTCTCCTTAGGTAGGTTTATTCCTAGATATTTTATTCTTTTTGTTGCAATGGTAAATGGGAGTGTTTTCTTGATTTCATTTTCAGATTTTTCATCATTAGTGTACAGGAATGCCAGAGATTTCTGTACATTAATTTTGTATCCTGCTACTTTACCAAATCCATTGATTAGTTCTAGTAGTTTTTCGGTAGCATCTTTAGGATTCTCTATGTATAGTATCATGTCATCTGCAAACAGTGACAGCTTTACTTCTTCTTTTCCAATTTGGATTCCTTTTATTTCCTTTTCTTCTCTGATTGCTGTGGCTAAAACTTCCAAAACTATGTTGAATAAGAGTGGTGAGAGTGGGCAGCCTTGTCTTGTTCCTGATCTTAGTGGAAATGGTTTCAGTTTTTCACCATTGAGGACAATGTTGGCTGTGGGTTTGTCATATATGGCCTTTATGATGTTGAGGAAAGTTCCCTCTATGCCTACTTTCTGCAGGGTTTTTATCATAAATGGGTGTTGAATTTTGTCAAAAGCTTTCTCTGCATCTATTGAGATGATCATATGGTTTTTCTCCTTCAACTTGTTAATATGGTGTATCACATTGATTGATTTGCGTATATTGAAGAATCCTTGCATTCCTGGAATAAACCCCACTTGATCATGGTGTATGATGCTTTTAATGTGCTGTTGGATTCTGTTTGCTAGTATTTTGTTGAGGATTTTTGCATCTATGTTCATCAGTGATATTGGCCTGTAGTTTTCTTTCTTTGTGACATCCTTGCCTGGTTTTGGTATCAAGGTGATGGTGGCCTCGTAGAATGACTTTGGGAGTGTTCCTTCCTCTGATATTGTTTGGAAGAGTTTGAGAAGGATGGGTGTTAGCTCTTCTCTAAATGTTTGATAGAATTCGCCTGTGAAGCCATCTGGTCCTGGGCTTTTGTTTGATGGAAGATTTTTAATCACAGTTTCAATTTCAGTGCTTGTGATTGGTCTATTCATATTTTCTATTTCTTCCTGAGTCAGTCTTGACAGGTTGTGCATTTCTAAGAATTTGTCCATCTCTTCCAGGTTGTCCATTTTATGGGCATAGAGTTGCTTGTAGTAATCTCTCATGATCTTTTGTATTTCTGCAGTGTCAGTTGTTACTTCTCCTTTTTCATTTCTAATTCTATTGATTTGAGTCTTCTCCCTTCTTTTCTTGATGAGTCTGGCTAATGGTTTATCAATTTTGTTTATCTTCTCAAAGAACCAGCTTTTAGTTTTATTGATCTTTGCTATCGTTTCCTTCATTTCTTTTTCATTTATTTCTGATCTGATTTTTATGATTTCTTTCCTTCTGCTAACTTTGGGGTGTTTTTGTTCTTCTTTCTCTAATTGCTTTAGGTGCAAGGTTAGGTTGTTTATTCGAGATGTTTCCTGTTTCTTAAGGTGGGATTGTATTGCTATAAACTTCCCTCTTAGAACTGCTTTTGCTGCGTCCCATAGGTTTTGGGTCGTCGTGTCTCCATTGTCATTTGTTTCTAGGTATTTTTTAATTTCCTCTTTGATTTCTTCAGTGATCACTTCGTTATTAAGTAGTGTATTGTTTAGCCTCCATGTGTTTGTATTTTTTACAGCTCTTTTTCTGTAATTGATACCTAGTCTCATAGCATTGTGGTCAGAAAAGACACTTGATACAATTTCAATTTTCTTAAATTTACCAAGGCTTGATTTGTGACCCAAGATATGATCTATCCTGGAGAATGTTCCATGAGCACTTGAGAAAAATGTGTATTCTGTTGTTTTTGGATGGAATGTCCTATAAATATCAATTAAGTCCATCTTGTTTAATGTATCATTTAAAGCTTGTGTTTCCTTATTTATTTTCATTTTGGAAGATCTGTCCATTGGTGAAAGTGGGGTGTTAAAGTCCCCTACTATGATTGTGTTACTGTCGATTTCTCCTTTTATGGCTGTTAGTATTTGCCTTATGTATTGAGGTGCTCCTATGTTGGGTGCATAAATATTTACAATTGTTATATCTTCTTCTTGGATCGATCCCTTGATCATTATGTAGTGTCCTTCTTTGTCTCTTCTAGTAGTCTTTATTTTAAAGTCTATTTTGTCTGATATGAGAATTGCTACTCCAGCTTTCTTTTGGTTTCCATTTGCATGGAATATCTTTTTCCATCCCCTTACTTTCAGTCTGTATGTGTCTCTAGGTCTGAAGTGGGTCTCTTGTAGACAGCATATATATGGGTCTTGTTTTTGTATCCATTCAGCCAATCTGTGTCTTTTGGTGGGAGCATTTAGTCCATTTACATTTAAGGTAATTATTGATATGTATGTTCCTATTCCCATTTTCTTAATTGTTTTGGGTTCGTTATTGTAGGTCTTTTCCTTCTGTTGTGTTTCTTGCCTAGAGAAGTTCCTTTAGCATTTGTTGTAAAGCTGGTTTGGTGGTGCTGAATTCTCTCAGCTTTTGCTTGTCTGTAAACGTTTTAATTTCTCCATCAAATCTGAATGAGATCCTTGCTGGGTAGAGTAATCTTGGTTGCAGGTTTTTCTCCTTCATCACTTTAATTATGTCCTGCCACTCCCTTCTGGCTTGTAGAGTTTCTGCTGAGAGATCAGCTGTTATCCTGATGGGGATTCCCTTGTGTGTTATTTGTTGTTTTTGCCTTGCTGCTTTTAATATGATTTCTTTGTGTTTAATTTTTGACAGTTTGATTAATATGTGTCTTGGCGTATTTCTCCTTGGATTTATTCTGTATGGGACTCTCTGTGCTTCCTGAACTTGATTAACTATTTCCTTTCCCATATTAGGGAAGTTTTCAACTATAATCTCTTCAAATATTTTCTCAGTCCCTTTCTTTTTCTCTTCTTCTTCTGGAACCCCTATAATTCGAATGTTGGTGCGTTTAATGTTGTCCCAGAGGTCTCTGAGACTGTCCTCTGTTCTTTTCATTCTTTTTTCTTTATTTTGCTCTGCAGCAGTTATTTCCACTATTTTATCTTCCACCTCACTTATCCGTTCTTCTGCCTCAGTTATTCTGCTATTGATCCCATCTAGAGTATTTTTTATTTCATGTATTGTGTTTTTAATCGATGCTTGATTCATCTTTAGTTCTTCTAGGTCCTTGTTAACTGTTTCTTGCATTTTGTCTATTCTATTTCCAAGATTTTGGATCTGGGAAATAGAATCTTGGATCATCTTTACCATCATTATTCTGAATTCTTTTTCAGGTAGACTGCCTATTACGTCTTCATTTGTTAGGTCTGGTGGGTTTTTATCTTGTTCCTTCTCCTGCTGTGTGTTTTTCTGTCTTCTCATTTTGCTTATGTTACTGTGTTTGGGGTCTCCTTTTTGCAGGCTGCAGGTTCGTAGTTCCCGTTGTTTTTGGTGTCTGTCCCCAGTGGCTAAGGTTGGTTTAGTGGGTTGTGTAGGCTTCCTGGTGGAAGGTAGTAGTGCCTGTGTTCTGGTGAATGAGGCTGGATCTTGTCTTTCTGGTGGGCAGGTCCACGTCTGGTGGTGTGTTTTGGGGTGTCTGCGGACTTTTTATGATTTTAGGCCACCTCTCTGCTAATGGGTGGCGTTGTGTTTCTGTCTTGCTAGTTGTTTGGCATAGGGTGTCCAGCACTGTAGCTTGCTGGTCGTTGAGTGAAGCTGGGTGCTGCTGTTGAGATGGAGATCTCTGGAAGATTTTCGCCGTTTGATATTATGTGGAGCTGGGAGGTCTCTTGTGGACCAGTGTCCTGAAGTTGGCTCTCCCACCTCAGAGGCACAGCACTGACTCCTGGCTCCTCAATTTGGGATGATTTGTTGTCTATTCATGTATTCCACAGATGCAGGGTACATCAAGTTGATTGTGGAGCTTTAATCCGCTGCTTCTGAGGCTGCTGGGAGAGGTTTCCCTTTCTCTTCTTTGTTCTCACAGCTCCTGGGTCTCAGCTTTGGATTTGGCCCCGCCTCTGCGTGTAGGTCGCCGGAGGGCGTCTGTTCTTTGCTCAGACAGGACAGGGTTAAAGGAGCAGCCTCTTCGGGGACTCTGGCTCACTCAGGCCGGGCGGGAGGGAGGGGCACGGAGTGCGGGGCGAGCCTGCAGCGGCAGAGTTCGGCGTGACGTTGCACCAGCCCGAGGCGCGCCGTGCGTTCTCCCAGGGAAGCCGCCCCTGGATCCCGGGACCCCGGCAGTGGCGGGCTGCACAGGCTCCCGGAAGGGCGGTGTGGACAGTGACCTGCGCTCGCACACAGGCTTCTTGGCGGCGGCAGCAGCGGCCCCAGCGTCCCACGCCCGCCACTGGGGTCCGCGCTTTCAGTCGCGACTCGCGCCCGTCTGTGGAGCCCCTCCAAGCAGCGCTCTTAATCCCCTCTCCTCGCGCACCAGGAAACCAAGAGGGAAGAAAAAGTCTCTTGCCTCTTCGGCAGCTCCAGAGTTTTCCCGGACTCCCTGCCGGCTAGCTGTGGCACATTAGCCCCCTTCAGGCTGAGTTCTCGCTGCCAGCCCCAGTCCTTTCCCTGCGCTCTGACCGAAGCCCGAGCCTCAGCTTCCAGCGCCGCCCGCCCTGGCGGGCGGGCAGACAAGCCTCTCGGGCGGGTGAGTGCCGCTCGGCACCGATCTTCTGTGCGGGAATCTCTCCGCTTTGCCCTACCCAGGTATGTGGGGAGTTTCTTGCCTTTTGTGAGGTCTGGGGTCTTCTGCTAGCATTCAGTAGGTGTTCTGTAGGAGTTGTTCCACGTGTAGCTGTATTTCTGGTGTTGTGTTGGGTCTTCATTGCTGCACTCAGGCTTTCTTTAGTTGTGTTGAGTGGGGGCTGCTCTTTGTCACAGTGTGCAGGCTTCTCAGTGCAGTTGCTTCTCTTGTTGCAGAGCACGGGCTCTAGGTGCACAGGCTCTAGAGTGCAGGCTCAGAAGTTGTGGCACATGGGCTAAGCTGCTCCATGGCATGTGGGATCTTCCCGGACCAGGGTTTGAACCCATGTCCCCTGCATTGGCAGGCGGATTCTTAACCATTGCGCCACCAGGGAAGCCCAGCTTTCCATTTTTTGATTCAGTTCAATTTCCTTTATCGATGTTTTATGGTGCTCAGCATATCTCTTTCACCTCCTTGGTCAGGTTTACTCCAAAGTATTTTATTTTTTTCAGTGCATACTGTGTTTTTTACTTTCCCTTTCTGATATTGTAATATGTGATTTTTAAAATTACAATTATACGTGGTCTACCAAAAACTCATTTTGAATATGAAGGCACTGGTAGATGACAAATAAAGCAATGGAGATAAATACACCATGCCAAAACTAACCAAAAGAATGCTGGTACTCGTATATGAACTTTAGAGAATGCAGATTTCAGACCAAGGAAAACTCAGGGGTAGAAAGGACTTTACATAATGACAAAAAGGTCCATTCTGCAAGAAGGCATAACAACCCTTCATGTGTACATACATAGCAACAAAGCGGCAAAATACATAAGGCAAGACATGAAGAATGCAGGAAGGAATACATAAATCCATTATTATAGTCATACATCAACACCCCCTTATCATAAGCTGTATATAACAGCAGGCAGAAAATCAGGAAAGACAGACTTGCTTTGAAGAGTACTATGAAATAACTAAATGTAATTGTAATCTAAAGAACAATTCATGCCACAAGAGCAGAATACACATTCTTCTAAAATTCATATGAAACATTCAACCAGACAGAACACTTTCTGGGACGTAAAGCATACCTTAACAAATCTGAAGGAAGAAAAATCATACAAACTATGCTCCTAGAACTAAAAGGCATTCATCTAGCAATCAATACAAGCAAGAGATTTGGAAAAACCCCTAACACAAAGAGATTCAACAACATATTTCTAAATAATACATGGGATCAAAGAAGAAGTCTGAAAAGAAATTAAGATTTGTTTTGAGCTAAATTGTGGCATGCAGCAAAAGCAGTGCCTACAGAGAAATTTATGCCATCATCAGCTGGGAAAAAACAAAGGTCTGCAAACAACAACACAAGCATCTACCTTAGGAAACAATAAAGAGAAGACCATATAATCACAAAATAAGCAAAATAAAATTATAAAAATCAGAAAGGAAATTAATGTAATTGTGGGTAATTGAAGTAGAAAAAAACTTTTAAGCTAGTTCTTTGACAAGATTAATAACACTGATAAACATCTAATCAATATGCCTATAAGGGAAGACAGAGGGTAAAAGGAAATATCAGAAAAGAACAAAGGGGGAAATGAAAATTTCAAAGGATTTGGTAAAATACAGCATCCATTTTTAATCACAAACAAGTAATAGAGGGAACTTCTACTTCCTGAAAAAGAACATATTCATGTATCCTGTAGGTAAATTCAAATATTTGGTCTCTAGGACATAATTATCTCTGTGAAACATCTTGAAGATTCTCTAACAACAGATAACTCTTGGAATTAAGAGGCCATATCCTGGGCTTCCCTGGTGGCGCAGTGGTTAAGAAGCTACCTGCCAATGCAGGGGACACAGGTTTGAGCCCAGGTCTGGGAAGATCCCACATGTCGTGGAGCAGCTAAGCCCGTGTGCCACAACTACTGAGCCAGCGTGCCACAACTACTGAAACCTGCATGTCTAGAGCCTGTGCTCCACAACAAGAGAAGTCACCACAATGAGAAGACTACGCACCACAATGAAGAGTAGCCCCCGCTCGCCACAACTAGGGAGAAGCCCATGCGCAGCAAAGAAAACCCAAAGCAGCCAAATCAATAAATAAAATAAATAAATTTATTTTAAAAAAAAGAAGACATATCTCAAGATTGAAAGATAATCGTTTTCCTGTAGACCCACACTGAACTTGGACAAAGAAGGAAAGGCAATTCAAATGAAAAGAAAATCTTTTAAACAAATAGTGCTGTAAATAATGGATATTCACAAACAAACACACACACAAACAAAGTAAATGTAAACATAGGACTTACACGTTTTACAAAAAAACCCTCAAAACACATCACAGATCTAAATGTAAAATGCAAAAGTAATAAACTCCTCGAAAATATCATAGAAGGAAATCTAGGTCACTTTGGGTTTGCTGATGAATTTTCAAATATAACAACAAACACAAGGTCTGTAAAAGAAAAAAAGGATAATTTCATTTCATTAAAATAAAAAATGTCTCCTCTCAGAAAGACAGTGTTAAGGGAATGAGAAGCCAAGTCACAGGATATGAAAAAATATTAATATTTGCAAAACACTTATGTGATAAATAACTGGTATACAAAATATCCAGGAAATACTAAAACTCATCAGTAAGAAGATAAATAATCCAATTGAAAATGGGCAAAAGATCTGAACAAACAGCTCCCCAAAAAAGATATATAGAAGGGAAACAGGAAATATGAAAACATGCTCAATGTCAAATGTCAGTGGGAAATTGCAAATAAAACGAGCTATCACTACACACCTATTTAATGACTAAAATGCAAAACACCAAATGGATGTGAAGGTAATCCTCATTCATTGCTGGGGGGAATGGAACTTGGTACCCCTACAAAGGAAGACAAGAGCTTTCTTTCAAAACAAAATATACTCTTAGTATGTATACTAAGACCCAGCAATCACACTCCTTGTTATTTGTCCAAATGAGATCAACTCTTATATTCACACAAAACTCATACACAAATACCTGTAGGGGCTTTATTCATAACTGGCATGAGTCAACAGGTAAGCAAGATATCTTGCAAGAGTAAAATAATCAGTGGTAAATCCATATGATGAAACAGTGTTCACTAATAAAAAGGAATAAAGTATCAAGCTATGAAAACACATGAAGCAAAGCTCAAAAGTATATTGCTACTGGAAAGAAGCCAATTTGGCAAAGCTATATATTGTATGATTCCAAGTATAGGAGGGTCTTCAAGTACTTCCCCTCCCAGGCTCAAAGGGGTCCTTAGCCTGAAGACACTGACCTCAGGCTCTGCTCCCAACTACAGGTGCTCTCCACCACCACTGATACTTTAAATACAAAAACCCTGTTTGAACAATTCAGCAAAATCACTCAAATCCAGTGTTTATGTGGAAATGAGAGAAGAAAATTATAAGCCACTTCTACTAGTTAACCAGGAAACCCCAAATATTTATTCCTTTTCAGAAAAAAATGTCAATCACTTCCAAGGCAATTTCATTTACTACATAATTAATCATGCTTGAATACTTCTCCTCTACAAGTCTAAATCTTGGAACTTCATTTGAAATCCACCACAAGTAAAGGAGAGGCCACAAAAGCTTAACCACACTCCCTCAGGGATTGAAAAAAAGCAAAAAATTCTTAACAAATGGAATGTAATACTGGAATTTTTTTTCCCCGGAAATTCACCTCTTACCTCTTTGGAAATATTTTATATGGCCTTTGAAGCTCTATTTTACACTATTGAAGAAAGAAACTTAAATAAGTGAGTAAATCTTTTGAAGGGAACTAACCTAGGGATGGGCAGGGTAGATCGTCCATAAAAGTTCAAAAAAAACCTCCACGAAAGGACTTCCTATAGGATATCTGTTCCCAGTAAAAAATCAGAAGAAAGGACTTCATACAACCTACTTCCAAGTGGTCATTGTCGGCTTCTGCTCATGTAAAATATCCACAGGCCACCCCCCACCCCTCCCAAAAAATACCATCCACGTCAATACAGAAATAGGATAAACAATTAAAATATTTGTTTGAAATGCACTGCGGAGACGAATAGATGATAGGTAATTTGAATCGGAGAGGCAAAATTGACTTTGGGATTGAGGGGAGCGATCTGGAAATTTAATGATTTATTGCCAGCCCTACAAAGAGCTCCTCTGGGGGGCTAAGGTCTTTGAAATTCTGCTTCCCAAACATCTGGAAAACTCAGAGAAAAAATGAAACCGTGTAAGTCAGATGGGACTTGAACCCACGTGCCGGGACTCGAACCCTGCCTAAACCCAGATTGGGACTTGAACCTATGGTCTTTTAATTAGAATCACTCACCTGGTGTTGGACTTACTGAGGCTCGGGTTCTTTGTGTCACAGCGCAGAAGGAATTCAGCAAGAGGCAAAGAGATAGGCAAGATGTAGATTAATGTAGGACGCTTGCAAGAGATGCAAGCAGGCAGGGGGGGCTCTGCCCTGAGGATTAAGTGGGCTATATTTTTATAGTCAAAGGAAAGTGGGGAAGGGGAAACAGACTGCCTTCTTCCTCATTCTTCGAGTAGACGTCAGGCTTAGGTCACTAGCTCCTCCTTCGTATGGCACAGGAGTGTCTGACCCTATGAGGTCAAACTAGGACTGTCACAGAGCTTATTCAAATCGGAAGAAGGGTGGTAACGTACACTAAAGTATGTTGAATCATCTCAGGTCTCCATATAATGAGGGTCTCCTACTTTGGAATGTCACCTTTCCCTTAAATTCCTGTCCTTGGTGTTAAGGATCATTATCTTGCTGAACTCGACCAGCAGAATGCAGGCCTCATTTTTTCTTTCACTTAATGACCTGGGGCATATCTCATGCTTTTATTTATGGCTTTATACTTAAGGAAGCCTGCTTGGTTCCACGACATTTCCGATAGCTTTCTTGAGCGATCAATAAGTTACAGTGGTCTCCCAAAGTTCCCTAGATTTCCCTCTCTATTTACAATCCCCTACTGGGACTGCTACAACTACCAGTGTAACTATCCTATTCTATCCCTATCAAAACGGGTGCCCCCTGGGGCAGAAAGGAAAGGCTGAGACCCCTCAGACCACAGCTAATCCCACGACCGAACCCTGGAAAACAAGTCCCGATTGTCACCTGAAGACCGTGCCTGAGGTCACCACACAATCTGGGGGGAGAAGAGGGGCTGCGGACGCAGAGCAGCCGGGTGAGGCTCCGGGGCCAAAGTTCCAGCAGCGAAGTGACCGGACAGGACGCCCGGGGTCCGAGCTGCCGGGCCAACCCCGCCACTGAGACACGGAAGAGACTGAGGTCCGAGCAGCGCCCCAGACCCCCGCGTATCCGCAGACTCCGGAGTTGACCGCGAGGTGACCGGGTCAAAAGATGGCCAGTTTCGGCCGGTTGCGACCAGTCACTTCGCAGCGTCCACAGCCCGGCTCAGCACACTCACCATTTCGAGGTTTCCTGGGTCTGAGTCCCTCCTAACGACTCCAAGGACTAGTGCAGAACACAGGGCAACAGAAGGTACGTGAGAATTAACAGGTTAGTGAACAGGGAAAGACACGCGACCCCCGCCGCTGTAGGAGAAGGTAAGACGTCCACGCCTGAGTGGGGGACCGCCCCGCCCATCTGCCTCAGCGGCCGCCTGGTTGGACAGATCTCAATACCCCGCCCCCTAGTGCCCGAATGACAACCTGTGGGATGGGACCTGTCCCCGCCTGGCACGTTTGCTTGGTAAAACAACATTTCCTGGCCTGGGATTGTCTCAGATGTCTTCCGCAGCTCCTCCTGCACTGGGATTCCTGATTCTGTTTCAAGATGCAGCACGTACAGATAAGAGGATGGCCCAGGCCAGTCCTGCCTGGAACAAGAGGGTCTTATGTCCTCCAGGGGTCAAGGGCTTGGTGTAAGGTAGTGTGGCCAGGCACGGAACTGTGCTTCTTGTTAAGAAACGCAGACACTTAAATGTGAATTCACCATCTGTAATAAAGGGGTTGACTCCATTTTCATCTTTCGTCCTTGACAGCGCTGGGCATTCCACCAATCCCTGCCCCATTCCCACTTATTAGGTACTTAGCTAAAGAATCCCAGAGCACTTGGCTCTGGTAGGAAATTTGAATCAGTCAGCCTAGCTGGGTGCCAGGACAAATCTCAGTTAAACCACAGGCTAGGATGTGTGTTCATTTACTTCTCAGGTGTACATTTTACACAGGTAGGAAATTTTATAAATAAATAAATTAATTGCTAATTTGTATTGGACTATAGCTGATCCACAATGCTGTAGTAGCCTCAGGTGCACAGCAAGGTGAATCAGCCACACATATACATACACCAACTCTTTTCTTAGATTCCCCTCCTATATGGGCCATGACAGAGTATTGAGTAGAGTTCCCTGCCTCTACCTCTACATCCTCTACCTCTGTCCTGCAAACAAGTTCATTTGCACCCCCTTTCTAGACTCCATATATAAGCAACATCACATGACATCCAACCTTCTCTGTCTGACCCACAGCACTCAGCACGACAACCTCCAAGTCCATCCATGTCGCTGCAAATGGCATTATTTTGTTCTTTTGTATGGCTGAGTAATATTCCACTGTATTTATGTACCATATCTTCTTTATCCATTCCTCTGTTGATGGACATTTAGGTTTCTTCCAAGTCCCGGCTATTATAAATGTAAATAATGCTGCAATGAACATTGGGGTGCATGTATCTTTTCGAATTATGGTTTTCTCTGGATATATGCCTAGGAGTGGAATTGCTGGGTCATATGGTAGTTCTATTTTTAGTTTTTAAGGAACTTCCATACTGTTCTCCATAGTGGCTGTATCAATTTACATTCTCACCAACAGTGTAGGGGGTGTTCCCTTTTATCCACACCCTCTCCAGCATTTACTGTTTGTAGATTTTTTGATGATGGGCATTCTGACCCCTGTGAGGTGATACCTCCTCGTAGTTTTAATTTGCATTTCTCTAATAATTAGTGATGTTGAGCATCTTTTCATGTGCTTTTTGGCCAACTGTATGTCTTCTTTGGAGAAATGCCTATTTAGATCTTCCTCCCATTTTTTGATTGAGTTTTTTTTTGATATTGAGCTGTACGTGCTGTTTGTATATTTGGGAGATTAATCCCTTGTCAGTTGCTTCATTTGCAAATCTTTTCACCCATTCTGAAGGTTATATTTTGTGTTTGTTTATGGTTTCCTTTGCTGTGCAGAACTTTTAAGTTTAACTAGATCCCATTTGTTTATTTTTGTTTTTATTTTCATTACTCTAGGAGGTGGACCAAAAGAGATCTTGCTGGGATTTATGTCAAAAAGTGTTCTGCCTATGAGTTTTATAGTATCCGGCCTTACCTTTAGGTCTTTCATCCATTTTGAGTTTGTTTTTATGTATGGTGCTAGGGAGTGTTCTATTTTCATTCTTTTAGATAATTTGGACAATTAATAATTTTGTGCTTCAAAGGAAACTATCTATATAGTGGAAATATCCTTTGGAATCCTTGTGTGATATTGCTTGGAATATAACATTGTATTGATGGTATGAAAAAAATGGCAGGGCTTCCCTGGTGGCGCAGTGGTTGAGAGTCCGCCTGCCGATGCAGGGGACGTAGGTTCTTGCCCCGGTCCGGGAAGATCCCACATGTCACGGAGCGGTTGGGCCCGTGGGTCATGGCCGCTGAGCCTGCGCGTCCTCCGCAGCGGGAGAGGCCACAGCGGTGAGAGGCCCGCGTACCGCAAAAAAAAAAAAAAAAAAAAAAAAAATGGCAATTCCTCAAAAAATTGCAAACTGAGTCACTATCTGATGTAGCAATCCTACTTCTGTCAATTGAAGTAGAATTGAAAGCAGTGACTCAAACAGATATGTCGAAACAGATATATATGTTCATTTCACATTATTCATAGTAGCCATAGGTGGAAGCAACTCAAGTGTCCATCAACAGTTGAATAAACAAAAAATATACGGTGCATACATACATCAGAGTATTATTTAGCTTTAAAAAGAAAGCAAATTTTACTCTTGCTACAACATAGATGAACCTTAGGACATTATGCTAGCTGAAATTAGCCTGACAAAAAAGGTCAAACACTGTATGATTCCATTGGTATGAGGTACCTACAGTAGCTAAATTCCTAGGGACAAAAAGTAGAATGGTTTTCTCCATTGTATATATGTACCACATCTTCTGTATCCATTCACCTGTCGATGGACTTTTAGGTTGCTTCCATGTCATGGCTATTGTAAACAGTACTGCAGTGACCATTGGGGTGCACATGTCCTTTCAAACCACGGTTTTCTCTGGATATATGCCCAGGAGTGCGATTGCTGGACCATATTGTAGCTATGTTTTTAGTTTTTTGTTTTTTTGTTTTTTTTTTGCGGTACGCGGGCCTCTCACTGTTGTGGCCTCTCCCGCCGCGGAGCACAGGCTCCGGACGCGCAGGCTCAGCGGCCATGGCTCACGGGCCCAGCCGCTCCGCGGCATGTGGGATCCTCCCGGACTGGGGCACGAACCCGTGTCCCCTGCATCGGCAGGCGGACTCTCAACCACTGCGCCACCAGGGAAGCCCTGTTCTTAGTTTTTTAAGGAACCTCCATACATACTGTTTTCCATAACGGGTACAGCAATTTACATTCCCACCAACAACCCCTTTTCTCCCCACCCTCTCCATCATTTATTGTTTTTTTGTTTTTGTTTGGTGTTTTCCTCTAATGATGGAATACTCTCAAAGGGGAGAGCTTAAAGCACCTTGTGAATTATTTATTTTATTTATTTATTTTTTCAAATTATTTTCCCATTTAGGTTGTTACATAATATTGAGCAGAGTTCCCTGTGCTATACAGTAGGTCCTTGTTGGTCATCCATTTTATTTATTTATTTTTCAAATATTTATTTATTTGTCTGTGCCTGGTCTTAGTTGTGGCATGCGGGATCTTCAGTTCTGGCATGCGGAATTTTTAGGTGCGGCATGTGAACTCTTAGTTGCAGCATGTGGGATCTAGTTCCCTGACTAGGGATCAAACCCAGGCTTCTTGCACTGGGAGTGTGGAGTCTTAGCCACTGGACCACCAGGGAAGTCCCTGGTTATCCATTTTAAATATAGTAGTGTGTACATGTAAATCCCAAACTCCCTAAGTATCCCTCCCCCTCTCCCCTCTGGTAACCATAAGTTTGTTGTCTAAGTTTGTGATTCTGTTTCTGTTTTGTAAATTAGTTCATTTGTATCTTTTTTTTTTTAGATTCCACATATAAGTGATATCATACGATATTTGTCTTCCTCTGACTTACTTCACTCAGTATGACATCTAGGTCCATCCATGTTGCTACAAATGGCATTATTTCATTCTTTTTACTGGCTGAGTAATATTCCATTGTATATATGTACCACTTCTTTTTATCCATTCATCTGTCACCCATAATTTATTGTCTGTAGACTTTCTGATGGTGGCCATTCTGACTGGTGTGAGGTGATATCTCACTGTAGTTTTTTTTTTTTTTTTTTTTTTTTTTTTGGCTGTATGTGGGCCTCTCACTGTTGTGGCCTCTCCCCTTGTGGAGCACAGGCTCCGGACGCCAGGCTCAGCGGCCATGGCTCACGGGCCCAGCCGCTCCACAGCATGTGGGATCTTCCCGAACCGGGGCACGAACCCGTGTCCCCTGCATCGGCAGGCGGACTCTCAACCACTGCGCCACCAGGGAAGCCCTCACTGTAGTTTTGATTTGCATTTCTCTAATAATTAGCGATGTTAAGCATTTTTTCACATGTCTCTTGGCCATCTGTATGTCTTCTTTGGAGAATTGTCTATTTAGGTCTTCTGCCCATTTTTTGATTAGGTTGTTTGTTTGTTTGTTTGTTTGTTTTTCTTTTTTTTGTGGTATGCGGGCCTCTCACTGTTGTGGCCTCTCCCGTTGCGGAGCACAGGCTCCGGACGCGCAGGCCCAGCGGCCACGGCTCACGGGCCCAGCCGCTCCGCGGCATATGGGATCCTCCCAGACCGGGGCACGAACCCGTATCCCCTGCATCGGCAGGCGGACTCTCAACCACTGCGCCACCAGGGAGGCCCTGTTTTTTTTAATATTGAGCTGCATGAGCTGTTTGTAGATTTTGGAGATTAATTCCTTTTCGGTCACATCATTTGCAAATATTTCCTCCTATTCTGTGGATTATCTTTTTGTTTTGTTTATGGTTTCTTTGCTGTGCAAAACTCTTTGCTTACTATAGCCCTCCCAACTTCCTTTCCCCTTCTTTAAAAGAATGCTCCTCTCCTTGCTGCAGAGGAACTTGTATGCCAAGGTTGCTGACCCCAAATTACAATTCTTTGCTAATCCTGGATAAACACATATTTTGCTGGAGAAATAATTGGCATCCTATTTGTTTATGTCAACATGGGTATAGAGTTTAGTTTTTTTTTTTTTTTTTTTTTTTTTTTTGCTGTACGCGGGCCTCTCACTGCTGTGGCCCCTCCCGTTGCGGAGCACAGGCTCCGGACACACAGGCTCCGCGGCCATGGCTCGCGGGCCCAGCCGCTCTGCGGCACGTGGGATCTTCCGGGACAGGGGCACGAACCCGCGTCCCCTGCATCGGCAGGCGGACCCTCAACCACTGCGCCACCAGGGAAGCCCTAGAGTTTAGTTTTGAAAGATGAAAATAGTTCTGCAGATTGGTTTCCCAATGTCAATGTATTTCGTACTACTGAACTATACACTTAAAATGGTGAAAATTTAAATTTTATGGTATGTGTATATTATCAAAATTAAAAGTAAACTTTTAAGGCAAGACAGTGAACACAACCCTTAGAATGGAAGAAAATTTTGCAAATCATATATTTAAAAAAGAACTTATACTGAAAATATCTAGAGACTTCTTATAAGTTAGTTATAAAAAGTCAATTAACTCAATATTAAATGTGACAAGCATCTGAAGTCACATTTTTCCAAGTAAAATATACAAATGATCAAGGGCATATGAAAAGATTCTGGCCATTATTAGTCATCAAGGAGATGCAAGTCAAAACCACAATGAGATTCCATGTCACAAAAACTAGGATGGCTAAAATCAAAAAGTGAGGTAATAAGTTTTATCCAGGATAGATGGAGAAATTTGAACTCTCATACAGGTTGGAATGAAGACAAAATAGCGAAGCCACTCTGGAAAAAGTTCTGGGAGTTCCTCAAATATTAAACCTAGAGTTATCATATGACCCATCAATCCCACTCCTAGATATGCCCAAGAATATGAAAATACATGTTTGGCCAAACTTATACATGAATTTTAGAGTAATGTGATTCATAGTAGCCAAAAGGTAGAAACATCTAAAGTTCCATTAACAGATGAATAGGTAAACAATGTGTTTTACCCAATCAATAAAATGTTATTCTGATGTAAAATGAAGGAAATATTGATTTATAATTTTCCCTTGAAAAAAATTATGCTGAGTCAATCAAAAGACCACATACTATAGATTTCTTTTCATATGAAAGACCAGGATGGAGAAAAAGAAAGCAGATTAGTGGTTTTCTAAGGCTGGGGATTGGAGGAGGAAGATGGGAAGATCAGCGGTGACAGCTAAAGAGTAGAAGAGTTTCTTTTTGAAGTGAGAAAATCTTCAAAAATTGACTGTGGTGATGAATGTATGTATCTACAAATATACTAAAAGCATGAAAATGTATACTTAATGGGTGCCTTCCACAGTATGTGCCATACATTTCAATAAAGTTGTTCAAATAAATCAATGCATGAAGTGTTTTGCAATGTAAGAGTTTTGCAATGCAGTCTCCTGGGAGTATAATAATTTCCAGGTTAATTAATATCCATCACTTCACTTAGCTATCTTTTTTTTTTTTTAATTTCGCTGTGCTGGGTCTTAGTTGCAGCATGTGGGATCTTCCATCTTCCTTGCAGCACGGGGGCTCTTTTAATTCCAGCATGCAAACTCTTAGTTGTGGCATGTGGTATCTCTTTCCCTGACCAGGGATGGAAGCCGGGCACCTGCGTTGGGAGTGCGGAGTTTTACCACTGGACCACCAGGGAATTCCCATTATCTTTATTTTTGTTTGTGTGGTCGGAATGCTTAAGATCCGCTCTCTTAGCAGGTATGGAGCGACTGGCAGGCCCAGCTGCTGCAACGAATGGCTTGGCTGCCGCCGCCTTCTCCGGCTCCGCCACAGGGGTCACAGTGGCCGCGGTGCTGTCCTCGAGTTTCCAGCATGAGGAGGTGGCCGGTGGAGAGAGGCATCATGTTTGAGGCAGAGACCCTGAGGCAGCCTCACAAGTGGCCTCGTTCATTGCTCTTAACAATGCCATCACCCTGTGGCAGTTCCTCCTTCAGCTCCTAAAGGAGCCTCAGAACGATCATATGATCTGCTGGACTTCTAATGACGGGGAGTTCAAGCATTTGCAGGCAGAAGAGGTGGCTCGGCTCTGAAGGATTCAAAAGAACAAGGCTAACATGAATTATGACAAACACAGCCGATCCCTCAGATACTATTATATGAAGAATATCATTGAAAACGTGAGGGGTCAGAAGTTTGTGTACAAGTTTGTCTCGCATCCAGAGATTTTGAACACGGTTCCTATGCCAGTGGGCAGGCTTGAGAGAGACTGAAGCTTTACGCATCAGTGAAGTCAGCAGCGAGAGATCCAAAGATGAGGAGAATGGAGGGAAAAAGAAGCCACCGCAGCCTCGTGCCAAGATCCCTAGCTGCAGTGACTACAGATACTCTGGCTTATATTCTTCATTTACCCTCAGATCTTTGAACCCCTCCAACAGGTTAGCTTTTCAAATCTATAAAGGTTGAGAATCCGCTGAGAAATTGGCAGAGAAAAAAAATCCCCTCAGGAGCCAACACCATCTGTTACCAAATTTGTAACATCTTCCAAAAAGCCACCAGTTGAACTTCTTGCTGCCACCAGTTCAACTGACCCAAGTATTTCTCCATCTTCCAAAGAAACTACCCAAACGCTGGAGACTTTGGCTTCCCCCAAACTGCCTTCGCTAGAAGCACCAACTTCTGCATCCAGTGCAACTGCCGCTTTTACCACCACACCTCCTATTTCGTCCATTTGCCCTTTTCAGGAACCTCCTAGAACACCTTCACGCCCACTGAGTTCCAACCCAGACATAGACCAGACATGGACGCAGACACGGAGCCTAAAGACCAGGATTCAGCTTTGCCAGAAAAAGACAAGTAATTCATCAAGGTCCAAGAAACCCAAAGGGTTAGAGCTAGCACCAACCATCATGATCACAGGCAGTGATCCAAGCCCACTGATTATTAAGCTAGCATTATTTTCACAGACACCCCTCTTGACTCTGAGTCCCTTGGTCTCCAGTATCCACTTTTGGAGTACTCTCAGCCCTGTTGCTCCCCTAAGTCCAGCCAGACTGCAAGGTACTAACACACTTTTCCAGTTTCCTTCTGTGCTGAACAGTCATGGGCTCTTCACTCTGTCTAGCCTGTATGGACCTTCCACCCCTGGCCCATTTTCCACAGATCTACAGAAAACAACCTATGCACTTGTGGAACGGGAGAAACAAGGAATAAAC
Source organism: Mesoplodon bidens (assembly GCF_964165515.1). Classification (NCBI taxonomy): domain Eukaryota; kingdom Metazoa; phylum Chordata; class Mammalia; order Artiodactyla; family Ziphiidae; genus Mesoplodon; species Mesoplodon bidens. Next base: position 141,835,223 of record NC_138160.1, read on the forward strand.
AGAGAGACATTGAACATGAATATATTTAAAGTGTGCGATTGATACTTCCACAATGATGATAATAGTCTATTGTGATTTCTGTCATTCCCCATTAAAATGCTTTTTTTAGGGTTCCCTCAAAAGAAAAGATCCTCTCTTCATAACTTTCAATTATACAATACAGTATAAGTGTATCAGATCATGTTTTAATCTTTAAATGCAGTTTTATTAGTTAGTTATACTTCAATAAACCTGAGGGGAGGCAGGAAGACTTTTAAGGTATTTTCCAATTTTCAGTACAACTTATTGTTTTTCTTCTATCAGTGGAAATGGGAATACAATTGCCTTGAATGCTGACATTTCAAGGTTTTCTAGGCACACAGGGAACACTGATCTAAAATAAATTTCCTTCCAGTGTAAAATGTACAGCTGAAAAGTTAATGCACACATCTCACAGCCTGTGGTTTGACTGAGATTTGTCCTGGCACCCAGCTAGGGCTGAGTGATTCTGACCTACCAGAGCCAAGCGCTCTGGGATTCTTTAGCTTAAGTACCTAAGGAGTGGGGATGGGGAGGGATGGGTGGAAGGCTCAGCGCTGTCAAGGCGCAAAGATGAAACTGGAGCCAGCCTCGTCATTACAAACGGTGAGTTCACATCTAAGTGTCTGCCTTTCTTAACAAGAAGCACAGTTCCATGCCAGGCAATCCCAGGCCAGGGGAAAGTTCTGTTTCAAACCTTAAGCGCCAGGCGGGGACAGATTCAATCCCAGCGGCGCTAAGTGATTCTGCTGAGTCAGGCTTCTTCTCGCAGGTTGTCACTCAGGTACGAGGGGGCGGGGTATTGGGAATCTGTCCAAGCGGGAGGCCGCTGAGGCAGGTGGGTGGGGCGATGCTCCGCACAGGCGTGGATGTCCTTTTTTTCTCCAATTGCGCCTAGACAGAACTTTTCCCTGGCCTCGGATTGCCTGTGATAAGAGGATGGCCCAGGCCAGTCCTGCCTGGAAGAAGAGGGTCTTATATCCTCCAGGGATCAAGGGCTTGGTGTAAGGCTGTGTGGCCAGGCATGAAACTGACCCACAGAATAGCTCTTAGTAGGGCTGGCGAGAACTCATGAAATTTCCAGAGCGCTCCCCGCCTTCCCAAAGTCAGTTTCCCCTCTCCGATTCACATCATCTATCAACTATTCGTCTCCCGTGGTGTATTTTAAACACACCCAGTATTTTAATTGTTTATCCTATTTGCGCAGAGTCGTGGATTGCATTGGGGAGCGGGGCGGTCTGTGGATGTTTTACACGAGCGGAAAGCCGAGAATAACCACTTGGAAGTACGTGTATGCAATCCCTTCTCCTCCCAATTTTTTCTTCTTGGAAGAGACATCCTATGGGAAATCATTTTGTGGAGGGTTTTTTTTTTTTCAAACTTTTCTGGACGAGCTAACCTGTGACCACTGCCCATCTCTGGGTTAGTGCCCTTCAAAAGATTTACTCACTTATTTAAATTTCTTTTTTCAATAGTGTAAAATGTACTTAGTTAATAGAGCCTGAAAGACCGTATAAAATATTTTCAAGGAGGCAAGAAGGGTAAATTTCAGGGGGAAAAAAAATCCAGTGTTACATTCCAGTTGTTAAGAATTTTTATTTCACAGGCTTCCCTGGTGGCGCAGTGGTTAAGAATCCATCTGCCAATGCAGGGGACATGGGTTCAAGCCCTGGTCCAGGAAAATCCCACATGCCGCGGGGCAACGAAGCCCGTGCACCACAACTACTGAGCCTGTACTCTAGAGCCCACGAGCACAACTACTGAAGCCTGTGCACCTAGAGCCCGGGCTGCACAGCAAGAGAAGCCACCACCATAAGAAGCCTGCTCACTGCAACGAAGAGTAGCCCCCGCTCGCCGCAACTAGAGAAAGCCCGCGCGCAGCCACGAAGACCCAATGCAGCCAAAATAAATAAACAAACAAATAAATAAATAAATAGATTTTTTAAAGGAATTTTTGTTTCACTTTTTTTCATTTCCTAGTGAGTATGGTAAGTTATTTTAGACTCTCCTTTACTTTTGGTTGATTTCAAATGATATGCCAGGATTTAGACTTGGAGACAAAAAGTATTCAAGTGTGATTACTTACGTACTAATTAAACTTGCCTTGGAATTAATTGACTGACCTTTTTTTTTCCTGAAAGGAATAGATACTTGGGGTATTCTGGGTGAACTGGTAAAAGTGGCTGAGAATTTTCTTCTCTCATTTCCACGTACACACTGGGTTTGAGTGATTTTGCTGAATTGTCCAGACAGGGTTTGTGTATTTAAATGATCACTGGTGCTTACCGTATTTAAAGACTTATTCTACTATCACCACACTAATTTTAAGACATTTCCATCACTCCCAAAATGAACCTCATGTCCATTAGCAGTAACTCTCCCTTATCATCCCGAGGCCTAGGAAATCACTAATCAATTTTCTGATTTTATATATTTGCTTTGCTGGGTATCTCACATAAAATGTCAGTGGTGGTCGAGAGCGCCTGTAGTGGGGGGCAGAGCCTGAAGTCAGTATCTTCAAACTAAGGCCCCCTTTGAGCCTGCACAGGGAAGTGGATCCTCCTGGACATCCTCCCCCTGCCCAATCCTACCTGCTCACACCCACCAGTGGTAGTCCTTATACTGTGAGAAGCTGCAGAGCCCTGAAATCTGGGGGTGCAAGTTCACAAGGGTGTAGGGAAGTTGCCCTTTCAGGGTGGTACTTGTGATTTCCTTTAGCCTCGGCATTTTACATGTTATATTTGAGTGGTCCCTCCATGATAATAGGTGCACTCAGAGTGTAATTTGTGCCCATTGAGAAGTCTGTGAGGATGAGGTGTTCTGTCCTGTGGACAAAGGGTTTATGAATATGGGAGTCCATTTGGATCAGAACCTTAACCTGAATCAGGCTTGGAGTTTCCTGACTTGTGATAATGGAAGCCTGGGGTAGGGAGAGCTTCCTTGCCCACAGGACTGGGGAGGGTTTGTGGAGCTCCCAGAGTTTATTTTTGTGGGTGCTCAGGTATCCCTGCCCTCATTGAGAGACTGACCATTTACAGGACTTTTATCTCAAAGGGACGTATCTAGACTCTCAAGTCTGGAAAGATAGTCAACTTTCTGAATGTGGGCTTTTCTTCCAAACTGTAGGGAACACAGGCTGCTTTCCTGTTTTGATTCTAATACTTGTGTTTCTTTTCTTGGATTCCTTTATCCATTGAGGATTACAGCCCTTTGATTCTAATTTCCATTAACACTTGGGCTTTTAAAATTTATGTTGATTGACAGATACCATCTAAGGCAAGAAAAATGTGCAGTCAAGTAGAATTTTTGTTTCATTTAGACAAGAGGACCTCAAGACGTGATATGGGTGTACTTAAGTCTCAGGTGCTTTTCCATTTTTAGGTCAGCGTTTGTAAGTGCCTGTTGCCTAGATAATTTTGACAATTAAAAGGCCTCTACTCTTCCTAAAGGAAATGAATTTCTACTTTAATGGATATGGGGAAAAACACAATTTAATTCTATTTTAATTGATAGGAAATCACCTCCAAGTTTATGTAAATCTTTCAAATTCCTAGTCCATTTAAAGGTTAAATTGCAAACCTCAAATGTGGTGTAATAGGCTCCTTATTTCTGAAAATATTTCCAATGTTTACTATAAAGGAGGGAGGGAAAAGCAATAATGTCCCTTGTCCTTTTAGTTAGGAAGGGAGTTTTTATTTTTTTGCTTTGCAGTTTTATATCCATAACTGTTTAAAGGATCAAATCTTGCAGTGGTTTTCTATGTAGAATATTCAAAATTAAATTCCTGAGGGAAGAAATTAACTTATGAAGACTCCCTGCCCACAGCTGTTGCTGCACTCCTCTGCTCTGAACTCCATCTACCCTCACATAACCAGTTTTGATTAAGCCTTCATCATCCTTTTAGTGTTTCTTAATATACAAACAATCCAGTGTGAATGCCTGTTTTTTTCTTACAGATTTTATTCTCATCATGATTATCTGGGATCCACCTATTTGATGTTTGAGTACTGAAAGTTAAGCCTCACCATTACCTAGTGCTTCTTACCTGGACAGGTTGATTAGAAAGCCTGGAGGCTCCTGCTCTGAGCTGCTGTTTGCTGGGGAGCTTTTCCTGTGCTCTGTTCTGCCCTGTGTTGCAACTGCTGACCCCACCAAGCCTGGGTTGTATATAAGGAGGACTCCAAGTTGGCAGTTTCTGTTAGTTCCTTGTACTTTGGGAGCAGGAATATGAGAATGGGGCCCTCCTTCCAGTGGTCCTGGGCTGATGTCTGAGGTGGAACCTATCTGTGTTTAGATTAAAGGTGTGACTGAGGCTGGGTTTGCCCAGACATTGTTGGGTGTGGGAGGATTGGGGGCTAGGAGGATGATATACCCTGTGACTAAGATGAGCCCAAAAGATAGTCACTACTATAAAAAGAGCAGTTACTTCAGAGAAAGTGAAAGAGAAGAGACAGGGAAAGGCAGCCAGTAGGTGGTGAGCTTCCAGAAGGCTCACCAAGGGCGGGGGACGAGGGGGTGGGGGAAGATGGAAAAAAAAAAAAGTAGGCTCACCGAAACTTTTAAGTAACTCTGAGGCACTTGCCCCTTCATCTATTGCAACAAGGATCCTTACCCTCTGGGTTATGCCGGACAACACTCACTGTCTCCGTTTGGCACAGCAAAGGGCTTAGTTCAAACCCAACTTAAACTCGGGTTTCTTAAGTTGTGTAAAGCTATCAGGGTCGTGGAGGGGGCCTCTAACCCTGTGGGCAGTGACTGGAGGCTCTCTGAGGAGAGATTTAAGTTGGCCATAGGCTTCTGATGCAAGGCACTGCCCTAGGTCCTACATTAATATGCCAGTAAAGCTGCAATTATCCCCCTGGTACTGGGATCTCTTAAAACTAGAGGCTGCCACTGAGATGCCTGTTATGGCTCTGGTACTGGAAAGAGCACCCCAGCATTTCAGCTCGGCTACTGACAACTATTTGTGATATGATGTAGCCAAACCTTGGCTGGATTATGCCTTCCGTGGGAGAGGTGACATTTCTTTCTTCAGTCCTTTGAAAGATGCTGTGGTGCTGGAGAAGCCACCCTTCTCCAACACCTTGGTTGCCTAGATAGTTTCTTGGGATTAACTGAATGCACAGATCTGGGGATTGCGTAGACTAAGAATGACAATACACCCTGGTACATAATGGAGCTCAGTGGAGAACTGGTGCCCTTCATCCCTTAATTGGGACATCCTTGATGGAGAACCAAACACAGTGGTCCCTACATCTAACCAAACATCAGGCAGTCATCAGGATGAGTTGTAAGGAGTCAGTCCTCTTTTTTTTTTTTTTTTTTAATAAACTTCATCTCTTTTGGAGCAGTTTTGAGCTTTACTGAGAAACTGATCAGAAATTACAGAGAGTTCCCACATAATCCCTCTGCATCCACACAGTATTCACAATTTTTAAATCTTGTATGACTGGTCCATTTGTTACAATTGCTGAACTCATACTGATGCATTAAGGAGCAAAGATTACATTAGCATGGAGTTTTTGTGTTACATGATGTGTGGATTTGGCAAATGTTTAATAACACATATTCATTTCTGTACATAGAGCGTAGTTTTACTTCTCTAAACTTCCTCTCTGCCACACCTATTGATTCACCTCTACCTCTAATCCCTAAATCCTTCAGAAGCAAAGATCATTTTACTGTCTCGTGCTTTTGTCTTTTCCAGAACGTTATATACTTGGAATCATACAGTATATAGCTTTGTCAGATTGGCTTCTTTCACTTAGCAATATACTTTTATGCTTCCTCTATGTGTTTTCATATCTTGATACCTCATTTCTTTTCATCAGTGAACAGTATTTCATCCTAAGGATATACCACTGATTATTTATTTGACTCTTGAAAGGTATCTTGCTTACCTCTAACTCATGCCTGTTATGAACAAAGCCTCTGCAGGTATTTGTGTATGGGTTTTGTGTGAACGTAAGAGTCTAACTCATTTGGACAAATAACGAGGAGTGTGATTGCTGGATCTTACTATACATAGTAAGAGTATATTTTGTTTTGAAAGAAAGCTCCTGTCTTTCATTGTAGGGGTACCAAATTCCATCACCCCCAGCAGTGAATGAAGATTATCTTCACATCTTGACTAATATTTGGTGTTCTGAATGTTTTGTATTTTATGCATTAAATAAGTGTGTAGTGATATCTTGTTGTTTTATTTGCAATTTCCCATAGATATTTGAGGTTGAGCATGTTTTCATATTTCTTATTTCCTTTGTATTTTTTTTTGAGAGCTGTTTGTTTAGATCATTTCCCCATTTTTAATTGGGTTGTTTGTCTTCTTACTGTTTTTGGTTTTTGTTTTTGGGGGGGTTTTTTGGCCTCACAGCATGTGGGATCTTAGTTCCCTGACCAGGGATCTAACCAGTGCTCCCAGCAGTGGAAGTGTGGAGTCTTAACCAGTGGATATTCTTGGAAGTCCCTCTTCTTACTGTTGAGTTTTAATAGTTCTTTAGATATTTTGAATACCAGTCATTTATCACGTAAATGCTTTGCAAGGATTTTCTGCTGTTCTGTGACTTGTCTTTTCATTCTCTTAACACTGTCTTTCTCAGAAGACATGTTTTTCATTTTAATGAAGTGAAATTATACTTTTTTTCTTTTACAGACCTTGTGTTTGTTGTTATATTTGAAAATTCATCACCCAGCCCAAGAGGACCTATATATCCTTGTATGATATTTTCCAGGAGTTTAATACTTTTGCATTTTACGCTTAGATCTGTGACATGTTTTGAGGTTCTTATGGTGAAATGTGTAAGTCCTGTGTCTACATTCTTGTGTGTGTGTGTGTCTGTATATAAATATCCATAATTTCCAGCATTATTTATTTAAAAGATTTTCTTTTCATTTGAATTGACTTTCCTTCTTTGTCCAAGTTCAATGTTGGTCTATAGGAAAACAATTAATTATCTTTCAATCTTGGGATGTCTTCTTAACTCCAAGGGTTGTCTGTTGTTGGAGAATCTTTCAGATGTTTCACAGAGATAATTATGTCTTAGAGAACAAATGTTTGAATTTACCTATAGGGTTCATGAATGTGTTCTTTCTCAGGAAGTAGAAGTTCCCTCTGTAGTTGTTTGTGAACATAAATGGGTGTTGGATTTTATCAAATCCTTTTTTATTTTCATATCCCCCACTGTTCCTTTCTGATATTAGTAATTTCTGTCTTTTCTCCTAGTAATCTTGACTGGATGTTAATCAATGTTAATCTTCTCAGGGCTTCCCTGGTGGCTCAGTGGTTAAGAATCTGCCTGCCAATGCAGGGGACACAGGTTCAAGCCCTGGTCCGGGAAGATCCCACGTGCCACGGAGCAACTAAGCCCGTGCACCACAACTACTGAAGCCTGCGCACCTAGAGCCCGTGCTCTGCAACAAGCGAGCCACTGCAGTGAGAAGCCCGTGCACCACAACGAAGAGTAGCCTCCACTTGCTGCAACTAGAGAAAGCCCATGTGCAGCAACGAAGACCCAACGCAGACAAAAAAAAAAAAAAAAATCTCATAGAAGTAGCTTAAATTTTTTTTTCTCCTTCAATTCTCCACAATTACATTAATTTTGTTTCTGATTTGTATAATTTTATTCTGCTTACTTTGTGGTTATATCCTCTTCTTCTTATTTTTTCCTAATGTGGATGCTTACATTATTGTTTACCCATCTATTTTTTTACCAGTGTATTTGGCTGATGGCATAAATTTCACGGTAGGCACTGCTTTTGCTACATCTCACAATTTAGCTCAAAATAAATTTATCAAGTCTTCTTCTTTAATTCTATGTATTATTTAGACACGTGTTGTGGAATCTCTACATAGTAGGGCATTTTCCAACTCTCTTGCTGTTATTGATTGCTAGAGTAATGCTTTTTATTTTTTTTGTGTGGTACACGGGTCCCCTGCATCCGCTAAAAGAGAAAATATGTATTGATTCTGCCTTTTCTAGTTACAGAATTACCTGTACAGGTGTTTTTGTTTCTTTATGTTGATATGAATTATCTTCTGGAGTCCCTTGCTATCAGCCTGAAGAACTCCAGTAATTCCTGTGAGGCAATTGGCTATCAATATATTCTTTCACTTTTTGTTGATCAGAGAGAGTCCTTATTTTGCCATCTTTTTTCAGAAGGTAGTTTTGATTATAGGATTGTTGGTTGACAGCCTTTTTTCCTAGTGCACTTTGAATGCTTCCCTCTGCCTTCTGGCTTCGCTGTTTTCTGCTGAGACATCACCTGGCAATTTTACTGCGGTCTCCTTGTAAGAGTTGGGTCACTTTTCATTTGCTCTTTGTTCTCACTGTATGGTTCTTACCTTCCTGCTTGTTTGCATGTCTCATATTTTTGATATAAACTAGATAGTTTAGGAAATATAATGTAGCAACTTTGGGAACTGGACCCATTCCTTCTGGAGATTTTTATTGTTATGTGCTTATTTGTTCAGTGAGTGCCTGCATTATTTTATTTTTTTTATTTTTTGCGGTACGCAGGCCTCTCACCACCGTGGCCTCTCCCGTCGCAGAGGACAGGCTCCGGACGCGCAGGCCCAGCGGCCATGGCTCACAGGCCCAGCCGCTCTGCGGCATGTGGGATCCTCCCGGACCGGAGCACGAACCCACGTTCCCTGCATCGCCAGGCGGACTCTCAACCACTGCGCCACCAGGGAAGCCCTGCATTATTTTATTACTTTATTTTTTAAATATTTATTTATTTGGTTGTGCTGGCTCTTAGTTGTGGCAGGCTGGCTCCTTAGTTGCGGCACATGGGCTCCTTAGTTGTGGCATGCGAACTCTTAGTTGCGGCATGCATGTGGGATCTAGTTCCCTGACCAGGGATTGGACTCAGGCCCCTTGCATTGGGAGTGCAGAGTCCCAACCATTGTGCCACCAGGGAAATCTCAAGTGCTTGCATTAGTTTAATAAAACCTGTTCCCCCTGTATTGAGAAGCCAGAGGTGGTGTATTGAATTAAGAATATGTAGATGAGGGACTTCCCTGGTGGTGCAGTGGATAAAGAGTCCATGCTCCTAATGCAGGGGGCCCAGGTTCGATCCCTGGTCAGGGAACTATATCCCACATGCATGCCACAACTAAGGAGTCTGCGAGCCGCAACTAAGGGGCCCGCCTGCCGCAACTAAGACCTGGCACAACCAAATAAATAAATATTTTTTAAAAAAAGAACATGCAGATTATATGATCCTGCAATCCCACTCCTAGGCTAATATCTGGAGAAAACTACAATTCTAAAAGATACATCTGGGACTTCCCTGGTGGCACAGTGGTTAAGAATCCACCTGCCAATGCAGGGGACATGGGTTCAAACCCTGGTCTGGGAAGATCCCACATGCTGCGGAGCAACTAAGCCTGTGAGCCACAACTACTGAGCCCACATGCCACAACTACTGAAGCCTGCGCACCTAGAGCCTGTGCTCTGCAACAAGAGAAGCCACTGCGATGAGAAGCCTGTGCATCGCCATGAAGAGTAGCCCCCACTCGCCACAACTAGAGAAAGCCTGCACGCAGCAACGAAGACCCAGTGCAGCCAAAAATAAATAAATTAAAGATACATCCATCCCTATGCTCACAGCAGCACTATTCACAATAGCCAAGAGATGGAATCAGCTTAAACGTCCATCGACAGGTAAATGGATAAAGAAGATGTGGTTAATATATACAATGGACTACTAATCGGCCATAAAAAAGAATGAAATAATGCCATTTGCACAACATGGATGAACCTAGAGATTATCACACTAAGTGAAGTTAAGTCAGGGAGAGAAAGACAAATACCAAACGCTATCACTTACATGTGGAATCTAAAATATGACACACATGAACTTATCTATGGAACAGAAACAGATTCACAGACATAGAGAATAGACTTGTGGTTGCCAAGGGGGAGAGGAAATGGTGGAGGGATGAATTGGGAGTTTGGAATTAGCAGATGCAAAGTATTATACATAGAACAGATAAACAAGGTCTTACTTTATAGCACAGGGTACTGTATTCAACATCCTATTATAAACTGTAATAAACTGAAAAAAATATAAAAAAGAATATATATATATGTATATATAACTGAAACACTTTGCTGTACAGCAGAAGTTAATACAACATTGTCAATCAACTGTAGTTCAATAAAATTAATGTTTAAAGGAGAGTAGTCCTTCAGAAGGGTTCACTGGCATAGCAGTCCTATCTTTCTCTCTTGCTAGTTTTTTTTTTTTTTTTTTTTTTTTTTTTGTGGTATGCGGGCCTCTCACTGTTGTGGCCTCTCCCGTTGCGGAGTACAGGCTCCAGACATGCAGGCTCAGCAGCCATGGCTCACAGGCCCAGCCGCTCTGCGGCATGTGGGATCCTCACGGACCGGGGCACGAACCCGCGTCCCCTGCATCAGCAGGCGGACTCTCAACCACTGCACCACCAGGGAAGCCCTTGCTAGCTTTTAATTGTCTCACAATTTGCCTAAATTTATAGGCCTTGGTTATGTCACAAAGGAGATTATAAAAATATTACCTAGCATACTAAGAAGTGAATCTATGTATTTTATAACCTATTGCTAATAGTTATAAAAGATAAAAAAAATCATAAAAATGACCAACAGCCCCCCTCTTCTAACATAATTGAATAAAGCTTCTTAGCAATTAAGTTTAGCTCCACGAGAATGTTCTTGCTTTCAAGAAAATGATTTATGATCACCAATGATAAAGTTAACCGCCTAAAAGCATTCAATACTTCTTGCTAACTTGAACAGCAATCAAATCCTCTAACACAAGTAAAATTCCTATAAGAAGTCCCTTTGAACACCGTTACTGTTACACACCACAGTCTTATAGGATTTGTAATCATTATTTTTTATAATTTTTGTTGTATAGTTGATTTACAATAGTGTTAATTTCTGCTGTACAGCAAAGTGATTCAGTTGTACATGTACATATTTTTTTAAAATTTATTTTTGGCTGCGTTGGGTCTTCCTTGCTGCGTGCAGGCTTTCTCTAGTTGCGGCAAGCAGGGTTACTCTTCGTTGCGGTGTGCGGGCTTCTCTTGTTGCTGAGCAGGGCTCTAGGTGCGCGGGCTCAGTAGTTGTGGCTCATGGGCTCTAGAGCACAGGCTCAGTAGTTGTGGTGCACGGGCTTAGTTGCTCCATGGATGTGGGATCTTCCCAGACCAGGGCTTGAACCCGTGTCCCCTGAATTGGCAGGCGGATTTTTAACCACTTCCCCACCAGGGAAGCCCGCCTGTAATAATTCTTAATTGAATTCATTTTGCCCCAGTATTTGACTAGAGGTATGATCTTGTGGTCACTGGCAAGACGGCACTGAAAAAAACCCAAGATTAAACTTTTGCAGATGAGTAAGAAATTAGATCCATGACAAAACTATAACTAAAAATAAGAAAATGGCCTGAAGATAAAGTAGTTGACCTTCTATTCACAGGATAAAGCAGACTCATATTGTATAATGATTAAATGAAGAAAACTGCAAGTTTTTCTGAATATTTATAAAATGGGTACTTCAATATATTCTTTGAGGAAATAAAAAACAACATGTGTTAGCTAACAAAAGCATCAAAGAGTTGGTAAAATATTTGAAACGACTACAAAAACTGTTTTACAAAAAAATTCAGTTTTAATTATATAAAATAAAATAAAAAACATATTGAGGGGTTATATTCAGCTACAATTAACAGGAAAAACCCACCATCCTCCTGACGGAAGGTGCTTATTCTCACATGTAAACAATGGGTCAAGGAAGCCACTGTACAATGCAGCAGAGAAACAAACTCCCATGTCATTCTTTTTGGTGGCACCGTTGTAATTGCCGTGGTGACTCAGGAACACATACTCACAAGCACTATTAACAGCATAAAGTGTTTCCTACACAAATTAGACATTATGAAGATATAATCCAGAGAAGAGTGGAATCAGAGAATATTCCCAACCATAAAACACTGGAATACTTTGACCATGGACACAAGAGGCCTTACAGAAAAAATTCAAACTCTGATGCATCTTTGATGTGGAAGGTATGAAGACAGCAGGGGAAACTATACATCTATAAAAATGGAAATCAAACATTTGTTGGTGGTGTTAATGATACTCTTGACTATAAGGACACAGAGTCTGGAAAATAAGCTGGGAGATGGTGTCATTGAAGCTCCTAGTATCTGCCTCTCTCCCAGTGTGGGGATTCCAGTATCTGAAGAATATCTTCTTTGTACCTGCTTTTAAGTCACACACAGGTGAGCTATTGGTGAATGCTGATATGGAACCAAAAAGAGGATGGATTATGGAAAGTCTAGACCTTAATATTACTCACAGGCAAGATATCTCCAACTCTAGATTTTTTGTATTATCACAAGTCTCACAGTTTATTCACCAAATACTAGTCAGAAGGAAATACAAAGCATAATTTACATGAAACTATACTTTTTGCCATCCTTCCCATACATAAAATTTCTTCCAAGTGTTTAGTAGAATGGAAAATGGAAAAAGGCTCCTATACTCACCACCACCAAAAAGTATCTTTCTCAGTGAAAAGGGTACTATATATAATAGAGTATGAATATCCAGGAACTGCCACACAAAGCTACTAGGCATATCCCAACAAATACCAAACTGCCATTTTGCAATGGCTCATTAACTGAGAATGAATAGAACATTATAAAAATTTAAAACGAACTGCATATTAGAAATGTACTTGGGGACTTCCCTGGCAATCCAGTGGTTAAGACTCTGTGCTCCCACTGCAGGGGGTGCAGGTTTGATTACTGGTAAGGGGACTAAGATCCCACATGATGCATGGCACAGCACCCCCCCCAAAAAAAGAAAAAAGAAATACACTTAAGTTCACCCATGGATCCAACAGGGATAAAATGGAAAGAAAAATAATCATTACCTGATTAAAGGAAAAATCACTACCTTTAAATCTTATGTACTATTGTTCAAAGACAATGTACACAATTACCTCACATTAATATTCATTTCTAAAATTAGGAGAAATCCACCATTCAAGGATACACTTGAAGAAAGATCCTTACTAAACACAACATATTTATTAAACTTTTAAAACAACTCTTTCATATTGAAGATTTTCTGGAACATTAGGCATGGAGTACTTTCCATTAAGTTATCTCATGTTATTTACATTTATACTTCTTCATGGGAATTCTCATGCATGATGTTGGCCAGCTGAAGTTGTTGCCCAGGCTGTTTACAAATGCGGTTTTATCTAGGGAATCCTTTCATCCTTTTAAACTACTGAGATCAGAGAAGCCTTTCCCATTCTCCACACTTTATATGTTTTCTATGCAGTGTGCAGTTTCATGTGTCTTCAAATGATTGAGAGATAAATGAAGGCTTTCCCACATTCCCGACCTTGGTAGGTTTTCTATCCAGTGTGAATTCTTTCATGCACTTGAACATAAGTGGAACGGAAGGTTTTCCCACATATTTTACATTCATAGGGTTTTTCTCCAGTATGGGTTCTTTCATGAACCTTGAAACCTTTTTGAGAACTAAAACATTTACCACATTGTTTACATTGATAAGGTTTCTCTCCAGTGTGACTCCTTTCATGAGTTCGAAGAGAACTGTGGTATCTGTAGGCTTTCTCACAGTGTTTACATTGATACGGTTTCTCTCCTGTGTGAATTCTTTCATGTGTTTGAAGGCTTTCATGACAACTAAAGGCTTTTCCACATTGTTTACATACATAGGGTTTCTCTCCAGTGTGAGTTCTTCTGTGTACTCGTAAGGAACAGTAGTAACTAAAGGCTTTGCCACATTGTTTACATTGATACGGTTTCTCTCCAGTGTGAATCCTTTCATGTATTTTAAGAGAACTGGGATTAATGAATACTCTCTCACATTTTTTACATTTATAAGGTCCATCTCTAGTGTGTGTTATCATATGTTTTCGAAAGGTTTTTTGCCATGTGAAGGCTTTCCCACATTCTTTACACTTATAGGGCTTTTCTCCAGTGTGGATTCTTTCATGATTTCGAAGAGAACTGGCAGTACTCAGTACTTTAGAACATGTTTTACATACATACAGTGTCTCTCCTGTGTGATTTCTTTTGTGTATTTGGAAGGAACTGAAATAATTAAAGGCTTTACCACACTGCTTACATTCATAGGGTTTCTCTCCTCTGTGAATTCTTTCATGTATTTGAATAGTTTCAGGACTTTTAAAGGCTTTTCCACATTGTTTACATTGATAGGGTTTCTCTCCGTTGTGACTCCTTTCATGCATTCGAAGACAACTGGGATAAATGAATGCTTTCTCACATTTCTTACATTTATAAAATCCATCTCCAGTGTGTGTTACCATGTGTTGTCGAAAGCTTGTTTCCCACGTGAAGGCCTTCCCACATTCCTTACATTCATAGGGTTTTTTCCCAGTGTGATTACTTTCATGTATTTGGAAACGTTTTTGAGCACTGAATCTTTTACCACATTGCTTGCATTCATAGGGTTTCTCTCCACTGTGAATCCTTTTATGTGTTCGGAAGGATTTCTGATATGGAAATGCTTTTCCACATTGTTTACATTCATAGGGTTTCTCTCCAGTGTGACTCCTTTCATGCGTTCGAAGAGAACCAGGATAAATGAATGCCTTCCCACATTCTTTACATTTATATGGCTTTACACCATATTTTTGATACTCTCGCGTTTTGTGTTCAATGTGACATCTCATGTGTCTAGTAAGGGATGAATGATCCATGAAGACTGTTCCACATGCACTGCATTTCAATGGTTTTAATCCAGGAGTTTTCTTGTTCAGATTGAGAGTTGGAACAAGGCTGAAATTTTCTCCACATAAACTAATGTCTTTACTTTTACAGAATCTCTCTACCATAAAAGTTCTGTAATAAATGAGAATGTTATTAATGACTTCTTTATTAATCATTTTACATTTATTATATTTATTATGAATTATAGGAACTGGTTTTCTATCATGTGTGAACTGTTAGAAATTGAATATACTGAATGTTCTCAATGAGACTTCACACCTTCTATTAAAAAGTGATATTCAAGTATAGGTTTTATTACTAATGACTGCAAGTGAACTATTTTGCAAACACTAAATATTTATATCCCATTTAAGAAAATATTTTTGGGAAACATTTTCTAAGAATAACTCAATTTGGGGCTTCCCTGGTGGCGCAGTGGTTAAGAATCTGCCTCCCAATGCAGGCGACACAGGTTCAAGCGCTGGCCTGGGAAGATCCCACATGCCGTGGAGCAACTAAGCCCATGTACCACAACTACTGAAGACCATGAGCCTAGAGCCCGTGCTCTGCAACAGGAGAAGCCACCACAGTGAGAAGCCTGCACAGTGCAACCAAGAGCAGCCCCTGTTTGCTGCAACTAGAGAAAGCCTGCACATAGCAATGAAGACCCAACACAGCCAAAAAAAAAAAAAGAATAACTCAATTTGAAGGTGGGGTTATTTATTATGTTGCTTCTTTTAAATTTTTCATAATATTACTGCAATTCTCACGAGACAATGCTTTGTATTTTAAGTATGACTCACCTTAATTTTCTCCCCTGGTTTTTGTACTGATCTTCAATGTCATGATACTCCCATTTTGCTCCTGAAATGCAGACCCAGAAAAATGATCCCAAAGTACTATAAATTATAGAAAAATTATTAGATTCTAGGTCCAGGATGAGCTCTGACCATTTCTAGTTTCTTTATCAATGTCTTCCCTTTCCACGTTCCACATCTTGAAACAATATTGACAGGTAAGAAATATTTCTTCTCTAATTGACAAAGTTAGGGAATTTCTTCATTCTTACCGACTGCAGCCAGATTCCTTAAGGTTTCCTGCATCACATCTCTGTAGAGTTTCCTCTGTGAAGGACCCAATAAAGCCCACTCCTCCAGTGTGAAGTCCACAGCCACATCCTCTATGGTCACTGAGTCCTAAAATACCGAAAAAATGTGTACACCGAGATGTATGAGACTGACAGAACTAGACATCCACACTTCATTTATAGGAAGTTTACATTTGATTCTTTTATTTACAAAGTTATTCTATGACTTGATCATGAGAAACTTACTCTCCACACTTCCTCAATAATTTAGCAGCATCATGAAGAAATGAAAATTATTTACACATTATCACTTATATCACAATGGCAGAGCCCAGAGAATGCAGGGAAATGACAGAAATACTGTACAAATAAAACAAATATCATTTTAAGAACATCAGTTTCTTGTGAAAAAAATTATTTCATCTTCTTCCTATGATGCTCCATTTACAGCACTTCATAAGGCAGAGGATCAAAACTCATAAGGTTTCAATGAATAGAAACAGTGTCAAGAACTGGAAGCTTTTTCCTAGTCTCATCATCTAACATCAGAGTCCAGGTGCCTGGAGAAATCGAACTTTTAACAAATCCCAGCTGGCCACATTCTCCCAAAGTCCTCCAGGCCTTTAGAGAAATCAGATGCAGATGCCTGAATATATTCTTCTGGGAAACCATTGCCTTCTACTTGCCTTCTAACAATTATCAAAGACTCTATTTTTCCTTTCTCTCTATATATAATTTGATGCAGCTAGAAAATTTGAAACTTAGAGCTCACTCACGAGGAAGAAGCAATATTATATTAGACCACAAAATCCCTATACTCATGTGCCTCAGGGCTGCTTCCAGCCAAATTTTAGAACACACAGTGCAATTACATGCCAGAAAAACTCTTCTCATCACACCCTAACAGTATACCCTGGGCCTTACTGTCCTTAAGGAACAGTTTAAGAGCTACAGTTTGCAAGGGGGTTCACTGAGGTCCATAATAGTGTGATGGTGAATATTCCCATGATTAGAAAATATGTATAGGTTTCATCAGTGGTTTTCTCCAACACAACATAAAGTCTCCATTCTGCAGTTTCAGCTACAAGTGTTGGGCATGCAGCCACACTGGCTACTGCCAGGTGAAAATCTAGTTCTGGGATTTATGAATTTAGAAGCTGTGATTCTTAATCTCACAAGAAGAGAATGAAAAAGCTTGAAATAAACAAGTCCTCCCAGAGCCATAAGAGCACTGACTTCAAAGGGCAAACCAATGTCCTAAAACTGGATAAAAGAAAAGAAAGATGTTTTTAAAATATGACCCAAGTATTCAGTTCTTAACGCCTATACCCAAGAGTCTGTTTCACCAGAGTCTAACAAAAAGACCAAAAAGAACTAAAAGATACAACACAATATTTATGAAGCCTGGCATGACCTTCTTTAACACAAGACTTAAGATACATATGATGAAATTAACTAAAGGAAAAGAAAGAAAGAAATAGAACATGTAAGTAACAACTAAGGGTTTTCTAAAATTAATGATAGACAATACCTGTAGGTTCATGAAGCTCAGTGAACAGAAAACATGAAAACACAGAAATGGAGATTAAAGTATATCATATTCAAATTAGGGAAAAAATGAAGAGAACACATTGTAAGAAGCTAGAGAGAAACATGTAAAATGCAAAAGTAATAAACTCTTGGAAAATATCACAGAATGAAATCTAGGTCACCTTGGGTTTGGTAACAAATTATCAAATATAACAACAATCACAAGATTTATAAAAGGAAAAAAAAGTATAATTTCACTTCATTAAAATGAAAAATGCCTCTTTCAAGAAAGAGTGTAAAGAGAGTGAAAATCACAGAATAGGAGAAAATCCTTACAAAACACATACATGATAAATGACTGGTATTCAAAATATCTAAAGTATTATTGTCAAAGTAAGAAGACAAACCACCAATGAAAAATTGGCTGAATATCTAACAAACAGCTTCCCAAAGAAGACATACAGAAGGGAAACAGGAAATATGAAAACGTGCTCAACGTCAAATGTCAATGGGAAATTGCAAATGAAACAATGAGATATCACTACACACTTATTTAATGGCTAAAATGCAAAACATTCAGAACAACAAATATTGGTGAAAAGGTGAAGAAAATCCTCATGCATTGCTGGGGGAAATGGAATTGGTAGCCCTACAGTGGAAGACAGGAGCTTTCTTTCAAAACACTACATACTGAGTAAGATCCAGCAATCACACTCCTTGCTATCTGTCCAAATGACTTCAACTCTTATAGCTCTTATGTTCACACGAAACCCATACACAAATACCTATAGGGGCTTTATTCATAACTGGCATAAGTTAGAGGTAAGCAAGATATCCTTCAAGAGTCAAATACATAATGATCGGTATAGCCATACGATGAAATACTGTTCACTGATAAAAACAAATGAGGTAGAGCTATGAAAACACATGGAGGAAGCAAAAGTGTATTGCTAAGTGAAAGAACACAATCTGACAAAGCTATATACTACATGATTCCAAGTATATGACATTCTGGAAAAGACAAAAGCATGAGACAGGAAAATGATCTTTGGTTCTGGAGGATTTCGGGATTAGAGGAAGAGATGAATCAATCTGTGGAGCACAGAGGAAGTTTAGGAAAGTAAAATTACACTATATGTGCAGAAATGATTAATACATGTTATGATACATTTGCAAAATCCATACATTATGCAACACAAAAAGTCAACACTAATGTCACCTGCCCACTTTAATGCATCAGTATTGGTTCAGCAATTGTAACAAATGGACCAGTCATACAAGATTTAAAGAATAATGACTACTGTGTGGATGCCGAGGCATTATTTGGGAACTCTCTGTAATTTCTGATCAGCTTCCTAGTAAACCTAAAAAAAGCTGAAGTCTATTTAAAAAAAAGAGCACTGGGCTTCCCTGGTGGTGTAGTGGTTGACAGTCCGCCTGCCGGTGCAGGGGACATGGGTTTGTGCCCCGGTCCGGGAAGATCCCACATGCCGCGGAGCGGCTAGGCCTGTGAGCCATGGCCGCTGAGCCTGCACGTCCGGAGCCTGTGCTCCGCAACGGGAGAGGCCACAACAGTGAGAGGCCCGCGTACTGCAAAAAATAAATAAATAAATAAATAAAAGTAAATTAAAAAAAGAGCACTGACTCATTACAACTCATCCTGATGACTGCCTGATGTTTGGTTACGTGTGGCGACAGTTGGTTTTGTTTCTTCATCAAGGCTGTCTCAACTAAGGGATGAAGGGCAGCAACTCTCCACTGAGCTCCATCATGTTCCAGGGTGTACTGTCATCTTTAGTCTATTCACTCCCCAGAGCTGTGCATTCAGTGAATCCCAAGCAGCTACCCAGGGAACCAAGGTGTTGGAAAGGGTGGCTCCAACAGCACCAGAGCATCTTTCAAAGGACTGAAGAAAGAAATGTCGTCTCTCCAAGGGAGCATAAGCCCAACGGCCAAGGTTTGGCTCCATCATATCACATGTAGGTGTCAGTGGCCGAGCTGAGCTCCTGAGGTGCTGTTTCCAGTACCAAAGCCATAATAGGCACCTAAATGGAGTCCTCTGTTTTTAAGAGATCCCAGTATGGGGGATAATTGCAGCTTTAATGGCATATTAATGTGAGACCTAGGACAGTGCCTTGCATCAGAAGCCTATGGCCAACTTAAGGCCCTCCTCAGAGAGCCTCCCATCACTGCTCGCAGGGCTAGAGGCCTCCTCATGACACTGATTGCCTTATAGAGCTTAAGAAACCCGAGTTCAAGTTGGGTTTGAACAAATCCTTTTGCTGTGCCAAGCTGAGACGGTGAGTGTTGTCAACCGTAACAGAGAGGGTAAGGATCTTTGTTGCAACAGATGCAGGGGCAACAGCCTCAGAGTTACTTAAAAGTTTTGGTGAGCCTTCTGGAATCTCACCACTTACAGGCTGCCTTTCCCTGTCTCTTCTCTTTCACTTTTGCTGAAATAACTGCTCTTTTGAAAGTAGTGACTGTCTTTTGGGCTCACCTCATTCACAGGGTATAATCATCCTCCTACTCCCCCAGTCCTCCCCTCAACATTAATGTCTGGGCAAACCCAGCCTCAGTCACACCTTCACTCTAAACACAGATAGGTTCCAGCTCAGACATCAACCCAGGACCACTGGAAGGAGGGCTCCATTCTCATATTCCTGCTCCCAAAGTACAAAAAACTGACAGAAACTTTCAACTCAGTATCCTCCCTGTATACAGCCCAGGCTTGGTGGGGTTAGCAGTGCAACACAGGGCAGCACAGGGCACAGGAAAATCTCCCCAGCAAACAGCAGCTCACAGAGCAGGAGCCTCCACACTTTCTTATCAGCCTGTTGAAGTAAGAGGCACTAGGGGAAAGGTAGGGGGTGAGGCTTAACTTTCAGTAGTGAAACAACAAATATGTGGGTCCCAAATAATCATTACTAGAAAAAAAAACTTTAAGAAAAATAGGCATTTGCACTGGATTGTTTTATATAAAGAAACACTAAAAACACTAAAAAGATGATGAAGGCTTAATCAAAACTGGTTATCTGAGGGTGGCTGGCGTTAAGAGCAGAGGAATGGGGCAAAATGTGGGCAGGGAGTCTTCTTAATTTCTTCCCTTAGGAATTTAATTTTAACCATTCTATATAGAAAACCACTGCAAGATTTGATCCTTTAAACAGTAATGGATATAAAAGTGTAAACCACAAAAAAATGAAAACTCCCTTTCTAACCAAAGGCACACAGCATATTATACGTTTTCTCTCCATTATAGTAAACGTTGGAGATATTTTCAGAAATAAGTGGCATATTACACTGTATTTTAGGTTTGCAATTAAGTCTTAAATGGACTAGGAATTTGAAAGATTGACATAAACTTTGAGGCGTTTTCCTCATATCAACTGAAATAGAATTTGTTTCTCCTTTTCCCCCACATCCATTAAAATAGAAATTCATTTGCTTTAGGAATACTAGAGGCCTTTTAATTGTTAAAGTTCTCTGGGACAGGCACTTACAAACACTGACCTAAAAATGGAAAAGCACCTGAGAACTTAAATGCACCCATTTCACGTCTTGAGGTTCTCTTGTCTAAATGAAACAAAAATTCTACTTGACTTCACAATTTTCTTGCCTTAGATGGTATTTGTTAATCAACATAGATTTTAAAAGCCCCGTGTTAATGGAAACTAGAATCAAAGGGTTGTAATCTTGAATGGATAAAGGAATCCAAGAAACACAAATATTGGAATCAAAACATATAAGCAGACTGTGTCCGTACAATTCGGAAACCCATATTCAGAAAGTTGAACATCTTTACAGACTTGAGAGTCTAGATACGTCCCTTTGAGATAAAACTCCTGTAAATGGTCAGTCCCCCAATGAGGGCAGGGACACCTGGGCAGCCACAGGAATAAACTCTGGGAGCTCCACAAACCCTCCCCAGTCCTGTGGGCAAGGAAGCTCTCCCTACCCCAGGCTTCCATTATCACAAGTCAGGAAACTCCAAGCCTGATTCAGGTTAAGGTTCTGATCCAAATGGACTCCCATATTCATAAACCCTTTGTCCACAGGACAGAACACCTCATCCTCACAGACTTCTCAATGGGCACAAATTACACTCTGAGTGCACCTATTATCATGGAGGGACCACTCAAATATAACATGTAAAATGCCGAGGCTAAAGGAAATCACAAGTACCACCCTGAAAGGGCAACTTCCCTACACCCTTGTGAACTTGCACCCCCAGATTTCAGGGCTCTGCAGCTTCTCACAGTATAAGGACTACCACTGGTGGGTGTGAGCAGGTAGGATTGGGCAGGGGGAGGATGTCCAGGAGGATCCACTTCCCTGTGCAGGCTCAAAGGGGGCCTTAGTTTGAAGATACTGACTTCAGGCTCTGCCCCCCACTACAGGCGCTCTCGACCACCACTGATATTTTATGTGAGATACCCAGCAAAGCAAATATATAAAATCAGAAAATTGATTAGTGATTTCCTAGGCCTCGGGATGATAAAGGAGAGTTACTGCTAATGGACATGAGGTTCATTTTGGGAGTGATGGAAATGTCTTAAAATTAGTGTGGTGATAGTAGAATAAGTCTTTAAATACGGTAAGCACCAGTGATCATTTAAATACACAAACCCTGTCTGGACAATTCAACAAAATCACTCAAACGCAGTGTGTATGTGGAAATGAGAGAAGAAAATTCTCAGCCACTTTTATTAATTCACCCAGAAAACCCCAAGTATCTTTTCCTTTCAGGAAAAATATGTCAGTCATTTATTATTTTCAAGGCAAGTTTAATTAGTACGTAAGTAATCACATTTGAATACTTTTTGTCTCCAAGTCTAAATTCTGGCATTTCATTTGAAATCAACCAACAGTAAAGCAGAGTCCAAAAGAACTCACCTTACTCAGGGAATTAAAAAAGTGAAACAAAAATTCTTAACAACTGGAATGTAATACAGAAAAAATTTTTCCCTCTGGAATTCAACTCTCTTTGGAAATATTTTACATGGTCTTTCAAGCTCTATTAATTAAATACATTTTACATTATTGAAAAGAAAAACTTAAATAAGTGAATAAATCTTTTGAAGGGGACTAACCCAGGGACGGGCAGTAGTCACAGCACAGATCGTCCAGAAAAGTTTCATAAAAAACCTCGACAAAAGGAGTTCCCATAGGATGTCTCTTCCCAGAAAAAAAATGGGGAGGAGAAAGAATTTCATACACCTACTTGCAAGTAGTTATTCTTGGCTTTCCGCTCCTGTAAAATATACACAGACCGCCCCCCTCCCGAATGCAATCCACGACTCTGCGCAAATAGTAAAAACAATTAAAATATTGGGTTTGTATGAAATGGACCACGGAAGATGAACAGTTGACAGACGATGTGAATCGGAGAGGGGAAACTGACGTTGGGAAGACGGGGAATAACATGGAAATGTAATGATTTACTACAAGCCCTACAAAGAGCTACTCTGCTGGGCCGGAGTCTTTGACTTGAGACTTTGCTTCCCAAACATTCGGAGGACTCAGAGGAAAACGGGTGCCCCCTGGGCAGCAAGGAGGGGCTGGGACCTGTCAGGGAACAGGTAATCCCAGGACCGAATCCTGGAGAACGAGTCCCGATTGTCACCTGAAGACGGCGTCCGAGTTCACCGCACAATTCGGGAGAGAAGAGGGGCTGCGGGCGCAGAGCCGCGCGGAGAGGCGCCGGGGCGGAAGTTCCCGCACGAAGTGACGGAAGAGGACGCCAGGGCTCCCGGCTGCCGGGCCAATCCTCACGCTGCGAGCCTGAGGGGACAGAGGTACGAGCGGCGCCGCAGACCCCGCGTATCCGTAGACTCGGGCGTGGAGCGCTAGGAGGCCGTGTCAAAAAGATGGCCGGCTTCGGCCGGTTTCGACCAGTCCCTCCGCGGCGGCCGCAGCCTGGGGCACCACACTCACCATTTCGAGGTTTCCTGAGTCTGAGTCCTTCCTAACGACTCCAAAGACCCGTGCAGATACGTGACACGGACGGATCTCCAGGGGTAGTGAACCGCACACAGCCAGCGGCTTTAGGCTTTAGGAGAAAGAAAGGACGTCCACGCCGGTGCAGAGCATCGCCCCACCCACCTGCCTCAGCGCCCTCCCGCTTGGACAGATTTCCAATACCCCGCCCTCTCGTGCCTGAGTGACAACCTGCGAGAGGAAGCCTGACTCAGCAGAATCACTTAGCGCCGCTGGGATTGAATCTGTCCCCGCCTGGCACTTAAGGTTTGTAACAGAACTTTTCCCTGGCCTGGGATTGCCTGGCATGGAACTGTGCTTCTTGTTAAGAAAGGCAGACACTTAGATGTGAACTCACCGTTTGTAATGACGAGGCTGGCTCCAGTTTCATCTTTGCGCCTTGACAGCGCTGAGCCTTCCACCCATCCCTCCCCATCCCCACTCCTTAGGTACTTAAGCTAAAGAATCCCAGAGCACTTGGCTTTGGTAGGAGGTCTGAATCACTCAGTCCTAGCTGGGTGCCAGGACAAATCTCAGTCAAACCACAGGCTGTGAGATGTGTGCATTAACTTCTCAGCTGTACATTTTACACTAGAAGGAAATTTATTTTAGATTAGTGTTCCCTGTGTGCCTATAAAACTTTGAAATGTCAACAGCTATAATATATATATGGCAATTGTATTCCCATTTTCACTGATAGAAGAAAAACAGTAAGTTGTACTTAACATTGGAGTGTACCTGGAAACTCTTCCTGCCCGCCATCCCTAGCTCTACAGAGGGATAACTAATAAAACTGCATTTAAAGATGACAATATGATGATCTGATACACTTATACTGTATAGCATAATTGAAATTTAGGAAGAGAGTGAATCTATTTTTCTGAGGGACTCCTAAATAAGCATTTTAATGAGGAATGGCAGAAATCACAATAGACTATTATCATTGTGGGAGTATCAATTGCGCACCTTAAAAGTATTCTTGTTCGATGTCTGTCTGTTTCTTTATTCCTTGGTTCTCTCATTCCACAAGTGCATAGGTTATTTTTTCTGTAGATCTGGGGAAAATGGGCCAGGGGTGGAAGGTCCATCCAGGCTAGACAGTGAACAGCCCATGACTGTTCAGCACAGAAGGAAACTTGAAAAGTGTTTTAACACCTTGAAGTCCGGCTGGACTTAGGGGAGCAACAGGGCTGAGAATACTCCAAAAGTAGATACTGGAGAGCAAGGGACTCCAAGACAGTAAGATGGGTGTCTGTGAAAATAGTGCTGGCCTAAGAGAAGCTCTAGGGAGAGATGGGCTCTTATTATCGGTGGGCTTGGATCACTACTTGTGATCATGAGGGTTGGTGCCAGCTCTAACCCTTTGGGTTTCTTGGACCTTGATGAATTATTTTATCCTTTTCTGGCAAAGCTGAATCCTGGTCTTTAGCCTCCAGTGACAAGTTCTCTGGAAGTTCCACTGGCTGAGAAGCCACTAATTCCATGTCTGCATCCATGTCTGGGTCCATGTCTGGGTTGGAACTCAGCGGTAGTGAAGGTGTTCTAGGAGGTTCCTGAAAAGGGCAAATGGATGAAACAGGAGGTGTAGTGGTAAAAGCGGCAGTTGCACTGGATGCAGAAGTTGGTGTTTCTAGGGAAGGCAATTTGGGGGAATATAAACTCTCCAACGCTTGGATAGTTTCCTTGGAAGATGGAGAAATACTGGGGTCAGTTGAATTGGCGGCAGCAAGAGTTTCTGCTGGTGGCTTTTTGGAAGGTGTTACAAATTTGATAACAGAGGGAATTTTTTTCTCTGCAAATTTCTTAGCTGGATCCTCAACCTTAGAGATTTGAAAAGCTTCCTATTGGAGGAGTTCAAAGACTGAGGGTAAATGAAGAATATAAGCCAAAGTGTCTGTAGTCACTGCAGCTAGGGATCTTGGCACCAGGCTGCGGTGGCTTCTTTTTCCCTCCATTTTCCTCATCTTTGGATCTCTCGCTGCTGACTTCACTGATGCGTAAAGCTTCAGTCTCCCTCAAGCCTGCCCACTAGCATAGGAACCGTGTTCAAAATCTCTGGGTGTGAGACAAACTTGTACACAAACTTCTGACCCCTCACGTTTTCAATGATATTCTTCATATAATAGTATCTGAGGGATCAGCTGTGTTTGTCATAATTCATATTAGGCTTGTTGTTTTGAATCCCTCAGAGACGAGCCACCTCTTCTGCCTGCAAATGCTTGAACTCCCCGTCACTACAGGTCCAGCAGATCATGTGACCATTCTGAGGCTCCTTTAGGAGCTGAAGGAGGAACTGCCACAGGGTGATGGCATTGTTAAGAGCAATGAACGAGGCCACTTGCGGGGCTGCCTTAGGGTCTCTGCCTCAAACATGATGCTGCTCTCCACCGGCCACCTCCTAACATTGAGAACTCAAGGACAGTGAGGCAGCCACTGACACCCCCGCGGTGGAGCCAGATATAAGACTTTAATTTATTTAAGAAAATCCTCTTAAATAACATTAAACACACAAAAAAACAGCATCACAAATATTTGTAGGCCAAATCAGTTGGAAGTCTCAATCTCAGTTAACAATGTCAATACTCAAGCCCACATCATATATACATGTATAATTTGTAATGGTTACAAAACTGAAGATGAACCATATCCATATTTTATCTTTATGGTGAATCTTTACTGATAATCAAGGAAAGCAGGACTTTCTATATTGCTACCCTCTATTTACTTACACAAGAAAGCAGGTCCTGAAACAGTGTTTAAGGTGTATTATGTGGTGGAAATACAAGTGATCAATAGTGACATCTTCATTTACTGAGGCAGACTTTGATATAAGAAGAGGGATGTGATAGGACCATAAAACGTAGAGGTGGAGATATCCTCCCTGAAGGTTAAATCAGGAACTAGGTATTCCAGAATTCATCCGCTTTATGGTTCCATGGTAGAATTCACCAATAGCCTCTCTTGCATGAGATTTGGAAAGCTGATGTGAAGAAGGCATTAGTCAGATTTTTGAGCCATCATACAGATAGAGACAGATATATTGGAGTCAAGGACACCATCTTCCAGCTCATTTTTCAGATTCTTTGCTTTCCTAATTAAGAGTATTCTCAAACCCACCAATGATTTATTTAACTGCCATTTTCATAGAGGTGTAGCTTTCCACTGATGTCTTTATAAGATCCATATGAACAATCCATTGGGATTTAGATTTTTCTGTAAGGCCTTTTATGTCCAACAGGAAACTATTCAGACTTTACTGCTTGGGAATATTCTCTGATTCTCTTCTACTTTATATTCACATAAGTCTTAATTGCCTAGGAAACACCTTATTCTGTCAATAGTGCTAATGAGCATGTTTTCTTTTTTAAAAAATTTATTTATTTAATTTATTTATTTTTGGCTGCGTTGGGTCTTCATTGATGTGCGTGGGCTTTCTCTAGTTGAAGCCAGCGGGGACTACTCTTGGTTGTGGGCTTCTTGTTGCTGTGGCTTCTCTTGTTGCTAGGCACGCGGGCTTCAGTAGTTCTGGTGGGTGGGCTCTAGAGCACAGGCTCAGTAGTTGTGGCACATGGGCTTAGTTGCTCTGCAGCATGTGGGATCTTCCCAGACCAGGGCTCGAACCCATGGCCCCTGCATTGGCAGGAAGATTCTTAACCACTGCGCCACCAGGCAAGTCCCTAAAGCTAATTTTTTTTTTTTTTTTTTGCGGTACGCGGGCCTCTCACTGTTGTGGCCTCTCCCGTTGCGGAGCACAGGCTCCGGACACGCAGGCTCAGCGGCCATGGTGTGCCATGCTCAGCTTCCCTGGTGGCGCAGTGGTTGAGAGTCCGCCTGCCGATGCAGGGGACATGGGTTCTTGCCCCAGTCCGGGAGGATCCCACATGCCGCGGAGCGGCTGGGCCCGTGAGCCATGGCCGCTGAGCCTGCGCGTCCGGAGCCTGTGCTCTGCAACGGGAGAGGCCACAACAGTAAGAGGCCCGTGTAACGCAAAAAAAAAAAAAAAAAAAAAAAATGTGTTTTAAGTTTTGGTTCTCGAAAAGTTTTCCAAAATCATGAAAGAAATCACACTGGACTCTACTCAATACTCTGTAATGACCTATATGGGAAAAGAATCTAAAAAAGAGTGGATATATATATATATATATATATATATATATATATATATATATATATATATATATATATATATATGTATGTATAACTGATTCACTTTGCTGTACAGCAGAAACTAACACAACATTGTAAATCAACTATACTCCAGTAAAAATTAAAAAAAAAAAAAGAAATCACCCTGGACAAAAACCCTATGAATGTTAGGAACATGGGAAAGCATTGTGTCTTACCAGTTCTCTTCAAAAACATGAAAGAATTCACATTGGACAGAAACCCTATCAATGTCAGGAATGTGGGAAAGCTTTCATTTCTCTGTCAAGAATTTGAAAGCACATGAGACGGCACAGTGGAGAGAAACCATATAAATGTGAAGAAGGTGGGAAAGCAAAGGTGTGAAAAGATTCACTAGGTAAAACCTCTTGTTTGTAAACAGCTTGGGAAACACTTCAATTGGCCCACATCTTTAGATGTGAAAACTCCCATGAAGAAGTATAAATGTAAGTAACATGAAATAACTTGATGGAACGTAATCCATGCCTAATGTTTCAGAAAACCTTCAGTATGAAAGTTGTTTTTATTTTATTTTGTTTTGTTTTATTTATTTATCTATTTGGTTGCACCGGGTCTTAGTTGCGGCAGGCAGGCTCCTTAGTTGCAGCTCGCGGGCTCCTTAGTTGGTCCCTAGTGTGGCTCGCCAGGTTCTTAGTTGCAGCATGTGGGCTCCTTAGTTGCAGCTCCAGGGCTTCTTAGTTGCAGCTTGCCAGCTCCTTAGTTGCAGCATGCAGGCTCCTTAGTTGAAGCATGCATGTGGGATCTAGTTCCCTGACCGGGGCTCGAACCCAGGCTGCCTGCATTGGGAGCGCTGAGTCTTATACACTGCACCACCAGGGAAGTCCCAAGAGTTGTTTTAAAAGTTTATAAATATGTTGTTTTTACTAAGGATCTTTCTTCAGGTGTATCCTTGGATGGTGGGTTTCTACTAATTTGAGAAATGAATATTAATGTGAGTTAATACTGTAAGTTGTGTTTCAACAATGGTACATAATGTTTAAAGGTAGTGATTTTTTTCTTTAATCAGATCATGACATTTTCTGTTTCCATTTTGAAGCTTTTTGGATCCATGGGTAAATAAAAGTGTATTTCTAATATGCAGTTAGGCTTAAATTTTTATAATGTGCTGTTCATTCTCTGTTAAAGAGCCATTGAAAATAGCAGTTTGGTGTTTGCTGGGATTTTCCTACTGGTCTTGGGTGACAGTTTCTGGATATCCCTAATCTACTATATATAGTACCTTTTTGACTGAGAAAGATCTTTTTCTGGGGGTGGTGGGTACAGGAGCCTTATTCAGTTCTCCATTCTGTTAAACATTTGGAATAAATTTTAATGTATGGCAAGGTTGTCAAGGAGTACAATTTTATGTAAATTATGTTTTTCCTGTTTGCTTTTTCTTTCCTTCTGCTTGGTATTTGGTGAACAGAATGTGAATTAAGAAGAGAGATTTGTGATAGGACAAAAAATCTAGAGTTGGAGATATCTTGCCTGTGAGTAATGTTAGGGCCTAGGTTTTCCAGAATCCATCCCCTTTGTGGTTCTATGTTAGAATTCACCAACAGCTCACTTGTGCATGATTTAAAAGCAGATGCAAAGAAGACAATTTTCAGATTTGGGAGCTACCACACTGGGAGAGAGACAGACACATAGGAGGTTTGAGGACACCATCTTCCAGCATATTTTCCAGATTCTGTGCCCTTGTAGTTAATAGTAGCCTCAACACCACCAAATGTTTGGTTTCTAATTTCTTATAAATGCAGTTTTCCCCTGATGTCACCACAAATTCCAGATCAAAATCTGTCAGTTTGAATTTTTCTATAAGGCCTCCTGTGTCCACTTGGAAAGTAATTCATGTTTCATGGTTGGGAGTACTATCTGATTACCATGTTGTGTAGATTATACCTTTATAATGTCTAATTTGTATAGAAACACCTTATGTTCTTAATAGTGCTGGTGAGTATGTTTTCCTGATTCACCATGACATTCAGAATGGTGCAGCCAAAAACAAGAACATGGGAGTTTGCTTGGGGTATTTTTTTTAAGTCTATTTTATTTATTTTTTGGTTGTGCTGCGAGGCTTGCAAGATCTTAGTACCCCAACCAGGGATGGACCCGGGCCCTTGGCAGTGAGAGCTCGGAGTCCTAACCACTGGGCCGCCAGGGAATTCCCTCTCTGCTGCATTGTGAAGAGGTTGCCTCGACCCATTGTTTCACCTTGACCTATTGGCCTTCTGTCAGGAAGGACATCCTCATTTGTGTAAATCAGCATCATTTCCTTCCATCGTCATGCATAGATTATTTCCAGCTCTCAAGCCTACTCTGTGCCTGTTTACATGGAAACATCTTTAGAAATCCATGCATATCCCACTCTGGAAAATTTCCTGAGGCAACACCAGTGACTGTGAGTTGAGAGGGCAGTAGAAGCAGTTGGCAGAACCTATGTTATGGGCACATTCCATCGGCCACAGTAATCCCGGCTGTCTCATATTTGTAAAATATGTTTGCTTGCTTGTTCACACAGCACTTCAATTTTTACCGAGTTTCAATGGGGAATCATACGCTCTGGAATTTGTCTGAGTAACAGTTACTCCATTATCGTCTCCCTCCCCACACCTGTTTACCATAAAGGCTTTAGCAGCCTCTGTTTATGCATCCAGGTGTCTCTAAACCACCCATGGTGGACACAAGTTATCCAAGGCATTCTTGTACCAGAAACTAGTCTCCTCAGCTGTTACTGCACACAATTAGAGCAGCTCTGCTGGCAGCTGACAGAGTTGTTCTGTAAATGGAGGCCCTCCCGTGGCCAGAGTTGAGCCTCCACAGCCAATTTCCCATTTTGCCTTGGGTCATGAATGTAGGACCCCTCAGTTTTGCTAACCAGAGTCTTCCTCATTAAAAAGGCATTGGTACTTGCAGCCGAAAGCAAAAACTGGCCCCTCTGTCACATCCCACTTGCTGAAGGAACTGTGTCCACCGCCGCCCCCCCCCCCGAGTTGATGCCTTTTGTTCTGGAGTAGGTCACTTCTTTCTGGACACATGGCCACTTGAGGAGTCACTTGGGATCCCAGGAGAGACCAGGGAGTCCACATACTTTATATACAGTGTGCTGCCACCACACCTGATGGGGTCCACTGCAGAGATGCTGTGTTCTGTCCCTAAATCAGACAGGCCATCTGAGATGAGAGATTGGACCCAAGCATTAGATGGATTAGTCAAACTCCAGGCAGTCGTGCTAGCAATAGAGAATTACCTGGCCAAGAATGGAACTCATCTGCACATTGTTACAGACCCTTTGGCCACTGCCAATGATCTAGGTGTACCAATCATAGCTCCTTATCCAAGGTTGCCCCCTTTGGCATTAAGAACTCTGAGAGTAACTTGCCTCACAATATCCAAGTCCAAATCAATGCGAGTCCTTACTCTGCGCATATATTAAACCTCAGTCTGCAGAGGCTCAGTGTTCAGAGCAATAAATTGACTTCTGGGCACACTCTCACCTGGGATCTGATGGTATTAACCTTAGCCCTGTGAGCCCCCGCAATCCGTAACCACTTAGAGGCCTCTAACCTCAATGTTAGGCAATATTCATGGGACATCCCTTCTCTGCCATGGCTGCCTTAGTGACTGATGTGAACAAACACCACTGGTAATAAGCTCAACAGACATAGCTTCCCGACCAAGGAAGGGGTCCCTACAGCTGATGGCAAACAGACTTTATAGGGCCCTTCACCCCCTCTACTGGCTACTTGCTATGCTGACCTTGGTAGATACTCACATACAAAAATTACTTATCCTATCACACATAACCCTTTTGAAACCAAAATGCAATCACTCACCAACATACTGTAAAAATTACTGATATCCACTCAATTCTGAACAACCAGGCTCTTGAAAAAGGCATTCAGTGGCAGTCTTAGGACCCCAATCTACAACCCTTATAGGATGTCCTGACGGCTTACTTAAAGCTTGCTTTCTTCTATACATAGGTCTCCCTGCTGTTCAGGGCATTATTCAGATTTAATCCACAGTCTTTGGGGCCAGTTACTTTGTTCTGATCATCAGGCTTACTGTTATCTTACGGGTAGAGCCTTTCTATACTAGACATTTCTGTCAGACTGGTCACTCCTGCAGGTCTTTGGTTTATTGTCATAGTACATCCTGGCCACCACATGTATATCCCACTCCCGGTTCTTCCTCCTAACATCATCCATAGACTGGGTAACCTACATGTCAGTATTTCATTTTGGGCACCCTCCTTCAAACCCCTCTGGCCCATCCAACACAAATGTCCTCTTTTCTTACAGTTTACAATCACAGACTCATCGTCGTTGGAGCCCCTGGCACTGACCTGGGCACGCATGATGTCATTCAACAAACATATCGTTAATGCCAATCAAGAAATGTCAAAAACCTTCAAAATACATGTAGTAGTCAGCTAATGCCTCAGGTGTTTTCCATGAAGGACAACTCTCTAGTGGACATGGTAGCTGATGACCACTTGGCTTTGCACTATTTATGAGCCAGGGAGGGAGAGTTCTGTTCCCCAGGAGGGCTGCTTGCTGCATGTGGGTGGAATACACTGGCAAGGTGCCACCAGTAACACAAATGAGACAGCAAATTAAAATAAACAACAACAACATTATTGAAATATTTGAACAGAATTCCAGAACCATACTGACACACTTTCCTGGATCCCTCAAAATACCCGGGGATGACAGGATTCCAATGTTGTTTTGAAGCTTCATCATCTTAATTATGGTGCTTGTGTCACATGGCTTTTCAATTAATATTCAAATTCATTTCAACGAGATGTGGCAGCATTCAGTCTGTAAACTTAAGGAGTGAAAGAACTGACCTCATTTTTGATATTTGACTCTTAAGGCTTTGGGTATCTGCTCACCTGTCTGGCCTACAGTGCATAACTAAGTTAGGAAGG
Organism: Mesoplodon bidens; assembly: GCF_964165515.1. NCBI lineage: Eukaryota > Metazoa > Chordata > Mammalia > Artiodactyla > Ziphiidae > Mesoplodon > Mesoplodon bidens. The sequence continues at coordinate 141,867,695 of NC_138160.1, forward strand.
GTGACACCTGCTCCTTTTCTTTTTGTGTCAGCAGGTGGGAGGGTCAAAACTTGAAAACCTGCAGCCTCCACTTCTACACACATTAAATAGCCAAGCCATTCTTTACACAAGGCACCTGAACTAGCTTACCCTTGCCCGACTCTCCTTAGAAAGTACCCCTGAGTAATAAGCATCTTTCTATTTATAAATTTTATTTATTTATTTTTGGCTGCATTGGGTCTTCATTGCGGCACACAGGCTTTCTCTAGTTGCAGCAAATGGGGGCTACTCTTCTTTGAGGTGAGCGGGCTTCTCCTTGCAGTGGCTTCTCTTGTTGCGGAGCATGGGCTCTAGGTGTGCGGGCTTCAGTAGTTGTGGCATGCGGGCTCAGTAGTTGTGGCTCGCGGGCTCTAGAGCGCAGTCTCAGTTGTTGTAGCACATGGGCTTAGTTACTCCGTGGCATGTGGGATCTTCCTGGACCAGGGCTTGAACCCGTGTCCCCTGCATTGGCAGGTGGATTCTTAACCACTGCACCACCAGGGAAGTCCAACATCTTTCTTTTGATGCACTTGAGAACATCAGTGTTGACATCTGATCCCATTTTGGGTAAGGTGTTAATCCTGCCCCTAAAAGGGCAATGATAAAACAGAAGGTAACGCATGGAAAATGTCTTTAGGATGACAAACATGTATTCAGGGTAAGATATTTTAGAACATGAGGAAAGAAATTCAAATACAGAGATCCACATATGATCACAGAAGAAAAACTTTGAAACCACCTACATGGTAACTAGCAGAGGAATGAATAAGTGAAATGATAAACAGTCTTATAAAGGAAAAATACAGAGCAGCACAACTGAATGGATGGTTTCTGCTCGTATATGTAAAGAGCTCTGAGAGATCATTGTTATCTTCACAACAAGAAAGAAAAACTAAACAACCTGAAAGGCAACACCTGTTGGTAGATTCATGAAGATTTGAGTACATGGCAATCAATGCTCCCCAAATCAGAGACAGATAAATAGAACTGTCAGTTACCTGGAGGTGAAGCAATTGGAGCCAGTAACCTCTAGAAACATTTAAACTGGTAACTTGAATTTGCTGGAGACACAGATTGGACTAGCTTGAGATTTAAAACATTTAGGGAGTCCAGTCTCAGGGAACCCCCCAAATTTATGAATTTTTCCTACAGGAGCCCAACCAGGTTCTCCTCATGAATGATGGAAAAACACTGCCTCATGCTTCATGCAGGAGTCAGGAAAACCATTTTGATAAGCACACAAAGCATTCTGTTCCCTGTAACTCAGGCTCTCAAAGAAAATTAACTTGCCAAAACCTTATCTGAAATGGGGCAGAGCAGTCAGACAACTCCCTGACCCTTCAGGTTTTCTCTGTGTCAAAAGGGAAGGAATGAATACTAAGAACCTGTTCTGAGGTTCATTGTCCAGGAATTCTGTCCTGCCAAAACATTACAGGTTTAATCATAAGAGAACATTTTTCCACACCAGTACCTTCCTACCGTATCAACAGGGCTCAGTATAAAAAGAGTGGATTAAAACAGAGTTTTAAGACACAGACTATTTACCATTGAGTTTCTAGGGACACCCAAACACAGCAGGGGAGATAAATACAAGGAGACTTGTATACAGCATAAGGTATAGTAAAAGGGAAATTTATAAACACCTATATTAAGAAAGAAAGATATCAAATTAACAACCTAAATTTACACCTCAAAAACTAGAAAAAGAACAAGCTAAACCTAAAGTATAAAGTGAGTACTTTTCAAACTACAAAACATGGTGAAAAGAAATTAAGACGAGTATAAATAGAAAACATCCCAATTTCATGGTTCAGAAGAGTTAACATTGCTGAACTGGCACTACTTCACAAAAATGCCAGCTATAATCTTTGTAAGAAATTGGCAAGTTGTTTCATAATTTTATATGAGTGGGGAAGAGGCAGGGATGGATGGAAGGTTCAATCCTGTCAAAGGACAAATATTAAAATGGAGCAGACTCTTCATTACAGATGGCGGGGTCACCTTAAGTGTCTTTGTTTCTAAACAAGGGTCACAATTTAGAATGGTCTGACAGACTTAAGCCAAGACCCTGACCCATATAGGACGTAAGACCCTATTGTTTCAGTGTCGCCTGATATGGGCCATCTTCCAGTGCTGTACTTTATTCATTTGGGAATTCAGTCAGCATTTCCCTGTACCTCCGCGTTCATAAAGAACTGGGCGAAATACAACACAGGCCGCCCCAAGCCGGAAAGAAGTTCCGTTTAAATGCAAACATCCTTTGCCGGATCAGGTCGCCGCCCACCCGCAGAGTCTGGTTCCGCAGACCTGCATCTTCCTGCCCTGCTGTCACTCAAGCGTGGGGGGGCGAGGCCTCTCAAACTATCCAATCAAGAACCCCGTTGGGGAAAGTGGGTGGGGACACGCACTGCATTGGCGCAAACATCCCTACTCGCCCCTAATCGTCTCTGTGGCTTTGCCGCAGTGTCCCTCACGCTGTGCTTTGCTGCGGTCGTGGGAGTCATAGGAGGGACTCAGGGAAACCTAGAAATGGTAAGTGTGCTGCCCAGCGATGTGGAGACGCGGTGGAGGGTCTGATCGGAACCGGCCCTGGCAGGACCCAGGTCTGACCGCGGTCAACTGTGGGGTATGCGGACCCGAGCTGCGTGTGTCTCCGCTCGGACCTCAGTCCCCTCGGTCTGGCAGCATGGGGGCGGGGCCGGCAGCTGAAACCCCGGGCGTCCTGTCCCGTCACTGTGCGCGGCGACTTGGGCCCTGACCCCAGAGCCTCTCTGGGCAGCTCTGCGCCCGCAGTCTGTCGTCTCCCCGAGACTGTGCGGTGACCACAGGTAGGATCATCAGGGAACAGTCGTGACTGGGTCTCCGGGGATCGTGCGTGGGAGGAGCTGTGCTTTATGGAGTCCACAGTCTCTCCTTTCACGTCAGCGGGACTCGTTTTCTTCTTTTTACGAGTGTTGTGGTTTTTAGAGCAGTGTTTCAAATTCACAGCTCTTGTTTCCCCAGCCTAGCTCTGGCAATAAATCTCCTCTCATTCCCAAAGCTAGCTTCACTTTTCCGATTCACAGCATCACTATCAACTATTTGTCCTCTGTGGTGCATTTCAGAGCGACCCAATATTTTAACTGTTTATCCTTTTCCCACAGAGCCATGGATGGCCCTTAAAGATTTATTTATTTTTTTATCTGTGGATGTTTTACATGAGAAGAAAGACGGATAACCACACGGAATCATGTACATTGTATGAAAACCTTGTGCCTCTCCCCCAGAATCCTTACAGGACACATACATCCTATGGGAAGTCCTTTGGGTGGAGTTTATTTTTGTGGAAACTGTCAGCACTGCCTCTCCCTGGATTTGTAACTTTAAAGAGATTTACTGACTTGGTCTGCATTTTTCAATAAAGGAAAATTACGTATTTAATCAATAGAGCTATAAGGACAGTATAAAATAGTTCCAAACAGGCAAGAAGGAGGTGACTGAGAGAAGATAAAATATTCTTGTATTACTTTACATTTGTTAAGAATTTTTGTTCCACTCTTTCTTTCCCTGAACGTGTGTAGTAAGTTTCTGAGGTCTGTGTTTACTTTTGGATATTTTCAAATGAAATTGCAGGGCTTAGACCAAAAGTGTTCAAGTATAGTTAATTATTTACAAATGAATTTCTTGCCATGGAAATAATAATTAACTGACATCTTTTATTCTGGATGGAATAGATATTTGGGGTTTTCTGCTTGAACTACTAAAGTACCTTACCATTTTCTTTCCTCCTTCCCACATGAACACTGGATTTAAGTTATTCTGCTGTATTGTTCAAAAACTGGCTTTGTGTCATTTAAAATCTCAGGGATCCAAAGCAAGTCCAGGGAGGGTAGAGGCCTGTGGTCAGTGAGCTTCACTAAGGCCCCCTTGAGGTTGGAAAGGGAAGTACTGCGAAACCTAGTTGGTTCTTCCTGGGAAGCCTTACCCTTGCAGGTGTGCTCCGTGTTTGCATCCACCACAGAAGGAAACTTTATAGTGAGAGAAGATGCAGGGCTTTGGAAAGCTGGCGGTGCACCTGCACGTGGGGGTGGGGATGATGCCTTTTTTAGGTTGTAGTTGTAGTTCCGTAGGCCTAGACACTTTTAGACAGAGTGTTTGAGTTTTGCATCCACAGTGTACATGCAATTAGTGTAATTTGCACACACTGAGAGTCTGTGAAGATCAGGTGTTCTGTCTCATGGACAGAAGGTTTATGAATTGGGGAGTTCCTTTGGGTCAGAGCCTTAAACTGAATCAGGCTGAGAGTTTCCTGACTTGTGACAAGAGAAGCCTGGGGGAGGGAGTGCTTCCATGCTTACAGGAGAGGGGAGGATGTGTAGAGCTCCCAGAGATCATTCGTATGGCTGCTCACCTGTCCCTACCCTCCTTCACCAGGGACTGACCCACTCTAGGGGTTCCATCTCAACCTGGAGTGTTTAGACACCAAGTCTGGAATATGTTCAACTTTCTGAAAATGGGGTTTTCTTCTGAATTTGAGGGAAGCTGCCTGCTTATCTGTTTTTATTTCAGTATTTGGATTCTTTTGTCCTAAATATTGCAGCCCTTTAACTCTAGTTTGCACCAGCACTTGGGATTTTAAAATGTAAGTTGATCGAGAGATACGATGTAAGGCAAGAAAATTGTGGAACCAAATAGGATTTTTATTCCATTTAGGCAAGAGAACCTCAAGATGTGAGATGGGCGTATTTAAGTTCTCAGGTGCTTTTTCCATTTTTAGGTTAGTGTATGTGCCTGTCCCTAGAGAAATTTGACATTTAAAAGGCTATTATACTATTCCTAAGGTAAATGAATTCCTATTTTAATGGATGTGAGGGAAAAAAACAATTGAATTTCTATTTTCATTGATACGAGGAAAGTCCTCAAAGCCTCTGTAAATATTTGAAATTCTTAGTTTACTTCAGCTCTTACTTTGCAAGTCCTAGTGTATTAGAGTATGCCATTCATTCCTGAAAACATCACCAGTGTGAAATATAGTGGAAGGACAAACTGTAAGGCCCTAGTCCTTTTCATTAGAAAGGGATATGTAAATTATTTACAGTCTGCAGTCTTATACACCTTACTGTTTAAAGGATTAAGTCTTGGTGTGGTTTCCTATGTAGAAAAGTTAAAATTAAATTAATTTTTAAATGTAAAAGTTAATATAGAATAATTATTAAGCATAGCAAAATATGGCATATAAAATTTTTTCTCCTTCTTTTCAATAAATAATTCATGGGAAGGTTAAAAAAATCCCTAAGATAGGAAACTAACTTAAGACAACTCCCTGCCCACATATCCCACTCCACTTCTGTGCAAAGAACCAGTTTTGATTACTTCCATCATCCTGCTAGTGTTTCTTTATATAAAACCAAGTCATTGTGAATGCACGTTTTTCTTCTCTTTGTTCTTGGGTGGGGTGGTGGGGATCCACATATTTGATGTTTGACTACTGAAAACTTAAGCCTCACCCCTCCCTTTTCCCCTAGTGCTTCTTACCTGGACAGGCTGATAAGAAAGCCTGGAAGCTCCTGCTCCATGAGCTGCTGTTTGTTGGGGTCTCCTCCTGTGCGCTGTGCTGCCCTGTGGGGCACTGTTGTTCTCAGCAACCCTGGGTTCTATATACAGAGGATTCTGAATTGGCAGTTTCTGTAATTCTTTGTCCTTTGGAAGCAGGAGTATGGGAATGGGGCCCTCCTTATAGTGTTTCTGGGTGGATGTCTTGGGTGTAACCCATCTATGTGTTTGGAGTGAAGATGTGTCTGAGGCTGGTGTCTCCCCAACTTTAGGAGGGGTCTTAGTGTTACCAAGTTCAAGCTCATACTGCTCACTGTGTTACCCAAAAACTGGGTTCACCTCTTGGTGGGTGTTGAGCCAATAGACACAACCAAGCCAAAGACTGGGAGAAGGAAGGATTTATTATTACTTGCAGCAAGTAAGGAGAACACTGGGGATCTTTCCCAAAGCACTGTCACCCTGAACAACAAATTAGGGAAGTTTTAAGCTAAGGGTACATGCATATTCATGAAGGGGATTTAGCAGAGGAGAATTCAGCATAAAATTGGGGCAAAGGTCGACAGAGTTCAAGCTTTGGTTTATGAAGTCAGGAGGCTCAACATCATCATTCCATCCTCCACGTGGGTGGGAGCCTTAGTTCCTGCAGAAGTCAAAGATATATTATTTTGTATATATATCTATATCCCTTGAGGAGGAACTAGGACTCTGCTGTATCACTGCACTATTGTTTGACTACTTTTTCTCTGTTCTTTCATTCCTTTGTTCCTTAAGTTCATTGATTACTGAGACCTGTTCAAGGGCAAGCATTGTGGCCAGGCTTAGATCACAAAATGGCTTAGGCCAGAAATGGCTTCTCTTATGTCAAGAAAGCCAGGGTTCTCTTTCACTGAGGTTCCCCTAACTTACCTGCTTACAGCTGCATGACAGGCCAATAAAATGAGAGGTGAGGTGTTGGGGCAAGAGTAGCGACTTTATTCTGAAAGTCAGCAAACTGAGAAGGTGGACTAACTTCCTAAAGAACCAACTTAATTCAGAAAAGAGTTTAGGTTTCTTTTATGCTAGGAGGAGAAGTGAGATGGCAGTTTTTCATCTTGTGGCATTTTCCCAGGAGGCAGGAGGTCCCAGCTCCTAAGTCACCCTTATCTGTAGATACCATCTAGCCCTGGAAAACAGCTAGTCAAAAGCGCAGTTATTTTTAGGAATTAGGGTTTGGTTAATGGTTATCATGCTGTGGGGGATGAAGGTTAGGAGGACAAAGTAAAATACTTTAGTGCATTCTGTGAAGTTAGTACAGCTTAATCAGGTCAGTTAATAAAATATAGAAGGCCTGGGAATTCTCTGGTGGTCCAGTGGTTAGGACTCGGTGCTTTCACTGCTGTGACCCAGGTTCAGTCCCTGGTCGGGAAGCTAAGATACTGGAAGCTGAGTGGCTCGGCAAAGAGGGGGGAAAATATATATATACACACACACATGCGCGCGCGCGCACGTGTGTGTATGTGTGTGTGTAAAAGGACTTTTGTAACAAGGCAAGAGAGCAGATAGCCCCTGTTACATTAGGGTGTTATGAATACGATTATACCCCGTGAATGAGGTGAGCCTAGGGGTTGCTTCTTAAAGAGCAGTTATTTCAAAGAGAAAGAAAGAGAAGAGAGGGAAGGGAGCCAGTAGTTGGTGGACTGAGTATACTCTCCAAATACCAGAGGGCTCATCAGCAGCACCTCTGCTGCAGCTGCTTCTCCCTCTACTGCAACAAAGATCCTGACCCTCTGAGTTATTAGGGGCGACACCATAACCTCACTGTGACACAGCAAAGGAATTAGCTTTAACTGATTTAAGTTTGGGTTACTTAAATTATATGTCATGGAGGAAGAGACATGATACATCTTCACCTGGTTATCCTCAGGGAACCTCAGCAGCCTTGCCATTTCACAGTCTCTGCAGGTAGGATCTGCACTGCATGCACTTTGCTCCAGGAACACAGGTATGACATCACACTAACAACGTCCTCCTCTGAGGATATTCGTTTCACGCTCATTCAGAACTAGTATTGGAATGGGAGCTCATATGAAGTGGATGGGCCATTGACCCACGCATAAGATAAGACCCTCATGCCTTGGTCAAGTTCTTGAAAATTCTTTGATAATCAGATGGCTGCTCCCCCACAAGATCTGCTGGGTCCTTTTGGTGTTGGGAGGCAACGTTTTCCTTGTTTACTAATTTTACTTGAGCCCATATTTGCTATTCCTTGGAAATTTGCCCACCTTGAGGTCACCCCTACCACGACTGTGTTTAAATTGCCATACAACAGCCATACATAACAATAACTCATGTTAGAGTCCTCTTAGCCTCCTTCACTGTAGAGTTTTTAGTGACCTTTCATACCTCCTGGAGTTCCCACGATGGCCTTAAATTGTCCATAGGCTTCTGATGGAAGAAACTGCCCTGTGCCTCACACTTTTGCCATTAGAGCTGCAGTGACTGTCACACACCGAGCTCTCTTGAAAATAAAGGGTCTCAGGGCTTCCCTCGTGGTGCAGTGGTTAAGAATCCGCCTGCCAATGCAAGGGATACGGGTTCGAGCCCTGGCCTGGGAAGATCCCACATGCCGCAGAGTAACTAAGCCTGTGTGCCACAATTACTGAGCCTGTGCTCTAGAGCCTGGGCACCACAACTACTGAAGCCCGTGCACCTAGAGCCCGTGCTCCCAACAAGAGAAGCCAGCGCAATGAGAAGCCCACGCACCACAACGAAGAGTAGTCCCCGCTTGCTGCAACCAGAGAAAGCCTGCGCACAGCAACGAGGACCCAACGCAGCCAAAAAGAAAAAAAAAAAAGAAAATAAAGGGTCTCATAAACATTGAGCTTGTGACCCTCTGCTGAGCTGCCCATTGTGCTTTTGACCCTAGAACTAGCACCCCATCGGGTTGGGATGCCTAGCAGCACCACCGCATGCAATGATGGAGCGAAACCTGTCCTGGTTTATGCCTCCTGCAGGAGGGTGGCCTGTTCTCTCTTCAGTACATTAAAGGATGCTGTGGTCTTGGAAGAGGTCACTACTCCCCCAGATGGAGACTTCCCTTGGGAGTTTCTTGGGATTAACTGAATGCATAGCTCTGGGGTGTGCATAGACATTAAGGATGACAATATGCATTCGTGCATGATGAGCTCAGTGGAAAGTTGCTGCTCTTCATCTCTTGTAATATCCCTGATAAATGACCAAACCACACGGCTAACCAAACATCAGAGAGTCATCTTGATACTGGCCAAACATTGGCCCCATCTACATGTATTCACAGCCTTTTGGACGATGTCTAAGAATTGCCCCTTTGTATTAAAAGAAATGTTGGGATCTCTTGATTTAGAGATACCCAAAATAGAATTCAGGGTTATTCTCATCTGTACATATACTAGGTCCACAATATAGGGACTCACCAGGACACTCTTATCCATGTTGGAGTCCCAGACATGACTGGTAGTAACCGTGGCACTTCTCAGAAAATACGGTGCTGCTCTCCAACATGACATTCAGTTGAAGTTTCACTTCCGTTAACAGGTCTCAGGCTCATGGAGCACCATACTGGCTTATTGAAATAAGTTCAAAAAAGTTGTATGAAAAGTGTCCCGTTTGGTCATCAGTCATCGGGTGAGTCTGTCTTCAACTTTTTTCTTTTCTAATTCACTTCAGTTTTCTTTTAGAGCAATTTTAGGCTTACAGAAAAAGAAAAATAGAGAGTACAGAGAGTTCCCACATAACCAGTCTGCATCCACACAGTTTACACTATTTTTAAATCTTGTGTGTGGAACATTTGTTAAAATTGTTCAGTGAATGTTGATACATTAAAGTATACAGTTTACAGTAGCATTGACTCCTTGTGTTAAAAGATCTATAAATCCTGGCAAATGTTTAATAACATATATCCTTCATTTCATTTCTGTATCCTATAGCATAGTTTCATTTCCCTAAAAATTATCTATGCCCAACCTATTCATTCATTCTTCCCTTGAACCCTCAAATCCTTCACAATCAGAGATTTTTTTCTTGGCTCATAGTTTTGTCTTTTCCAGATTGTCACATACTTGGAATCATACAGTGTGTAGCTTTGTGAGATTAGCTTCTTTCACTTAGCAGTATACTTTTTTTTTTTTTTAATTCGGCCGCACGGCATGGGGAATCATACTTCCCCGACCAGGGATCGAACCCATGTCCCCTGCATTGGGAGCACGGAGTCTTAACCACTGGACCACCAGGGAAGTCCCTTTTGGGTTCCTCCATGTGTTTTCATGGCTTGATACCTTATTCCTTTGGTATCCTTCAACCTTGCTCTGCTCTTATTAATTCCAAGAGTAATCTCTGTTGTAGATTCTTTCAGATATTTTACGTAGACAATCATGTCATATAGAACAAAGACAGTTTTATTTCTTGCTTCCCAATCTGTATATCTTTTATTTCCTTTTCTTACTGCATTGACTAGGGCTTCTAGTACAATGTGTTTTGTTTTTATTTTTATGTGTGTGTGTGTGTGTGTGTGTGTGTTTGTAGTACAGTGTTGAATAGGAATGGTGAGAGGAATCTCCTTGCTCTGTTCCATTCCTGTCTTACCAGTAAAGCATCTAGTTTCCCACCACTAAGTATGATGTTAGCTACAGGTGTCATGTAAATGTTCTTTCTCAAAAAGAGAGAGTTCCCCTCTATTATTAGTTTGTCATCATAAATGGATATTGGATGGTGTCAGGTCCTTTTTCATGTTCATTTCCCCCTTCTTTCATTTCTGATATGAGTAATTTCTGTCTTCCCTCTTTTCTCAGTTATGTTGACTAGATACTTATCACTTTTATTAAATTGATCTCATCAAAGGACAGCCTTTGGTGTTGAAAACAGAAGAGTGTTTTTTTCCAATATATTTTAAATAATTTCAGACTTTTTGCTCCTTTAAATATTTCCACATTCTTTCATCTTCCAATCAAGCTTATCCTCAAAAGCACCACCAGCTGTTTAATTTCTATTTTCTGAGAGGTTTAGTTTTCCACTAATGGCTTCTCAAGATGCACATCAAAAATCCACCAGATTTCCATTTTCCATTACCACCAGCTCTTCATCTTTGCCATTATTTGGTGTTCTGAAGTTTTGTAATTTTAGGCATTGTAGGAAGTGTCGGGTGATATCTCATTCTTTTATTTTCAGTTTCCTGGTAATAAGAATTTTTTCACGTGCTTATTTACCATCTGTATATCGTCAATAAAATGTGTGTTCAGATCTTTTGCTCATTTTTAATTAGGTTGTCTTCTTTTTGTTCAGTTTTAAGAGTCCTTTGGATGTTTTGGATACCAGTGCTTTATCATACAGATGATTTCCAAGGATTTTCTGCCAGTCTGTGGCTTGTGTTTTCATTCTCTTAACACTGTGTTTCACTGAGCAGGAGTTTTTCGTTTTAATGGAGTCAAAGTTATTTTTATCTTTTGGATCTTGCATTTGCTTTTATTTTATTTTATTTATTTATTTTTTTTGTGGTATGCGGGCCTCTCACTGTTGTGGCCTCTCCCGTTGCGGAGCACAGGCTCCGGACGCGCAGGCTCAACAGCCATGGCTCACGGGCCCAGCCGCTCCGCGGCATGTGGGATCCTCCCAGACCGGGGCACGAACCCGTGTCCCCTGCATCGGCAGGCGGACTCTCAACCACTGCGCCACCAGGGAAGCCCCGCATTTGCTTTTGTATCTAAAAATTAATCACCAAAACCAAGGTCACCTAGATTTTCTCATATGTTATCTTTTTGGAGTGTTGTAGTTCTACATTTTACACTAAGTACTGTGATCCATTTTGGGTTAATTTTTATGAAAGGTTTTAAATCTCTGTCTAGATTCATTTCTTCATTCTGCATGTGGATATCCAGTTTTTCCAGCATTATTTGTTGAAAAGACTAAATTTTTTGTATTTAATTGCCTTTGGTCCTTCGTCAAAGTTGAGTTCACTATTATGTGTGGATCTGTAGGAAAGCACTTGACTTGTGCATGTTAACATTTTAATCTTCAACCTTCCTCTACTCTCTTAGTAGTTCAAGGTCTTTTTTTTTTTGCTCTTGGAATTCTTTGAGGTTTTCTCCAAAGACAGTCTTGTCATATGCCAGCCAAGGCAGTTTTATTTCTTCTCATTTTTTATCCTTTTTATTTACTTTTCCTGTCTGATTGCATTAGCTAAAAATTCCAGTATAAGATTGATAAAGGAATGGTGAGAGGGGACATCCTTACCTTCTTGATGTTACCGGAAAGCATCTGGGTCTTTCTGTATAGTCCATTTATATTAAACAAGAGGCCAGTTGATGTAGAAGTAGATGTGGGCAGAGGGGAAGTATTCTCTAGAACACTGATTTGATCTCAATCTTTTAGTGATCCTGTATCTCTGGGTTTGACTTTCTGTGATAAAATGAGAAAGATGTTTGGTCTTTGTCCCGCGTTCCTAGCAAAAACCTTTTGAAGTCCTTGGAATGACTTGAGTAATAAGGGTGATAGAGTGTCTTTTGTTTTAAGTAAATTACGAAACCCGATGGTGTGTCAAGGAAATCTATGAGTTGTAGACGGCTGAGTAGAAATGTTGGTAACCAAGGCATGCCATTTGTGTCTGGCATCTGAAGTAGAGACGTTGTCTAGTACTGAGCTCTTAAATCTATAGAGTGTAACATATGTGAGTTAGTGTTAGAATTGAATTGAACTGTTGGACATCTGTTTGGTGACAAGAGAGTTGGAGAAGTGGCATTGGGACACCACGTATTTGTTGTTAGGAGGGGAAAAAAACAGTATTATCCTCAGAGGTGCCCCCACCTTTGAGAGCAGAAAATGCTAAAAGAGACTCACGTTGGCTATTTCCCTACACCTACAGGTCAGTTAGGCTGTAGCAAAATCTCAGTTAGTTGCATGCTTGTGAAATAGATTGTTTTCAGGACAGGCCTTGTTAAAAAGAAGAGACTATTCTGGGTATATATATATTTTTTTATTTGTTTATTTTTACAGTTGATTTACAGTATTATATTAGTTTCAGGTATACAGCATAGTGATTCAGTATTTTTATAAAAATATGGAACACTTCATTAATTTGCATGTCATCCTGCTGACCTTCTCTGTATTGTTCCAATTTTATTTAAAAATTTTTATTGGAGTACAGTTGATTTACAATATTGTTTTAGTTTCAGGTGTCTGGGTATACTTTTTTGTTTCTATTTCTAATTTGGAGACAGCAGTTTACCCTGTGACCTCAGTTCTCTGGTGGAAGAGTTGTTGTTTTTAAGTTTCTTGGCTTTTTTCCTTCTGAGGACTAGAAGGCACCAGAAGCTGACTTCCAAGCTCCTTAGATACCAGACCATAGATAAGAAGTCTCTGACTCCTTTTTTTGATGTTTGAGTGCTAACAACTTTAAACCTTACTTCCTTCCTCTTTCTTTCATCTGCTTGTGCCCACATCTGTACATGGTGATAGGAAAGCCTCAGTGTCCCTTCCTTTGGTTCTGGCAAGTGATTGAATCCACAGAAGGCCTTGCTCGTGTACTTGAATTCTCACCCTAGCCCATCCCCTAAGCTCAATAAAAAACCCAGGCCAGGCTCCTTTCCTTCTTTCCTTGATGTCTCAAGGCATTTTTCACCATCTTCAGAGGCTTCCTTTCCTTTTCCCAAACACTTCCATTATAGAAGTAAGAAACCCCTTTCATGCTCTTTAGGTGTGTATATGTTATCATCAGTGCCGGCATCTGAACTAAATCTCGGGCGAGGCTTCATCTGTCTGTGCAGGAGACCATAACAGTTATAGAATAGGTAACATGCTGCACTTTTTGCAGTACTCTTTGCTTTACTGTTTTATTGATAAAACCTTCAGATCTGTTGATATTAGTGTATGTCACCCTTGTATATCTCTCCAAGTGCAACTATGCAATAAATTCTGTGGACATTGTTGGAAATTGCTGGGCTGTAAATAGTGATCAAGTTCATATTCACAGGAAATAGCAATGGAGTATATCACTTGGCCATTCCTCCATTTGTGCATAATTTAATGATTTTTTTCCCCAATGGTCTTCAACACTTGGGATTTTCTTTTTCTTCTTCCTTTTTTTTTTGGCTGCTTTGGGTCTTTGTTGCTGCGTGCGGGCTTTCTCTAGTTGTGGCAAGTGGGGGCTACTCTTCATTGCAGTGCACAGGCTTCTCATTGCAGTGGCTTCTCTTGTTGTGGAGCAGGGCTCTAGGGCGTGCAGGCTTCAGTAGTTGTGGCATGCAGGCTCAGTAGTTGTGGCGCACAGGCTTAGTTGCTCCGTGGCATGTGGGATCTTCCCAGACCAGGGATTGAACCTGTTCCCCTGCACTGGCAGGCAGATTCTTAACCACTGCACCACCAAGGAAGTCCCAACACTTGGGATTATTAAATTGACTAAGTTTTGTTCTAATCACTGTGAAATGGGATTTACTGGACATATTAGTGTCCTATTACCCAGTTGCCAAGGTGATGGACATTTTTTCATATATTATCCTTTACATATCTGTTAAATATGTTTTGCTTCTTTTTCCATTTTAAAATTGTCTGTTCATTTTAACTCCACAAAGTAGCCCTTTTCTATTTTTATATCTGTGTGCATTGCAGATATTTTCCTTTTTATGTATCTTTTAACTACCTTAATTTTAATATATTTGAGTTTGTCTCTGGCTGTATAGATCATTCTTTTGCTTATATGAGATACTCTTTCTATTCTTCTTTCATTAAAACATTTACCTGTGACTTCTAAAAGTGGCCTAGTTTTATCTTTCACATTTAAATCCACAATGAGGAGGCTATTGTCTATGGAATGGAGGGAAATATGCTTCATTTTTCCAACTGGATAATAGTTTGTCCCTTATGTAGTCATGGGTTCATGATATTTGCCACTACTCTCCTGTTCTGTCCTTGAACAACTTTCCATATTAAATGCTGGTCTATGGAAGACACTTTTCCTTTCCTTTGTTCTGTTTGTTTTTCTTTCTGCTAATACTTGTATCGTCTGAATTACCATAGAGGTGTGTTAGGTAGACTGCCATGTTTTTCCATAGAAAACTTTGTCCATTTTTGGACCTTCCTTCTTTGTATTAGGTTTGGAGGAGTAGTTTTTATCGAGTCCTAAAAACTGTTTTAGGTATTTGCGAAATTTAATAAATGTATCATTTGGGAGACATGACATCCGGGCGATGCTGAATTCTTTCTAAGAACACATGCCATCATTTTACTTACATCAGTCTACTTTGACATTACCCAATAATTTAAAAATATTTTTTTACATGAGGATCATTAAAAATTTTGTATTAGTCTTGTTTAGTATTGAATTAAATTTGGTGTGGAGGAAACCAGAAGCAAGCTCTCAAATATTGTCTCTTGGTGTTACCATGTAGGATGGGCTCAGTTCTCCAAGTAACAGATTAGAGACTCAGTGCCCATAGTTGTTTAGGGAGGTGGGTACTGATCAGGTAGGCACCTTCTGCTGAACATGACACAAAATTACCACTCTCCAAAGGAAAATAGGAGTTTACTATATACACTTTAGGCTCACTGAGGCACTTTTATCTGTAAGGTTGGTTGGCTTACTCCCAAAATCACAGATCCCAGATACTAGTGAAAGATGAAATTTGTGAGCAAGCATTTCTAAGGCTAAGCAGTCTTGGGCCTGCTAATGTTCACTGTCTTTTGCACACTAGGTAGTTGGACTTTGTTATGAGCAAGTGCTGTTATTCCAGTGAAGAAAGAGTAATTAGGGCTACCCTAGGCGGCTCCTCTTACTCCCTGGACCCACAACAAGAGAGGTGTTCCTTCGTTGATGTTGCTCTACCAAACAAGCTAATTCTAGCATCAGAATTGATGGATGGGAGCCTTTTTTCTGTTTCCTTCACATGGACATCAATGGGTAATTGGTCTCTTTCAGGGACCAGCATTTAGGAACTTATGCCACTGGGGAATTCCTATACCTAGGATGGGCTATCATGCTGCTGTGCCCCACCTAGGAGCTCAGAAATGAGAGAAGGTGGGAGGACAGCCTCTAGAGTGGCTGGTCAGGTATCACTTGCTGATATAAGAGAAAAGGGTTTTGTGGTTTTTTTTGTTTTTTTGTTTTTTTGAGAAAGCACAGTTGAACTCTTCATGTATTTTTATAATTTGTGCAAATTCACCATGAAACCATTGAAGATTTTAATGAAGCCCTTGCAAACTTTGTCTTAACCTGTTCCTCAAGGTCATCAAGGCTCAGATTATAGTTGTATGATTCTGCCGAAAAGAGGTCTTCTGTGATCTTATCATCTCAGTATGGTGTTCTAAAAATTGTTCAGAAGCCATCCCAAGGCACATGGATATAGGGATTTTGTGGAGGTGTGAGTTGTCCTGTTTTCCTCCTCATGCCTCGGCTCTGACTCTGAATAACTTCCTAGCCCCATGAAATGAGATAGAGAAAGGAAAGCAAAACTGAGTATGTGATAAATATTATATAAATTTTAATTTATACTCCTCCACAAGAATATTTTCATTCACCCACCTGGATCTGACTACTTCTATTAGCCTGGAGTACTTCAGGACAATATGACTAGCTGGATCTTGTTACAGGTTGGATTTCCACAGGACTTTTGGCCTCATGTCTGATGATGAGAATAGAAAGAAAATCTTCCAGTTCTTCACCGTGTTGTTATTTGTTAAAACCTCATGCAGATGTGAACCTGTGCTCGTATAGTGCTGCACGATATGGTGGGTACTAAAGAGGGAATGAGAAAGTTTTTATCAGAATGAACTGGTGTGCTTAAAATTGATTATTTCTTTCATCTGTATAGCAAGTTTCTCTTATTTCTCCAAGGTGCTCTATGTCTTGACAGAGAGGAATAAAAACTTGAAGTGATCACAATACAAATGTAGCAGTAAATTCCTTGTGTTCATGATGCTCTTGAATTCATGAGGGAGTGTCACCATAGAGTGAGAGTTCTAATGACAAAGTTATAGAACAAATGTTTGGAGACCACAGAGTCGTATGTGAACCTCCTATGAATTGAATATAGATTGCTGGTGCTCTTCATTCTGTCCATTCTCTCACATACGTCTTTGGGATGTTTTAGGATTCAGTGACCTTTGAGGATGTGAGTGTGAAGTTCACCACAGAGGAGTGGGCTCTGCTGGATCTATCCCAGAAGAAACTCTACAGAGATGTGATGCAGGAAACCTTTAAGAACTTGACCTCAATAGGTAGGGATGATGACATTCTTACTTAATTACTTAGTCAATTAGAGAACCAGTGTTGCTTGCTCATCAACACTTTCAAGAGGTGAAATGTGGAAAGGGACTACATTAGTAAATAAACCAGGCCTGGGCATAGTTCAACATGGACCTGTCATGTAACAACTTTTCTCTGATATTTTATAACTTACAATGATTTTTTTTGTTGTTGGTCTGCATTTTAGGAGAAAAATGGGAAGACCCTGATACTGAAGATCAGTATGAAAATCATGAGACAAATCTAAGGTGAGGTATACTCACATGAGAAAACAATGTCCCGTGACAGAATGTTAGTATGCCATGACATTTTTTTTTGTTGATAGGAGCTCACATTTCCTTTTTTTTTTTTTTTTTTTTTTGCGGTACGCGGGCCTCTCACTGTTGTGGCCTCTCCTGTTGCGGAGCACAGGCTCCAGACACGCAGGCTCAGCGGCCATGGCTCACGGGCCCAGCCGCTCCATGGCATGTGGGATCTTCCCGGACCAGGGCACGAACCTGTGTCCCCTGCATTGGCAGGCGGACTCTCAACCAGTGCACCACCAGGGAAGCCCCATGACATTTTTTTTTATTCAAGTACAGTTGATTTACAATGTTGTGTTAGTTTCAGGTGTATAGCAAAGTGATTCAGTTATACATATATATATATATATATATATATATATATATATATATATATATATATATATATCCATTCTCTTTCCAATTCTTTTCCATTATAGGGTATTCCAAGATATTGAATATAGTTCCCTGTGCTATACAACAAGTCTTTATTGTTTATCTGTTTTATATAGAGTAGTGTGTATCTGTTAATCCCAAATTTCCAATTTATCCCTTCCCACTCTTTTCCCTTTGGTAACCATAAGTTTGTTTTCTATGTCTGTGAGTCTATTTCTGTTTTATAAATAAGTTCATTTGTATCATTTTTTTGGATTCCACATGTAAGTGATACCACATTTTCTTTATCCATTCATCCGTGATGGACATTTAGGTTACTTCCATGTCTTGGGTGTTGTAAATAGTGCTGCTATGAATACTGGGTGCATGCTTCTTTTCGAATTAGAGTTTTTGTCTTTTCCAGATATATGCCCAGGAGTGGGATTGCTGGATCATATGGTAATTCTATTTTTACTTTTTTATGGAACCTCCTCCATACTGTTCTCCAGAGTGGCTGCACCAATTAACATTCCTACCAACAGTGTAGGAGGGTTCCCTTTTCTCCACACCCCCTCCAGCATTTATAGTTCTTAGACTTTTTAATGATGGCCATTCTGGCCAGTGTGAGGTGATACCTTGTAGTTTTGATTTGCATTTCTCTGATAATTAGTGGTGTGGAGCATCTTTTCACATGCCTGTTGGCCATCTGTGTGTCTTCTTTGGAGAAATGTCTATTTCAGTCTTCTGCCCATTTTTTGATTGGGTCCTTTGGTGTTTTGATATTGAGCTGTATGAGCTATTTGTATATTTTGGAAATTAATCCCTTGTCAGTTGCATCGTTTGCAGATACTCTCTCCTATTCAGTGGGTTGTCTTTTCATTTTGTTTATGGTTTCCTTTGCTGTGCAAAAGCTTTTAAATTCCATTAGGTTCCATTTGTTTATTTTTGCTTTTGTTTCCATTACTCTAGGAGACAGATCCAAAAAAAATATTGCTGCGATTTATGTCAAAGAGTGTTCTGCCTATGTTTTCCTCTAGGAGTTTTACAGTATCCAGTCTTACATTTAGGTCTTTAATCCATTTTGAGTTTATTTTTGTATATGGTGTTAGAGAATGTTCTAGTTTCATTCTTTTACATGTGGCTGTCCAGTTTTACCAACACCACTTGTTGAAGAGACTGTCTTTTCTCTATTGTATATTCTTGCCTTTTTTTGTCATAGATTAATTGACCATAAGTGCATGAGTTTATTTCTGGGCTTTCTATCCTTTTCCATTGATCTATGGTCTGCTTTTGTGCTAGTACCATACTGTTTTGATTACTGTGGCTTTGTAGTATAGTCTGAAGTCAGGGAGCCTGATTCCTCTAGCTTCTTTCTTCTTTCTCAAGATTGTTTATGCCATGACACTGTAAAACAAAGAAGTAAAACAAATCAGCCCAGCCTTAAAGTTAATGAATCTTAGAATTTTTGCATCAAACCTTTTTTCTCAAATGTGTCTTAAATGTTGAGTGTTTGAAAAATAGTACACTTGGAATCAGTATTCAGAATCACCATTTATGAATATTACTGTTTTGATAATTGCTATGATTATCTTGCAGAGCTTTAGTAAGTTCACTTTCAATCAGAACGTGCAGAAAATGTGTACTTTCCTTTAAAATGGTAAAATTTTCATTGTCATAACTATTACTAAACATAATTAGTAAACAATTCATTAATAATATGCTTCTTATTTTTTACAGCAGTCATATGGTAGAGAGACTCTGTAAAAATAAAGAAGGTAGTCAGTATGGGGAAACATTTAGCCAAATTTCAAATCATAATCAGAAAAAGAAAACTGGAATAAAACTATGTGAATTCAGTGTATGTGGACGAGTCTTCATGCGTCATTCATCCTTTAATAGGCACATGACATCTCGCACTACACCCAAACCACGTGAGTATCAGGAATATGAGGAGAAGCCATATAAATGCAAGGAATGTGGGAAAGCCTTCAAGCATCGTCAATCCAGACATACCCATGAGAAGATTCACACTGGGGAGAAACCCTATGAGTGTAAGAAATGTGGGAAGTCCTTCAAGCTTCGCCAGTCTATTCGAAGGCATGAAAGGATTCACACTGGAGAGAAGCCCTATGAGTGTAAAAGATGTGGAAAAGCCTTCAGATATCACCACAACTTTCAAAAACATGAACGAACTCATACTGGAGAGAAACCCTATAGATGTAAGCACTGTGGTAAAGCCCTCAGTTCTCTCAGATACTGTCGAATTCATGAAATAACGCACACTGGAGAGAAACCTTATAAATGTAAGCAATGTGGTAAAGCTTTCAATTGTCCTAGTTACTTTATAAAACATGAGAGAACTCATAGTGGATTGAAACCATATGAATGCAAGCAGTGTGGTAAAGCCTTCAGTTGTGCCAGTTACATTCGAAGACATGAAAGGACACATACGGGAGAAAAGCCCTATGAATGTAAAAAATGTGGTAAAACCTTTAGTTGTTCAAGTTCCTTTCGAAAGCATGAGAGAACTCATACTGGAGAGAAACCCTATGAATGTAAGCAATGTGGTAAAGCCTTCAGTTATTCCAGATCCTTTCGAAGTCATGAAAGGAGACACAGTGGAGAAAAGCCCTATAAATGTAAAAATTGTGGTAAAGCTTTCAGTTGTCCAAATTCCTGTCGAAAACATGAGAGGACTCATTCTGGACAGAAACCCTATGTATGTAAGGAATGTGGGAAAGCCTTCAGTTCTCTTGCCAAATTTCAAAGACACATGATGAAGCATACTGGAGATGGACCTTGTAAATGTAAAGACTGTGGGAAAGTCTTTGATTGTCCCAATTACTTTTGTTGTCATGAAAGGACTCACAGTGGAGAAAAGCCATATAAGTGTAAGGAATGTGGTAAGGCCTTCAGTTTTCTATGTTGTCATCAAATACATGAAAAAAGTCATACTGGGGAGAGGCCCTATGAATGTAAGCAATGTGGTAAAGCCTTCACTTATCTCAGTTCCATTCGAAAACACGAAAGAACTTATACTGGAGAGAAACCCTATGAATGTAAGGAATGTGGAAAGGCCTTTATTTATCCCTCAAATGTTCAAAGACACATGATAACGCATACTGGTGATGGACCTTGCAAATGTAAGAATTGTGGGAAAGGCTTTGATTGTCCTAGTTCTTTACAAGCACATAAAAACACTCACACTGGAGAGAAACCCTATCAATGTAAAACTTGTAGTAAAGCCTTCAGTTGTCCCAGTTCTTTTCAAAACCATGAAAAAACTGATAATGGAGAATAGCACTATGAATGTAAGGAATGTGTGAAAGCCTTTATTTGTCCCAGTTCATTCCAGATACATAAAGGAGCTCACACTGGAGAGAAACCCTATTTTTGCAAACAGTATGGCAAAGCTTTCAGCACTCTCTGTTATATTCAGATACATGAAAGAACTTGTACTAGACAAACTGAATATAAGGAATTTGGGAAAGCCTTCATATATCACATGTTTCCAAGGACACATGAGAGTGCACACTAGAGAGAAACAGTATATATGTAAGGAATGTGGGAAAGCCCTCAGTCCCATTTCCTTGGAAAGCCACGAAAGAACTTGCACTGGAGAGAATTGTATTGAATGTAAACTATGTAGGAAAACCTTCACCGGCCCCACATCCTTACAAAACCATGTGAAAGTGTACATGCGATAGAAACCTTGTAACTGAAAAATAAGGGAAACTTTTCCATTTTAACAAATATTTTCAAAGTCATATGAAAACTGCACTGGAAAGAAATTATCTCCATGTAAGTACTATGGGTATGCTGTCTGAAAATTCACAACATGAAAGAAATGTTATAAATTTTCTTTGTAATTGACTGATTCTTAAAGTGATTCTCTATAGTATGGATTTCTAATTAGTTTTCAGAGTACACACTGAAGTGAGATAATTTTGTAGGTACTCATTAAGCAAGAGTTCCTAAAAAATTAATAGGTAGTTTTTTCTTTTAGTCATTTAGTGAATTTTTGTGTGTCTATTTTGAAGTCTATTGGAACCATGAATTGAAGTTTATTTCTAGTAATGCAAGTAGGTTTAATTTTTACCTAATTTTGTAAGTTACGTGTAAGGAAAAGGACATTGAAAAATGCCAGTTTGGTTTTTTTTTTCCTACTGGCTTCCTGTGGCAAGTACTGGATATGCCTTATTCATTTTATATATATATTCATTCCACCTTATTTAGCAGAAAACTATCTTTTTATTACCTAAAGATCCTTATTCTATTTTCCATGGAATATATAATTGCTATATACTTGTAAGTATGCAAAGTTTATCATAGTGCAGTCTCTTGTGAATTATCTTCATCTTTTGTCCTTTACACTCTGTCATTTCTTTTGGCTGGTATTTGGACTGTGGAATTTACATTAAGAAGAGAGACGTGTGAAAGGACAATAAAATTTAGACTTGGCAATGTCCCTTCTTGATCCTGTTATATTAATATGAGTCCTGTGAACTATATTTTCTAGAATGTGTTGCCTTGTGATCCCATGTGAGAAGTCACCAAAGCCTAACTTACATGAAACTTGGAATGCAGAAATGAAGTATGATTTAGTCAGGTTTTGAAGTCACCTGTATGGAAGGAGAGAAGCATAGGGCCTTTGTAGACACTTGCTTCCAGCCTGTTTTCCACATTATTTTCCCTATCAGTCAAGTATATACTCAAAACCACTGTAGACTGCTTGACTTCCACTTGATCTGAGCTGTAGGCTTCTACAGTTGTCCCCAAATTCAACATTAAAGATCCAATACAGTTTGGATTTTCCTGCAAGCTCTCATGTGTCCACCTTGTAAGAAATTTAGACTGTCATGGTTAAGAATATTCTCTGAAGCACTGAGCGCCCTGTTCTCTAGATCTTATTTGTATAAGGTCTAATTTGTAAACACCTTGTTCTGTTTATACTGCTCCTGACTATGTGCTCCCCATTCCACTATGAGAGTTACAGTGGTACAGTCCAAAAGAACTACATGAGAGTTTGTTCCTCTACTGCACTGTGCAGTGACTGCTCTGATGCAGTCCTTCTGTGTAGCATCAGAACCTTCCTCACATCAGGCAGGTTCTGTGTGTTTCCTGTTATTCATAGCTGAGTGTAATCCCTAATATGTCTTCAGTCATGTTTTATTGTATTTAATTTAAAGTGTGTACATTTTCACGTCAGGACTCAGCCCACCCACCAGCAGTGTTGCCAGTCATCTCCACAAATTAAAATCTCATGGGTACAAATTAGACACTGATGTCAAGGAGAAAGGGTTCAGTTAAGAAGGTGGAGCCACCATGGGAGGAATCAGTGGGGTCTAGGGGAGTATGATTCCACAACTGGGGAGATTATAAAAATATCTAGCAAGATAGACTTTATTATTTATTTATTTATTTAATTTATTTACTTTTGGCTGTGTTGGGTCTTGGTTGCTGCGCACAGGTTTTCCCTAGTTGCGACAAGCGGGGCTACTCTTGGTTGAGGTGCACAGGCTTCTCGTTGTGGTGGCTTCTCTTGTTGTGGAGCACGGGCTCTAGGTGTGCACGCTTCAGTAGTTGTGGCTCGCGGGCTCTAGAGCACAGGCTCAGTAGTTGTGGTGCACAGGCTTAGTTGCTCCGCGGCATGTGGGATCTTCTCAGACTAGGGCTTGAACCCGTGTCCCCTGCATTGGCAGGCGGATTCTTAACCACTGCACCACCAGGGAAGCCCCCCAAGTAGACTTTAAAACAAAAAAATATAATTAGAGATAATGAGGAACATTATATCATGCCTAAGGAGTCAAAGTTTATAGTTTGCATCTAAAATAGTACATAGAAATGTTTCTATTTGCAATTAATGCCTACGTTAACAAGAGATCGCAAATCAACCTTTTACCTTCTTGACCTGAAACAAATAGACTACAAGATACTTCTCTAGCAAAGGTGAGTTTATTCAGGATCAGCGGAGAACTGCAACTCATGGTCTGCAACATGGCAAGTCACATTGCAAGTTCCCGCACAGCAAGGGAAGGTGAACGCTTTTATAGAGCAGAAAAGGAAGTTGGAAGGGCTGTAGTAAACAGAGTGTCAGTGACTTTTCATTGGCTGAGTCCTTGCCAGGAAAGAAGAGGTATCTTTCTTCTTTCCTGTTGGGCTCTACTGTCATTGCAGGATGTGAGAGCTCGCCCTTCTGGTCTGCCCACTCTATTTGAGGTTTCTGTGTATTCATTTTTTACATTTTCCCCCTTTGATGAAGATTTTTCTCTGAAAGCATTGCTGATCAAGAGTCAGGTTTTCTGTATAGTTTCAGCAGCTTTTTTCCCTCAATGTCAGGGTTTCCTGGGTTTAGTATCTCATGTCAAAGGGAGAGTGCCCAAATAAACCTACTAAGGTCACATTTGAGTAACAAGAAGGGGTAAGAGAGAGAACCTTCAGGCACTTTTTATCTAGCCCATATGTTATTAAGATAATAAGCACTGGCTATCATCTGAAGAGTTAGGTCATCATCAAGGGTTTGGCAACAGACTTCCAGCAGACCTGGTCCTGATATCTTGGGAAAGCTGTCTTATCAAATCTTGTCTGCTTCAATTCTGGGAAATCTTTACTTTCAGGTCACCAGATGATGTGCAGCTCCAGTCAGGGTTGATGCTTTCTTTAGGTGTGTCATAGGTGTGTCACGTGAATCCAAGAGTCCATTCCTTGGAATTTGATGGCACAAGGGTTGGGCAGCAGTACTTGATAGGGGTGTTTCCAATGAGGTTGAAGAGAGTTCTTCTGGAGGTGTATTTGTGAATAAATGAAATCTCCAGGTTGCAAGATGTGATACTTAAAGGTCTTTGTTTCCCAAGGGTACACTGTGAAAAGACTCTTCTACCAAAACATGATTACTTTTCATAGAAACAATTAGGCCTTTGCAGTGTTGGAGCATCACCCCTTTTATCAGTTGTGGGTCAAAAGAAGCAGTAGGTCAAGTGCGTTGGGTGTCCTGTGACTGTCTCAAAGGGTGAGAGTTTATGAGTTCCAAAAGGGGTGGGTCTGAGATTTAGAAGAACTAACGGCAGTGCGTTTGGTCAAGGTATTTATAGGGCCTCAACAAATTCTGCCAGTTGAGTCTTAATACCATTAGTGTGTTTGACTAAACCAGACGATTGAGGGTGGTAAGCACAGTGATAGTGTTGCCCGTCAAACGGCAGAGACTTGTCAAAGCACCTAACCAGTAAAGCGGGTTCTTCAATCACTGTGAAATTTGAGGAGTTCCCCTGGTAGGGATAATCTTTTCTAAAAGGATTTTAGCCACAGTAGAGGCAGTAGCATGTCTGTAAGGGAAGGCTTCAGTCTGTTATGAAAACATAACAGACCATGTCTTAAACGTATTTATATCCATTAGACAGGAAGTTGCATGAAATCTATTTGCTGGCCTCAAATGGTTCATTAGGCAGTTTTATTTTTTTATTTTTATTTAAAAATAAATTTATTTATTTATTTATTTTTGGCTGCATTGGGTCTTCATTGCTGCACGTGGGCTTTCTCTAGTTGTGGCGAGCCAGGGCTACTCTTCATTGCAGTGCGCGGGCTTCTCATCGCAGTGGCTTCTCTTGTTGCAGAGCACGGGCTCATAGGCACGTGGGCTTCAGTAGCTGTGGCACTCGGGCTCAGTACTTGTGATTCGTGGGCTCTAGAGCGCAGGCTTAGTAGTTGTGGCGCACAGGCTTAGTTGCTCCACAGCATGTGGGATCTTCCCAGACCAGGGCTTGAACCCGTGTCCCCTGCATTGGCAGGCAAATTCTTAACCACTGCGCTACCAGGGAAATACCCATTACGCAGTTTTAAAT
Organism: Mesoplodon bidens; assembly: GCF_964165515.1. Lineage (NCBI taxonomy): Eukaryota > Metazoa > Chordata > Mammalia > Artiodactyla > Ziphiidae > Mesoplodon > Mesoplodon bidens. Next base: position 141,892,984 of record NC_138160.1, read on the forward strand.
CTTTAGGAGCAAAACAGACAGGCTTCACTGGGCTATGCTTTGGACAAGTGGGACAAGTGAGGTAGGCACTTTTTGTGGACTTGTTAATGTTTCCCCACCAATATTGAGTGATGAAGGATATCATTTTGTCAGTTGACCAATGGTTTAATGCATGGATAGTGGTAAGGAGTGGGAATTTTAGAATCTGTGATAGGAATGGGTTGGTATTTGGTCCAAACAAGAGCTTTCTCTTTTTATCAAACCAAAAGTTGTTGACTTTCCAATCTTCTTTTTCCTTTTCTGAGGCCAATTGTTGGGCCTCTCTAGCCAGTTTTTCTAAATTATTTGGGCAAATATCCCTTTGGTCTATGACAGACATTTGGCTGCTCTAGATCCCTTTAAGGGCAGCATTCCTTGCAGAAATATCAGCAAGGTGATTTTCCCTAGCTTCAGAGAGTCAAATTTAAAATGCCTTTGGGGAATTCCCTGGCAGTGGTTAGGACTCCACGCTTCCACTGCTGGGGGGCATGGGTTCAATCCCTGGTCAGGGAACTAAGATCCCACAAGCTGTGCAGCACAGCCAAAAAAAAAAAAAAGTTATTACAGTGTAAAAGAGTTATGTGAGGGGCAGTTAACAAGGGACTTCATAGGAGGTGAGGCGGCTGTCTGAGAAATGTTGAGTGTGATGAAAATTTAGGAGAGCTTCTAATGCATGAGGTACAAAAATGGCTAAAGGGATCCCACAGTGATTTCATGCATGGCCATAACCAAAGGGCAGTGGCCATAATGGCTCTAAGCTGAGGCAGGGGTGTGTCTCCATGCCACAGGGTCCAGTTGGCTGGCTATAAAACCCTATGCTATGGGTGGATGGTGGTACATGTTTTTGGGTGAGTTCCCCAAGGGCATTCCATTCCTTTTCATATACCAAAAGGATGAAGGGAATCTGATAATTGGAATGCCAAGGGTAGGTGGGTTCATTAAACACTTCTTTTCTTTGCAATTCTTTTCTTTTTTGTTCTTTTTAGCTGCGCCACGTGGCATGTGGGATCTTAGTTTCCCAACCAGGGATTGAACCTCTGCCCCCTGCATTGGAAACGCAGAGTCTTCACCACTGGACCGCCAGGGAAGTCCCCATCAAACCCTTCTTTAAGGCCTTGAAGACTTTGTTGTCCAGTTCTTTCCATAAAATTGGGTCAGGGTTGTTACTGTTGAGTAAAACATACAGAGATTTAGCCATAAGAGAGAAATTTGGAATCCAGTTTTGGCAGTGACCCACTAGCCTGAGAAAACCTCACCATTGGTGCTTACTTTGGGAACCATGAAACTTAGGAAACTATGAAGTCTATCTGGATCTATGTGTCACCCATGTTCTGATATCAGATGCCCTAAACATTGAACCTGGGTTCAGGCAAACTGCAATTTTTCTTTGGCGACCTTATGTTCCTTTAAGGCTAAAAGCTTTAGGAGGTGGCTGCTGTCCTCCTGTGAGGAGGCTTGAAAAGGAGAGCAAAGAGGCCAATCATCCACATACTGCCTCTAGTGAAGGATTCTCTTAAGGGCACTAACTGGAGTGCCACTTGTAATTGAAGAGAGTCTTTAGCCTTTTGTGGCAGGGTACCCATACAAGGTGGCAAATTTGCAAATAACAACAAAAATGGGCTCAAGTAAAATTTGTAAACACGCAATATGTTGCCTCCAGAACATCAAAAGAACCATGTCGATGTTGTAAGTGCTATGGGGAACAATAGCCATTTCTTCATGGTGTCAGGGAGGGAGCTGGCCTCAGCTTATCATATAATTTCCAGAAATTGAACAGAGTTATCAGTGACTCACATTATATGCATGGCCTTGTCCCATCTACTTTTTGTGAGCTTCTCTTTTCAATATTTGTATGTCCTTAATGTCCTTAGAGGAGATGTCATTAATATAATGTTCTGCCTGTGTTCTTGGAGAAACCAGCATGCTGTTCAGATCTTGCCTGCAGTGATTGTGTGGGAGGGCAAAGCTGTTAAATGATCCGTGAGGATAACCCAGTAAAGGTGTATCACATCCCTTCAGCGGTGAAGGCCAAGTGCAGCTGAGAGGCTGTTGAACTAGGCACTGAACACAACAGAGTTAGCCAAATCTGTGATATCAGAATATTTATCAATTGCTTATTAGATGGAGTCAGTAATTTCTATAATGTTGGGGACTAGGAACAGGGTTCTGTTAGGTACAACCACAGCCTTGAGGTTGCCTTAATTCACTGTAAGGTGTCATTCTTTCCTGGTTTAATGGGATAAACTGGGCTGTTAGAAGGAGGATGGAGAATAATTAACCCTTCACTAACGAGGTTTTGTATCCATCAGGGCCCTGTGTAATTTATGTTGGGCCATATTAACTAACTTATTTGGGGAGTAAGGTCTGTGAGGTCCAGTTTTTCTTCTTTTTTTTGGGGGGGGGCCGTGCCACGCGGCATGCAGGACTTCCCCACCCAGGGATCCAACCCATGCACTGGAAGCGCAGAGTCTTAACTACTGGAGCAGCAGGGAAATCCAAGGCAATTTTTAAGTGGCAAAAACTTTAATTTTAATCTATGAATCATTGGTTCAGAGCTTCCCAGCTTGTTATGGGATATTTTAGGACAATGGGGGTTGTGACCATGGAGAATTTAGGCACAACCATGGTTCTGATGGTTAAGGAGAAACATTGTCCTATTTGTCCTCTATATTCATTAGTGCTCCTAAGATTATCAGAGGTATCTTGCTTAAATTTAGTGGGATCTCAGGTAGATCTGTACTTTGAGACCTAGTATTTATTAACTGCTTGAAGGTATCTGAATTAGTACTTTATATCAGAGAGCGAAATTAATTCTGAACCTATGTTGTAGAGGCCCAAAAGCTAAGCAGTGTACTTTAATCTGTTGTGTAAATTATTTTAGTATATTTTGGATTTCCAATTGCATCAAATTGTGGACTTTGTTTTAGTATTGTATCTATTATTTCCTTCCTCCTGATCTACTCTGTTTTGTGTCCTTCTTCATGGGATATACTTCGGGGAAGGGGTGTCCCTCTACCCTGGTATTTATAATTTTTTTTCCTCTCGAGAGCCTCAAAACAGTGCCATCAAGGTTAGGAGTCTTCCCCATGAAATTGGTTGCATTATAGGGTTTAAGGAACCCAGGCTTAAGTCAGGTTTGAATTAATCCCTTGGCTGTGCCACAAGGATGCCATGGGTGTGCAGCAGCAGAAGTCTTTAAGGGTCCTGGTGAGCCTTCTGGTATTAGGAATGTGGGCTCAGCCTGCAACCTAGTGGCTGCCTTTCCCTCTCTCCTCTTTTCTTTCTTTCTTTTTTTTTTTTTTTGGCTGCATTGGGTCTTCATTGCTGTGCGTGGGCTTTCTCCAGTTGCGGTGAGAGGGGGGCTACTCTTCCTTGCAGTGCACGGGCTTCTCATTGCAGTGGCTTCTCGTTGTGGAGCATGGGCTCTAGGTGCGTGGGCTTCAGTACTTGTGGCATACAGGCTCAGTAGTTGTGGCTCGTGGGCTCTAGGAAGCAGGCTCAATAGTTTTGTTGCACGGGCTTAGTTGCTCTGTGGCATGTGGGATCTTCCTGGACCAGGGCTGGAAACCGTGTCCCCTGCATTGGCAGGTGGACTCTTAACCACTGCGCCACCAGGGAAGCCCCCGTGACTTCCTTAATGTATACAAGTTACACTCTGAGTGCAGCTACACTGGATGCAAAACTCCAACCTTTTTCTACAAGAAGGCCCACAGGAACTACAGCTAAAACCTCAGAAAGGGCATCACCTCCCTGTCCACTCCTCTCTCGCCCCCTAGCCCCCATCCCCACAAGTGCATGTGCACCCCCAGTTTCCAGGGCTCTGTAGCTCCTCTCAGCCTAAAGGCTCCTTCCAGGGTGGGTGTGAGCAGGTAGGACACCTGCAGCGAGAGGCTCCCTGGGAAGAACCAACTAGGCCTTCAAGCAGTTCCCTTCTCAGGCTCAAGGGGGCCTTAGCTTAGAGTCACTGGCCTCAGGGCCTCTACTTCCACTGGAGTTGCTAGGACCACCACTGCTATTTTAAATACACAAACCAAGTGAATAATCCAGCAAATTCACTCAAACCCAGTGTTTATGTGGAAAAGAGAAAAGAAAATTATAGGAATTTTGCTAGCTCAACAAGAAAACCCACAAGTATCTGTTGAATTTAACATTCCATAAAAAGAAAAAAGTTGTTAATTATTATTTCCATGGCAAAAAAATTGTTTTGAAGATAATCATACTTGAACACTTCAGGAGTGCAAGTCTAAGCCCTGGAAATCGATTTGAACTCACCTGAAATAAAAGAACACACCTCATGACTATTACTGCACACGATCTGGAAATGAAAAAAGGGAAACAATTTTTAATACATGCAGTATTATATTGGAATATTTTTATTTCTTTCTGATATTTATCTCTCTGTTGTCTCTTAGATATAATTTCATACCGTGTTTCAAGTTTTGTTGATTAAATAAAATGTATTAATTGAACACAGACTAACATCAAGTGAATAAATCTTTTAAAGGTATTCCTTTGGGTTTGAGTAAAGGTCATCTGCACAACTGTAGCTCATCATGCACTTTCCTATGAGTAGAGTGATACCTATGCAAGTCCAATATGATTTCCTAGTTGAAACACCAAAAATAATTATGGATGTTTACAGGGCAATTATCCAAGGAATAATTGAGGTGAGCTGCAGGCAGAGGGTATCATTTTGAGTAATATCTGAATGTGGTGGCAAAGGAGGTATATTTCCTCAGAGCAGGAAATATTCTATGCCTTCTTTTTTTTTTTCTTTAAACTTTATTATATAAATTTATTTATTTATTTATTTATGGCTGTGTTGGGTCTTCATTGCTGTGCGCAGGCTTTCTCTAGTTGTGGCGAGCGGGGGCTACTCTTTGTTGTGGTGCATGGGCTTCTCACTGCAATGGCTTCTCTTGTTGCGGAGCACAGGCTCTAGGCGCACGGGCTTAAGTAGCTGTGGCTCACAGGCTCTAGAGCGCAGGCTCGGTAGTTGTGACACACGGGCTTGGTTGCTCCGCGGCATGTAGGATCTTCCTGGACCAGAGCTCGAACCCATGTCCCCTGCATTGGCAGGCGGATTCTTAACCACTGCTCCATCAGGGCAGTCCCTATGCCTTCTTACAAGAGGAGCAGCTGGGAGGTTTATGCACAAAGCCCTCAAAGCTCATTTTTTCTGTTTTCAGGGATCATTTCCACGTTTACACTTTCAGCAGATGTTAGGGAAGATGGGGTAAAAGGTGACAGTTTTGGTTTCATTCAACAGCAAAATAAGTCCAAACTTGCTCCTCCCTTTTTTTTCAGTACTAATTTATGCTTTCTTAGCAGTGTTGACATGTGACTTTACAATTATTAGTATCTCATTTGATCTCCTGTCCCCATCATTCCTGCCACATACAAATGAAGAAAGTTAAGCACTGGGTCTTACCTCAATTCCCATAGCTGATAACAGTGGACTCTCTCAGTTTTGAAGGCATAATGTGTGCCACTCTTCTGGGCAATGTCAAAAATTGCAAACTCAGAAGGACACTATAAGTTTGTATAATTACGTACTTTTACAAATGCAGAATCAGAGTTTCCAGCAGGGAACATAAGACAACATGGTGTTCCATATATATGACATTGTGGAAGAGGCAAAGGTATAAGAAGCTAAAACAGATCAGTGATTAAGGGTAGGGAGGGTTCACTACAACCAGGCACCACTAGTGTTCCTTTGAGATGATGAAGTGTACTCTGTCTTGTTGGTAGTATAACTATACATTTGTAGAATTTCACAACTACACTCCAAATAGTATGTGTATATACTAAAAAGTAATAGCAACAAAGATGCTTTCACATGCTAGGAGAATGTTAAACTTTCCCAAACCTTGATTTTTACACATGTAACACTTCTTTCCACCTTCTGGGATCCTTCATAAGAAGAAATGGAAGGACTAGAATGGAGGAAGGTCACAACAGGACTTTCTTGGTACCAAGTCTGACTCAGGAAAGAAACACCTTCTAGGGCTACACCTGCTCTCGTTGCCATTCACATAACTGGTGAGAAAGTGATAGGGCTCTTGGAGTCCACTTCTGTGTTGACTCCAAGTTTTTTGGGTCATATCTTGGCAATGCTGTGGTCTGACACAAAGGTCCATGTCACAGACCTACCAAATGGAATACAGCTGCGTGCGTCCTAATCTAATCCTTGCACATCAACATCATGTGTTCCCAGAGAAGGTGTTGAGACCATTTCCAGCTTATAAATTTCCCATCTCTAGTGTACTCTGTGACCGCCTGTTAGGAAACATGTTTAAATCAAACACTATCCCACTCTGGAAATTTTCTGTTGTGACCTCAGGTGACTGTGAGGTGAAGCAGTGATGGAACCCAGAACCCATGTCATGAGTGCAAGGCTCAGGCCCCTCAGACACAGTATTACCCACTGTCTCATAAAGATCAGCTGTGTACTAACAAGCACAGTTTCACAATACTTTCAAAACCACCAATAATGTCGAAAAGAGACACCCTGCCTTGTCCTAGCTATAGAGTCCCTCTGACAGACCCCACTGTTACCAAATAATCCTCCCTTTGTTCTAAAACCATGCACGCTATGATTTTGGTGGCACATGTGCCGACCACCGTGGGGGGGGGGGCGGTCCCTCACCTCGGCATCCGCTTCCAGAGTTTGGCGTTCCCCTACCGAGGCTGGTGACAACTCTTCCCTGGTGCAGGAAAATCTCTGCAGATCTCCTGCCCCGTGGCCTGTGGGAAATGGTGATCTCAACCAGACCCTCCGCCGCTGGGGCCCCTTTGCTTCCCAAAACTCTAGAATGCAACGCGACACCGTCTCCAAATAAGATGCGCGAAACGCCCGGGATCCCTGAAGTGCGCAGGCGCAGGAGGTGGTGCCTCCTCCTTAATCGGAGGACAAGCTCCGGGTTTCTCAAGAGGCAGAAATGGGCGGAGCCATGTCCCCACCTGCTCTTCCAACAGCTTTCAGTGCTTTCCAGGGTCCCAGAAAGTGCTCTCTCTGTGGCTGGGAAACCTGGGGTCCGAGGTCTGGAGGCCGCCTCTCTCCCATCAGTGGAAGTTCAAGTAGGGGACAGCGATCAAGGGCTCGGTGGGGACGGCCTGTGAGGCGGACCGGAGCGACCTCAGTGCGCAGGTGAGACCTGGGGGCTGATGGATACCGTACGGAGGAGACCTCCCAGAGGACATGGAGGCCGAGTGAGGACACACAAACCTTTGTCGCCCTCACTGAGCTTCCGATGGGAAAGCAAAGTGAGGAACGGTCACATTGTGACCGGTGCTTTTCTGGAAGTGATTATAGAAGCGTGAGTGCCCTACTAGTAGGTGCTGTGGTGAACAAAGCCAAAGAAATATCCCTGTGTGCTTAAAAGCTGACATTCTAATAGAGAAGAAAGAAGATATCTAAGTAAAATGATAACATATCTGATTGTGATTAGTCCTAAACCGAGAAAGAAAACTGGGGAGGAGTGCAGAGGGCTTGGGATCCATGTGTCTGTGAGAGCATCTGTGTGTCTGAGCCATTGACTCTGAGGTTTGTGTGTCTGTATCTGCGTGTGTCCTTCTATATGTGCCATGACAATATCTGTGTGATTTTGTGTTTCTGCCTGAGGAGTTATATGTATATATCCTGGAATGCTTTTATTTCATGTTCCTGCCTAATTTCCCTGGTAGCACCTCCTTTACAATATTAAATAGAACTGGTTAGAGCAGGTATCTTTGTCTTGTTTCTGATCTTAGAAAGCCTTCAGACTCCATCAAGTATATTGTTAGCTCTGAGCTTTTTACTGATACCTTATTTCAGGTTGAGGAAATTCCCTTCTAGTTGCAGTTTATTGAGAGTTTTCCTTGTCAAGGGGTGTTGCACTTTGTCAATAGCTTTTTTGTATCTATTGATATGATCTTTTAGACTTTGATGTTTATTCTACTAATGGTTCATTATGCTGAATCATTTTCAGATGTAAAACCAACATGTTGTCCTGAGTTAAATTCCACTTGATCATGGTGTATAGGTCGTTTTGTGTATTGCTGAATTCAGTTTGCTGGTGTTTTGTTGAGGCTTTTTTACTTGTATATAAAAATAGGTTTCATGTACTCTATTACATAGTATATCGTATCAAATTGACCAATATTGCATAGAGTGTGTGTCTGCACATATATAGAGAGAGAATATACTATATATATAAAGTGTATGTTGGAGCTTCCCTGGTGGCGCAGTGGTTAAGAATCCACCTGTCAATGCAAGGGACACGGGTTCAAGCCCTGGTCTTGGAAAATCCCACATGCCGCAGAGCAACTAAGCCCGTGCACCACAACTATTGAACCTGTGCTCTAGAGCCCGCGAGCCACAACTACTGAAGCCCACGTGCCTAGAGCTCATGCTCCGCAGCAAGAGAAGCCACTGCAATGAGAAGCCCACACACTGCAACAAAGAGTAACCCCCGCTCTCCACAACTAGAGAAAGCCCGTGCGCAGCAATGAAGACCCAATGCAGCCAAAATTAAATAAATAAAAATTTAAAAAAAATTTTAAAGCTAAAAAAAGTAAAGTGTATGTAGTATATTACCTGTACATAGCATAGATAGTATGTAGTATAGCATTATACGTAATTAGCTTATACTATATGTAAATAGAATGTATTATATATAATTAGCATATACATAATTACTTTATAGGGTATAGTATTGTACTTTTACAGAATAGTACAGTTGACCCTCGCAAAACATGAGTTTGAACTGTGAGGGTCCACTTACATGCGGATTTTTTCAACATATATACAGTCGGTCCTCTCTAGTCCCGTGTTTAGCATTGGAGCATTCAGCCAAACTCAGACTGAAATTTCCATTGGACATTGGATGAATCTGTGGATGCAGAACCTGGGGATATAGAGGGCCTACTATGGGACTTGAGCAACGGTGGATTGTGGTATAGTCCGTGTCACCTGGAACCAATCCCCCCTGGTTATGTAGGGATGACTGTATTACAGTCTTATCAGTCTGTAGTATAGTACCATTTCCATGTCGGTCCACAAAATCAATCAAATAAGTCACTCACATCCTCCCGTGGGAACACAGGGCACCTCACCCTCTTGACACTGCAAAGTCTGCCTCCCTCACCCAGGTTGTTCTCTGGGTTCCTGAGTGCAACTGAGGTGTCAGTATGTGTTTCAGAAATTTGAACTAATTTACCAGCCTGAGGATTGCAATGAAGCACTGAAGTTTGATTTTTAGTAAGTGCAGAGATACGTGACCTTTGTGTTTGCGTGATTATGAGGCAAAATCATCCCAGAGTGCTTTATCCCGAAGAGATGCCCTTGGATAAGGGAGTTGTTGTTGATGACAAATAGAAATTATAATGGAGTAATCACAATTCAGGCATACTAAAACGGAGTCAGATGGCCATTGAGGATTTAATCTCAGACATCTCTTTACCACTGAACTTTCTTTGAACTGAACCAGACCCAGGGACCACCAGCCATATTCAGAACAACAGCTGCCAGCTACAACCTTATTGTCTCAAGGTCTCCCCTGGTAACTATGCAACCATTTCACATCCCAAACCAATCCTTGCATAACAAGCACCCTCACTTTCTGTCAGCTCCAATTAGAATTCTTGACAAACAATTTATGTAACTGACCATAGCTTTGCAGCTTTTTGCCTTTATAAACCACCCCTATTCTGTAGTCTAGCAGAACACAATTCAAATGCTTCTTGAAACCGTGTCTCCCGGGCTGCAGTCCTAACAAACCCCAAATAAACAGTTTTTAATTTCAATGAAATCTCCACTTCGAAAATTTTGGTTAACATTGTTCTTGGTACCATGATAATGGCCTAAAAGTCTGTAAAAATGTGCAGTTGAGGTCAACTGTTGCCCAGGGCATCCTCTATCATGATTGCCTGGAGATTAACTAATCCTGCTGCCCATTGGGTGCCGTTGCAGACTAGGAGTGGCCTGGTTAGGGATAGTAGCAGCAGCTCTCCAGTGTTCTTGCTCACATGTGCTGGTAGCACACCACCATTGATAGGAAAACAGGTACAGGATTTATTTTATTTATTTATTTATTTAGGATTCTATTTATCATTATCTCTCTCTCTCTCTCTCTCTCTCTCTCTCTCTATTTATTTATTTATTTATTTATTGCTTGCTTGCGGAGCTGCTTGGCTTGAGGGATCTTAGTTCCCTGACCAGGGATTGAACCCGGGCCCTTGACAGTGAAAGCACAGAGTCCTAACCACTGGACCACCAGGGAATTCCCAGGATTTATTTTAAATGAACAAGAGAGCAAAGTATATTTCAAAATGTAAACCACGTTACCTTTGCATTTCAAGAGGAAGAAACAAAAATACATATAATTTAAATAACTTAAAAGAAGCAATTTAAGCTTCTTTTTACGTAAGTGCTGAAAAGACTTATAAGCAACAAATCACATCATTATCTACAGGAGCATGGGGAATTTAGTCGCCAGTGGTAGAAGACATGCCAGGAGTGAGTCTTCAGGCACACCTCTATGTCTCAGGCTGAGGTTTTGAAAGTTGATATACAAAATAAACAACTCATGCTAAACAAAAAAAAATGTACCCATATTTTATTTTTAATAGTTTATAATCAAATGACTAATTTATTTTATTTTTATTTTTGGTAGTCATGAATTACCTGCTTAATTAAACATTTAAAAATTAAGTGTAGGGACTTCCCTGGTGGTGCAGTGGTTAAGAATCCGCCTGCCAGTGCAGGGGACACAGATTCGATCCCTGGTCCGGGAAGATCCCACATGCCTCGGAGCAACTAAGCCCACGCACCGCAACTACTGAAGCCTGCGCACCTAGAGCCCATGCTCCGCAACAAGAGAAGCCACCGCAATGAGAAACCCGCGCACCACACGAAGAGTAGCCCCCACTCGCCGCAACTAGAGAGAAAGCCCGCATGCAGCAACGAAGACCCAATGCAGCCAAAAGATAAGTAAATTAAAAAATTAAAATTAAAACAGATAATAATTAAGTGTAAAAAGTCATACATAATATTTCAAAGTGTGGAGAAATTTAACCATTCTTCAGCACCCTCAGTCCTACTCAGTAGAGGTAACCATGATGGAAACATATATATATATATATATATAACTGCAAATTGGAAATTTTCTTTTCCCTGACCAGTGATGGAACGCAGGACCTTGGCAGTGAAAACGTGGAGTCCTAAACACTGGACCGCCAGGAATTCCCAGCAAATTGGAAATTTTTAACTTAACTACATCATTCTGCAGCACATACAGATCAGTGCTTATAGATTTACCCCATGCTTTTATTTTTCTTTTTCAGATTCTCTTCCATTCTGGCTTATTACAAGATATTGAATATAGTTCCCTGTGCTATACAGTGGGACCTTCTTGTTTATCTATTTTATATGTAGTAGTTTATATCTGCTAATCCAAAACTCCTAATTTATCCCATCCCCCCCTTCCCCTTTGGTAGCCATAGGTTTGTTTTCTATGACAAATGACTAATTTATTTTCTTAATTTTTTAAACTTTATTTATTTATTTTGCAGATTAAAATATATATGTATATTTTTAATTTATTTATTTTGTCTGTGTGGGGTCTTAGTTGCAGCACAAGGACTCTGTTGCAGCATGCGGACTTAGTTGTGGCATGCGGACTTAGTTGCACCATGCGGACTTAGTTGCTCCATGCATGCAGAATATAGTTCCCCGACCAGGGATCAAATCCCAGCCCCCTGCACTGGGAGCACGGAGTCTTACCCATTGGCCCACCGGGGAAGTCCTGACTAATTTATTTTTAATGAGAAGCTGCATCTTTATGTGTTAATCCTCTAAACAATAATATTTTCAAGTGTGCAATACAATTTTACGAACCATACAAAATTAATGTTCTCAAATTTGTTTTTCTATAAAATGACAAGTGCCATCACAGCCTGTAGTTCCATTGTATATCAATCTGGAGATCATTTTCTGATATGGGCAGCATATTAAATGCACATGGTGGTATGATAATATGAGGAGTTCCACTGACCCACACCCCAGTGAAACTGGTGAAAATTATTTTTAAACCAATCATTTAAAGCCTCTGGAAATTGTCCTAAAGGCAAACAGCAAAGGAAGACATCCATTCAATTAAATCACTGGAAATTCTGTGAGAATATTCGAACCATGACCCCTCCCTTCCTACCCTATCTCAGCTCAATGAGTGAACACTACTCCATTTTAGAGTATGGCACCCAGAACCAGAATACAAGGTTCTCTCTCTCCGTCTAGTCTGAGGGCTTTGTTTTAGGAAGAGCAGGTACATCTGTAAATAGGATACGTATAAAAGCTGGAGAGATTATATAAATATCTGGCAAGTAGACTTTTTAAATATAAATTTATTTATTTATTTATTTTTGGCTGTGTTGGGTCTTTGTTTCTGTCCGAGGGCTTTCTCCAGTTGCGGCAGGCGGGGGCCACTCTTCATCGTGGTGCACGGGCCTCTCACTGTCGCGGCCTCTCTTGTTGCGGAGCACAGGCTCCAGACGCGGAGGCTCAGTAGTTGTGGCTCACGGGCTTAGTTGCTCTGCGGCATGTGGGATCTTCCCAGACCAGGGCTCGAAGCCGTGTCCCCTGCATTGGCAGGCAGATTCTTAACCACTGCGCCACCAGGGAAGCCCCTGGCAAGTAGACTTTAAAACAAAAAAAAATATTGCTAGAAATCTTGGGGGACATTATATCATGATAGAAGGGTCAAAGCTTATGGCTTGAATCTAAAACAATACAAAGAAATAAATTTATAGCCATTAATGCCTATACTAACAAAGAAGAAAGAAATCAATAACCTAACCTTTCATGTTAACACACTTGAAAAGATGAGCTATCAAACCCAAAGCAAGGAGAAAAAGAAATAATAAAAATTAGAGCAGAAATTAATGAAACAAGGAATAGAAAAACCATAAAGAAAATCAATGAAACCAGAAGTGGGTTCTATGGAAAAATTAACAAAATTGACAAATCTTTACATAGATTGATTTAGAGAAAAAGAAGATTCATAGAGTCAGGAAGAAAGAGGGATATTACTACTGACATTACAGAAGTAAAAAGTATTATAAAAGCATTCAATGAACAATTCAATTCAACTGAACAAAGTAGATAACTTGGATGAAATGGACAAATTCCTCAAAAGACACAAACTACTGAAACTAAATCAAGAGTAAGTGGAAAATGTTAAAGAACTATAACAAGTGAAGGGGTTGAATTAGTAAACAAAAAACAACCCACAACGTAAGCTTGAGCCCAGAGTAATTCCCTTGTGGTCCAGCAGTTAGAACTTGCTTTCACTGCCAGGACCAGGGTTCGATCCCTGGTGGGAGAAGTAAGATCCTGCAAACCGTGTGGTGCAGCCAAAAAAAAAAAAAAAAAAAAAAAAAACCTGAGCCCAGATGGCTTCAACACAGAATTCTCCAGAGCATTCAAAGAAAATTTAATATCAATTATTGACAAACTTTTCTTAAAATAGGGCACTTCACACTCATTTTATGAGGACCATACAGCAAATACTATTATATTTTAGTATTTAAATACTGCATTTATAAAAGAATTATATACCATAACCAGTGAGATTTATCTCAGGGATGAAATGTTGGGTTAATCTCAAAACCCATTAATGTAATAAAGGATATCAATAGAGTAAAAAGTATAAGTAGCAAGATCATCTCAATAGCCTCAGGGAAATAACTAACAAAATCCAATATGCTTTCATGATAAAAGCACTCAGATTACCAGTATTAGAAGGAAATTTCTAATCTCTTCCTAACCTCATAATGAGCATCTATGGAAACCCATAGCTAATATTATCTTTAATGATGAAAGACTGGATGCTTTCCTCTGAAGATAAGGAACAAGACAAGGATGTCTGCTCTTACCCCTTCTATTCAACAATGTACTGGAGATTTTAGATAGAACTATTATGCAAGAAAAGGAAATAAATGTTAGGAAAATAAATGTTAGGAAAATGTAAAACTATCTCTACTTTCAGATGAGGTATCTTGTTTTTAGAAAACTCTAAGGAATCCACTAAAAAAAACTATGAACTTACAGTTGAGCTCAGCAAAGTGCTAAGATAGAAGATCAAAATAGGAAAATCAATTGTATTTCTATATACTTGCAATTAGCAATATGATAAGGAAATTAAGAAATGCAAGAAGCAATATTATGAATCAAAGGAATAAAATAAAATACTTTAGAATGAATACTTAAATAATACTTAAGAATGAATTTAGTAAAAGATTTACAAAATTAATACTCAGAAAACTACAAAATATGGTTGGAATAAAATAATGTACAAGTAAATGGGAAAACATCCCAATTTCATGGATCAAAAGGCTTAACATTGTTAAAATGGCACTATTCCCCAAATGATCCAAAGACTCACCACAATACCTATCACAGTCTCAACTTATTCCTTTATACAAACTGGCAAGCTGTTACATAAAATTGTATGGAATTGCAAGGAAGCCAGAATAGCCAAAGCAATCTTGAAAAAGAAAAACAAAGTGGTAGAACAAACATTTCTCAATTTCAAAACTTTGTAATATGCAATGATAATCAAGATATTGTGGTACAGACACCAGGATAAACATACAGATCTATGGAATAGATGACATTTTAGAAATAAACCCCTACATCTGTGGTCAACTGATTTTTGAAAAAGGATCCAAGAATAGGGATAGAATAATCTTTTCATAAAATGGTGCTGAGCCAACTGGATAGCCCTATGCAAAAGAAAGAGGCTTTATCCTTCTATCACACCACATACAACAATTTACCAAAAAGGATAAAGACCTAAGCATAAGAGTAAATCTATTACAGCTGGTTAAATATAGGAAAAAGTTCCTGATCTTAGATTTGACAACGAATTGTTAGATATGACACCAAGAGCAAAAGTGGGAAAAAGGTAATTTGGACTTCCACAGATTAATTACTTTCGTGCTTCAAAGGATACCACCAAGGAAGTGAAAACACCCTTTGGAACCCTTGCACAGTATTGCTAGGAATATAAAATTGTGCTGATGCAATGAAAAACAATATGATAGCTCCTCAAAAAGTTACAAACTTAGTTGCCATCTCTGGGTAAGTACCTAAAAGAATTGAAAGCAGGGACTCAAATAGGTATATGTACACTTTTGTTCATTATTAGCATTATTCACAATAGCCAGAAGGTGGAAGTAACCCCAAGTGTCTGTCAATAGATGAACGGATGAAAAAAGTAGGTACGTACATACAACAGAGTATTATTCAGCTATAGAAGGAAAGCAAATCTGACACATGCTACAACATGGATGAACCTTAAGAACATATTTGAAGTGAAATCAGCCTGTCAAAAAAGGTCAAACAATATATTCCACTTGTGTGAGGTATCTAGAGTAGTCAAATGCATAAAGATGAAAAGTGGAATGGTTGTGGCCAGGGACTGGGGTAGTGGGAGAAAGAGGAGGTTTTTGTCTAATGGGTTAGAGTTTCAGTTTTGCAAGATGAAAATAGTTCTGGAAATTGGCTACACAATGTCAATGTACTTCACACTACTGAACTGTACACTTTAAAATGATTTTAAAAAAAGTAAATTTTATAAATTTTATAATATGTGTATATTACCACAATTAAATGTGAAGTTTTTAAGGCAAGAGAGTGAAAGCACAACCCACAGTATGGAAGAAAACTTTGCATATCATATATCTGATAGGGGACTTATATAGAAAAATATAAAGAACTATTATTACTTAATAATAAAAGTCAAATAACTCAGTTTAAAAATGGCAAAGGATCTGCATACATATTTGTCCAAAAAAGATATACAAATGACCAGGAACTATGAAAAAATGCTGCATATCATTAGTCATCAAGGAAATGCAAATCAAAACACTAATGAGGGACTTCCCTGGCGGTCCAGCAGTTAAGACTCTGCACTTCCACTGCAGGGAGCATGTTTAATCCCTGGTTGGGGAACTAAAATCCCGCATGCTGCGTGGTATGGCCAAAAAAAAACAGGAAAAAAAAAACCCACTAATGAAATATCACTTCATAGCCACTAGGATGGCTAGAATCAAAAAGCTAGAATCATAAGAAATGTTGTTGAGGATATATGGAGAAACTGGAACCCTCATAACTGAGTGGTGCAAATAAAAAATGGTGCAGTCACTTTGGAAAACAGTCTGGCAGTTCCTCAAATATTAAACCTAGAATTACCATATAATCCATCAATTTCTCTCTACCTATATGCCCAAGTGAAATAACAACACATGTTCAAACAAAAACTTGTACATGAATTTTTTTTAACATCTTTATTGGAGTATAATTGCTTTACAATGTTGTGTTAGTTTCTGCTGTATAACAAACTGAATCAGCTATACGTATACATATATCCCCATATCCCCTCCCTCTTGCGTCTCCCATGAATTTTATTTATTTTTTTTAAAATAAATTTATTTATTTATTTTTGGCTGTGTTGGGTCTTCATTGCTGTGCACGGGCTTTCTCTAGTTGTGGTGAGTGAGGGGCTACTCTTCTTTGCGGTGTGCAGGCTTCTCATTGCAGTGGCTTCTCTTGTTGTGTAGCATGGGCTGTAGGCGCGCAGGCTTCAGTAGTTGTGGCTCGCGGGCTGTAGGAGTGCAGGCTCAGTAGTGTGGCACACGGGCTTAGTTGCTCTGTGGCATGTGGGATCTTCCTGGACCAGGGCTGGAACCCGTGTCCCCTGCATTGGCAGGCGGATTCTTAACCACTGCACCACCAGGGAAGACCCTGTACATGAATTGTATAGCAGCATTATTCATAGTAGCCAAAGATAGAAAAATTCCAAATGTACATTAATGGATGAAAAGATAAATGCAATGGGTTTTATTCATCCAGTGGAATATTCTTTGGCCATAAACACAAATGAAGTGTTGATACATGCTACAACATGGGAGTACCTTGAAAAAATCATGCTAAGTGAGTGAAGTCAATCGCAAAGACCATATATTATATAATTCCATTCATTTAAAAGCCTTGAGTAGGGAAATCTATATAGATAGAAAGATTAGTGGTTGTCTAGGCATGGGGACTGGAGGAAGAAATTGGGAACATTGGGAGTGATAGCTAAAGAGCAGAGGAGGTTTTTTTAAATCTTTTTATTATCTTGTTTTTAATAACAAGGTGTTGGAGCTATAAGATTATATTTTGTCAACATGGCAATATTTTGTGCATCATTGAGAGTAAAGCATTCAACTCTCTGTAAAGTCTGTGGGCACCACAGATGTTAGCAGGTGAATTTTTAATGGTTTTTTGTTTTGTTTTGTTTGTTTGTTTGTTTGCTGAACAACTCCACACAAAAAATGAGTGCCTCATTAGCATTTATTGTTTCTTCAAGGTCAAAAGGAGAACAGTCAACTCTAATTATAGCTATTGTGGACTAGAAATAATGTGTTACCAAGGAACTAGTGTTCTCAATTATATTTTCATAGTTTTATTGGAAATTTTTAAAACACACATATCTCCAAAAGTATCAGATTTATAAAAATTTGAATGCAACCTTTAAAGATTCATTCATTTTAAAGAAAAGGTTTCATTCATTTAAAAAAATGAGAATACTTTTGTTTGTCATCAAAATGATTTTTACTGTGATTATTGTTCATGTTACTATTGAATTAGATTAAAATATTTTGTAGTAGATTTCAGGGAACTCATTCTTTCTCATGAGAGTTTTTTGTGTGTCAGGAACTGGAAATCCACTTTTTAAATGTTTGGGAAATATGTGGTTTAGTGTAGTTACGTATAGGGGTCTCTTAGAGAATTCCTTAGAGATCCAAGAAGATAAACAACCAATGATTATAAGGATAAGAACTAAAAGATCTCTAGAGATGAGTTAATCCTATACTCTTCTTTACTCTTTCCTCTCCTTTTCCTCATTCCTATCAATTCCTTTTTCCTTTTCCTTCATATTCTCTTATCTCTTTTCTTGTCTTCCTCCCGCCTCTCTCCTTCTTCACAGTGGTTTTTTTTTTAATTTATTTATTTTATTTATTTATTTTTGGCTGTGTTGGGTCTTCATTGCTGTGCACGAACTTTCTCTAGTTGTGGTGAGTGGGGGCTACTCTTCGTTGTGGTGCGCAGGCTTCTCATTGCGGTGGCTTCTCTTGTTGGGAAGCACAGGCTGTAGGTGTGCGGGCTTTAGTAGTTGTGGCTTGCGGGCTCTAGAGCACAGGCTCAGTAGTTGTGGCGCACGGGCTTAGTTGCTCCGCAGCATGTGGGATCTTCCCGGACCAGGGCTCAAACCCGTGTCCCCTGCATTGGCAGATGGATTCTTAACCACTGCGCCACCAGGGTAAGCACTCCCTCTCCTTCTTAACTTCTATAATTCATACAAACGCAATCTCTTAACCCCAATCTGAATTCCCATAGCTTCATTTTGCACATGATCCATAGTAGCTCCAGTCTGCATTCAGCTAACACTTTTTTGCATACTTGTCACTATTGAAGGGTTTAGTATAAATCAATGAAGCAAGAATAGATTTCTTTATTCATGCATCTTATATTCCAATGAAGAGAGACAGGCAATAAACAATAAACAATGAAGAATAAATTACACACTACATAAGGAAATCGTGAGCATTATGAAAAATACTAGAGAAGACTAAGGTGAATCAGAAATGGGTTTGGCAGTGAGTTGCAATTTTAAGTCAAGTGATGAGGGAAATTATATCTCATTGTCAACTTTTTTTGTGTGTCCCTTGAGCCCAGTTTCCAGAGTGAAAATGTGATTGATTTAACTCAGGTTACTATAAATTTCCATTCTACACTCAGTTGAGTAGTTTATGTGGCATTTTCTAAGTAGTCATGCTCTTCTATAAATCTGTGATTATGATTTATTTACCATAAAAATACTAAACCAGAAATGTCCTAATAAAAGTATTATTGGGCTTCCCTGGTGGCGCAGTGGTTGAGAGTCTGCCTGCCGATGCAGGGGACACGGGTTCGTGCCCCGGTCCAGGAAGATCCCACATGCCGCGGAGCAGCTGGGCCCGTGAGCCATGGCCGCTGAGCCTGCGCGTCCGGAGCCTGTGCTCCGCAACGGGAGAAGCCACAACAGTAAGAGGCCCGCGTACCGCAAAAAAAAAAAAAAAAAAAAGTATTCTTTTGGTGAGGACTCTTCTCTATCAAAGGTTATTAGTCTATTTACCAAGAGCTCAGTTTTCAGTATATTTACAAGGAGATTACACTTGGTCACCTGCATTCTTTTTCCCCAGAGACCCTTCCTGTATATAAATCACTGGATAGATAGCTGTTGAATTTGTTCCCACTAGGGAATAGAAGAGAGCAGAGGAGTTTCTTTTTAAGGTGAGGAAAATGTTCAGAAATTGGCTGTAGTGGTGACTATTGAATCTACCTGTGAATATACTGATGCTATGAACAAGGGCTCATTTGCCCACAGCACAGAAAGCTCCGACAGTGGGTGTTTGCAGCAAAGTAAGGGTTTATTTGCAGGGTGCCAAGCAAGGGAGTGGGAGACAAGTCTCAGATCCACTCCAGCTTGGTCTTTGAGTTAAGGGTTTTTTTAAGGGGAAGAACAAAGAGGCTGGGATTAATCATCATCTTGTGACACTTCTGTGACATTTCTTAATGATAGTTTCAGGAGTCAGGATGTCTCTCGTTTATGATTCCCAGCCCAGGTGGTCCATGGCTTGGAGGTCTGTTAGCTTATCTTGCCCTGGAGAAACAACCTCTGTACGTTAATGATGATATCTGTAATAGCAATTTCAGTACATTAACAATGTTATCTACAACAGCAATTTGACTCTAGTTGATTAGGTCAGAGGGGACAAGAAAGGGAATAAAGTTTTGGATAAAGAGATTAATCATAAACTCAGTAAGGGAACTTTGTTTTAGGGGAATTCGGTTTCACTGAAAACCAGTGAGTTTTAGACATTAAAGGGTCCATTGTATAGTATGTGTGTTGTATCTCAATAAAGCGTTCATATAAGTGGATAGATGCATTAAGAGTTTTGCAATGCAAGCAATTCAGGCTCGTAGACATCTAAGAGTTTCCGGGTTATTTAACACATCCATCACCTCAAATTGTTATCGTGTGTGTGTATGTGTGTGTGTGTGTGTGTGTGTGTTGAGAACTCTTAAGATCCACCCTCTTAGCAAATTTCATTTATACAATACAGTATAAGTATCTCAAATCATCGTATTGTCATCCTCAAATTAGACCATTTTATTAGTCAGTTATACCTCAAAGTAGAGCTTGGAGGGGTAAAAAGAGTTTCCAGGTGCATCTCACATTTACATTACGGTTTGTTATTGTTGTTTTTGTTATTTTAGTGAAAATAGGAATTCAATTGCCTTAGGGATCTTGTAGCTTTTTACATTTCAAAATTCTCTAGGGACACAAGCTAACATTGATCTAAAATAAATTTCCTTCCAGTGTTAAGTGTGAATTTAATGAAACCTGATAGTTTAATGACACATCTCACACCCTCTGCTTAGAGAAGAGTCCCTTCCCCCAGCTAGGACTGTGGGGTTCAAACTCCCCACCAGAGCCAAGCGCTCTGGGATTCTTCTCAAATGAGTGAGAGTGGGGAAGAGATGGGTAGAAGGCTCAAGGCTGTCAAATTTCAAAGATTAAAACGGAGCCTGAGGGGCTTCCCTGGTGGCGCAGTGGTTGGGAGTCCGCCTGCCGATGCAGAGGACGCGGGTTCGTGCCCTGGTCCGGGAGGATCCCACATGCCGCGGAGCAGCTGGGCCCGTGAGCCATGGCTGCTGAGCCTGCGTGTCCGGGGCCTGTGCTCCGCAACGGGAGAGGCCACAGTGGTGAGAGGCCCGCGCACCGCAAAAAAAAACAAAAAAAAAACAAAAACGGAGCCTGAGGACTTCCCTGGTGGCGCAGTGGTTGAGAGTCCGCCTGCCAATGCAGGGGATATGGGTTCGTGCCCCGGTCCGGGAAGATCCCACATGCCGCAGAGCGGCTGGGCCCGTGAGCCATGGCTGCTGAGCCTGCGCGTCCGGAGCCTGTGCTCCGCAGCGGGAGAGACCACAACAGTGAGAGGCCCCCGTACCGCAAAAAAACCCAAAAAAACAAAAAAACGGAGCGTGACTCTTTATTACAGATAGTGATGTCACACTGAAGTGGCTACGTTTCTAAACAAGGGTCACAGTTCCAGTTACACCATGCCCTCTTGTTGCAGTTTGCCCTGGTCTGGGCGCCCTCTTGTCTATACTTGCTTCATCTTCAAACTGAATGGAATTCCCTGTGCACACCTGTGACCTCGCGTCCCGACCAAGCTGCGGGAAGACTACAGCAGCCTTAGGACAGGAATAAGCTCTGTTTAAATTCAAATATTCCCGCGGGGACAGGGGTACCACCATCGGCTGAAGCCGGTTCGCCTGAGCCAAGCGTCCTCCCGCCCCGCTGTCACTCAGGCACGAGGGGGCGCGGCCTTTGGAACTGCCCAATCAGGGAGACCGCTGGGGCCTGTGGGTGGGGTGACGCCCCTCAACGGAAGGGCCGTAGCTAATCGCTCTGGCTTGCTCCGGATGCTTATCTTCCCCAAGTGGTCTTTTTCTTCTGCCGCAGGCTCTGTTGTGCTGTGATCTATACGGGTCGTGGGAGTCGTAGGAAAGATTCAGGGAGACCCAGGAAACCTAGAAATGGTGAGTGTGCTTCCCTGAGTGTGGAGACGGAGAGGAGGGGCTGGTGGGAACCGGCCGTGGCGGGACCCGGGCCTCCCCGCGGTTAACTTCGGAGTCCGCTGGCCCGAGTCCACCCGGGGCGCCGCTCGGACCTCAGTCCGCTCCGGCTCGCAGCGTGGGGGCGGGGCGGGGCCGGCAGCCGGGACCCCGGGCGTCCTGTCCCGTCCCTTGGTGCGCGGCGACGTCGGTCCTGACCCCGGAGCCTCTCTGCGCAGCTCTGCGCCCGCAGCCCCGCGTCTCCCCCAGGTTGTGCGGTGACCGCGGGAGGGTCGTTAGACTCGGGGTCTGGGCTTTATGCGTGGGAGGAGCTGTGGTGTGTGAGGTCCCCATTCCCTCCTTTCTCCCCAGCGCGACACGTTTTCTCTTGAGTTTTTCAAATTTGGGGGTCTCAAATCCACAACCCCGTTTTACCAGCGTAGCTCTTCCTAGGGTTGGCGATAAATCCCTAAATTTACAAATCCCTTTCGCATTCCCAGACGCCAGCTTCCTCTCTCTGATTCACAGCATATTCTACTGTTTGTCCGCCGTGGTACATTTCAAATAGCCTCAATATTTTAATTGTTTATCCTTCTTAAGTAGAGCCACGGATGGGCTGTTTTTGAAAGCTTTATTTTTTTGTATGTATTTTACATGAGAGGAAAGCCGAGAATGACCGCCTGGAGCTATGTTGTATGAAATCCTTGTGCCTCTCGTCCCAGGATCTTTCCTGGGCCCAGACATCCTACGGAAAATCCTTTGGTTGGAGGTTCCTTTTTGAAACTTTCCTGGGAGATCTGTTCTGTCAGCCTTGTCCCTCCCTGCTTTTGTTGACCTGAAAAGATTTATTGCTTTATTTAAGTGTCCATTTTCAGTAGGAGTAAATACATTTTTATTTAATCAATAGGCTCAAAAGAGAGCATAAAACATTTCCAAAGAGGCAAAAAAAAAAAGAGGTGAATTTCAGG
This sequence comes from Mesoplodon bidens, assembly GCF_964165515.1. Classification (NCBI taxonomy): domain Eukaryota; kingdom Metazoa; phylum Chordata; class Mammalia; order Artiodactyla; family Ziphiidae; genus Mesoplodon; species Mesoplodon bidens. The sequence continues at coordinate 141,915,661 of NC_138160.1, forward strand.
GGTGAAAAGAAAGGTTCCAGTATTGCATTTCACTTAAGATACTGGTTTCACTCCCTCTTACCCTGACTATAGTTGTTTCAGAGGGTTGTTCATTACTTTTGGATGATTTCAAATGAAATTCCAGGGTTTAGACTTGCAGACCAGAAGTGTTCAAGTATGATTAATTAATTACAAAACAAGTCTTGCCATGAAATAATAATTAACTGATATCTTCTTTGCTGAAAGGAATATATATTTGGGATTTTCTGGTTGAACTAGTAAAGTGCGTTCCAGTTTTCTTTCCTCCTTTCCACATAAACACTGAGTCTGAGTGAATTTGCTGGATTGGTCAGTGTGTTTGTGTCATTAAAATGTAATAGTGGTGTCAAGTAACTCCAGTGTTGAGTATAGCCTGTGGTGGGTGAGCCAAACTAAGGCCCTCTCTGAGCGTGCACAGAGAGGTGGAAGTGAAGACCAATTGGTTCTTCCTGGGGAACCTCTCCTTGTAGGTTTTCTCACCTGCTCACACCCACTACAGAAGGAGCCTTTATGCTTAGAGAAGGTACGGAGCCCTGGAAAGATGGGGGTTCAGGTGCACCTGGGGAGGTGGAGGAGATTCGGTGATTTCTTTCTGCAGTTGTAATAGTGGTTTTTTCAGGTGCAGATGTATGCCTAAGTGTTGCATCCATAATGTTGGCGCATTCAGTGTAATTTGTGCACAGGAAAGTCTATGGAGGTTGGTGTTCTGTCTCCTTGACAAAGGGTTTATGAAGTTGGGAGTTATTTGGGTTGGAACCTGCTGAGAAATTCCTCACTTGTGAGAATGGAAGCCTGGGGGAGGAAGGGCTCGCACGTGGCCAGGCAAGAGAAGAGTATGTGCAGCTGCCAGAGTTTATTTTGGGTCCCTACCCTTCTTCACCAGGGACTGACTCATTTCTAGGTGTTCTATCTCAGTCGGGAGTGTCTGGGCCACAATTTTAAGAATGTATTTAACTTTCTGAATGTGGATTTTTGTTTTGAACGGTAGGGAAGCAGTGTGTTTATCTCAGCTGATTCAAATATTTGCTTTTCTTTCCTTTGGATTCTTTATCTCTTGAATATTGTGGTCCTGTAATTCTTTTCCTTAGTAGTTCCCACATAACCCCTCTGCATCCACACAGTTTGCACTGTTTTATACATCTTGTATTACCACAGTACATTTATAACAATTACTGAACCAATAGTGATGCATTAAAGTCCACAGTTTTTATTATCAATGACTCTTTGTGTTATAGGATCTATGGGTTTTGGTAAATGTTTATTGAAAAGTATCCATCATTTCTCTATCCTATAGAGTAGTTTCAGTTCCCTCAAAGTCCCTTATGCTTCATCTATTCATTCATCTCTCCCTTCAACCCCCAAATCCTTCAGAACCAAAGATCTTTTTCTGGCTCATAATAATGTCTTTTCCAGAATGTCATATACTTGGAATCTTGTGTTGCCTTGTCAGATTGGCTTCTTTCACTTAACAGTGTACTTTTAAGATTCCTTCATGTGTTTCCATGGCTTGATACCTCATTTCATTTTTTCACTGAACAATATTTCATCTTATTACAGTGGGAATGACACTGATTGTTTATCCATTCGACTCTTGAAGGACATCATGCTTACCTCTAACTCTTGCCCATTATGAATAAAACACCTAGAAACATTCATGTGTAGGCTTTTGTGTGTACTTAAGGTTTCCACTAATTTAGGTCTCTACCAAGGAATGTGATTGCTGGATCTTACCATATGTATAAGAGTATATTAAGTATTGATGGAAAATTCTTATCTTCCAATGTAGGCATACCAAATTTCATTCCCACCACCAAGGAATGAGGATTACCAGCAGCTTCACATCTTCACTAATATCTGGTGTTCTGAGTGTTTTGAATTTAGCCATTTAATAAGTGTGTAGTGACATATCATTGTTGTTTTTTTTTGTAATTTCCCAAAGACATTCGTTGAGCATGTTTTCATATTGCTTATTTCCCATCTGTATATCTTGTTCGGTGTGGTGTCTGTTCAGATCTTTTTCCGATTTTTAATTGAGTTGTTTGTCTTCTTACTGTTGAGTTTTAAGAATTATATATATATTTTGCTTTGGGGTTTTTAAAAAATTATTTATTTGGTTGCACTGGGTCTTAGTTGCAGCTTGTGGGCTCCTTAGTTGCGGCACATGGGCTACTTAGTTGTGGCTCCAGGGCTCCTTAGTTGCAGTACATGGGCTCCTTAGTTGTGGCATGTGAACTCTTAGTTGTGGCATGCATTTGGGATCTAGTGCCCTGACCAGGGATTGAACTCGGGCCCCCTGCATTGGGAGCACAGAGTCTTATCCACTGCACCACTAGGGAAGTCCCCAAGAATTCTATGTATATTCTGGATACCAAGTCATTTAGCAGATATGTGTGTTACAAAGACATTCTCCTAGTCTGTGACTTGTCTTTTCAATCACTTAACACTTTCCTAGCACAGGAATTTTCCTTTTAATAAAGTGAGACTTATCATTTTTTCCCTTCATGGTTTGTTTGTTTTTTTGTTTTTGGTGTTGTATCTAAGTATGATGTTAGCTGCAGGTGTCCTGTAGATATTTTTCTCAAGAACAGAGAGTTCCATTCTATTATTAATTTGTTACCATAAATGGATGTTGAATTGTATCAAATCTTTTTATGTTCATTTCCCCCCTCCTTTCATTTATTTAAATATTTCACTCTACTCTCTTCCTGCTTGCATGGTTTCTGAAAAGAAGTCTGATTTAATTCTAATCTTTTTTCTCTATAAGTAAGGTGGGTTCCCCCTCTGGCTTTTTTTCACTATATTCTCTTTCTCTTTGATTTTTCTCTAGTTAGAATATGATATACTTGGTATGTATTTTTCACATTTAGTGTTCTTTAAGCTTTTTGGATCTACAGAATGCCATTTATGATTAATTTTAGGAAAATCTCAATGATTATTACTTCATTTTTTCTGTTCCTTTCTGTGTATCTTTTTTTTTTTTTTTAGATATTCCCATTTTGTGTATTTTAAACCTGTCATTCCTGTACAGTTCATGGATATTGTGTTCTGTCTTGTTTGTTTTGTTTTTGTTTTTTTTTGGCTTTGTGTTAGCCTCTGGTGAAATATATTGTTTTCAGTACAGGCCTTGTTAAGAACAGAGTATTTGGGGCTTCCCTGGTGGCGCAGTGGTTGAGAGTCCGCCTGCCGATGCAGGGGACACGGGTTCGTGCCCCGGTCTGGGAAGATCCCACATGCCGCAGAGCGGCTAGGCCCGTGAGCCATGGCTGCTGAGCCTGCGCATCCGGAGCCTGTGCTCTGCAAGGGGAGAGGCCACAACAGTGAGAGGCCCGCCTACCGCAAAAAAAAAAAAAAAAAAAAAAAAAGAACAGAGTATTTGGTATTTTTTATTATTATTATTACTTTTTTTTTGATGTGGACATTTTTTAAAGTCTTTATTGAATTTTGTTACGATATTATTTCTGTTTTTATGTTTTGGTTTTTTGGCCGCTAAGCATATGGGATCTTAGCTCCCCAACTAGGGATCAAACCAGCACCCCCTACATTGGAAGGTGAAGTCTTAACCACTGGACCACCAGGGAAGTCCCTGGTGCTTATTTTTACATGCCATCTTTATTTCTTCTTTGCCAGTTTTAGAGAGAGTGTTTTGCCTGTGACCTCATGCTCTGATAGGTCTAAGAAGACTTGTTCAAGTTTTTTTCATTTTTTTTCTTTGAGGCCAGGAATGGTGACTTCTAAGTTCCTTAAATGCCAGATTAGAACCTGTAAGTCTCTGTCTTCAATTTTTGGTTATTGATTGCTGACTGCTTTAAAACCTTATTCATCCTCTTTATACTTTTACCCACATCTATACAAAGTGATCAGAAAGCCTTAGTCGTTCTTCCATTGGCAGTGGCAAGAGATTCAAACCTCTTAAGATCCTGCTCTTGTGTGTGAACCCTCATCCTAACCCAGCCCCTAACTTCAGTTTTTAAAAAGTCCAATTACCTTTCCTTGCTTGTGAAGCCATTCCTTGAAAGCTCTGGAGAGGCCTGCCTTACTTTCCTCAGATACCTCAATTATTTAGGTAATAAAACCTTTCATACACTATTGGCAATGTGTGCTGTCATCAGTAAAGGGATTCCTATCCCCAGGGGGTCAAGCTGTCATGTTCCTGTAAACCTTGTGGGAACTTGGAAATTAGAGAAGTCGGCAGGGCAGCCTCTAGAGTGGCTGGTCAGGAAATAACTTCCTCCTGCAATTTGAAAATGGAGATTTTATGTTCTTTAGGAGGAAAGCACTGTTGAATCCTTTGTGTATTTCATACTTATGGGCAGATTCACCATCAAACCCTTGTGATTTTCAGTGAATGCACTTGCAATCTACATCTCTTAATCTGTTCCTCAAGGTTAGAAAGACACAGGGCACTGTGTTCTAGATCTGCCATAAAGAGCTCCTCTGGCATATTGTCTCACTCTGTGTGCCTATGTATGCCTCTAAGCAGCCCTGAGGCACATGACTATAGGAATTTTGTGGTCTGTGTTTTCATGCTATCTTCCTACTGTCTGCGCCAATTAACTGTAAGTGCCAATTAACTTTCTAGTGCATCAGATCAAACAAAGAGAAAGGAAAAACTGAATCTGTGGTAAATATTACACAAATTAACAGCACTATTTCCCCACAAGAATATTCTTTTTCTGTCATCTACATCTGACAACTTACAAAGGCCTGGATTACTTTATGGCCAAATTGGCCAGCTGGATCCTATTAAAAGTTTTACAGTTTTCTTAGACTCTTGTTCGGTGATGGGAATAGAAGAAAAAGCTTCCAGTTCAGCACTATGTTCTTATTCATAAAAGTTTGTGCAGAGCTGACCCTCTGCCTCATAAGTGCTATAAATGGTATGTAAAAAGGAAGGAGATGAAAGAGTTTTTCCTCACAAGGTATTGATGGTCTTAAAATGGTAACATTCATTTCATTTATATATCATGTCTGTCATTTCCCAACATGTTCTGGACCCCGCTGTTAGTGAGAAATGAGATGTAATGTGATCAGAGTAAATATTTCCATGTTCATTATGCTGCTAAATTTGTGAGGAAGTAGAGACAGAATAAGTTCCTGATGATCAAGTCATAGAATAAATGTTTGGATACAACAGAATAATACATAACCTTCATATAAATAGGGTATAGGGCTTCCCTGATGGCACAGCAGTTAAGAAACTGCCTGCCAATGCAGGGGACACGGGTTCAATCACTGGCCCAGGAAGATCCCATGTGCCACGGAGCAACTAAGCCCCTGTGCCACAACTACTGAGCCTGCGCTCTAGATCCCGCGTGCCACAACTACTGAAGCCCACGTGCCTAGAGCCTGTGCTCTGCAACAAGAGAAGCCACCACAATGGGAAGCCTGCGTGCTGCAATGAAGAGTAGCCCCTGCTTGCTGCAACTAGAGAAAGCTCACGCGCAGCAACGAAGACCCAACGCAGCCAAAAATAAAAACAAAACAAAACAAAAATGGTGTATAGATGTCTAGTCCTGTCAGTGTCATGCATCCTGCTATACACATATTTGGGGTATTTTAGGACTCAGTAGCCATTGAAGATGTGGCTGTGAATTTCACCCTGGAGGAGTGGGCTTTACTGAATCCTTCACAGAAGAAACTCTACAGAGATGTGATGCGGGAAACCTTCAGAAACCTGGCCTCAATAGGTAAGGGTGACAGCTTTCCTTTACTTTGTCAATTAGGGAACAAATCTTTCTTGCTCATTGATGGTCTTCCAAGATGTCCTATGTGGAAGGGAGGATGTTGGTATATAAACTAGGCCTGGTCACAGCCAACAATGAATATAGAATCTAATAATTGTACTATAATTTCTAATATTTTGGAATCGTTTTTCTGCATCTGCAATTTAGGGAAAAAATGGGAGGATCATGACATTGAAGATCAGCACAAAAACCAGGGGAGAAAGCTAAGGTAAGTCACACTCACAACAGAAAGTAGTGCCTTATATGAGGGTCCTGGTATGTGATGAAATTTTAAAAGAAGGGACCTAAACACATAATGCCTTTTCACATTTATTTATTCTCAGAAAAAGTTTCCCCCAAATACTTTCTAATATGTGACATAGATATGTAGTGTTTGGAAAATAGTTCTCTTGGAAACAGTATTAACATGCCCTATATGTGAATATCAGTGTTTTGATAATTCCAAGAGTGAAGTCTTCTTGCAGGGCATTTCTTATATTCAATCAAAAACAATTCAGACAAGGGAGATGACCTATACTTTTGCTATAGATCATAAAAATGTAGTTCAAATATCCTACTAATAAATATTAAATTGTTGGTAAAGAAATCATTACTAACATGATTCTCATTTTTTACAGAAGTCATGTTGTAGAGAGACTCTGTGAAAGTAAAGAGGGTAGTCAATGTGCAGGAAACTTCAGCCTTATTCCAAAACTCAGTCTGAACAAGAAAACTACTGGAGTGAAACTACATGAATGCAGTGCATGTGGAAAAGTCTTTATGCATCATTCATCCCTTAATAGGCATATCAACCGTCATAGTGGGCACAAACTGTATGAGTGTCAGAAATATGAAGAGAAGCCATATAAATGTAAGGAATGTGGTAAATCCTTCAGTTATCTTCAGTGTTTTGAAAAACATGAAAGAAAACATAGTGGACAGGAGAACTATAAATGTAAGGAATGTGGGAAAGCTTTTCGTTTTCGCACATCCTTTCAAACACATAAAAGGATTCATACAGGAGAAAAGCCCTATGAATGTAAAGAATGTGGGAAATCCTTTATGTGGCTCACAACCTTTCAAAGACACATGATAATGCACACTGGAGATACTCCTTATAAATGTAAGGAATGTGGGAAACCCTTTAAGTGGCTCACAACCTTTCGGAGACACATGATAACACACACTGGAGATGCTCCCTATAAATGTAAGGAATGTGGGAAAGTTTTTACTTTTTTAAGTGCACTACAAATACATGAAAAAACCCACATGGGAGAGAAACCCTATCAATGTAAACAATGTGGAAAAGCCTTTAGATATCGTCGAACTTTTCAAACACATGAAAGGACTCACACAGGAGAGAAACCCTATGAATGTAAGCAATGTGGTAAGGCTTTTATTTCCCGTGTAGGATTACAAAACCATGAAAGAAACCACAATGGAAAGAAATTCTATGAATGTAAAAAATGTAGTAAAGCATTCAGTTATTCCAGTTCTCTTCGAAAACATGAAAGAAATCATAATGGAGAGAAACCCTATGAATGTAAGGAATGTGGAAAAGGTTTTATTTTTCTCTCAAGCCTTCGGGCACACATGGTAAGTCACTCTGGAGATGGACCTTATAAATGTAAGGAATGTGAGAAAGCATTCATTACTCCCAGTTCATTTCAAATACATGTAAGGACTCACACAGGAGAGAAGCCTTATAAATGTAAACAATGTGGGAAAACTTTCAGTTGGCCCACTTCCATTCGCAGACATGAAAAAATTCATAGTGGAGAGAAACCCTATGAGTGTAGGCAATGTGGTAAAGCCTTCAGTTGTCCCAGATCCTTTCAAAGCCATGAAAGGAGACACAGTGAAGAAAAGCCCTATGAATGTAAAAAATGTGGTAAAGCCTTCAGTTGTCCAAATTCCTGTCGAAAACATGAAAGAAGTCATGGTGGAGAGAAACCTTATGAATGTAAAGAATGTGGGAAAGCCTTCAGTTCTCTCATCAAATTTCAAAGACACGTGATGAAGCACACTGGAGATGGACCTTATAAATGTAAGGAGTGTGGGAAAGTCTTTGATTGTCCCAATTACTTTCGAAGTCATGAAAGGATTCACAGTGTAGAAAAGCCCTATGAATGTAAGGAATGTTGTAAAGCCTTCAGTACTCCTAGGTCCCTTCGAAGACATGAAATAACTCATACTGGAGAGAAACCTCATGCATGTAAGGAATGTGGTAAAACCTTCAGTTATCCCAGTTTCCTTCAAAAACATGAAAGAAGTCATACTGGGGAGAAACCCTATCAATGTAAACAATGTGGTAAAGCCGTCAGTTATCTCAGTTCCCTTCGAACTCATGAAAGAACTCATAGTGGAGAGAAACCCTATGAATGTAAGGAATGTGGGAAAGCATTCATTTTTCTCTCAAAATTTCGTTTACATATGATAAAGCACACTGGAGTTGGACCTTATACATGTAAGAAATGTGGGAAAGCCTTCGATTGTCCCAGTTCATTACGAAACCATGAAAGAACTCACACTAGAGAGAAACCGTATGAATGTAAGAATTGTAGTAAAGCCTTCAGTCATCTCCGTTCTTTACGAAACCATGAAAGAACTCATATTGGTGAGTAGCGCTATGAATGTTAGAAAGTGGGAAAGCCTTCAACTCTATCACTAAATTTTCAAGACATGTGGTGAAGCACACTGGAGATGGACCTAATAGTGTAAGGAATGTGGGAAGGCCTTCGATTTTTTCAGTTCATTATGAAATCATGAAAGAACTCACACTGGAGAGAAACCACACAAATGTGAAAATTATAGGAAAGGCTTCGATTGTCCCAGTTCTGTTCAAAACCATGAAAACACTCATAATGAAAAGTAGGCCTATGAATGTCAGGAGTGTAGGAGAACCTTCAGTTGTCCCAGTTCATTCTGAATACAAGAAAAGAATTTACATTGGAGAGAAATGTGAATGCAAACTATATGGTAAAGCCCTCAGCAATTCCTATCATATTCAAATATGTGAAAGAACTCTTACCAGAAACTGAACATAAGGAATATTGGAAAGCCTTTATCACAACATTTTAAGAACACAAGATGGTGCACACCATGTAAGTGTGAGGAGTTGGGGAAGTCTTCAGTCCCATTTTCTTGGGAAAGAACTCACTCTAGAGAGAATTCTGTTAAATGTAAACAATATATGAAAACCTTCATTTGCCCTACATCCTTACAAAACCATATGAGAATGTACACTGGATAGATAACTGAAAAGTAAAACAAACTATTCAGTTGAAACAAATATTTTTATAGTCGTGAAAACTGCACTGGAAAAAACTCATGTTAATGTAAGTAATATGGGTAAGCCTGGTACAAATTAATTCATGTAGAATACTCAAAGTTACAATATGGAAGAAGCGTTATAAACTTTAAACATATATTGTCCTTATCAGTGGCACATTCTTAAAGTTATTATCTGTAGTATGGAGTAGTACTTACTTTTGCAAGTAAATATTGAGGTAAGATAATTCTGTAGGTACTCTTTAGGCAATCGTTCCTAAGTTTAATAGGTAATTTTATCCTTTACTCAGTAAAATTTTTGTTTTTATTTTGAAGACTCTTTGATCCATGGGTGAATTGAAGTGCATTTCTAATATGTAAGTGGGTTTAATTTTTATATAATATTTTTCTGCAAATAAGGGAACACTGAAAAATGACACTTTGGTACTTGTTTGTTTATTGTACTGGCTTCCTGCGGCAAGTACTCAACATCCCTTATACATTATATACATATTCCACCTTTACTTCTTAAGAGAAAACTAACTTTTCATTGGCCTGAAGAGCTTTATTCCATTTCTTTGCTAACAGTGAGTTGGAATATATTTGTAAGTATGCAAAGTTCATCATATACTCTCATGTGAATTATTGTTTTCATCTTTTGTCCTTTGTTATTTGTCATTCCTCTGGCTGGGATTTGGGCTATGGAATTTGCATTAAGAGAGACCTGTGAGAGGACAATAAAATTTAGAGTTGGAGATGACCCTTTTTGACTGTTACGTCAATGTGAGTAATGTTGTGAACTACGTTTTCTAGACTCTGTTGCTTTTATGGTCCCATGTTAGCATTCACCAAAGCCTAATTTACAGGTAACATGAAATGCAGATGTGGAATAGGATTAGGTAGATTTTGGAGCCACCTGTACGGAAAGAGACACACAAGAAGCATAGGGCCTTTGCAGACACTTGCTTCCAGCTCATTTTCCTTATTTTTTGCTCTGCCAGTCAGGAATATCCTCAAAACTGAAGAGAGTCCAAGACAGTGGAGTAGGAAGACCTTGAGCTCACCTCCTCCCATGGGCACACCAAAATTACAACTGTTTACCAAGCAACTATTGATGAGAAAGACCTGAACACTCGCAGAAAAGATCTTCTACAAGTAAAGATAGGAAGAAGGACCCACAATGAGACCAGTAGGAAGTGTGGAGAAATGTTACAGTCAAGACCCATTACCCACAAACAGGAGGGTAATTACAATTGCAGAAGTTGTCCCAAGGAGCAAGGGGGTCCAAACCCCACATCTTGCTCCCCAGCCTAAGGGCCCTGCACTGGAAAGACAAGCCCCCAGAACATTTGACTTTCAAGACCAGCAGGGCTTACTTTCAGGATAGTCAGAGGGCTGTAGGAAATAGAGACTCCACTCCTCAGGGACGCACATAACATCTCATGTGCTCCAAAATCCAGGGCAAAAGCAGTCATTTGAAAGGAGCCTAGGTTTGACCCACCTGCTGATCTTAGAATCCTGGAGAAGCAAGAGGCAACTGATGTTTATTCTCGGGACATAGACACTGTGACAGCCCTTTTGGGGAGCTCATTCTACCACAGGGATAGTGGTGCTGACACGTGTGGTTTTGGAATTGTCCTTCTAGCTTATTAGCACAAGAGACCTGCACTACCCACCAGCCTGTTGGCACCAGTATTGGGATACCTCAGGCCAAGCAGCTAGCCAGGTGGGGACGCAGCCCCACCCACCATATGGCAAGCTGCCTTGAGACACACTGAGCCCCCAGTTGCCCTGGCACTGGCCCTGGGACCCCTGAGGCCCCACAGCCAGCTGTTGGGGCCCAACCCCATATACCAGTGGGCCTATACCAGGATCCAGCCCCATTCACCAGTGGGCCAGTACCAGCTTTGGGACACCCCAGACCTTGTAGCCGTCTGTGACAGAAATAAGCCGTGCTCACCAGTGGGCTGACACCAACTCTGAGACCCCCAGCTTACTGCAGCCAAAGACCTCAGGATCTGGCTCCACCCATCAGTGAGCTGGCATTAACCCCAGGACTCCCTGGGCCTCAGCCCCACCTACCAGCTCTAAGACACTTTGGACCCTTCAGCCAGCCACCCTGGGATTTGGCCCCAGTCACCACCAGGCTGACAGTAGATTTGGGGGTCCTGGGCCCATGTCCTCCCACCCTGGAAACCAGCTCCACCCACCAGTGGGCCAGCACTGGCCCTCGGACCCCCTGGGGCTCTATAGCCAGCCACCTCATGTCCTGACCCTGCCTACCAACAGCAACCTCCCCACAAGGCAGGACCTGGCAACCAACTGGACCAAGGGCCAACCACACCTAGTCAGCCCGCTACACGAGAAGGACCCACATGGGGGGCACACCTAGAGCATATAGCTCTGGTGTCCAGAGGGGAGGGCACTGCTGTCGCACAGAGGACGTCTCCTACAAAAGGCCACTTCTCCAAGGTCTGGAAACAAGCAATGTGTCAAATACATAGAAATTTAAAAAGCAAATTAGGCAAAGTGAGGTGACAGGAATATGTTCCGAACAAGGAACAAGATAAAACCCAAGAAGTAGAACTAAGGAGGCAGAAATAAGCAATCTACTTGTTCAAGGTAATGATCATAAAGATGCTCAAAGAACTTGGGAGAAGAATGGGTGAACAGAGTGAGAAATTAGTCATTTTTAACAAAAATTTTAAAAATACAAAGAACCAAACAGTTGAATACAATAAGTGATATTTTTAAATACACTAGAAAGAATCAGTAGTAGATTACATGATACAGAGGAATGAATCAGCAAACTGGAAGGCAGAGTAGTGGAAATCACTCAATCTGAACAGAAAATAAGGAAAAAGAATTTTTTTTTTTTTTTTTTTTTTTTTTTTGCGGTAGGCGGGCCTCTCACTGTTGTGGCCTCTCCCCCTGCAGAGCACAGGCTCCGGATGCGCAGGCTCAGCAGCCATGGCCCACGGGCCCAGCCGCTCTGCGGCATGTGGGATCTTCCCAGACCGGGGCACGAACCCGTGTCCCCTGCATCGGCAGGCGGACTCTCAACCACTGCGCCACCAGGGAAGCCCAAGAATTTTTTTAAATGACAGTTTAAGAGACTTCTGACACAACAAGCATACTAACATTCTCATTATAGGAGTCCCAGAGAGAAAGGAGAGAAAATGGGCAGAAAACATACTTGAAGACATAATAGCCAAGAACTTCCGTAACCTGGTAAGGAAACAGACATCCAGGTTCAGAAATTACAGTCCCAAAAAGACCAATCTAATCCATATATATATGTATATATTATATATATTTATAATAATATAATATATAATGGAATATTACTCAACCATAAAAAATGAAATTTTGTCATTTGCAACATTGTGGATGGGCCTAGAAGGTATTATCCTAAGTGAAATAAGTCTGACAGAGAAAGACAAATACTGTATAATTTCATTTACTTTTGGAATCTAAAAAAAATAATGAACAAACATAGCAAAACAGAAACAGTTACTGTGTCAAACAGGTAGTTGGCAGAGGGAGAAGAGGTAAGGGAGGAAAGAAATAGGTGAGGGAGACTAAGAGGTGCAAACTTAGAGTTGCAAAATGAGTCACAGGTATGAAGTGTAAGGTGTGGGAAATATAGTCAATAATTATATCTTTGTATGGTGAGAGATTGTAACTAAACTTATATTAGTGATCATATTGAAATGTATAGGAATATCAAAACACCATGTTGTGTAACAGGAACTAACATAGTGTTGTAGGTCATTTATATTTCAAAAACAAACTCATAAAGAGATCAGATTTGTGATTATGAGAGGCAAGGTGTGGGGGGAAGGGGGAATTGAAGGAAGGCAGTCAAAAGGTACAAACTTTCTGTTATAAAATAATTAGGACTACGGATGTAATGTACAACGTGAGAAAGTTGTTAAAGAGTAAATCCTAAGAGTTCTCATCAAAAGGAAAATAATTTTTTCTATTTCTTTAAAATTTTGTATCTATATGAAATGAAGGATGTTCACTAACCTTATTGTGATAATCCTTTCATGATGTATATAAGTTAAATCATACTGTACACTTTAAATTTATACACTGCTGTATGTCAATTATTTCTTAATAAAACTGGAAAAAGTATCCTCAGAACCACCACAGACTGTTTGACTTCCATTTGATCAGAGCTGTAGGCTTCCACAGTGTTTTCCAAAGCTCAACATGGAAGATTCAGCACAGTTTGGATTTTCCTGCAAGCCCGCTGTGTCCATCTGGCAAGAAATTTAGACTGTCGTGGTTGAGAATATCCTCTGAACACTGTTCTCTAGACTGTATTCATAAAGCTCTAATTTGTAATAACACCTTGGTCTGTTAACACTGCTGTTGACTTTGTGCTCCTGATTCCCCTTTGTGTTGCAGTCCAAAAGAACTACCTGTGAGTTTGTTCCTGTTCTTGACTGTGCAGTGACTGCTCAGACCCAGTCCTTCCATGTAGAATCAGCACCTTCCTCATATCAGGCAGATTCTCAGTGTTTCCTTTTACTCACATCTGAGTGTAATCCCTGAATATGTTTTCAGTTCTCTTTGGTTGTATATGATTCAAAGTATGTGCATTATTTTCTGTAATGAGTGCTTTTGTAGCTTTTTCTTAGAAATATTTTATTAGCTGTTTAACAAGCACTCATCTGCTAGGAAATACTGTGTTTTTCATTTCCTGAGAGGGTATATTAAATATCCCATTGTAATTATGGAATTTCAGATCAACTTGTAATTTTCTCCACCTAACTGTTACACATTGAGCCAATATTATTGTGCATACAAGGGCAGGTATTTTTACCTCAGGCACTTTTTATTTTTTATTCTTTTATACTTATAATTTCTGTCATGAGACTAGTTTCTTATTCATTCATAACACCAAGCACTTAAATCATGGTGTTTTCTGTCCCATTTTGCCAAGACCACCATGATCACGTCTGTTCTCAAGGAGAAGGAGGGGGTGTAATGAGTTCTCATACTAGGAATGACCACAAAATGTGGGGTGTAACAGTAACGGTGCACTTGAGGACTTCCTATTGGATTTTGACTTGTGTTAGATGATTTGATTGCTATTCAAGGAAGCAAGACGTTATTCTACATTGGATGCTGTGAGGAAGTGAGCTAAATTCTGTCATGGGTAATCATAATAGTTATTATCTAACAAGGCAGAAGGAATGGCATGATGCTGAAGTTAATTTTTTTTTTTTTTTTTTTGCGGTACGCGGGCCTCACTGTTGTGGCCTCTCCCATTGCGGAGCACAGGCTCCGGATGCGCAGGCTCAGTGGCCATGGCTCACGGGCCCAGCCGCTCCGCGGCATGTGGGATCTTCCCGGACCAGGGCACGAACCCGTGTCCCCTGCATTGGCAGGCAGACTCTCAACCACTGCACCACCAGGGAAGCCCTGAAGTTAATTTTTAAGAAGTACCGATCATTAGTGAGAAGAGGGGAATTTTGGTGATTTAAAATCTTTAGGAAATTCCCTGGCAGTCCAGTGGTTATGACTCTGCACTTTCACTGCCGAGGGCCCCGGTTCAGTCCGTGGTTGGGGAACTAAGATCCTGCAAGCTGCAACTAAGATGCTGTTTTTCTGGTGTGGCCAGAGAAAACAACAAAACAAAAACTTTAGAATCTGTTCTCTTTTATTATTTATAGAGATACGGTTATAGAATGTCTTTGTTTTCGTTTTGATCCATCATGGTCACAGAGTAGCTTTGTCTGATGATGGATGTGTGTCACATTTTTCTCTTCAACAGGATATATCTAGGCCTTTGGGGAGTGTGAGGCCAGCTCCCAGTCATCTGAAACAGGTTTTGCCTTTCTTGTCTAAATACTGAAGTATTTCCTGCAGTGCACTGGATGATTTTAAAAGAAGTACACACTTAAAATATATATTTGTAATGACAAACTCCTTAGCAAATTAGATTTTCTTTTGTTATTTCCTTTATGAGTCAAGTGAAGCTTACAAATTTTAAGAGAACACAAACCAAGCAAGGGAAAAAGTCAGGATACCTGGTCCAGTGAAACCTTGCTCAGAGACTAATCTCTTGATGCTAATTTTTCAACATCCCTCATGTGCCAGGCAGTGTAGACTGAAAACATACCCAGTTTAGCAAAACTTTTCCAGGCACTCTAGGCTCTGGATATGGAAGTATAAAAGAAGTTCTTGAACTTCTGGGTGCTTATGTTTTTGTGGGAAAAGAGAGATGGTTAAATAAGAAACCTTTGCTTTTATAAAAGAATATAAGTGTGTGAAAGGAAAGTAAAGGATGACAGGTGAGATGATAGGGAAGGCAGGGTATGTTGTGTATAGGGTAGAGGGTAGTGGCCTCAGTGAGTGAGGATGTCACCACTGATCAGTTTTCCACCATCTAACATCTTAAAATACCGAGGAACTGCTTCGATGTGGATGTAAACAATACTTCAGTCCTGCGTTCTTGGAATTAGCAGCAATGGTTGGTATAGACATGGTTCATCTTCATTTTAACCATCGTTAAAAGTTTTAGTGCATGTGCTGTTTGATCATGAGTTTGGACATGGGTATCTGCGATGTGAGTTTCCCCTTTGCTTTTGGCTATCAGTTTTCGTAGTATTTATGTTTCTGATCAGCATTTGAAGGGAATTGAAATTGCCTTTTGATTTGGCATTATCATTTTGCTGCTATTCAGACTGAAGGACACAGTTTGTACCCCATGAAACTTTCGAGTTCCTTTGGGTTTGAGTAAAGGTCATCTGCACAGCTTTAGCTCATCATGCGTTTTCCTATGAGTAGAGTGATATCTGTGCAAGTCCAATATGATTTCCTGGTTGAAACACCAAAAATAACTATGGCTGTTTAGAAGGCAATTATCCAGGGAGTAAATGAGGTAAGCTGCAATCAGAGGTATCATTTTGAGTGATATCTGAATAGAGTGGAAAAAGAGGTATATTTGACATCCTCAAACTAGGATATTTTCTATGCCTTCTTATAAGAGGAGTAGCTGGGAGGTTTATGCACAAAGCCCTCAAAGCTTATTTCTTTTCTGTTTTCAGGGATCATATCCGTGTTTACCTTTTCACATGTTATGGAAGGTAGGGTAAAAGGTGACAGTTTGGTTTCATTAGACAGCGGTGGAAGTTCAAACTTGCTCCCTTTATTTTTCATTACTAATTTATGCTTTCTTAGCAGTGTTGACATGTGACTTTACAATTATTAGTATCTCGTTTGATCTGTCCCCATCATTCCTCCCACATACAAATGAAGAAAGTTAAGCATGGGGTCTTACCTTAATTCATATAGTTGATACCAGTGAAATCTCTCAGTTTTGAAAGCATAATGTGTGCCACTCTTCTGGGCAATGTCAAAAATCGCAAACTCAGAAGAACACAAAGTTTGTATCGATATGCAGTTTTACAGAGTCAAATTTTCCATTAGGACTCAAGGCAATATGCTGGTCCATTTGTATGACATTCTGGAAGAGGCAAAGGTATAGGAAGCTAAAACATCAGTGGTTAAGGGTGGGAAGGATTCAGTACAAACAGGAGAGTTCTTTTGGGGTGACAGTGTCCTCTATCTTGATGGTGGTATAACTATACATTTGTTAAAAGTAACAACTACACTTAACATAGTATATATATTGTTAGGAGGGGGAAATTTCTCCCTCTACCTGTGTTGAGTTCTTGTGGCTAAACTAATAATAAAATTGATAACAGACAGATTAACATGAGAAAAGAAAACATTTTAATTCATGCACATGGAAGTCCCATAGAAATGGGACCTAAGAAGCAGCCAAAGCAGGCAGGTTTTATACTTTTTAGACAAAGAAATAATAAACTTGTGTGGAATTGACAGGACAAAGAAACTTAGGTTTTGGGTGCCCAATTAGTGAAGAATCTAAACAGAGTTTGGGCTTGGGGTAGTGAATTAAAGAAGTAACAGGGTTCATTTCTATAGGCTTCTTCACCAGAATTCTCTATCTTGGGCCATAAGGGTATCCTGCTACCTCCATATGCAAGCAGTAGACCCTTCACGTAGGAGATTTCTTTCCTGCTTTCAGGAAGAGTCAGAGTATCCCTCTTGCGTTATCCATTTCTTTTTTCTTTTTTTAAAATTAATTTATTATTTGTTTTTGGCTGCGTTGGGTTTTCGTTGCTGTGCGTGGGGGCCAGTTGTGCATGAGCGGGGGCTACTCTTCGTCGTGGTGTGCAGGCTTCTCATTGTGGTGGCTTCTCTTGTTGCGGAGCACGGGCTCTAGGCCTGCAGGCTCAGTAGTTGTGGCACACAGGCTTAGTTGCTCCACGGCCTGCGGGATCTTCCCAGACTAGGGCTCGAACCCATCCCCGGCATTGGCAGGCAGTTTCTTAACCACTGTGCCACCCGGGAAGCCCCTATCCATTTCTTAAGTAACTTTAATTCAAATTAGGACTTCCCTGGTGGTCCAGTGGTTAAGACTCCCTGCTCCCAGTGCAGGGGGCACATGTTCAATCCCTGGCTGGGGAAGATCCTCATGCCACATGGTGTGGCAAAAAAAAAAAATCCAAATTAATCAATATAAAATTGAGGCACATTTTGGCCCCAACAGTATATACTACTTAATAACTAATAGCAACAAAAACGCTTCCACATGCTAGGAGAATGTTATAAACTCTCCGAAACCTTGATTTTTACATGTTCCACAATTTCTTCTACCCTCTGGGATCCTTCTTCAGAAGAATGAAAGGACTAGGAAAGGAATGGGCCACAACAGGACTTTTCTTGGTACCAAATCTGATTTAGGAAACACGCTCCAGGGCTACATCTGCTCTCACTGTCATTCACATAACTGGTGAGAAAGTAATAGAGCTCTCGGAGTCCACCTCTGAGTTGACTCCAGGTTTCTCGGGTCATATCTTGGCAATGCTGTGGCCTGACACAAAGGTGCATGTAACAGACCTCCCCAAGTGGAATATGGCTGGGTGTGTCCTAATCTAATCCTTGGGCATCAACATCACGTGTTCCCAGAGCCAGTCTTGAGACCATTTCCAGCTTATATTTCCCATCTCTAGCATACTCTGTGCCTGCTTACCAGTAAACACGTTTAAATGCAACACTGTCTCACTCTGGCAGTTTTCTTTGTTGTAACTCCAGGTGACTGTGAGGTGAAGCAGTGACAAAACCAAGAACCCATGTCATGAGGCTCAACGCCCTCAGACACAATATTCCCCATTGTCACATAAACAACAGCGTTACACCAACAAGCACAGTTCCACAATAGTCTCAAAACAATAATGTCAAAAAGGGACACCCTGCCTTGCCCTAACTCTAGTAATCACTCAGGCAGACCCCACTGTCAGCAAACCACCCTCCCTTTGTTCTCTGGCACATACTACCCCGTGCTTTCTGCAGCGTATGCACCGATCACGTGCGGCTTCCTCACCTCAGTATCTGCCTCCACAGAGAGTTGGCGCTCTGCTGCTGAAGCTGGTGTCCACCCTTTCCTGGTGCAGGAAAATCTCTGCAGAACTCCTGACCCGTGGCCTGTGGGAAATGGTGATCTCAGCCAGACCCTCCGCCGCTGGGGCCCCCTTGCTTCCCAAAACTCTAGAATGCAACGCGACACTGTCTCCAAATAAGATGCGCGAAACGCCCGGGATCCCTGAAGTGCGCAGGCGCAGGAGGTGGTGCCTCCTCCTTAATCGGAGGACAAGCTCCGGGTTTCTCAAGAGGCAGAAATGGGCGGAGCCATGTCCCCACCTGCTCTTCCAACAGCTTTCAGTGCTTTCCAGGGTCCCAGAAAGTGCTCTCTCTGTGGCTGGGAAACCTGGGGTCCGAGGTCTGGAGGCCGCCTCTCTCCCATCAGTGGAAGTTCAAGTAGGGGACAGCGATCAAGGGCTCGGTGGGGACGGCCTGTGAGGCGGACCGGAGCGACCTCAGTGCGCAGGTGAGACCTGGGGGCTGATGGATACCGTACGGAGGAGACCTCCCAGAGGACATGGAGGCCGAGTGAGGACACACAAACCTTTGTCGCCCTCACTGAGCTTCCGATGGGAAAGCAAAGTGAGGAACGGTCACATCGTGACCGGTGCTTTTCTGGAAGTGATTATAGAAGCGTGAGTGCCCTACTAGTAGGTGCTGTGGTGAACAAAGCCAAAGAAATACCCTGTGTGCTTAAAAGCTGACATTCTAATAGAGAAGAAAGAAGATATCTAAGTAAAATGATAACATATCTGATTGTGATTAGTCCTAAACCGAGAAAGAAAACGGGAGGAGTGCGGAGGGCTTGGGATCCATGTGTCTATGGGAGCATCTGTGTGTCTGAGCCATTGACTCTGAGGATTTTGTGTCTCTGTCTGCGTGTGTCCTCCTGTATGTGCCATGACATCTGTATGATTTTGTGTGTCTGCCTGAGGAGTTACGTGTATATATCCTATGAAATCTGGAATTCTTTAATTTCATATTCTTGCCTAATTTCCCTGGTAGCACTTTCCTTACAATGTTAAATAGAACTGGTTAGAGCAGACATCTTTGTCTTGTTTCTGACCTTACAGAGAAGGTGTTCAGGCTCACTGTGAAGTATGTTGTTACCTCTGAGCTTTTTAATGATGCCTTATTTCAGGTTGAGGAAATTCTCTTCTAGTCATAGTTTATTGCATTTTCCTTGTCAAGGGGTACTGAACTTTGTCAATAGCTTTTTGCATCTAATGAGATGATCATTTAGATTTTGATGTTTATTCTATTAATAGTTTATTAATTTTAGTAAATTTTAGGATTATTTGTTCTAGTTCTGTGAAAAATGTCATGGGTATTTTGATAGGGATTGTGTTAAATTTGTAGATTGCTTGCCATCGTATGAACATGTTAACTATATTAATTCTTCCAATCCTTTAACATGTGGTATCTTTCCATTTATTTTCATTGTCTTCAATTTCCTTCATCAGTGTCTTATCATTTTCAAACTCTAGGTCTTTAACCTCCTTGGTTAATTTTATTCTCAAGTATTTTGTTCTTTTTGATGCAATTGTAAATGGTATTGTTTTCTTAAATTCTCTTTCTGATATTTCATTATTAGTGTATGGAAATGCAACAAATTTCTGTATATTAATCTTGAATTCTGCAACTTTACAAATCTATTTCTTAGTTT
This sequence comes from Mesoplodon bidens, assembly GCF_964165515.1. Lineage (NCBI taxonomy): Eukaryota > Metazoa > Chordata > Mammalia > Artiodactyla > Ziphiidae > Mesoplodon > Mesoplodon bidens. The sequence goes on from NC_138160.1 coordinate 141,935,803, forward strand.
TAATAGTTTTTTAGTGGAGACTTTAGGGTATTCTAGGTAAAGTATATCATCAGCAAATAGTAGCAGTTTTACTTCTTCCCTTTCAGTGTGGATGCCTTTTATTTCTTTTTCTTTTCTGTGGCAAGGACTTCCAGTACTTTGTTCAATAAAAGTAGTGAGAGTAAGCATCCTTGTCTTGTTCCTGATCTTAGAGGAAAAGGTTTCAGCTTTTCACCACTGTGTTTGATATTAGCTGTGAGTTTGTCATAAATGGCCTTCATTATGTTGAGATATTTCCTTCTATACCAACTCTGGTGAAAGTTTTTATCATGAATGGATGTTGAATTTTATTAAATGCTTTTTATGCTTCCATTGAGATGATCACGTGATTTTTATCCTTCCTTTTGTTAATGTGGTATATCAGACTGATTGATTTGCAAATATTGAACCATTCTTGCATCCCTGGAATAAATTGCATTTAATCATGGTGTTTGATCCTTTTTATACATTGTTAAATTCAGTTGCTAATATTATGTTGAGGATTTTTGTGTCTATATTCATCAGTGATATTGACCTGTAAATTTTTTTGTAATGTCTTTTTCTGATTTTGGTATCAGGGTAATGGTGCCCTCACAGAATGAATTTGGGAGTGTTCCCACCTCTTCAGTTTTTTGGAATAGTTTGAGAAGGATAGTTATTAGCTTTTCTTCATATGTTTGGTAGAATTTCCCTTTAAAGCTGTGCAGTCCTGGACTTTTGTTTAGGGGAGTTTTTTAAATTACTAATTCAATTTCACAATTAGTGATCAGTCTGTTCAGATTGTCTATTTCTTCCTGATTCAGTCTTGGAAGATTGCAAGTTTCTAGAAATTTATCCATATCTTCTGTGTTGTTCAATTTTTTGACATATAACTGTTTGTAGTGTTCTCTTATAATATTTTTGTGTCTCTGTGATACCAGTTGTAATTTCTCTTCTTTTATTACTTAATTTTTAAAATAAATTTATTTATTTTTGGCTGTGTTGTGTCTTTGTTGCTGCACATGACTTTCTCTAGTTTCAACGAGCAGGGGCTACTCTTCGTTGTGTTGTGCGGGCTTCTCATTGTGGTGGCTTCTCTTGTTGCAGTGCACAGGCTCTAGGCATGTGGGCTTCAGTAGTTGTGACACGTGGGCTCAGTAGTTGTGGCTCATGGGCTCTAGAATGCAGGCTCAGTAGTTGTGGCACATGGGCTCAGTTGCTCTGTGGCATGTGGGATCTTCCCAGACCAGGGATTGAACCCGTGTCCCCTGCATTGGCAGGCAGATTCTCTACCACTGCGCCACCAGGGAAGCCCTATTACTTATTTTTTGGGGGTCCCCTTTCTTTTCTTCTTGATGAGCCTGGCTAAAGGCTTATCAATTTTATTTATATTTTCAAAAAATCATCTCTTGGCTTCACTGATTTTTTTCTATTGTTCTTTTTTTTGTGTGTGTGGTACGTGGGCCTCTCACTACTGCGGCCCCTCCCACTGCAGAGCACAGGCTCCAGACATGCAGGCTCAGCAGCCATGGCTCACAGGCCTAGCCGCTTCGTGGCATGTGGGATCCTCCCAGACCGGGGCACAAACCCGCGTCCCCTGCATCGGCAGGCGGACTCTCAACCAATGCGCAACCAGGGAAGCCCTCTATTGTTTTTTCTCTCTGTTTTATGTATTTCCTCTTTGATCTTTATCATTTCTCTCCTCCTGCTGACTTTGGGTTTTTTTTTTTCTAAGTCCTTTAGATGGTAGGTTAGGTTTTTTATTTGAGATTTTTCTTGTTTCTTGAGGTAAGCCTATATCACTATAAATTTCCCTCTTAAAACTGTTCTTGCTGCTCCCATAGATTTTGGAAAGTTGTCTTTTTGTATGTGTGTGTGTGCCACACCACATGGCTTGTGGGATCTTAGTTCCCCAACCAGGGATCGAACCCGTGCCCCCTGCAGTGAAAGCACGGAGTCCTAACCACTGGACCGCCAGGGAATTCCCAAGTTGTCTTTTTATTTTCATTTGTCTTGAGGTATTTTCTGATTCCCTCTTGGATTTCTTCATTGATTCATTGTTTTTTTAGTAGCATGTTGTTTAGTCTCCATGTGTTTGTGTTTTTCCCATTTTTCTTCCTGTAATTTCTAGTTTCATACCATGTGGTCAGGAAAAAATGCTTGGTATAATTTCTGTTCTCTTAAATTTGTTGAGATCTGTTTTGTGGCCTAGCATGTGATCTATCCTGGAGTACATTCCATGTGCACTTAAAAGAATGTGTAGTGTCCTATAGATATCTATTAAGTTCAATTGGTCTAATGTGTCATTTAAGACCACTGTTTCCATATTAATTTCCTCTCTGGAAGATCTGTCCATTGATGTAACTGGGGTGTTAAAGTCCCCTACTATTATTGTATGACTGTAAATTTTTCCTTTTATGACTGTTGAGATTTGCTTTATTTATTTAGGTGCTCCTATATTAGGTGCATATATGTTAACCAGTGTTATATCCTCTTCTTGTATCGAACCCTTTATCATTATATAATGCCTTCCTTTGTCTTTTGTTATAGACTTTGTTTTCAGGTCTATTTTGTCTGATATGAGTATTGCTACCCCAGCTCTCTTGTTGTCTCCATTTGCATGAAATATCTTTCTGTCCCTTCACTTTCAGTCCTGTGTGTCTTTTGATCTTAAGTGAGTCTCTTGTAAGCATCATATAGATGGGTCTTGGTTTTTTATCCAATCAGATAACATGTCTTCTGACTGAAGCCTCAGTCCATTGACATTTAAATCATTATTTTTTTAAATGATTATTGATTAGTATGTACGTATTGGCATTTGTTTCTTGTTTTCTGGTTGTTTTTGTACTTCTTCTCTGTTCTTTTCCTCTTCTTTTGGTTTGATGATTTTCTTTAGTGGTATACTTGTGTTCCTTTCTCTTTAGCTTTTGTGTTTTGTAGTTTTGGGTTTGTGGTTACCATGGGGTTTATATATGTAGACTACTAACTAGATCTACTTGTTTTAAACTGATAGTCATTTAAGTTCTTTTAATCTTCATACTAGCTTATTTAAGTGGTTGATCCACAGCCTTTACTGTATATTTGTTTTTACTGCAGAGATTTTTCCTTTTCTATGAATTCTTACTTCTTATATCAGCCTTCTCTTTTCCACTTAGAGGAGATCTTTTAACATTTCTTTTAGAATCAGTCTAATATTGATGAATCTTTTAGTTTTTGCTTGTCTGAGTTCTTTATCTCTCCTTTCATTTTGAATGATAATCTTGCTGGGTAGAGTATTCTAGGTTGTAGGTTTTTTCCTTTCAGTACTTTAAATGTATCATGCTACTCCCTTCTAGCCTGCAAAGTTACTGAAGAAAAATCAGCTGATAGCATTGCAGGGGTTCCCTTTTATGTGACTCTTTGTTTCTCTCTCTCTCTCTCTCTCTGTCTCTCTCTGTCTCTCTGTCTCTCTCTCTCTCTTTTTTTTGGCCATGCTGTGTGGCATGTAGGATCCTAGTTCCCTGACCTGGGTTTGCACCCACGCCCCTTTCAGTGGCAGCATGGAGTCTTAACCACTGGACTTCCAGGGAAGTCCCCTCTTTGTTTTTCTCTTGCTGCCTTTAGAATTCTCTCTTTATCTTTAACTTTTGCCATTTTAATTATGATATGTCTTTGTGCGGGTCTGTTTGGGTTCAACTTATTTGAGACTCTTTGTGCTTCCTGTACCTGGGTATCTGTTTCCTTCTTAAGGTTCAGGATATTTTCAACCACAATTTTATCAAATACATATTTGGCCAGTTTCTCCCTCTTTTCTCCTTCTGGGACTCCTATAATGCAAATTTTAGTATGCTTGTTGTTGTCTCAGAGGTCCCTTTTACTGTTCTTATTTTTTAAATTTGTTTTTCTTTTTGCTGTTCTGGATTATTTCCATTATTCTATCTTCCAGATCCCTTATCCATTCTTCTGTATCACCTGGCCTGATGTTAATTCCTTCTAGTGTATTTTTCATTTTGGTTATTGTATTCTTTGGCTCTGACTGCTTCTTTTTTATATTTTCTAGCTCCTTATTAAAATTGTCACTGTGTCTATCTGTCCATCTATTCTTTTTCCTTGTTCAGTTAGCATTCTTTTTTTGGGGGGGGTCTTATTTGCAGCAAGTGGGCTCCTTAGTTGCCACTTACAGGCTCCTTAGTTGTGGCATGAGAACCTTAGATGTGGCATGCATGTGGGGTCTAGTTCCCTGACCAGGGATTGAACCCAGGCCCCTGTATTGGGAGCATGGAGTCTTATCCACTGTACCACCAGGGAAGTCCCCAGTTAGCATTCTTATTACTAATGCTTTGAACTCTTTAACTGGTAAATTATTCATCTCTGTTTCATTAGTTGTTTTTTCAGGGGTTTCTTTTTTGTTGTTGTTGTTCTTTTGTTTGAAACAAATTCCTCTGTCTTTTCATTTTGCTTAACTTTCTCTTTCTCTATGAAATTAGGTGAAACAGTTACTTATCCCAAGGTTAAATGTGTGTCTTGTATGGGAAGGTCCCTATACATTCTTGTGTGCCCAGTGGCTTTGGTTTGAGAGCTGGACCTGAAGTGACCACTAGTTTTATCTCATCATGTCACCTCAGGGTGTGCTGACAGCTATCACCTTGGTGGTCAATGGGGCTAGAGACGGAGGAGCTGAAACCAGAGCTGGGTGTGAGCCAGGGCCTCTCCTATGCTGAGTAGCCAACACTGCCCTATCAGGGTGGGATCAGGTCCAAAGGTGCTGGAACAGAAACCCTCAGGGTCCAGTTCAAGTTGGTTCCATTCCCTCTAAGTGTGTGCTCTCCCTCCTCTCAATATTGGCACTTTTACCCCAAAGGGGAGCAGTGCTGGAGCAAAAATGGGAGAAAAAATAGGTAGTTTGGACTTCATCAAATCAATGACTTTTGGGGTGTGGCGAAGATGGCAGAGTAGGAAGACCCTGAATTCACCTCCTCCCATGGGCACACCAAAATTACAAGTATTTACAGAGAAACCATTTATGAGAACAACCTGAAGACTAGCAAAAAAGATCTTCTAGGGCTTCCCTGGTGGCACAGTGGTTGAGAGTCCGCCTGCCGATGCAGGGGACACAGGTTTGTGCCCCGGTTCAGGAAGATCCCACATGCCGCGGAGCGGCTGGGCCCGTGAGCCACGGGTGCTGAGCCTGCACGTCCGGAGACTGCTCTGCAACGGGAGAGGCCACACAGTGAGAGGCCCGCATACCGAAAAAAAAAAAAAGATCTTCTACAAACTAAAGATATAAAGAAGAAAGCACAACACGATGGGTAGGAAGAGCAGAGATGCAGTATAGTCAAGACCCATGCCCATAGATAGATGACTCACAAACATGAAGATAATTACAATTGCAGAGGTTCTTCCCAAGGAGCAAGGGTCCAATCCTCACATTGGGCTCCCCAGCCTGGGGGACCTGCACCAGGAAGAAGAGCCCCCAGAACATTTGTCTTTGAAAGTCATTGGGGCTTACTTTGGGGAGAGCTAGAGGGTTGTGGGAAAAAGAGACTCCACTCTTAAAGGGCTTACACAAAACCTTACATGCTCCAAGACCCAGGGCAGACACAGTAATTTAAAAGGAACCTGGGTCAGACCCACTTAGTGATATTGGAGAGTCTCCCAGAGAGGCAGGAGGCAACTGGGACTCATGCTGGGGATGAGGTGCTGGCAGCAGCCATTTTGGTGGGCTCCTATTAGCATGAGGACACTGGTGTTGGCGAATACCATTTTGGAATCCTCCCTCTAGCTTATTACTGCCAGGACCTGGCCCCCCATACCAGCTGGTTGGCACCAGTCCTGGCACACCCCAGGCCAAGCAGCTAGCCAAGCAGGGACACAGCCCCACCAACCAGCAGGCCCAGGTGCTCTAAGACCCCCTGAGCCTCCAGCTGCCCTGAGACCTGACCCTGCCCACCAGAGGGTCCAAGACCCAGTCTCATGCACCGGTGAACTGGAAATAGTACCAGGATTCCTACAGGCTCACAGCCAGAGATTTCTGGACCTGGCTCCACCCACCAGTGGGCTGACACTAGCCCCAGGACCTGACTTCACACACTAGAGGGTGGGCACCAGCCTGGGAAACCCTGAGCCCTGGCCACACCCACCAATTGGCAGACACAAACCCCAGGACCACTGCAGCTAGCTGTGTGAAGACCTGGCCTACAATCAGCAGGCTAGTACCACTCTGGGTTTCCCTGAGCCATGGCCCCACTCACTGGAAGGCCAAGATGGAAGGCCAAGACCTGCTCTGGGACTCCCTGGACCATGCAGCCAGCTGTTTCAGGAACCAGCACCAACCACTAGCAGGCTGACACCAGCCCCAGGACCCCTCCTCTGTGCCATAGCCCTATCCACCTTCAGGCTGACACTAGCTCCAAGAACCCTGGCACTGCAGCCAGGCACCCCAGGACATGGCTCCACAAGCCAGTGGGCCAGCACTGGCCCCCAGAACCCATGGGCTCCACAGCCAGCCTTGTCATGACCTGGCCCTGCCCACCAATGGGCTAGGACCAAGACTCCGCTGGATGTGCCATGACCTGGCCTCAACCGTCAGCAGCTGTCAACCTCTCTGCACAAGGCTTTCCTGGCAACCAACTAGACCATGGGCCAGCCATACCTACCAGCGCGCCCATAGTAGTCATCCAACTAAAACAGAAAGACCCACACAGCCCACATGGATAGCACCCCTAGACCAGAGGGGAGTGTGCTGCTGGGCAACACAGGATGTCTTCTACATAAGGCCACTTCTCCAAGTTTGGGAAACATAAGCAACCTACCAAATTCATTGGTACAAAAACAATGAATTAGGCAAAATGCAGCAATGGAGGAAAATGTTCCAAATGAAGGAGCAAGATAAAACCCCAGAAATAGAACTAAATGAAGTTCATTTAAGCAATCTACCTGATAAAAAGTTCAAGGTAATAATCATAATGATGCTCAAAGAACTCCAGAGAAGAATAGGTGAACACAGTGAGAAGTTAGAATTTTCTAACAAAGGCAAAAAATATAAAGAATCAAAAAGAGCTGAAAATACAATAACTGGAAAAAAATACACTGGAAGGAAGGCACAGTAGTTTAGTTGACACAGAGGAACAGATCAGCAAACTGAAAGAGCAGTAGAGATTACTCAAGCTGAACAGAAAAACAAACAAAAAAAATCTTTTAAAATAAGGACAGTATAAGATACAACGTACAGCATACTAACGTTCACATTATAGGGGTCCCAGAAAGAAAAGAGAGTGAAAATGGGGCAGAAATGTATTTAAAGACACAGTAGCTAAAAACATCCATAAACTGGGACAGGAAACAGACATACAAGTTCAAGAAGCACAGAGAGTCCCAAACAGGATTAACCTAAAAAGGATCACAAGACATATTGTAATTAAAATGGGAAAAATTAAAGATAAAGAGAATATTAAAAGCAGTAAGGGCAAAGCTCTAAATTGCATACAAGACAACTCCCATAAGGTTATCAGCTGACTTTTCAGCAGAATCTCTGCAGTGAGTGCCACAATATATTTAAGGTGCTGAAGAGAAAAATCTACAACCAAGAATACTCTACCTGGTAAGGCTTTCATTTAAATTTCATGGAGAGATCAAAAGTTTTGTAGAGAAGAAAAATCTAAAAGGGTTTAGCACCATGTTTTGCTGAAAGTTTTACTTTCATTTCAGGTTCATAGGATTCACTGGCAAATAACCACTCCACACTAAGTTAAGCAAAAATTTAAAGAGTTTATTGGATTAACACAAGAATAGAGTATATCAATTAAGAAAAGAATATTTTAACTAATTAAGAAAGAATAATAGAGGTTTGTACATCACCAAATTGGTGGAGCACCTACATCCAGATCCAAGCAGCGCTAGGAAGTCCCTGGAAGAGCAATCTGGAGTCCCATTTGGGGAAAAGCCCCAAGCAGTGTGTCCACCCCACAGGTGAGACTTCAGTTTGTTACTCAAAGGAGTCCTGCTTCTAGCACCAGGCCGAGGGTGATAACAGTAGGCCTACGTGCAAATTTGCAGCTCTAGTTATTGTCATAAATGCCTTGGTCTTAACTCATAAAGTCTTGGAGTGTTCTCTGATCCCCTGGGGCTGGCCAGGCCCTCAGAGTTCAAGAAGCCCCCAGACTTACTCCCCATCTTATCTAATGATTTACAAGGTATGCTGGCACCACCCCTGCTGGTCTGCATGTAGCTCAGCAGTTTGGCACATAGCCAGTTTTTAGGCTTGTTGCCTGGTCAGAGAGAGACCTAGTGCCACCTCTGAAGCCTGAATAAGACTACTTTACTAGCTTCCCCAACACACCACCAAATCAACTTTACAAGAAATGTTAAAGGGACTTCTCTAAGTGGAAACGAAAACACCACAATTAGAAATATGAAAGTTACAAAAGGAAAAATCTCATTGGCAAAGGCAAATATACAGTAAAGATAATAGATGAACTACTTATAAAGCCAGTAGGAAGCGTAAAAGACAAAAGTAGCAAAATCATCTATATTCACAGTAAGTAGTTGAGGGATACACAAAACAAAAGATATAAAGTATGATGTCAAAAACAGTAAACATTGATGGGGGTAGTAAAAATGCAGGGTTGTTAAAATGCATTTGAACTTAAGAGATCAGCAACTTAAAATAGTCTTATATGGCTACATATAAACCACATGGCAACCACAAACCAAAAATCTATAATAGATACACACACAAAAAGGATAAAGGAATTCAAACATAACACTAAAGATAGTCATCAAAGCACAAGGGGAGAGAGCAAAGGAAGAAGCAAGGAACAAAAAAGAACTACAGGGCTTCCCTGGTGGCGCAGTGGTTGGGAGTCCGCTTGCCGATGCGGGGGACACGGGTTCGTGTCCCGGTCTGGGAGGATCCCACGTGCCGCGGAGCGGCTGGGCCCGTGGGCCATGGCTGCTGAGCCTGCATGTCCGGAGCCTGTGCTCCACAACGGGAGAGGCCACAGTAGTGAGAGGCCCGCGTACTGCAAAAAAAAAAAAAAAAAAAGAACTACAAAAACAATCCAAAAATAAATAACAAAATGTCAATAGGTACATACTTATCAATTACTTTCAATGTAAATGGACTAAATTCTCCAATAAAGAGACATAGAATGGGCGAATGGATACAAAAACAAGACCCATATATATGCTGCTCCAAGAGACTCACTTCAGATCTAAATACACACATGAACTGAAAGAGAGGGGATGGAAAAGTACTACATGCAAATGGAAACAAACAAACAAAAAAGGGTAGCAATACTTATATCAGACAAAATAGACGTGAAAACAAAGACTGGACAAAAGACAAAGAAAGACTACGTAACAATCAAGGGATCAATTCAAGAAGATATAACAATTGTAAATATATATGCACCTGACATAGAAGAACCTAAATATATTTTTAAAATATATTAACAGACATAAAAGGAGAAAGTGACAGAAACACAAACATAGTAGGAAACTTTAACACCCACTTACATCAATGAACAGATCATCCAAAAAGAAAATCAAGGGACTTCCCTGGTGGTCCAGTGAGTAAGACTCCACGCTCCCAATGCAGGGGGCCCTGGTTCGATCCCTGGGTGGGGAACTAGATCCCACATGCATGCCGCAACTAAGACTTTGCATGTTGCAACTAAGAAGTCCGCATGCCACAACTAAGCCGCAACTAAGAAGTCCTCGTGCCACAACTAAGAAGCCTGCATGCCACAACTAAAAAAAATCCCACATGCCATAACTAAAGATCCCGCATGCTGCAACAAAGATCCCATGTGCTGCAACTAAGTCCCAGCACAGCCAAAATAAATATTTTTAAAAGAAAGAAAAGAAAATCAATAAGGAAACTTTGACCTTTAATGACACATTGGAGCAGATGAACTTAATAGTTATATCTAGAACATTCTATCCAAAAGCCACAGAGGAACGTGTATACGTTCCTTTCAAGTGCACATGGAACATTCTCCAGGACATATGACAGGCTAGGCCACAAAACAAGTCTCAGTAAATTTAACAAGACTGAGATCATAGCAAGCATCTTTTCCAACCACAAAGCTATGAGACTTGAAATCAACTACAAGTAAAATAATGCAAACAACATAAACGTGGAGGCAAAACAACATGTGGAAGCTAAACAACATGTGGGTCACTGAAGAAATCAAAGAGGAAAACAAAAAATACCTGTAGAGAAGTAAAAATGAAAACACAGAGATCCAAAATCTATGGGATGTAGCAAAAGAAGTTCTGAGAGGGAAGTTTATAGTGATAGAGGCCTACCTCAGGAAACAAGAAAAATCTCAACTAAACAACCTAACCTTACACCTAAAGGAACTAGAAAAAGAAGAACAAACAGAACCCAACGTTAGTAGAAGGAAAAGAATCATAAAGACCAGAGCAGAAATAAATGAAATAGAGACTAAAATAGCAATGGAAAAGATTAATGAAACTAAGAGCTGGTTTTTTGAAAAGATAAAAAGTTATTAAACCTTTAGGAAGACTCATAAAGAAAAAAAGAGAGGGACTTCCCTGGTGGCACAGTGGTTAAGAATCCACCTGCCAGTGCAGGGGACACGGGTTCAATCCCTGGCCCAGGAAGATCCCACATGCCATGGAGCAACTAAGCCCATGCACCACAACTACTGAGCCTGCTCTCTAGATCCCCTGAGCCACAACTGCTGAGCCCACATGCCACAACTGCTGAGCCCATGTGCCACAGCTATTGAAGCCTGCACACCCTAGAGCCTGTGCACCACAACTACTGAGCTCATGTACCACAACTACTGAGCCCAAGTGCCACAACTACTGAAGCCCGCACGCCTAGAGCCCATACTCTGCAACAAGAAAAGCCACTGCAATGAGAAGCCTGTGCACCACAATGAAGAGTAGCACCCGCTTGCCACAACTAGAGAAAGCCCGCATGCAACAATGAAGACCCAACACAGCCAAAAATAAATTTAAAAAAAGAAAGAAAAGAAAAAAAGAGAGAGGGCTCAAATCAATAAAATCAGAACTGAAAAAGAAGTTATAACCAACACGACAGAAAAAAAGTATCCTAAGAGATTACTATGAAAAATTTAAGCTAATTGTTAAAAGAAATGGACAAATTCCTAGAAATGTACATTCTCCCAAGACTGAATCAAGAATGTATGAACAGACCCATTACCAGTAATAAAATTGAATCGGTGATTTTTAAAAATCCTGACAAAAATCCAGGACCAGACAGATTCACAGGTGAAGAGTTAATACCTAACCTTCTTAAACTATTTCTAAAAATTTCAGAAGAATGAATGCTTTCAAACTCATTCTATGGGGCCAGCACCACCCTGATACCAAAACCAGATCAAAGATGTCACAAAAAAGAAAATTACATGGCAATATCATTGAGGAACACAGATGCAAAAGTCCTCAATAAAATATTAGCAAACAGAATTCAACAATACATTAAAAAGATAATATACCATGATCAAGTGAGATTTATCCCAGGGATTCAAGGATGGTTCAATATCCATAAATCAATCAGTGTGATACACCACATTAACAAATTGAAGAATAAAAACCATATGATCATCTCATCAAATGCAGAAAAGGCTTTTGACAAAATTCAACATCCATTTATGATAGAAACTCTCTGCAAAGGAGGTATAGATGGAACATACCTCAACATAATAGAGGCCATATATAACAAGCCCACAGCTAATATTAAATACTTAACAGTAAAAAGCTGAAAGCTTCCTCTAAGATCAAGAACAGAGAAAGATGCCCACTCTCACCACTTTTATTCAACATAGTATTGGAAGTTCTAGCCACATCAATCAGACAGGAAAAAGAAACAAAGGTAATCCAAACTGGAAAGGAAGAAATAAAACTGTCCCTGTTTGCAGATGACATAATACTACACATAGGAAACCCTAGTGATACCCCCAAAAAACTACTAGAACTCATCAATAAATGCATAAATTTGCAGGCTACAAAATTAATATACAGAAATCTGTTGCATTTCTATGCACTAACAACAAAGTATCCAAAAGAGAATTTAAGAAAACAATCCCACTTACAACTGAATCAAAAAGAATAAAATACCTCGGAATAAATCTAACTAAGGAGGTAAAAGCCCTGACTCAGATCTATAAGACACTGATGAAAGAAACTGAAGATACACTGTGCTCATGGAATGGAAAAATTAATAGTGTTTAAATGACCATACCACTGAAGGCATTCTACAGATTCAATGTAATTCCGATCAAAATACCAATGGCATTTTTTTCACAGAACTAGAACAAATGATTCTAAAATATGCGTAGAAACACAAAAGATTCTGAAGAACCAAGACAATCTTTAAAAAAAGAACAAAGCTGGAGGTATTACGCTCTTGATTTCAAACTATACTATAAAGCTACAATAATCAAAACAGTATGGTACTGCCAGAAAAACGGACACATAGATCAATGGGTCAGAATAGAGAGCCCAGAGGTGGACCTATGCTTACATAGGCAAATAAGCTATGACAAAGGAGGAAAGAATATATAATAGGGGAATAAAAATGGTGTTGGGGAAACTGGACAGCTACATGCAAAAGAATCATAGTGGACTACTTTCTCACACCATATACAAAGATAAACTCAGAATGGATTAAAGACTTAAATGTAAGACCTGAAATGATAAAACTTCTAGATGAAAATATAGTCATTATGACCTTTTACATTGCTCTTAGCAATATATATATATATATATATATATATATATATTTTTTTTTTTTTTTTGCAGTATGTGGGCCTCTCACTGTTGTGGCCTCTCCCGTTGCAGAGCACAGGCTCTGGATGTGCAGGCTCAGTGGCCATGGCTCAAGGGCCCAGCCACTCCGCGGCATGTGGGATCTTCCCAGACCGGGGCACGAACCTGTGTCCCCTGCATCAGCAGGCGGACTCTCAACCACTGCGCCACCAGGGAAGCCCAATATTTTTTTTTTGATACATCTCCTCTGGCAAGGAAAACAAAAGCAAAAATAATCAAATAGGACCACATCAAACTAAAAAGCTTTTGCACAGTGAAGGAAACTATCCACTAAACATAAAGGCCGCCTACAGAATGAGAGAGGTTATTCGCAAATGATATATTCAATAAGGGATTAATATCCAGAATATAAAAATAAATCAACTCAACATAAAAAAAATTAAAAAGTGGGCAGAGGATCTGAATAGACATTTTTCCAAAGAAGACATACAGATGGCCAACAGGCACATGAAATGATGCTCCACATCACTAATCATCATGGAAATGCAAATCAAAGCCACAATGAGATATCACCACACACCTCTCAGAAGAACTATTTTCAAAAAGACAAATAACAAGTGTTGGTGATGACGTGGAGAAAAGGGAACTGTTGTGTGCTGTTGGTGGGAGTGAAAATTGGTGTAGCTGCTATGGAAAACAGTATGAAGATTCCTCAAAAAATTAAAAATAGAATTACCATACAATGCAGCAACTCAATTCCTGGGTATTTATCCAAAGAAAGTGAAAATACTAATTTGAAAAGATATTTGCACCCATATGTTCATTGCAGCATTATTTACAGTAGCCAATATATGAAAGCAACCTAAGTGCTCATCAATAGATTAATGGATAAAGAAGACTGTATATATGTAAAATGAAATAATACTCAGCCAAAAAGGGAATTAAATCTTGTCATTTGAGACAACATGGATGGACCTAGAGGGTATTATGCTAAGTGAAATTAGACACAGAAAGACAAATACTCTGATTTCACTTATATGTGAAATCTAAAAAACAAGTGAACAAACATACTAAACAAAAACAGAGTCATAGATACAGAGTACTAACAGGTGATTGCCAGAGGGGAGGGAAGTGAGGGGAGGAGAGAAATAGGTGAGGGAGATTAAGAGGTACAAACTTTAAGTTACAAAATAAATGTCACTGGTATGGGGACTTCCCTGGTGGTCCAGTGGTTGGGACTTCGCCTTGCAATGCAGGGGGTGCAGTTTCAATCCCTGATTGGGGAGCTAGGATCCCACATGCCTTTCAGCCAAAAAACCAAAACAGAAAACAGAAGCAGTATTGTAACAAATTCAATAAAGACTTTTTAAAAAATGGTCCACATCACAAAAGAAAAATCTTTTTTAAAAAAAGGAGGGAGATAATTTAAAAAATAGTAATAATAAATGTCACTGGTATGAAATGTACAGCCAATAATTATGTAAAATCTTTGCATGGTGACAGTTGGTAATTAGATTTACAGAGATCATTTTGAAATGTATAGAAATATCTATCTATGTTGCATAACAGGAACTAACATAGTGTTGTAGGTAAATTATACTTCAAAAACAAACAAACTCACAGAAAAATAGATCAGATTTGTGGTTACCATAGGCGGGGGATTCAAGGGTGCGGGGATGGGGGAGGGGTAATTGGACGAAGGTAGTCAAAAGGTACAAACTTCCAGTTATAAGTAATTACTAGGAATGTAATATACAATAGATAAATATTTGATATATACGATGAAAGTTGTTAAGAGAGTAAATCCAAGAGTTCTCATCACAAGGAAAAAAATTTATTTCTTTAATTTTGTATCTACATGTAGTTATTGATGTTTACCAAACTTATTGTGATAATCGTTTCATGATGAATGTAAGTCAAACCATTATGCTGTACACCTTAAACTTACACAGTGCTGTATATCAATTATATCTCAATGAAACTGGAAGAAAAAAATTAATGACTTTTGTGCTTCAAAGATAACCATCCAGAAAGTGAAAACACCCTTCAGAACCCTTGTGCACTGTTACTGGGAATATAAAATCTTGTTGATGGTATGAAAAACAACAAAGCGATTCCTCAAAAAATTTCAATTGAGTTACTATCTGGCAAAATTACTTCGAGGAATTGAAATAGAATTGAAAGCAGTGACTCGAATTGAAAGATACATATCCAATTGTGTTCATATCAGCATTATTCCCAATAACCAAAAGGTGGAGGTAACTCAAGCATCCATCAATGGTTGAATGGATCAAAGAAATGAGGCACATACACATCAGAGCGTTGTTAGGCTTTTAAAAGAAAGCAAATCTGACACCTGCTGCAACATGGATGAACCTTGAGGACATTATGCTAAGTGTAATCAGCCTTTCAAAAAAGTTGAAACAGTATGATTCCACTTGTATGAGTTACCTGGCATAGTCAAATTCATAAAGACAAAAAGTAGAATGGTTTTTGGCCAGGGGCTGGGTGACGGGGAGAATGAGGAATTGTTGTCTAGTGGGTATGGAGTTGTGGTTTTGGAAGACTAAAATAGTTCCGGAGATTGGTTTCACAATGTTAATGTATTTCACAATATTTACCGATATACTTTAAAAATAATGAAAGTGTAAATATTTATTGCATGTATATTACCATAATCAAAAGTAGCCCAGAGCAGATAAAAGTTCGGTTTAAAATCAAATGTGCCTGCACTTCCCTGGTGGTCCAGTGGTTAAGAATCCACCTTCCAATGCAGGGGACGCAGGTTCCATCCCTGGTCCGGGAACTAAGATCCCACATGCCGCGCGGCAACTGAGCCTGCATGCCACAGCTAGAGAGCCCGTGCTTCAGCTACAGAGCCCAGACGCTCTGGAGCCCCCGCACCACAACTAGAGAGAAGCCCGCACGCCGCAACACAGAGCCCACGCAGCTGCAATGAAAGATCCCACATGCCACAACGGAAGATCCCGCATGCGGCAACTAAGACCCCAGGCAACCAAAATAAAATAAAATAAAATAAAATAAAATAAAATAAAATGTGCCAGGTGGAAACAGGCTCTCCCCACAGGCCCTCCCCACAGGCCACAGAGGATTCTGCAGAGCAAAGCTTTCTCCAAGGGGCACAGCATACGTCTGTCCAATCAGGGGCGCGGGTGAGGCAGGTGGGTGGTGCTACACAGCTTCCCGACTTGGCCCACCCCAGGGTCGACTCTTATGTGCCCTTCACCGTTGCTAGTTCCTTTGCCACAGTCTCGTCGCGCTGTGATCTGCACTGGTCGTTAGGAGGGACCCAGGAAACCTAGAAATGGTGAGTGTGCTGCCCCCTGGCATGCGGAGACGGAGAGGAGAGGCTGGTTGGAAGACGGAGAGGGGAGGCTGGTTGGAACCGGCCGTGGCGGGACCCAGGCTCCCCGCGGTCAACTCCCGAGTCTGCGGACCGAGTTCACCCTCGGGGTGCCGCTCAGACCTCATTCCCTCCGGCTCGCAGCGTGGGGGCGAGGCCGGTAACGGGACGTCCGCGCATCGTGTCCCGTCACTGCGCGCGGCGACTGGGGCCCTGACCCCGGGGCCTCTCTGGGCATCTCTGTGCCCGCAGCCCCGCGTATCCCTCAGATTGTGCGGTGACCACGGGGAGGGTCATCAGGGGACAGTACTGACTAGGTCTCCAGGGGTTCGTGCGTGGAAGGATCTGTGGTCTGTGGGTTCCCAGCCTCTCCTTTTTTTTTTTTTTTTTTTTTTTTTGCGGTACGCGGTCCTCTCACTGTTGTGGCCTCTCGCGTTGCGGAGCACAGGCTCCGGACGCTCAGGCTCAGCGGCCATGGCTCACTGGCCCAGCCGCTCTGCGGCACGTGGGATCTTCCCAGACCGGAGCACGAACCCGTGTCCCCTGCATCGGCAGGCGGACTCTCAACCACTGCGCCACCAGGGAAGCCCCCAGCCTCTCCTTTTTGACACAGGGGGACCACTTTCCTCCTGAGTTTTCCAACTGTTTGGGAAGCAAGATTTCAAATCCACGATGCTGTCCCCCCAGAGTAGCTGGCAACAAATGCCTAAATTTCCAGATCGCTCCCCGCATTCCCAAAACACTCTTCCCCACACTGATTCACAACAGCATTACCAACTATCCATTTTCGGGGTTCATTTCAAAGAGGTCCAGTATTTTAACTGTATATCGTTTAACACTGAGCCATGGTTGGCTTTTTTTTTTTTTTTTTTTTTTTGTCTGTGGGTATTTTACGTGAGAGGAAAGCAGAGAATAACCACCTGGACTTTGTTGTATGAAATCTTTTCTCCAAGTTTATTTTCTAGGGACAGACATCCTTTGATGAGGTTCTTCTTTGGAACTTTCCTGGGCGAACTGTCCTCTAAGAACTACTCCCTCTGGGTTTGTCACCTTGAAAAGATTTATTCACTTATTTAAGTCTCTCTTTTTCAATAGAGGTGAAATGTATCTAATTTATAGAGCTTGAAAGACAATGTAAGAGACTTTCGAAGAGGCAAGAAAGAGGTGAATTTAAGCCAAAAGAAAATATTCCAGGATTACATTCCATTTGTTAAGAATTGTGGTTTCACTAAAGTGGTAAGCGGGAGAGTCTTTGCCTCCACTGCCCCACCTTCACCCTCCCCTTAGACTCTCTGCCTTTTGAAAGCAGATCGTTCTCACTGAGATGTTGGACACTACAGGTGTCTGTCCCTGGACCAGCAGGGACCTCTGAAACCTTCTTCATGGCCTGGCTTTTTTTTTTTTTCATCCTGTGGTTTTTCTAATAGATATTCAGGATTTTTGTAATCTCATAGCTATCCAAGCTCCACTTGTAAATTTTAAGAACTTTAATTGAAAGTTAAATTGAAGTTGCTGTTTGTAGACACTTAACACCCATGAAACCCCAGCCATCATGACAAATCCTTGAGTGTTGTCTTAAGAAAATGATGTTGGTCATCACAGCTTCAGCATCTCTTGTTTTTTGATGCTCATCTCCCCCTGCTGATCTCAGAGTTTCCTGGCTTCGCCTTCCCCACTCTCACCCCTTTCCTGTCTGGTGTAGCAATTTGATGAGAGAAATTGCTGCCTACTCCTCCACCCCTATCCCCACCCCCTACACTACATATGAGTTTCAAGTTTTATTATTGCAATAAAAGCGCTTTATGCTTTCTTTTCTCAAAAAAGGAAAGGATTGTGGTTTCACTTTTTTCTTCCCCTGAGAACGGGTAGTAAGTTTCTGAGGTGCGTACTTTCTTTTTGGATGATTTCAATAGGAATTCCAGGGCTTAGACTTGAAAATCAGAAGTGTTCAAGTGTGGTTAATTATTTACAAAACAATGTATTACCATGAAAATGATAATTAACTGACATCTTCTTTTACAAATAAATAGATATTTGGGTTTTCTGGTTGAACTAGTAAAAGTGCCTTATGATTTTCTTCCTTCCTTTCTGCAAAAATACTGGGTTTGAATGATTTTGCTGGATTGTTCAAACACTGGGCTTGTGTCATTTAAAATATAAAAGTAGGTTCCAAACAACTCCAGTGGGGTGTAGAAGACCCAAGTTAATGCCTCCTTAAGGCTGCAAAGGGAAGTACTTGAAGGTCCAGTTGGTTCTTCTTGGGGAGCCTACCTCCTACCTGGTCACACCCATCATGGAAGGAGTGAAACTACAGAGCCCTGGAAAGCTGGGAAAGCAAGTGCACATGGGGGCGAGGGGGTTGTAGTTGTGGTTCCTTTAGACCTAGACATTTTTAGACATTTTTTTGAGTGTTGCATCCATAATGTCGGTGCATTCAGTGTAATTTGTGCACAGGGTAGTCTGTGGAGGTTGGTGTTCTGTCTCCTTATCAAAGTGTTTAGGAATTTGGGAGTTCATTTGGGCCGGAACCTGCTGAGAAATTCCTCACTTGTGAGAATGAAAGCCTGGGGGAGGAAGGGCTTGCATACCGCCAGGCAAGAGAAGAGTATGTGCAGCTGCCAGAGTTTATTTTGGGTCCCTACCCTTCTTCACCAGGGACTGACTCACTTCTAGGGGTTCTATCTCAGTCAGGAGTGTCTGGACCACAATTTTAAGAACATGCTTAACTTTCTGAATGTGGGTTTTTGTTTTGAACTGTAGGGAAGTGGTGTGCTTATCTCAGCTGATTCAAATATTTGCTTTTCTTTCCTTTGGATTCCTTTATCTATTGAATATTGTGGTCCTGTAATTCTTCTTTTCCTTAGTAGAAAAATAACCCCTCTGCACCCACACAGTTTGCACTACTTTTTACATCTTGTATTACTACAGTACATTTGTTACAATTACTGAACCCATATTCGTGCGTTAAAAGTCCACAATTTACATTATTCTTGACTATTTGTGTTATATGCTCTCTGGGGTTGCAAACGTTTAATGGCATATATCCATCATTTCTGTAGTATATAGAGTAGTTTCATTTTCGTCAAATCCCTTAAGCTCCGCCTGTTGGTTCATCTGTTCCTCCCTCCAACCCCCAAGTCCTTATCAACCAAAAATCTTTTTACTAGCTTGTCATTTTGTCTTTTTCAGAATGTCTTACATTTGAAATCATACAGTATATAGCCTTGTCAGATTGGCTTCGTTCACTTAGCAATATGCTTTTGTGTTTCCTCCATGTGTTTTCATGGCTTGATACCTCATTTCTTTTTTTTTTACTGAACAATATTTTATCGTATGGATATGCCACTGATTGTTTATCCATTCGACTCTTGAAGGATATCTTGCTTACCTCTAACTCTTGCAATTATGAGTAAAGTGCATACAAACATTCATATGCAGGTTTTTTGTGAATATAAGGTTTCAGCTCATTTAGGTCAATACCAAGGTGTGATTGCTGGATCTTACTATATAAGAGTATAATTAGTTTTGACATAAAATTCCTATCTTCAAACGTAGGCATACCAAATTCTTTTCCCACCAGCAGTGAATGAGGATTACCTGCAGCTTCACGTCTTGGCTGTATCTGGTGTTCTGAGTCTTTTCATTTTAGCCATGTATAAATGTGTAGGGACATCTCTTTCTCTCTCTCTTTTTTGGTAATTCTCCAAGAACATATGTTGAACATGTTTTCATACTGCTTATTTCCCATTTGTATATTTTCTTTAGTGAGGTGTCTGTTCTGATCTTTAGCCCATTTTTAACTGGGTTGTTGGTGTTTTTACTTTTGAGTTTGAGTTCTTTGTATATTTTGGATACCAGTCATTTATCAGATATTTACAAAGATTTTAGCCTTGTCTGTGACCTGTCTTAACACTTTCCCAGGACACAAGTTTTTCATATTAAAGAAGTAAAACATTTTTTTTCTTTGTGGATTTTTTGTTTTTTTGGTGTTGTATCTGAAAAGTCATCACTACAGACAAGGTCACCTAGATTTTCTCTTATGTTATATCTAGGAGTTTTTACTTTGGCATTTCACGTTTAGATCTCTGATCTATTTTGAGTTAATTTTTGTGAAAGGCTTGTATTTACCTTCCTTTTGTGTGTACATATGTGAGTGTGTGCTTTGTATGTGGCTATCCATTATTTCCATCACTAATTTTTTTAAGGTTTTCTTGTGTCCTTTGAATTGCCTTTACTTCTTTGTCAAAGATCAGTTGAATACATTTTTTGTGTGTTTACAGGAAAGCAATTGATATTTATATTCTTCAGCCTTGCTGTACACTTTTATTATTTCCCAGAGTTATGTCTGTTTGTTGTGGATGCTATCATATGTTTTACATAGAAAATCATGTCGTATAGAACAAAGACAGTCTTATTTCTTGCTTACCAGTCTGTGTACCTTTTATTTTCTTTTCCTGTCTTACTGCATTGGCCAGAGCTTCCAGTACAATGTTGGATAGATGCATCCAGTTGGATAGATGCATCCAGTTGGATAGATGCATCCAGTTGGATAGAAGCATCCAGTTTCTTACCATTAAGTACAATATTAACTACAAGTGTTGTGTAGATTTTTTTTTAAGAACAGAGAGTTCCCTTCTATTATTAGTTTATTATCATAGTGGATGTTAGATTGTATCAAATCTTTTTTCATTTTTTATTTCCCTCTCCTTTCATTTTTGATATTAATAATTTCTGTCTTCTCTCTTTGCCTGGTAATCTTGACTAGATGTTTATCAATTTTATTAAATTAATCTTTCAAAGAAGCAGCTTTTGGTTTTGTTAATTTTCTCTATTGCTTTCCCATAATTACACTGATTCCTCTTTTAACTTTTAATGTTTCTTTTCTTCTGCTTATTCCCATTTTAATTTGCTGTTATTTTTATTGCTTCCTCAGTTAGATGATTACGTTATTGAATATAGATCTTTGGGTTTTTCTAGTGTATTTATTTGATAGCCTAAACTTCCCTCTTTACATTAGTTATGCTGCATCCCACTACCTTTAATAAGGTGTATTTTCATTTCCTTTAGTCACAAAATAGTCTCTCTTGAGACTTCTGTGATCCCACGTAATATTAGACTTCTGTTATTGAATTGCCATGTATGTTAGGGGTTTCCAGCTATCTTCCTGTCATTTATCTCTAGAATATGTCAGTGTGGACTGAGAACGCATTTCATATGGTTTCTTTTCTTTCAGTTTGTTAAGGTGTGTTCTGTGTTACAAAATGTAGTCTGTCTTGGTGAACGTTCCATGTGAACTTATAAAGAATGTATATTCTGCTGTTATTGCATTAAGTATTCCATTCCAACAGTTAAATCCACTTGTTTTATTGTGCTGATCAGTTTAACTGTCCTGATTTTCTCCTGCTGGAATTTATAATTCATGGTAAGGGGGCATTGAAGTCTTCCACTATAGAAGTGGATTCATCTGTTTCTCCTTGCATTCTATCAGCTCCTTTCTCCTTGCATTCTAATGCCCCTCTGTTGTTATGCAGGTACACATGAAGGATTGCTATGCCTTCATGGAGAATGGGCCCCTTTGTCTTTATGTAATGCCCTCTTCATCTGTTTTCCTTGGTCTGAAATCTGCATTGTCTGAAATTCATACGCCTACCCCAGCTTTCCTTCATTAGTGTTGGCGTGGGACATTTTTCTCCATTCCTTTACCTTTCATCTGAGCCTTTATATATTTAAAGTGGGTTCTTTGGGCTTCCCTGGTGGCGCAGTGGTTAAGAATCCGCCTGCCAATGCAGAGGACACAAGTTCGAGCCCTGGTCCAGGAAGATCCCACATGCCGCAGAGCAACTAAGCCCGTGCACCACAACTACTGAGCCTGCGCTCTAGAGCCTGCAAGCCACAACTACTAAGCCCACATGCCACAATTACTGAAGCCCGCCCGCCTAGAGCCCACGCACTGCAAGGAAGAGCAGTCCCACTCGCCACAACTAGAGAAAGCCCGCACACAGCAACGAAGACCCAATGCAGCCAAAAGTAAAAAATAAATTAAAACTTTTAAAAATAAAAAATAAATAAATAAAATTAAGTGGGTTTCTTTTTTTAAAATATTTATTTATTTATTTGGCTGCACCTGGTCTTAGTTACAACACATGGGATCTTCATTGCAGCATGCGGGATCTTTAGTTGTGGGATGTGGGGTCTTTAGTTGCAACATGTGAGATTTTTTACTTGTGGCATGCGAAATCTTTTAGTTGCAGCATGTGGAATCTTTAGTTGCGGCCTGCAAACTCTTAGTTGCAGCACATTGGATCTAGTTCCCTGACCAGGGATCGAACCCGGGCCCCCTGCATTGTGAGCATGGAGTCTTAGCCACTGGACCACAAGGGAAATCCCTAAAGTGGGTTTCTTATAGGCAACATATAACTGTGATTTTTTAAATCTGATACTACTGCATCTGTCTTTCAACTGTATTGAGAACATTGATGATTAAAGTTGTTGATCAGGTCAGATGAATATTTACCACACCTCTTACTGTTTTCTCTTTCTTGCCCTTGTTTTTGTTTGTTTGTTTAATTTTTATTTATTTATGGCTGTGTTAGGTCTTCTGCACGTGGGCTTTCTCTAGTTGTGGCGAGTGGGGGCTACTCTTCATTGCAGTGCGCAGGCTTCTCATTGCAATGACTTCTCTTGTTGTGGAGCACCGGCTGTAGGCATGTGGACTTCAGTGGTTGTGGCACACAGGTTCAGTAGTTGTGGCCCGCAGGCTCTAGAGCACAGGCTTAGTTGCTCCATGGCATGTGGGATCTTCCCGGACCAGGGCTCAAACCCGTGTCCCCTGCATTGGCAGGTGGATCCTTAACCACTGTGCTACCAGGGAAGTCCCTTGTTCTTTGTTTCTGTCTTCCACCTTTCTCCTGCCTTCTCTGGCTTTAATTGAGCAATTTACATGATTCATTTTTTTTATCTGCTCTTAGCATATCAATAACACATTTAAAAAATATTTTTTGTGGTTGCCTTTGAGTTTGCAGTGTACATTTACAACTAAGCCACATCCTCTGTCAAGTGTAGACATACCTTATTTTACTGTGCTTTGCTTTGTTGCAGTTTGCAGATATTGCGTTTGTAGCAACTCTGGCAGGCAAGCTATTGGCACCATTTTTCTAACAGCATTATCTTTCTTTTTTTTTTTTTTTTTTTTGGCTGTGTTGGGTCTTCGTTTCTGTGTGAGGGTTTCTCTAGTTGTGGCAAGCAGGGGCCACTCTTCATCGCAGTGCACAGGCCTCTCACTATCGCGCCCTCTCTTGTTGCAGAGCACAGGCTCCAGATGCGCAGGCTCAGTAGTTGTGGCTCACGGGCCTAGTTGCTCCGCGGCATGTGGGATCTTCACAGACCAGGGCTCGAACCCGTGTCCCCTGCATTAGCAGGCAGATTCTCAACAACTGTGCCACCAGGGAAGCCCTAACAGCATTATCTTTTAAATAAGGTATGTTCACTTTTTCTAGGCATAATGCTATTGCAACTTAACAGATTACAGTATAGTTTTTCATTTGTTTGTTTGTTTGGCTACACCACGCAGCTTGTGGGATCTTAGTTACCCGACCAGGGATTAAACCTGAGCCCTTGGCAGTGAAAGCACCAAGTCCTAACTACTGGACCACAGGGAATTCCCTACAGTATAGTGTTTATATAACTTTTATATGCACTTGGAAACCAAAAAATTCATGTTAGTGGCTTCACTGCAGTATTAATTTTACCGCAGTGATCTGGAACCACGCCCCAAATAACTTCAGGGTGTGTCTGTACCATTATACCACTTCACTGGTTGTACAGGTACCTCATACCACACTACTCCTAATTCCCCCTTCCCTGTCCCTTGTCATATTGCTGTCATTTATTTCACTTATCTGTAAGCTTATTATTACCAAATACATTGTTGCTAATATTATTTTAAACAAAGTACCATCTGTAACATGAATGATAGTAAATATCAAAGATATTTTACCATCGTTTATTCCTTTTATAATCCTCCACTGTTGTCATTTACATTTTTTCTGATGAATTTTTGAACATTGATTCAAAGTAGGTGTACTAATGACAAAGTCCCTCAATTTTTGTCTCAGAAGGTCCTTATTCTTTTTTGAAAAATATTTATTTACTTGGCTGTGTCGATTCCTAGTTGCGGCACATGGGATCTTCATTGCAGCATACAGGATCTTTAGTTGTGGCATGCAGGATCTTTAGTTGCAGCATACAAACTCTTGGTTGCAGCATGTGGGATCTAGTTCCCTGACCAGGGATTGAACCCACACCCCCTGCATTGGGAGCATGGAATCTTAGCCACTGGACCACCAGGGAAGTCCCCCTTATTTCTTCTTTATTTTTGAAGAATGATCTTGCTTGACACAATTCTACGAGAGTGGGCTTCCCTGGTGGCGCAGTGGTTAAGAATCCGCCTGCCAATGCAGCGGACACAGGCTCGAGCCCTGGTCCGGGAGGATCCCACATGCCATGGAGCAACTAAGCCAGTGTGCCACAGCTACTGAGCCTGCACTCTAGAGCCTGCGAGCCACAACTACTGAGCCTGTGTGCCACATCTACTGAAGCCCATGCACCTAGAGCTGTGCTCCGCAACAAGAGAAGCCACCACAATGAGAAGCCCGCGCACCGCAACGAAGAGTAGCCCCTGCTCGCCGGAACTAGAGAAAGCCCGCGCACAGCAATGAAGACCCAACACGGCCAGAAATTAATTAATTAATTTTTAAAAATTCTGGGAGAGTGTTTTTTTTAATTTCAAAACTTTAAATATTTTGTGCCATTCTGTTCCTGTTTGCACAATGTCTGAAAAGAAGTCCAATTAATCCAAATTTTTGTTTCTCTGTACCTAAGAAGTGTTTTCCCCTCTGGCTTCTTTCAATACATTCTTTTTGTCTTTGATTTTTCACCAGTTTGAATATGACATATAGTCGTCCCTTGGTGCCCTTGAGGGATTGGTTCCAGAATCTGCCACGGATACTGAAATCCATGAATGCTCAAGTCCCATAGTTGGCCTTCCGTATTCATGGGACGCACATCCATAAGTATGGAGGGCTGACTGTATATTTATTGAAAAAATACACATATAGGTGGACCCATACAGTTCACACCCATGTTGTTCAAGGGTCAACTGTACCTGGGTGTGCACTCCTGATGTTTTCATATTTAGTGTTCCTATATCTACAGTTTGCAGTCTGTCATTAATTTTAGGAAATTTTGGTGGTGTTTTTTTTTCCTGGGTTAATTAATTAATTAATTAGTTTTGGGGGGCTGCATTGGGTCTTTGTTGCTGAATGCGAGCTTTCTCTAGTTGCGGGAAGTGGGGGCTACTCTTTGTTGCGGTGCATGGACTTCTCATTGCGGTGGCTTCTCTTGTGGGGCATGGGCTCTAGGCCCCCAGGCTTCAGTAGTTGTGGCACGCAGGCTCAGTAGTTGTGGTTCGCGGGCTCTAGAGCGCAGGCTCAGTTGTTGTGGTGCACTGGCTTAGTTGCTCCATTGCATGTGGGATCTTCCCGGACCAGGGCTCGAACCCATGTACCCTGCACTGGCAGGCAGTTTCTTAACCACTGCACCAACAGGGCAGTCCAAAATTTTGGTGTTTATTAATTCACTTATTTTTTCTGTTTCTTTCCATTTTTTCTTTCAGGTATCAGCATTATGTGTATTTTAAACATCTGTTCAAGAACATTGTCCTGGGGTTCATGGATGTTGTATTCTGTCTTTTTTTTCTTTTTTGTCTTTGTATTAGATTCTGGTCTAATAAATAAATAGACTTTTTTGTCAGTATAGGCTTTATTAGGAACAGAATATTTGGGGCACCTTTCAAAATTCCATCTTCCTTTTCTCTTTCCCAATTTTGGAGACACTGGCTTGCCCTTTGACCTCAATGCGCCCATGGATCTAAGAAGGGTTGTTCATTTCAAGATCTTTCATTTTCTTCTAGTGACACCGAGAATGACATATTCTAAGTTCCCTAAGTTCCAGACTGGAAGTTAGCAGGACACCATCAACATTGGCTGGTTGGGAATAGCTTCCTCCTGAAATTGGAGAATGGAGATTTTATATTCTTTTGGAGGAAAGCACTGCTGACGTTTTTACATATTTTATAATCATGGGCTAATTTACCATCAAGCCGTTGTGGACTTCAGTGAACTTTCAATCTGCAGCTCTTAACCTGTTCCTCAAGTGCAACAAGGACCAGGATGCACCGTTCAGGATTGACTGGAAAGAGATCTTTTGATACGTCATCTCATTAGCTGTTCTAAAAAATGCCTGGAAGCAGCCCCGAGGCACATGAGTTTAGGGATTCTTTCATTCTAAATTGTAATGCCTCTTCCTCATGTCTGAGCTCTAAGTTTCAAATAATATTTTAACCTATCAAATCAGGGGAAAAAGTGAAGAATTGTGTCTGTGACAAATATTACACAAGTTAAAAGCAACACTTCCCCCACAGGAATATTTACATTCAGGCAGCTGCCTCTGATTACTTCTAATGGCCTGGAGGACTTTAGGACAGTGTGACCAGCTGGGCTTTGTTACAAGTTTGATTTCTACAGGCCTCCTGGACTCTCATGTTGGGTAATGGGACTAGAAGAAAAAGCCTCCAGTTCTTCACTGTGTTTTTATTTATTGAAACCTCATGCAGATTTGACCCTTTGCCTCATGGAGTGCTGTGAATGGTGGGGTGATAAGGAAGAAGATGAAAGAATCTTTCTCACAAGGAGTTAGTGGTCTTAAAATGATAATATTTGTTTCATTCCTATAACATTACCCAACCATTTCTCAACATGCCGTGCACCATGCTGTTAGAGAGAAATGAGATGTAATGTGAGTACAGTAAAAATGTGTAAATAATTTGCATGTGTTCATGATGTCATTAAACTTAACAAAGGAGTGGGACTTCCCTGTTGGTCCAGTGGTTAGGACTCTGCGCTTCCACTGCAGGGGGCCCAGGTTTGATCCCTGGTCGGGGAACCAAGATCCTGTATGCCACACAGCATGGTGGGAAAAAAAACCCAAAAAACTTATGAAGGAGTAAGTGTGGACAGAGAGTAAGCTTTTGATGATCATAGTTAGATAAAAGTCATAGATAAATGTTTGGAGAAGACAGACTCATACATAACCCTCCTATAGATGGAGTATAGATGTCTAGTGCTGTCATTGTCATGCATCTGACTGTACATTTATTTGGGATATTTTTAGGACTCAGTAGCTTTTGAGGATGTGGCTGTGAACTTCACCCTGGAAGAGTGGGCTTTACTGGATCCTTCACAGAAGAAACTACAAAGATGTGATGCGGGAAATCTTCTGGAACCTCGCCTCAGTAGGTAAGGACGACAACATTCCTTCTTTTTGTCAGTTTGAGAATGAGTTTTCTCACCCACCGATGTTCCAAGATGTGGAACGTGGAAGAGGAAGAATGTTGGTAAGTAAACTAGACATGGTCACAGCTCTAGGCATGGACCTAGACTCTAATAGTTTTTCTGTAACTTTTAATACTTTGGAATTATTTTTCTGGGTCTACATTTTAGGAAAAACATGGGAAGATCATGTCACTGAAGATCAGTACAAAAACCAGGAGAGAAAACTAAGTTGAGTTGCACTCACAATGAGAAGCAGTATCTCATGTGAGCATCCTAGTATGTTATGAAATTTTAAAAAGAAGTAAACACAGAAACTAACACACCATTGTAAAGCAATACTCCAATAAAGATGTTAAATAAATAAATAAATAAATAGAAGCAAACAACAAATAATCCCTGCTTTAAATGTATTTATTAGAAAATTTTCAAAAACAAAAACAAAAGAAAGAAAAATTTCCCCCAAAATACTGTCTGAAATGTGACATAGTTGTTCAGTGTTTGCAAAATATTTCTCTTGGAAACAGTATTAGTAAACCCTACGTATGAATGTTACTGTTTAAATAGTCTCAAGGGTGAAGTCCTCTTGCAGAGCATTCAATATATTCAATTTCAAACAATTCAGGCGAGGGAGAAACTCTACACTATCTCTATAAATCATAATAAATATAATAAGTGTAAAATCATTAATAAAGAAATAACAGTGTGCTTCTCATTATTTACAGAAGTCATATGATTGAGGCACTCTGTGAAAATAAAGAGGGTAGTCCATGTGGAGAAAACTTCAGCCTTATTCCAAATCTCAGTCTGAACAAGAAAACTACTGGAGTAAAACCACATGAATGCGGTGCATGTGAAAAAATCTTTACATGTCATTCATCCCTTAATAGACATATGAGATGTCACACTGAACACAAACCATATGAGTATTAGAAATATGGAGAGAAGACGTATAAATGTAAGGCATGTGGGAAAGCCTTTAGTTATCTGCAGTGTTTTAAAAAACATGAAAAATCACAATGGAGAGAAAATGTATAAATGTAAAGACTGTGGGAAAGCTTTTATTATGTGTCTCAAAACCCTTCAAAGACACGTGATAACGCACACTGGAGATGCTCCTTATAAATGTAAGGAACATGGGAAAGCCCTCAGTTGTTCCAGTTACACTTCGAGTGCATGAAAGAACTCATACTGAAGAGAAACCCTATCAGTGTAAACACTCTGGAAGAGCCTATAGATATCAAACACATGACAGAACTGGCACAGTAGAGCAGTTCTATGAATGTAAGCAATGTGGTAAGGCTTATATTTCCCTTCGAGGTTTAAAAATACATGAAAGAAATCACACTGGAGAGAAACCCCACGAATGTAACAAATGTGGGAAAGCTTTCAATTCTCATCTAGGTTTCAAAATACATGAAAGAAATCACAGTGGTGAGAAACCATACGAATGTAAAAAATGTACCAAAGCATTCAGCTGCCCCAGTTCTCTTCAAAGACATGGAAGAATTCATACTGGAGAGAAACCCTATCAATGTAAGGCATGTGGGAAAGCCTACAGATGCCAGAGTTCCTTACATATACACAAGAGGACTCACAAAGGAGAGAAACCCTATGAATGTAAGCAGTGTGGGAAAGCCTTTCTTTCTCTTTCTAGCTTCTGAGCACACATGATCATTCACACTGGAGATGGACCTTATAAATGTAAGAAATATGAGAAAACATTCTTTTCTCCCAGTTCATTTCAAATACATGAAAGGAGACACACTGGACAGAAACCCTATGAAGGTAAAATATGTGGTAAAGGCCTCAGTTGTTCCAGTTATGTGCAAGTACATGAAAGAATTCATTATGGAGAAAAACCCTTTATTTTATTTATTTTTTTAAAACATTTTTATTCTTTTATTTTTGGCTGCATTTGGGTCTTTGTTGCTGCGCATGGGCTTTCCCTAGTTGTGGCGAGCGGGGGCTACTGTTCGTTGCAGTGTGTGGGTTTCTCATTGCAGTGGCTTCTCTTGTTGTGGAGCATGGGCTCTAGGTGTGTGGGCTTCAGTAGTTGTGGCTCGTGGGCTCTAGAGTGCAGGTTCAGTAGCTGTGTCACATGGGCTTAGTTGCTCCGCAGTAGGTGGGATCTTCCTGGACCAAGGCTCAAACCTGTGTCCCCTGCATTGGCAGGTGGATTCTTAACCACTGTGCCACCAGGGAAGTCCTGAAAGAAACCCTTTAAATGTGATAAATGTGGGAAAGCCTTCATTTATCACACAAACTTTCAAAGACATATGATACTGCACACTGGAGAGAAACCATACAGATGTGAAGAATGTAGGAAAGACTTTAGTCGTCCCAGTTCATCCCAAAGGCATGAAAGGAGTCACTGGATACTCTTGAATGTAAACAACGTGGGAAAGACTTCATTTGACCCCATCCCTACATGTTAAAACTCTCATGGAAAAGAAAAAGAAATGTGGGTAACATTAGAAAACTTGCTGGAAATTAATCTATGTATAAAGCATAAGAAAAATTTCAATATGAAAGAATTATAAAAATTTAAATATGTTTGCTAAGCCTCTTTCTTAAAGGACATCATTGGACTGTGGATTTTTACCAATTATTGCTTTTATTATTTTATTTTTATTTTTATTGAAGTATAGTTGCTGTACAATATTATATGTTACAGGCGTACAATATAGTTATTCACAATTCTTAAAGGTTATACTCCATTTGTAGTTATTATAAAATATTGACTGTATTCCTTGTTTGTACCATATATCCTTGTAGCTTATTTTATACCTGCCTACCAATTACCTTTAGAAACGGTGATTGAGGTGAGGTAATTCTGTGAGTTGCCTTTCAATAGTAATACATAAGATTAATAGGTAGTTCTTTTTTGTTAAATGAGTTAATGATATTTTCTCTTTGTATTTTGAAGCCTCTTGAACTGATGGGTAAATTGAAGTGTATTTCCAATATGCAGTTAGGTTTAATTTTTTAATAACATTTTATTTGTTCTGTGTTAAGTGGCCACTGAAAAATGACAGTGTGGTATTTGTTGGGATTTTCCTACTGGCCTTGTGAAAGTTCCTTGATGTCTCTAGTTTATTAGGTATAGTCTACCCTTCTTACTGAAAAGCTCCTTTTTTAGGGTGACAGGTATAAGAATCTTTTTCCATTTTCCATACTAGTAAACAGTTGAATAAATATTTATGTATGCCTCATTTATGAAAGAATATAGTTTCCTGTAAATTATTATTTTCATATTTGGGCCTTTGCTTTATATCTTTCCTTCTGACTATAATTTGGTGAATAGACTTTGAATTAAAAAGAGTGGCCTGTGGGAATTCCCTGGTGCTCCAATGGTTAGGACTCGGTGCTTTCACCGAGTGAACCCAGGCATGGTCCTGGGTTCAATCCCTGGTCAGGGAATTGAGATCCTACAAGCCGTGCAGCATGGCAAAGAAAAAAAAGAAGAGGGCCTGTGATGGGACAAAGAATCTGGAGTTGGAGATATCCAGAGTAATTTAAGGAACTAGATTTTCCAGAATCCATCCTCTTAATGGTTCCTTGTCAGAATTTCCCAATAGCCTTGCGTGAGATTTGGAAGGCAGAAGCAAAGAAGGCATTACTCAGACTTTGTATCCAGCAGAGGGAGAGAGATATATAGGAGCTTTGAGAAAGCAGTCTTCTAGCCCATTTTCCAGATTCTTTTTCCTTCCGGTGAAGAGTGTACTCAAAACAATGACCAGCTATTTCATTTCCATTTTCTTAGAGGTATAGCTTTCCACTGATGCCTTCACTAGTTCCACCTGAAAGATTCATGAGAGTTTGGATTTTTTTTGTAAGGCCTTATGTATCCACCAGGAAACTAATTCAGGCTTTCATGGTTGGGAGTATCTGCCCTGTCCTCTAGACTATATCTGTGGAAAGTCTAACTTGTATAGGAAACACCTTATGTTGTTAACAGTGCTAGTGAGTATGTTTTCCTGATTCACCATGACATTCACAATGGTGCAGCCAAAAAGAGCGACATGGGAGTTTGTTTCTCCGCTGCATTGTGCAGTGGCTGCCTTGACTCAGTCCTTCAGTGTGAGAATAAGCATCTTCCTCATATGGAGAAGACTGGGTGTTTTCTGTTACTTATAGCTAAATATAATCCCTCAATATGTTTTCAGTTGTGTTTGATTGTATGTGATTAAGAGTATGTACATTTTTTTGTCGAACAAATGCCAAACATATGTAAAATGAGATATATTAACATATCCTCTCAGGAAATGAAACTTTTCTAAGCCACAGTATGCTAACAAATTTTCATTTCCTGAGAGGATATATTAATATATCTCATTTTAATTATAGGTTTTCAAATGATCTTTGCAGTTTTCTTCATTTAATCATTATACATTGAGTCAATATTATTGTTTACATATAAGTTCAGGTATTTTTTTCCCTCGGGCAAATTTTATTTTTTATTCTTTTATAGTTAATTTTATCATGAAACTAATTTCTCATTCATTCTTAATACCAAAAACATAAATCATGGTTTTTTTTGGTGTCATCCTTCCATTGATCCTCAGGATCATACTTAAAGTCAAAGAGGTGGGTGTAATGAATTCTAATAAGCAGAATGACCACAAGTACACATGACTGCGGGGTGTAACATACAAGGTTGCTAGGACTTTTGAAGGATTTTGGCTCATATTGGATGATTCGATTGGTATTCAAGGTACCAAGACGTTTTGGTGTATTGAGTGCTATGAGGAGGTAAACTTATTTTGTCATTGGTAATCGTAAACCTTTCTAGAACACAAAAACAATGTTGTGGAACTAAACTTAATTCATGAGAAGCCCTAATTAATCATATTAGTAAGAAGAGGGATATATTGGTCATTTCTATAATTTGGAATTGTCACTTTTATCATTTTTAGAGACATGGTTACAAAACACCCTTATTCTTGTCTTGATTTGTCATGGTCACTGTGTACCTCTCTCTTCAACAGGATAAGACTGGAACTGGCAGTGAATGCAGGCCAACTCCTGGTCCTATGGAACAGCTTCTGCCTTTCCTACTTGTTATCTAAATATTGATGTGTTTCCCACAGTGTATTACACACCATTTACTATAAAGCACCTCAGTTAAAACACATGAATTCCCTTCTTAGTATACCACATAATATTTTTAATATCTCCTTTATGACTCAACTAAGACCTATAAGTTTAGTTAAATTGTGAGAGAACATAAACCTAGCAAGTGAGAAAGACAGGACCTCTGTTCCAATCGCGTCTTTCTTTCTCAGAGAGTGTACTCTTTTTTTATTTTCCTATACTAAGGAAATTTTACTTTTTGAATTTATTTTATTGAAGTATAGTTAATTTACAATGTGTTAATTCCTGCTGTACAGGAAAGTTATTCGCATATATACATATATATGTATACACACACAGCCATTCTTTTTCATATTCTTTTCCATTATAGTTTATCACAGGTTATTGAATATAGTTCCCTGTGCTATACAGTAGGTCCTTGTTGTTTATCTATTCTATATATAATAGTTGGCATCTGCTAATCCCAAACTCCAATCCTGCCCTTCTCACTGACCCCCTCTACATATAAGTGATATCATATGGTATTTTTCTTTCAGAGACTATACTTTTGATGCTAATGTTTCAACATCCCTCATTGCCATGCAGTTTAGAGTCAAGGTACCTCATTTAGCACAGGTAATCAAGGCACTGTATGATTTGGTTAAAGCTGTGTGAGACAAACAACTTCTTGCAGTCCACAGCTTATATTTTTGTGGGAAAAGAGAGATGGTTAACAAATGGTAAGGCTTTGGTTTATAAGATGGAAATAAGGGCTTTGAAGGAAAGTGAAAAATGACATGTGATATAAAAGGCTGAGGTGTATACGTATCTCTTCTATCCTGGTAGGAGGCTCAGTGAATGAAGATGTCATTACTAATCACTTATGTTTCTGCCGTGTAATACATATCAAACACTCTTCAGGAACTGCTTGAGTGTGGAAGTAGAGGGGGCAACATAGAACATCCTGCTTTCCTTGACTAACATAAAGATTCCCCATAAAGATAAAGATATGGATGTGGTTCATTTTCATTTTTGCAGTCATTACAAATTTTGTTTGTATAATATGTGGTCATGAGTGTGGACATTGTTATCTGGGACTGAAGACTTCCTGTTGATTTGGGCACAGATATTTCCACCATTCAGTCAAGGTTAGGGTTAGGGTTAGGGTTGTGTTTAATATCATTTGAGAGGATTTTCTTTTTTATTTTTATTTTTTGCGTTGCGGAGCACAGGCTCCGGACGCACAGGCTCAGCAGCCATGGCTCACGGGCCCAGCCGCTCCGTGGCATGTGGGATCCTCCCGGATCGGGACATGAACCCATGTCCCCTGCATCCACAGGCGGACGGACTCTCAACCACTGCGCCACCAGGGAAGCCCTGAGAGGATTTTAATTGTTATATAAATATTCAAAATATTGTACTATTTGGCACTTTCATTTTACTGCTGTACGGACTAACACAGTGTATACCCCATTAAGCTGTGGAGTTCTTCTCAATTGGAGAGTTATATTTATCTACACCATTGTAGCCCATCCTGAGTTTATTCTATGAGTAGGTTTCCGCTGTACTTCTCAGTGGAAACACCAAAAAGAGCTGTGCTTCTTTAGAGGAAATCATTCAAGGTATAAATGAAATGACCTGCAGAGAGAGAGAGCATATCATTTTAAGTAATACCCTAAATGAGTCTAAAAGGAGAAGTGGGAAATTTTCAATGTCTTTCCATTGCACGGGTGGCTCGGGTTCTTTTGTTTCAGTGATCCACAATCCATAGCCTGTTTTGCTGTTCACAGGTGGGAAACAACAGTAACAGCTTCGAGGTTTAAAACAGTGAAGGAAATTCAATCTTTTCCTTTTTTTAAAAAAAAATGTTACCTTATGTATTGAAGAGGTTTCATTAAAATGGGTACCACAAGAGTGTTCTTTTTGGGGTGATGGATATTTTCCATCTTTTGATGACAGTATTACTATACATTTGTGAAAACTCAACAAGTATACTTAAAATTATATAACAAACGTTTTCATATGCTAGGAGAATGTTGAACTCTCCTGAACTTTGATTATGTGTTCAACTCTTTTTTTCCACCACTGTGGGATCTTTCTTAGGAAGAACTGAAGGACATGGGCCACAAGAGGCCTTTCTTACAACCCTGTCTTAATTGAAAAAACACCCTCTAGGGCTACACCTGCTGCCGCCTCATGCATATAACTAGGAGTGAAGTGGGAGGGTTCCCAGATCTCTTTTGAGTTTAAATCGGGTTCCTCGGACAGATCTATTGAAATACTGTGGTTCTGAAACATAAAGGTGTATCCCAAGTGGGATCTTCCTGGGGACATCCTCATTTGTGTGCATCAGCATCATTTCCTTCACGGCCATCCATAGACCATTTCCCTGCTCAAGCCTACTCTGTGCTTACTTACGTGGAAACATCTTTAGAAATTCACACACGTCTCACTCTGGAATATTCTTCTGAGGCAACACCAGGGAGCTGTGAGTTGCGAGGGTGACAGAAGCAATTGGCAGAACCCATGTCACGGGCACATTCCATCAGCCACTGTGACCACAGGCATCACATGTTTATCAGATCTGCTTGCTTACTTATTCGTTCAACACTAAAAAGTAACTGGCCTCAAAGTGGGAAACAAGTAGCTGTAGTATTTTTCGAAATAACACTCAACATTATCTCCCCACATTGCTTTATTATAGAGGCTTTAGCAGCCTACTATTATGCATCCAAGGGTCTTTAAACCATCCATGGTGGACATAAGTTACCTAAGGCATTCTTATGCCAGAAACTATTCTTAGCTGTTACTGCACACAAATACAGACCCCACTGCTGGCAGCTGAGAGTCTTTGTGTCATGGAGGACCTCCCAGGGCCTGAGCTGATGATCCCTTAAAGTCAGCTTCCCATTTGGCATTGGGTCATAAATGCAGGGCCCCTCAGGCTTCCTAAGCAGAGGCCTTCTCTTTGAACATAACTGGTATTTACAGCCAAACATGGTGCTGCTGGCATATCCCATCCAGAGGAGGAAGTGTGTTGCCCTGTCCCCTGATGGATGCCATCTGTTTTGAAGTAGGTCACTTCTTTTCTAGACACATTGGCCATTTGGGGAGTCACTTGGGATCACATTAGTGACCAGGTAGTTCACATACTTTATATAGAGTGTGCCGTCACCACACCTGACGGGGTCCACTGCAGAGATGCTGCATTTTGTCTCTAGGTCAAACAGGCCATCCGAGATGGAAGATTGGACCCAAGCATCAGATGGATTAGTCAAACTCCAGGCAATCATGCTAGCAGTAGAGAATTCCCTTGCCAACAATCAAACTCATCTGCACATTGTTACAGATCCTTTGGCCATTGCCCATGATCCACCTGTTTGATTACACCAATAACAACTCCTTATCCAAGGTTTCCCCCTTTGGCATAAAGAACTCTGAGATTAACTTGCCTCACAAAATCCATGTACAAATCAGTGCCATCCTTACGCTTCACATATTAAACCCTAATCTGCAGAGGCTCATTTCACTGTTCAGGGTAATAAATTTACTCAACTTTAAGACCACATACTTGTGCCTGAGCTCTAATGGTATTAAATTTGACCTGTGAGTAAATGGTAATCTATAACCATTTAGCGGCCTCTAATCTTTTTTTTTTTTTTTTCGGCTGCATTGCACAGCATGCGAGATCTTAGTTCCCCAACCAGGAATCGAACCCGTGGCCCCTGCAGTGGAAGTGCAGAGTCTTAACCACTGGATCACCAGGGAAGTCCCAAGTGGCCTCTAATCTAAAGGTTAGGCAAAATTCAAGGGACTTCCCTCCTCTACCACGGCTAACTTAATGACTGACCAATGCACCTGAGGTGAAAAAACATACCACTGGTAATATAACTGATGGACTTACTTTACAGAGGAAGGAAGGGGTCCCTACAGCTTTTGACAAACAGACTTTATAAGGCCCCTCATGCTCTCTGTTGGCTACTTGTTATGCTCTCGCCATGACCCAAGACACAAGGAGCCACCAAGACACACTAGAAATTATTGATATTATCAACTGAATTCTGGGACTACACAACACTGGGCTCTTGAAAAAGGCATTCAGAGGACCTCTCATAATGACCTCAGGTTTTAACACTCATAGTGGCCTAATGGCTTACTTATACCTTGCTTTCTTCTTTTTCTTGCTTTTTTTTTTTTTTTTTTTTTGCCACACTGCAGCATGTGGGATCTTAGTTCCCCGACCAGGGATGGAACCCGTGCCCCCTGCAGTGGAAGCATGGAGTCCTAACCACTGGACCGCCATGAAGTCCCACCTTTCTTTCTTTCTTTTTTAATTTTTGGCTGCGTTGGGTCTTCTTTGCCGCGTGTGGGCTTTCTCTAGTTGCGGCGAGCAGGGGCTACTCTTTGTTGCGGTGCGCAGGCTTCTCATTGCATTGGCTCTCTTGTTGCACAGCACAGGCTCTAGGCGTGCGGGATCAGTAATTGTGGCACATGGGCTCAGTAGTTGTGGCTCGTGGGCTCTAGAGCGCAGGCTCAGTAGTTGTGGTGCACGGGCTTAGTAGCTCCGCAGCATGTGGGATCTTCCCGGACCAGGGCTTGAACCCATGTCCCCTGCATTGGCAGGCGGATTCTTAACCACTGTGCCACCAGGGAAGCCCCCACCTTGCTTTCTTATAGATAGGTCTTCCTCCTGTTGGAGCCATTAATTAGATTCAATCACCAGTCTTTGGAGCCTATTACTTTGTTCTGGTCATCAGGCTTATGGGCACCTTATAAGTAGAAGCCCTTCTATACTAGACATTTCTGTCAGAATGGTCACCTCTGCAGGTCTTTGGTTTATTGTCATAGTGCACTCTGGACACCACTGTTATATCCAACTCCCTGGTCCCCCTCCTACCATCACCCGTAGTCTGTGCAACCTGTGTGTCAATATTTCATTTTGGGCACCCTCCTTCAAAACCCTCCTGGCCCACCCAACACAAATGTGCTGTTTTTCTACCATTTGCACTCACTTGCTCATTATCATAGGAGACACAGACACCGAACTGTGCACACATGATGTCATTCAACAAGCACATCATTAATGCCAATCATGAAGTGTCCAAGACACTCAAAATACATGTAGCAGACAGCTAATGTCTTAGATGTTTTCCATGAAGAACAACTCCCTGGCAGCCATGGTAGCTGATGTCCACATGGCTTTGGACTATTTATTAGCCAGCCAGGGAGAGTTCTGTTCCTGTAAAAGAGCTGTTTGCTGCACGTGGGTAGGCTACACTGTCAAGGTGCCACCTATTACATGACAAATGAGACAACAAATTTAAAAATGACATTTTGAAAATATATGAACATAATTCTGGGGTCATACTGACACATCCCTGTATCTCTACTACACCCTGCGATGACTAGATTCAATTTTTTTTTTTTGAGGCTTTGTCATCTTTTTTTTTTTTTTCTAGCCACGCCACACGGCTTGTGGGATCTTAGTTCCCCAACCAGGAATCAAACCCAGGCTCTCAGCAGTGAGAGCACAGAGACCTAACCACTGGACCGCCAGGGAATTCCCAGGCTTTGTCCTCTTAATTGTAATATGTACTTGTGCCTTACACATGGCTTTTCAATTAATATTCTAGTTTATTTAAGTGAGTTGTTTCATCATTCAGTCAATAAACCTCAGGAGTGAACTTTAATAAAAGACATTGGCCTCAACCTGATATTGGAGTCTTAATTGCTTCAGATACCTGCTCACCCTGCCTGGCTCACAGTGAGTTAAATATTTACAGACGTTGACACAGGAGCCTTTTATTTTTGTGGCAGCAGGTAGGAGGGCCAAACACTGAAAACCTGCAGCTTCTACCCCTACATGCATTAAAGGGCCAGCCCATTCTCCTTTGCACAAGCCATCTGAACCCACTTACCCTTGCCCTACTCTCCTTTGAAAGTACTTGAGTAATAAACGTTTTTCTGTTTTCTGATGAATGTGACAACGTTACTATGGACAAAAGATCCCAGTTCAGGTTGGGTGTTAATCCTGCCCCCAACTACTGCAGTGGTAACACAGAAAGTAACCAATGGATAATGTCTTTTTGGGTGACAAACGGGTGTTCAGTGTAGGGAATTTTTATAAGATGAGGAGAGAGGGCTTCCCTGGTGGCTCACTGGTTGAGAGTCTGCCTGCCGATGCAGGGGACACGGGTTCGTGCCCCGGTCCAGGAAGATCCCACATGCCGCGGAGAGGCTGGGCCCGTGAGCCATGGCCGCTGAGCGTGCACGTCCAGAGCCTGTGCTCCGCAACGGGAGAGGCCACAACAGTGAGAGGCCCGCGTACCGCAAAAAAAAAAAAAAAAAAAAAGATGAGAAGAGAAACCCAAATAGAAAGATCCCAGTGATAATGTTTTATCATTGGTCACAAAAGAAAAACTTTGAAACCACCCGCATGGGCACTAGCAGTAGAATCAGTAAGTGAAAATGATTTAGTCTCAAAAGGGAAAAATATAGAGCAACAGAGGTGAGTAGATGGATTCTGTTCATCCTTCTCATTTTTAGAACAAAAAAGTACTGAACAAACCAGAAATCCACACCCCTTCTTAGATCCATAAGATTTTTTTTTTTTTTTTTTTTGGTCTATGCCGCATGGCATGTGGGATCTTAGTTCCCTGACAGGGATCGAACCCATGCCCCCAGCAGTGGAAGCGTGGAGTCCTAACCACCAGACCGCCAGGGAATTCCCTCCATAAGATACTTGAGGTTATATGGTAAACCAGTGCCCCCCAAACGAGAGTTGGACGAGTGTAGAGAATTACTGAAAGCGGAAGCCACTGGAGCCAGCAACTTCTAGGAACTCATAAAGTATAATAGAAGAATTGCTGGATACACAGTATAGACTAGCTTGAGAGTTAAAAGCTCTAAGAAGGGCTTCCCTGGTGACGCAGTGGTTGAGAGTCCGCCTGCTGATGCAGGGGACATGGGTTCGTGCCCCGGTCCGGGAAGATCCCACATGCCGCGGAGCGGCTGGGCCCAGGAGCCGTGGCCGCTGAGCCTGCGCGTCCAGAGCCTGTGCTCCGCAACGGGAGAGGCCACAGCTTAAAAAAAAAAAAAAAAAAAAAAAAAAAAAAAAAAAAGCTCTAAGAGGAGCCAGTCTTAAAAATTTCATTAGTTTTTCCTACAGTGGCCCAAGCAAGTTCTCAGTGGGAAGATTGGGAAAAATTGACTCATGCTCCATGCAGGAAATGGGGGGAAAACGTTTTGATACACACACAAAGCATTCTGTTCTCTGTAACTGAGGTCTTCCCTCAAGGAAAACTAATTTGCCGAAGTCTTATCTGACTGGGGAAAGAGCAGCCAAACAACTTCCTGACCCTTCAGGTTTTTGATCTAACAAAAGGTGAGGAATAAAAGCCAAGAACCTCTCTGACATACATAGTCCAGGGATTCTCTTCCCCTAAAACATAACAGGTTTAATCATAACATGAGAACATTTTCCCATCACACACCTGACCACCATATCAACAGGGTTCCAGTATAAAAAGAGTAGATTAAAACAAATACCAGACATAGGCTCTATCTATAAATGAATTTCTAGGGATACCCAAACACAGTAGCAGAGAAAAATACAAGGATACTAGAGGATATTGAAGCCCCTGACACTTACCACTACAGCAAATATTAAACATAGTCTAATTCTGGAGTTCCCTGGTGGCCTAGTGGTTAGGACTCGGCGCTCTCACTGCCATGGCCTGCGTTCAATCCCTGGTTGGGGAACATCCTGCAAACAAACACACAAGCAAAAACACAAAACAGTCTAATTCGTAGTCAAGGAAACATGAAACATCACACTAAAGGCCTATTTACCTCAGCTCTTATTGTGAAAACTCATAATATTTGGAATTTATTTATTTATTTTTGGCTGCATTGGGTCTTCTTTGCTGCACGCAGGCCTTCTCTAGCTGCGGCGAGCGGGGGCTACTCTTTGTTGCGGTGCACGGGCTTCTTATTGCGGTGGCTTCTCTTGTTGCAGAGCACAGGCTCTAGGTGCGCAGGCTTCAGTAGTTGTGGCTTGCGGGCTCTAGAGTGCAGGGTCAGTAGCTGTGGCGCATGGGCTTAGTTGCTCCGTGGCATGTGGGATCTTCCCGGACCAGGGCTCGAACCCATGTCCCCTGCATTGGCAGGAGGATTCTTAACCACTGCACCACCAGGGAAGTCCTGGAATTTATATAACATATGTGCTTCCTGGTTTCACTTCTTGGCTAAAGTTGTTTTGGTTTAATTTTTCCATAAGCAAGCATTTTGAATATTTTCCATAGTCTCGTGGTCCCTGGTCAGGTATTAGCCAACAGGAATTTCAAGCAGAAAAGAGGTAAATGTTGGATTTGAGAGCAGGAGAGATAGATATCTTTCCATGTACATGCACATTTGAAGAGAACATAAAATAGTTTTTTTTTAAATTGGAGTATAATTGCTTTACAATGTTGTGTTAACTTCTGCTGTACAATGAAGTGAATCAGCTATATGGATACCTATATCCCCTCCTTCTTGGACCTCCCTCCCCACCCCCATCCCACCCATCTAGGTCATCACGGGGCACGGAGCTGAGCTTCCTGTGCTTTATAGCTTGTTCCCACTAGCTATCTATTTTATTCATGGCAGTGTATATATGTCCATCCTAATCTCCCAGTTCATCCCACCCTCCCCTTCCCCACCATGTCCACATGTCCGTTCTCTATGTCTACGTCTCTATTCCTGCCCTCAAATAGGTTCACCTGTACCATTGTTCTAGATTCCACATATATGCGTTAATATGAGGTATTTGTTTTTCTCTTTCTGGCTTACTTCACTCTGTATGACAGACTCTACGTCCATCCACATCTCTACAAGTGACCCAATTTTGTTCCTTTTTATGGCTGAGTAATTGAAGAGAAAATAGGTTTCTTTATGCTTCAAACACTGTAAACAGATAAACTGCAAAAACAATAAACATGGGTTGGAAGGTGGATCAAGGTGATGGAGGAGCAGGATGTGGAGCTCACCTCCCTCCACAAACACATTAAAGATACATCTACGGGCTTCCCTGGTGGCGCAGTGGTTGAGAGTCTGCCTGCCGATGCAGGGGACACGGGTTCGTGCCCCAGTCCGGGAGGAACCCACATGCCGCGGAGCGGCTGGGCCCGTGAGCCATGGCTGCTGAGCCTGCGCGTCCGGAGCCTGTGCTCCGCAACGGGAGAGGCCACAGCAGTGGCCCTTTTTTGCGTACCGCAAAAAAAAAAAAAAAAAAAAAAAATCTACATAAGGAACAGTTCTCACAAAACACCAAATGGAAATTGGCAGAAGAGCTCTTTTTTTTTTTTTTTTGCTACACCATGTGGCTTGCAGGATCTTAGTTCCCTGACCAGGGATCGAACCCGGCTCCTGCAGTGATAGCACCGAGTCCTAACCACTGCACTGCCAGGGAATTCCCCAGAAGATCTCATACAACTAAACCTGTAAAAAGATCCCCACATAGGGACTTTCCTGGCGTTCCAGTGCTTAAGATTCCTGGCTTCCATTGCAGGGGGCACAGGTTCTATCCCTCATCGGGGAACTAAGATCCCGCATGCCACGTGGCATGTACAAAAAAAAAGTCCCCACATAACCGAGTAGGAAGGGGAAAAAAATAGGCATCAGGATAGGACTGGCTCCCCTAGGAGGGAATCTGTGAAGGCAGGAGGGTCCGCACAGGCAGGACCTCACCATGTGAAACCCCATTGCCTGCTGGGAGGTCCACCGGCACAGAGAGAGGGGCTGGAGGAGCCTGAACTCTGCTCACAAGGCGTGTGCGTGCTGGCTTGCCAGCAATCAGAGTGGAGAGGTTGGCACTGAGGGCTGCACTTCCCAGCCCAAAACCCTTGCCGGTTGGCCTGCTAGTAAGCACGATGGCTGGGGGATGGGCCCTGGGAGGGGACTCAGTCTAGCTGCTCGGGGAACAGCATGGAGGGCCAGGGGTGTGGTCTGGAGCCCGTTGTCAGCTTGCACGTGGCAGGGGCGGGGCTGGCATAGGAGCCCATTATCAGCTGTCCAAGGCAGTGGTGGGTCTGGGAACTTCCTGGCGGTCCAGTGGGTAAGACGGGGGGCCCCGGGTTCGATCCCTGGTTGGGGAACTAAAATCCCACAAGCCGAGAGGGACACCCAAAAAAAAAAAAAAAAAAGGCAGTGGTGAGTCCAGCAGTAGCAGTAGAGGACTTTGTTGGCCGCACACCAGGTGGTGGGTGGCAGTGTCACAGAATCACATGTCTCCAGGAGGGAGCGCTCTGGTTCCACCCACCTTACACCACAGCTTGGAGCTGCATCTGGGGCAGACAGGTCCTGGGAGAGCCCTACCACAGAAGCAGCCCAGGTCCCAGGTGGCAGCACAACCACTTCCTGAAGCCACAACACCCTGGTCCCAAGCACCAGCCTAGCACTAGGTCCGGGACAGACAATGGAGAAAGGGATGTGATGTTGGGCTGCTTCTGGGCAGAACTGCAGAGGCGTTCATGGGTGATGCATAGGTTCTCTGTGACCACACGGGCCTCACTTGCTTTAGTGTTCATCTCCTCGGGAACAGAGCACACATTTAAGGGCAACAGAGCCTTATTGAACCCAACCCTTACGGCTTCTACTCCAACTGCTAAGCAGACCCCACCCCCAACAGGGCTTTGACAGCACTTAGCAAAGAGGAGGCCCAACCCAACATCCAGTGCAGGTGCTGGTCGCCACAACACCTGTCACACCCGCTAACAAGGGGATAACAGTCAGCACACTCTGAGGAAAGACGTGACTGGCATCCATACCAAAAACAGCCCTCAAACCAAAAATATTGGACTCACACAATCTACACGGGGACTCTCCCACATAAAATCAGTTCTTTGAGACCACAGTAGGTAACTGTTTCTCCTAAATTCATAGAAGCAGAGAAAGGTAAGTAAAATGAAAAAGCAGAGGAACTACTCCCAATTAAAAGAACAAGAGAGGGCTTCCCTGCTGGCGCAGTGTTTGAGAATCTGCCTGCCAATGCAGGGGACACGGGTTCGAGCCCTGGTCTGGGAAGATCCCACATGCCACAGAGCAAATAAGCCCGTGCTGCACAACTACTGGGCCTGCGCTCTAGAGCCTGCGAGCCACAACTACTGAAGCCCGCGTGACTAGAGCCCGTGCTCCGCAACAAGAGAAACCACCGCAGTGAGAAGCCCACGCACCGCAACAAAGAGTAGCCCCTGCTCGCCACAACTAGAGAAAGCCCATGCGCAGCAACAAAGACCCAACACAGCCAAAAATAAATAAATAAAATAAATTGATAAAAAAAAGAACAAGAGAAATCCCCTAAAAGAACAAATAATGGGGCTTCCCTGGTGGCGCAGCGGTTGAGAGTCCGCCTGCCGATGCAGGGGACGCCGGTTCATGCCCCGGTCCGGGAGGATCCCACATGCCGTGGAGTGGCTCGGCCCGTGCACCATGGCCGCTGGGCCTGCGCGTCCGGAGCCTGTGCTCCGCAACGGGAGAGGCCACAACAGTGAGAGGCCCGCATACCGCAAAAAAAAAAAAAAAAAAAAAGGAGGTAATAAAAATGCTAAAGGAATTAAGAAAGATTATTTATAGAAATGCAGATAACTGTAGCAAGGAACTAGAAACTGTAGAGGAAACAGTCAAAATTAGACAACTCAATTGCTGAGATAAAAACCAATCTGGAAGCAATGAATAGCAGACTAAATAACACAGTAGAACGAATAAGTGATCTGGAAGATGGAATAATGGAAATCACCCAATCATAACAGCAGACAGAAAGACAAATTTTTATAAATGAAAGCAACATATGAGATCTATGGGATAATATAAAGCATGCCAACCTGTGCATAATAGGGGTTCCAGAAGAAAGAGAGGGGGGATTGAAAAATGTATTTGAAGAAATTATGGCTGCAAACTTCCCAAACCTAAAGAAGGAAATAGATGTCCAGGTATAGGAAGCACAGAGGGTCCTAAACAAGATGAACCCAAACAGACCCATACCAAGACATATCATAATTAAAATGGCAAAAGTTAAAGATAGAGGATTCTAAAGGCAGCAAGAGAAAAATAAAGAGTCAGTTACAAGGGACCCTGCATAAGACTATCAGTTGATTTCTCTGCAGACACTTTGCAGTCCAGGAAGGAGTGGCATGATATATTCAAAATCCTGAAAAGAAAAAACCTGTAATGTAGGATACTCTACCCAGCAAGATTACCATTTAGAATAGAAGGAGAAATAAAGAATTTCTTAGACAAGCAAAAAC
Source organism: Mesoplodon bidens (assembly GCF_964165515.1). Lineage (NCBI taxonomy): Eukaryota > Metazoa > Chordata > Mammalia > Artiodactyla > Ziphiidae > Mesoplodon > Mesoplodon bidens. The sequence goes on from NC_138160.1 coordinate 141,980,652, forward strand.
TAAAAGAATACAGCAACACTAAACCTAACCTAAAAGAAATATTGAAAGGTCTTTTCTAAATAGAAAAGTAGCATGAATCTATAGGAAAGGGAAAATCACAATAGGAAAGGCAAATATACAAAGGGATTGAAGATCATTTAATAAGCCAGTACGTAGATTAAAAAACAATCAAAAAACTTTTGTAAAAGCAATTATAACTACAATCAACAGCAAAAGGGTAAACATGAAGATGTAAAATAGGACATCAAAATCACAAAACGTGGAGGAGGACAGTAAAAAACGTATTAATAGATCTTTTAGAATATGTTTGACTTTATATGACAGTCTAAAGCAAGTAGATATAGTTATGGATGTCCTGTGGCTAGTGCTGGCTCACTGGTGGGTAGAGCCAGGTCCCAGGATCTCTGGTTGCAGAGCCCTGGGGATCCTAGAGCTGATGCTGGCCCACTGGTAGGCAGGACCAGTTGGTGGCACAGCTGGCTGCAGTGTCTGGGGTTTCCCAAAGCTTGTGTTAGCCAGCTTGTGGTGGGACCAGATCCCTGGGCAGGTGGCTGAGGGACCTGAGGCGTCTCAAAGCTGGTGCTGGCCTGCTGGTGGGTGGGCTGGGCCCTGCTACAGCATGTTGTAGGGCTATAGTAGTTCTGTGCTAGTGTCTACCCGCTGGTGGGTGGGGTTAGTGCCCAGGAGATCCTGGGGCTGGTGCCCATCCACTGGGGGGTGAAATCAGGTCCTAGGGCTGGTGCTGGACCACTGGCAGGCAGAGCTTATCCTGGAGTCTCTGGCTGAAGGGTCCAGGGGTCCCAGAGCTGGTGTCAGCCTACTGGTGGGTAGGGCCAAGGCCCAAGGGTTTCTGGGGCTAGTGCTGGCTCACTGGTGGGTAGAGCCCTATCCTGGGAATTCTGGCTGCAGAGCTCTGAGGGTCCTGGAGCTGGTGTTAGCCTGCTGATGGGCAGTGCTGGTTCCTCACACAGCTGGATGCAGGGCTCAGGGTGTTCCAAAGCTTGTGTCAGCCTGCTGATGGGTGGAACTGGATCCCGTGGCAGCTGGCTGAGGGGCCCAAAGTGGCTCAAAGCTGGTGTTGGCCTTCTGGTGTGGGCAGGGCCGGGGCCCAGGGAGTCCTGGGGCTGGTGCCAGCCTGCTAGTGAGTGGGCTGGGTCCTGCCACAGAAGGCTGAGGGGCTGCAGTGGTCTTGGGGCTGGTCATGAATGCAGGACCCTTCAGGCTTTCCAACCAAAGGTCTCCTCATTAAATATACATTGGTGCTTACAGAATAGAGTCAAAAATGGCACCTCTGGCATATCACACTTAGACAAGAAAGTGTGTTCCCGTACTGTCTGATGCAATCCATTCTGGAAGAGGCCAACTTTCTAGGCACATTATCCACTTTGGGAGTCACTGGGAGCAGATGAATGACCAGGAAGTTGATATTTTTTATGGACAATGTGCCATAACCAATTCTGATAGGTTCCATTGCAGAGATGCTGCATTCTGTCCCTAGATCAAACGGGCCATCCATGATTAAGACGGGACCCAGGCATTGGACTGGTCAAAATCCAGGCAACCATGCTAGCAATAGATAAGTCGCTGCCCAAGAATCAATCTAACTCACCTGCACAGTGTTACAGATCATTTGGCCATTGCCCATGATCTACCTATCTGGTCTCACCAATAAAAACAAGGTCGCCCCCTTTGGCATTAAGAACTCTGAGAATCCCTATTCTCTCTCTAAGGCATTACTTAGATTCACTCCCCCAGTCTTTGGGGCCAATAACTTGGTCTGATCATCAGGCTTACTGGCACCTTATAAGTAGAGGCCTTTCTATACCAGACATTTCTGTCAGACTGGTCACTCATGCAGGTCTTCAGTTGACTGTCATGGTGCACCCTGGCCACCACTGTTTTATCCCACTCCCTGCTCTTCCTCCTAACATCACCTGTAATCTGTGTACTTTCTTCCCTGTAATTTCTTCCCTGGTGGCGCAGTGGTTGGGGGTCCGCCTGCCGATGCAGGGGACACGGGTTCGCGCCCCGGTCTGGGAAGATCCCACATGCCGCGGAGCGGCTAGGCCCGTGAGCCACGGCCGCTGAGCCTGCACGTCCGGAGCCTGTGCTCCGCAACGGGAGAGGCCACGGCAGTGAGAGGCCCGCGTACCACAAAAAATAAATAAATAAATAAATAAATAACTCTGAGAATAATTTGCCTCACCATACCCAAGTACAAATCAATGCCACTGCTTATACAGCACATACTAAACCTCAGTCTGCAGAGGCTCATATCATTGCACCTGAGATCTGATGGTATTAACCTTGGCCCTGTGAGTCCCTGTAATCCATAACCATGTAGAGACTTCTAAAGTTTAAGCAAAATTCAAAGGACTTCTCTCTTCTGCCATGGCTAACTTAGTGACCAACCCATGATGCACTTCATGTGAACAAACACAACACTGATAATATAATCAAAGGACATACTTTCCTGACCAAGGAAAGGGTCCCTACAGCTGATGGCAAACAGACTTTCTTTTTTTTTTTTTTTAAGGAAATGGAGATCCATTGTTTTTTTGTTTTGTTTTGTTTTTATAAATTTATTTTATTTATTTACTTTTGGCTGTGTTGGGTCTTCATTGCTGCATGTGGGCTTTCTCTAGTTGCAGCGAGCGGGGGCTACTCTTCATTGCGGTGCACGGGCTTCTCATTGCGGTGGCTTCTCTTGTTGCGGAGCGCGGGCTCTAGGCACGCGGGCTTCTGTAGTTGTGGTGCGTGGGCTCAGTAGTTTTGGCTCACGGGCTCCAGAGGGCAGGCTCAGTAGTTGTGGCACACAGGCTTAGTTGCTCCGCAGCTGTGGGATCTTCCCGGACCAGGGCTCAAAACCATGTCCCCTGCATTGGCAGGCGGATTCTTAACCACTGCGCCACCAGGGAAGTCAGAAAGTCAAACAGACTTTCTAGGGCCCCTCACTCCCTCTACTGACTACTTGCTATGCTCTGACTATGGTAGATACTTGTATAGAGTAATTACTCATTCTATCATACGTGAACCTACTGAAACCGAAATGAAATGACTCACCAAGACACTCTATATATTATTGATATTATCAACTGAATTATGAAAAACAAAACACTGGGTTCTTGAAAAAGGCATTCAGTAGACCTTGTACCTCTCTTACAACCCTAGTATACAACCCTCATAGGTTATCTTAATGCCCACTTAAACCTTGCTTTCTTAGATTTAGGTCTTCCTGCTGCTTGAGGCATTACTTAGATTCACTCCCCCAGTCTTTGGGGCCAATAACTTGGTCTGATCATCAGGCTTACTGGCACCTTATAAGTAGAGGCCTTTCTATACCAGACATTTCTGTCAGACTGGTCACTCATGCAGGTCTTCAGTTGACTGTCATGGTGCACCCTGGCCACCACTGTTTTATCCCACTCCCTGCTCTTCCTCCTAACATCACCTGTAATCTGTGTACCCTGCATGTCAGTATTTCATTTTGGGCACCCTCCTTCAAAATCCCTCCAGCTCATCCAACACAAATGTGCTGTTTTCCTACCATTTGCACTCAGGTGCTTGTTGTAGTGAAAGTCACTAGCACTGACCTGGTCACACATGATGTCATTCAACAAACACACCATTAATGCCAATCACGAAATGTCCAAAACACTGTAATTATAGGTGGCAGACAGCTAATACTTCAGATGTTTTCCTTGAAGGAAAACTCCTTGGCAGTCATGGTAGCTGATGACCACTTGGCTTTTGACTATTAGCCATCAGAGAGAGTTCTGTTCCCCTAAAAGGGCTGCTGGCTGCACGTGGGTAGGCTCCACTAGCAAGGTGCCCCAGGAACACAACAAATGAGACAACAAATTAAGATAAGTAATTGCAAAATGAAGCAACCAACAAGAGGTTAATCTCCAAAATATACAAACAGCTCATGCAGCTCTATATCAAAAAAAAAAACAACCAAAAAATGGGCAGAAGATCTAAATCCAAAGAAGACATACAGATGGCCAAGAAGCACATGAAGAGATCCTCAACATCACTAATCATTAGAGAAATGCAAATCAAAACTACAATGAGGTATCACCTCACACGGGTCAGAATGGCCATCACCAAAAAGTCTACAAACAGTAAATGCTGGAGAGGGTGTGGAGAAAAGGGAACTGTCCTACACTGTTGGTGGGAATGTAAATTAGTACAACCACTATGGAGAACAGTATGGAGGTTCCTTAAAAAACTGGAGATAGAAGTACCGTATTATCCAGCAATCCCACTCCTGGGCATATATCCGGAGGAAACTGTACTTCAGAATGATACATGCACCCCAGTGTTCATTGCAGCACTATCTACAATAGCCAAGACACAGAAGCAACCTAGATGTCCGTTGACAGAGGAATGGAAGAAGATGTGGTGTATATATATATATATATATACAATGGAATATTAATCAGCCATAAAAAAGAATGAAATAATGCTATTTGAAGCAACATGGATTGACCTAGAGATTATCATACTAAGTGAAGTAAACCAGACAAAAACAAACATCATATGATATCGTTTATATGTGAAATCTTTAAAAAGTGATACAAATGAACTTATTTGCAAAACAGAAAGACTCACAGACTTTGAAAACAAATTTATGGTTACTAAGGTGGAAATGGGGGGTGGGGAAGAGATAAATTAGGGGTTTGGGATTAACAAATACACACTACTATATATAAAATAATCAACAAGGACCTACTGTCTAGCACAGGGAACTCTACTCAATATTCTGTAATAGCTTATATGGGAAAATAATCTGAAAAATAATGGATATATGTATATGTATAAATGAATCACTTTGCTGACACCTGAAACTAACACAACATGGTAAATCAACTGTACTCTAATGTAAAATTAAAAATTTTTTTAAAGGGCAAAAAATAAAATAAGTAATTACATTACTAAAACATTTGAACAGAATTCTGGAAGTATACTGACACTTTCCTAGCTCTCTCCAACACCCTGGGATGACTGAATTCAAATATTTTCTTCAGGCATTGTCATCTGAATTATGTTGCTTGTGCTACATATTTCTCCAGCAAAGATGGGTCTATTTGGGATCAGCAGAGAACCACAATTCAGGGTCTGGAACTATGGCAAGCCATAGGCAAGTCCCCACACAGCAAGGAAAGAACACTTTCAGAGGGAGGGAAAGGAAGGTGGGAGGGCTGTAGGAAACAAAGAGTCCATGGCTTTTCATTGAATGAGTCCTTGCCAGCAACCAAGAGGAGTCTTTTTTTTTTCCTGTTGGGCTTGGCTATGTCCTAGAGTGTGAGAACTCCCCCTTCTGGTCTCTCAACTCTATTTTTGTTTTGTTTTTTTTTTGGCGGTACGCGGGCCTCTCACTGTTGTGGCCTCTCCCGTTGCGGAGCACAGGCTCCAGACGCGCAGGCTCAGCGGCCATGGCTCACGGGCCCAGCCACGGCATGTGGGATCTTCCCGGACCGGGGCACAAACCCGTGTCCCCTGCATGGCAGGCGGACTCTCAACCACTGCGCCACCTGGGAAGCCCTCTCAACTCTATTTTAATTGTGGTTTCGATTTGTTAATTTTTTACAGAGATGTGTCATCATTCAGTCAGTAAACCTAAGGAGTAAACATTAGGAAAGACACCGACTTCATTTTTCATATCTGACTCAATCCGCTTGAGACAACTGCTCACCCTGCCTGGCCCACAATGGGTAAACAAGTTAGGAAGGTTGACATATGCCCCTGTCTTTTTTGTGTCAGCAGGTAGTATGGTCCAAACTTGAAAACCTACAGCCTCTACCCCTGTACACATTAAAGGGCCAACCCATTCTCCTTTGCTCAAGACACCTCAAACCACTTACCCTACATTCCTTAGAAAGTACCTTTGTGTAATAATTTTTTAAAAATTTTCTTGATGCATGTGGCGACAGCAGTCTTAACATCTGATTCATTTTAGGTAGGGGGTTGATCCTGCCTCCAAAGGGCGGTGATAAAACAGAAAGTGGTTACGATGGAACATGTCTTTGGGGTCATAAACACACATTCAGGGTAGAGGATTTTTATAAGACGAGAAGAAATCCAAATACAGACATCCACGTATGATAATGTTTTTAGATGCATTGGTCACAAAAGAAAACCTTTGAAGCTTCTTACATAGGCTCTAGCAGTAGAATAAGTAAAAATGCTGTAGTCTCACAAGTGAGCAACACAAGTGAATGGATGGTTTCTGTTCCAATATATAAAAACTCAGAGTGGGGGCTTCCCAGGTGGCACAGTGGTTGAGAGTCCGCCTGCCGATGCAGGGGACACAGGTTCGTGCCCCGGTCCGGGAAGATCCCACGTGCTGCGGAGCGGCTGGGCCCACGAGCCATGGCCGCTGAGCCTGCGCATCCGGAGCCTGTGCTCCGCAACGGGAGAGGCCACAACAGTGAGAAGACAGTGTACCAAAAAAAAAAAAAAAAAAACTCAGAGGGCTTCCCTGGTAGCGCAGTGATTGAGAGTCCGCCTGCCGATGCAGGGGACACGGGTTCGTGCCCCGGTGCGGGAAGATCCCACATGCTGTGGAGCGGCTGCGCCCGTGAGCCGTGGCCGCTGAGCCTGCGCGTCCGGAGCCTGTGCTCCACAACAGGAGAGGCCACAACAGTGAGAAGCCCACGTACCGCAAAAAAAAAAAAAACAAAAAACAAAAAACAAAAAACTCAGAGTGATCATTCTTGTCTTCACAACAAGAAAATACCTGATGAACCTGAAAAGCAATACCTGTTCTCAGATTTAAGAGAGATTTGAGATTACATGGCATAACAATGCTCCCAAAAATGAGAGACAGGTGAATACAGAGAATAACCACTTACCTGGAGGAGAAACAACTGGAGTCCACAAACTCTAGGAGCACAGAAAATGTTAACAATGAATTTACTGGAAACCCAGATTGGACTCGCTTGAGAGTTAAAAGCTTTAGTGAGTTCAGTCTTAAGGAACCCCACAAACTCATCAGTTTCTCCTGCAGGATCCAAAGCAGGTTCTCACCTTGAAGACTGGAAAAAATGACCTCATTCTTCATGCAGAAAATGATAAACACACAAAGCATTCTGTTCTCTGTAACTTAGACCATTCCTTAAAGAAAACTTATTTGCTAAAACCTTATCTTATTGGGGAAAGAGGACAACTCCCAGACCCTTCAAATTTCCTCTCTACAAAAGATGAGGAATAAATCTTTTGCTAAGAAACTGTTCTGAAGTTTACAGTCAAGGGATTTTGTCCCACCAAAACATTACAAGTTTAATCACAACATAAAAGAGGGCTTCCCTGGTGGCGCAGTGGTTGAGAATCTGCCTGCCAATGCAGGGGACACGGGTTTGAGCCCTGGTCTGGGAGGATCCCACATGCCGCGGAGCGGCTGGGCCTGTGAGCCACAACTACTGAGCCTGTGCGTCTGGAGCCCATGCTCCACAACAAGAGAGGCCACGATAGTGAGAGGCCCACGCACCGTGATGAAGAGTGGCCCCCGCTTGCCACAACTAGAGAAAGCCCTCGCACAGAAACGAAGACTCAACACAGCCAAAATAAAGAAATAAATTAATAAACTCCTACCCCCAACATAAAAAAAAAAAAACCATAAAAGAACATTTTCCCACCCAAATACCTTACCACCATATCAACAGGGCTCCAGTATAAAAAGAGTGAATTGAAACAGAGAGTTGCTAGACACAGGCTACTTAAGATAGGCTTTCTAGGGATATCCAAACAGGACACTTGTATGCAGTATAAGTAGTAGTAAAAGGGAAGTTTATAGTGATAAACATCTATATTAAGAAAGAAGGATATCAAATTAACAACCTAACACCTCAGAGAACTAGAAAAAGAACAACAAACTAAACTCAAAGTACAAAACAAATCCTCTGAAAACTGCAAAACATGGTAAAAGAAATCAAAAAATGTATAAATAAATGGGAAAACTCCCAATTTCATGGTTCAGAAGACTTCACATTGTTGAGTTGCTGCTACTCCACAAAATGATCTAGAGATTCAACACGATACCTATCATAATCCCAGCTGTAACCGTTATAGATATTGGCAAGCTGTTTCATAAATTTATGTGGAATTTCAAGGGAACTAGAATAGCCAGACCAATCTTGAGAAAGATAAACAGGAAATTCCCTGGTGGTCCCATGGTTAGGACTCCGAGATTCCATTGCCAAGGGCCTGGGTTCAATACCTCGTCAGGGAAATAAGATCCCACAAGCTGCTCAGTGCGGCCCCCCCCAAAAAAGAAAGAAAAACAAAGTAGTAGTATTAATATTTCCTGACATCAAAGTGTTACCGAGCCCGAGCTCTCGCTCCGCTCGCCGCACGACAGCCAATGAATCGGAGACGAGGTGTTGAGACAAGGAACACGACTCTATTTGGAAAGCCGGCCGATGGAGAAGATGGCAGACCAAAGTCTCAATATAACCATTTTATTGGGGTTTGGATGCCAGTTTCTTTTATAACACAGAGAGGGGGAGGAGATGAGGAAGTAAAGTAAAAAGGCCATAAGTTTTGCAAATATCACCTGGAATGGCCAGCCTCCGAGGGTATGTGTTAATTTCTTCTTTCCTGTAGCCATCCACAGGTGGACAGGTTCCAGATGTTTCCCTGAACAAAGGCACTTTGGTTCAACATTCAGGCAGAGGGGCAGGGTTCCCCAAGGCAGGACATTATGTATAGACAGTATCTTTTTAGTGAACAAAAGCAGCGGAAAACAAAGGTTAAAGTAAAAGAAATAGATCCAACGTGTAGTCAGATTTGGCTATCCCGTTACAAAAGCATTATACTAAGCAAAAGTAATCAAGATAGTGTGAAACTGGGCTTCCCTGGTGGCGCAGTGGTTGAGAGTCCGCCTGCCGATGCAGGGGACATGGGTTCGTGCCCCAGTCCGGGAAGATCCCACATGCCGCGGAGCGGCTAGGCCTGTGAGCCATGGCCGCTGAGCCTGCGCGTCTGGAGCCTGTGCTCCGCAACGGGAGAGGCCACAAGAGTGAGAGGCCCGTGTACCGCAAAAAAAAAAAAAAAAAAAAAAAAAAGATAGTGTGAAACTGACACAAGCCTAGACCATACAGATTTATGGAACAGATTGAGAACTGAGAAATAAGCCCCTGTATCTTTGGTCAACTGATCTTTGACAAAGGTACCAAAAATGGGGAAAGAATATTCTTTTCATAAATTGGTGCTGGGCCAACTAGATAGACATATGCAAAGAAAGAGGTTGTACTGTTACATCATACCATAATCAATAATTTACCAAAAAAGATCAAAGACCTAAACATAAAACAATATAATACCAATAAAGATGTTAAAAAATAAAATAAAATACTTAGGTAAAACATAGGGAAAACTTTCTGACCTTGGATTTGGCAAAATACTGTTAGATATGACACCAAGAGCAATAATAGGTAGGAAATAGGAAATAATAGGTAGGAATAGGAAAAATAGGTAAATTGGACTTCATCAAATTAATGACTTTTGTGCTTCAAAGGACACCATTGAGGAATTCCCTGGTCATCCAGTGGTTAGGACTCCGATCTTCCACTGCAGGGAGCACAGGTTTGATCCCTGGTTGGGGAACTAAGATCTGCATGTGGGAAGATCCCACATGCCACGGAGCAACTAAGCCCGTGCGCCACAACTACTGAGCCTGCGCTCTAGAGCCGATGAACCACAACTGCTGAGCCCAAGTGCCACAGCTACTGCAGCCCGCACGCCTAGAGCCCATGCTCTGCAACAAGTGATGCCACCACATTGAGAAGCCTGTGCACCTCAACGAAGACCCAACACAGCCTAAATAAAGAAAGTAAAAATTTTTTTAAACTAAAAAAAAAAAAAGTTGGCACTTAACATTCAATGGAGTATTAGCTTTAAAAAGAAAGCAAATTCAGACATGCTACAACATGGATGAACCTTACGAACATTATGCTAAGTGAAATCAGCCTGTCAAAAAAGGTTAAACCCTGTATGATTCCATTTGTATGAGGACCTAGAGTCGTCAGATTTATAGAAATAAAAAGTAGAGTGGTTGTTACCAGGGGCTGGGGTAACGGGATAATGAAGAGGACTTTTTTTCTAATGGGAAAAGAGTTTCAGTTTTGCAAGATGAAAATAGTTAGAGATTAGTTTCACAATGTCAATTTACTTCCCACTACTGAACTATACAGTTTTAAAATGTTGAAAATGTAAACTTTATGGCATGTGTACATTACCAGAATTAAAAGTAAAAATTTTAAAGCAGGAGAATGGAAACACAACCCACAGAATGGAGGAAAATTTTGCAAGTTGTATATCTGATAAGAAACTTGTCTCGAAAATATCTAAATACCTCATATAACTTAATTATAAAAAGTCAAATGAGTCAATTTAAAAGTGGCAAAGGATTGAATACACATTTTTCCAAGGAAGATATACAAAGATGGCCGAGAGTATGTGAAAAGGTGCTGGACATCATTAGTTATCAAGGAAATGAAAATCAAAACCCCGGGGAGATACCACTTCAAAACCACTAAGGGGCTTCCCTGTTGGCACAGTGGTTGAGAATCCACCTGCCAATGCAGGAGACACGGGCTCGAGCCCTGGTCCGGGAAGATCCCACAAGCCCTCGCGCCACAACTACTGAAGCCCATGCACCTAGAGCCCGTGCACCTAGAGCCTGTGCTCCACAACAAGAGAAGCCACCGCAATGAGAAGCCCACGCACCGCAACGAAGAGTAGCCCCCTCTCGCCACAACTAGAGAAAGCCCGCGTGCAGCAACGAAGACCCAACGCAGCCAAAAATAAATAAATAAATAAATTTATTAAAAACAAAACAAACAAACAAAAAACCCACTAGGATGGCTGGAATCAAAAAGTGAGATAACAAATGTCAGGGGTATGGGGGGAAATTTGACCCTCATAAACTGATGGTGCGAATATAAACTGGTGTAGCCACTCTGTAAAGCAGTCTTGGAGTTCCTCAAAAATTAAACCTAGCATTATCATATGATCCATTAGTTCCTCTCCTAGGTATATGCCCAAGAAAAATACATGTTGGAACAAAAACTTGTACATGAAATTTATAGCAATGTTATTCATAGTAGCCAGAAGGTGAAAACATACCAAATATCCATGAACAGACGAATATATAAACAAAACATGTTTTATCCATCCAATGGAATATATTTCAGCCATAAAAATGAATGAACAATTGATACCTGCTACAACACGGTTGTCCCTTTTTTAAAAATTATGCTACATCAATGAAGTCAGTCACAAAAACCATAGATACTAGGATTCTTTTCATATGAAAACCCTGAAAAGGGAAATTTATAGAGACAGAACGTAAATTAGGCGTTGCCTAAGGCTGGGGTTTGGAGGAGGAAGATGGGACGATTGGGGGTGACAGATAAATGGGAGACAGTTTTCTTTTTGATGTGACCAAAATGTTCAAAAATTGTGGTGATGATTGCATTTATCTGTAAATATACCAAAAACCACTGAATTATACACTTTAAAGTGGTGCAGTGTATAGTATGTACATTATATCATAATAAAGCTGTTGAAATAAGTAAATAAATGCATTAAGCACTTTGCAATGCAAGAGTTCTGCAATCCAGTCTCTTCAGCATCTTGGAGTTTCCAGGTTAACACATCCATCACCTCACATTGTTTGTGTGTATGTATGGTGAGAATTCTTAATCCACTGTCTTAACAAATGTACAATATAGTATATGTAGATCAGAAAATCATCACATTGTAATCTTTAAATATAGACAATTTTATTAATCAATTATACCTCAACAAATCTGGGGGTGGGGGAAGAGGTTCCAGGTGCATCTCAAATTTACATAACGATTTATTGTTTTCTTATATTAGTGAAATAGGAATCAGTTGTCTTAGGGATATTATAGTCGCTTACATTTCAAGTTCTCTAGGGACAAAGGCAAAAACTAATCTAAAATAAATTTCCTTACCTGAGAATTTAATGAATACATCTCACACCCTGTGCTTAGACTGAAAAGAGTCCTTGAGCCCAACTAGGACTGTAGGGTTCAAATTTCCCACCAGAGCCAAGTGCTTGGGATTCCGTCTCTTAAGTACCAAATGAGTGGGGTTGGACCACTGATGGATGGAAGAAAGCTCAGTGCTGTCAAGGATCAAAGATTTAAATGGATGGAATTCCCTGGTGGTCCAGTGGTTAGGACTCCATACTTTCACTGCCGAGGGTGCAGGTTCAATCCCTGGTCAGGGAACTAAGATCCTGCAAGCTGCGCAGCACAGCCAAATTTTAAAAAAATAAAAAATAACTTAAAACTGAAGATTAAGATGAAGCCAGATTCTTTATTACAGATGATGAGGTCACATTTCAGTTTCTGTGTTTCTGAAAAAGGGTCACAGTTCCATGAGTGGCCTCCCAACCTTACAACAAACCCTTGAGAAATAAAATACTGCCTGCCTGCCATGTCAGTAAACAAAGGATGTTACATTTATCAGCAACTGCAGTGAGCCGGGGAGCCCTGAGGGAACTCAGGAAGGAAACAAAGAATACCTACCATCTAGCAGCCATCAGACTGCAGCCACTCCCAACAGTGGTGAGCCCTGAAGAAACTCAGGATGTGAAAACATAGGATACTGTAGCTGAGGTACACAACAAAGGAATGATTTCAGTGAGTCCAGACTCTTGCATCTTCCCATAGATAGAAAAGTGCTAAATTCCTTAACTTGAGATATCTAGTTTTCTCTTATTAACAGTAATCTTTTGTTCCTACTACCTGCCCTTTGTTGCAAAACTCCTGTATATCCTAGCCACCCCCTCACCTCCTCAGAGCAATCTTCTCAGGGTTGCTTAAGATGCTGCCTCCCAGGCTTGGAGTCCTCAGTATGTCTGCCGAATAAAACATAACTCTCAACTTTTAGGTGGTGAATATTTTTTTAGTCGACACACTTGTCCCCTAGAGAACACAAGACCCTCTTTTCCAGTGTGGCCAGGGGTTGGGTTGCACCCTGCAGGTTTGCAAACCCATTAACTGCCCAGTCTCAAGACCAAAGAAAGAGCCCGGAATCAGCCGTAGAGAAATTAATGGTTTAAGGGATAGGGGATCTTACATGTCCGAAGCAGAAGGCTCCTGGAGCTACACCCCACTGTAGACAGCAGATGTCAGGCAGAACGGTCTTCGTTGGGTGGGAGTTACCAGTAATGGAGGAAACTGACCTCAGACTGGCTCATCAGTTACCAGGAAACCTCACCACCCCTTTGATAAGCTATGAAAGTGGAGATAGTCTGATGTGAAGATTAGAACAATCAGTAGCCGGGGGCAAGTACCTAAGCATTTACTGATTAGGCTCTAAGATTAAGAGAGAGGATCAGTCATGTGAATAGGGTGTAGGTGAAGCAGGGCCTGGTAGAGCAGGGGATGTACAGAGAGCAAGAGAACAGCCATCTTGGGTGGCCTGATCATACACCTGCCTGGGCTACCCTCATGCTCTGTGCTTAGCTGCTCCATTGGGAAACTCAGTCAGAAATTCCCTGCGCTCATGTGTTCATATAGAGCTGGGCGAAAAAGTTCTGTTTCGACGCAAAGGAATCAGGCTGGGTCAGGTTTCCGCCCCACCCGCTGCCCTCAGCACGGGTCGGGGCAGGGGCGGGGCGGAAGCTAGTTTCCAAGAGTCACACGTCCTCCCGCCCAGCTGTCACTCAAGCACTGGGGGATGCGGCCTTGCAAACTGTCCAATCAGGGGCGCCGCTTGGGCAGGTGGGTGGGGCGACGCACTGCTCTAGCTCGGGCGTTTTCACTCCCTCAGGCCAGGGTAGCGATCCGGTTTCCCATCCTTCAATGACGGGGGTGGCAGTGCCTCAGAGTCTGTTGCGCTGTGACCTGCGGTGGTCATGGGAGTCGTAGGAAGGATTCAGAGAGACCCAGGAAAACTAGAAATGGTGAGTGTGGGTTACCAGGGAGCGGAGGTGGAGCGGGAGGGAAGGAGGCGTTGGTTGGAATTGACCCGAACCAGCTGTGATGGTACCGGGCCTCCCCGCTGTCAACTCCGGAGTCTTGAGGACGCGAGTGGCGCCGCTTGGATCTCGGTCCCCTCCGTCCGGCAGCGTGGGGGCGGGGCCGGCAGCCGAGGCCCCGGTGTCCTGTCCCGTCACTGCAAGCCGCGGCTTCGGCCCCGGCCCCGCAGCCCCACGTCCGCCCCAGATTGTGTGGTGACCACCGGGAGGGTCATCAGGGGACCATCGTGACGCGGGCTCCGTGGTTCGTGCGTGAGAGGAGCTGTGGTCTGGGGGGTCCCCAGTCCTTACTTTCTCCCAGGGGCACCCGTTTTCTCTTTGAGTTTTCCAATTATTTGGGTAACAGAGTCTCAAATCCACGACCCTGTCCCTTCAGCCTAGCTCTTTCTAGGGCTGGTAATAAATCCCTAAATTTTCACAATCCACCCCAAATTCCCAAAGCCATCTTTCCTTCTCTGATTCACAGCATCATTATCAACCATTTGTCCTCCGTGGTACATTTCAAACAGACCCAGTATTTTAACTATTTATCATTTTCCCCCAGAGCCCTGGATGGCCCTTTTTTTTTTCAGTTTACTTTTGTCTGTGGGTGTTTTCCATGAGAAGAAAGCAAAGAATAACCTCCTGGAATTAGGTTGTTCAAAATCCTTGTGCCTCTCCTCCCAGCCTCATTCCTGGGCACAGACATCCTATGGGTGGAGGTTCCTCTTTAAAACTTTCCTGGGTGATATGTGCCGTCAGCATTGGCCCTCCCTGGGATTGTCACCTTTAAAAGATTTATTCATGTATTTAAACATCATTTTTCAATCAGATAGAATGTATTTAATCAATACAGCTTCAAAGACAGTAGTATAAAATATTTTCAAAGAGGCAAAAGTGGTGAATTTCAGAAAAAATAAAATATTCCAGAATTACATTCCATTTACAAATTCTTGTTTTGCTTTTTTTCTTCCCCCAGGGGTGTGTAGTAAGTTTCTGAGGACTATTCTTTACTTTTGGGTGATTTCAAATGAAATTCTCAGATTGTGTGGTGTCTGCTGAGACTTGCAGACCAAGTGTTCAAGTGCGATTAAATATTTTCAAACCAGTTTCTTGCTTTGGAAATAATCATTAACTGACATCTTTTCTTCTGAAACGAGTAGATATTTTGTGTTTTCTGGTTGAACTAGTAACAGTGGCTTACAATTTTCTTATCTCCTTTCCACATAAATGATGGGTTTAAATTATTTTGCTGGATTGTTCAAACACCAGATTTGTGTCAGTTAAAACATCAACCATGTTCCAAAGCAACTCCAGTGCCGAGCAGAGGCCTATAGTCAGTGATCCACGCTTTCTTGAGCCTGTAAAGACGACTTGCAGGTCCAGTTGTTCTTCCTGGGGAGCCTCCACTGCAGGTGTCCTACGTGCTTACACCCATCATAGAAGGAGACTTATGCTGAGAGAAGCTACAGAGCCCTGGAAAGCTGGGGGTGCACCTGCAAGGAGGTGGGATTGATTCCCTTTCTGAGGTTGTAGTTGTGGTTCCATAGGCCTAGACATTTCTAGACGTCATGTTTGAGTTGTACATCCACAGTGTAGGTGCACTCAGTGTAATTTGTGCACATTGAGAGAGTCTGTTACGATCACATCCTCAGTCTTGTGGACAAAGGGTTTATGAATTTGGGTCAGAACCTTAAACTGAATCAGGCTGAGAGTTTCCTGACTTGTGAGACTAGAACCTAGTGGAGGCAGCACTTCCATGCTTACAGGACGCGGGAGGGCGTGTCAGCTCCCAGAATTCATTCATGTGGCTCCTCAGCTGTCCCTACCCTCCTTCTCCAGCGACTAACTCACTCTAGGGGTTATATCTTAGACCCCAAGTCTGGGAATTTGGTCATCTTTCTGAAAGTGGGTTTTTCTTCTGAACTGTAGCTAGAAGGCTGCTTATCTGTGTTGATTCCAGTATTTGTGTTTCTGTTGTTGTTGTTGTTGGAATCATTTATTACTTCTGTGACAATTTTTGATCCAAAAATGGTATTTGAGTACCAAATTAAAACACTGTGATTTTTAATGGTGGTTTATAGCAGAGCAAACGATTTTATTTTATACAATTTTTAAAACTATACAATTTCTCCTTTTAAGGTGAGTTCCCTCATTCAAGTTCTCCAGGTTTATTGCAGTCGTGTGTGCGTGTGTGTGTGTGTGTGTGTGTGTGTGTGTGTAAAAGGTGCCTCTGTTCTGTTCTGGGGTTGGTCCAAAACCAGGTAGAGTTCCAATGCGTGCAAAGCTCTAAAATTCTACCTTAAGGAGGTTTAATAAGCCAATATCAATTTCCAAGTACTTTGCAAAAATTGTTAAATTTTTCACATAAACACTGGAATCCTCAAAATCACACAGTCATTTCAAATATGTGTTTCTTTCTTTGCATTTCTTTCTCAGCTGAAGATTGCAGTTCTTTGACTCTAGTTTCCATTAGCTTTGGGGCTTTTAGTGTGTAAGTTGATTGAGAGATACGATGTGAGTAAAGCAAGAAAATTGTGGAAGCAATTAGAATTTTGTTCCATTTAGGCAAAAGAACTTCAACATGAGATGGGTGTATTTAAGTGCTCAGGTGCTTTTTCCATTAAAAAAATTATTTATTTATTATACAATTTTTAAAGGTTATACTCCATTTACAGTTATTAAGTATTTATCTTTCTCTGACTTATTTCACTTAGCGTAATGCCCTCCTGTCCCTAGGGAACTTTGACATTTAAAAGGCCATGCTGGGCTTCCCCTGGTGGCACAGTGGTTGAGAGTCCGCCTGCTGATGCAGGGGACACAGGTTCGTACCCTGGTTCGGGAAGATCCCACATGCAGCAGAGCAGCTGGGCCCGTGAGCCATGGCCGCTGAGCCTGCACGTCCAGAGCCTGTGCTCCGCAACGGGAGAGGCCACAGCAGTGAGAGGCCCACATACTGCAATAAATAAATAGATAGATAGATAGATAAATAGATAGATAGGTAGGCCATGCTCTTCTTAAAGCAAATGAAGTCTTATTTTAATGGATGTGAGGAAAAAACAATTGAATTTATATTTCTGTTGATATAAAGAAAACACCTCAAAGCTTATATACATCTTTTAAATTCCTAGTCTATTTCAGGGTTTAATTGCAAACCCCTAATATTTTACATTATGCCACTCATTCCTGAAAATATCCCCAGCGTGAAATGTAGTGGAGGAACAAACTTTTAGTTTGTCCTTTTAGTTAGAAAGGGATTTGTAAATCTTTGACAGTGTGCAGTTTTATATCTGTTAGCATTTAAAGGATTAAATCTTGGAGTGGTTTCCTATGTAGAAAAGTTAAAATTAATTTTAAAAAGCAAAAATTAATTTAAAATAATGATTAAGCATGGGAAAATATGACATATATCAGTTTCTCTCCTGATTTTAAATAAATCATGCACATAAGCGTTAAAAAATATTCCTAAAATAAGAAACTTAAGAAGACTCCCTACCTACATATCCTCCTCCACTCCTGTACTCTTACTCCACCCACTCTCACATTACCAGTTTTTGATTACTTCTTGATCATCCTATTAATGTTTCTTTATATAAAAACAAGCTAGTGCGAATGCGTGTTTCTCTTACCTGGGTTCGTCCTTTTTTTTTTTTTTTGCGGTACGCGGGCCTCTCACTGCTGTGGCCTCTCCCGTTGCGGAGCAACAGGCTCCGGACGCGCAAGCTCGGCGGCCATGGCTCACGGGCCCAGCCGCTCCGCGGCATGTGGGATCTCCCTGGACTGGGGCACAAACCCGTGTCCCCTGCGACGGCAGGCGGACTCTCAACCGCTGCGCCACCAGGGAAGCCCTGGGTTTGTTCTTATAATGAGTAGTCAGGATCCACATATTTGATGTTTGACTACTGAAAGATAAGCCTTTTCCCCTAGTGCTTCTTATCAGGACAGGCTGATAAGAAAGCCTGGAAGCTCCTGCTCTGTGAGCTGCCTGTTTGCTGGGGTCTCCTCCTGTGCGCTGTGCTGCCCCGTGTGGCATTGCTGATCCACCAAACCTGGGCTCTATATACAGAGGCAGTTTTGGTAATTCCTTGTCTTTTGGGAGCAGGAGCATGGCACTGGGGCCCTCCTTATAGTGGTCCTGAGTCCATGGCGTGGATGGAACCTATTTGTGTTTGGAGTGAAGGTATGACTGAGGCTGGGTTCACCCAGACCTTGGGGCAGGGGTGGGATCTTCGGGGGGTACTCGGATGATTATACCCTGTGAATGAGGTGAGCCCCTTGGATGGTCACTCCGAAAAGAGCAATTATTCCAGAGAGAAAGAGAAGAGAGAGTAAAGGTAGCCAGTAGGTGCCAGGCTGAGTCCACTCCTAATACCAGAGGGCTCACCAGGACCCTTAAGTACCTCTGCTGCTGCTGCCCCTGCCCCTACTGCAACAAAGATCCTGACCCTCTGAGTTATGATGGACAAAACCCATAGCCTCACAGTGGCACAGCAGAGGGATTAATTTAAAACAATTTAAGCCTAGGGTGCTTAATTTCTATAAAGTAACCAGTTATCATGAAGGAGGCCTCTGGGCACTGGGGTGAGGCTCTCTGGAGGAAAAAAATTATCAATACAAGAGAAGAGAGGACACCCTCTCCCCCAGAGTATATCCAGTGACCTAAAATACAAAACAGGGAAGGACTGGAGGGAGGGAACAAGAGAAGAAAGGTACTGAAACAAAGGAACACAATTTCACTCAATTGTAAATCCAAAGTATGCCAAAAAATTTGCATAGCAAAAAGATAGAAGGGGACTGCTTGGCTTTTGGTCCTCTATAATATGGGTTTGATTTAATATTAACATCTCCTGTACTGCACTAATTCACAAAACTTCATGTAATTAATCAAACTAGGTTTCAAATTACAGGTATACCTGGGGATCCCACTAAATTTAAACAATTTACCTCATCATCTTAGGAAGAATTACTGAATATAATATAAAGGACAAATAGGTATAGTTTGCCTTCAGCAGCAGAACTCTCATGTTGCCTAAATTTCTCATAGTCATATCGCCCATTGTCCCAAAATATCCCATAGTGAGCAGGGAAGCTCTGAACCCATGGTTCATTAAGTAAAATTAAATTAAGTCTTCTACTTCCAAATTGGCTAGACAAAATGAGACCCCAGAGAGAGACCTTAGCTATCAGTTAAATTAGTTAATATGGCCTGATATAAATTAAACAAGGCCTTGAATTTTTTTTTTTTTTTTTTTGCGGTACGCGGGCCTCTCACTGTTGTGGCCTCTCCCGCCGCGGAGCACAGGCTCCGGACGCGCAGGCTCAGCGGCCATGGCTCACGGGCCCAGCTGCTCCACGGCATGTGGGATCCTCCTGGACCGGGGCATGAACCCGTGTCCCCTGCATCGGCAGGCGGACTCTCAACCACTGCGCCACCAGGGAAGCCCAAGGCCTTGAATGATTGAAAAACATTATAAGAAATGTATTTAGGGAAAAGTGATTACTGCCAATTTTCTTCTTTTAATAGCCTTATTTGGTCTGCCCTTAAACCTGGAAAGGATGAATGACACCTCATAGTGGATTACAGCAACCCGAGCTGTGGTTACATCAAATTAACCCCTATTCCTAGTCTCCAGCATTATGGAAATTACTTACTCCATCCAATCAGCGGCTGGTAAATATCCTGCTCTCACAGATTTGATAAGTCTGTTCTGTTCAGTGCCTATTTCAACACCCTCTCAGCTGCAGTTGCCTTCACCTCTGAAGGGACATGATACACCTTTACCTTGTTACCCTCAGGGAACCTCAGCAGCTTGGCCATCCCACAGTCTCTGCAGGAAGATCTGAACTGCATGCACTTTGTTCCAGGAGCACAGGTATGACATCACACTAACGACATCCTCCTCTGAGGACATTCATTTCTCATTCATTCAGAACACACAATTATTGAAAAAAGGAGCTTGCGAAAAGTGTATGGGCCATTGACCCCACACATATGTAAGGCCCTTGGTTAAGTTCCTGAATGTTTTTTGGTAATTAGACAGCTGCTCCCTCCCTGACAATGTGAAGAAATATCTGTAATCCCTCTCAGCACCTACAAGATCTACCAGGTTCTTTTGGTGTTGGGGAGACAGCATATTCCTTATTTATGAATTTTACTTGAGCCCATTTTTACTATTACTTGGAAATTGGCCCCTACCTTGAGGGCACCCCTACTACAGAAGGCTCTGGACTGTGTTTAAATGGCCATACAACAGGCACTCCTGTTAGTTCCTTTGGAGTCTCCCTCAGTATAGAGGCTAATGCCTCCTGGAATTACCCGTGATGGCCTTAAGTTGTCTATAGGTTTCTGGTGCAAGGAACTGCCTTAGAACTTCAATTATCACCATGTACCGGGCTCTCTTGAAAATAGAGGCTCTCACAAGTGCTGAGCGTGCGATCCTCTGCTGAGCTGCCAATTATGCCTTTAACCTTGGAAATAGCACCCCATCGGGTCAGCATGCCTACCAACACCTCCATGTGACATGATGGAGTCAAACCTGTCCTGGCCTATGCCTCCTGCAGGAGGGTGGCCTCTTCCCTATTCAGTCCCTTGAAAGTTGCTTTGGTGTTGGAAAAGGTCACCACTTCCCCAGATGGAGGCTTCCCTGGGATTGACGGAATGCACAGCTTTTGGGTGTGCATAGACTTTAAGGATGACAATATGCATTCCTACATGATGAGCTCCGTGGAGAGTTGCTGCTCTTCATCCTTTAATTGTGATATCCCCGATGAATGACCAAACCCCAGGGTCACACTAACCAAACATCAGGCAGTCAGTCATCTTACTACTGACCAAAATTGGCCTCATCTACTTGTATTCACAGACTTTTGGACAGTTGTCTAAGAGTTGCCCCTTTGTGGTAAAAGAACTTCAGGAATCTCTGAACTCAAGAGATACCAAAAATATAAATCAAGGTAAATCTCGTCTAACATGCCCTAGGTCCAGAACACACGGTCTTGCCAGGACAATCCTCATCCATGTTGGAGTTCTAGACACGATTGATAGTAACCATGGCACTTCTCAGAATATGCAGTGCAGTTCTCTTCAACATGGCATTCAGTGGAAGTTTCACCTCTCTTACTGGTCTCAGGCTCATGGAGCACCATACTGCCTATTGAATAAGTTCAAATCAGTTGAATGAAAGGTGTCCTGTTTCAGTCATCAGTCAGTCAAATCGGGTGAATTGTAATTCGTTTGTCTTCATCTTTTTTTTCTAATACACTTCAGTTGTTTTAGGGTAGTTTTAGGTTTACAGGAAAATGGATCAGAAAGTATAGAGAATTCCCACATAACCCCTCTGCATCCACAGTTTGCACTACTTTTTACTTCTTGTTTAACTGGTACATTTGTTAAAATTGCTCAGCAAATACTGATACAGTAAATTGCATGGTTTACATTAGTATTGACTCTGTGTTATAAGATCTGTGGGTTTGGCAAATGTTTAATGACCTGTGTCCTTCATTTCTGTATCACATACAGTAGTTTCACTTCCCTAAACATCTTTTATGCCCCACCTATTCATTCATCCCTCCCTCCAACCCTCAAATCCTTCACAGCCTGAGATCTTTTTACTGGCCCATAGTTTTGTCTTTTCCAGGGTGTCATTCACTTGGAATCATACAGTGTGTAGCCTTGTGAGATTGGCTTCTTTCACTTAGCAGTATACTTTTAAGTTTCCTCCATGTGTTTTCATGGCTTGATACCTCATTTCCTTTTATCACTGAACAGTATTTCATTGTAAGGATATACCACTGCTTTATCCATTTGACTCTTGAAAGATATCTTGCTTAACTCTTAACCCTTGCCAAGTATGAATAAAGTACCTACAAACATTCATATGTACGGTTTTGTGAAAATGTGAGATCGTGAGGTCAACTCATTTAGGTCAATACCAACAAGTGTGATGGTTGGATCTTAGTATGAGAAGTAGGAGTGTATTTAGTTTCGACAGAAAATTCCTGTCTTCCAATACAGGCATATCAAATTTCATTCCCACCAACAATGAATAAGGATTATCTATAGCTTCACGTCTTCACCAATGGGTGGTGTTCTGAGTGTTTCAAAATTTTTGGCATTTAATAATATGTAGTGATGGCTTATTGTTTTATTTGTAATCCCCCAGTGATGTATGTTGAGCATGTTTTCAAATTCCTTATTTTCCATCTGTCTTTCTTTGGTGAGTTGTCTGTTCACATCTTTTGCCCATTTTTATTTGGAGTATTTGTAATCTTATTGTTGTGCCCTAAGAGTTCTTTAGATGTTTTGGGTATCAGTTATTTATCAGATAAGTGTTTTACAAAGGATTTTCTCCTGGTGTGTGACTTGCCTTTTCATTCTCTAAACACTTTTTCCAGAGCGGAAGTTTTTCATTTTAATGAAGTGAAACTTAGCATTTTTTCTCTTTTGTGGATTTTTGTGTGTGTGTCTTATTGAAAAATTTATTACCGAACCCAAGGTCACCTATAGTTTCTCATATGTTATCTTCTAGAAGGTTTTTGCTTTTTCATTTTACATTTAGATATATGATTTGTTTAAAGTTAATTTTTGTGAAAGGTGTGTGTGTCGACTTTCATTTTGTTTATGCTCATGTGTGTTTCTATGTGAATATCCATTATTACAGCACTGTTGAAAAGACTTGACTTTTTCTGTTGAATTGCCTTTACTCCTTTGTCAAAGATCAGTTGACTGTATTTATGTGTGTCTATAGGAAAGCAATTGACTTGTGTATCCTTCAACCTTACTATACACTGTTACTTATTCCAGGGGTTATCTCTGTTGTTGTGGATGCTATCAGATGTTTTGCATACACAATCATGTCATAAGGAACAAAGACAGTTTTATTTGTTGTTTCCCACTCTGTATACCTTTTATTTCTTTTTCTTACCTTACTGCATTGGCTAGGGCTTCCAGTACATTGTTTCATAGCAGCAGTGAAAGGAAACTTCCTTGCCCTATTCCCATCTTAACAGTAAAGCATCCAGCTTCTCACGACTCAGTATGATCTTACCTACAGGTGTTGTGTAGTTGTTCTTTTTTAAGAAGAGAGCCTTCCCCTCAATTTCTAGTTCTAGTTTGTTATCATAAATGGATGTTGGATGGTGTCAAATCTTTTTTCATGGTTATTTCCTCCTTTTATTTCTGATTTAGTAATTTCTGTTTTTCTTCTTTTCTCAGTTGTCTTGATTAGATGTTTATCATTTTTATTAAATTAATATTTTCAAAGGACTAGCTTTGGGATTTGAAAACTAAGAGTTTGGGTTTTTTTTTAAAGAACCATACTTTATTCTTTCTTTTTTTAAAATTTATTTATTTTTATTGTTGGCTGTGTTGGGTCTTCATTGCTGCGTGTGAGCTTCTCTAGTTGCAGCAAGTGGGGGCTACTCCTCGTTGCGGTGCACAGGCTTCTCATTGCAGTGGCCTCTCTTGTTGTGGAGCATGGACTTTAGGCGCGCGGGCTTCATTAGTTGTGGCACACGGGCCCAGTAATTGTGGCTCGTGGGCTCTAGAGCGCAGGCTCAGTAGTTGTGGTGCACGGGCTTAGTCGCTCCATGGCATATGGGATTCACCCGGACCAGGGCTCGAACCCGTGTCCCCTGCATTGGCAGGCAGATTCTTAACCACTGCACCACCAGGGAAGTCCCAAGAGAGTGTTTTTCTTTCTTTCAAAACTTTAAATACAGGGATACCTCAGAGATTGGGGGTTCTGTTCAGGACCACCACAATAAAGTGAGTCACACTTATTTTTTGGTTTCCCAGTGCATATAAAAGTTATGTTTATACTATATTGTAGCCTATTAAGTATGCAATAGCATTATGTCTAAAAAAACAATCTACAAAGCTCAATTTTAAAACTTTATTGCTAAAAAGTGTTAGCTGTCATCTGGCAATGTAGGGTTGCCACAAACTTTTAATATGTAAAATACACAAAACCTGCAAAGTACAATACAGTGAAGCACAATGAAATGAAGTATGCCTGCCTGTACAGTATTTCACTCCACTCTCTTCTTCCTTGTGTTGTTTCTGAAAACAAGTCTGATTTAATTCAAGTCTTTTTTTCGCTATGCAAATCAAAGCTACAATTAGGTACCACCTGACAGTGGTCAGAATGACCATCATTAAAGAGTCTACAAATAACAAATGCTGGAAAGGGTGTGGAGAAAAGGGAACCCTCCTACACTGTTGGTGGGAATCTAAGTTGGTGCAGCCACTATGGAAAACAGTACGGAGTTTCCTTAAAAAGCTAAAAATAGAGTTGCCATATGAGCCAGCAATTCCAGTCCTGGACATATAGACAAAACTATAATTAGAAAAGATACATACACCCCTATGTTCATAGCAGCACTATTCACAATAGCCAAGCCACTATTCACAATCTAAATGTCCATCAATAGATGAATGAAGAAGATTGGTGTATATATATACATATATATATAAATATATACACACACACACAAAAAAAAAACAGGAATACTACTCAGTCATAAAAAAGAATAAAATAATGCCATGTGCAGCAACATGGATGGACCTAAACATTATCATACTAAGTGAAGTAAGTCAGAACGAGAAAGACAAATACCATATGATATCACTTATATGTGGAATCTAAAATATGACACAAATGAACTTATCTATGAAACAGAAACAGACTCACAGATATAGAGAACAGACTAGTGGTTGCCAGGAGGGAGTGGGGGACGGATGGATTGGGAGTTTGGGATTAGCAGATGCAAACTATTATATACAGAATGGATAAACAACAAGGTCCTACTGTATAGCATGGAACTATAGTCAATATCCTGTAATAAACCATAATGGAAAGGAATATGAAAAAGAATATATATGTATAACTGATTCACTTTGCTGTACAGCAGAAATTAACACAACATTGTAGGGACTTCCCTGGTGGTCCAGTGGGTAAGACTCTTGAGCTCCCAATGCAGGGGTCTTGGGTTTGATCCCTTGTCAGGGAACTAGATCCTGCATGCATGCCACAGCTAAAACCCGGTGCAGCCTAAATAAGTAAATAAATGTAATAAATAAATATATATATATATATATATATGTATATATATTAACCACAACATTGGGCTTCCCTGGTGGCACAGTGGTTGGTGGCACAGTGGTTGAGAATCTGCCTGCTAATGCAGGGCACATGGGTTCGAGCCCTGGTCTGGGAAGGATCCCACATGCCACGGAGCAACTAGGCCTGTGAGCCACAACTACTGAGCCTGCGTGTCTGGAACCTGTGCTCCACAACAAGAGAGGCAGCAATAGTGAGAGGCCCATGCACTGCAATAAAGAGTGGCCCACGCTTGCCACAACTAGAGAAAGCCCTCGCACAGAAATGAAGACCCAACACAGCAAAAATAAATAAATAAAATTTTAAAACAAAGGACTAGTCTTTAAAAAAAAAAACCACAACATTGTAAATCAACTATACTTCAATAAAATAAAAAAATTTTTAATCTTTTTTTCTCTATAACTAAGGTGTTTCTTCTGCTAGCTCTTTTCAATATATTCTTTTTCTTCAGTTTGAATATGATATACTTGAGTGTGCTTTTTTTAAAATTAATTTTATTTATTTTTTGGCTGCATTGGGTCTTTGTTGCTCTGTGCGGGCTTTCTCTAGCTGTGGCGAGTGGGGGCTACTCTTCGTTGTGGTGCATGGGCTTCTCATTGCGGTGGCTTCTCTAGTTGCAGAGCACGGGCTCTAGGCGCTCGGGCTTCAGTTGTTGTGGTGCACGGGCTTAGTTGCTCTGCAGCATATGGGATCTTCCTGGACCAGGGCTTGAACCCGTGTCCCCTGCACTGGCAGGCTGATTCTTAACCACTGCGTCATGGGTGTACATTTTTTAGCGTTTTCATTTTGTGTTCTCTGAGCTTCCTGGATCTGTGGTTTGCCATCAATGATTAATTTTTGAAAAATCTCAGTGATTATTATTTCAGTTATTTTTTCTGTTCATTTCTGTCTTTCTTTTCCTTCAGGTATTTCCATTGTGTGTATTTTAAACATTCTGTCATTGTCCTACAGTTCATGGATATTGTGTTCTGCATTGTTTGTCATTTTTGTCTTTGAACTAGCTTCTGGTGAAATAGATTGTTTTCAGTATAGGCCTTGTATCTTTATTTTCTGTTTCCGAATTTTGAAACCAGTGGTTTCCTGTGACTTCAGAGCTCTGATGGAACTAAGAAGAGTTGTTGATTTCAAGTGTTTTCACTTTTTTCTATGAGGGTGGGAATGATGGCATCCAAAACCAGAAACCAGAGTTCTCTGACTCCAGTTTTTGTTGACTGGCTGCTGACAACCTTAAAGTCTCATCCCCCCTCATTTCTCTTTGACCCACATCTATACAAAGTGATAAGAGTGCCTTGGTGCTCCTTCCTTTGGCAGTAGCAAAACAGTCAGTCCTCATAAGATCCTGTTCTTGTATGTGAACCCTCACCCAAACCCACCCCCAACCTCAATTAAAAAAAAAAAAAGTCCAGGCACCTTTCCTTTCTCTCTCAAGCCATTTCATGACAGCTGGAGAAGTATGACTTACTTTCCCCAGAGACCTCAATTATGGAAGTAAACCCTTTCATTCACTATTGGTAGTATGTGGTGTCATCAACTAAGGAATTCATATGTTCAGTGATCAAGCCATCATACTTCTGTATACCAGATAGGAGCTTGGGAATTAGAGAAATTGGGAGAACAGCCTCTAGAATGGCTGATTAGGAAACACTTCTTCCTGCTGTTTGAAAATGGAGATTTTAGAGTCGTTTGGAGGAAAGCACTGCTGAATCCTTCATATATTTTATGGGCAAATTAGCCATGAATCCATTATGATTTTCAGTGAACACACTTGCAGTCTGCAGCTGTTTCTCAAGGTCAACAAGGCACAGGGACCAGTGTTCTGGTTCTTCCATAAAGAGCTCTTCTGGCATATTACCACACTTTGTGTGCCTCTAAGCAGCCCCAAGGCACACAAGTATAGGAACTTTGTGGTCTAAGTTGTGACATCTTCTTCCTAGTATCTGAACTCTAAGTTCCAAATAACTTTCTAGTCCATCAAACCAGAGAGAGAAAGGGAAAACTGAGCCTGTGGTAAGTATTACACAAGGTAAAAGCAATACTTCCCGACAAGGATATTTTCATTCCACCAGCTACATCATACCACACTACTTCTAAAGGCCTGGAGTACTTAGGGATGAAATAGCCAGCTGGACCTTATTAAAAGCTGGATTTCTACAGGTGTTCTGGATTCTCGTGTTTGGTGATAGGAATAGAAGTAAAAGCTTTTAGTTTTCACTATGTTTTTATTTAGTAAAGTCTTATGCAAATTTGACCCTTTGGCTCATGATGTGCTGTAAATGGTGGGTAATAAGAAGGGCGAGGGAAGGGTTTTCCTCACAAGGAATCCATGATCTTAAAATGATATTTGTTTCATGTGTGTAGCGTTTCTCTCATTTCCCAACATGCTCTGGACCCTGCAATTAGAGAAAAATAAGATGTGACGAGATCACAATAAAACTATGTAAATAATTTGCATGTTTTCACAATGCTGTTAAACTTACGAGGAAGTGTGGACAGAGAGTAAGTTTCTGATGACCAAGTCATAGAATAAATGTTTGGAGATGACAGAATCATACGTAACCTTCGTATAAATGGTGTACAGATGTCCAGTGCTGTTAGTCTCACACACCCTACTATACACATATTTGGGATATTTTAGGACTCAGTGACCTTTGAGGATGTGGCTGTGAACTTCACCCTGGAGGAGTGGGCTTTACTGGATCCTTCACAGAAGAAACTCTACAGAGATGTGATGCGGGAAACGTTGAGGAACCTGGCCTCAGTAGGTGAGGATGACAACTTACCTTTACTTTGTAAATTAGAGAACACATGTTTCTTGCTCATTAACATTGTTCCAAGATGTTGAATGTGGAAATGCAGGATGTTGCTAAATAAACTAGGCATGGTCACAGCTGACAATGGACTTAGATAGTTTTTCTATAACTTCTAATATCTTGGAATCATTTTTCTTGGTCTGAAATTTAGGAGAAAAATGGGAAGATCATGACATTGAAGATCAGTACAAAAACCAGGGGAGAAAAGTAAGGTAAGTCACACTCACAATATAAAATAGTGCCTCATGTGAGTATCCTTTTATGTTATGCAATTTTAAAAGAAGGAAATAAAAGAAATAATGCATGCTCCAAATTTAGTTATTCTTAGAAAATTTTCACCAAAATTACTTTCTTATGTGACATAGATGTTCAGTGTTTGCAAAATAGTTCAACACTGTAAATAACTCTATATGAATGTCACTGTTTTGATGATTGCAAGAGCATTTCTTATATTCAACTTGAAACAATTCAGACAAGGCATAAAACCTACACTATTGCTATAAGTGATAAAAATGTACTTCAAATATCCTACTATTGAGTATAAAATTGTTAATAAAGACCTCATTGATAATATACTCCTTGTTTTTTACAGAAGTCATGTAGTAGAGAGACTCTGTGAAAGTAAAGAGGGTAGTCAGTGTGGAGAAAACTTCAGCCTTATTCCAAATCTCAGTCTGAACAAGAAAACTACTGGAGTGAAACCACGTGAATGCAGTACATGTGGAAAAGTCTTTACGCGTCATTCATCCCTTAAGAGACACATGAGCTGTCACACTGAACGTAAACCATATGAGTATCAGAAACATGGAGAGAAGCCATATAAATGTAAGAAATGTGGTAAAGCCTTTAGCTATCTCCAGTTTTTGGAGGCACATGAAAAAAATCACAATCGAGAGAAAAAATATAAATGTAAGGAATGTGGAAAAGCATTCCATTCCCGCGCATCCTTTCAAACACATGAAAGGATTCACACAGGAGAAAAACCCTATGAATGTAAGCAATGTGGGGAAGCTTTCATGTGGAGCACAGCGTTTCGAAGACACATGGTAACACACACTGGAGATGCTCCATATACATGTAAGGAATGCGGGAAAGCTTTTAATTGTTCCTCTTCATTGCGAACACATGAAACAACTCACAGTGAAGAGAAACCCTATCAGTGTAAACAATGTGGAAAATTCCTTAGATACTATCATACTTTTCGAACACATGAAAGGACTCATACAGGGGAGAAACCCTATGAATGTAAGCAGTGTGGTAAAGCCTTCAGTTGTCCCAGTTCTTTTCGAAAACATGAAAGAATTCATACTGGGGAAAAGCCTTATGAATGTAAAGAATGTGGAAGAGCCTTCAGAGGTCTCTCAAGCCTTCGAGCACACATGATCACTCACACTGGAGATGGACCTTATAAATGTAAGGAATGTGATAGAGCCTTCATTTCTCCTAGTTCTTTTCGAATACATCAAAGGATTCACACTGGAGAGAAACCCTATGAATGTAAACAATGTGGTAAAGCCTTCAGTTACTATAATTCCTTACAGTCACACAGAAGGACTCATACTGGAGAGAAACCCTATGAATGCAAGGAATGTGGGAAGGCCCTCTCCCATCACCAAACCTTAAAAATACACATGAGACTGCACACTGGAGAGAAGCCCTATGAATGTAAACAGTGTGGTAAAGCCTTCAGATATTACCCTTCCTTTCACAAACACAAACAAATTCATACTGGAGGGAAACCCTTTGAATGTGAACAATGTGGTAAAGCCTTCAGTTATTACAATTCCTTACAGTCACACGGAAGAACTCATACTGGAGAGAAACCCTATGAATGCAAGGAATGTGGGAAAGCCCTCTCCCATCACCAGACCTTAAGAGTACACATGAGACTGCACACTGGAGAGAAACCCTATGAATGTGAACAATGTGGTAGAGCTTTCAGATATTACACTTCCTTCCAAAAGCACAAAAGAGTTCATACTGAGAAGAAATCCTGTGAATAAGGAATATGGAAAAGCCTTTAGTTGATCAACTTCACTTTGAAAACATGAAAGAAGCCACACTGGAGAGAAAACCTGTCAGTGTAAACAAGGCGGGAAAGCCTTCAGGTATTTTCAGAGTTTGAAAACGCATGAAAGGACTTCCATAGAAGAGAAACCTTGTAAGCATTGTGGTAGACCCTGCAGAGATTACACTTCATTAGAAATGCGCAAAAGAACTCATAGTGAAGAGAAACCCTGTGACTGTAAGGAATGTGGAAAAGCCTTCAGATGTTATCAGAGTTTTTTTTTTGAAGGTGTGAAAAAGAGTAGAGGGAATGTGGTAAACCCCTCATTTGTCACAAACCATTTGAAGACGTGTGAGAACACACACTGGATAGACACCATATAAATGTAAAGAATGTTGGAAAGCCTTGTCATCCCAGTTCTGAAAGGATGAAAGGACTCACTGGACAAAAACTCTTGAGTTAAACAGCCTGGGAAAGATTTCAGTGAGCCCACATCTTTACATGTGAAAAAGAATATAAATGTAAGTAACATGAGAAAGCTTTATGGAAACTAATCTATGTATAACGTTCCAGAAAATAGGAAAGAGTTGTTATTAAAGTTGTGAATATAAGTCATATGTTTCCACAGCAGTACATAAGATTAATAGGTAGTGCTTTTTCTTTAAATCAGTTAATAATATTTTCTCTTTCCTGTTTGAAATCTGTTGGATCATAGGTGAATTGAAGCATATTTCTAATAATGCAATTAGGTTAACATTGTTTTATACTGTTTCATTTGTTCTGTGTTAAGGGGCCACTGAAAAATGAGTTTGGTATTTGGATTTTCCTAATGGCTTTGTGGCAGTTCTTGGATATCCTAGTCCAGTATATATATTTATCTTTCTTACCGACAAAGCTCCTTTTGGGGGGTGAAGAGTATAAGAGCCTTTTTCCATTTTCCATACTAATAAACAGTTGAATAAATATTTATGTATGCCTCACTTATAAAAGAATATAGTTTCCATGTGAATTATTATTTTCATATTTCAGTCTTTGCTTTATGTCCTTCCTTCTGACTATAATTTGGTGAATAGACTTTGAATTAAGAAGAGAGGCCTGATGGGGCAACAAAATCTAGAGCTGGAGTTATTCCCCCTGTAGGTAATGTTAGGAATGAGATTTTCCAGAACTCATCCCCTTTGTGGTTCCTTGTTAGAATCCACCAATTGTCTGACTTGCATGAGATTTGGAAGGCAGAAGTGAGGAAGGCAGTAGTCAGATTTCACATACAGAGAGAGACAGACAGATGCACAGGAGCTTCAGGTATACCATCTTCCAGCCCATTTCCATATTTTTTGCCCTTCCAGCCAAGAGTATCCTCAAAACCACAAATAACTGTATGATATCAATTTTTCTGAGAGCTCTGGTTTCAACTGATGTCTTCCCAAGATCCACATCAAAAATCCAGCTTCTCCAGGGTCTCTTGTGTCCACCAGGAAACTAATCAGATTGTCATGGTTGGGAGTATTCTTTGATTTCCCCTCTTCTCTAGATTATATCCATATAAGGTCTGATTTGTGTAGGAAACACCTTGTGCTGTTAACAGTCCTAGTGAGTATGTTTTCCTGATTCACCATGACATCTGCAATGGTGTAATCAGAAAGAATGACATGGGAGTTTTTTCTCTACTGCAGTGTTCACTGGCTGCCTTCACTTGGTCTTTCCATGTGAGAATAAGCACCTTTCTCCTGTCAGGAGACTGAGTTTTTCTTGTTTCTTGGAGCTCAATGTAATACCTCAGTGTTTTC
Source organism: Mesoplodon bidens (assembly GCF_964165515.1). Taxonomy (NCBI): domain Eukaryota; kingdom Metazoa; phylum Chordata; class Mammalia; order Artiodactyla; family Ziphiidae; genus Mesoplodon; species Mesoplodon bidens. The sequence continues at coordinate 142,012,376 of NC_138160.1, forward strand.
AATTTTGTTTGACTGTATGTGATTAAACTATGTATATTTTTTTGTTACAGGAATGCTTCTATAGTTCTTTAATAGAAATATGTTATTAACTGTTTTCTAAGCTGTCCAATGCTAACAAATATTATTATGTATTTCATTTCCTGACAGGATATATTAAAATATCCCCTTATAATTATGTATTTTCAGATAAACTTTCCAATTTTCTTTCACTTAATCATTTATATCTTAAGTCAATTTTATGTACATACAAGTTCAGGTATGTTTTCCTCAGGTAAATTCTATTTTTTATTCTTTTGTAGTTACGATATTTATTATGAAATTAATTTCTCATTTATTCTTAGTACCAGATACTTAAATCATGTTGTTGTTTTTTTAAGCGCCCTCTTGTCAGTGACCTACAGGATTGCGCTTGTAGTCAAAGAGAGGAGTGTAATGAATTCTAATAAGAATGAGCACAAACCATTAAGTGATGTGAGGTATAATAGTACAGGATGCTCAGAAGGACTTCTTCTTATAGGAGTTATATACTTCTTCTTATAGGCTTGTGTTAGAGGATTTGACTGCTACCCAAGAAAGCAAGATGTTTTTCTGTATTGGATGCCGTGAGGAGGGTAACTTTATTCTTTCGTTGGTTATCATAATCCTTGTTTTCTAGAAGGCAAAAACAGTGTAGTGGAGCTAAACTTAATTCATAAGAAGCCCCAGTTACATTAGAAAGAAGAGGGGTATACTGGTCATTTTTATTATTTGGAGCTTTATCTTTTATCATTTTTAGAGATATGGTTACAAAATACCCTAATTTTTCTCTTGGTCCATCATAGTCAACAAATACCTTTGATGAAGGTGGTGTGTGACATTTTTCTCTTCACCAGGAAAAGACTTGGCCTTGCAAAGAATGCAGGCCAGTTCCCTGTCCTCTGGAACAGCTTTTGCCTTTCCTACTTGTTATCCAAACACTGATGTACTTCCTACAGTGTATTAGACACCCCTTACTATAAAGTTCAAGTATTTTTTAATATCTCATTTATGACTCAACTGATGTTTGTAAGTTTAGATAATTTGTGAGAGAACACATACCTAGCAAAAGAGAAAGACAGGACCACTGTTGCAATCAAGCCTTTTTTTCTCAGAGACTATACTCTTTTTTTTTTTTTAACATCTTTATTGGAGTATAATTGCTTTACAATGGTGTGTTAGTTTCTGCTTTATAACAAAGTGAATCAGTTATACCTATACATATATCCCCATATCTCTTCCCTCTTGCATCTCCCTTCCTCCCACCCTCCCTATCCCACCCCTCTAGGTGGTCACAAAGCACCAAGCTGATCTCCCTGTGCTATGTGGCTGCTTCCCACTAGCTATTTATTTTACATTTGGTAGTGTATATATGTCCATGCCACTCTCTCACTTAGTCTCAGCTTACCCTTCCCCCTCCCCATATCCTCAAGTCCATTCTCTAGTAGGTCTGCGTCTTTATTCCCGTCTTGCCCCTAGGTTCTTCATGACCTTTTTTTTTTTCTTAGATTCCATATATATGTGTTAGCATACGGTATTTGTTTTTCTCTTTCTGACTTACTTTACTCTGTATGACAGACTCTAGGTCCATCCACCTCACTACAAATAACTCAATTTCGTTTCTTTTTATGGCTGAGTAATATTCCATTGTATATATGTGCCACATCTTCTTTATCCATTCATCTGTTGATGGACACTTAGGTTGCTTCCATATCCTGGCTATTGTAAATAGAGCTGCAATGAACATTGTGGTACATGACTCTTTTTGAATTATGGTTTTCTCAGGGTATATGCCCAGTAGTGGGATTGCTGGGTCGACTATACTCTTAATGCTAATGTTTCAACATCCCTCATTGCCATGTACTTTAGAGTCAGCGTACCCCATTTAGCACAAATAATCAAGGCACTGTAGGATTTGGATACAGCAGCATGAGACAAACAGGTTCTTGCAGTCCTGGTGCTTATATTTTTGTGGGAAAAGAGATATGGTAAATGGTAAAGCTTTGGTTTATAGATGGAAATAAGGGCTTTGATGGAATGTAAGACAATAATGTGAGAAAATAGGGAACCTGCGGTGTGTATATATCTTTTCCCTGAGGGTAAGTGCCTCAGTGAATGATGATGTCATTATTGATCACTGAATTTCTACCATATAATACATCTTAAACACTCTTTCAGGAACTGCTTGGCTGTATAATTAAATAGATTGCACCAGTATATAAATCCTGCATTCCTGTGATTCACAGTAAAGATTCCCCATAAAGATAAAGATACAGACATGGTTCATCTTCGTTTTTGCAACTGTTAAACATTTTGTATATAGAATATGTGCTCATGAGTTTGGACATTGTTACCTGGATCTTGGGACTTCCTATTGATTTGGGCTATGTCATTTGAGGGAATTTTCATTTACATTTACATTTTCTAAAATGTTACAGTATTTGGCATTTTCATTTTGCTCCTTTACACACTAAGCAGCACAATGTTTACCCCCATTAAATCATGGAGTTCCTCCCATTTAGGGAAACACATTCATCTACACTGTTCTAGCCCATCCTGAGTTTATCCTATGAGTAGAGTGATAACTGTGCAAGTCTGCTGTGGTTTCCCAGTGGAAACATGAAAAAAAGCTGTGGACGTTTAGATGCAGTCATCCAAGGAATAATTGAGGTGAGCTGTAGAGAGAGGGTATTATTTCGGGTAATATCCTAATTTAGTATAAAAGGAGAAATGAGAAATTTTCCAATGTCTTTTTATTGCAGGAATGGTTGGAAGTCTTGTGCATCAGCGATCCATTGGCCCATTTTGCTATTCAGAGGTTTCATTTCCATATGCTTAGACTTCGAGCATGTGTTGTGTAAGAGTAGGAGACAAAAGTAATAGCTGTGAGGATGGACCGGGAGTTTGGGGTTGGTAGATGGCAAACTATTACATTTAGAATGGATAAACAACAAGGTCCTAATGTATAGCACAGGGAACTATATTCAATATCCTGTGATAAACCATGATGGAAAAGAATGCCTATATGTGTATAACTGGGTCACTTTGCTGTACAGCAGAGATTGGCACAGCGTTACAAATCAACTATACCTCAATCTTAAAAAGTAATAGCTGTGAGTTTTTATAAAGTTTTATAAATATGTAAAATAGATTGATAGATGGGAGGGAGGGAGGAAATGAATGACACAAATGCCTTCATATGCTAGGAGATGGTTAAACTCTCCTGAACTTTTTCAGCCTTTTATCCCACCATTCTGGGATCCTTCCAGGAAGAATTGAAGGGCTGGGGAAGAAGGACATGGACCACAACAGGCCTTTCTTACAACCATGTCTTAACACCCACTAGGGCTGCACCCGTCCTCTCATTACCTCATCACATAACTAAGAGTGAAGAGAAAGGGTTCCCGCATCTATCTTTGAGTAAGTCAGATTCCTCAGACAGATCTTTGGAAATACTGTGGTTCTGAAACATAAAGGTGTGTCCCAAGTGGGATCTGCCTGGGGACATCCTCATTCGTGTAAACCAGCATGATTTCCTTCCTTGGCCATCCATAGACCGTTTCCAGATCATTGTTTCCCAACTCAAGCCTACTTGTGCCTGCTTACTTGGAAACATCTTTAGAAATCCATGCGTTATTCCACTCTGGAAAATTTATCTGAGGCAATACCTGGGGCTGTGAGTTGCGAGGGTGACAGAAGCAATTGGCAGAACCCATGTCATGGGCACATTCTGTCAGCCACAGAGACCACAGGCATCGCATGTTTATCAGATCTGCTTGCTTACTTATTCACAAACACTTACAGTTGGGAAATAAATGGCTCTAGTATTTTTCAAACTTAACAGTTCATTCATGTCTCCCTCCCCACACTCCTTTACCATAGAGGCTTTTGCAGCCTCCTGTTTTGCCTCTTAAGAGTCTTTAAATCACCCATGGTGGATTTAAATTGCCAAAGGCATTCTTGTACCAGAAACTATTCTCAGCCAGTGCTGCACACAAGTACAGAAGCCACTACTAGCAACTGACAGAGTCTTTTTGTAAACGGAGTTGATCCTCCAAAGTCAGCTTTTCACTTGTCCTTGGGTCATAAATGCAGGACCCCTCACGCTTTCTAACCAGAAGCCTCTTCACTGAACATAAACTGGTACTTACAAAACAGCCAAAATTGGCACCTCCAACATAATCCCACCTGAAGAGGATGTGTGTTCCCCTGTCCTCTGATTGATGTAATCCATTCTGGAAGATGTCACCTTTCTAGATATATTGGTGTCTTTGAGAATCAGTCAGAAGCACATGAGTTACCATGGAGTTCATTTTTTTATGGACATTGTGCTGTCACCAAATCTGATGGAGTCTACTACAGAGATGCTGTGTTCTGTCTTTAGATCAAACAGGCACCTGTGATCAAAAACTGGACCCAAGCATCAGATGGATTAGTCAAGCTCCAGGCCATTGCACTAGCACTAGAGAATTCCCTGGCCAAGAATCAAACTCATCTGCACATTATTACAGATTCTTTGGCCATTGACAATGATCTAGCTGTCTCATCCATCCAATAGCAACAACTTATCCAAGGTCACCCTTTTGAGCAAAAGAACTCTGGGACTATATCACCTCAAATACCCAAGTACAAATCAAGGTCACTGCTTACTCTACACATACTGCCTCAATCTGTAGAGGCTCATTTCATTGTTCAGGATGACAAATTGACTCGTATTTCTGAGACACATGCCTACACCTGAGATCTTACGGTAGGTATTAATCTTGGCCCTGTGAGCTCCTGTAATCAGTAACGATTTAGAGGTCTCTAGCATAAAGTTTAAGCAAGATTCAAGGGACGGGACTTCCCTGGTGGCTCAGTGGTTAGGAGTCCGCCAGCCAGTGCAGGGGACCTGGGTTCAATCCCTGGTCAGGGAAAATTCCACATGCCGCAGAGCAACTAAGCCCATGCACCACAGCTACTGAGCCTGCGCGCCTAGAGCCTGCGAGCGACAACTATGGAAGCCCGCGTACCTAGAGCCCATGCTCCGCAATAAGAGAAGCCGGGCTTCTCTGGTGGCGCAGTGGTTGAGAGTCCGCCTGCCGATGCAGGGGACACGGGTTCATGCCCCGGTCCAGGAAGATCCCACGTGTCGCGGAGCGGCTGGGCCCGTGAGCCATGGCCGCTGGGCCTGCGCGTCCGGAGCCTGTGCTCCACAAGGGGAGAGGCCACAGCAGTGAGAGGCCCGCGTACCGCAAAAAAAAAAAAAAAAATAAATAAGAGAAGCCACCACAAGGAGAAGCCCATGCACCACAACTAGAGAAAGCCTTTGTGCAGCAGTGAAGACCCAACGCAGCCAAAAATAAATAAATAAATTAATTAAAAAAAAAATTCAAGGGACTTCCCTCCTTTGCCATGGCTAACTTAGTGACTGACTAATGCACCTGATGTAGGAAAAGTCACCACTGCTGACACTTTGCTGTACAGCAGACTGGCACAGCATTGTAAATCAACTCTACTTCAATAAAAGAAAAGAAAAGGCACCACTGCTAATATAATTTTGATGCATCTACTGTCCAGGCTGAGGAAGTGTTCCCTACAGCTGACAGCAAATAGACTTCGTAGGGCCCCTTACCCCCTCTGCTGGACTACTTGCTATGATTGGACCATTTAAGAAACTGTATATAGACAAATTATTCATTCTTTTATAACAACCTGCTGAAGCCAAAACGTAAGGACTCACCAAGACACTCTAGAAAATACTGATAGTATCAACTCATTTTTCAAAATACAAAGCACTGGGCTCTTGAAAAAAGTATTCAGGGGACCTTGTACCTCTCTTAAGGTCCCAGCTACAGCCCTCAGAAGATGGCCTAGTAGTTTACCTAGACAAATCTTACTTCTAAATAGGTCTTTCTGCTGTGCTAGGCTTTAGTTACATTCAATCCCCAGTTTTTGGAGCCAACTACTTCATTCTGATCATTAAATCTACTGGCACCTTATAAGTAGAGAAGTAGAGGCCCTTCTATACTAGACATTTCTGTCTTTGTTTTATTGTAATAGTCACCCTGGCCACCACATTTATATCCCACTCCCAACATCACCTGTATCGTGTACCCTGCAGGTCAGTATTTCATTTTGGGTACCCTCCTTTAAAACTCCTCTGGCCCATCCAACACAAATGTGCTGTCTTCCTACCATTTGTACTCACATGCTCAATGTCGTGGGAGTCACTGGTACTGACCTATGCACACATGATATCAAATACATTGTTAATGCCAATCATGAAATGTCCAAAACTTACTCAAAATACATGTAGCATACAGGTAATGTTTGAGATGTTTTCCATGAAGGACAGCTCTCTGGCAGCCATGGTAGCTGATGAGCTTTGGACTTTTATTAGCCAGAGAATTCTGTTGCCCTAAAAGGGCTGCTTGCAGTGTGTATGTTGACTACACTGGCAAGGTGCCACTATAACAAATGAGACAAATAACATAATGAAAATATTTGAATGTAGTTCTGGAATCATACTTAAACACTTTACTGGATCTCTCCAGTACACTGGGACAGCTGGATTCAAATGTTCTTTTGAAGCTTTGTCATCTTAATTGTAATATGTACTTGTGCTTTATACAAGTACATATTAGTGTACTTTAAATTAATATTCAGATTCAAAATCATTTAAATGAGATGTGGCATCATTCAGTCAACAAAGCTAAGAGTGAACTTTAATAAAGACCCTGACCTCATTTTTGTTGTTTGACTCTTAATTGGCTCCAGATACCTGCTCACCCTGCTTGACCCACAAGGGGTAAACAAATTAGGAAAGGTGACCCACGCCCCTTTTATTTTTGTGTAAGTGAGTACAACGGTCAAACTGAAGACCTGTAGCCTCTACCCCTATACACCTTAAAGGGCCAAACCATTAACCTTTGCACAAGTCACCTCAACCCACTTACCCTTGCCCTACTCTCCTTAGTAAGTACCTTTGAGTAATAAACATATTTCTATTACCTTGATGCATGTGGTGACATTTTCAGTAGGGTATTAATCCTGCCCCCCAAAAGGGCAATGGTAAAACGGAAGGTAACCCATGGAAAATGTCTTTATTGATGCAGAGGTGACAGGAGAGGGAATTTTGAGAAGATGAGGATAAGACATCCAAATGCAGAGATCCCAGTGTGATAATGCTTTTGAATGCATTGATCACAAAGGAAACCCCCACGTGGTCACTTATAGTACAGTCTATGTGAAAATGGTATCATCTCACAAGAGAAAAATACAGAGCAACACAAGTGAATGGATGGTTTCTGTTCTGATAAGTAAAGACCTTGGAGTCAACATTCTCATCTTTAGAACAAGAAAAAATGCTGAAGAAACTGAAAATCAACACCTCTTCATAGATCCATGAGATATTTGAGGTTATATGGCAAACCAATGCTCCAAAAACAAGTGATTGGCGGATATAGAGAATTACGTTACTGAGAAGAGAAGCCACTGGAGCCAGCATCCTCTGGGAACATATAAACTGTAATAGATAAATTGCTGGACACAATATGAACTAGCTTGAGCTCTAAGAGGAGGAAGTTAAGGGACCACTCCCCCACACACAAAGTTTGTGAATTTTTCTTTCAGGAGTCCAAATAGGTTCTCCTGAGAAGATTGGCAAAAATTGTCTCATGCAGGAATTGGAGGGAAGCATTTTGATATATTCACAAAACATTCCATTCTCTGTAACTTACGTGGTTCCTCAAAGGAAACTGATTTGCCAATGCCTAATCTGATTGGAGAAAGAGCAGTCAGACAGCTCCCTGACCCTTCAGGTTTCTTCTCCAACAAAAAGGAGGAATACATGCTAAGAACCTGTTCTGAAGTTCATAGTCCAGGGATTCTGTCCCACCAAAACATTACAGATTTAATTCTAACATAAAAGAACCCTTTCCCACCGCATGCCTTCCCACCATATCAAGGCTCCAGTAGAAAAACAGTGTATTAAAAAAACAGATGCAAGACCCAAACCCTACTTACTAATGAGTTTCTAGAGATACCCAGACACAGCAGGGGAGAAAAACACAAGGACACTGGAGTATATTAAAGCCCCCAACCTACAGCTAGGGCAAACATTAAAATTCCTATTTAAGAAATGTCACACTGGGGGCTTTCCTGGTGGCGCAGTGGTTAAGAATCCGCCTGCCGATGCAGGGGACACGGGTTCGGGCCCTGGGCCGGGAAGATCCCACATGCCGTGGAGCAACCAAGCCCGTGATCCACAACAAGAGAAGCCACCTTAATGAGAAGCCCGCGCACCACAACAAAGAGTGGCCCCCACTCGCTGCAACTAGAGAGGGCCTGCGCGCAGCAACGAGGGCCCAACGCAGCCAAAAATAAATAAATTTATTTTTTTAAAAAAAGAAATGTCACACTGAAGGCCTATTTACCTCAAATCTTGTGAAAATTGAGAAACGTGGAAATTAAATAACATATGTTCTCCCTGGTTTCACTTCGTTAAAATTGTTTTGGTTTCATTTTTCCATAAACCATAAACATTTTGGTTTCACTTTGTTAAAATTGTTTTGGTTTCATTTTTCCATAAGCCATATGCATTTTGGTTTCATTTTTCCATAAACCATATGCATCTTATTTTCCATAAACAGTATTCAAATTTCAAGTTCCCTGATCAGACATTATCCGAACCTTGGAATTTCAACCAGAAGACAGGTAAGTGTTGGATTTGAGCATTAAAGATAGACATTTTATATGTACATCTGCATTTGAAGAGAAAATGTATATATGCTTCAAACGTTATAAGCAGATAAGCTGCAAAAATAAAAGCCTGAGGGACTTCCCTGGCGGTACAGTGGTTAGGACCCTGCACTTCCACTGCAGGGGGTATGGGTTCAACCCCTGGTTGGGGAACTAAGATACCGCATGCCACACAGTGTGGCCAAAAAAAAAAAAAAAAAAAGTAAAAGTAAATAAATAAATAAGTAAAAATGCAAGAAAAACTTTAAAAAACCTGGGACAAAATTCAAAATCATAAGAATAATTCAACTTACCTCTCATACTGTAAAAACACCAATAACAACATGCAATTTTTTGGTCAAAACCGTATGTGGATGTTTCTTATAAATATTCTATTAGCTGCGTATACAAATTATACTAATATGTTATCTTTATTTTTCACTTACTGGGAGCATATGTTGAAATATCCCCCTTCAATTATGGATTTTAAGATCCACTCTAATTTTCTCCATTTAATCATTATACGTTCTGAGTCAATACCAGCATGTAATACAAGTTCGGGAAATTTATTCTCAGGAAAATTTATTTTTGTTCTTATATAGTTTAAATTTTTGTGATTAACCTAACTTCTCATTCACTCATAATATCACAGACACGTTTCTGTCAGTACCCTCTTGCCAAAGAAAACCAGGACCCACCTGTAGTCACGTAGAGTTACGTGTTGACTTGTAGTAATAGGCATGACCACAAGCGATAAATGACTGGGTGTACAGATAAGAGGGTATTTTGAGCACCCTTACAGCATTTGGACTAGTGTTAGTGATTTGATGTTTGATGAAGCAAGACGTTACTCTCTATTGGATGCTGTGAGAAGGTAAATGTAATTCTGTGATTGGTGATCATAATCACTGAGAATTTGGTCATCTTTGTTGTAGATACTGTGTTCTCTTTTACCATTTTAGAGAAATGATTATAAAGTTTCCTTGATCTTGTGTTATCAAGTATGGTCACGCAACGGCATTGTGTGATGGTGGAGGTTTGTGACATTTTTCCCTTCAACAGAGTAGGACTTGGTTTACTATTGAGTGGGCCAGTCCAGTGCTGTTTTTCCTTTCTTACATATTATCTAAACATTTAGATGTTTCTTACTGTGTAGTTGATGCTTTTTAAGTGTTTCCAAACAGTAGCTTAGTCATAATACACAAATTCACTCCTTAGCAGACTCCATAGTATTTTCATTATGTTTTGTGGAAGTAAATTTCTAGGCCCAATTTGGAGCTGCCACATCAAAACATAAACCAAAATTGAGATAACTTTCCTGTTCCTGTAAATGCACTACTTGACTGGAAATGCAGTACAGCCAGCCAGCCAATCTCTAACTGCCAAGAATCTATAACGATTACTTTGTTCCATATAAGTTCAGATATGCAACCCCCGCCAATGAACTGAACACACATACTCTTTCCTTATTCCCTGAATGCCTTCCTCTACAAAAGCTTGCAGCCCTGTTCCTTGGTTTGCAATTCTCTGGACTCTTGAGAGTAGAGACCGCCTGCTTCATGATGTATGAAATAAATTTGGTTAGATCAACTAAACTGTTCTCTTTGATTATTTTAACACATTTAGTCAACTGAGGTGTACGCGTTTAGATTAAATGTCAGGCATACATGCTAGCAAGGGACAAAGACTGACCACTATTCAAATCAGGCCTTTCTTGCTGAGGGACCTAGTGTTTTTTTTTTTTTAAGGTATAGTTGATTTACAATATTACATTAGTTTCAGGTGTACAGCATCGTGATTTAGTATTTTTATAGTTTATATTCCATTAAAAGTTATTACAAAATAATGTCTATAATTCCCTCTGCTATGTAATGCATACTTTTTGCTTATCTATTTTATACATAGTAGTTTGTATCTCTCAATTCCATACCCCTAAGTTGCCCCTCCCCCCTCTCCTTCCCCTCTGGTAGCCACTAGTTTGTTTTCCACATTTGTGAGTCTGTTTCTGTTTTGCTATATACGTTCATTTGTATTATTTTTTAGATTCCACACATAAGTGATATCATACAGTATATGTCTTTATCTGACTTATTTCACTAAGCATAATATTCTCTAGGTCCATCCATATTTCTGCAAATGGCAGAATTTCATTCTTTTTATGGCTGAGTAATATTCCATTATATATATATATATATATATATATATATATATATATATATATATATATATATATATATCTCACATCTTTTTTATCCATACGTCTGTTGATGGACACTTGGGTTGCTTCCATACTTTAAAAAGTGCTACTGTAACATTGGGGTGCGTGTATCTTTTCAAAATAGTGTTTTCGTCTTTTCTGGATATATACCCAGGAGTGGAATTGTTGGATCATATAGCAACTCTGTTTTTAATTTTTTGAGGAACCTCCATACTGTTTTCCATGATGGCTGCACCAATTTACATTCCCACCAACAGTGTACAAGGGTTCCCTTTTCTTTACACCCTATTTGTTATTTGTAGACTTTTTGACAATAGCCATTCTGACGGGTATGATGTGATGTCTCATTTTGGTTTTGATTTGCATTTATCTAATAACTAGGGATACTGAGCATCTTTTCATGTGCTTGTTAGCCATCTGTATGTCTTTGGGAAAATGTCTGTTCAGGTCTTCTACCCATTTTTTGATTGTGCTGTTTTTGTTGTTTTCTAAGAGTTCAGCTTTTTATTGAACATGTTACAAAAGAGGTTTAGTCAAAAAGACCAAAGCCCATGTCATCATCAGACTCCTCACATTCTTCTTTCTTTGCTTCCACTTTCTTCTCCTCAGCTGGGGCGGCAGTGGTGGAGGGGGCAGGTCCACTAGCCCCTACATTGCAGATGAGGCTCACCATGTTGACATGGGTCAGAGCCTGTGCAAACAAGCCTGGCCAGAAAGGTTCAACATTTACATTGGCTGCTTTAATGAGGGTATTGATCTTATCCTCCGTGATCGTCACCTCATTGTCATGCAGGATGAGGGCCGAGTAGGTGCAGGAGTAGGTGCAGGTGGGCTACAAGGCAGTGGAGGTCACAGTGCAAGTGAGTGCTACGTGTGGTGCTGCCTGGCGTGATGCTAGTCGCTGGCCCCCAATGCAGACCTTATCTTCCTCTGAAGGGCTGAGCCACCTTAGCAGTAGCTGAGGAAAGCGGGATGTTTCTTTGGGGGGTTTGTTTTTTTGGGTTTTTTTAAAATTGAAGTATAGTTGATTTACAATGTTGTGTTAATTTCTGCTGAAATCACCAAAAGTCAAAAGTGATTCAGTGGGCTTCCCTGGTGGCGCAGTGGTTGAGAGTCCGCCTGCCGATGCAGGGGACGCGGGTTCGTGCCCCGGCCCAGGAAGATCCCATGTGCCGCGGAGCGGCTGGGCCCGTGAGCCATGGCTGCTGAGCCTGCGCTTCCGGAGCCTGCGCACCCGGAGCCTGTGCTCCACAGTGGGAGAGGCCACAGCAGTGAGAGGCCCACGTACCGCAAAAAAAAAAAAAAAAAAAAAAAAAAGTGATTCAGTTATATATATTCTTTTTTTTTTTTTTTTTTTTTTTTGTAGTACGCGGGCCTCTCACTGCTGTGGCCTCTCCCGTTGCAGAGCACAGGCTCCGGACGCGCAGACTCAGTGGCCATGGCTCACGGGCCCAGCCGCTCCGCGGCAAGTGGGATCTTCCCAGACCGGGGCACGAACCCGTGTCCCCTGCATTGGCAGGCGAACTCTCAACCACCGTGCCACCAGGGAAGCCCTATATATATTCTTTTTGATATTCTTTTCCATTATGGCTTCTCATAGGATATTGAATATAGTTCCCCGTGCTATACAGTAGAACCTTGTTGCTTATCTATTCTATATATAATAGTTTGCATTTGCGAATCCCAAACTCCCAGTCCATCCCTCCTCCACACCCCCATCCCCCTTGGCAACCACAAGTCTATTCTCTATGTCTGTTAATCTGTTTCTATTTCATAGGTATGTTCATTTGTGTCATATTTTAGATTCCACTTATGAGTGATATCATATGGTATTTGTTTTTCTCTTTCTGATTTTCTTAGTATGATAATCTCTAGGTCCATCCATGTTGCTGCAAATGGCATTATTTCATTTTTTATGGCTGAGTAGTATTCCATTGTATGTATGTACCACATCTTCTTTATCCATTCATCTGTTGATGGATATGTAGGTTATTTCCATGTCGTGGCTATTGTAAATAGTGCTTCTATGAACATTAGGGTATGTGTGTCATTTCAAATTAGAGTTTTCTCTGGATATATGCCCAGGAGTGGGATTGCTGAATCATATGGTAGCTCTCTTTTTAGTTTTTTAAGGAACCTCCATACTATTTTCCATAGTGGCTGCACCAACTTACATTCCCACCAACAGTGTAGGAGGGTTCCCTTTTCTCCACACCCTCTCCATCATTTGTTATTGTAGACTTTTTAATGATGGCCATTCTGACTGGTGTGAGATGGTACTTCATTGTAGTTTTGATTTGCATTCTCTAATAATTACTGATGTTGAGCATCTTTTCATGTGACTTTGGCCATCTGTATGTCTTCTTTGGAGAAATGTCTATGTAGTTCCTCTGCCCATTTTTTGATTGGGTTGTTTGGGTTTTTTTGATACTGAGTTGTATGAGCTGTTTATATATTTGGAATATTAACCTCTTGTTGGTCATATCATTTGCAAATATTTTCTTCCATTCAGTAGGTTGTCTTTTCGTTCTGTTGGTGGTTTCCTTTCCTGTGCAAAAGCTTTTAAGTTTAATTAGGTCCCATTTGTTTATTTTTGTTTTTATTTCCTTTGCCTTGAGAGACAAATCCAAAAATATATATATATCTACAATTTATGTCAGAGAGTGTTCTGCCTATGTTCTCTTCTAGGAGTTTCATGGTTTCAGATCTTAAATGTAGGTCTTTAATCCATTTTGTTTTTATTTTTGTATATGGTGTGAGGAAATGTTCTAATCTCATTGTTTTACATGTAGCTGTCCAGTGCTGAGGGACCTAGTCTTAATGTTAACTTTTGATGATCCCTCTTCTATCCAGCACTCTAGCGTCAAAACTTATGTAATTAAGCACAAAATTAATCAAGGCACTCTATGGTCTGGATACAGTAGCATGAAACAAGTTCTTACAATTCTGGTGCTTTTAGGTTTGTGGGGAAAGAAATACTGTTAAGAATAATAAAATTTGGTTTATAAATCAGAAGTAAGATATTAAAAGATTCAGTATCCCCACATACAATATTCATTTTTAATATTTTGCCTCATCTCTTTTCCTATTTGAAAGTAACATACTCTGACTCCCATATAACGTTTGACATTTGGTAACATGTTGTGAGGGTCTGTGTATATTTAAGGGTGGTTTGCTCAGAAGCTTCTGTGGATGCTGGGATTTTGTCATCGCATTGTCTATCTGCATGATACAGTTGGGGTTATCAGTAATTACAACTTGTTTAGATATTTTTGGTTAGGAGTAGAAAGTAAAAGGAGATAATAGCTTTTGCTACTTAAAAGAGGGAATTAGGGCTTCCCTGGTGGCGCAGTGGTTGAGGGTCCACCTGCCGATGCAGGGGACACGGGTTCATGCCCTGGTCCAGGAATATCCCACATGCTGCGGAGCGGCTAGGCCCATGAGCCATGGCCCCTGGGCCTGCGCGTCCGGAGCCTGTGCTCTGCAACGGGAGAGGCCACAACAGTGAGAGGCCCGCATACCGCAAAAAAAAAAAAAGAGAGGGAATTAGAGGTTGCATTTGTGGGACTTCCCTGGTGGTGCAGTGGTTAAGATTCTGCGCTCCCAATGCAGGGGGCCAGGGTTTGATCCCTGGTCAGAGAACTAGATCCCACATGCATGCCACAACTAAGAGTTTGCATACCACAACTAAAGAGCTGGCAAGTAAGTTGCCTGCTGCAACTAAGACCTGATGCAACCTATTTAATTAATTTTAAAAAAAAGAAGTTGCATTTGGAAGAGATTTATTGTTAAAACCAGTGATATTTTCTTTCTCCCATTTCAAGCCCTGGGCAAAAACCTTATGAAAACATGTGGATGGACTGTTATGGCCCCATTGAACATCTGACTCTGTTGCAATGTCATTAAAATGAATTTTTGGAGCCAGTTCAATTTGTCTTTAGCTTTATAGACATGGCCTTATTTGTATCTATTGCTCTCCCTTTCATGGAAGCATAATAAAGGAAAGAAAAAAACAGCGTCCAATCAATCAGTCAGTCAATCAGAAATAAGAGCTTTGAAGGAAAGTTCACAATGAATGTAAGATAACAGGGAAACCAGAGGTGTTTTGTGTATTTCCTCTATGGAGGGTAGAGGCCTCCATGATTAAGGATGTCATCAGGAATTATTTATGTTTCCACCGTCTAATACAAATTAAATTAACACTGTTTCAGGAATTGCTCAGGTATGAATATAAATAGTAGGTGTGATACAGACACCATCCAGCATTTGTGAGGGCAACAGTAATGATTCCCATTAAAATAAAGGTATATTCACACACATTAAGATGAGTAATATAAGAAAACACTAAAACAGAAAATAAGAAGTGTTGGAAAGAATGTGGAGAAATTAGAACCCTTGTGCATTGTTGGTAGGAATATAAAAATGGTACAATCAGTATGGAAAAAAATAAGTAGTTCCTCAAAAAATTTAAAACAGAATCACCATATAATCTAGCAATTTCACTTCTGGGTATATACCCAAAACAGTTGAAAGCAGAATCTCTAAGATATACTTGTAAACCCATCTTCTTAGCATCATTTATTCACACTAGGCAAATGGTGGAAGCAACCCAAATGTACATAGACTGATGAATGGATGATCAAAGGTAGTATATACAATGGGATATTATTCAACCTTAAAAAATAAGGAAATTCCAACATATGCTACAACATGGATAAAGCTTGAGGACTTTTTTTGTGTGTTACACGGGCCTCTTACTGTTGTGGCCTCTCCCGTTGCGGAGCACAGGCTCCGGACGCGCAGGCTCAGCGGCCATGGCTCACGGGCCCAGCTGCTCCGCGGCATGTGGGATCTTCCCGGACCGGGGCACGAACCTGTGTCCCCTGCATTGGCAGGCAGACTCTCAACCACTGTGCCACCAGGGAAGCCCCTGAGGACATTATTTTAAGTGAAGTAAGCCATTCATATGAAGACAAATACTGTATGATACCACTTATATGAGGTACCTAGAGAAGTCAGATGCATAGAGATTGAGAGTAGAACGGTGGTTTGCAGGGGAGCAAGCAGAATGGAGTGGGTAGTTGTTTACTGGACATAGAATTTCAATCTTGGAAGATGAAAAGAGTTCTGGAGATCGGTAGTGATAGTCGTACAGCAGTATAAATGTAAATGCCAATAAACTATACACTTGAAAATGGTTAAGATGGTAAATTTTATGTTATGTGTATTTTACCACAATAATAAAACATGGGGGAAAAGCCACAGGACTGCACAGACCCCATTGGACCCTAAAATGCCACAAAGCCCTAAGCCTCTTTCCTCCTTGTTTACAGAACTAAATCTTTCCATTTTCCTGTGTTCATAAAGGACCTTTTCCAAAGCAGTGCCTTTGACTCCAAGGCTGTCTCTAGACTTGGTCCCCAGGCTTGGCTCACCTACCTCCTCACCTCTTCTCTCCAGACCTTGCAACCTCACTCACTGGCCTAAGCCTCAGGGACTATGTGAAGCCTGTCCTATTGTTTAGGAAAAATTTATTTAAAAAGTAAAATACTACATTCAACATATTCAACCTAATGGAAAAGAAATCAATAAAGAAGCGAAGTTGGGACTGAAAAAGTCATGAGAACTGTTGGGGAAAAAAAGGTAAAATGCAGGTGCAATATAAATACTCATATAATGGGTAAGATAATCCAATCAAGAGTCAGAAATTATCACCGTATGTTTAAGACAAAAAAAAAAAAGAGGCAACTACATGCTCTCCATAGGAAATGCTTTTAAATTCAAAGATGCAAAAAGAATGAAAGTAAAAGGATCAGGAAAAGATATATATGTAAATACACCCACCAGAAAACTGGAGAGACTCTCCTAATACCAGGAGGGAAAAAGACTTTAAAAGAAAAAATATTACTAGAGATATAGAAGGCTGTATCATGAAAAAGGTCGATTCATCAGGAAGCTATAACATTTATATGTGCATTTAATAACAGAGTGCCAAAATAAATGAAGCAAAAGAGAAATGAAGGGAAAAACAACAGTAAATGGAGACTCCAGTATCTCACTTTGAATATTATATACACAACTAGGCAACATATCAACACAGAAATAAAAGACTTGTAAAACACTATAAATTAAGTATACCTTACGTGTCTACAGAACACTGCACCCAACAACAACAGAATATATATTCTTCAGAAGTGCATATGAAACCTCCAGGGTAGAACAACTGCTAGGACATAAACTTCACTAAATTTAAAATACTAAGAATAAATACTTCTATGGTCTGTGACAACAATGGAATGAAATTAGAAATCAATAACTTAGGAAAAACTGGAGAAGTTCACAAATATGAAAAAAATACTCGTAAATAACCAACGTGTCAAAGAAGAAATCCATACAGAAGTGAGGAAAGGTCTCAAACCAATAATCTCACCTTCCACCTTATCACACTTGAAAGGATGGGCACCAACACCCCCCCCCAATGAGATGAAGGAAATAAAAAAGAGCAGAAAATAGAGAACAGAAACAGCATATAGAAATCAATGAAATCAAAAGTGGGGTGTTTGAAAAAAATCAATAAAATTGACAAATCTTTAGCTAAACTGACTGAAAGAAAAAGAAGACTCAAATTCCGAAAATTGGACAGAAAGAAAGACTATTCCACCAACCTTACAGCAATAAAAAGGATTATAAAGGAATTCAATGAACAGTATAGCAACAAATTAGATAATTTAGATGAAATAGACAAACCCCTAGAAATATACATCCTGCAGAAAATAACTCAAGAAAAAAATAGAGTTTCTGACTATACAAGTGATGTGGTTGAATTACTAAGCAAAAACTACTCAAAAGGAAAGCCCAGGCCCAAATGGCTTCACCATAGAATTCTCCAAATCATATGTTTAAAATGATTCTTCAGAAACCCTCCCCACAAATAGAATCAACACAACACTTCAAACTCATTCTGTCAGCCCAGTATTACTCTTACTCTGAAACCAGACAAAGGTATTACTAAAAAATGAAGAAACCAATTTTCCTTGTGAAAATGGATGCCAAAAAAATCAACCATACTAGGGCCTCCCTGGTGGCGCAGTGGTTGAGAGTCCGCCTGCCGATGCAGGGGATACGGGTTCGTGCCCCGGTCTGGGAGGATCCCATATGCCGCGGAGCGGCTGGGCCCGTGGGCCATGGCCGCTGGGCCTGCGCGTCCGGAGCCTGTGCTCCGCAGCGGGAGAGGCCACAACAGTGAGAGGCCCGCATACCGCAAAAAAAAAAAAAAAAAAAAAAAAAAAAAAAAAAAAAATCAACCATACTAGAAAACCTAATCCAGCATCATCTAACCACAAATATACAATGTGACTAAGTTGGATTTACTTCTGGGATGCTAGGTTGAGTTAATATCTCAAAATCAACTTAGGCAATATAATGTATTAATACAGTAATAAGCAAAAATGTCATGATCACCTCAGTAGACTCATAGAAAATACAGTTGACCCTTGAACAACATAGGTTTGAACTGCACAGGTCCACTTATATGCAGATCTTTTCCCAAAAATATATTGGAAAAAACTTTGGAGATTTGCAACAATTTGAAAAAACTTGCAGATGAACCATGTAGCCTGGAAATATTGAAAAAATTAAGGAAAAGCTAGGTATGTCACAAATGTATTAAATGTAGGTACTAGTCTATTTTATCATTTACTACCACAAAATATACACACATCTATTATAAAATGTTAAAACTTATCAAAACTTATGCAGTACGCCTGAAACTAACACAAAATTGTAAATCAACCATACTCCAATAAAATTTTTTTAAAAGACTAGTAATTCCAAAAAAAAAAAAACTTATGCACACACAGACCAAACATAGCACCATTTGCAATTGAGAGAATGTAAACAAACAGAAATATGCCATATTAAAACTACATAAAATTAACTGTAGTATATACTCTACTATTTTAATAATTTTGTAGCCACCTCCTGATGCTATTTTGGTGAGCTCAAGTGGTGTGAGTATCCATAAAATGTCATGTGATGCTAGTTCCCTGGTGGTATAGAGGTTAGGATTTGTTGCTTTCACTGCAACGAATTGAACCCATGTTCTGGGTTCAATCCCTGGTCAGGGAACTGAGATCTCACAAGCCGCATGGTGCAGCCAAAAATTAAAAAAAAAAACTCATCTGATGCTAATTATCTCCACGTGTGCAGTTTGTCTCTCCAGTGAATTGCATATGGCAGTAAAAAGTGTTCTTTTGTGGTTCTTGAGTATTTTTCATCATGTTCAGTGCAATACTGTAAACCTTGGGACCCATGGAAAGTGCCACTAGTGATGCTGGAAGTGCTCCCAAGAAGCAGAGAAAAGTCACTGTTACCAAGTCCAAGCTCATACTGCTTGCTGAACAACAGGCCAACAAATCAAAAGATTAGTTGTTTAGGCAAGGAATAGCTCATGTGCCACAACTACTAAGACTGAGTGCCACAACTACTGAAGCCCGCGTGCCTAGAGCCTATGCTCCGAAACAAGAGAAGCCACTGCATTGAGAAACCCATGCATGGCAACGAAGAGTAGCCCCTGCTCTCCACAACCAGAGAGAAGCCCACGCTCAGCAACAAAGACCCAATGCAGCCAAAAAAAAAAAAAAAAAAAAAAAAGATGGCTTTTGACTTCTTTTTGAATACAGGCACTGAAACTAAAGCAAATGGTGGAAGAAGAATTGGTACTATAGAAACATTTTTTTAGAAATGAATGAAACATTTTTAGAGAAATGAATAAGCAAAAGAGTCAGACAGAAATTACAATGTATTTCCATAAAATTACACCTCTCCTGCCTTCCCTTCGACCTCCTCCACCTCTTCCACCTTGCCATCCCTCAGAGAGCTAGACCACCCCCTCCTATTCAGTCTACTCAATGTGGAGACAAGGATGAAGACCCTTTATGATGATTCACTTCCACTTAATGAATAGTAAATATTCATCATACTGTACAGTTAATCAACTTTATTGTATATGTGTGTGCATGTCTTCATGTGAAAATCTAATAACTGTGTGGCAAGAACTGTATGAGATGTTTTTGTGTCATTATTATCATCATCTCTTAATTATTATCATCTGCAAGACTTGTATGGAAGTGGAAAGCCTATCCTTACCTAGGTATAAAGTGAGTGATATTTAATATAAAATTAGTGATGTGTAAATTTTATTACTGTTTTATAACTTTGCTTTCAAAGAATTACATTACCATACAGTATGCTTCTCTCATAATTGGAGAAACTGCATATCAGCCTATGATCACAGGTAAGTGGTTTTTTAAAAAAATGGAACAATGTTTTCAATACTGTATTATGAATATGACCATAATACATGATAAAAATTTTATAATGATTCATTCATTAGTTATAGGCTAGGCTACCGTGAAGCAACTGTATCCATTACACGAGGCTACCATAAAGCAATCATATTGCCATTTCTTCATTATCAGTGCATGAATCATTATAATTATGAATTTCTTTTTCACATTATCTTTTCATTTTTGATGTCGTGTTAGTAATACATATAACATCACAGCGTTTTGTATCATATAAGACAATATTGATGGAGGTACTGATAGACAATTCATCTTGTAAACAGAAGACAAACTTATGGTATTGATAAATACAGTACAGTACTGTAAATGTATTTTCCTTATGATTTTCTTAACATTTTATTTTCTCTTGCTTACTTTCTTGTAATAGTACAGTATACAGTCATATTACATACAAAATATGTGCTAATCAGCTGTTTATGTTATCTGGTCAACAGTAGTCTATTAATAAAGTTTTTAATAAAGTTTTGGGGGAGTCAATAGTTATATGTAGATTTTTGACTGCCTGGGGACAGCACCTCTAACCCCTGCATTGTTCAAGGGTCAGCTGTAGTTGACAACCTCCAGCACCCTCTCATGATAAAAACCCTCAGCAAACCAGGTATTGATAGAAATTTCCTTCACATGAAAATGAGCATCGATGAAAAAAATCACAGCTGATATTATATTTAATTGGTGAAAAACTGGATTCTTTCCCCTGAATATCAGGAAGGAAACAATGATATCTGCTCTTATGATTTCTATTTGACAATACCCTGGGGGTTTTAGCCAGGACAATTGTGCAATGAATAAATGAATGAAAAGGAAATAAAATGTATCCAGGTTGGATAAGAGAAAGTAATGCTGTCTCTACATGTAGATGATGTATCCTGTAAATAGAAAACTCTAAGGAATCCACTTTTTAAAAAAAATATTAGAAATGATAATCGAGTTTGGAAAGGTTGTAGGGTACAAGATCAATATATAAAAATACATTCTATTTCTAATCACTTGCAACAAAAAAATCTGAAAATGAAATTAAAAAAACAAATCCATTCACAAGAGCATAAAAATGAATAAAATAGGGGAGAGGGATAAATTGGGAGATTGGGATTGACATTTAAATGCTACTATGTATAAAATAGATGGCTAATAAAAGTCTACTGTATAGCACAGGAAACTCTGCTCAATACTCTGTGATGGCCTATATGGGAAAATAATCTAAAAAAAAGAGTGGATATATGTATATGTATAACTGATTAACTTTGCTGTACAACTGAAACTAACACAACATTGTAAATCAACTGTACCGCAATAAAATGAATAAAATAGTTAGGACTAAATTTAACAAAAGAGATACCAAGCAAAAACTCTGAAATCCACAAAACATTGTTGAGCAAAATTAAAGATCTAATTACATGGTATAACCTCCCATGTACGTACATTGGAAGATAATATTTTGAGATGGCAATACTCCTCCAAATGATCCACAGATTCATTGCAATCTCTGTCAGAATCCCAACTGACTTCTTTATAGAAATTGTTAAACTGTTTCAAAAAGTCAGATAGAATTGCAAGGTATCCAGAATAACCAAAACAATGAAAGCAAAAATCAAGTAGGAGGATTCACATTTCCTTATTTCAAAACTTTCTGCTGAACAATGGTAATGAATGTAGTGTGGTAATGACACAGGGATGGACATATAAATCATTGGAATAGAATGAGATTTCATAAATAAACCCATCCATCTGTGGTCAACTGGTTTTCAAACACAAGGCCAAGAATGGGAAAAGAATATTATTCTTAAAAGTTAGCACTGGGACGAGTGGATAGCCACATGCAAAAGAATGAAGTGGATGTTTACATCACACCACATACAGTAATTTACCAAAATGGATCAAAGACCTAAACATAAGAGGTTAAACCTTAACACTCTTAGGAAAAATGTAGGGACTTCCCTGGAGGTCCAGTGGTTAAGACTCTGCACTTCCACTGCAGGGGGCACAGGTTCAATTCTTGGTCCTTGAACTAAGATCCTCGCATGACCAGTGGCGCAGCCAAAATATATACGTATATGGAGGAAAATATTCATGACCTTGGATTTGGCACAAAATTATTCAAGATGACACCAAAAAAAAAAGACAACTTGAATTTAATCAAAATTATTAACTTTTGTACTTAAGAGTATACTATCAAAAAGGTGAAAACACACATTGGGACCCAAGTTTACTATTGTGGGAATATAGAATGGTGCAGCCACTTTATTTATTTATTTTTAATTTATTTATTTACTTACTTACTTATTTTTGGCTGCATTGGGTCTTCCTTGCTGCGCGCAGGCTTTCTTTAGTTGCAGCGAGCAGGGGCTACTCTTCGTTGCGGTGTGTGATCTTCACATTGTGGTGGCTTCTCTTGTTGTGGAACCCGGGCTCTAGGCACACGGGCTTCAGTAGTTGTGGCACTCGGGTTCAGTAGTTCTGGTGTACGGGCTTAGTTGCTCCGCAGCATGTGGGATCTTCCCGGACCAGGGCTCGAACCCGTGTCCCCTGCATTGGCAGGTGGATTCTTAACCACTGTGCCACCAGGGAAGCCCAGTGCAGCCACTGTAGAAAACAGTATGGCATGGGAATTCCCTGGCGGTCCAGTGGTTAGGACTCCACACTTTCACTGCTCGGGGCCTGGTTCTATCCCTGGTCGAAGAACTAAGATCCTGCAAGCCGGGCGATGCGACCAAAACACACGCACACGCACATGTGCACACACACACACACAAAACCCCCACAAAAACAAACAAACAGGGCTTCCCTGGTGGCGCAGTGGTTGTGAGTCCGCCTGCCGATGCAGGGGACACGGGTTCGTGCCCCGGTCCGGGAAGATCCCACATGCCGCGGAGTGGTTAGGCCTGTGAGCCATGGCCGCTGAGCCTGCGCGTCCGGAGCCTGTGCTCCGCAACGGGAGAGGCCGCAACGGTGGGAGGCCCGCGTACCGCAAAAAACAAAAACAAAAACAAACAAACAAACAAACAAACAAAAAACAGTATGGCAGTTCCTCAAAAATTATATTCAAAATTACCATGTGATCCAGCAATACTGCTTCTGGGTATGTACTCCCAGGACTCAGATATTTCTACACCCATGTTCACAGGAATGTTCACAGGAATGTTATTCATGAGCCAAAAGGTGGTAGCAACTCATGTGTCCATCAAAAATGAATGGATAGGGCTTCCCTGGTGGCGCAGTGGTTGAGAGTCTGCCTGCCGATGCAGGGGACACAGGTTCGTGCCCCGGTCCGGGAAGATCCCACATGCCGCGGAGCGGCTGGGCCCGTGAGCCATGGCCGCTGAGTCTGCGCGTCCGGAGCCTGTGCTCCGCAACGGGAGAGGCCACGGCAGTGAGAGGCCTGCGTACCGCAAAAAAAAAAATGAATGGATAACAAAATTTAGTATATACATAGAATGGAATTTTATTCAGATTTAGAAAGAAAGGAAATTCTTACATATGCTGTAACATGGGTGAAACGAGAACATCATGCTAAGTGAAATAAGCCAGTCAAAAATGGACAACTACTATATGAATCCACTTGTATGAAGTACCTAGAATAGTGAAATTCATAGAGACAGAAAGTAGAATGGTGGTTGGTAGGGCCTGGGGGAAAGGGAAGTGGGGAGATGTTTAATATGTATAGATTTTCAGTTTTGAAAGATGAAAACACTTCTGAAATTGATTTCCCAATGTCAGTGTACTTCTCACTACTGAACTGGACATTTAAGATGTAAACCTCATAGTATGTGTTAAAAGTTAAAATTTTAAAGCAAGAGAGGGAAAACACAGCCCACAGAATGGAAGAAAGTTTTGCAAATAAAATATCTACGGGATTTGTACTGAAGGTATATAAAGAACACTAATAATAAGAAGTCAACTAACCCAATTTTAAAATATGAAAGAATGTAAATAGACATTTTAAAAGGAAAATGTACAAATGGTCAAGAACACATTAAAAGATGCTTGCAATAGCCATCAAAGAAATTCAAATCAAAACCCCAATGAGAGGGACTTCCCTGGTGGTGCAGTGGTTAAGACTCCATGCTCCCAATGCAGGGGGCTGGGGTTCGATCCCTGGTCAGGGAACTAGATCCCACATGCATGCCACAACTAAGGAGCCCATCTGCTGCAAATAAGAGCCGGTGCAACCAAATAAATAAATATATATTTTAAAAAATGAGATACCACTTCACAACCACCAGGATAGCTAGAGTTTAAAAAGTGAGATAATAAAAGTTTTGTGGATGATATGGGAAAATTGGAACCCTCAACCACTGCCGGTGGGAATATAAAATGGTGCAATGACTTTGGAAAACAAATCTGGCAATTCCTCAGAAATTAAACCTAGAATTACCATAGGACCCATCAATTCATTCCTAGATATATGCCCAATAGAAATGAAAATATGTCCAAACAAAAACTTGTAAACGAAAGTTTATTGCAACGTTATTCGTAATAGCCAAAAGGTGGAAACAAACTAAATGTCCATTAAGGAATGAGTAAATAAAGAAAATGTGTTTTATGCATACAGTGGAATATTATTCAGCCATAAAGATGAATGAGGTATCCATACATGCTACCACATAGATGTTCCTTGAAAAAGTTATGCTAAGCAACTGAAGTTAATTACAAAGACAATACTTCATATGATTCCATTCGTATATAACTCCAGAACAGGGAAATCTATAGAAACAGAAAGAGGTTGTCTACAACTCTGGCTTGGAGGAAGAAGATGGGAAGATAGGGAAGTGATATCTAAAGGGTACCGGGGTTTCTTTTAGAGGTGACAAAAATGTTCAAAAATTGTGGTGCTGATTGAACATATCTGTGAATGTACTGAAAACCATTGACTTGTACACATCAAAGGGATGCAGTGTATGGTATATGTATTTTACCTCAATAAAACTATTCAGATAAGTAAATGCATTAGAAGTTTTGAACCAATGTGTTTAAGAATATTAAAAGTTTTCAAGTATATCCCACATTTCCAAAACTTATTGTTTTTTTATATATATATAATGTTCTACATCAATTATACCTCGTTTGTTTTTTTTTTTAATTTATTTTTGGCTGCCTTGGGTCTTCTTTGCTGCCCGCGGGCTTTCTCTAGTTGCAGCGCACGGGCTTCTCACTGCGGTGTCTTCTCTCATTGTGGAGCATGCGCTCTAGGCGCTCGGTCTTCACTAGTTGTGGCAGGTAGTCTTCAGTAATTGTGGCACAGGGGCTTAGTCGCTCTGCGGCACCAGGGATCGAACCCCTGTCCCCTGCATTGGCAGGTGGATTCTTAACCACTGTGCCATCAGGGAAGTCCCCAAAACTTATTGTTTTTTGTTATATTGGTAAAAATAGTAACTAGGGGCTTCCCTAGTTGCACGCAGCAATGAAGACCCAATGCAGCCAAAAATAAACAAACAAATAAATTTATTTAAAAAAATAGTAACTGGATTGCCTTAGGGATATCATAGCTGTTTACATTTCAAATTTTCTAGGCACACACTCTGAAACTAAATTTCCTTCTAGCGCAAAATGTATACCTGAGAGTCTTCTTGAACACATCTCACAAATTATGATTGGTGGGAGAAGAGTCCCTGTTCCCAGGCAAGGGCTGCAGGGTTCAAACTTCCCACCAGAGTCAAGTGCTTGGGAGGCCAGGGGATTCTCTAGCTAAAATACCACATATGTGGAGAGGGAAAAGTGACGGCCTTAACGCTGTCAACAAAGATAAAAATGGAGCCAGACTCTTTATTACACATGGTGAGGTCATTTTTCAGTGTGTTTGTAAACAAGGGTCACAGTATCTTGAGTGGCCTCACAGCCTGTGCCAAGTATTGCCCCGTGGAGGACCGCAAACCCTCTTTTCTCAGTTGGCCTAACCAGGGCGCCCCTCTTGCTTTGGATAAGGACGTCGGTTGTTCCGGAATCTTACTCTGGAATTCCCTGAGCACACCTGTGTCCCCACATTCTTAAATATCTGAGGAAGACGCCACTGTCCCGCTAGGGCCAGTGACAAGTGTGGTTTAAAGGCAAACGTCGCTGGAAAGGAAAAGTTCCCGCCCACCTGTGGAAACTGGTTCTGCTCAATCATGTGACCTCCTGACCCGTTCGTTGTCACTCAGGAGAAAGGGGGGCGGGTGCTTGCGAACTGTCCAATCGGGGGCGCAGCAGGGGAAAGTGGGTGGGTCACGCTCTGCAAACTGCGTGGACGCTCGTGGCCACGCTTTGCGTGGAATCTCGTCTGCATTTACGCGTCTCAGGTGTGTCTGCTGCAGCGTAAATACGTGTTGCGGGGGCCGCGGGAGTCTATGGGAAGACGCCGGAGGAGCCCAAAGCCGGGAAATGGTGAGTGTGCTGGGCCAGGTGTCCCAGGACAGGGAGGAGGGACAGTGTGAACCGGCCGTGGCGGGACGTGAGCCTCCCGGCGCGGTAAACTCAGGAGTCTGCGGACCCAAAATCGCAGGGGGCGCCGTTCAGACCTCATTCCCTCCGGCTGCCGCAGTGGCGGGGCTGGGTCGGCAGCCGGGACCCCGGGCGTCCTGTGCCGTCACTGCAGGCGGTGACTTAAGCCTGGAGCCTCTCTGGACAGCTCTGCGCCCACAGCCCCGCGACTCCTCTAGAATGTGTGGTGACCACGGGGAGGGTTATCAGGGGACAATCCTGACTCCGTCTCCGTGGTTCGTGAGTGGGAGGAGCTGTGG
Organism: Mesoplodon bidens; assembly: GCF_964165515.1. Taxonomy (NCBI): domain Eukaryota; kingdom Metazoa; phylum Chordata; class Mammalia; order Artiodactyla; family Ziphiidae; genus Mesoplodon; species Mesoplodon bidens. The sequence goes on from NC_138160.1 coordinate 142,039,408, forward strand.
TCTGTGGGGTCCCAGTCCCTCCTTTCTCCCCAGGGGGCACTCGTTTTCTCCTGAGTTTTCCAGATGTTTGGAGAGCAGGGTCTCAAATCCAGGATCCAGACTAATTCCCAGATTAGCTTTTCCTAAAACTGGCAATAAATCCCTAAATTTCCACATCCCTCCCTCATTCCCACAGCCAACTTTCCGTCTTCAATTCAGAGCATCATTATCAACTCTTTGTTCTCCCTGGTGTATTTCAAACAGACCCAATATTCTAATTGTTTATACGTTTTCTTTGTTTAAAAAAATAATTTACTTTTGGCTGTGTTGGGTCTTCGTTGCTGCACGCGGGCTTTCTCTAGTTGCGGCGAGCGGGGGCTGCTCTTCGTTGCGGTGCACGGGCTTATTGCGGTGGCTTCTCTTGTTGCGGAGCATGGGCTCTAGGCGCACGGGCTTCAGTAGTTGTGGCTCACGGGCTCAGTAGTTGTCGCTCGCCAGCTCTAGAGCACAGGCTCAGTAGTTGTGGCGCACGGGCTTAGTTGCTCCGCGGCATGTGGGATCTTCCCAGACCAGGGCTCGAACCCGTGTCTGCTGCATTGGCAGGAGGATTCTTAACCACTGCACCACCAGGGAAGTCCTTATCCTTTTTCTAAAGAGCCATGGGTGGCTCTTTTTTAAGGATTTATATTTGCTGTGGATATTTTCCATGAGAGGATATCTGAGAATAACCACCAGGAACTGAAACCAACCACCTGGAACTGAAACCATGGAACTCAGATTGGGACTTGAACCCACGGTCTTTTAACTGAGATCTCACACCTGGTCTCAGGACTTAATGAAGCTCAGGTCCTTGATGTCTCATCACAGAAAGAATTCAGTGAGAGACAAAGTGATAGGAGAAGTGGACACACTCCACAGACAGAGTGTGGGCCATCTCAGAAGGTGAGAGTGGCACCAGGGTGTGGGGTTGGCCATTTTTATAGGCCAGCCTTTTTATAGGGGTGGATAATTTCATAGGCTAATGAGTGGGAGGGGTATTCCAGCTATTTTGGAGAAGGGGTGGGGATTTCCAGGAATTGGGCCACCGCCCACTTTTTGACCTTTATGCTCGGCTTTGGAACTGTCATGACACCTGTGAGTGTGTTCCAATGAGTGTATACTGAGGCTCAAGGTCTAGTGGAAGTCAACTTGTCCGCCATCTTGGACCTATTCTGTTCTACTCACTTTATGTCATGTCCTCAGCCTATGTCATTCTTTTAAAGGTTGTGCTGTGTCCCCTTCCCTCCTGTTTCAGAACTACATTGTATGAAATCCTTGTGCCTCTCCTCGAGGATCTTTCCTGGGCACAGACATCCTATGGGTAGTCCTTTGGGTAGAGTTTCCTCTTTGGAAACGTTCCTGGGTGTTCTCTCCTGTCAGCACTTCCCCTCCCTGGGTTTGTCACCCTGGAAAGATTTATTCATGTATGTGAGCCTCAGTTATTCAAAAACTTAAAATTTATGTAAGCAGTGGAGCTTGAACGATAGCATTTTCCAAAGAGGCAAGAAATAGATGAGTTTCAGAAAAAAGAAAATATTCTTGTATTACATTGTGTCAAAAATTCTTGTTTCTTTTTTCTTCCCTCCCTGAGCAGGTGTAATATCCTGAGGTCTGTGCTTTTTGTTTGGGGTTTTTTTTTGGGGGGCGGGGGGTTGTTCAAATGCAATTCCAGGGCTTAGGCTTGAGGTGTTCAAGTACAGTTTTTAAAAATATTTTATTGAAATATTGTTGATTTACAATGTGTTAGTTTCAGATGTACAGTCAAGTGATTCAGTCATATATATATACATATATATGTGTATATTTGTATGTGAATATATGTATATATACTTTTTAGATGCTTTTCCATTACAGGTTATTGATATTGAGTATAGTTCCCTGTGCTATACAGTAGGTCCTTGTTAGTTATCTGTTTTATGTATAGTAGTGTGTATATTTTAATCCCAAACTCCTAATTTACCCCCCCCCCAATTATGTCTTTATAAAACAATTTCTTGCTGTGGAAATAATAATTAATTAATATCGTTATTTTCTGAGAGTAATAGATACGCGTTTTCTTGTTGAACTAGAAAAAAGCCTTACAATTTTCTTCCCTCCTTTCTACATAAACACTAGGTTTGTGTGATTTTGCTGGATTCTTCAACCACTGGGGCCATTTAAAATAACATCGTGTGGTCCAAAACAATGTGACTGGGAGCAGAGACCTGAGGTCAGTGACTCAAGGCGAGGCCCCCTTGAGGCTGCAAAGGGAAGTACTTGAAGACCCAGCTGGTTCTTCCTGGAGAGCCCAGCAGGTGTCCTACCTGCTCACACCCACCATGGAAGGAGCCTTTAAACTGAGAGAAGCTACAGAGCCCTGGAAAGCTGGGGATACAAGTGCACATGGCAGAAAGGGTTTGGGGGGAGATGGGATGGTGATACCCCTTTTGAGGTTGTAACCGTGGTTCCCCCGGGTCTGTTTCTAGGTATAGGCTGGAGTTGGGTTTTTTTTTTTAAATAAATTTATTTATTTATTTATTTATTTATTTTTGGCTGAGTTGGGTCTTTGTTGCTGCGTGTGGGCTTTCTCTAGTTGCTCCAAGCGGGGGCTACTCTTAGTTGTGGTGCTCGGGCTTCTCATTGAGGTGGCTTCTCTTGTTGTGGAGTACGGGCTCTAGGCATAGCGGGCTTCAGTAGTTGTGGCTTGTGGGCTCTAGAGCGCAGGCTCAGCAGTTGTGGCACATGGGCTTAGTTGCTCCACAGCATTTGGGATCTTCCCGGGCCAGGGCTCAAACCCGTGTCCCCTGCATTGGCAGACGGATTCTTAACCACTGCGCCACCAGGGAAGCCCTAGGTTGGAGTTTTGCATCCACAGTGTAGCTGCGCTCAGAGTGTAATTTGTTTACATTGAGAAAGCCTGTGACAGGAGTTCTGTGTCCTGGGTTAGGGGTCATGAATTTGGGAGTTCTTTTGGGTCAGAATCTTAAATTGAATTCTGCTGAGAGTTTTCTCACTGTGGGAATGGAAGCCTGAAAAAGGGAGTGGTTCCATTATTCATCAGGGAGAGGAGGGCGTGTGGCGCTTCCAGAGTCCATCCCTGTGGCTGCTCAGGTGCCCCCACCCTCCTTCACCAGGGACTGACCTGGTCCAGCGGTTCTATCTCAACCAGGAGAGCCTAGTGTGTGCTAAACTTTCAAACAGGCTCCTTCTGTCCTGTGGGACGCTGGCTGCTTATCTGTGCTGATTCCAATATTTGTGTCTCTTTCCTCTGGATTCTTTTATCCATTGAATAGTGCAGTCCTTTGGCTGTAGTTTCCCTTAGCACTTTGTAATTAATTCCCTGTGTGGGAAATAATATTTTTAGTTTCTTGGGCTTAAAGAAAAATCTAAGCTGATTGAGAGATATGATGTCGGTAAGGCAAGAAAATTGTGGAACTAAATAGAATTTTTGTTCCTTTTAGGGAAGAGAACCTCAAGATGTGAGATGAATGTGTTTACGTTTTCAGGTACGTGTTTCATTTCACATCAGTGTTTGTGCATGTCCTTAGAGAATATTGAAATTTAAAAGGCAGGGAACTTCATGGCAGTCCAGTGGTTAGGACTCATGGCTTTCACTGCTGGTTCAATCCCTGGTCGAGGAATTAAGATCCTGCAAGCCGTGTAGCACAGCCAAAAAAAAGCTAAAGCAATTGATGTGAGGACAGCTAATCAAAGCTTACATAAATCTTTGAAAATTCTACTGCATTTAGAGAACTAAACCCAAACCCCTGTTGCATTATAATGTTATATTGATTTCTGAAAATACCACCCTCCCCCATGTGAGATACAGGGAAGGGACAAACTAGGATACACCTTGTCATTTTAGTTAGCAAGGGATTTGAAAATTGTGGTTTATACTTTTGTAACCATTAGTGTTCAAAGGAATTAGATCTTAACAATAGTTTCCTATGTACAAAAGTTAAAATTAAAGAAAGACTATTAAATAGTAACACAGGGTGTATATACTTTGCTTATTTTCAATAAACCTGTGAGATACAAAAGCCTAACTTAAGCAAAATCACTGCCCACCTTTCCTGGTCCCCTCCAGCATTGTTACTCCAACCACTGCAGATACACAGTTTTAATCATTTCTTGAGCTTCCTGTTAATGTTTCTTTATATAAAAACAAGCCATTGTGAATTCATATTTTTCATACCCAAGTTTGTCCTTATAATGAGTAGTCAGACTCCACATTTTTGAAACTTGATTAAAGTATAGTTGGTATACAATGTTGTATTAATTTTTGCTGTACAGCAAAGTGATTCAGTTATACATATATACATTCTTTTTCATATTCTTTTCCATTATGGTTTATCACAGGATATTGAATATAGTTCCCTGTGTTACACAGTAGGACCTTGTTGTTTATCCATTCTATATATAATAGTTTGCATCTGCTCATCCCACACTCCCAGTCCTTCCCTACCCCAGCCCCCCTCCCTCTCGGCAACCACAAGTCTATTCTCTGTGCTTGTAAAGACTCCACGTTTTTTGATGTTTACCGACAGCTTACGCCTCCCTTCTCTCTTCCCCTTGTGTCCACGCCCGGAAAAGCCGATAACAAAGTCTGTAGTCCTCTGGCATTAGTTTCACATTCCAGCCACACAAGCCCCTGTCTGTGTGCAGAACTCTTATCCTGGCCCAACCCCTGACAAAGATTCTTTGCTTGACCAGAGAATCTTTGGTTCTGACCCTAAACCTTCTCCTGGGCCTATCTGTGTAGTTCCTCGTGAAATCCAGTTTTACCAGAAACCCTGCTGCATCAGTTAAACCAGAATTCCCCAGCTCCCCATGTCTGATTCCTTCTGTATCTGATTGGGTTCCTACACTCCCACCATTGCTCAGGTGATGTGTGATCACCCTGCCTGACTTCAGTAAGAATCCTGTTAGGTCAGTTTATCCAGACCCACTAATCCCTGGTTTTTCTTTTAGTAAATTTCCATCCACTGACCCCCACCCCCCCACCTTGCTCTCTGGCCATGAATTCCCACTTCCTCATGCTGTATTCAGAGTTGAGCCTAGTCTCATTTCTCCCTGGCTGTGAAATCCCATCGCAGTAGTCTCTGTACCTGTCCCAGGGGTTCTGGATAAAATCTGCTTTACCTCTTTGACAAGTGTCACTGAATATTTTTTCTTTAACGTTCCCTAGCCATGATGAAAATCCAGGCCAGGCTCCTTTCCTTGCTTTCTGAAGCCATTTCAGAGCTGCTTGAGATGCCAGCCCTGCCTTCCCCCCAAGACCTCAATTACGTGGGTCATAGACTTTTTTTTTTTTCTTTTGGCCCCACTGGGTGGCATGCGGGATCCTAGTTACCTGACCAGGGATCAAACCTATGCCCCCTGCATTGGGAGAGTGAAGCCTTAACCACTGGACCACCAGGGAAGTCCCAGTCATAGGCTTTTTCCTACCCTGAGTGTGTGTGTGTGTGTGTTTGCATGACACACCAGCATCAGTCTCAACATGGAAATCACACCTCTGCAGGTGGCAAGAAAAATTGGTGTGGTGAGCAGCATGGCCAGACATGACCACCACCCATGGGTCTGTCTTCTCTTGCTCTGACTTGCTCACCTGCTGTGTTGTCTTATGGCGGCCAGTGCTATGGGCTGCTAGGTGCCAGGGACCTCGTGCTGTGAGCTGTGCTGCCTATGTTGCATTGTTGACCATACGAATCCTCAGTTTTAGATTCAGCAGACCAGAGTTGGCAGTTTCAAGAATTCCTAGGCTTTGGGAGCAGCAGTATGGGATTGGCGCCCTCCTTGTATTAGTCCTAGGGTGATATCTTTGCCAGGATTTATCTGTGTGTTAGAGTGAAGCTGTGACAGAGGCAGGCTTGGCCCCGACATACCCCAGTGAGGGGTGAGAGAGAGAGACTATGCCCTGTGCAAGAGGTGGCTCCATTGAGTGTTGCTCTTGAAAGAACAGTCATTTAAAAAGACAGAAAAAGAGAAGAGAGGGGGAAAGGCAGCCAACAGATGGCAGGCCGAATCCGCCCTCCTAATACCAGGGGGTGCACCAGGACCCTTAAGTACCTCTGCTGCTGCCCCTGTCTCTACTGCAACAAAGCTCCTGACCCTCAGAGTTACAGGGGGCAACACCCATGGCATCCTTGTGGCACAGCCAAGGGATTAGTTCAAACTGACTTAAACCTGGGGTCCTTAAACCCTATAAAGCAACCCGTTGTCCTGGAGGAGACCCCTATTCCTCATGGCACTAATGTGAGGCCCTCTGGAGGGAAAAATTTTATAAATACCAGGGTAGAGAGGTCACCCTCTCCCCCGAAGTATATACAGTGACTGAAAAACTAAAACAGGGAAGGACAGGAGAGAGGAAATAAGTGAAAAAATACTGAAACAAAGGTGCACAATTTAACCCAACTGGAAATCTAAAATATAGTAAAAGAATTTACACAAAAGATAAAGAAAAGATAAAGGGGCACTGTTTGGTTTCTGGGGCCTCTACAACATAGTTTCTGAATTTTGTCATCTGCTGTATTGCATTGATTCACAAACCTTCATGCAAATAATACTGGGTCTCAAGTTACAGTTATATTAGGATCCCACTAAACTTAAGCAAGGTAAGATAATCTCTAAGATTATCTAAGATGATCTAAGATTCCCAATAATCTTAGAGGAGTTACTGAATATAAAATAGGGGACAGTGCTCACTTTGGCAGCACATATACTAAAATTGGAATGACACAGAGAAGATTAACATGGCCCCTGCACAGGGATGACAAGCAAATTCGTGAAGCGTTCCATATTTAAAAAAAAAAAAAATTATCAAAGCTATAAGACCCACTGATAGACAGTAAACTTTACTATGTTAATAAAAACTACATGTGCTATATCGCACATTTAAAAAATATTTTGGGGCCTCCCTGGTGGCGCAGTGGTTGAGAGTCCGCCTGCCGATGCAGGGGATACGGGTTCGTGCCCCGGTCTGGGAGGATCCCATATGCCGCGGAGCGGCTGGGCCCGTGAGCCATGGCCGCTGGGCCTGCGCATCCGGAGCCTGTGCTCCGCAACGGGAGAGGCCACAACAGTGAGAGGCCCGCATACCGCAAAAAAAAAAAAAAAAAAGAAAAAAAAAAATATATTTTGATAACTATATTTCTACATAATTTGTTTCCTTTATAATTCTATATATTTTTTGCAATAAGAACATTATTCCAAAAATATAAATATAAAAAAAAATAAAATAAAATAGGAGACAAATAAGCATGTCTCACCTTAACCATCAGCCAACTTGCCTAAAGACCCCATAGTCATAGGATTCATTTGTCCTAAAGTATCCTATAGTGAACAGGAAAGCTCGGAACTAATGATTCACAAATTAAAATTAAATAATTTTTTAAAATAAATTTATTTATTTTTGACTGCTTTGGGTCTTCGTTGCTGCACGTGGGCTTTCTCTAGTTGCAGCAAGTGGGGACTACTCTTCGTTGTGGTGTGCGGGCTTCTCATTGCAGTGGCTTCTCTCATTGTGGAGCACGGGCTCTAGGCACACGGGCTTTGGTAGTTGTGGCACACGGGCTCAGTAGTTGTGGCACGCTGGCTCAGTAGTTGTGGCTCGCGGGCTCTAGAACGCAGGCTCAGTAGTTGTGGCACATGGGCTTAGTTGCTCTGTGGCATGTGAGATCTTCCCAGATCAGGGCTCGAACCCGTGTCCCCTGCGTTGGCAGGCGGATTCTTAACCACTGCGCACCAGGGAAGTCCTTAAATAATGTTTTTGCCAATTCCAAATTGGCTTGACAAAATGGGACCCCACAGATTTATCCCCCAGGTAAATAATATGTGCCAAAGTAAATTAAACAGGGCTTTGAAGGATTGAAAACCATTACAAAAAATTATTTCGTGAAGAGGTGATTACTCGCAGCACTTCTCCTTTACACAGCTGAATTTGGCCTGTTCTAAAACATGAAAAGAAGGAATGGCACTTGGTAAAACCACGATGGAAAACATTATGGAGGTTCCTTAAAAAACTAAAAGTAGAACTAACATATGATCCAGCAACCCCATTCCTGGGCATATATCTGGAGAAAATCATAATTCGAAAAGATACGTGCATCCCAATGTTCATTGCAGCACTATTTACAGTAGCCAAGCCATGGAAGCAATCTAAATGTCTGTCAACAGAGGAATGGATAAAGAAGATGTGGTACATATATACAATGGAATATTGCCCAGCCATAAAAAAAGAATGAAATAATGCCATTTGCAGCAACATGGATGGACCTAGAGATTGTCATACTAAGTGGAGTAAGTCAGACAGAGAAAGACAAATATCATAATTTTTTAAAATGATGCAAATGGGATCTAATTTAAAAAAAAATGATACAAGTGAACTTATTTACCAAACAGAAACAGACTTACAGATATTGAAAGCAAACTTATGTTTACCAAAGGGGAAACGTTGGGGGGAGGGATAAATCAGGAGCTTGGGATTTACATACACTACTATATGTAAGACAGATAACCAACAAGGACCTACTATATAGCACAGGGAGCTCTACTCAATATTGTGTGATAACCTATATGAGAAAAGAATCTGAAAAAGAATGAATATATCATATGTATAATTGAATCACCTTGCTCTACACCTGAAACTAACACAACGTTGTAAGTCAACTATACTCCAGTAAAATTAAAAAAAAAAAAGGAATAAATGACACCTCACAGTGGATTACCTTGAGTTTGTGGTCTCACCACACAAACCCCTGTACCCAGTCCCCAACATTGTGGAAATTACTGACTCTATCCAATCAGCAGCTGGTAAATATCCTGCTCTCACAGATTTGGTTAAGTCTGTTGTGTTCAGTGCCTGTTTCAACAGTCTCTCAGCTTCAGTTGGCCTTCGCCTCTTAAGGGAGGTGAGGCACTTTTACCTGGTTAACCTTGGGGAACCTGAACACCATTGTCACTGCACAGTCTCTGCGGGCAGGATGTGAGCTATATCGACCTTGCTCTGGGAGCACAGCTGTGACATTACATTAATGACATTCTCCTCTGAGGAAGTTCATTTGGGGACATACAAATACTGAAAAAAGGAGCTCCTAGAAGGTGGATGGGTCATTAGCCCATCCATAAATAAGGCCCTGACACTGGTTAAATTCCTAAAAATTACATGGTAAATAAGGGGCTGTTCCCTCCCTGACACCATGAAGAAATAGCTGTTGTCCCTCTTAGCACTCACAGCATCTCCTAGGTTGTTTTGGTGTTTGGAAGGCAACATATTCTTTCCTTACAAACTTTACTTCTGTGCAAGGAACTCCCCTCCTTGGCCCACACTTTATGCCATTAGAGCTGTAATTACCACCAGGTACTGGGCTCTCCTGAAAACAGAGGATCTCCCAGGACCTGAGCATGTGACCCTCCACCCAGCTGTCCATTGTGCCTTCAGTCCTTAAAACAGCCCCCCATGAGCTCAGCACAGCTACTGAGACCTCCTTGAGACATGACAGAGCGCAACCTGAGCCCTCTGGCATAGCCTGCCTGCAGGAGGGGCACCCTCCCCCTCAGTCCCTTTCTAGATGCCACAGTTCTGGAAGAAGTCTCTTCACCATTCACTATGATGTTAACCTATAGGCTTGTCATGTATGGTTTTTATTATGTTGAGGTATATTTATTCTATACCTAAGTTGTTTAGAGTTTTTATCACGAAAGGATGTTAAATTTTGTCAAATGCTTTTTCTGCATCTGTTGAGGTGATCATATATTTTTTTTCCTTTATTTAGTTAATTTGGTGTAACACATTTATTGATTTGCATATGTGGAACCATCCTTGCATCCCAGGGATAAATCCAACTTGATCATGTTGTATAAGCCATCTAATGTGCTGTGAATTTGGTTTCTTTTATTTTGTAGAGGATTTTTACATCTGTGTTCATCAGGGGTATTGGCTTGTTATTTTCTGTTCTTGTAGTGTCCTTGTCTGGCTTTGGTATCGGTAATGCTGGCCTCATAAAATGAGTTTGGAAGTGTTCCCTTCTCTCCAAGTTGTTGCAAGAGTTTGAGAAGAATTGGTATTAATTCTTCTTTAAATCTTTGGTAGAATTCAGCAGTGAAGACATCTGGTCCTGGACTTTTCTTTGTTGGGAGGCTTCTGATTACTGATTCAACCCCCTTACTCCTTATTTAGTGGTTCAGATTTTCTGTTTTCATGATCCAGTCACAGTAGGTTGTATGTTTATAAGAATTTATCTAATACCTCTATGTCAGGGATCCCCAACCCCCAGGCCACGAACCGATATGGGTCCGTGGCCTGTTAGGAACCGGGCCGCACAGCAGGAGGTGAGCGGTAGGCAAGCGAGCAAAGCTTCATCTGTATTTACAGCTGCTCCCCATCGCTCACATTACTGCCTGAGCTCCGCCTCCTGTCAGCATTACGGTGACTTGTATAATTATTTCATTATGTATTACAATGTAATAATAATAGAAATAAAGTGCACAATAAATGTAATGCGCTTGAATCATCCTGAAACCATCCCCCCCCGCCCCCAGTCCGTGGAAACATTGTCTTCCATGAAACCAGTCCCTGGTGCCAAAAAGGGTGGGAACCGCTGCTCTAGGTTATCCAATTTATTAGCATATAACTGTTCATAGTAATTTTTTATGATTCCTTATATTCCTGTTGTACCCCATATAATTTATCCTGTTTCATTTCTGATTTTATTAATTTGAATCTTTTCTCATTTTCCTTAGTCTAGCTAATGGTTTGTCTGTCTTTTCAAACAACCAATTCTTAGTTACTTTGACTAGTTTTATACTTTCATGTGTTTTCACGTTACTAATTAGCATCCTTTCATTTCAGTTTGAGGAAATCCCTATAGCATTTCTTGTAAAGCAGGTGTAGTGGTGGTGAACTCCCTCAGCTTTTGTTTGTGAAGTCTTTGTTTCCTTCATTTCTGAAGGACAGCTTTGGTGAGTAAAGCTTTCTCGGTTGGCAGTTTCTTTCTTTCAGCTCTTTGCATATGTCATGCCACTCTCTTATGACCTCACGGTTTCTGCTGAGAAATTTGTTGATAGTCTATTGGGGTTCCCTTTATGTGATGTATCACTTTCCTCCTGTTACTTTCAAAATTCTCTTTCTTTGATTTCTAATAATTCGATTATAATTCATCTTTGTGAATTCTTTGGGTTTAACCTGTTTAGGGATATTTGAGCTTTAGGTACCTGGATGTCCATATCTTTCCCAATATTTGGGAAGTTTCCAGTCATCATTTCTTTAAATAGGCTTTCTACCCTTCTCCCTCTCTTCTTCTTATAGACATTCCATAATGTGTATATTATTTCTTTTGCTGGTGTCCCTTAATTCCCATAAGCTTTCTTCATTCCTTTTCATCCTTTTTTCTTCCTCTTTTCTCCTCTAACTGAATAATTTCAAATGAACAGTCTTCAAGTTCACAGATTCTTTTATCTGATTCATCAAGTCAGTTCTCGAAGCTGTATTTCATTTTTCAATTCATTTATTGTATTCTTCAGCACCAGAATTTCTGTTGAGTTCTTTGTGATTTCTATCTATCAGTCGAACATTTCCTTTTGTTCATGTATTGTTTATTTTGTTGAGTTGACTGTATGTATTCTTATGAAGCTCCCTGAGCTTCCTTTGAACAATTATCTTAAATTCTTCATTAGGCAATTTCTAGACCTCCATTTCTGTGGAATAGGTTACCAGAAAATTATTGAGTTTCCTTGATGTCATTTTTCTGTGTGTGTGTGTGTGTGTGTGTGTGTGTGTGTGTTCCTTGAGGTTTTGCATTGCTGTGTTCACATGTGAAGGAGCAGTCAATTCCTCCACTGACTGGTTTTGGGAAAGAAACACTTTTCACCAGTCAGCCCAGCTGGGAATTCTGTGATTCTGTCAGACCTTATCTATGAATGCACCCGCCTCACACCTCTTGTACCCTCTTTAGCAGGAATTCTTAAGATTGTATGCCTTCGCTTGTTTTTCTTGTCTGCACCCCTCGGCATGCAGGATCTTAGTTCCCCAGCCAGGGATTGAACCTGTGCCCCCTGCAGTGGAGGCATGGAGTCCTAACCACTGGACTGCCAGGGAATTCCCTGTATGCCTTCTTTTGATCCCTCACCACCAGGTGGGGTACTGAGAGCCTCCCATTTGTTTTCCTGAGATGTAGTCCCCTGAAATGCTTGTCTTCTTCCAGTCCCACTGAGTTGAGCCAGCTGAATGCATGTGCTTACAAGACAGGGGAGAGGCTTTCCCTCACTGTCTGGAGTACATACATGGAGCTGGCTATGGGGTGGGAGGGTGGGGGAGTCAGGTGTGCAGAGCATTGGGTGTGCCCATGCACCAGACAGGAGTGTCTGCAGACATCACATCCCAAGTGGCTGAAATGCAAGCCTCCTGATGGAGTCTGTGAGGGACTAGTAGGATCTGCAGCCATTTGTTGTGTTCTGAGCCTTGATTTCTGTGGGTCGCAACTCTTCCCTGCTCCCAGCCCTCCAACTGTCCTGACTCCCTTAGTATTCTCCGTTAGTATTCTTGGTGAGATGAGAAATCACGGAGGCTCTTGGGCAGCATCTCACACCACTGGGGAAGCCAAGTGCTCAGTCACTACACTCTCACTTTCCCATGGGAGGAATCCTGGGCCAAGGAGAACTCTTAGCATTGAGCTATGCCACCTTTGGGGAGGAGTGAGACTGTTCTTCTTACCTTTCTTGTGGTGTCTGTCCTCAGATTTTTTTGCTCCACTGGTGTGCTGGAACTTCTCCACTGGGCTCCCTGACTTCCACAGAGGTACTCATCCTTGACTGGTTGTCAAAATCAGTGCACTGTGGGAAGATGACAGTAGAAAATTCCTCTTCCCCCTCCTGCTGATGTCACCCTCTATGGACCCAAGTGTCATTTAAAAGCGTGTTGTTTAATATCCAAGTATTTGGGAGTTTTCCAACTATCTCTCTGCTACTGATTTCTAGATTAATACCATCGTGGTCTGCAAGCATATCTTGTATGATCTCTCTTTTTTCAAATTTAAGGTGAATTTTGTGTCCCAGAATGTGGTCTGTCTTGGTGAATGTTCCATATGACCTGGAGAAGAATGTGTATTCTGCTGTGTTTGGATGAAGTATTGCATGGATTTCAATTAAATCCACTTGTTGGATCGTGCTGTTTAATTTAACTATGTCCTTCCTGCTGGAACTCTTAATTACTGATGAGGGCATGTGAAGTCTCCAACTATAATGGTGAATTCATCTATTTCTCCTTGCCGTTCTAGTATTTTTTTCCTTGTATATTTTGCAGTCTTGTTATGCATGTAGACAGTAAGTATGGCTATGTTCTCTTGGAAATTGACACTTTGGGGTTTTGGTTTTGGTTTTTTTTTTTGGCGGGGTGGGGCTCGGCACAGCAAGCAGCTTGTGGGATCTTAGTTCCCTGACCAGGGATTGAACCCGGGGCCACAGCAGTGGAAGCGCCGAGTCCTAACCACTGGACCACCAGGGAATTCCCGACACTTTAAACATTAGGTAATGTTCCTCGTTATCAGTGTGAGTTTTCCTTGCTCTGAAGTCTGCTTTGTCTGAAATTAATATAGCTATGCCATGTCATTTGCAGCAACATGGATGGACCTAGAGATTATCATACTAAGCAAAGTAAGTCAGAAAGAGAAAGACAAATACCATATGATATCACTTATATGTGGAATCTAAAATATGACACAAATGAACATACTAAACAAAAACAGACTCACAGATACAGAGAACAGACTGGTTGCTAGGGGGGTCAGTGGGAAGGAAGGATTGGGAGTGTGGGATTAGCAGATGCAAACTATTATATATAGGATGGATAAACAACAAGGTCCTACTGTATAGCACAGGGAACTATATTCAATATCCTGTCATAAACCATAATGGAAAAGAATATGAAAAAGAATATATATGTATAACTGAGTCACTTTGCTGTACAGCAGAAATTAAACACAGCACTGTAAATAGACTATACTTCAATAAAATTAAAAGAAATATATGTGTGGCTATGCCAGTCTTCTTTTGTTTAGTGGTGGCATGGTATATCCTTCTCCACCCTTTACTTTTTTTTTTTTTTTTGGCTGCACCAGATCTTAGCTGTGGCGTGCTTGATCTTTAGTTGCAGCACGCGGGCTCTTAGCTGCGCCACACGGGCTTCTTTGCTGCTGCATGGCACGCAGGATCTAGTTCCCTGACTAGAGATCGAACCCAGGCCCCCTGCACTGGGAGCACAGAGTCTTACCCACTGGACGACCAGGGAGGATCTTAAAGAAGGTCCTTACTTTTAATTTATCTGTGTCTTTATATCTAAACTGATTCTTGCGGACAACATATAATTGTTACTTTGTTATCCACTTGAAAATTTCTGTCTTTCATTTCTTGTATTTAGACCATTGATGTTTAAGGTGATTATTGATAGAGTGGATCAATATCTACCATACTTCTACTCTTTTCTGTTTGTTACCTTTGTTCTTTGTTTCTTCATTCTCTTCCACCTTTCTTCGTTCTCTACCTTTTATTGAGCATTTTGTGTGGTTCCATTTTTTTCTCCTCTTTTAGCATACTATTATACGTTTTTCAGTAGTTGCCCATGAGTTTGCAATATACACTTACAACTAACCTTGTCCTCTCTGAAGTAACAGTATACCATCACTTCAGTGGATGTGCAGTTTTCTCATAACAGAGTATTCCAATTCCTCCTCCCTGCCCTTGTACCATTGCTATCATTCATTTCATTTATCCATAAGCTACAATTACTGAATATATACTTGCTGTTATGATTTTGAACAAAGTGTTTTCTGTCAGAATACATAAAAATAACAGAAATAAATCATTTTATTTTACCTTCATTTATTCCTTCTCTAACACTCTTCCTTTCTTCATCATTACCTTCTTCCTGACAAATTTCTTCTTTTTTTTTAAATGTTTATTTATTTATTTGGCTGCACTGGGTCTTAGTTGTGGCATGTGGGATCTTTGTTGCCATGTGCGGGATCTTCATTGTGGCATGCGGGATCTTTAGTTGCAGCGTGCAGGATCTTAGTTGCGGCATGTGGGATCTAGTTCCCAGACCGGGGATCGAACCCTGGGCCCCCTGCATTGGGAGCATGGAGTTCTTAACCACTGGACCCCCAGGGAAGTCCCTGACAAATTTCTTTTAACAGTTTTTGCAAAGCAGGTATGCTGATAACAAATTCCCTTGATCTTTGTTTGTCTCAGAAAGTCTTGATTTCTCTCTCACTTTGGAAGGATAATTTTGCTTGACACAGAATTCTAGTTGGGTGGTTTTTCTTTCAGCACTTTATTTCATGAAACTCTCTTCCTGCTTACATGGTTTCTGAAAAGAAGTTTGATTTCATTCTTATCCTCGTTTTTCTGTACCTAATATTTTCTCACTCTACCTTCTTTTAAGATGTTCTCTTTGATTTTCTCAGGTTTGAATATGGTATTTCTAGGTGTGCATTTTTCAGTTTTTAATCTCATTTCTCTGAGCTTTCTGGATCTGTGGTTTGGTGACTGTCATTAATTTTGGGAAAATCTCAGTCCCCATAAGCTTCACTTATTTCTTCTTTTCCCGTCTTTCTTCTCTTTCGTGTATTCCCATTATGTGTATGTTACACTTTTTATAATTGTCTCAAAGTTCATGGATTTCTGTTCCCTTTTTTGTTCTTTTCACCTCTTTGCATTTTAGTTTTGGAAGGTTCTCTTGACGTTTCCTCAAACTCAGTGATTCTTTCCTCACATGTTTCCATTGTGTTGATGTGCCCTCACCCCCATCCTGCCAAAGGAATAATTCATTTCTGTGCTTTTGTTTTTTATTTCTTGTATTTCCCTTTTGGTTCTTTCTCAGGTGTTTCCATATTCGCATATGTGACCTGTCTGTACTTGCACGCCACCCACTATTTCTTTGGGTTTTTTAATTATTATTATTTTGGCCATGCCCTGCAGCATGTGGGATCTTAGCTCCCCGTCCAGGGATCGAACCTGCACCCCCTGCACTGGAAGCGTGGAGTCTTAACCACCAGACCACCAGGGAAGTCCCTCATCCACTATTTCTGTTCGAGTCCTTAGCATATTCATCATAGTTGCTTCAAATTTCTGGTCTGATAATTCCAGCATACCCGCTACATCTGAATCAGGTTCTTTTCCTTGTCCTATTTTTATCGAATCAGGGCCCGCTGCTCGCAGCTTACAAAATCAAATTCACAAATGTTGATAGGAAGGAAAGTTGTCTTTGATTAATCAGAGTGCCGGCAATCCGGGAAGATGGTGGACCCAAAAAACCACCTCCCAAGGGCCTGCTCGGCCATGAAAGTTTTAAAGGGAAAGAGGGAAGTAAAACCCAGTTAATCATTGAAATAGGGGGTCACAGTCATCACTGCCCCCCACTGCATGCAGGCTCGTAGACTTGTGATCTTCCTTCAGATGTTAATCACACAGTTTGTTCACGAGATTACCAAAAGGGAAGCTAGGGAAGAGATCTGGTCATCTGTTAATTACTTATTCTACTTACTCATTTCTACTTCTTTGAACCGACAGGCTAGGCAAGGTGTTGTGTGATGAAAAGATTTGAAAGGTGTGCTTGGGCGGGAGATGAGTAGAGCGTGGGGGTGCCTGGTTTAAAAGTTAGTTACATTACAACTTTGCTAAAGTGACAAGGAAAGGGACTTCCTGCTGAGGGCAGTTTCCTGCAAAGAGCTGTTTACACTGTCTCCTGAAGATGTGTTTTTTAAGTCTTTTCTTGTGCCTTTGAATTGTTTGTTGAATACTGGACATGATGTAGTGTGAAAAGGAACTGAGGTAAATAGACCTTAGTGTGAGGTTTTATGTTTATCTGACTAGCCTTAGGCTGTGTTGACTATTTGTTGTAGCTGTCAGGGGTAAAATATCCTCAGGTGTCCTTGCTTTTGTCTCCCGTGTCACCTTTGGGGTACTGTAGAGACTTGTAAATAAGTTCTGAAACATACCGTTCTTTCCACGTTTCCCACTGTGATGAAACAGGAGTCTTCTTGGTGTAGTGGCATGTTGTGGGTGGAGAGGAAATGTTCTATCGTCCCATGATTTGGTCTCAGTATTTTAATGAGCGTGTGTCCCTGGGCTGTGACCTTCTGTGGTATGATAAGAAAAATGTTTGGTCTTTGTCCACAGTTCTTATCAAAGATCTCCTAAGGCCTTTGGACTTTCTGAGTGATGAGAGCATCTTATGTTGTAATGAGGCAACTGCTTCCAGGCCCCTAAGATGGCTTCAGGGTATGGGTTGGTCACCAGGAAGACCAAGCTTTGATTAGAGGCTTAGAATGTTCAGCCCAGTTCCCAACCTCTGTGGAGGAAAGAGGGACTGGAGATTGAGTTATTCACCAATGGTCGACATGAGGGAACTCCATCGAAACCTCTAAACCTCGGGATTCAGAGAGATCTGAGTTGGTGAACACGTCACCATGCTGGGAGGCTGTCATGCCAGGAGAGGGCATGGAAGCTCCCTACCCTCTGACCACCACTTTGCCCTGTGCACCCTTCACATTTGGCTATTCCTGACTTGTATCTTTTACAGTAAACTGGTAATAATAAGTAGTGCTTTTCTTCATTCTGATAGCTGTTCTAGCCAATTAACGAAGATGAGGTATTGTCCAGGGAACCTCTGAATTTGTAGTAGGCCGTGCAGAAATGTGTATAACCTTCCTGCTGCCCTGTTTGCAGCTGGCATCTGACATGGGGGCAGTCTTACAAGATTGAACCTGTAAACTGTGAAGTCTGATGTTAACTCTGGTTAGTTTGTGTTAGACTTGAATTGAATTGCAGGACACCCAGTTGGTGCTGGAGGGTTGGCATAGTTTTGGAAAACATACCAAGTATTTGCTGAGAGGTCAGGCAGAAAGGCTAGAGGGGACTCAAGTTGCTTATTTCCCACCCCTCATGTCATTTAGGCACTGGTGGAATCCCAGTTGGTTAGCCTCTAATGAAGCAGATTCTTTTGAGGACAGGACTTGTTAAGAAGAGTGGAATATTGTGGGCATATTTCAAAATGGCTATTTTTCAGTCTCTCTGCAATTTTGGAGACAGCACTTTGCCCTGTGACCTCAGTTCTTTGATAGATATAAGAAGAGTCATTGATTTTTTCAGTTTGTTTGCTTTTTACAAAAAGTTTGTTGAGGATGGGACTGACCTTTTAAGCTCCTTATCTGCCAGATCAGAGGTCTCTGACTCCATCTTTTAATGTTTGACTGCTGATATGTTGGGAAAACTCAGTATTTTTCCTGAGTAGAGAAAACCCAGTTCTTCCTGCCTGTGTTTCTCCTTTACTTTTACCCAGAACACTTCACTCCTGACACTTTTGGTCACCAGACATGTGAGGGCTTTCTCCCCACAATAAGTAAATTCTCTGTGACACCAGTGGGGTGTCCTACGACTTAACTGAATCCTAACACTGTCTGCCTGGAGACAGCATGAGATTATACAGGTTAAGGGCTAAGTCCCACAAGGCAGCCACTCCCACCCCCCAACTTCAGATGCCAATCACAAGGAGTAGGTCCCCAGGTTACTCACAACTTCTGTCTGACTTGGCTACAAATCAGGGGTTCCCACAACCCCCTCCTTGGGTTCTGTTTGCTAGAGCGGCTCACAGAACTCAGAGAAACACTTAACTTACATTTCCCAGTGTACTAAAGGATATGATAAAGGGTACAAGTGAAGAGCCAGAGGAAGTGATACAAAGGGTGAGGTCTGGGAGGGTCCGTGTGAAGTTGGGGTGCATCACCCTCCCCCACGTGGATGTGCTCACCAACCTGGAAGCTCTCCGAACCCCATACCCTTGGAATACCCTTGGGATTTTACAGAGGTTTCCTCGCGTAGGCATGATTGATTATTAACTTCATTTCCAGGCCCTGTCCCCTCTCTGGAGGATGAGGGTGTTGGGCTGAAAATTCCAAGCTCCTGATCATGGCTTGCTCTTTCTGGTGACCAGCCCTCACCCAGCAGCTATCCAGGAGCCCACCCAGAGTCGCTTCAGCAGAACAAGAGTTGTTCCTTAGTGCTCTCATCCTTTAGGAATTTACAAGCTTTTAGGAGCTGGGTGCCAGGAACCAGGGGCAGAGACCAGTATATGTACTTTCCATTATTTGACAGTTGACAACTTTAGAGTCTTACCCCTCCTTCTTCCCTTTGTGCCCCACATCTGTACAAGGTGATAAGAAAGGCTGTGTGTGAACCTCCACCTTAGCCCACCCCCTAACCTCAGTTTAAAAAACCCAGGCCAGGCTCCCTTCCCTGTTCTCAATCCATTTCCCACCTGCTTGAGAGGCCCACCCTGCTCTCCCCAGAGACCTCAGTTACAGAAGTAATTAACCCTTTCATATATTCTTGGTAGGTGTGTGTTAGTCTCCACTACTCAACCAACGCTTGCAGTGGGGGGGCGGGTATCGAGGGTCCACCTGTCTCCGAAGGTTATAGAAAAGGTAACATGGTATATATGTTGCAATACACTGCACTTATTTGCTCTATTGATAAATCCTCCAGATCTTTTCATAGCAATACCCTTTGTTTTTAAAAAGTACATATGATGATGCATTTATGGAACCCATTCTTTCTCAACAGACACTTGGCTTCTTAACTGATTTTTCTGCCAAAACCGCGAGTGAAAACTCAGATTGCCACATTATAGGACAAACTAACATACACAAGTTACGTTTGTTTCCAAACTTAATTACTGCTTGAAATTTTTATCAGCAAATATATTCAGAAAAGAATATACAAAATGTTTTATGGCAAGATTTAGTGATAATTGAAACATCTTTGGAATCTTCATGAAGATTCATAAATGGCCTTTGGGCAGTTGTGAGAGTGTCCTGACGTTCCCATCCCTCACTCATCTTGGTCCTGCCCCATACATGACGGTGGTTGTGATTCTTTATCCTTCATACCTTCGCCATCTGTGATTTTTCACTCAGCAGTGGTCTTTCAGTTTTGCCTCCTGTGACCTTTCAACAAACAAGGAATTACACAGAAAAGGTTTCCCGGTGGTTTCTCTTTCTCAGTGTTTCACACATGCTAGTGTTTGAGGCTTCAGGGCTGGTTTAGGACTGCGGGGTTCATCCTCCCACCAGAGCCAAGTGCCCCTGAGGCCAGCGGGCTTTTAAAGTACCAAATGAGTGGGGGCTAGGTAGGGATGGATGGGCGTCTCTCACAGGAAATGGTCAAAGATAAAAGTGGAGCCAGACTCATTTCATATGGTGAGGTCACTTTTAAGTCTCCGTGTCTGTGAATAAGTGTTACAGTTCCGTGAGGGCCTCGCGGCCTCAAGGTTCAGTGCAGTGTCCGTGGAGGGGACAGTTCTGGACCCCTGCCAGGACAAGGTCGGCACAAAGACGAGAACTCCAGCCTCCTGTCACTCAGGCACGGGGGGGCGGGGCCTTGCGAACTGTCCAATCAGGGGAGTCACTGGTTACGTACGTGTGGGCGCCAGTGGGCGACGCTCCAGTGACGCGCGTGGGTGGCGTGGACTGGTCGCTTATTCCCATTTGCTCCCGCCGCGCAGCACGTCCCCTCTCGATGCCCTTAAAGGGCTCCGGTGGCTCCGCGGCATCCTCTGTCGCTGAGACCTGCACTTGCCGCGGCAGTTGTGGGGTGGACGACAGGGAAGCCGAGAAACCGAAAAATGGTGAGTTGGGGAGCCTGGTGTTGGGAGACGAGGGCGGAGGGACCAGTTGGAACTGGCCGTGGTGGGACCCAGGCCTCCCCGCGGTCAACTCCAGACCTGCGGACCCGAGTCCACAGCCGGCGCGGCAGGCAGCGTGGGGGCTCGGCCGGCAGTCGGGACACAGGGCGGCCTCTCCGCTCACTGCTGTGGCCGGGTCTACGGGGAGGGTGATCAGGGGACAATCGTGACTCAGTATCCGGGGTTCCTGCGTTGGAGGAGCTGTGGTCTTTGGGGTCCCCAGTCCCTCCTTTCTCCCCGGGGTGGGGGGACTCTCTTTTCCCCCTCACTTTCCCAAATTTTGAGAAACATGGTCACAAATCCACGACCCTGTTCTTGTACCCTAGCTCTTCCCAGGGCAGGCAGTAAATGCCTAGATTTCCAGATCTTTCCCCACGTTCCCAAACGCCATCTTCCCCTCTCCAGTGCATAGCTTCATTATTAACTATTTGTCTTCCGCGGTGCATTTCAGACTACGCAGTATTTTAATTGTATCATTTCTCCACAGAGCCATGAATGGCTCTTTTTAAAGATTCATTTTTTTGTCTATGTATTTTTTCCATGAGAAGAAATCAGAGACTAACCACCTGGAACTACATTGTATAAGTCTTGTGCTTCCCCCCCCCGGACCTTTGCTGGGCACAGACATCCTGTTTGAGCCCTTTGGGTGGAGGTTCCTCTTTGGAGACTCCTGGGTAATCTTTTTATCATAGTTCCAGGTCAGCCTTGCCCCTCCCTGAGTTTGTGACTTTATTCACTTTAAGTCTCGGCTTTTGATAACTGTAAATGTATTTAATCAATAGATCTTGAAAGAGAGTATAAAATATTTCCAAAGGGGAAGAAAGAGGTGAATTTCAGTAAAAAAAAATATTCCATTATACCATTCCATTAGTTAAATTTTTTCTTTTTTTTGGTCCCATGAGTGACTGCATGTAACATTCGAGATCTGTTTTTTTCTTTTCTTCAATGATGATTATTTCCAAACAGTTCCTTGCCATGGAAATAATAATTAACTAACATTTATTTTCTGAAAGGAATAGACATTTGTGTGTGTTGTTCTTGAACTAGAAAAATGCCTTACAATTTTCTTCCTTCCTTTACACATAAATCCTGGTTTTAAATGGTTGTGCTGGATTATTCAAACACTGGGTTTGTGTCACTTAAAATATCAGTGGTGTCCAAGGCAACAACAGTGGGGAACCGAGACCTGTGGTCAGTATTTCTAAGCTAAGGCCCCCTTAAGCCTGCAAAGGGAAGTACTCAGAGGACCAGTTGTTCTTGCTGGGGAGCCTCCCCCTGTAAGTGTCCTACCCGCTTGCACCCACTGTGGAAGGAGTCTTTATAGTAAGAGAAGATACAGATCCCTGGAAAGCTGGGGATGCACCTGTGATGGTGGGTGGGGGATGGGGAGTGATGCCCTTTCTGAAGCTATAACTGATTTTCTTGGTGCCTGTTTTGAGACACAGGTTTGAGGTGCATTTGCAGTGTAGGTGCACTCAGTAATATGAGTACATTGAGAAAGTCTGTGAAGGTCATGTGTTCTGTCTCCTGGACAAGAGTTTATGAGTTTCGGAGTACATTTCAGTTAGAACTTTAAATTGAATCTGGCCAAGAGTTTTCTCACTTGTAAGAATTGAAGCCTGAGAAGGGAGCATTTGCATTATGTTGGAGCCTCCAGAGTTTATTTCTATGGCTGCTCAGGTGTCCTTACCCTCCATCACCAGGGACTGACACACTCTAGGGGTTGTATCCCCACAGGGCGAGTCTGGACCTCAAGCTTGGAAATCTGGGTTTCCTTCTGAACTGTAGGGAAACAGGCTGCTTATCTCACTGATTGAGATATTTGCATTTCTTTCCTTGTATATGTTTATATATTGAATATTGCAGCTCTTAACTCTAGTTTCCCTTAATGGTTTGTGGTATAATTTACTGTGTGAGTGTATAATATTTATAGGTCTCAGGCTTTAAATGTATGTTGATTGAGAGACATAGTGGGAGTAAGGCCAGGAATTCTGGAACCAAACAGAGTATTTGTTCCTTTTAGGCAAGAGATCCTCAAGATACGAGATGGGTGTATTTGAGTTCTCAGATGGTTTTTACATTTGTATGTCAGTTTTTGTATGTGCATGTCCTTAGAGAGCTTTGAAATTTTAAGTGCTCTAATATTAACTGAAGCAAATGAATTCCTTTAATTGATATGAGGAAAACTATTCAAAACTTAACTAAGTCATCGAAAATCCTAGTGTATTTAATGGATTAGACCCAAATTCCTAGTGCATTACACATTACTTATTTATGAAATAACCCCCAGAGTGAGACACACAGAGAAACTATGATGCCTCTCTTGTAACTTTAGTTAGAAGGAGATATGAAACTTCATTTTTTATGCTTTTTATAAGTGTTAAATGTTTAAAGGAGTAAATCTTAGCATGGTTTCCTCCATAGAAAAGTAAAAAATAAGTTTAAAATTTAAAAATTAAAAGCAAGTTAATTAAAAGTAAAAGCTGTTAAATAGAAAAATATGGTTTATGCAGATTACTCAGTTAATCTTAAATAATCATGCGAAGGTTAGGAAAAGGCTGTTAAGATAAGAAGGTCTAAAGTAGACTCACTCCAGAACACCCTGGCCCCTCAAGTGCTCTTGGTTCAGCCACCCCCAAATAACCAGTATTGATTATTTCTTGAGCATCTTGATTTGGTGTTTTCTTTATCAAAAAGGAAGCAATTGCAAATGCATAGTTTTCTTTCTTTCTTTCTTTTTTTGGCCACACCACATGGCTTGTGAGATCTTAGCTCCCCGACAGGGATTGAACCTGTGCCCCCTGCAGTGGGAGTGCGAAGTCTTAACCTCTGGACTGCCAGGGAAGTCCCCAGACTCCGCATTTTTTGATGTTTGCTCACAGTTAAAGCCTCACCAATCTGTTAAAATAACAAGAATTCAACTAAATAAGTGTTAAAGGTCTTATTGGCTTTATTAAGTGATTGGTGGTGAATTGGACAGCATCGCATCTAGCAAGTAGAGAGGTGTCCAAGATGGAAGGCTTAGATGGGCAGAAGGGGGAAGAGGTAAGGAAAGAATGGATTATCTCATCTTTCTTTGAGGGATAGAAAAAAACCTATGCGGGGACTTCCCTGGTGGTCCAGTGGTTAAGACTCAGTGCTCCCAACGCAGTGGCCCCGGGCTCGATCCCTGGTCAGGGAACTAGATCCCACATGCCACAACTAAGAGTTCATATGCCACAACGAAGATCCAGCGTGCCGCAACGAAGATCTGGCGTGCTGCAACTAAGACCCAGCACAGCCAAATAAAAAAAAAATTTTTAAAGGAAAAACCAATGTGGCAGATTACCTTGTTGGTGTTGACCAGAAAATTCCAGATTGGTTAAGATGACATTCCTAGGGGAGGTCGTATTTGCAGTTAGGTTAGGTATTAAGTCTTGGTTTGGTGACATGGACCTAGCACAAATGACTCCATTTGGGGCCTACTGTTTCTTTTTAACACCTCCCTCTTCCCCTTGTGCCCTGACCTGGACAAGCTGATGAGAAGTCTGGGTGGCCTCCCTTCTAGAGGTGGCAGGGGGTTCCAGCCACACAAGCTCCTGCCCTTGGGCAAGAATTTTTGCCTCGGTCCCACCCTCCACCCACAGTGAACACCCGGGCCAGGCTCCTTTTCTTGGTTTGTGAAGCCATTTCAGAGCTGCTTGAAAGGCCAGGCCTGCTCTCCCCCGAGACCTCTCTTCTATGAGTCGTAACCCTTTTCTTACCCTCTCGGTGGGTGTGTACTACACCGGTGACAGCCTCAGCCACACCTCTGCAGGTGACCATAGCAGCTGGCACTGTGAGCAGCATGGCCACACATGATCACCACCTGTCTGTCTTCTCCTGCTCTGACTCGCTCACCTGCTCTGCTGTCTGATGGCGGCCGGCGCTGTGGGCTGCTCGGTGCTGGGAAGCTCAAGCTGTGAGCTGTGCTGCCCTGTGTTGCATTGTTGACCATACCAGGACTCAGTTCTGTGTTCAGCCGACCAGAATTGTCAGTTTTAAGAACTCCTAGGCATTTGGGAGCAGCAGTATGGGATTGGAGCTCTCCTTAAAATAGTCTTGGGTCAGTGTGTTTGCTGGGATTTATCTGCATGTTAGAGTGAAGCTGTGCTAGTGCCTGGGTTGGACCCATCATGTAAGGCACAGGTGGGAAAGAGAGACGATAGCCTGTGCAAGAGCTGGGCTAGTTGGGTGGTAGTTCCTGACAGAGCAGTTACTGGAGAGAAAAGAGAGGGGGAAAGGCAGTCATTAGATGGTGGCTGAGTCCCCACTCGTAATTCCAGAGAGTTCCCCAGGACCCTTGAGTTCTGCTGCTGCCTTTATTGCAACAGAGATCCTGACTTTCAGGGTTACAGAGGACAACACCATGGCACCCATGTGGCACAACCAAGGGATTCCTTCAAACCTGATTTAAGCCCTAGTTCCTTATACTTTATAAAGCAGCCAGATATCATAGAGGAGGCCTCTAACCCTGATAGCACTGATGTGTGAGGCTCTCCAGAAGTAGAGTTTATAAATACCAGAGGATACCCCCTCCCCCGAAATATTCAGTATATCCAGTGACAAAAAAAAAAAAGCAAAAGGGGGGGACAAGAGGGAGAGGACAAATAAAAAAAATAATGAAACAAAGGTCCACAATTTGACCCAATTGGAAATCCAAAATATACAGAAAGAATTTACACAACGAAAAAGATGAAAGGGCACTACTTGGCTTTGGTGCCTCAACAACATAGTTTATGAAGTAATTTTGCCATCTGCTGTGCTGCACTAATTCTCAAACTTTCATGCAAATAATAAATACTAGGGCTCAAATTACAGTTATACCTGGGATCCCACTAAATTTAAGCAAGGTGCCCCTGATAAATTCAGGGGAGTTACTAGATATCATATAGAAGACTAATAGGTGTATTTCGCCTTAACTTTTTGGACGCGCAGGCTCAGCGGCCATGGCTCACAGGCCCAGCCGCTCCGCGGCATGTGGGATCTTCCTGGACTGGGGCATGAACCCACGTCCCCTGCATTGGCAGGCTGATTCCCAACCACTGCGCCACCAGGGAAGCCCCGCCTTAACTTTGAGAAGTGTGGTCTTACCTAAATTCCCCATGGTCTTATCACCCACTGTCCTAAAATAGCCACACCCAGCAAGGAAGGTCTGATCCAGTGAATTATAAATGAAATTTTAAGTTAGTCTTTGCCACTTTCAAATTATATTGATAAATGAGACCCCACTGACCTTACCTCCTAGTTAAATATGGCCCAGTGTAAATTTAACAGGTTTTTGAAAGATTGAAAAACATTGTACAAGTCTCTTTAGTGAGGAAGTGATTAACCCCCTGTGCTTCTCCTTTTAATAGCCTTATTTGGTCTCTTCTCAACCCTGGAAAAAATGAATGACACCTCACACTGGATTATGGCAATCTTGAGGCTGTGATTTCACCAAATAAGCCCCAATTCCCAGCCCCCACCATTATGGAAATTACTGGCTCCACCCACTCAGCAACGTAAATATCCTGCTCCCACAGATTTGGCTAAGTCTGTTTTGTTCAGTGTGTATTTCAGCAGCTTCTTAGCTGCAGTTGGCCTTCACCTCGAAGGGGCATGGTACACCTTTACCTGGTTACCCTCAGGGAACCTCAGCACCACTGTGAACACACACAGTCTCTGCAGGCAGGATCTGAACTGTAGCCACCTTGATCCAGAAGCACAGGTGTGACCTTACACCAATGACATCCTCTTTCTGAGAACATCAGAACATAAAAATACTGACAAAAAGAGCTCCTAAACAGTAGACAGGCCATTGCTGGTATTTGATGTGAGGCTCCTAGCAGCTTGCTTAAATTCCTAACAATTAATTGGTAACCTGGGGTCCAGTCTCCCTGACACAGTGAAGAAATAACTGTTGTCCCTCTCAGCACCCACAACCTTGTCTAGATTCTTCTGGTGTTCTGGAGGCATCTTATTCCTTGTTTACGAATTTTACTTGAGCCCATTTATACTGTTACTTGTACATCGACCCACCTTGAATATTCCCCCTACAAAAAAACAAAAAGGCTCTGGACTCAGGTCGAACTGCCAGATGACAGGCACTTCCCTTAGTGCCGTCAGACACTGATTCACAGTAGAGGCTTCAGTGACCTCATCTCCTGCCCCTGGAGTTGCCATCAGTAACTGCCCTAGGCTCCACGCTATATGCCATTCGAGCTGCAGTTATCCCTTCTGACAGAGCTGTGCTAAAAACAGATAGCCCTGAGCATGTGACGCTTCACCCAGATCCCCATTATGATTTGGGACCTGTGAACAGCACCCCAAGAGCTCAGCTCAGGTATGGAGACCCCCTTCAGGCAAGATACAGCTAAACCTGGGCCCCCTGCCATAACCTACCTGCAGGAGGGGTGGCCTCCCCTCTCTTCAGCCCCTTTCTGAAGAAGGTCACCCCCTTCCCAGACCCCTAGGCTCCCTGTGAGCTCCTTAGGAGTCCCCGAGTGAAAAGCAGTGGGAGTTTTAAACATTAGAGACAGCATCACCACGATCAGACATGATCCAGCTCAGGCAGGTGCTGCTTTTCATCCCTCACTTAGCACAGCCTGATGAAGGATGGGACTCAAGGGTGCACAACTGACCAAACATCAGGCTGTCGTCTTAGCCCTGACCAGCAACTGGCTTCATCAGCATGTGTTTACAGACCCCTGGATGGTTGTCTAAGAGCTACCCCTTTGTGGTCAAAGAATTCTGAGAATCTCTTGCCTAACAGATACCCACGATATAAATCAAGGTAGGGATTTCCCTGGTGGTCCAGTGGTTAAGACTCTGCTTCCACTGCATAGGGCACCGGTTCAGTCCCTGGTCGGCAAACTAAGATCCCACATGCCGAGCAGCCATACACACAAAAATGAAGGTAACACGCCGTCTGTCCATGTCAGAGTTCCAGGCGCGGCTAATAGTAACCAAGGCACTCATTTCACTTCTTAGAACATCCAGTGCTGCGCTGTGGAACACAGCATTCAGTGTAGTTTAACCCTCTCTTGTAAGTCTCAGAGTCTTGGCCTCATAAAAGCACCAAAATGGCTCATTGAAATAACTTCAGATCAGTTGATTGAAAGATGACCTCTTTCAGCCATCAGTCATCTGAGATGAATATTAAGGCATCTGACTTCATCTTTTTTTTTCCTAATAACACTTTACCTTTCTCTACAGCAGTTTTAGGTTTATAGAAAACTTGATTACAAAGTACAGAGTTCCCACGTAACCACTCTGCCTTCATATAGTTTGCCCTGTATTTTTTTGGGGGCCATGCTACAGGGCATGTGGGATCTTAGTTCCCCCACCAGGGATCGGACCCGCAACCCCTGCAGTGGAAGCAGGGAGTCCTAACCACTGGACCCCCAGGGAGGTCCCTGCCCTATTTTTTATATCTAGTATTACTGTGGTACATTTGTTACATTTGATGGACCAATACTGATGCATTAAAGTCTGCAATTTACAATAGCGTTGACTCATGGTAGACAGTCTGTGGGCTTTGGCAACATAAAATGAGTTGTGTCCATCATTTCTCTGTCATGTATTCTACTTTCATGCTCTAAAAGGCCCCTGTGCTCCACCTATTCATTCATTCCTCCCTCCCACCCGAAATCCCTGGCAGCTGAAGGTCTTACTCATAGTTTTTTCCTTTCCAGAACTATGGTTGGAATAATACAGTGTGTAGCCTTGTCATATTGGCTGCTTTCACTTAGCAATATGATTTAAGGTTTCTCCATGTCTTTTTGGTTTGATACCTCATGTCCTTTTAACACTGAAAAATATTTCATTGTATTGATGTTCCAGTGATATTTTTCCATTTACCTGTTGAAGGATATCTTGTTCACCTCTAAGTCTTGGCAATCACAAGTAAAGCTTTTATAAAAATTCATGCAGTTTTTTTTATAAACATAAGTTTTCAACTAATGTGGCAAAATACAAAGGAGCCTGATTGTTGGATTGTATGGTTAAGAATAGGTTTAGTATTTTAAGAAACTGCCTGTTTTCCAAAGTAGACATACCATTTTCCATTCCCACCAGCATTGAGAATGGAACAGGGTTCCTGTTGCTGTACATTGTCTCTGTCCTTGGGTGTTTGTTCTCAATTTTTTGAATTTTAGTATTCTAATAAGTATCTAGTAATAATCTCATTCTTCTTTTATTTGCAATCCTAATGACATATGATGTGGAGCATCTTTTCTTATGCTTATTTACCATCCATGTGTCTTATTTGGTGACGTGCATGTTTTAATATTTTGTCCATTTTTAATAGTGTTGCCTGTCTTCTTATTGTTGAGTTTTGAGTTCTTTGGATATTTCAAATAGCAGTCCTTTATCAGATAAGTGGTTTGCAGAGATTTTCTCCCAGTCTGTGGCTTATTTTCAGTCTCTTAACCCTGTCTTTCATAGAGCAAGTTGTCATTTTAATGAAGTCAATTTACTAATTTTTTTCTTTCATCAGTCCTACTTGTGGTGTGTTGAATCAAAAAACTCATCACCAAACCCAAGATCATATAGATTTTCTCCTATGTTACCTTTTTTCCTTCAATATTTTAAAAACTTGAAGTATAGCTGATTTACAGTGTTGTGTCAATTTCTGCTATACAGCAAAGTGATTCAGCTGTACACACATATACATTTTTAATACTCTTCCATTATGGTTTATCATGGGATATTGAAGATAGTTCTCCGTGCTGTACAGTAGGACCTTGTTGTTCATCCATTCTATGTATAAAAGCTTCCATCTGCTAACCCCAGCCTCCCACTCCATCCCTCCCCCACCCCCTCCCCCTTGGCAGCTGCCGGCAGCCGCCAGTCTGTTCTCTACGTCCATGATTCTGTTTCTGTTTCATAGATAGGTTCACTTTCTCCTGTGTTATCTTCTAGGAGTTCTGTAGTTTTGCCTTTTACATAATATCTGTGGTCCATTTGGGGTTAATTTTTGCAAAAGGTGTAGGATTTGTGTCTAGACGTTCTTTTTTTCAATGTGGATATCTAGTTTTCCTGGCACTATTTGTTGAAAAGACTGTCGTTTCTTCATTAAATTGCCTTTGATCCTTTGTCAAAGATGAATTGACTAGATTTGTTTGGACCTATAGGAAATCATTGACTTTGTATGTTAGCTATCCTTCAGTCTTACTGTACTCTCTTACTAGTTCAGGGGTTTTCTTTGTTGTTGATTCTTTTTCTCCATAATCATGTCATATATGACAAAAGACAGTTTTATTTCTTACTTCCCATTCTGTATACCTTACATGTCCTTTTATTCTGTAAGTTTCCAGTACAGTGTTGACTAGGACTGGTGAGAGAGAGGACATCATTGCCTCCTGATATTACCAGGAAAGCATCTAGCTTCTCACCATTAAGTGTGATGTTAACTGCAGGTTTTTTGTAGATGGTCTTTCTCAAGAAGAAGAAGCTCCTCTCTATTCCTAGTGCGCTATCATAAATGGATTTTGGATTTTTTCAAATGCTTTTAAATTTTCATTTTTTCCTGTTTCATTCCTCATATTAATAATTTGGCTTTTCTTCTTTCTTTCTTTCTTTTTTTTTGGCCATGCTGTGTGGCTTGCAGTATCTTAGTTCCCCAACCAGGGATTGAACCCAAACCCTCAGCAGTGAAAGCACAGAGTCTTAACCACTGGACCACCAGGGAATTCCCATGTCTTTTCTCTTTTTTTTCTCAGCTTATATAGACATTTCTGAATTTCATCTCTTCAAAAAACAGATGTGTTTTGTTGATTTTTCTCAATGATTTCTTGTACTTTCATTGATTTCTTCTCAAATTATTAAATCTCTTCCTGTGCTTACTTTGGGCTTAATTTCTTTTTCTACTTTTTAAGGCTAAAGGCTTAGATCATTAATTACAGATCTCTTTCTTCAAGTGTATGCCTTCAATGCCATAAATTTCCCTCTACGCCCACCCTATTTTTGCTGCATTCCACAAGTTTCGGTAAATTGTACACTCATTTTTATTTAATCAAGGTAATTTTTAATTGCTATTGAAACTTTTTCTTTGATCCATGGGTTATTTAAAAGTGTGTTGTTTAATCTTGAAGTATTTGAATGTTTTTAAATATCTTTCTGTTATTGATTTCCAGGTTAATGCCTTTGTGTTCTGAGAGTATATTTTGTATGATTTCCCTTAAGATTAGTTAATACGTGTTTTATGTCCCAGAATGTGTTTCTTTTGGCCACACCACACAGCTTGCAGGATCTTAGTTCCCCAATCAGGGATCAAACCCGGCCCCACGGCAGTGAAAGCACCCAGTCCTAACCACTGGACCACCAGGGAATTCCCCCAGAATGTGTTCTATCCTTATGAATTTCCCATGTTAACTTGAGAAGGATGTGTATTCTGCTATTGTTTAATGAAGTAATACACAGTTTTCAGTTATGTCCGGTTGTTTGAGGGCACTGTTCAATTCAGCTCTGTGGCTTTCCTGAATATCTTCCTGCTGGTTCTCATAATCATTTATTAGAGGGGTGTTGAAGTCCAACTATAATAGTGGAGTCGTCTGTTTCTCCTTGTAATTCTATCCATTTTTCCCTGGTGTATTTTGCCACTGTGTTGTTGCTGTGCACGTAAGCACTAAGGATTGCTTGGTCTTCTTGGAGACTTGACCCCTTTATCTTCATGCATTGCCCCCTTTATCTTCATGCATTGCCCCCTCTTTATCTCTGTGCTTTGTCAGAAAGTAATATGGATATTCTGCTTATCTTTTAATGCTAACATGATAACATCTTTTTCCATCCCTTAGTCTTAATCCATCTGTCTTTACTGTGAATGCGGCTTTATTACAGACAACATATAATTTTTTTAAATCCACTGTGACAGTATGTGGCTTCAATTGTTGTATTTTTAGACCATTGACTTTTTTTTAGGTATAGTTGATTTACAGTATTATATCAGTTTCAGGCATACAACCTAATAATTCAAAATATTTATAGATTATACTCCATATAAAGTTATTACAAAATATTGGCTATATTCCTTGTGCTATACAATATACGCTTGTAACTTATTTATTTTATACATAGTAGTTTGTACCCCTTAATCTCCCACCCCTGTCTTTCCCCTCCCCACTTCGCTCTCTCCATTTGTAACTGCTAGTTTGTTCTGTGAGTCTGTTTTTGTTTTGTTATATTCATTTGTTTCTTTTAGATTCCCCATATAAGTGAAATCATACAGTATTTGTCTTTCTCTGTTGACTTATTTTACTGAGCATAATACCCTTCATCTATCCATGTTGTTGCAAATGGCAAAATTACATTCTTTTTTCTGGCCGAGAAGTATTCCATTGTATGTATGCACCACATCTCCTTTATCCATTCATCTGTCGATGGACACTTAGGTTGCCTCCATATCTTGGCTATTGTAAATAATGCTGCTGTGAACATTGGGGTGTGTGTATCTGTTTGAAATAGTGTTCATCGTCTTCAGATATATACCCAGGAGTGGAATTGCTGGATCATATGGTAGTTCTATTTTCAGTTTTTTGAGAAATCTCAGTACTGTTTTCCATATTAGTTGGCACTAATTTACATTCCTAGCAACAGTGTACAAGGGTTCCCTTTTCTCCACATCCTCACCCACATTTGTTATTTGTGGTCTTTTTGATGGAAGATGTTCAGACAGGTGTGAGGTGATACCTTGTTGTTTTGACTTGCATTTCTCTGATGCAGTGATGTTGAGCATCTTTTCATATGCTAGTTGACCATCTGTATGTCTTCTTTGGAAAAATGTCTACTCAGGTCTTCTATCCATTTTTTAATTGGGTTATTTTTTTGATACTGCGGTCTATGAGCTGTTTATGTCTTTTGGATATTAACCCCTTATCAGTCATTATCATTTGCAAATATTTTCTCCCATTCAATGTGCTGTCTTCTCATTTTGTCGATGGTTTATTTACTTATTGTTTAACCACAAAGTTTATTGGCACACATACCTTTCCATACTTTCTCCTGGGTTTAAATTGTTTCTTTTTATTGATATTTTATTGACATACAAAGTACTTTAAATGCAGTATTAACCAAGTTTTCTTTTTACAGAATTTTTAAATTTTTTTATTTTATATTGGAGTACTGTATAGTTGATTAACAATGTTGTGTTCGTTTCAGATGTACAGCAAAGTGATTCAGTTATATATATACATGTATCTATTTTTCAAATTCTTTTCCCATTTGGGTTGTTACAGAATATTGAGCAGAGTCCCCTGTGCTATGCAGTAGGTCCTTGTTGGTTATCTATTTTAAATATAGTAGTGTGTATCTGTCAATCCCAGACTCCCAATTTATTCCTCCCTCCCACCACCTGTCCCCTTCGGTAACCATAAGTTTGTTTTCTAAGTCTGTGAGCCTATTTCTGTTTTGTAAATAAGTTCATTTGTATCATGTCTTTTTAGATTCCCCATATAAGCAATATTATATGATATTTGTCTTTCTCTGTCTGACTTCACTTAGTATGATAATCTCCAGGCCTGTCAGTGGTTTCTTTAGATATGCAAAACCTTTTAAGTTTAATTAGGTCCTATTTGTTTCTTTTTGCTTTTGTTTCCTTTGACCCCACCCCCTTACTCCCTGCTCCCATATTTTTCCCTATGCATCTCTTGCATTTGGCTGTTCCTGAGTTGTATCCTTTATCATAAACCAGTAATAGTAAAGCCAAGTGTCTTCTTGAGTTCTCAGAATTGTTCTAACAAATTACCAAACCTGAGGGAGTGTCAAGGGAATCTATAACTTTGTAGGCAGCTGGGCAGAAATGTCGGTAGCCCAGGCACCCTGTTTGTGGCCAGCAGCTGAAGTGGGGGCAGTCTTGTGGGAGTGTTTATTAATCTGTGAGGTCCGACACTAACTCCAGTGGCATTCATATTGACTCAAACTGGTAGACACATATTTGATGACCGAGTTGGAGCAGTGGTGTTAAAAAGACACCACATATTTGACGTAAGGAGGGAAACCACTGTCACAAGTGCTTCTGTCCTCTACCCCCCCCACCACCTTTGAAGAGCAGGGAGGCTAGAGGAGACTCAAGTGGGTGTTTCCACCACACACGCACGCACGCCCCAGATCAGTTGCACTGTTACAAAATAGATTATTTTGAGGACAGTTCTTGTTAAGAACAGAGTATTCTGGACATGGCTACTTTTTTGTCTCGCTGATTTTGGAGACAGCAGTTTCCCCATGACCTAAATTCTCTGATGGGTCTATTGTTAATTTTTAGTTTGTTGGTCTTCTCCTCTGAGGGTGCTAATGCCCGCTTCTAAGCTCCTTACATGCCAGATCAGGAACCAGAAGTCTCTGACCTCAGTTTTTATTTTTTGTCTGCTGACAGCTTTATACTTTCATCCCTCCTTATTCCTCTTTGTACCCCACATCTGTACAAAGCGCTAAGAAAGCCTGAGTATTCCTTCCTTTGATGCTGGCAAGAGAGTAATGAGTCCATGGAAGTTCCTGCTCATGTGCACAAACTGTCACCCTAGCCCACCCGCTAATCTCAGTGAAAAAACCCAAGCCGGGCTCCTTACCTTGCTCTCTGAAGGCATTTCCCACCTGCTTGAGAGGCCCGCCCTGCCCTCCCCAGACACTTCCATTATAGAAGTAAAAAACTTCATACCCTCTTGGCATTGAGTGTGTGCTGTCATCAGCCTATACATCTGAGCCAAATCTCAGATGAGGTCCACAAGAAAAGGGAACATGGTCTGTATACTGCAACACACTTTGCTTAATTATTCTGTTGAGGGACTTCCTGGTGGCCCAGTGGTTAAGAATCCACCTGCCAATGCAGAGGACACGGGTTCGAGCCCTGGTCTGGGAAGATCCCACATGTCGCGGAGCAACTAAGTCCGTGCACCACAGCTGTTGATCCTGCGAGCCACAACTACTGAAGCCCGTGCACCTAGAGCCCATGCTCTACAACAAGAGAAGCCACCACAGTGAGAAAGAAGCCTGCACACCACAACAAAGAGTAGCCCCTGCTCGTCACAACTAGAGAAAGCCTGCGCATGGCAACAAAGACCCAACGCAGCCAAAAAATAAATTAATTAATTTCAAAAAATTATTCTATTGAAAAATCCTCCACATCTTTTTATACCAGTTCATGTCACCCTTTATTTTTTTTTAAATTTAATTATTTATTTATTATTTTTGGCTGCGTCAGGTCTTAGTTGCGGCTTGCGGGATCTTTCATTGTGGCGTGCAGGGATTTTCGTTTAGGTGTGTGGGCTTCTCTGTAGTTGTGGCATGTGGGCTCCAGAGTGCGTGGGCTCTGTAGTTGTGGCACGCAGGTCTAGTTGCCCCGCGGCGTGTGGGATCTTACTTTCCTGACCAGGGATCGAACCTGCATACCCTGCATTGGAAGGCGGATTCTTTACTACTGGACCACCAGGTAAGTCCCTTCACCCTTTATTTTTAAAAAGTGAATATGAGGGTGAGATTATGTAACCAGTTCTTTCAAAATAGACACTTGTCTTGCTACCAGTTTTTGCGATTAAAACTCCGGTTGCCACATCACAGGGCAAACATAGTAAAATTATGTTCTTCTCAAAACTTCTTTAATTCCTTATTTATTTTGTCATCACATATATGCAGAAAAGAATGTACAAAATGTTTTTTATATAAATTTTATTTTTTATTTTTGGCTATGTTGGGTCTTTGTTGCTGTATGCGGGCTTTCTCTGGTTGCGGCGAGCGGGGGCTACTCTTCGTTGTGGTGCACGGGCTTCTCATTGTGGTGGCTTCTCTTGTGGTGGAGCAAGGGCTCTAGGCGCCCGGGCTTCAGTAGTTGCGGCACGCAGGCTCTAGAGTGCAGGCTCAGTAGCTGTGGCTCACGGGCTTAGTTGTTTCGCGGCATGCGGGATCTTCCCAGACCAGGGCTCGAACCCGCGTCCCCTGCATTGGCAGGCGGATTCTTAACCACTGCGCCACCAGGGAAGCCCGTACAAAATGTTTTATTGGAAGATCTAGTAATAATAACAATATAAACATCTTTGTAATCATCAAGATTCATAAGTGGGCCTTTGGGCAGTTTTTAGAGTCTCATGATGTTCTGCTCCCTTACTCATCTCCGCGCTGCCCCATAGATGATCTCTGTTGATTTGTTTAGTTATTCATACCTTTACCATCTATTCTTTTCACTACACAGTGTTTTAGTTTTGTCTGTTTTGACCTTTCAGTAAATGAGTATTAATGAAATTATAGTCAAAGTGTTTTTTGGTTGGTTCTTTGCAGAAGTATGTTTCATACACACCTAGGGTCTGAGGCTACGGGCCAGTCAAGGTACTCATCCATTGCAGTGGTTATAGGGTTGGGCTTTTTCCAGTTAAAAAACATTTTTTTTGGTCGTGCCACACAACTTATGGGATCTTACTTCCCCAACTAGGGATTGAACCTGGGCCCTTGGCAGTGAAATCACAGAGTCCTAACCACTTGACCTCCAGGGAATTCTCTCCAGTTTAATTTTTAATCTCCTTAAAAATACATTTTCTATATTCTTGAGTTAGTCTCCAAGTACATAAATCCTCTGGACATTGGAGAAAAATTGCTAAGCTATAGATGGTGATCAAGTTCAAATTTACAGGAAATGACAGTGGAGTGCATCAGTTGATGCTTCCTCCATTCATGCATAATTTACGTATTTGTCACCTGTGGTCATCAACACTTGGGATTACTAAATTGACTAAATTTTTGTCCTAATCAGTGTGAAATGTA
Source organism: Mesoplodon bidens (assembly GCF_964165515.1). Taxonomy (NCBI): domain Eukaryota; kingdom Metazoa; phylum Chordata; class Mammalia; order Artiodactyla; family Ziphiidae; genus Mesoplodon; species Mesoplodon bidens. The sequence goes on from NC_138160.1 coordinate 142,075,880, forward strand.
ATCTGCTTGACATGTTTCATTACTTCCTATTACCAATCAGATAGGTATTTTTTCATACGTGATCTCTCATCTTCTGTTAAACATGTTTTGGTTATTTTCCCTTTAACTATTGTGTCCATTCATCTTACTTCGCACACTAACCCTTTAATGTTGCATGTATTTTCTTCCACCTGCTGTTTGTCTTATAACTCCCTTAGTTTTAATACGTTTGAATTGGTCAGGCTCTTGCTTTAGGGCTTATTCTTTTTTTGTTTTGTTTTGGGGGGGTTTGTTTTAATTAATTTTTGTTTGTTATTAGTCATCCATTTTATACACATCAGTGTATATATGTCAATCCCAGTCTCCCAATTCATCACACCACAAGCCCCATCCCTTACCGCTTCCCCCCCTTGGTGCCCATACGTTTTTTCTCTACTTCTGTGTCTCAATTTCTGCTCAGCAAACCGGTTCATCTGTACCATTTTCTAGGTTCCACATATACGTGTTAATATACGATATTTGTTTTTCTCTTTCTGACTTACTTCACTCTGTATGACAGTCTCTAGATGCATCCATGTCTCTACAAATGACCCAATTTGGTTCCTTTTTATGGCTGAGTAATATTCCATTGTATATATGTACCACATCTTCTTTATCCATTTGTCTGTCGATGGACATTTAGGTTGCTTCCATGACCTGACTATTGTAAATAGTGCTGCAGTGAACATTGGGGTGCATGTGTCTTTTTGAATTATGGTTTTCTCAGGGTATATGCCCAGTAGTGGGATTGCTGGGTCATATGGTAATTCTATTTTTAGTTCTTAAAGGAAGCTCCATATTGTTCTTCATAGTGGCTGTGTCAATTTACATTCCCACCAACAGGGCAAGAGGGTTCCCTTTTCTCCACACCCTCTCCAGCATTTGTTGTTTGTAGATTTTCTTATGATGCCCATTCTAACTGGTGTGAGGTGATACCTCATTGTAGTTTTGATTTGCATTTCTCTAATAATTAGTGATGTTGAGCTTTTCATGTGCTTCTTGGCCATCTGTATGTCTTCTTTGGAGAAATGTCTACTTAGGTCTTCTGCCCATTTTTGGATTGGGTTGTTAGTTTTTTTAACATTGAGCTGCATGAGCTGTTTATATATTTTGGAGATTAATCCTTTGTCCAATGATTCGTTTGCAAATATTTTCTCCCATTCTGAGGGTTGTCTTTTGGTCTTGTTTATGGTTTCCTTTGCTGTGCAAAAGCTTTTAAGTTTCATTAGGTCCCATTTGTTTATTTTTGTTTTTATTTCCATTACTCTAGGAGGTGGATCAAAAAAGATCTTGCTATGATTTATGTCAAAGAGTGTTCTTCCTATGTTTTCCTCTAAGAGTTTTGTAGTGTCCGATCTTACATTTAAGTCTCTAATCCATTTTGAGTTTATTTTTGTGTATGGTGTTAGGGAGTGTTCTAATTTCATTCTCTTACGCGTAGCTGTCCAGTTTTCCCAGCACCACTTATTGAAGAGCCTGTCTTTTCTCCGTTGTATATCCTTGTCTCCTTTGTTGTAGATTAGTTGACCATAGGTGCGTGGGTTTATCTCTGGGCTTTCTATCCTATTCCATTGATCTATATTTCTGGTTTTATGCCAGTACCATATTGTCTTGATTACTGTAGCTTTGTAGTATAGTCTGAAGTCAGGGAGCCTGATTCCTCCAGCTCCGTTTTTCTTTCTCAAGGTTGCTTTGGCTATTAGGGGTCTTTTGTGTTTCCATACAAATCGTGAATTTTTTTGTTCTAGTCCTGTGAAAAATGTCATTGGTAATTTGATAGGGATTGCATGGAATCTGTAGATTGCTTGGGTAGTATAGTCATTTTCACAATGTTGATTCTTCCAATCCAAGAACATGGTATATCTCTCCATCTGTTTGTATCATCTTTAATTTCTTTCATCAGTGTCTTATAGTTTTCTGCATACAGGCCTTTTGTCTCCTTAGGGGGGTTTATTTCTAGGTATTTTATTCTTTTTGTTGCAATGGTAAATGGGAGTGTTTCCTTAATTTCTTTCAGATTTTTCATCATTAGTGTATAGGAATGCAAGAGATTTCTGTGCATTAATTTTGTATCCTGCAACTTTACCACATTCATTGACTAGCTCTAGTTGTTTTCTGGTGGCATCTTTAGGATTCTCTATGTATAGTATCATGTCATCTGCAAACAGTGACAGTTTTACTTCTTTTTTTCCAATTTGTATTCCTTTTATTTCTTTTTCTTCTCTGATTGCCATGGCTAGGACTTCCAAAACTATGTTGAATAATAGTGAGAGTGGACATCCTTGTCTTGTTCCTGATCTTAGAGGAAATGCTTTCAGTTTTTCACCATTAAGAATGATGTTTGTTGGGCTTCCCTGGTGGCGCAGTGGTTGAGAGTCCGCCTGCCAATGCAGGGGACATGGGTTCATGCCCCGGTCCGGGAAGACCCCACATGCCGTGGAGTGGCTAGGCCCGTTAGCCATGGCTGCTGAGCCTACACATCCGGAGCCTGTGCTCTGCAACGGGAGAGACCACAACAGTGAGAGGCCCGCGTACCGCAAAAAAGAAAAAAAAAAAAAGAATTATGTTTGCTGTGGGTTTGTCATATATGGCCTTTATTATGTTGAAGTAGGTTCTCTCTATGCCCACTTTCTAGAGAGTTTTTATCATAAAGTGATGTTGAATTTTGTCAGAAGCTTTTTCTGCATCTGTTGAGATGATCATATGGTTTTTATTCTTCAATTTGTTAATATTGATTGTATGGTGTATCACATTGATTGATTTGCGTATACTGAAGAACTCTTGCATCTCTGGGATAAATCCCGCTTGATCATGGTGTATGATCCTTTTTAATGTGTTGTTGGATTCTGTTTGCTAGTATTTTGAGGATTTTTGCGTCTATATTCATCAGTGATATTGGTCTGTAATTTTCCTTTTTTATACTATCTTTGTCTGGTTTTGGTATCAGGGTGATGGTGGCCTCATAGAATGAGTTTGGGAGTTTTCCCTCCTCTGCAAGTTTTTGGAAGAGTTTGAGAAGCATGGGTGTTAGCCCTTCTCTAAATGTTTGATAGAATTCACCTGTGAAGCCATCTGGTCCTGGACTTTTGTTTGTTGGAAGATTCTTAATCACAATTTCAATCTCATTACTTGTGATTGGTCTGTTCATATTTTCTGTTTCTTCCTGGTTGGGTCTTGGAAGTTTATACCTTTCTAAGAATTTGTCCATTTCTTCCAGGTTGTCCATTTTATAGGCATAGAGTTGCTTGTAGCAGTCTCTTAGGATGGTTTGTATTTCTGCAGTGCTTGTTTTAACTTCTTTTTCCTTTCTAATTTTATTGAATCCTCCATTTTAAAAATTTTATTTATTTATTTTTGGCTGCTTTGGGTCTTTGTTGCTGCGTCGGGCTTTCTCTAGTTGCAGTGAGCAGGGGCTACTCTTTGTTGTGGTGCGCGAGCTTTTCATTGCAGTGGCTTCTCTTGTTGCAGAGCATGGGCTCTAGGCGCCTGGTCCTCAGTAATTGTGGCATATGGGCCCAGCTGCCCTGCGGCATGTGGGATCTTCCCAGACCAGGGCTCGAACCCGTGTCTCCTGCATTGGCAGGCGGATTCTTAACCACTGCACCACCAGGGAATCCCTCCCTCTTTTTCTTGATGAGTCTGGCTAATGGTTTATCAATTTTATCTTCTCAAAGAACCAGGTTTTAGTTTTAGTTTTATTGATCTTTGCTATTGTTTTGTTTCTATTTCATTGATTTCTGCTCTGATCTTTATGATTTCTTTTCTTCTGCTAACTTTGGGTTTTGTTTGTTCTTCTTTCTCTAGTTCCTTTAGGTATAAGGTTAGATTGTTTGAGATTTTTCTTGTTTCTTGAGGTAGGCTTGTATAACTATAGACTTCCCTCTTAGAATTGCTTTTGCTGCATCCCACAGGTTTTGGATCGTCGTGTTTTCATTGTCATTTGTCTCTAGGTATTTTTTGATTTTTTCTTTGATTTCTTCAGTGATCTCTTGGTTTTTTAATAACGTATTGTTTAGCCTCCATGTGTTTGTGTTTTTTTACGTTTTTTTCCCCCTGTAATTGATTTCGAATCTCATAGTTTTGGTCAGAAAAGATGCTTGATATGATTTCAATTTTCTTAAATTTACTGAGGCTTCATTTGTGACCCAAGATGTGATCTATCCTGGAGAATGTTCCGTGTGCACTTGAGAAGAAAGTGTAATCTGCTGTTTTTGGATGGAATGTCCTATAAATATCAATTAAATCTATCTGGTCTATTGTGCCATTTATAGCTTGTGTTTCCTTATTAATTTTCTGTTTGGATGATCTGTCCATTGGTGTAAGTGAGGTGTTAAAAAAGTCCCCCACTATTACTGTGTTACTGTCGATTTCCTCTTTTATAGCTGTTAGCAGTTGCCTTATGTATTGAGGTGCTCCTATGTTGGGTGAATATATATTTACAATTACAATCTTCTTCTTGGATTGATCCCTTGATCATTACGTAGTGTCCTTCCTTGTCTCTTGTAACATTATTTTAAAGTCTATTTTATCTGATATGAGTATTGCTACTCCAGCTTTCTTTTGATTTCCATTTGCATGGAATATCTTTTTCCATCCCCTCACTTTCAGTCTGTATGTGTCCCTAGGTCTGAAGTGGGTCTCTTGTAGACAGCATATATATGGGTCATGTTTTTGTATCCATTCAGCAAGCCTGTGTCTTTTGGTTGGAGCATTTAATCCATTCACATTTAAGGTAATTATCGATATGTATGTTCCTATTACCATTTTCTTAATTGTTTTGGGTTTGTTATTGTAGGTCCTTTTCTTCTCTTGTGTTTCCCACTTAGAGAAGTTCCTTTAGCATTTGTTGTAGAGCTGGTTTGGTGGTGCTGAGTTCTCTTAGCTTTTGCTTGTCTGTAAAGCTTTTGATTTCTCCATCAAATGTGAATGAGATCCTTGCTGGGTAATCTTGGTTGTAGGTTCTTCCCTTTCATCACTTTAAGTATATCATGCCACTCCCTTCTGGCTTGTAGAGTTTCTGCTGAGAAATCAGCTGTTAACCTTATGGGAGTTCCCTTGTGTGTTTTTTGTCGTTTTTCCCTTGCTGCTTTCAGTAATTTTTCTTTGTCTTTAATTTTTGCCAATTTGATTACTATGTGTCTTGGCATGTTTCTCCTTGGGTTTATCCTGTATGGGACTCTTTGTGCTTCCTGGGCTTGGGTGGCTATTTCCTTTCCCATGTTAGGGATGTTTTTGACTATAATCTCTTCAAATATTTTCTCAGGTCCTTTCTCTCTTCTCCTTCTGGGACCCCTATAATACGAATGTTGTTGAGTTGAATGTTGTCCCAGAGGTCTCTTAGGCTGTCTTCATTTCTTTCCATTCTTTTTTCTTTATTCTGTTCTGCAGCAGTGAATTCCACCATTCTGTCTTCCAGGTCACTTATCTGTTCTTCTGCCTCAGGTACTCTGCTATTGATTCCTTCTAGTGTATTTTTCATTTCACTTATTGTATTGTTCATCTGTTTGTTTGTTCTTTAATTTTTCTAGATCTTTGTTAAACATTTCTTGCATCTTCTCCATCTTTGCCTCCATTCTTTTTCCGAGGTCCTGGATCATCTTCACTATCATTATTCTGAATTCTTTTTCTGGAAGATAGCCTATCTCCATTTCATTTAGTTGTTTTTCTGGGGTTTTATCTTGTTCCTTCATCTGGTACATAGCCCTCTGCCTTTTCATCTTGTCTATCTATCTGTGAATGTGGTTTTTGTTCCACAGGCTGCAGGATTGTAGTTCTTCTTTCTTCTGGGGCTTATTCTTCTTAAATGAGAAAATTCTCCCTATTTTTGGATCAATGAAGCATTTACTTGTGATTTCTAGAAGTGTCCCAGTCTTTTCTTTCACATTTAAATCTATAATGAATTGGCTGTTGCCCATGGAATACAGGGGAATACAATGTCTTTCCCAGTTAGATAACATTTTGTTAGAGATATATTTTGGGAGAGGTAACATCTTAGTGATGTTGGGTTATTTCTAAAAAAATCTTTTGTATTTTCATTTATCTCATTCTCCTTTAATGTTACCCAACAAAAATTTAAAATTTTTCCCATGAGGATCATTAAATATCTCGTTCATTCTTCTTTAGTACTGAATTAAATTTGTTCTGAAGGGAGCCAGATGTAAACTTCCAGATGGTCTTTCCTAGTGTAATCACATAGGAAGGGCTCAAGCCTACAATTAGCAGGTTGTGACAACACATGTAAAATAATTGTCTTCCAGAGAAGCTCATTAGAGCCTCAATACCCAGAGTGATTTTGGGGAGCAGATCACATAGGAACTCTGCCTAAGCATAATGAAGGTTCAGATGCTCATAATGAAAAGTGTTTATAATGTACCATGAACAGTTTAGACACACTGAGCCACTCTTATCAGGTTGGTGGTGTCACTCATAAATCCCAGTTCCCAGATGCCAACGAAGGACAAACATGGTGAGCAGGCATTCCTCAGAATCAGCAATCTCAGACCTGCTAGTAACTCTCTTCTGCACACTTCATAGTAGGACACTGTTAGGAGCAAGCGCTACAGACACACCATAGAAAGTGTAATTAGAGTTGATGCAAGCAGCTCAAGCAGGAAGTGGTCACTTCCTCACAAATTAAACAGCATCATGAACATGTGGAAATTATACATTTTTACTATGATCACTTAAAGTCTTACTGTTCTCTAATGGTAGGGTCCAGAGCACATTGGAAAAATTAGAGAAATGCCATACAAATAAAAGAAATATTTCTATTTTAAGACCATCAATTCCTGTGAGAAAAACTTCTCAAGAACTGGGGATTTCTTTTTCTGTTGCTTAACTGAACGGACAAATTCTACCATTGTAATTACTGTGTGGGAACCTTTTCTCTGTCCCCTGCATGTGGACATCAGTAGGTTAGTGATCTTTTACAGAGACCAGCATTTAGGGAAGTTATGTGGTTGAGGGATTCCTATGCCCAGACGTTGCGCTGTCATGTTCCTGTGCACCACATGGAGGCATGGATGTGAGAGAAGTGGAAAGGCAGCCTCTCAAGTGGCTGGTTGAGAATCACTGCCTCCTGTAATTGGAGAAGGGAAGTTTTATGTTTTTTAGAGGAAAGCCCCGCTGGACCCTTTGTGTTTTATAATGATGGGCACATTCACCATCAAACCATAGTGGTCTTCAGTGGACTCTGGTGCAAACTGCAATTCTTATTCAGTTCCCCCAAGGTCAACAAGGTCCAGGGTACACTGTTATGGTTTTCCTGGAAAATGCTCTTCTGGCATTTATCTTCTCAGTATATGCACATATATGTGGTAAAGATGGTGAGAAGCCACTCTGAGGCCCATGAATATAGGGATTTTGTGGAGGTCTAAGTTGTCATGCCTTCTTTCTCATGCCTGAGTACTAATTTCGGAATAGCTTCCTAGCCCCATGAAATAGGACAGAGATAAAAAGGAGTAACTGAGTATCTGTCAAATATTTTTACAGGCAAGTTAAAGTTAATACTTTTCCACAAGATTATTTTTATTCAGCCAGTTGCATCTGACTACTTTTGATAGCCTGGAGTACTTTAGGACAATATTGCCAGCTGGGCCTAGTGATAAGCTGGATTTCCACAGGTCTCCTGTCCTTGTCATGTTTGGTGATGGGAATGGAGGAAAAAGCTTCCAATTCACTGTGTTTTTTTCCATTAAAACCTCATGCAAGGGGCTTCCCTGGTGGTACAGTGGTTAAGAATCCACCTGCCAATGCAGGGGACATGCGTTCAAGCCCCAGTCTGGGAAGATCCCACATGCCGCAGAGCAGCTAAGCCCATGCGCCACAGCTACTGAAGCCCGCACACCTAGAGCCTGTGCTCTGCAACAGGAGAAACCACCGCAAGGAGAAGCCCGCACACCACAACGAAGAGTAGCCCCCACTTGCCACAACTAGAGAAAGCCTGCGTGCAGCAACAAAGACCTGACACAGCCAAAAATTAAATAAAGTTATTTAAAAAAAAAAAACCACCTCATGCAAATGTGACCCTGTGTTTCATGGAGTGCTATGTGATAGATATGGTGGGTATTAAAGGAGATGAATTTTTCTTACGAGGAGTTGATGATCTGGAAATATTTCTTTCATTTTTCTCCAGCGTGCTCTGGATCCTACTGTTAGAGAATGATAAGACTTAAGTGATCATAGTAAAAATGATCTCCATGTGTACATGATGCTGTTAAATTTGTGAGGAAGTGGTTATATAGAGAATAAGGATTTTGATGATCAAGTCACAGAATAAATATTTTAATAACAGCATCATATGTGAACTTCTTGTGAATGGACTACAGATTCCCAGTACTGTCCATCTCACCCATCTTCCTGTACACATATTTGTGATGTTTTAGGACCCAGTGGCCTTTGAGGATGTGGCTGTGAACTTTACCTTGGAGGAGTGGGCTCTGCTGGGGCCTTCACAGAAGAAACTCTACAGAGATGTGATGCGGGAAACCTTGAGGAACCTGGCCTCAATAGGTAAGGATGATGACGATGACATTCCTTCACTTAATAAATTAGAGAACAAGTGTTTCCTGCCCATCAATGTTGTTCTAAGATGTGGAATGGGGAAAGGGAATATTTTGGTAAGTAAATCATAGTTTGAGGTCATCATAGACCTGTGAAATAATAATTTTCCTATAATTTACTGATCTTTTTGGTTCTGCATTTCAGGGGAAAAATGGGAAGACCATAACACTGAAGATCAGTACCAAAACCAGGGAAGAAATCTGACGTGAGTTGCACTCACAGTTGAAAGCAGTGTCCCACAAGAGAATCTTCTTATGTCATGAAATTTAGAAACAAGTAGACACAAAAGGGCCCAGCTTCAAATTTATTTATTCCCAGAAAATTTTTACCAAAAAATGTTTTCTTGGGCTTCCCTGGTGGCGCAGTGGTTGGGAGTCTGCCTGCTGATGCAGGGGACACGGGTTCGTGCCCCGGTCCGGGAGGATCCCACATGCCGCGGAGCGGCTGGGCCCGTGGGCCATGGCCGCTGGGCCTGTGCGTCCGGAGCCTGTGCTCCGCGGCAGGAGAGGCCACAACAGTGAGAGGCCCGTGTACCGCAAAAAAACAAAACAAAAAAAAAAAAAAAAAATGTTTTCTTAAGTGTGTCATGGATGTTCATTGTTTCCCAAATAGTTTACTTTGAAACATATTCAGAGACTGCATATATAAATATCACTATGATAATAGCAATGGTTGAGCTTTCTTGCAGAGCATTCAGTATATTCACTTTCAAACAATTTACACGGTGCAGAAAAACCTAACACTTTCCCGATAAATGATAAAAATGTAATACTAATATTTACTATAAAATCATTAACAAAGAAATCATTAACAGTGTGCTTCTAATTTTTTTTAACAGAAGTCATACATTATGGAGATGCTGTGAAAGTGAAGAAGGTAGTCAATGTGGCGAAAACATCAGCCTTATTCCAAATCTTAATCTGAACAAGAAAAATTCTACTGCAGTAAAACCATGGGAGTGCAGTGTGTGTGGAAAAGTCTTGATGAGTCGTTCATCCTTTAATAGGCACGTTAGATCTCACACTGCACCCAACCCATCCAGGTATCAGGAATGTGGAAAGAAGCCTTATAAATGTAAGGTATGTGGGAAAGCCTTCAGTTATCTCCAGCCTTTTCAGAAACATGAAAGTAATCATGGTATAGAGAAATCCTATAAATGTAAGGAATGTGGGAAATCCTTTAGATATCGCCAATCTGTTCGAAAACATGAACGGACTCACACTGGAGAAAAACCCTATCAATGTAAACAATGTGGGAAAGCCTTTCGATATCATCAAACCTTTCAAACACATGAAAGAACTCACACAGGGGAGAAACCCTATGAATGTAAGCAATGTGGTAAAGCCCTCAGTTGTCCAAGTTCCTTTCGAAGTCATGAAAGGACTCATACTGGAGAAAAACCCTATGAATGTAAAAAGTGTAGTAAAGCCTTCAGTTGTCCCAGTTCTCTTCGAAAACATGAGAGAACTCATACGGGAGAGAAACCTTACGACTGTAAGGAATGTGGGAAAGCCTTCATTTCTCTTGGAAGCTTTCAAAGACACATGATAACACATACTGGAGTTGGACCTTATAAATGTAAGGAATGTGGAAAAGCATTCAATTGTCCCAGTTCATATAGAATACATGAAAGATCTCACACTGGAGAAAAACCCTATGAATGTAAACAGTGTGGTAGAGCCTTCAGTTGTTCCAGTTCCTTTCGAACACATGAAAGAACGCACACTGGAGAGAAACCTTATCAATGTAAGGAATGTGGAAAAGCCTTCCATTGGCTCACCACTTTTCAAGTCCATGTGAGAACTCACACTGGCGAAAAACCCTATATATGTAAGCAGTGTGGTAAAGCCCTCAGTTGTCCCACTTCATTTCGAAGACACGAACGGACTCACACTGCAGAGAAACCCTATGAATGTAAGCAATGTGGGAAAACCTTCAGTTCTCCTCTAGGTTTGCAAATACATGAAAGAACTCACACTGGAGAGAAACCCTACAAATGTGAGAAATGTGGGAAAGCATTTGTTTCTCTCACAAGCTTTCGAAGACACATGATGACACACACTGGAGATGGACCTTATAAATGTAAGGAATGTGGGAAAGCATTTAATTGTCCCAGTTCATTTCGAATACATGAAAGAACTCACACAGGAGAGAAACCCTATGAATGTAAAATATGTGGTAAAGCCTTCAGTTGTTCCAGTTATGTTCAAGTACATGAAAGAACTCATACTGGAGAGAAACCCTATGAATGTAAGGAATGTGGGAAAGCCTTCATTTACCGCACAACCTTTCGAGGTCATATGAGAATGCACACTGGTGAGAAACCGTATAAGTGTAAAGACTGTGGGAAAGCCTTTAGTCGACCCAGTTCATACAGAAGCCATGAAAGAATTCACACTGGAGAGAAACTTCTTCAATGTAAGCATTGTGGGAGAGCCTTTAATTGGCCCACATCCTTACATAAACATGTCATGAGAATGCACACTGGATAAATTATAAGTGATAAATACAAGAGAGAGACAAGAGAGTTTCCTATCTTAACAAATACTGGGCTGGCCAAAAAGTTCATTCGGGTTTTTCCGTAACATCTTACAGAAGAATGAACTTTCTAGCCAACCCAATACATTCAAAGTCATGTGAAAACTCTACTGGAGAGAAATGCTATAACATATAAATAATATGGGAAAGCCTGATGTAGATTAATTCACATATGCTCCAGAAAATTCATAACATGAAACAAATGTTTTAAAAGTTAAAAATATATCATCTTTATCAGTGGCTTATTCTGAAGCTCTAATTATGGATTCTACTTGTTAATTTTGCAAATGAACACTGAGCTGAAACAATTCTGTAAGTACTCTTTAAGCAATAGTACATAAGCTTAGTAGGTAGTATTTTTCCTTAAGTCAGCTTATAGAATTTTTGTCTTTCCATTTTGAAATCTGTTGGATCCATGGGTGAACTGGAGTATAATTGTAATGTGCCAATATTATATAATGTGCCAAAATATATAATTTTTAAGTTGTCCTGTAAGTAAAGGGGGCATGGAATAATGACACTTCGGTAGTTGTTGGGATTTTCCTATTGGCTTCATGTGGCAGGTACTGGATATTTCTTACCCATTGTAAATATGCCTCTTTTATTAGAAAAACTTTCTTCTTTTGTCAGAAGAGCCTTCTTCCATTTTCCTTGCTAATAGTTGGCATAAATTCGTAAGTATGTAAAGTTTAACACAGAGTATAATCTCATTTGACTTAGTATTTACATCTTTTCTCTTTACTCTTTGTCATTTTCTCTTTACTCTTTGTCATTCCATCTGACTGGGATTTGGGTAAGAGACTTTAAGAAAAGAGACCCATGTTGACATCAACTGCATACTTAAACAAAACAACCTTACATTGTTTGCAAGTGCAGTTATTTTAAATTCGTAGCTACAATATCTCTGCACTGAAGCAACATTTTTCCCCCACCAATGCATTAAAAATCCTCTTACATTATTCTGATATCACCAGTTAGGGTCTCTTTTACCCATAATGCAATTAGAATAATTATATCACTGAAGTCAACTATTGGTATTACCATCCCTTCATTCATATTAAGCACCTACTATGTGCCTGTGCTGTAAATACAACAATGAACATAACTGATGTGGTTACTGCTCTCACATTGCAGTCTGTGAGATTAAATATAAACATCACATTTCTAGCTACTTTTTTAAAGTTATTTACATTTAAGCTCTGATTCATTTTGTAATAACATTGTACGTTAATGGGCCGATAAGTCTTTATATTTGCAAAAAGAAGAGAGACCTGTTACAGGACACTAAAATGTAGAATTGGAGATGCTCTCCTGGAATGTGTTATGTTAACATGGGTAATATGTTGTGACCTACATTTTCTAGAACCTGTTCTTTTCATGGTTCCATGTTAGAATTCACCACTAGCCTCCCTTGCATGACACTTGGAAGGCAAAGTGAAGAAGGCCTTAGTTCTTGAGCCACACAGGAGTTTCACATATACCTGGTTCTAGCCCATTTTCCTGATTCTTTGCCCTGCCAGTCCAAAGTAGCCTCATTACCACCAGCTACATGACTTCCATTTTCTCAGACCTGTTGGTTTCCACAGATGCCTCCGCAAGTTCCACAGCAAAGATCCCTCACAGTTTGGATTTTCCTGCAAGTCCTCATGTGTCCACCAGGCAACAAATTTAGACTGCTGTGGTTGAGAACGTTTTCTGAAGCACTGGCTCACCTCTATATTGTATTTGTATAAGGTCTAATTTGTGTAGTAAACACATTGTTCTGTTGATACTGCTAGTGACTGTGTGTTCCTGATTCCACTATAGCAGCTACAGTGGTGCAGTCAGAAGAAACCACGTGGTCCTGTAGTGAGTTCCTCTGCTGCACTGTGCAGTGACTTCTGTGGCCCAATCCTTCCATGTGCAAATTAGCACCTTCCTCTTATCGGATAGATTGTGGATATTTCCAGTCACTCACACTTCAACATAATTCCTCAGTACATTTTCAGTTATGATTGATTGTATGTGATTGAAAACAATGTTCTTTTTTTGTCAAATGTTTCTATAGATTTTTCTTAGAAATGTTTTATTAACTCTTTCAAAAAAACTTGTATACTAACAAATATTATCTTTTCCATTTCCTAGTAGGACATATTGAAACATCCCATTGCAATTGTGGATTTTTTAGATCAACTTTGTGGGTTTTTTTCAAGATAATCATTATACATTTTGATTCAGTATTACCATGTATATTCTTCCTCAGGCAAATTTTTTTTCATAGTTACAATTTTTGTCATGAAACTGATTTATCATTTATTCTTAATTAAAAACTTCAATTATGCTTTTGTTAGTGCCTTCTTGCCAAAAACTGTCAGGTTCACACTTGTATTCAAATAGAGGGGCATGGGGGAGGGATAAATTGGGAGACTGGGGTTGACATATACACACTACTGTATATAAAATAGATAACTAATGAGAACCTGCTGTATAGCACAGGGAACTCTACTCAATACTCTGTAATGGCCTATATGGGAAAAGAATCTAAAGAGTAAATGTATGTATAACTAACTCACTTTGCTGTACACCTAAAACACACACAACATTGTACATAACTATACTCCAATAAAATTTTTTTGAAAAATGGATCAGAAAAAGCAATGTAAAAACAACAACAAATAGAGGGGCATAATGAATCATCATAATAAGGATGAACACAAACCATAAATGATAATGGATCACATCAGTAAGAGACTGTCCAAAAGGTCTTCTTACAGGATTTGGACTTAGTGTTAGGTATTACCTCCTTTTCCAATCAATGAGGCTTTATGAATTTAGGTAAATTGTCGAGAACACAAACCTGGCAAGGGACAAAGACAGGGTTACTATTCCAAGCAAGGCTTTCTTGCTCAGAAGCTACTCTTGATGCTAATTTTTCAGCATCCCTCTTTTACTAGGAACTGTAGACTCAAATCATACACAATTTAGCATAAATAGAGCACTACACACTCTGGATATATAGGTGTGAAACAAGTTCTTCAAGTCCTGGCTCTTAATTTTTGTGGGAAGAGGTGATTAATAAGTAGCACAATCTGGGTTTATAAGATGGAAATAAGAGCTGTGAAGAAAGTAATGCTATGAGGTAATAGGGAGACTGGAATTGTGTATCTGTGGCGGGTCAGGGCCTCATGAGTGAGGATGTCACCACTGATCATTTTTTATTTACACCATCTTGCATCTTAAACACTATTTGAGGAACTGCTTGGGTGCAGATGTAAAATGTGGGGAGCAATACAGACATCCCTGCATTCCTGGGATTAACCATAATGGTTTCCCATAAAGATGTAGACATGGTTCATCTTCATCTTTGCCATAGTTGAAAGTTTTATTGCATGTAATAGTAATCATGAGTTTGGGCATGGATTATCCAAGACTTGAGACTCCCCATTCCCATTACTTAGGGCCATGAGTATTTTTGGTGTTTATGTTTGTATTTAACATCATTTGAAAATATTTAAATTGCCTTTTAGGGACTTCCCTGGCAGTCCAGTGGTTAAGACTCTGAGCTTCCAATGCAGGGGATGCAGGTTCGATCCCTGGTCAGGGAACTAAGATCCCACATGACATGGGGCACGGCCAAAAAATTTTAAAAATAAATTGCCTTTTATATTTCCATTATAATTTTGCTGCTACACAGAAGGACTGACTCCATGAAGCCTTTCTGGTCCTCCAAGTTTGAGGAAGGGTTCTGGTCATCTGCACACCTGTAGCCAGTCATGGGTTTTCCTGTGAGTGATATCTATACAAGTCCAACATGAAACACTAAAAAGAGCTATGGATGTTTAGGGGGCAGTCATCCAAGGAATAACTGAAGTGAGCTGCAGACAGAGGGGTATCCTCTTCAGTAATATCCCAAGTTAGTGGGAAAGGAGGTACGACTGACATCCTCAAAATGGGAAGTTTTTAATGCCTTTTATAAGAACAGAACTGGAAGCTTTTTGTTTCAATGGTCCACAGAGTTACAAAGCCCATTTTGCTGTCCATAGGTGTTATTCCCATAGTTTTACACCTCCAGCACTTTATGGAAAGGGAGGGGGGCTTCCCTGGTGGCACAGTGGTTAAGAATCCACCTGCCAACGCAGGGGACACGGGTTCGAGCCCTGGTCAGGGAAGATCCCACATGCCGCAGAGCAACTAAGCCCGTGCGCCACAACTACTGAGCCTGCGCTCTAGAGCCCATGCTCCGCAACAAAAGAAGCCACCACAATGAGAAGCCCACTCACTGCAACAAAGAGTAGCTCCTGCTCGCTGCAAATAGAGAAAAAGCCCGCGTGCAGCAATGAAGACCCAATGCAACCAAAAATAAATAAAAATCTAAAAAATAAATTAATTTTTTTAAAAAAGGGAGGGGGACGGATTACCAGCTTTGTGTTTAATTAAAGAGCAAAAGAAATCTAAACTTCCTCCATGTTTTCAGTACTAACTTGTGTCTTCTCTGCATGGTATAGATGATGTGATTTCATAATTATTTCTCAGTTGCTCCGCCCCTTCCCCAAGTATTCCTCCCATCTTTTTTTTTTTTTGGCCACACCATGCGGCATGTGGGATCTTGGTTCCCCAACCACGCATCCAACCTGTGCCGCCTGAAATGGAAGCACAGAGTCTTTTTTGGCCTCCTGTGTTACAAATGAAAGTCAGACACAGGGAGAAAAGGATCTTACCAAACTCAGAGTTCATAATAATGGAATCTCTCAGCTTAAAGGCCTAATGTGTGCCACCACCTCTACTAGGCACTGTCAAAATTTTTATCCCCAGGAGAACACTGCAAAGTTTGTACAATTGTGCACTTTTACAAATGGAATCAAAGTTTACAAACAGGGCTCACATGACAACATGGTGTTCTACTGATATTGCATTCTGGAAAAGGCAGACACAAACATATAGGGACCTAAAATACATCAGTGATTAAAGGTGGACAGAGTTAGTACAAATGGGCACCATAGGGGTGTTCTTTGGGGGTAATGGAGTATTCTCCATCTTTTGGAGGTAGTATAAATTTGTGAAAACTCAAATACACTTAACAATAGTATGAAAAATTGAAGACCTGGAGAGGAAGGACTTAGTGCCCAACAAGCCTTTCGTGCAATCCCATCTTAATTAGGAAACGCCCTCTAGGGCTGCACCTGCCCACTGCCTATACACACAACTAGAGAGAAGTGAGAGGGCTCCCAGGATCTGCCCTTGACTTGAAGTCAGATTCTTCAGGCAGATCTCTGGGAAGGCAGGGGTCTAAAACAAAGGTGTACCCCACAGTTCTCCCCCAAGTGGGCTCTGCCTGGGGACATACTGTTTCCTGGGCACTGGCATCATGTCTTCCAAGGCCATCTTGAGGGTATTTCTACTTCTGAGTCCCACCTGAAACCTACTGTGCCTGCTGGGTGGGAAGCATCTATAGAAATCCAGGTCTGTCCCGCTCAAAAATTTCTCTGCAGCAACGCCAGGTGGCTGTGAGCTGACGGGGCAGAAGAAACAGTGACAGAAATCATGTCATGGGGCGCAACCCGCCCCCATGCTCGGTGGCCATTCTTCCCTGAGGTCGAGAGATTCTTTTTCTTCTGGGCCAACGGAGGAAGCACCACAAGTGCCTGCATGCATGTGGTCATGTCTGCCGGAGACAAGCGCTCCCGGTCTATGCCCCAGCGTCTGAGGAGGGGCACTCGTCCAGGACGGTTTTTTCTTATAGCACAGAGCCTTGCTTTTCTGGATGCACCCCCGGTGGTTTACTCCCTACTTTGCAGTCTGCAGGATATCAGAGACACCCACCAGAGGACACCTGGAGTCTACCCCAAACCAGTGCTTTGTAAAAGCAGGGACCCTTTGAGCTTCACCTATTTCTTGGTATCCTTCAGGTGCTTTGTTGTGTGGATGAAAGGCTCTTGGTGCTACAGCCAGGAGTCAGTGCTGTGCCTCTGACGTGGGAGAGCCAACTTCAGGACACTGGTCCACAAGAGACCTCCCAGCTCCACGTAATATCAAATGGCGAAAATCTCCCAGAGATCTCCATCTCAACACCAACACCCAGCTTCACTCAACGACCAGCAAGCTACAGTGCTGGACACCCTATGCCAAACAACTAGCAAGACAGGAAAACAACCCCACCCATTAGCAGAGAGGCTGCCTAAAATCATAATAAGGCCACAGACACCCCAAAACACATCACCAGATGTGGACCTGCCCACCAGAAAGACAAGATCCAGCCTCATCCACCAGAACACAGGCACTAGTCCCCTCCATCAGGAAGCCTACACAACCCACTGAACCAACTTTAGCCACTGGGGACAGACACCAAAAACAACGGGAACTAAGAACCTGCAGCTTGCCAAAAGGAGACCCCAAACACAGTAAGATAAGCAAAATAAGAAGACAGAAAAATACACAGCAGAAAAAGGAGCAAGATAAAAACCCACCAGACCTAACAACTGAAGAGGAAACAGGCAGTCTACCTGAAAAAGAATTCAGAATAATGATAGTAAAGATGATCCAAAATCTTGGAAACAGAACAGAGAAAATGCAAGAAACATTTAATAAGGACCTAGAAGAACTAAAGAGGAAATAAGCAACAATGAACAACACAATAAATGAAATTAAAAATACTCTAGAAGGGATCAATAGCAGAATAACTAAGGCAGAAGAACGGATAAGTGACCTGGAAGATAAAGTAGTGGAAATAACTACTGCAGAGCAGAATAAAGAAAAAAGAATGAAAAGAACTGAGGACAGTCTCAGAGACCTCTGGGACAACATTAAACGCACCAACATTCAAATTACAGGGTCCCAGAAGAAGAAGAGAAAAAGAAAGGGACTGAGAAAATATTTGAAGAGATTATAGTTGAAAACTTCCCTAATATGGGAAAGGAAATAGTTCATCAAGTCCAGGAAGCACAGAGAGTCCCATACAGGATAAATCCAAGGAGAAAGACGCCAAGACACATATTAAACTATCAAAAATTAAATACAAAAAAAAAACATATTAAAAGCAGCAAGGGAAAAACAACAAATAACACACAAGGGAATCCTCGTAAGGTTAACAGCTGATCTTTCAGCAGAAACTCTGCAAGCCAGAAGGGACTGGCAGGACGTATTTAAAGTGATGAAGGAGAAAAACCTACAACCAAGATTACTCTACCCAGCAAGGATCTCATTCAGATTTGATGGAGAAATTAAAGCCTTTACAGACAAGCAAAAGCTGAGAGAGTTCAGCACCATCAAACCAGCTTTACAACAAATGCTAAAGGAACTTCTCTAGGCAAGAAACACAAGAGAAGGAAAAGACCTACAATAACAAACCCAAAACAATTAAGGAAATGGGAATAGGAACATACATATCGATAACTACCTTAAATGTAAATGGATTAAATGCTCCCACCAAAAGACACAAAAGGCTGAATGGATACAACAACAAGACCCATATATATGCTGTCTACAAGAGAACCACTTCAGACCTAGGGACACATACAGACTGAAAGTGAGGGGATGGAAAAAGATATTCCATACAAATGGAAATCCAAAGAAAGCTGGAGTAGCAATTCTCATATCAGACAAAACAGACTTTAAAATAAAGACTATTAGAAGAGACAAAGAAGGACACTACATAATGATCAAGGGATTGATCCAAAAAGAAGATATAACAATTGTAACTACTTATGAGCCCAACATAGGAGCACCTCAATACATAAGGCAAATACTAACAGCCATAAAAGGGGAAATCGACAGTAACACATTCATAGTAGGAGACTTTAACAACCCACTTTCACCAATGGACAGATCATCCAAAATGAAAATAAATAAGGAAACACAGGCTTTAAATGATACATTAAACAAGATGGACTTAATTGATATTTATAGGACATTCCATCCAAAAACAACAGAATACACATTTTTCTCAAGTGCTCATGGAACATTCTCCAGGATAGATCATATCTTGGCTCACAAATCAAGCCTTGGTAAATTTAAGAAAACTGAAATTGTATCAAGTATCTTTTCCGACCACAACGCTATGAGACTAGATATCAATTACAGGAAAAGATCTGTAAAAAATACAAACACATGGAGGGTAAACAATACACTACTTAATAACCAAGTGATCACTGAAGAAATCAAAGAGGAAATCAAAAAATACCTAGAAACAAATGACAATGGAGACACAACGACCCAAAACCTATGGGATGCAGCAAAAGCAGTTCTAAGAGGGAAGTTTATAGCAATACAATCCTACCTAAGAAACAGGAAACATTTCGAATAAACAACCTAAACTTGCTCCTAAAGCAATTAGAGAAAGAAGGACAAAAAAAAAAAAAACCCAAAGTAAGCAGAAGGAAAGAAATCATAAAGATCAGATCAGAAGTAGAAGTAAGTGAAAAAGAAATAAATGGCAGCAAAAATCATTAAAACTAAAAGCTGGTTCTTTGAGAAGATAAACAAAATTGATAAGCCATTAGCCAGACTCATCAAGAAAAAAAGGGAGAAGACTCAAATCAACAGAATTAGAACTAAAAAAGGAGAAGTAACAACTGACACTGCAGAAATACAAAAGAACATGAGAGATTACTACAAGCAACTCTATGCCAATAAAATGGACAACCTGGAGGAAATGGACAAATTCTTAGAAATGCACAACCTGCCAAAACTGAATCAGGAAGAAATAGAAAATAAGAACAGACCAATCACAAAACCAGTGAAATTCAAACTGTGATTAAAAATCTCCCAACTAACAAAAGCCCACGACAAGATGTCTTCACAGGCGAATTCTATCAAACATTTAGAGAAGAGCTAACACCTATCCTTCTCAAACTCTTCCAAAATACAGCAGAGGGAGGAACACTCCCAAACTCATTCTACAAGGCCACCATCACCCTGATACCAAAACCAGACAAAGATGTCACAAAGAAAGAAAACTACAGGCCAATATCACTGATGAACATAGATGCAAAAATCCTCAACAAAATACTAGAAAACAGAATCCAACAGCACATTAAAAGGATCATACACCATGAGCAAGTGGGGTTTATTCCAGGAATGCAAGGATTCTTCAATATATGCAAATCAATCAACGTGATACACCATATTAACAAATTGAAGGAGAAAAACCATATGATCATCTCAATAGATGTAGAGAAAGCTTTCGACAAAATTCAACACCCATTTATGATAAAAACCCTGCAGAAAGTAGGCATAGAGGGAACTTTCCTCAACATAATAAAGGCCATATATGACAAACCCACAACCAACATCGTCCTCAATGGTGAAAAACTGAAAGCATTTCCACTATGATCAGGAACAAGACAAGGTTGCCCACTCTCACCACTCTTATTCAACATAGTTTTGGAAGTTTTAGCCACAGCAATCAGAGAAGAAAAGGAAATAAAAGTAATCCAAATCGGAAAAGAAGTAAAGCTGTCACTGTTTGCAGATGACATGATACTATACATAGAGAATCCTAAAGATGCCACCAGAAAACTACTACAGCTGATCAATGAATTTGGTAAAGTAACAGGATACAAAATCAATGCACAGAAATCTCTGGCATTCCTATACACTAATGATGAAAATTCTGAAAGTGAAATTAAGAAAACACTCCCGGGCTTCCCTGGTGGCGCAGTGGTTGAGAGTCCGCCTGCCGATGCAGGGGACCCAGGTTCGTGCCCCCGGTCTGGGAAGATCCCACATGCCGTGGAGCGGCTGGGCCCGTGAGCCATGGCCGCTGAGCCTGCGCATCCAGAGGCTGTGTTCCGCAACGGGAGAGGCCACAACAGTGAGAGGCCCGCGTACCACAAAAAAAAATTAAAAATAAAAATAAAAGAAAACACTCCCATTTACCATTGCAACGAATAAAATATCTAGGAATAAACCTACCTAAAGAGACAAAAGACCTCTTTGCAGAAAATTATAAGACACTGATGAAAGAAATTAAAGATGATACAAATAGATGGAGAGATATACCATGATCTTGGATTGGAAGAATCAACACTGTGAAAATGACTCTACTACCCAAAGCAATCTACAGATTCAATGCAATCCCTATCAAACTACCACTGGCATTTTTCACAGAACTAGAACAAAAAATTTCACAATTTGTATGGAAACACAAAAGACCCTGAATAACCAAAGCAATCTTGAGAACGAAAAATGGAGCTGGAGAAATCAGGCTCCCTGACTTCAGACTATACTACAAAGCTACAGTAATCAAGACAGTATGGTACTGGCACAAAAACAGAAATATAGATCAATGGAACAGGATAGAAAGCCCAGAGATAAACCCATGGACATATGGTCACCTTATCTTTGATAAAGGAGGCAGGAATGTACAGTGGAGAAAGGACAGCCTCTTCAATAAGTGGTGCTGGGAAAACTGCACAGGTACATGTGAAAGTATGAAATTAGAACACTCCCTAACACCATACACAAAAATAAACTCAAAATGGATTAAAGACCTAAATGTAAGGCCAGAAACTATCAAACTCTTAGAGGAAAACATAGGCAGAACACTCTGACATAAATCACAGCAAGATCCTTTTTAACCCACCTCCTAGAGTAATGGAAATAAAGACAAAAATAAACACATGGGACCTAATGAAACTTCAAAGCTTTTGCAAAGCAAAGGAAACCATAAACAAGACCAAAAGACAACCCTCAGAATGGGAGAAAATATTGGCAAATGAAGCAACTGACAAAGGATTAATCTCCAAAATTTACAAGCAGCTCATGCAGCTCAATAACAAAAAAACAAACAACCCAGTCCAAAAATGGGCAGAAGACCTAAATAGACATTTCTCCAAAGAAGATATACAGATTGCCAACAAGCACATGAAAGAATGCTCAACATCACTAATCATTAGAGAAATGCAAATCAAAAGTACAATGAGATATCATCTCACACCGGTCAGAATGGCCATCATCAAAAAATCTAGAAATAATAAATGCTGGAGAGGGTGTGGAGAAAAGGGAACACTCTTGCACTGTTGGTGGGAATGTAAATTGATACAGCCACTATGGAGAACAGTATGGAGGTTCCTTTAAAAACTACAAATAGTACTACCATACGACCCAGCAATCCCACTGCTGGGCATACACCCTGGGAAAACCGTAATTCAAAAAGAGTCATGTACCAAAATGTTCATTGCAGCTCTATTTACAATAGCCAGGACATGGAAGCAACCTAAGTGTCCAGCAACAGATGAATGGATAAAGAAGATGTGGCACATATATACAATGGAATATTACTCAGCCATAAAAAGAAACGAAATTGAGTTATTTGTAGTGAGGTGGATGGACCTAGAGTCTGTCATACAGAGTGAAGTCAGAAAGAGAAAGACAAATACCATATGCTAACACACATATATGGAATCTAAGAAAAAAAGGTCATGAAGAACCTAGGGGTAAGACGGGAATAAAGACACAGACCTACTAGAGAATGGACTTGAGGATATGGGGAGGGCGAAGGGTAAGCTGTGACAAAGCGAAAGAGCGGCATGGACATATATACACTACCAAACGTAAAATAGATAGCTAGTGGGAAGCAGCTGCATAGCACAGGGAGATCAGCTCGGTGGTTTGTGACCACCTAGAGGGGTGGGATAGGGAGGGTAGGAGGGAGGGAGATGCAAGAGGGAAGAGATATTGAAACATACATATATGTATAACTGATTCACTTTGTTATAAAGCAGAAACTAATACACCATTGTAAAGCAATTATACTTCAATAAAGGTGTTAAAAAAAAGAACAGATGAGTAACGTAAACAGAGATGAAAACCCTAAGAATCACAAGGGAATGCAATAAATAGAAAACACTAACAGAAATGAAGAGTGCCTTGAAGGCTCATCAGTAGACTGGAAATGTCTGAGGAAACAATCAGTGAGCTTGAAGAAATGCCAATAGAATCTTCTAATATGAAATGCAAAGGGAAAAAAAAGATCAAAAAGAACAGACTCTGGAACAATTAACAAAAGGTGGGGGCTTCCCTGGTGGCGCAGTGGTTGCGAGTCCGCCTGCCGATGCAGGGGACGCGGGTTCGTGCCCCGGTCTGGGAAGATCCCACATGCCGCGGAGCGGCTGGGCTCGTGAGCCATGGCCACTGAGCCTGCGCATCCGGAGCCTGTGCTCTGCAACGGGAGAGGCCACAGCAGTGAGAAGCCCGCGTACCGAAAAAAAAAAAAAAAAAAAAGGTGTAACATAAACATAATGGAAATACCTGAAGGAGAAGACAGAAAGGAACAGGAGAAATAACTGAAGATCTCAGTTAATTAATGAGATCTTCTCATAATTAATGATAGACACCAAAGGCACAGATTCAGGAAGCTCAGAGAATACCAAGCAGGATAAAAAATTTAAAGTGGGGGGCTTCCCTTGTGGCGCAGTGGTTGGGAGTCCGCCTGCCGATGCAGGGGACACAGGTTCGTGCCTCCGTGTGGGAAGATCCCACATGCCGCGGAGCGGTTGGGCCCGTGAGCCATGGCCGCTGAGCCTGTGCGTCCGGAGCCTGTGCTCTGCAACGGGAGAGGCCACAGCAGTGAGAGGCCCACATACCGCAAAGAAAAAAAAAAAAGTGGGGACTTCCCTGGTGGTCCACTGGCTAAGACTCTGCACTTCCAATGCAGGGGGCCTGGGTTCGATCCCTGGCCAGGGAACTAGATCCCACATGCATGCTGCAACTAAGAGTTCGCATGCCACAACTAAAGATCCCTCGTGCTGCAACTAAGACCTGGCGGAGCCAAAATAAATAAATAGTAAGAAAATAGTAAAAATATGGTAGATATTAATCCAACTGTATCAATGATCATTTTAAGCATCAATGGTCTAAATACCACATGGAAAGACACAAATTGTCATAGTAGATAATAAAATAAGATCTAATTATATGTTGTCTACAAGAAGCACACTTTGAATATAAACACAGAGATAGATAAAAGTAAAAGGATGGAGAAACATATACCATGCCAACACCAAACAAAAGAAAACTGACATAGCTATATTAATTTCAGACAAAGCAGACTGCAGAGCAAGGAAAACTCACAGGGGTGAGGAAGGGCAGTACATAATTACATAGGGGCCAAGTCTCCAAGAAGACATAGCAATCCTTCATGTGTATGTGTGTAACAACAGAGGGGCAAAATACACAAGGCAAAACGGACAGAGGGACTTCCCTGGTGGTCCACTTGGTAAGACTCTGCACTCTCAGTGCAGGGGGCCCAGGTTCGATCCCTGGCTGGGGAACTAAGATCCCACATGCCGCAATTAAAAGCCCTCATGCCGCAACTAATAACCCAAATGCCGCAGCTAAGAACTCTGTGTGCCACAACCAAAAGATCCTGCATGCCGCAACCAAAAGATCCTGCATGCCTCAACGAAGATCCCACATGCCACAACTAAGACTTGGTGCAGCCAAAATAAATAAATTAATTAATTTTTAAAAAAACTGATAGAACTGCAAGGAGAAATGAATCCACTACTATAGCGGTAGACTTCAACACCCCCTTATCATGAATTATAAATTCCGGCAAGCAGAAAATCGGGAAGGACAAAGTTGAACTGAACAGCACGATGAAACAACTGGACTTAATTGTAATCTATGGAATACTTCAGGCAACAAGAGCAGAATACACATTCTTCTCAAGTTCACATGGAACATTCACCAAGACAGACCACATTCTGGGACATAAAATGCACCTTAATAGATTTGAAAAAAAAAAGAGAAATCATACAAAATATGCTCAGACCACGCTGGCATTAATCTAGAAATCAATCACAGAAAGATAGTTGGAAAACCCCCAAGTACTTGGAGATTAAACAACACACTTCTAGATAACACATGAATCAAAGAAGTCTTGAGAACAATTAAACATTATTTTGAATTAAATAAAAATGAAAATACAACTTATCAAATTTTGTGGGATACAGCAAATTCAGTACCTAGAGGGCAATTTATACCACTGAATGCATACAGTAGAGAAGATCTATAATCAATAATGTAAGCATCTAAATTATTAGAGAAATGCAAATCAAATCTACAATGAGGTACCACCTCACACCGGTCAGAATGGCCATCATTAAAGTCTACAAATAACATATGGGAACATATGTATATGTATAACTGATTAAATTTGTTATAAAGCAAAAAATAAAAAAATAAAAATAAAGTCTACAAATAACAAATGCTGGAGAGGATGTAGAGAAAAGGGAACCCTCCTACACTGTTGGTGGGAATGTAAGGTGGTGCAGCCACTATGGAAAACAGTATGGAGGTTCCTCAAAAAACTAAAAATAGGGACTTCCCTGGCAGTCCAGTGGTTGGGACTCCACGCTTCCAATGTGAGGGGCGAGGGTTCGATCCCTGGTTGTGTCACTAGGATCATGCATGTCGTGCGGCACTGCCAAAAAAAAAAAACCCAAAACTAAAAATAGAGTTGCCATATGACCCAGCAATCCTAATCCTGGGCATATAACCAAATAAAACTCTAATTCAAAAAGATACATGCACCCCTATGTTCATAGCAGCACTATTCACAATAGCCAAGACATGGAAACAACCTAAATGTCCAACGACAGATGAATGGATAAAGAAGATGTGGTATATATACACAATGGAATACTACTCAGGTATTAAAAAAGAATGAAATAATGCCATCTGCAGCTACATGGATGTACCCAGAGATTACCATACTAAGTGAAGTAAGTCAGAAAGAGAAAGACAAATACCATATGATACCACTTATACGTGGAATCTAAAATATGACACAAATGAACCTATCTATGAAACAGAAACAAACTCACAGACATAGAGAACAGATTTGTGGTTTCCAAGGGGGAGGGGGGAGTAGAGGAGGGATGGATTGGGAGTTTGGGATTAGCCGATGCAAACTACTATATATAGGATGGATAAACAACAAAGTCCTACTGTATAGCACAGGGAACTATATTCAATACCCTGTGATAAACCATAATGAAAAAGAATATGAAAAAGAATGTATATATATATGTATAACTAACTGCTGTACAGCAGAAATTAACACATTGTGCATCAACTATACCTGAATAAAATAAATTTTAAAAATATAAGGTTGGATTTCCCTGGTGGCGCAGTGGTTAAGAATCTGCCTGACAGTGCAGGGGACATGGGTTCGAGCCCTGGTCCAGGAAGATCCCACATGCCGTGAAGCAACTAAGCCCATGAGCAACTACTGAGCCAGCGCTCTAGAGTCCATGAGCCACAACTACTGAGCCCACACACCTAGAGCCCATGCTCCGCAACGAGAGAAGCCACTGCAATGAGAAGCCTGCGCACTGCAACCAAGAGTAGTCCCCACTCGCCACAACTAGAGAAAGCCCGCGCTCAGCAACAAGGACCCAACACAGCCAAAAATAAATAAATGAATAAATAAATTTATTAAAAAAATAATGTGTCTACCTAAGGAAACTACAAAAAGAAAAATGAATTAAATCTAAGTAAACGCAGGAAAAATAATAAAAATTAGAAAATGTAATTGTCGGAAATCAACAGAGGTCATTTAAAACAGAAGCAACTTGCCAATTTATACATCTATTACAATACATCCTAACTTAATTTCAAATTTTTACATCTGTTTTAAGTAGAATAGTCCTTTGATTCATCCTCTTAGTTAACCTGTGTAAGACTTTCCATTACATGTCAAGAATCAGAACACTGAGTAAGGGGAAATATAGAGATAATGACAACATTTGAATAAAGTGCTTTCTTTCTCAAATATTTATTAACCCTTCTATTTTGTATATCAAGTGAATGCCAACAATATTATTTCTCAATTTTTCAAATTTATTCACATTATTCATTTGTGAGTTCATTAATTATAGAAGGAATATACAGTTCTTTTTAGATCCCAATATAATTTGTGAAGAATCCTATGTGATATGATCTAAATTTCAATTAGAGACAAAATTAAAATTACCTAAGAGGTTTATAACTTCTTTGAAAATGGAGACAATCCAAAGGATCAATATATTCTCTGGTTTACTCATCAGGAGCAGGAACATTAATTTAAATGACAGTCATATCATTTGTTAGTCTTCCTTTAATAAGATATATGGATTGATTGATTGATTGATTGCTGTGTTGGGTCTTCGCTGCAGTTCGCGGGCTTCTCACTGTGGTGGCTTCTCTTGTTGTGGAGCATGGCCTCTAGGTGCGCGGGCTTCCGTAGTTGTGGTTTGTGGGAGTGCAGGCTCAGTACCTGTGGCACACAGGCTTGGCTGCTCCATGGCATGTGGGATCTTCCTAGACCAGGGCTCGAACCCGTGTCCCCTGCATTTGCAGGCGGATTCTTAATCACTGCGCCACCAGGGAAGTCCCTATTGCATTATTATCTTAAGGAATCTTAATTATAAATAATAAAGGATGTGTATAAATACCACAATCATTTTCTTAGCATTATTAGACACAAACACTACCATGAATTTTAAATCCCAAGCTACAATATGAATACTTAGATATTTTGTATATGTGTATCCATATGTGTGTGTATCTATTAGTTAACATGTGTAAAAATATACATACCCATATATATACTTGTTAGTATACTATATAGTATGTACATTATATAGATTATATGTATATATATTAATACACATATGCTCATTAGTCTGGATATGTAGATATCTATATATACTTAGTATATCCATATATAGTATTGAATATATATATCCATATATAGTGAGTATGGATAAATAATATAATATGCCTTTACATTTGACATCTATCATATCAACTGCCTCACCCACATGAACCTCCTCCATTCTTAAACATACTCCATCCCTGGTCCCTTTGCTTGATTTTCACATATATTCCTCAAGGTATACTAAGAAAATCATCACCTGGCAAGCCTTTGTGACCATCTCTCTCTGACTAAGGAATTCCTTTTAGATACTCTAATATCTCCCTATGCTTAAGTATATCTGAGGACTGGCAGCTATGATATACATCAGTGACTTTCTGTCTCACCTCTTAGAGAAACACATTTCAAATATCATAAAACTGACAGCCGTGCTTTGTATCACTATTTTCCCATCTTGTAAAGCAGTGCTTCTCAAAGTTTAATGTTTACACTGAACACTAGTGCCTTGTTAAAATGCAGATTCTGATTTAGTGGGTCTGGAATGTGGCTTGAAATTCTGTATTTATAACAAGTTTCCAAGTGATGGTGATGGTAATGCTGATGATCCATGAACCACTCTGAGAAGCAAGGCTTTGAAGCTGTGATAACAGTGATTGGGATATTCACACCTATGGCCCCAGCATGTGTGCAGTATCTCCAACATGGTAGCACCTCAATAATGTTTGTTGGATGAATGAATAAATGAAATAGTAACAATATCACTAAAATAAATATTTTTGATTCAATGAACCATATTAAATACTTCATACTCTGTGTTCTAATTTATTCTCACAACAGTCACATAAGGTAGGTTTCACTGTTTATAAATAGTCAAGTGGTTTAGAGGGGTAAATTAAATATTTCGTGGTATGTACAAAGAGCTAGGAAATGTCGGATTTCTTGTCCTGACTTCACAATCAACCTTAGTTTATTTTGTAATCTACAATATATTACTACTGTACCTGCCTATTCCTCCTTCTTATAACCACCAAACAACATTTTCAGATAAATTTTTCAAAGAATATGTGTTGTGTATTTATATGTTGGTTTACCTTTCTACATGCCTCCGTTTCATCGTTTACAAAATTTTAATAATAATAATTCTATTTCATTGTGGTGGTGTAAGGATTCAGGTAGAAGGTCCATGTAAAGCAAATGGTAAAATGCCCAGAATGACATGCATTTAATAACTGGGTGACCTAATCACAGAGAGATGGGTCTGGATCCACAGGCTAATGGTCTCTGTTGAGGGGAGAAAATACAGTATAATTGAGATTTGGTTCTGTTTTTCTTTCATGGAAAATAGTAACTGGCATAAAATATAATGAAATATGACTGTGTTCAATTTATTGTGCAGTTTTTCTTAGAGTAGGTGTGTACAACCAAAGAATGGTGATTTATTTATGGAAAAACAGTGCTCTCTATCTGCTAAAGAACTCAAAACATGTTGGCTGATAAAAGATAAACATGATGGCGTCTTTATATATATACTTTATATATATATATATATATATATATATATAAACTGGTTAAAAATATCATGAAACCCAAAGTAATAATATAAAATTCATATACCAAAAAATTAGAAAACAATGTAATTGAGGGAAATCAACAGGCATAATTAATAAAACCAAAAGCTGATTCTTTGAGGTTAATAATATTGATAAACATCTAGTCAAGCTAACTGAGAAAAAAGAGGGAAGACAGAAATTACTAATCTTAGAAATGGTGGGGGGGCAGTTAATGAAAATGAAAAAGTACTTTAAAAAACCAACGTCCATTTATAAGAGCAAGCTAGGATAGAGGGGACTTTCTCTTCTTGAGGAGAAACATCCATAAGAAACTTGCAGCTAACTTCATAGTTGATGAGAGACTAGAAGCTTTCTCCTATTAAGATCAGAAAGAAGGCAAGGATGTGCCCCTTTTCCGAATATCTTTACGTTCTGAATGAACGTGAAACGAATGTCCTCAGAGGAGAACGTCATTAATGTAACGTCACACCTCTGCTCCTGGAGCAGGTGTCTGCAGTTCAAGTCTTGCCTGCAGAGGCTGTGTGCCGTCACAGTGGCATTGAGGTTCCCTGAGGGTAACCAGATAAAGGTGTATCTAAGAGTCACTGAAATAGGCACTGAACAGAACACTGAGTCAAATCTGTGATAACAGGATATTTACCCGTTGCTGAGTGGATGGAGTCAGTAATTTCCATAATGCTGGGGACTGGGAATAGGGGCTTATTTAGTGAGATCAGAGCCTCAAGTTTGCAGCAATCCACTGCGAGGTGTCATTCATTCTTTCCAGGTTTAAGAAAAGGCCAAATCTAGCTGTTCAAAGGAGAAGCACTGGGGATAATGATAATCACTCCTTCACTAAGTAGATTTTGTACAATGGTTTCGTACTGTAAATAATTATAATTTCCTGTATATTATGATGTTTTGACATCAGTCTTTCTAGCTGGGGAGAGACTGACCCCTGGAGTCAGCCACTTCTTGAGATAGCAAAGGGTCCACCTAGAAGCATGCCTTTGATATGCAAGCCAACCAATCCAGAGCCAGGCTTGGCTTTAACCCATCTTTATAAATACCCTACCTGTCCTCAACCCATCTTTATGAATTTTCAATCTTGCCCCCATTCCATAAGGCTGGAGGCCAGATCCAGGGCTCACACTCTCCTGGGACCCATCAACCATAAATTATCCAAGGGTCAGACAGTTACTCCTCTGGTATGGGAACCATTTGAGCCTAGACTTCACAAACAAACACAAAAAACCCTGTCAGGTGCAGCTGCACACCATTTTATGGACTATTAGTCTTATTACTACTGGTCTGGGTGCTTTCTCACTGGTTTACAATCTGAAGGTCCAGAGCCTACAAGTAAGCCATTGTTTCAACTAAACATGGCAAATGTCAAGATCCATATCAACTGGTGGGGATCCACTTGGAAGGGATACTCCAGTCCCATATCCCAGACAACATCACCATAGCCCAGGAGTTGTGAAAGGAAAATAAAAATGGAGTTGGTATTGCTCTCTAAAATGGAAGCGGGAGGCCATTAAGGCACTGTGACTTATGCACATCTCAGTCTGGATGAAATCTGACCTTTTGACCACTTACTGTCCTAATGAAGTCACCAGAACATCTGCCAGAAACTCAAGATATTTATCAGACCCCTACCCTAAAATAACTAGTGATTCCTGTTGATTAATATATCAACAGGACAAGTATCTTCCTGACTCAGAAATTTCAAGTCAGAGTCAATCACAGTTCTCACCAGGAACTTTTAACAACCTCACGGCTTTTTGTGTTTGCAGTCCCTGACTCTTTCTATTCTCCAGAACATACTTTTGGGGTTACCCAAATCTGTGCTTCCTGAACTGCTTTTTTTGTTTTTTTGTTTTGTTTTGTTTTCAGCTGCGTTGGGTCTTTGTTGCTGCACGCAGGCTTTCTCTAGTCGTGGCAAGCAGGGGCTACTCTTTGTTGTGGTGCACGGGCTTCTCACTGCGGTGGCTTCTCTTGTTGCAGAGCACAGGCTCTAGGCGCATGGGCTTCAGTAGTTGTGACTCATGGGCTCTAGAGCGCAGGCTCAGTAGTTGTGGCGCACGGGCTGAGTTGCTCCGCGGCATGTGGGATCTTCCCAGACCAGGGCTCGAACCCGTGTCCCCTGCATTGGCAGGCGTGTTCTTAACCACTGTGCCACCAGGGAAGTCCCTAAACTGCAATTCTTAAGACACCAAATAAACTATTTTCTTATTTGCAGCCTCCTGCATTATTTTTTGGTTGACAGAGGTCACCACTGGAGAGGACACTGCCTCAAATGACATTGCCCCTGTCCAAGACTTGCCTTTGGAAATGACTTCACCCCCTGCACTGGAGACAACTTCATCCCGACACTAAAACCTCTGCCTCAGTGACCCTATATACTGCCTCTCCTAAAGCACAGATTGGACACAGGACATTTATTGTTTTTTTTTTTCCCTTTAAGAATTGTGTTGTTTCTGGGCTCACTGTCTGCTTAGCCCATGATCCTGGTATATTCCTTGCTCTCTGCTAAAATGGACACCGCTTACCCGCCCATGCCTAAAGGGAAGTCTGGCAAAGGTTACTACTATCTGCACCATCCTGAAAATTAATGGAGACCACTGCTTTCCCCAGGAGGCACCTGCCTCTTATCAGTCAACCCCTGGACCCCCTGGTAAGAGAACCACTCACTCCTCAGTGCTTTCCTCTCCTCCTCTCCTCCAGCTTTCCACCATGATCTCCACAACCACTCCTTTTCTATCATTACATACATATACCATTAATCTTTACAGAAGCCACACGTACTAACTTATTTCGTACCCTCTAATGGAAGAAAGTTTCACATACTGAGGTGTAGGGAAGTCATTCTGGCGTATACATGATTTAACTTGAACTTTTTGCTAACTAAAATACTCTTATGGCCTGTCAAACATACACTGTACATGTGCTTTAGCTATTAAAGGAACTATTAAAGAATAAAGGATGAAGCATTTTGTGCTTTGGATATATGGCCTCCTAGATAGTTAAGATACGCACTAAGGAAGAGTTTCTATGACCCCAGATTCTTGCATCTCCCCACAGATGGAAAAATACTAAAACCATTAACTTGAGATATCTGTTCCTTGTGATGAGCAGTAATCTTTCACCAAGATGTATGCTTGTCTACGTATATTTCCCAGCCAAAACAATTCACATATATCCTGGCTCCTCCACTACCTCTTTGGGGCAGTCCCCGCAGAGCTACTGAGAGATGTTTCCCGGGCTATAGTCCTCAGTTTGGCTTGAATAAAACTCTTTTATTTTTTTTTAATGGATGTTCAGTTTTTTAATAAATTTACTTATTTTATTTATTTATTTTTGGCTGCATTGGGTCTTTGTTGCCGCACATGGGCTTTCTCTAGTTGCAGCGAGTGGAGGCCACTCTTCATTGTGGTGCACAGCTTCTCATTGTGGTGGCTTCTCTTGTGGAGCACAGGCTCTAGGCATGTGGGCTTCAGTAGTTGTGGCACATGGGCTCAGTAGTTATGGCTCACGGGCTCTGGAGCGCAGGCTCAGTAGTTGTGGTGCACGGGCTGAGTTGCTCCGCAGCATGTGGGATCTTCCCAGACCAGGGATCAAACCCGTGTCCCCTGCATTGGCAGGAGGATTCTTAACCACTGCGCCATCAGGGAAGTCCCTTTTCTACTCTTATAGATTATGTATTATTTCCATCGACACCTCCAACAACATAGCTTGACCTGAGCATATTCCTAACACAGTTCACAACTCCACCAGGATATATTAGAGCCCCCCCCACACAATTTCAGATTGATTTTAGCTAATGCCATACAATGGGAACCTTAATTATGGGCCGGCCTGAGGTCACTACTTGTACTTCTGTTGTATTCCTCCTTTACTCTCATAATAAATTATTTTCTATGCTGTTTAGGGCAACTTATGTCCTACTCTCTTAAAATCTTTACCAATCTATCATCACCCCAAACTTTCTTTAATATGTCAAAACATCAGAGGACCAACTGTATTGTAAATATCTAAAATTTTCTGCATATTATGATGTTTTGACATCTTACAAAACCTTTCTGTCTGGGGAGAAACTGTCCCTTCCAAGGCTAGGCAGTTTAAGAGGCAGAAAAGGGCCCAGCTGGGAGCATGCCTTTGATATGCAAACTAACGAATTCAGAGCCAGACCTCCTCTGCCTGGCCTGTACCCACCCCCTCACCCCATCCCCAACAATATTCCCTTGCCTGCATCATCCCATTGCCAGGTGCCAGGCAACTGGGTACCACCCCTGTAGTCCAAAGCCCACCAAAATTATTCAAACTAGCCAATCCTGAACTGTTCACTCTGCCCTGCTTTGCTTCTGCTGGAGGAACCCCCAAGAAAGGCTGTAGCCTAAAGACTATCCACTCCCACCCTCCAGACTTCTGCCTCCTGACTGCCCTGGTATCTTTCCCACATGGCCCTGCACGGGATGGTGTGGCACGCCATGCCTCCTGTCTCTAGAATGGGTGTAGTGTAACTGCCCGACAATAAGGCACATTTTTGACTGTAACATTAGTGACTGATTTTAAGCTTTTGACTGCTGAGGCATCCATTTCAAAGACATCCATCTTGCCAACTACACAACTATATACAGCCAGGCTGCACCATCCATGAATTCCCTATCTAGAAAGCCCTGGGTGACCCAGGCAACTGACCACTTGAGTCACCCAGCTTTTCCCACCCTGGGTTTTTCTGTTTTTTTTTTTTTTTTCAATATACTCAAGGTTTGTATGTATGTATTTATTTATTTTGGGCTGCGATGGGTCTTTGTTGCTGCACGTGGGCTTTCTCTAGTTGCGGCGAGCGGGGGCTACTCTTCGTTGTGGTGCACGGGCTTAGTTGCTCCACGGCATGGGGGATCTTCCCAGACCAGGGCTCGAACCCGTGTCCCCTGCATTGGCAGGCGGATTCTTAACCACTGTGCTGCCAGGGAAGTCCCCCCACCCTGGGCTTTAATTCTTGCTCTTATGTTTTAAATTCTCCAATAATGGGTGAACCCAAGAAACCCTAGCTACCTTGCCCTTGGACCCCCATAAAGGCTGAGTCTCCTGGTGTGCTCCCCACTACCACCTACAACCCTTGGGCCCAGAACTTGTTAGTAATTAATCTTGTTTTTTCCAGTAACCCTGATGGTTGTTGCTGAGATTCATCTTACCATCGTGATAGAACCACAAGGGCCTGTCCAGCAACCACACTGACTCAAGTGGGAACTGTCTATCAGGGCTCGCCACAAGCAGTACAAGCCTAGGTGAGTATCTCAGGCATTCCTGGCTGATCAAATTTTGGCATCACTACTGTAGGCTGAGACCAACATGAAACAGTGTGAGTATAATAAAATGCTTTTTTTTTTCCCCCTGAGCCTCTCCTGTCTCCACCTGTGGCTGCACTTTGACTGACCATCTCAAAGAATATAAATCATTCAAGGCCCTGTCAACTGAAAAAAAAATGCATAATGTAAAAGTTATGAGTTAACTTTTATTCGGGGACCTTACTGAAGACTATAGCCCAGGAGACAGCCTCTCAGAGAGCTCTGAGGAACTGCTCTGAAGAGTAAGGGCAGAGCCAGGATATATATGAATTTTTTTTGCTGGAAAAAACATGTAGTCAAACATAAAAAAATTACTGCTAGGAATTCCCTGGCGGTCTAGTGGTTAGGACTCCGCGCTTCCACTGCAGGGGCATGGCTTCAATCCCTGGTCGGGGAACTAAGATCCTGCAAGATGTGCCGTATGGCCAAAAAAAAAAAAAAAAAGATGACTGCTAATCACAAAGAACAGACATCTCAAGTTACTGATTTTAGTGCTTTTCTATGTATGGGAAGACGTAAGAATCCGGGGTCACTGAAATTTTTCTTAGATATGCATCCTAACTATCCCAGGGTCAATATATCCAAAGCACAGAATGTTTCCTGTTTTTCTCCATCCTGAATTCCCCTTAGGATGCACTGTTGGTGGGTGACTCAAGCTAATGGCTTGATACTTGCAGAACTGGAATCACGGGAAACATTTTTTCTTTACAATGCCCCTTTGGGCATAAATCTTATCAAGGTTTGAGAGGCATTTCATGACCAATTTGACCCCTGGTGCTAGGAAGGCTCATTGCTAGGTCAGGTGAGGATCTCGGTGATAGGCTATTCATGTGCTGTATCTGGATTAGACCCTGTTAATAACCTAAAATTCTCTGGATCATCGTCTTACAAGTCTATTATCAACAAGGAAATGTTTTCCCTTGTTGCTTCTTCCCATATCTACAGTTGCACTATTACAATTAATTTTTTTAATTAATTTATTTATTTATTTTTGGCTGCATTGGGTCTTCATTGCTGCGCACGGACTTTCTCTAGTTGCGGCGAGCGCGGGCTACTCTTCCTTGCAGTGCGTGGCTTCTCACTGCGGTGGCTTCTCGTTGCAGAGCACGGGCTCTAGGCCCGTGGGCTTCAGTAGTTGTGGCTCGCGGGCTCTAGAGCATAGGCTCAGTAGTTGTGGCACATGGGCTTAGTTGCTCCGTGGCACGTGGGATCTTCCTGGACCAGGGCTCGAACCCGTGTCCCTTGCATTGGCAGGTGGATTCTTAACCACTGTGCCACCAGGGAAGCCCATACAATTAATTTTATATGGAGCTATAAATGTGATCAATGGCCTCAAGATGTTTAGCCATCATTAATTTTGTCAGAGGCCTGGTTACACATTGGGTAATGCAAGAGACAACCATCCTATAAAACAGACAGGATGTAAGTAATATAGCTAGTAACATTAATAAGGTCATAGTACAACAAAAAGAGATACAAAGCATAAACAGCTTGAAAACAACAAAGAGAGAACAAATTAAAACAATGATTAGTATAGTATAACTAGTTGTAATCTGGATCACAAGAAGTCATCAAGTCCAGAGGGGAGCCAGATGGAGAAGCCAAATTCTGGAGAGATCAGGTAAAGAGAAAAAGATAAATGTTTCATCTTCTTTTACAAAGGTATACTTTATCAACTTGCTGCAGGTCATAGTTAGCATAAGAGGAAAGGTTTTCCAGCTTAGTAGTATGATCTACAAGTCATCAGAAACCTATATTTGTCAAAAAGTCCTTTTATGAAATCTTCCTGAAGATCTTCATTTTATAAAATCATCAGAGTAAAACGATGACTGTAAGTGACAAAAGACTTAAAATGGCTGTCTTACGTCAGTCTCTCAAG
Source organism: Mesoplodon bidens (assembly GCF_964165515.1). NCBI lineage: Eukaryota > Metazoa > Chordata > Mammalia > Artiodactyla > Ziphiidae > Mesoplodon > Mesoplodon bidens. The sequence continues at coordinate 142,112,399 of NC_138160.1, forward strand.
GCAATAGAAATAAAAGCAAAAATAAACAAATGGGACCTAATCAAACTTACAAGCTTTTGTACAGAAAAAGAAACCATAAACAATGAAAAGACAATCTATGGACTGGGAGAAAATATTTGCAAATGATATGACCAAGAAGGGCTTAATTTCCAAAATATACAAACAGTTCATACAACTCTAACAAAAAACAAATAACCCAATCAAAAAATGGACAGAAAACTTAGACATTTCTCCAAAGAAGACATACAGATGGCCAACAGGCACACAAAAAGATGCTCAACATCACTAATTATTAGAGAAATGCAAATCAAAACTACAATGGGGGGGGCCTCCCTGGTGGTGCAGTGGGTAAGAGTCTGCCTGCCAATGCAGGGGACACGGGTTCGAGCCCTGGTCCGGGAAGATCCACATGCCACGGAGCAACTAAGCCTGTGCACCACAGCTACTGAGCCCACACTCTAGAACCCACGAGCCACAACTACTGAGCCCTTGTGCCACAACTACTGAAGCCCATGTGCCTAGAGCCCGTGCTCCGCAACAAGAGAATCCACCACAAAGAGAAACCCATGCACCGCAATGAAGAGTAGCCCCCGCTCGCTGCAACTAAAGAAAGCCTGCGCAGCAATGAAGACCAAACGCAGCCATAAATAAATAAAAATAAAGTTCCCTTTAAAATACAATAAATAAATAAATTTTAAAAAGTGATTAAAAAAAAATCCTACAATGGGGATGGACTTCCCTGGTGGTGCAGTGGCTAAGACTCGGCGCTCCCAATGCAGGGGGCCCGGGTTCGATCCCTGGTCAGGGAACTAGATCCCACATGCATGCTGCAACTAAGAGTTCGCATGCCACAACTAAGGAGTCCACGAGCCGCAACTAAGGAGCACACCTGCCGCAACTAAGACCTGGCGCAACCAAATAAATAAATATTAAGTTTAATTCTAATCTTCCCTGTGGCACGAGGGAAGCCCTATGAATACTATTTATGATTTCTAAAAACGTGCTTTTGTTAGAAAAATTCTGTGTGACACCAAACATTTTTATTAATAGTCCTAAATATCCTTAGTTTTTCTGTAAAAGGAAGTCTTTGTTCAGTAATTAATGTTTCAGTATCTTATTTTATTTGGGAATGACCTAGATATTTAATAAACTGTCACTTAACTTAGCAAAATTCTAAGGTTTCAACTTAGCAAAAATCTGGAGAAACCATTTTTAAGCAGACATATCATAAAACATATTATTTTAAAGAGTTCACCTAAAAGTTCTTACCCCATTTATATCTATTTATTTGTTCTCAACAATTATATTTAGATTACCCATAAAAACTTCATGAGACAAAGTCAGTCATCTTCCCAAGCTATTTTTATTTTTGCTAATAAATTTTGTAACGGAGATAATATGATCTTATTTGACTTTTAGTAGACCTAAGTGTAATAAACCTAAGACATATCTGTATTCAGTAAGCTAAGAAACTTAAACTTTAATAGCAAATATTAATTTGAGTATTTCCTACATCACATGAATTTGAGATTCATTTGGGTTAGTTTCTATTACACTTTAGAAATACTTAATTTATATGTGCTTACTTTTAAGTCAACTAAATAGAGCTCTTTTACAAATTAATTTTGATAATATCATACAGAGGTAGAGACATATCACATCTATAATGTACAAATAGATATAACCAGGGATCTCATAGCTTTATTTTAAAACGTAGTTATGAATCAGGTTACACAATACAAAACTTACTAGTTTATAAATAATAGTTGAAACAAGTTAAGTATATCCACTCAGATGCTAAAGCTTTTTACTATTTGCCGAAAAGACTTTTAAGATTTGTATTTGTCCTTTAAAAATTCTTGAGGCTGTTAATTAGATTTTAGGTGAGGAACCTTTCCAGCAGTTGGAGTTCAAAAAGGCCTCTTTTTCCTTTTTATTTTTTCTCTGGTTTCAGGTTCTACCTCACTGAGTTAACTCGGCTCAGTCTCAGGTCATGGTGGGCTGTATTTACCTTCCCGATTTGTAGAGATTTCTGAGACAAAGAAAGTTGCTTTTAATTCCCCAAAGAACAGGGCTGCCACCTAAATGATAGCTGAAAACTGATTTGACCAACTACATTTTCTTTAATTTGCTTTTTTAATCAGTGGGAAGATTTCCAATTAAACTGGAAATCAGAGGATTTCTGTGTTCTAGAACTTTAGGGTTCAATGGATCATGCCTTCAAAAGTTTGCACAAGGCATTTAACAAAGGCACTCTTTCTGAGTGCACAAGTCAAACCCAGACCAATTCATCCTAGGAGCAAAAAAAATTCTTCATTACTGCTTTTATTAGCTTCTGAATATCAGTCCCCAGTTTTTACCCTATACTGTATGGGTTCAGGCCCTATTGGTTTCCTTTAGTATATTTAATTAACATTGCCTGAGGGGCAGATGTATATGCCCTGTCTTATAATACCAGGCAGGGGAAGCATTTCCCAGTGAGACATAATGTCCATCCCCACAGTGTAATCTGGAAAAGAGATGTAACCATCTTATATAAAGCCTTTTCAAATACATCAGTTTTTATAAACTTTCATCTCAATTCTATCAACTCTTATACCTTTAACTTTAGCCTCCATTAGGACCGCATCAACAAGTCTTGGTGTCACAAGGAGTCCCAGAAACCTTCCTTTTTATCCCCTGGCCATTTTATCCATTTCTATATAAAAGGCTTTGGGGTCTCTGTTACCCAGCAAGGGCTCGATGCCTGAAGTACACAGAAGCCAATACTATGGCACTGACTTTTGAGAAAAGAACGTGCTTTATTATAAGGTTGACCAGCAAGGACACATAGGAGGTAGGGCTCAAATATACCTCCCTGATCTGGGGTTTGGTCAAACTTTTACGAGTTAGGGGAAGACAGTCAGGTCGGTATGTGGAAGCACTCGCAGGACAGGTTTCCACTGGAGGGCTTTAGAATTTGGCCATTTATGGTAAGGTGTGGTAAAGTGACTTCAGCACTGTATCTCCCTGGACAACAGACCCTTCGCTTCTGAAAGGGTTCCAGCAGTCAGGTTCCAGTCATGTCTTGGTCCTTCGGTTCTATGCTTGGGGTGGGAGTGGGAGGGTCCTTTGGTTCTGGGTGTTACTTGAGGTCAAAATTTCTCCTCTGCTCATGCTTTGGCTACGTGACTTGCAGTTTTGTTGTGTTGTCTCTGAAAAACAACTCAGTCTCTTGTTAGCAACAGGATACGGCCAGTTTGGGCTGGTTCTGTGGTTATGTCTCCAGTCAGGGGTCGAGTCAAGGAACCCAAGCCCTTTTGTTAATCTTTAACTTGATTAATTGGCTTAACTATTGCCCCAAGCAATTGCTGGTCAGGTATCTCAGTGTAATTTTTTTCCTCCAGTCTTTTAAATTTTTCTAAACTGGGGTAAATAGAGCAGACCTTTTTGGGGTCCTTTAATGTTGGGGGGAGCTTACAGGGGACCCCTTTGGCCCATCCAACCTTAGGCAGGGTTGTATCAAAACCTTTCTTTTCATCTCATCAATGTCTGTTTTACTTATCCCATTTCTTTTTTTTTTTTTTTTTTTTTTTTTTTTTTTTTTTTTCTTTTTGCGGTATGCGGGCCTCTCACTGTTGTGGCCTCTCCCGCTGCGGAGCACAGGCTCCGGACGCGCAGGCCCAGAGGCCATGGCTCACGGGCCCAGCCGCTCCGCAGCACATGGGATCCTCCCAGACCGGGGCACGAACCCGTATCCCCTGCATCGGCAGGCGGACTCCCAACCACTGCGCCACCAGGGAGGCCCCCCTTATCCCATTTCTTAATAACCATCTAAAGATTTCCATCCTGCTGTGATGAGTCCCTTTAAAATTTCCACCTTATTTGGAAGAAGTCTCTTTACTTTCCGCTCAGCTTCTTCCTAGTCACTTGTTAATCAACCTAATTAACATTAGTTAATGTAATTTTTTTGTTTGTTTTTAAATATTTATTTTATTTGGCTGCATCAGGTCTTAGTTGCGGCATGCGGGATCTTTAGTTGCGGCATGCGGGATCTTTAGTTGCAGCATGCGAACTCTTAGTTGCGGCATGTGGGATATAGTTCACTGATCTGGGATCGAACCTGGGCCCTCTTCATTGGGAGCGCAGAGTCTTAGCCACTGGACCACCAGGGAAGTCCTCCTAACGTTTTTATTAACATCAGTAAGACCTGTTGAAGGGAAGCTGAGACCACAAGTAACTTTTTTTGTTCTGTTTTGTTTTAAACTAAAGGAGTTTTTAAGGTTAGCTGTTTTTTTTTTTGTATTCTCCTTTCAATTGGTGTTTCCATAGGTACCAATAAAACAGCTGTTTATCATGAGAGCACCCTAAAAATTTACCAATTTAGTTTTTCCAATGTAAAGGATCCATTACGTGGCCACTTACAATCAGTATCTTAATAGCAAGTCAAACCAATAAGATACAAGAGGGGGACTTCCCTGGTGGTGCAGTGCTTGGGAATCTGCCTGCCAATGCAGGGGACACGGTTTGATCCCTGGCCTGGGAGGATTCCACATGTTGCAGAGCAACTAAGCCCGTGTGCCACAACTACTGAGCCTGCGCTCTAGAGCCCACTAGCCATAACTACTGAAGGCCAAGCGCCACAACTATTGGAGCCCGCGCACTGCAATGAAGAGTAGCCCCCGCTCACCACAACTAGAGAAAGTCTGAGTGCAACGAAGACCCAAGGCAGCCAAAAAATAAATAAATAAATAAATAAATAATTTTTAAAAAAAGATGTAAGGGGTATCCCCACAAGAGAATGCAAAGGATGCAGCATTCACAAGATCCAGAAGTTTACTCCCAGGAATTCCCTGGTGGTCCAGTGGTTAGGACTCTGCACTCTCACTGCCTAGGGCTTGGGTTCGATCCCCGGTTGGGGTACTAAAATCTCACAAGCTGCATGGTGCAGCCAGAAAAAACCCATAAAGTTTACTCCCAAAAATAGTCTAAGAAAGTAAAGACCTTCATTGTCCTTCATTGTATACACGAATACAATGAAGGCTGAAATGAAAAAAGCCCTTTATGGAATGGGAACCCTTATGAAAAATTTTCGAGAGCTGGCACAGCCAAAGAGACTGCTCAGAATCAGAATCCCAGTCTATTCTACTACACCATATATGTACCTTCTGGATGGCAGAGACCAAACTCTCAAAACACAGAACAAAACACCTAAGAAGATCAGGTAGAACATTTACATCGCAAAGGCACAAGGAGAGAAATGCAAGCTCCTGTTCAAGGTCAGAATTTTGAAAAGATGTTTTGTTAGGCCAGCTGTCTCTAACGGCATATGCAAAAACTAATTTTGGAATGAGGCTTAAAAAGAACCCAAGGGGCTTCCCTGGTGGTGCAGTGGTTAAGAATCCACCTGCCAATGCAGGGGACACGGGTTCGAGCCCTGGTCCGGGAAGATCCCACATGCCGTGGAGCAACTAAGCCCACGCGCCACAACTACTGAGCCTGCACTCTAGAGCCCGTGAGCCACAGCTACTGAAGCCCACGTGCCTAGAGCTGTGCTCCACAACAAGAGAAGCCTACTACTTCTCCCCCGGACTCCTTGGTAGTCTGTCAGTGGGAGAGCTTCGTGGCTGTCACCTCGCCTCCTCCAGCCCCGCAGAACCCTACAAGTCTCAGTCATGCGTGAGTGCATCTCCACCCACGTTGGCCAGGCTGGTGTCCAGATCGGCAATGCCTGCCCGGAGCTCTACTGCCTGGAACACGGCATCCAGCCCAATGGCCAGATGCCAAGTGACAAAACTATTGGGGGAGGAGATAACTCCTTCAACACCTTCTTCAGTGAGACAGGCGCTGGCAAGCATATGCCCAGGGCAGTGTTTGTAGACCTGGAACCCACCACGGTCACTGATGAAGTTCGCATTGGCACCTACCGCCAGCTCTTCCACCCTTAGCAGCTCATCACAAGCAAGGAAGATGCTGCCAATAACTATGCCCGAGGTCACTACACCATTGGCAAGGAGATCACTGACCTCGTCTTGGACCAAATTCAGAAACTGACTGACCAGTGCACAGGTCTTCAGGGCTTCTTGGTTTTCCACAGCTTTCTTTGGCGGGGGAACTGGTTCCGGGTTCACCTCCCTGCTGATGGAACGTCTGTCAATTATGGCAAGAGGTCCAAGCTGGAGCTCTCCATTTACCCAGCCCCTCAGGTTTCCACAGCTGTAGTTGAGCCCTACAATTCCAACCTCACCACCTATACCACCCTGGAGCACTCTGATTGCGCCTTCATGGTAGACAATGAGGCCACCTATGACATCTGTCGTAGAAACCTCGATACTGAGTGCCCAATATACACTAATCTTAACCGCCTTATTAGCCAGATTGTGTCCTCCATCACTGCTTCCCTGAGGTTTGATGGAGCCCTAACGTTGACCTGACAGAATTCCAGACCAATCTGGTGCCCTATCCCCGCATCCACTTCCCTCTGGCCACATATACCTGTTATCTCTGCTGAGAAAGCCTACCATGAACAGCTTACTGTAGCAGAGGTCACCAATGCTTGCTCTGAGCTGGCCAACCAGATGATGAAATGCAACCCTCGCGATGGTAAATACATGGCTTGCTGCCTGTTGTACCGTGGCGATGTAGTTCCCAAAGATGTCAATGCTGCCATTGCCACCATCAAGACCAAGCGCAGCATCCAGTTTGTGGACTGGTGACCCACTGGCTTCAAAGTTGGCATTAATTACCAGCCTCCCGCTGCAGTACCTGGTGGGGACCTGGCCAAAGTACAGCGAGCTGTGTGCATGCTGAACAACACCACAGCCATCGCTGAGGCCTGGGCTCGCCTGGACCACAAGTTTGACCTGATGTATGCCGAACGTGCCTTTGTTCACTGGTACGGGGGTGAGGGCATGGAGGAAGGAGAGTTTTCTGAGGCCCATGAGGACATGGTTGCCCTTGAGAAGGATTATGAGGAGGTTGGAGCCCATAGTGCGGAGGGAGAAGAGGAGGGTGAAGAATATTAACTTGTCTGCTGCAGTTTTACACTCTTGTCTTGGGACTGTCTTACTTGTGTTCTGTGGAGCTGACCATTGTGGCCCTATCTTGTCAATAAAAGTGATATTTCTGTTTTAAAAAAAAAAAAAAAGAGAAGCCACTGCAATGAGAAGCCCACGCAACACAGCAAAGAGTAGCCCCGGCTCGACACAACTAGAGAAAGCCTGTGTGCAGCAACGAAGACCCAACGCAGCCAAAAATAAATAAATAAATTTATTTATTTATTCATTTAAAAAAAAGAACCCAAGATTTTTTTTTTTTTTTTTTTTTTTTTTTTTGTGGTACGTGGGCCTCTCACTGTTGTGGCCTCTCCCGTTGCAGAGCACAGGCTCCGGACGCGCAGGCCCAGCAGCCATGGCTCACGGGCCCAGCCGCTCCGTGGCAGGTGGGATCCTCCCGGACTGGGGCATGAACCCGTGTCCCCTGCATCGGCAGGTGGACTCTCAACAACTGCGCCACCAGGGAAGCCCAGGAACCCAAGATTTTTATAGTTACCAATTAAGTGTTCACCTGCGAGTATAAGCTCTCTATGTATTGCACATGAACCTGGCTGGAGCATTAGTTGGAGGCTGGCAATCTGCTGCCTCTTTATTTTGTTTTGAAAAGTTTGTTTCCCATTCCAGGGTCAGTTTGTTGAGATAAAATCGCTAGCGATAATTGTGTGATAGGCTGATGTGCTCTTTGTGGGCTTAACTCCTCCCTAGAGTCGTTCAGCTCTTTTACATGTCTTGGTCTCTCTCTCTGTCAGTCTAAAATTGCCATGGGCGCTCACAGCACTGGATGGCCAACACCTTTGTGTGGGTCCCCAGATGAGCAGGTTTTTAATTAATGAGCAGGTTTCCCTATGGGACTCATGCATGCTATGAGGACTTGCTTCCACCGTTCCCACAAGTTTCTCAGTTGCCTGCGAAAGACTTTGCTGGCCAGAAGGAGCTCTGTCCTTTTTTTCTTTGGAGCTGAGAGCTCTCATGTAGTATTTTCACTTTTATTCTGACAAACTCTATTAAAGTAGCCACTTCAAGGGAAAATGACAGGCCAGTCTCCTACCTAATCACCTAGTCCAAAACCACTCAGTGTCTTCCAATTGTGTAAAATCTTCCCAGTGTCTCTCAACTGCGAGAAGAGGTAACCCAGGTACCTCTTCTTGAAACTAAGTTCAAGTAAAACCAACTGCTCACAGCAAGGAGTTTATCCATCACTGAATCAACTTAGGATCATCAGCCAATAACAGGAGATCCAAGACCCAAGAGAGATTCGCCCAATCGTCTGGACTCATCAAGGAGGCGGAGGGGCACAAGGGGCCCCTGCTGGTACCAAGGCTCTGGATCCTCTCAGAGTTCAGGTGAACAAGAGAAGTCTGCTCTCGGTCCCTTCATGGCCACTAAAACCATGGACTGAAAGAAAAACATACAACGTGGGCTTCCTTGGTGGCGCAGTGGTTGAGAGTCCGCCTGCCGATGCAAGGGACACGGGTTCGTGCCCCGGTCCGGGAAGATCCCACATGCCGCGGAGCGGCTGGGCCCGTGAGCCATGGCCGCTGAGCCTGCACGTCCGGAGCCTGTGCTCCGCAACGGGAGAGGCCACAACAGTGAGAGGCCCGTGTACCGCAAAAAAAAAAAAAACATACAACATAAAAGTTGTGAGTTAAGTTTTATTCGGGGAACTTACTGAGAACTATAGCCCAGGAGACAGCCTCTCAGTATATATGAGTTTTCTTTGTTTTTTTTTTTTTTTGGTTGTGCCGAGTCTTAGCACGTGGGATCCTGTACGCAGGATCTTTTAGTTGCAGCATGCAGACTCTTAGTTGTGGCATGCATGAGGGATCTAGTTCCCCAACCAGGGATCAAACCCAGGCCCCCTGCATTGGGAGTGTGGAGTCTCAGCCACTGGACCACCAGGGAAGTTCCTATATGAATTCTTTTGCTGGAAAAAACCTGTAGCCAAACATAAAGAGATTACTGCTAATCACAAAGAACAGATGTCTCAAGTTACTGATTTTTGTGCTTTTCTATGTATGAGAAGATGTAAGAATCTAGCGTCATTGAAAATTTTTCTTAGATATGCATCTTAACTATCTCAGGGCCAGTACATCCAAAGCACAGAATTGTTCCCTGTTTTTTTCCATCCTGAATTCCCTTCAGGGTGCACTGTTGGTGGGCGACTGCAGTGGCTAATGGCCTGATCCTTGTAGAGCTGGAATGGCCAGCAATATGTTTTTCTTTACACCCCTTTGTAATTTACATTGGGCCACATTAACTAACTGGGGAGTAACGTTTGTGTGCGGTTCCACATCAAGACAATTTGTAAATGCCAAAGACTTAATTTAAATTTAATTTATGAGGGAATTCCCTGGCGGTCCAGTTAAGACTCGGGCTTTCACTGCCGTGGACCCGGGTTCGATCCCTGGTCAGGGAGCTAAGATCCTACAAGCTGTATGGTGCGGCCAAAAAAATAAAATAAAATAAAATAAAAATTTATGACTCATTGGTTCAGTGTCCCTGGCTCAATGAGGGACATTTTAGGATAATGGGTGCTAGGACCATAAGGAAGTTAGGCAAGACAATAGCTCTCATTTGCCAATAGGCAAAAACATACCTATTGGCCCTCTATGTTATATTCAGTAACTGCCCTATGATTATCAGGAGTACCTTGCTTAAATTTAGTGTGACTCCCAGATATAACTATAATTTGAGGCCTTGTATTAATTAATTGCATAAGGGTTTGTGAATTAGTGCAGTACAGCAGATGGTAAAGTTAATTTAAAAACCATGCTGTAGAAGCCTGAAAGCCAAGCAGCACCCCTTTATCTTTTTTGTTGCACAAATTCTTTTAGAATATTTCAGATTTCCAATTGGGTCAAATTGTGGACCTTTGTTTTAGTATTTTCCCTTTTTTTCCTCCCTCTCTTCCTTCCCTATTCTGTTTTCTTCACCACTGGATATGCTTCGGTGGAGGGGGGTGACCTCTCTACCCTGGTATTTATAAATTTTTTCCTCCAGAGAGCCTCAAATTAGTGCTATCAGAGTTAGGGACCTCTCCCGTGGGAGTTGTAGGGTTTAAAGACCTTGGGATTAAATTGGCTTTGCTGTGCTACAGGGATGCCATGGGTGTTTTCCCCTAGAGCCCCAAGAGCCAGAATCTTACCTTAGAAGTGGGGCAGTAGCAGCAGCAGAGGTACTGAAGAGTCCTGATGAGCCCTCTGGTGTTAAGAGTGTAGATTCAGCCTGCCACCTAAGGGCTGCCATTCCCCTTCTCACCTCGGTTTTCCTTTCTCTTTTTTTTTTTTTTTTTTATGGTACGCAGGCCTCTCACTGTTGTGGCCTCTCCCGTTGCAGAGCACAGGCTCCGGACGTGCAGGCTCAGTGGCCATGGCTCACGGGCCCAGCCGCTCCGCGGCATGTGGAATCCTCCCGGACCGGGGCACGAACCCGTGTCCCCTGCATCGGCAGGCGGACTCTCAACCACTGCGCCACCAGGGAAGCCCCTTCCTTTCTCTTTTTAAGGAACTGTTCTTTCAGGAGTGACCGGCCAATGGAGCCAGCTCTTGCCCAGAGTACACCCAACCCCCCATACCCTGTACTTTGAGGCCAAACAAGCACCACACTCAACAGATTCACTCTAAACACATGGATAGGTTCCCACCAAGACATCGACCCAGGACCACTTTAAGAAGGGCCCCAATCCCGTACGTACTTGCTCCCAAACAACAAGAAATTATCTGCATCTAGAACTGGTGGGGTCAATAATACAACACAGGGCAGCACAGCTCACAGCACGAGCTCCCCGACACCCAGCAGCCCAAGGCACCGGCTGCCATCAGACAGCAGAGCAGGTGAGCAAGTCAGAGCAAGAGAAGACAGACCCACGGGTGGTGGTCATGTGTGGATGTAGTGTGCCCCACACACATACACACACACCAAGGGGGAAGGAAAAGGCTTATGAATCACATAATTGAGGTCTCAGGGAAGGGGCGGCCTCTCAAGCAACACTGAATGGCTTCAGAAAGCAAGGAAAGGAGCCTGGCCTGGGTGTTCACTGCAGTTAGGGCTGGGGCAATAGTTCCTGCACTGGCAGGGCTTGTGTGGCTGGAACCTCCTGCTCTAAAGGAGAGACCACTCAGGCTTCCTCATCAGTTTGCCCAGGTGGCGGCACAAGGGGAAGGGAAGGGAGGCTTAAGCTAGGGGCTGTCAAACATCAAAAAAAAAAAAAACCAACAACTACTGTATAGCACAGGGAACTCTACCCAATATTCTGTGATAACCTATATGGAAAAAGAATCTAAAAAAGAATGAATATAGGTTTAACGGAATCACTTTGCTGTACACCTGAAACTAACACATTGAATCAACTGTACTCCAATAAAATTAAAATATTTTTAAATAATAAAAGAATAAGATTTAACAATTCAAAATATATACAAAAACTTTTTAAAAAAATGAGAACGACTCGTCATTACAAGGACAAAGGTGGGTCAAAAAACACGCATTTCCAACTGTCTCTTTTCATATAAAGAAACACTAACAGGAAGCTCAAGAAATGATCGACACTGGTTATTTGGGGGTGGCTAAAGCAAGAGCACTGGAGGGACCAGGATTTTCCGGTGATGAGTCTACTTTAGACCTTCTTATCTTTCAGATTTTTGCTAACCTTCTATGCATTTTTTTCTTAAGATTTTTTTTTGATGTGGACCACCTTAAAAGTGTTTATTGAATTTGTTACAGTATTGCTTCTGTTTTGGTTTTTTGGCCACAAGGCATGTGGGATCTTAGCTCGCTGACCAGGGATTGAAACTGCACCCCCTGCACTGGAAGACGAAGTCTTAACCACTGAATGGCCAGGGAAATCCCCGTGCATTTTTAATTTAAAATAAACTGAGTAATTTATAGAAACCATATTACCATTAAATAGTTTTTATTTATCTTGATTTTTAAATTTGATTTTAAATTAATTTAATCTTAACTCTTCTACATAGGAAAACATCCAAAGATTTAATCCTTTATACACTAACAGTTATAAAACTGCAAATCATACAAAATGTTCATGAAATAAAATTTATATTTTAATGCAGGACAAGAAAATATAAACATATTCTCTCTGCCCATTTGGGCCACTCCCCCCCTTTCATGTGCAGTGTGCCTCTACATTTTTCATTAACCAGATCTCCTCAAAGACAGGAATGCTTGCTTGACCATAAAGAACAATTTCCTTCTGATTCCAGTAAGGATACGCCTTAAAAGATAACATTCCTCTCTCAGTCCTATAAGGGGTCATGATGACCCATCACCTTGTGCATGCAGATCTGGACTATGTAAATGTCAATATGTCATTTTGATGTATACTTCTTTGCCTCAAAAACGTAGATAACTGTGCTTTGACTTCTAATAGGCTGAACAGTCCTCTGAGCTTTCTGAAAGATTGTCTCCTGCATATGAATCCTTGGGTTGGCTTGAATAAAATTCTCTATTTCTTTCTTAGATTAAGTATTGATTAATTTTTCACCAACATTTGCATGGTGTATTACACTAAGCAGGATATCAAAGACATCCACCAGGGGATACCTGGAGTCTACTCCAAACTGGCACCTGGTACCAGCCTGGAGCCTTTGAGCCCGGCCAGCTTCTCAGTGCTCCTCAGGTGCTCCAGCAAGTTCTGATATCCAGATCTCATTCCTTTAAGTGACAGTCCTAAAATTGTATTTGAGCTGTTTTTACTTGAGACTTGGTATCTTAAGGGGCATTGGTGCATTTTCATAGGTAGGGGTCTAGGGCAGCAGTCCCCAACTTTTGGCACCAGGGACCAGTTTCGTGGAAGACAATTTTTCCGTGGATGGGGGTGGGGGGGATAGTTTGGGGATGATTCAAGCACATTACATTTATTGTGCAGTTTATTTCTATTATTATTACATTGTAATATGTAATGAAATAATTATACAAGTCACCGTAATGCTGACAGGAGGCGGAGCTCAGGCAGTAATGTGAGCGATGGGGAGCGGCTGTAAATACAGATGAAGCTTCGCTCGCTCGCCCGCCGCTCACCTCCTGCTGTCGGCCCGGTTCCTAACAGGCCACGGACAGGTACCGGTTCATGGCCTGGGGGCTGGGGACCCCTGATCTAGGGGGATCAGGGTAGGAGACACAGGGAAACATAGGTGGCTAGTTTTTGTTAGTTTGGTTAAATTGAAAAACAAGCTGATATACGGTTTGAAGAAACTGCTAGTGAAATGAAAGACTGAATTACTCAGCTCTGAGGAAAAGGGACACTTTCTCCTTCTGGCCAGAAGGTGTCCTCAGGTGTCTGAGAACCTAGGGGAAGTGTCTTGAGTATTAATCCTCATGACGTGCAAGGGTCCCACAGGGAACCGCTCTACAACCATTAAATAAATTTTGCTCATCCGGGGATGCATCATATAAAGGCTGATCACCTAGTGCTCTAAGCACCCGTGGCAGTTTTAGACTGTTGGAAGGAGAAACCAAGACATATAAGAGCTGAACCAAGTCAAGGGTAACGCTTTGGGGAGCGGGACTTAGAAGCAGCACACATTTGATTCATCACACTGTCCTCACAGAGTTGTTCAGATCATATCCGAATTAGGCTACCAAATCAAGAATGGGGAACCATGCCTCAAAGGCCAAAGAGCTCCTTGACAGACAGCCACCCATGGGAACCCCAGATAAGTTTATGTATAACACCTATGGAACTGACACTTGCAAGTATCTAACTGAACAGCAAGGTCTGACCAAAGATAACTTCTCCCTGAGATGGCCCAAATGCGGCACTTTTGACTTACCTAAATTGGTTTATTTGTGCACTCAATTAGAAAAAGCTAACTATAAGATCAAACAGCCAGAACGGGAAGCATATTTTAATTGGTACCTAGAAACCTCAAAATGAGGGAATGATAGAATGGCTTCATTACGAGACACAAACCAAAAATTACTAGAAACAGTAGCTAAATTAGAAAAGACCTCAGAGGCCACTGCTTCTCCTCCTCCTTTCCCTCCTTCCCTTTCAGATTCTTTGTATCCTCTTCTTTCTGAGTTTCTCTGTCCTGACCTCCCTACTCTTCCACCTCCGATTTCAAAGGAAGAACCTACTGAGTCTAACAAAAAGGATAAAGACAGCCCTAAAATAATAGCTGCCCCCTTTAAGGAGAAACCCCTAGATAGAGGGGAACCTGCTCTTATCCATATCCCTTAGACTAGGACAGAACTTAACTAAGGAATTTCCAGATCCTTTATAAGATCCTTTGCTTGGGGGGCTTCCCTGGTGGCGCAGTCATTGAGAATCTGCCTGCTAATGCAGGGGACACGGGTTCGAGCCCTGGTCTGGGAAGATCCCACAGGCCGCGGAGCAACTAGGCCCATGAGCCACAACTACTGAGCCTGCGCGTCTGGAGCCTGTGCTCCGCAACAAGAGGGGCCGCGATCGTGAGAAGCCCGCGCACCACAATGAAGAGTGGCCCCCACTTGCAACAACTAGAGAAAGCCCTCGCACAGAAACGAAGACCCAACACAGCCAAAAATAAATTTTTTTAAAAAGAACCTTTGCTTGGGTTTTGCTACAGAATTTGATCTTACAGTAAGAACTTACAAGCCTGAATATTCAAACTTGTACCAGCTTGTACATTTACTAGTCTCTGAAAGTAAAGCAAAAGAATGGCTTCAAGAAATAAACTGGAAAATGCCTGTGGAAGATCTTCATAAACATGAGGTGGCAGATCACCAGAAATGTAGAGAAACTGCCCACAGTCTGTATCAGGCTACTATGAAAAGCTTCCCAAAGATAGGCTGGGCAAAAATCCATCAATACAAAGGTCAAGAGACACTATTATTTCAAAAGATTTGAAAAGACATTTCAAACAACACTCTGGCATGACTCCAGAGAGTTTTCTGGACCATGAGAATGATCCAGTATTACACTCTTTTTTTTTTTTTTTTTAAGAAGGATTAGATGAAGAATTGGCGTGACTGTTTAAAAGATAGGAACTTTACTGGGCTACTCTACATTCTAATGCGCTTGTCACTGTTGGTGACAAGCTCTCCAAAACCTTACAGAAATGAGAAAAAGAAAGCTGCCAAGGTTATGAACAGCAGTTCAGTGGTCCCTTGAAATCACCTGGACCAAATTTCAGTCAGTTTTGAGAAAAAAAACGCACCCGTTTTTATTGCCAAAACCTGGGCATTTTAAAAGAGACTGCCACAGGTTTAAATTAGATTTAGAACACAGTAAGATTAATAAGGAACAGGGCTGCTCTAAGGATTATAAGAGGGCATTCCCCCTCCTCCTCACAAACACCTTACAGGAAATTGAAATAACAATCGGAGGGGAGACTTCTAAGGCCCTTGTAGACACGGGGGCTACCTTATCCATTCTCAACTCTACCCTCATTCATTGCCCTCTCCCCCCAGAGTAAACAGTCAATTCAAATGACAGGTGTTTCTCATTTACCTGTGCCAGTTTTAAAATCAGAAACCGAAACTTTTCAGTTAGGAACTAATCACAGGAAGACGTGTTCCTTTTGGTGAAATGTGCTCCAACTCATTTGATAGGATGAGACCTTTTAGAGGCACATAATGCCCATATTGCCTGAAGGGCAAAATGATTTTAGAGTTAGTAAACTTAGATGCAGACCAGAAATTGATGGCTGTGAAAACAAAAGTTCAGACAGATAAGGGGAAATTAACGATTCACTGTTATAAGTGCCTGAGGAATCATGGTCATCCTCCTCCTCAGACATAGGGAAAATCAAGTCAGCCATTCCCATTAAAATAACTATTGATAATCCCAAGCCTCTACCCAGTATTTGACAGTACCCATTTAGACCAGAGGCATTCCTGTTGTTCAGGAATTCCCTGAGAACGGACTTACAATTCCTCGTACTAGTCCTCGCAATACCCCCCTTTTGTTGAAAAGAAAGCGAAATGTAAAAGGCTGAAGGTTTTTCAGGACCTGAGAGCTATAAATAACACCGTGATCCCTTGCCACTCTGTGGTTCCTAATCCTCACACCCTGCTCTCAGCCATTCCAGAAGACACCTATTATTTTTCAGTAATAGACCTATGCAGTGTGTTATTTAATACTGGAAAAGGAAAGCCAATACCTTTTTGCCTTTATGTGGGAAGATCATCAGTATACCTGGACTGTTATGCCACAATCCTATACTAAAAGCCCTACTTATTTTTCTCAAACACTTAAAGCTGATTTGGCTGATGTACACTTTCCTAATGACTGTTTTAATTCAATATGTAGACGATTTGCTTTTGTGGTCTAGAGCTGGACAGAGACACTGTTCATCTGTTACAACAGTTAGCCTCTAAGGGGCATAAGGTGTCCAAAGAAGAACTGTTAATTGACTCTAAAAGAATCAAGAGGATCCTGGCTTTCTCACTTCCCATAACAAAGAAACAGCTGAGAGGGTTTCTAGGTCTGACCTGATATTGTAGGAATTGGGTATCTAATGTTTCCTTCATGGCCCAATCCCTCTATGTGTTACTTAAGTCTAACTGACCAGACCCAACTGAATGCACAACAGAAGAAAACGTTATAGATTCCTTAAGATCTGCATTGACTTAGGCTTTGGAATTAGGCCATCCGAATCAAAAATTACCATTTTTTTCGGTTTGTGCATGAAGATAAAGGAAACGCCCTAGGTGTGTTAACTCAGAGGCATGGTGACAGGCATCAACCCACAGGATATCACAGTCAGCAGCTAGATTCAGTGATGAAAGGGCTCCCCACCCTTCATGAGGGCTCTTTCAACGACAGCTCTCTTGTGCAAAGCTAGGGAAGAACTTAGGATGGGGTCTCCTTTGACTACCCATGTTCCACACTCAGTTGAAATGCTTTTGAATTCTCATCACACTCAGTACTATGCTGTGAGTCAACTCTCCTCTTACGAGGTATTGTCGCTTTCTTCACCTAATATTACTTTGGCTCAATGTAGCTACCTTAACCCTGCAATTTTACTTCCAGCAACCCAGGATGATAATGACCGTGACTGCATTATGCTAACGTTATCTTCTTATGCCTAGGAATGACTTACAAGAAATTCCTGTTGATAATGCTAACCTAATTTGGTTTACAGATGGATTTTACTTACCTAGCTAGATATGCAGTAATATCCACTGTGGACATAACTGAAAGCTCTTATTTACCAGATGCAAAGTTGGCACAACAAGCTGAATTAATTGCTCTAATCAGAGCTTGCCAGCTAGCTTAGGATCAAGCAGCAAATATTTATACTGATAGCTACTATGTTTTAGGAGTATCTCATGGTTTTGGAATGCTCTGGAAGTGAAGGGGATTTCTTACTTCCTCAGGCCAACCCATAAAGAATGGGAAGATAGTGTCAGAATTATTAGATTCTATACAATTACCTAAAAAATTGGCAAAAATGCCTGGACATTTCAAATTTGATTCAGTAAAGGCAAAAGGGAATTAATTCACTGACATAGCAGCTAAATGAGGTACTTTAAGTTCCATTTCTGTCCAACATCAAGGATGTCTGCTGCTCGAACCCAATGTAACTGTTAAGAAACTTCTTCTACAGGCTCAAAAATTAGTACCAGAAGATGAAAAACAAAAACGGAAAAAGAAAGGCGGATTCTTTGATTCCACCTCACAAATATGGTTCGGACCAAATAAGAGACTTATAGTGCCTATATAGGGGCTCAGTTACCCTTACTCCAGCATGTGCATTCCCTGACCCATTTGGCTCCTGAAAAAATAATTTTATGGGGGAAACAGTATATCTGGAAGCCCTCCCCTATGGTAGCCCACAAAACATATGCCTGGTGCACTGTTTGCCCTAAATATAATCCCAGAAAACAACTGCATGAGTCACAAGGTCATTTTCCTCTTCGTAAAGGACCCCTGGAATTATGGCAATTAGACTTTGTCCAAATGCCACCATCTCAAGGATACACATATATTTGGGTAATGATCTGTATGTTTTCACACTGGGTTGAAGCTTGTCCCTGAAGGAAAGCAACAGATTTAGCAGTAAAATGCTATTGGAAAAAATAATTCCTGAGACATCCCTGTGGTGCAGTGGTTAAGAATCTGCCTGCCAATGCAGGGGACACGGGTTTGAGCCCTGGTCTGGGAAGACCCCACATGCTGCAGAGCAACTAAGCCCGTGTGCCACAACTACTGAGCCTGCACTCTAGAGCCCGCAAGCCACAACTACTGAGCCCTGGCACCACAACTACTGAAGCCTGTGCACTCTAGGGCCCGTGTGCCGCAACAACTGAGCCCGAGTGCTGCAACTACTGAAGCCCATGCACCTAGAGCCCTGCTCCGCAACAAGAGAAGTCACCACAATGAGAAGCCCACTCACTGCAACCAAGAGTAGCCCCTGCTAGCAGCAACTAGAAAAGACCTGCACGCAGCAACTAGAAAAGGCCTGCGCACAGCAACGAAGACCCAACGCAACCAAAAATCAATCAATCAATAAATTTTTTAAAAAATTCCTGTTTGGGGGATCCCTTCTGAGTTGCATAGCAACTAAAGGATTCACTTCACTGGGCAAGTAATTAAATCTATTTGTGATATTTGGCCAATAATGCAGCATTTTCACTGAACTTATCATCCCCAATCTTCGGGATTGGTGGAAAGAACTAATCATACTATCAAAACTCAATTGTCAAAACTCTCAGAGGCTTTTAATCTTTCATGGCCAGAAGCTCTCCCACTGGTGCTTCTCAAATTTATATCCCCTCCTTTGGGTAAATATCAATTGTCTCCTTCTGAAATAATCACTGGGTGATCTATGTGCTTAGATGAAGGCATGTATGAACCAGCATTACTTAAGGGAGATATATTACATTATTGTCAAGGGCTCATTAAAGCACTTCAAGAAAACGAAAAGGTAGTAACTAATCCCTTGCACAGTGAGCTCCCTGGAGACAAAGACCTTAAGGACCACAAATTATTACCTGGAGATTTTGTCTACTGGAAAAGACATCAGATAAAGGACTCTTTACAGCCACATTGGAAGGGGCCATATCAGGTATTACTAACAAACCCCTGTGCTGCAAGACTTAAAGGAGTAAACTCCTGGATTCCCATTTATCACCTTAAAAATGCCTCCTCTCCTGAATGGACTGCAACTCCTGTTTCTGACACACAGCTTCTACTAACCAGACCAGGATGAGAAGATGACACCTGAAGTAGACAACTTATCCAAGATGCTGGACTAGGCCTGCATACTGATTACCTTGATTTCTCACATTTCTGCTTATGAGCCAAACGTATTTCTTTATTCAGTTCAATCATATGCAAGCTTCAAAAATCAATCCAATAGCTAGATTCGTGGCCAATTACCTACATCCAGCACTTCTGGATTACCCTGGTGGATTTCACCTCTCCAGGGTTCTGATTGGCTAGTCCTCAGGGATTTTATCTTAGAGAAAGAAACTCTAGTACCATACAAGCTACTGCTGGTAACACTAAGCAGGGGACTTCTCTGGTGGTGCAGTGGTTAAGAATCCGCCTGCCAATGCAGGGGACACGGGTTCGAGCCCTGGTCCAGGAAGATCCCACATGCCGCAGAGCAACTAAGCCCATGTGCCACAACTACTGAGCCTGCGCTCTATAGCCCATGAGGCACAACTACTGAAGCCCGCGCGCCTAGAGGCCATGCTCCGCAACAAGAGAAGCCACCACAACGAGAAGCCCTCTCACTGCAACCAAGAGTAGCCCCCACTAGCAGCAACTAGAGAAGGCCTGCGCACAGCAATGAAGACCCAACGCAGCCAAGAATAAATAAATTAATTTAAAAAAAAACACTAAGTGGGACCCTCTTACATGGCCAATTAGTGACACCTGTTCTGAACCCAGCCATAAATATTCGTTTTCACTAGATGTTACTCAGTCCCAACCAGAACAACGTGCTAGAGTTAAACCTAAAAATGTGACTACCCATCTCTTTGGTGGTGTTATCCCCCAGTTAGGGGATGGATTTATTTGCCAATCCCAGGATATGGCCACATAAATATGAGGGCCCCTCTTTGCTGGGAGCAAACCAAGTATACCAAAGATAATCAACCTAACGGCATTCATAAATTAGGGTGAATACCACCTGAAACTTGTCAACATACTATAACTTTAAGAACCAGTAATTCAGGGGGATGGGGAAGGAGGGGATGAATTGGGAGACTGGGATTGATATATATACACTATCAATACTATGTATAAAATAGAGAACTAATGAGAACCTACTGTATAGCACAGGGAACTCTACTCAGTGCTCTGTGGTCACCTAAATGGGAAGGAAATCAAAAAAAGAGGGGATATATGTATGTGTATAACTGATTCAATTTGCTGTACAGTAGAAACTAACACAACATTGTAAAGCAACTATACTCCAATAAAAATTAATTAAAAAAAAAAGAACCAGTGATTTGGGACTTCCCTGGTGGTCCAGCAGTTGGGACTCCGAGCTTCCACTGCAAGGGGCGCAGGTTCGATCGCTGGTCGGGAACTAAGATCCTGCATGCTGCATGGCATGGCCAAAAAAAAACAGTGGTTGGTTTGGAACTGACTGGTTCAGACAGCCTAGAATATATTGGGTGGCTCCTAATGAAACCCAACGGATCTGTGGAACAAATTTATGGTCTTGGCTTCCCCCAGGTTGGCTAGAAAAATGCATAATTGGTTTCCCTTGGGCCCAGGGTCAACTACAGGTAACCTTGGAAACAACCCCTGCCAATCTGCCTTTAATGTGAGCGCACTGGATTCAATCAGTTTTCCATTGGTATGATCATTTGGCTGAGGTATTTGTTCCTTCACTTGGAGTAGAAAATGTTATTACTCACATAAAGGCTTTAACAAAATTTACCCAGCAAGCCTTGAATAATAGTAATCAAGCTATTAGTGTGCTCAATTCAGAAGTTTCCACGATGAAAACAGTCCTACAGAATTGTATGGCTCTTGATATTTTAACTGCTTCCAAATGGGAAACTTGTACTATAATAATACATCCTGAATGTTGCGTTTTTATACCTGATGAGTTTTCTAACATAACCCATCTTATAACACATATGAAAAATCAAATTTCTGCTCTGAATGATCCTCTTCCCAGTTTAGGGGAAATACTAGGAAATGGTTTGGTTCTGGAGGATCTTGGCTTAAATCTTTACTGATGACATTGTTACTCCTATTGGCAATTTTGATTACCGTTTGTGTAACTTAGAAAGTGATTGTTTCTTGCCTTTCGTGCTGTTATCACCTACTCCTACTAAGATAATGATATCTAAACAACTTGAAACTACTGATCACATCTTTAGTTCTCTATAAAATAAAGGACGTGCACAATGCACATGCATGGTAAAATAGCCCAAGTCCTCCTGGACAACTTTTCAGTGTAACAAAACCAGGGAGGGGAAGTGCTGACAGGACAGATTAGCCATGAAAGTTTCCCAAGAGGAACTTACAACCACAGGACTTCCCATAGGGAAGATCTCGGAGGGAGGGCACAAGGATTTCATGTAATGTAGTTCCACGTGGTTATTCTCAGCTTTCGCTCATGTAAAATATCCACAGACAAGAAATAAATATTTTAAAAAGCTGTCCTTGGCTCTGTGGTAAAATGATAATTAAAATACTGCATCTATGGGACTTCCCTGGTGGTGCAGTGGTTAGGAATCCACCTGCCAATGCAGGGGACACGGGTTTGATCCCCGGTCCAGGAAGATCCCACATGCGGCAGAGCAACTAAGCCCATGTGCCACAACTACTGAAGCCCGCGCACTCTAGGGCCCATGTGCCGCAACTACTGAAGACCGCACGCCTAGAGTCCAGCTCCGCCAACAAGAGAAGCCACCGCAACGAGAAGCCCATGCACCACAATGAAGAGTAGCCCCCGCTCACCGCAACTCGAGAAAGCCCGCACGCAGCAACGAAGACCCAACGCAGACAAAAAAAGAGTCTAAATTTCAAAAGATACATGCACCCCAGTGTTCACTGCAGAACTGTTTACAACAGCCAGGACATGGAAGCAACCTAAACATCCATCCACAGAGAAATGGATACAGAAGATGCGATACATATATACAACGGAATATTACTCAGCCATAATGAAATAACGCCATTTGCAGCAACATGGATGGACCTAGAGACTGTCATATTTAGTGAAGTAAGTCTGACAGAGAAAAACAAATATATGATATTGGTTATATATGGAATCTAAAAAAATGGTACAAATGAACTTATTTACAAAACAAAGAGTCACAAATGTAGAAAACAAACTTACGGTTACCAAGGGGGAAGGGGGGAAGGGATAAATTGGGAGACTGGGATTGACATATACACTCTATTATACATAAAATAGATAACTAATAAGGACCTACTATATAGCACAGGGAACTCTACTCAATACTCTGTAATGACCTATATGGGAAAAGAAACTTAAAAAGAGTGTATATACGTATAACTGATTCACCTTGCTGTACAGCAGAAACTAACACAACACGGTAAATCAACTATACTCCAATAAAATTTAATTTAATAAATAAATAAATAAATAAATAAATAGGACAAGAGCCCCCATACAGTCCTAGATACTATCCCAACATAATCCCCTGGGTACACAATTTCCAGATATTAAAGTTGTGCAACTTTTGACAAAATAATAAAATAAAATACTGCGTCTATTTGAAATGTACCACAGAAGACAAATAGTTGATAATGATGCCATGACCGGAGGACGGATGCTTGCGTTTCAAACGGTGGGATGGGATCTGGACATTCAGGCACTAACTGTCAGTCCTCGGAAGAGCTACATTTGGGGGATAGGGTCGTAGATTTGAGCCCTGCTTCCCAAACATCCGGAAAACTCAGGAGAAAACGGGACTGGGGACCCCTCCCCCAGACCACAGCTCCTCCCACGCACGAACCAGGAAGACTGAGTCAGGATTGTCCCTTGTTGACCATCCTCGTGGTCACCGCACAATCTGGGGCAAACGACGGGCTGTGGGCTTAGAGCTGCCCAGAAAGGCTCCGGTCCTGGAACCGAAGATGCCGCCCGCAGGGACAGGACCAGACGCCCGGGGTCCCGACTGCCGGCCCCGCCCCCAGGCTGCGAGTCAGAGGGGACTGAGGTCTGAGCGGCGCCGGACGCGGACTCGGCTCCGCAAACTCTGGGGTTGACCGAGGGGAGGCCCGGGTTCCGCCATGGCCAGTTTCGTCCAGCTCTTGTCTCTGGACGCCCAGTCTCGCGCACTCACCATTTCCCGGCTTCCGGCGTCCCTCGGAGTCGCCACTACGGCTTCCATGGCGGCTCCCGTGGCCGGTGAAGGTAACAACGCGACAGGCGGCACGGCAGAGCCACACGGAACCCTCCGGGGTAAAGCAGACGCCAAGCCATAACCTGCGTGATCTGAGAGAGTAAGAACGTCCACGCCTTTTACGGAGCGTCGCCCCACCCACCTTCCCCAGCGGCGTCCCTGATTGGACAGTTCTTAAGGCTCCGCCGCCCCTACGTGCCGAAGTATCTGTGGGCTTGTCTGTTGCCACCAGAGATTTTGGTATTTAACCAGAACTGGTCCTGGACCCCTGGTCGGACAGTGCAGCTCCTTCTGAAAGCGGGAAACAAGTGTGCACAGGGGATTCCAGTGTCAGTTTCCAGATGGAGAAACGCGCTTGGCCAGGGCAAGAGGAGCCCCCCGGCCAGGTAGACTAGAACAGGAGCGCCTGATATCCTACCAGAGTCAGGGTCTTGGGATAATGCTTCGAGGCCATTCATGAACTGTGACCCCTGTTTACAAGCACACTTAAAATTTACCTGACGAGGGACTTCCCTCGTGGCGCACTGGTTAAGAATCCGCCTGCCAGGGCCTCCCTGGTGGCGCAGTGGTTGGGAGTCCGCCTGCCGATGCAGGGGATACGGGTTCGTGCCCCGGTCTGGGAGGATCCCATATGCCGCGGAGCGGCTGGGCCCGTGAGCCATGGCCGCTGGGCCTGTGCGTCCGGAGCCTGTGCTCCGCAACGGGAGAGGCCACAACAGTGAGAGGCCCGCATACCGCAAAAAGAAAAAAAAAAAATAATAAAAAAAAAAGAATCCGCCTGCCAGTGCAGGGGACATGGTTTCCATCCCTGGTCCAGGAAGATCCCACATGCTGCGGAGCAACTAAGCCCATGCACCACAAGTACCTAAGCTCTAGAGTCCATGTGCCACAACTACCGAGCCTGTGCACCACAATACTGAAGCCTGCACGCCTAGAGCCGGAGATCCGCAACAAGAGAAGCCACCGCAATGAGAAGCCCGCGCACCGCAATGAAGGGTAACCCCTGATTGCTGCAACTAGAGAAAACCCACACGCAGCGAAGAAGACCCAACGCAGCCAAAAATAAATAAATTTTTTAAAAAAAGAATAGTCAAGAAAAAATTTTTTTAAAAAATTACCTGAACATATGTAATAGAGTCTGGCTCCATTTGCATCCTTGACTGTTGACAGCACTGAGGCATCCACTCATTCCTTCCCCACTCCCACACATTTGTTACTTTAAAGATCCCGAGGTCTCGAGAGAAGTTGGCTCTGGTGGGAAGTTTGAACACACAGCCCTAGCCTGAGCATAGGGACTCCTCTCAGACCAATCACAAGCTATGAGATGTGCTCAATAAAACTTTCAAGAGTACATTTTACACTGGAAGGAAATTTATATCTGTTTTTTAGTGTATCTCTAGAGAACTTTGAAATGCAAACAGGTATAATATCCATAAGGCAATCGAATTCTTATTTTTACTGATATAAAAATAAATAAACAAAAGGTTACTTAAATTGGGATGTACCTGTAAACTTTTTTTTAAAATTCATTTTTGGCTGTGTAGGTTCTTAGTTGCAGCGGGCTCTCTAGTTGAGGCGCCTGGGCTTAGTTGCCCCGTGGCATGTGGATCTTAGTTCCCCAACGAGGAATCAAACCCATGTCCCCTGCACTGGAAGGCAGATTCTTAACCACTGGACTACCAGGGAAGTCCCCTGGAAACTCTTAATATGCTTAGCAGATTGGATCAAAACTAATGCATGCATGCATTTGTTTGTTTGTTTATTTATTTATTTATTTATACAGCTTTACTGAGATATAATACACATATTATACAATGGACTCCTTTAAAGTTTAAATTCAATGGTTTCAGGGGAATTCCCTGGGGGTGCAGTGGTTAGGACTTGTGGCTTTTACTGCGGTGGGTCAGGGTTCGATCCCTGGTCAGGGAACTAAGATCCCGCAAGCCACATGGCGCACCAAAAAAAACAGAAACAAAAAAACACCCTGTGGTTTCAGTATATTCACAGATACATGCAATCATCACCGCAGTCAATTTTAGAACATTTTCATCACCTCAAAAGAAATTCCTCTCCCCTTTAGCTATCAGTTTCCTAACTTCCCATCTTCCTCCTCCAAGCCCCAACCCTAGGCGATTGCTAATCTATCAATACTTTCCATTTCTGTAGATTTCCCTATTCTGGACTTTCATGTGAATGGAATTATGTAATATGCGGTCTTTGGGATCAACTTAAGTCACTTAGCATAATTTTTAAGGGACATCCATGCTGTAGCATGTATCAATAACTGATTCTTTTTTTTAATTTTATTATGGTAAAATACACCTATAATATTTAGTCTTAAGCATTTTTAGTATACACTTCAGTGATACGAAGTACATTTACATTGTTCTGCAGCCATCACCACCTTTCCATGTACAGAGCTCTTCATCCTGCAAAACTGAAATTCTGTATCCATTAACCAGTAACTCCCCATTTCCCTCTTCCTCCACCTCTGGCAATCCCCATTCTACCTTTTGTCTTTATGATTTTGACTACTCTAAGTATTGCATACAAGTGAAATCACACAGTATTTGTCCTTTTGTTACTGGCTTATTTCATCGTGAGCACAATATCCTCAAGGTTGATGCACGGTGCAGCATATGTCAGAATTTCCTTACTTGTTAAAGGTTTACTAATAAGGAAGGACTTACTGCTGTCATTTTGCTATTTGGTTTTTGTTTTGTTTTGTTATTTTAACATCTTTATTGGAGTATAACTGCTTTACAACGGTGTGTTAGTTTCTGCTTTATAATAAAGTGAATCAATTGTACACTATTTGTTTTTTATATGCCTTATAGGTTTCCTGTGCCACATTTACTGCATTACTCTCTTTGTGTTTGTTTGTTTGTTTTGTTTTGTTTTGGTAGTGAAATCTCATTGGTAGTTCCTCTCTCATTGCCTTTTGTGTATATTCTATAGCTATTTTCATTGTAGTTACCACAGAGATTACGTTTAAAATCCTAAAGTTATGGGAATTCCCTGGTGGTCCAGTGGTTAGGACTCAGCACTTTCACTGCCAGGCCCGGGTTCAATCCCTGGTTGAGGAACTAAGACCCCGCAAGCTGTGCGGTGTGGACAAAAAAAAAAAAGTTTTTTTAAATCCTGAAGTTATAACACTCTAATTTGAATTTATACCACTTTAATAATGTACAGTCTTATCCTTTACATTTCCATCCCCAATCCTTTCAGTTGTTGATGTCCCCAAATTATATCTTTAGACATTTTGTGTCCAAAAACATAAACTAATAATTTTTAAAACTCATTAGTTTCTTAGATTATGTAGAAACTAACAGATGGAGTTACAAACCAAAGCTACAATAACATTAGCTTTTACTTTAATTTTTTTTCAAAAAAATTATTTATTCATGGTTTCACCAGCTATTTGCTAAAAACAAAAGTTAATCTCAGTGAATTCTCCTTGTTATTTATTAAACTATTTCCCTCTAGTGTCTTATGTCTACCAGATATATTAATCCCCTTCTCTAGACACTGCCAGGTATATATCAAAATGTTATTACTATTCAATTATTTATTTTTGTGTTCTTCATGGAGGTCAACTCCCTAGTTTATTTTATTATTTTTTAAATAAATTTATTTATTTATTTATTTATTTATTTATTTATTTATTTTTGGCTGTGCTGGGTCTTAGTTGCTGGCTTTCTTTAGTTGTAGCAAGTGGAGGCTACTCTTCGTCTGGTGTGCGGGCTTCTCATTGCAGTGGCTTCTCTTGTTGTGGAACCCAAGCTCTAGGCACATGGTCTTCAGTAGTTGTGGCACACGGGCTCAGTAGTTGTGGTACATGGGCTTAGTTGCTCTGCGGCATGTGGGATCTTCCCAGACTCGTGTCCTCTGCATTGGCAGGCGGATTCTTAACCACTGCGCCACCAGGGAAGTCCCTCAACTCCCTACTTTAACGCATCATCATATTAAGCAGGTAACAACACAGCTTCCTTCTCCCATGGTTAAATTGTAGCCTTGAGACATTTTGGTCACCTTAACTAGATTGAGGCACTCTAGTTTTTATTAAACACAAGAGATGACTTGCTGGTTTTGCAAAAGGCTTGCTGAGTGTCTCATTAATATCCCTTTCAGATATTAACTGAAAGGCAGCTTGGTGGGGAACCTCCCACCCCTGTGCACAAGAGATCTGAATGTCTCATGATAAGGAAAAGTATTTTAAAATCAAAACACTCCAACGCGGTTTCTCATTCTGCCCATCTGGATGGCACCAAAGGTTTGCATTTCTGTCAAGCTCCCATATGATGCTGCTGCTGCTGATATAAGCACCACATTCTAAGAACCACTGCTCTATCTAAAGGTTAAAAGTAATTAAATATGATCATCTACCAGTGCTGTGAGGATTAAAGGGAATAATATATATTAAAGTGCTTGATAATCTTAAACATGCAACTTTTTTTTTTTTTTTTGCTGTACGCGGGCCTTTCGCTGCTGTGGCCTCTCCCATTGCAGAGCACAGGCTCCAGATGCACAGGCTCAGCGGCCATGGCTCACGGGTCCAGCCGCTCCGTGGCATGTGGGATCCTCCCGGACCGGGGCACGAACCCGTGTCCCCTGCTTCGGCAGGCAGACTCTCACTGCGCCACCAGGGAAGCCCAAACATGCAACTTTTTAAATGTTGGTTGTTACTACTCATTTGTTATGTGAATCTCAAGGTGAGTAATTATATTAATCTTTGTTGAGGTTTCAAGAGAAAAATATAAAGAAAGGATGGAATATAAGTCTGATTAGTTTAAATGTTAACTTCACTGACTTCACAAATTTCCTAATGATCATCTAGGTTTTTGCTAATGACTGTTGTTGATTCTTACTAGAGCTTCCAGAAAGACTGTGTAATCATATATTTAACTCAGTGACAAGGTTGTATCAGAAAGCTCACTCGTTGAAATATAACCTAATAAAATCAATGTAAAATGGATAGGTTCAGCCATCTATAAGATGGCACATTAATTTTTTAATGTATTAGTCTCATAAATCATGTAGAAAATAAAAAGTGGATTTACAAAGTGTTGTTACAATAATACCAGCTTTTATCATTGTCCCTGTATTTACATTTACTGAGATCCTTATTTCTTCATATGGCTTTAAGTTATGCTCTCGTGTCCTTTCATTTCAACCTGTAGGACTCCTTTTAGCATTTCTTGCAGGGCAGGTCTAATGATAATGAAGTCCCTCCACTTCTGTTTATCTGAGAATGTCAATCTCTCCCTCACGTTTGAAAGACAGTTTTGCTGGGTATAGGATTCTTGGTTGACAGGTTTTTTTCTTTTAGCACTTTGAGTATATCAGCCCACTGACTCCTGGCCATAGTTTCTAATGAGAATCTAATGATGATCCCTTGTATATGATGAGTTGCTTTTCTCTTGCTGCTTTCAACATCCTTGCTTTCTCTTTGGCTTTTGACCATTGGATTATGTGTCTTAATGTGGGTCTCTTTGAGTTCATCCTACTTGGAGTTAATTGAGCTTCTTGGATGTTTATATACACAGGTTTCATCAAATTTGGGAAGTTTTCAATTATTTCATTATTTCTTCAAATATTCTCTGCCCCTTTTTCTTTCACTTTTCCTTTTCTGGGTCTTCCAAAATGTGTACATTTGTCCACTTGATGGTTTCGCACAAGTTCCTTACACTCTGTTTACTTTTCTTTAATCTTTTTTCTTTCCCTTCTTCAGCCTCAATAATTTCCAATGTCCTACCCTACAACCTTGCTGAACTTGATGAAAAACCATTCTAGGGCTTTCCTGGTGGTGCAGTGGTTAAGAATCCACCTGCCAATGCAGGGGACATGCGTTCAAGCCCAAGTCTGGGAAGATCCCACATGCCATGGAGCAACGAAGTCCGTGCACCACAACTACTGAGCCTGCGCTCTAGAGCCTGCGAGCCACAACTGCTGAGCTTGCGTGCCACAACTACTGAAGCCTGTGTGCCTAGAGCCCGTGCTCCGCAACAAGAAAAGCCACAGCAGTGAGAAGCCCACACACCGCAACGAAGAGTAGCCCCTGCTCGCCGCAACTAGAGAAACCTCACACGCAGCAATGAAGACCCAGCACAGCCAAAAATTAATTAATTAATTAATTAATTAATTAATTAATTAATTAAACCATTCTAGTAGGGTTTTTTAGTGGATTCCTTAGGGTTTTATTTATACAATATATGTCATCTGTGTGTAGAGATAGGGTCACTTCTTACTATCCAATCCAGATGTGTTTTACTTCCTTCCTTAATTGTTCTGGCTAAAACCTCTAGTACATTGTTGAACAGAAGTGGCAAGAATAGACATCCTTATTTCACTTTTGATATGTGAAGGGAAAGCATCCAGTCTTTCACCATTAAATATAATATTATATGTGGGTTTTTCATAGATGCTCGTTATCAGATTGAGGAAATTTCCTTCCATTCTAGGTTTGCTGAGTGTTTTTATCATGAAATGATGCTGGATTTCCCCCAGTACTTTCTCTGAGTCTACTGAGATGCCTGTGTCATTTGGCTCTTTATTTATTTTTTAAACTGTCTTTTTTTTTTTTTTTTTTTTTTTTTTTTTTTTTTTTTTTCTTTTTTTCTTTTTGCGGTATGCGGGCCTCTCACTGTTGTGGCCTCTCCCGTTGCGGAGCACAGGCTCCGGATGCGCAGGCCCAGCGGCCATGGCTCACGGGCCCAGCCGCTCCGCGGCATATGGGATCCTCCCAGACCGGGGCACGAACCCGTATCCCCTGCATCGGCAGGCGGACTCTCAACCACTGCGCCACCAGGGAGGCCCTAAACTGTCTTTTTTAAAATTAATTTATTTATTTTTGGCTGCGTTGGGTCTTCATTGCTGTGCACTGGCTTTCTCTAGTTGCGGCAAGCGGGGGCTACTCTTCATTGCGGCGCATAGGCTTCTCATTGCGGTGGCTTCTCTTGTTGTGGAGCACGGGCTCTAGGCACATGGGCTTCAGTAGTTGTGGCACATAGGCTCAGTAGCTGTGGTGAATGGGCTTAGTTGCTCTGCGATATGTGGAATCTTCCTGGACCAGGGCTGGAACCCAGGTCCCTTGCATTGGTAGGGGGATTCTTAACCACTGAACCACCAGGGAAGTCCCTTGGCCCTTTACTGATGTGATATTTTACTACATTAATTGATTTGGGGATGTTAACCCAACCTTGCATATGGAATAAATCCCACTTGCTTATGGTGTGTAATTATTTTTATATACTGCTGGATTCATTTTGCTAGTATTTACTGAGGATTTTTGCATATATTTTTAAGAGATTTGGGTCTGCAGTTTTTCATATTTTTGTATGATCTTGGAGTAAGAGTAATTACTGGTCTCAGTGTTGTTCCCATTCTACTTTTTGGAAGTTTTTGTGAAGAATTGGTATTACCCATTCTTGAGATGTGTTGGTGAGGGTTTCCCTGGTGGCACAGTGGTCAGGAATCCGCCTGCCAATGCAGGGGACATGGGTTCGAGCCCTGGTCGGGGAAGATCCCACGTGCCACGGAGCAACTAAGCCCGTGCGCCACAAATACTGAGCCCACACACCTAGAGCCCATGCTCCACAACAAAGAGGAGCCACCACAGTGAGAAGCCTGCACACCACAACGAAGAGTAGCCCCAGCTCACTGCAACTAGAGAAAGCCCGTGTGCAGCAACGAAGACCCAACATGGCCAAAACTAACTAAATAAAATAAATTTATTTAAAAAAAATTTTTTTAATGTGTTGGTGAAAACATTTGGGCCTGGGCTTTTCCTTATGGATAGTTTTTTTCATTACTAATTCAACTACTTTGCTTGTTTTCTTTTGTTGTTGTTGTTGTTTAATATTTATTTATGTATTTGGTTGCACCGGGTCTTAGTTGCAGCAGGTGGGCTCCTTAGTTGTGGCTCACCAGCTCCTTAGTTGTGGCATGTCAATTCTTAGCTGTGGCATGCATTTGGGATCTAGTTCCCTGACCAGGGATTGAACTCAGGCCCCCTGCATTGGGAGCGCAGAGTCTTATCCACTGTGTCACCATGGAAGTCGCTATTTTGCTTGTTATAGATATAGATAAATAGATATAGATATTCACATTTTAAATTTCATCTTTAGTTTCAGTAGATTTTGTCTTTCTAGGAATTTGTCCATTTCACATAAGAGTTCTAATTTGTTATCTTATGATTGTTCATTGTATTCCTTTATAATCCTTTTAATTTCTGTAGCATTCGAAGTAATGCCTCCTCTTGCTTTCTGATTCAAGGAATTTGAGTCTTCTTTTTTCCTAAGTCAATCTAGCTCAAGATTTGTCAATTATGTTGATCATTTTGTCCAATGACAGATGAATGGATAAAGATGTGATACATATATACAATGGAATACTACTCAGCCATAAAAAAGAACAAAATAATGCCATTTGCAGCAACATGGATGCAACTAGAGATTATCATACTAAGTGAAGTAAGTCAGAAACAGAAAGACAAATACCATATGATATCACTTATATGTAGAATCTAAAATATGACACAAGCGAACCTATCTATGAAACAGAAACAGACTCACAGACATAGAGAATAGACTTGTGGTTGCCAAGGGGGAGGGGGTTGGGGAGGGTAGAGTGGGAGGTTGGGGTTAGCAGATGGAAGCTTTTATATGTGGAATGGATTAACAACAAAGTCATACTATATAGCACAGAGAACAACATTCAGTATCCTATGATAAACCAAAATGGAAAAGAATGTTAAAAAAAAGAATTATATGTATGTATAACTGAATCACTTTGCTGTACAGCAGAAATTAGCACATCATTGTAAATCAACTATACTTCAATTTAAAAAGGTTAAAAATTATGTTGATTATTTCGTTGAGTTATTGGTGGCACCTTGATAGTGTTGTCTACCTACATGCGGCAATCGACTGCTTTTTTTTTTTTTTGGCCACACCACGTACCATGTGGGAGCTTAGTTCCCCGACTAGGAATAGAACCCAAGCCCCCTGCAGTGGGAGTGCAGAGTCTTAACCACTGGACCACCAGGGAAGTCCCAATCAGATGCTTTTTAAGGGAACAGAACTGTCCCTGGCTGGCCAATAAATAGTCCAAAGCCGTGTGGACATCAGCTCCCATGGTAGCCAGGGAAAGTTTTCCTCCAGGAAAAACATCTAAAATATTAGTCTCCTGCTGCATGTGTTTTGGACGTTTCTTGACCGGCATCAATGGTAGGAGTTTGTTGAATGACATCATGTGTGTAGGGCAGTGCCAGTGACAAGTGAGTGCAATTGATAGGAAAATAGCACTTTTATTTTGAGATGGGCCAGAGGGTTCTGGGTTCCCAAAATGAAATACTGGCACCCAGGATACACAGAATGGGCTATAAGAGGGGTAGCTTTTGTCTCCCATCATCTTTGGGGTTCCCTGGGGACTTCTTAAATAAGATCTGAAACGTACAGTTCTTTCAGTGCATTCCATTGTTATTAAACAGGAGCCCCCTTGATGTAGTGGTAGGTGTGGGTTGAGGGGAATTGTTCTATACTCCTAGGATTCAGTCTCAGTCCTTCTCTTTCATTCTTGATACTGAAAACATACATCATGGTTTTGTCAATGCCTTCTTGACACAGACTACCAGGATGACATCTGTAGTCAAAGAGAAGGGGTGTAAAGAATCATGGTAATAAGGAGGACTGCAAACCATAAATGACAATGACTTGAATCAATAAGAGGGTGCTCAAAAGGACTTCTTGTAGGCTTTGGGTTTGTGAGACTCTTTGGGAAATTAATACATTTAAAAACAGGCACATAGGGACTTCCCTGGTGATGCAGTGGTTAAGAATCCGCCTGCCAATGCAGGGGACATGGGTTTGAGCCCTGGTCCCGGAAGAACCCACATGCTGCAGAGAAGCTAAGCCCGTGAACCACAACTACTGAGCCTGAGCTCTAAAGCCCACGAGCCACAACTACTGAAGCCCACGTGCCTAGAGTCCATGCTCCACAGCAAGAGAAGCCACCATGAAGAGAAGCCCGTGCACTGCAACGAAGAGTAGCCCCCGCTCGCCACAACTAGAGAAAGCCTGCGTGCAGCAATGAAGACTCAACGCAGCCAAAAATAAATAAATAAATTTTAAAATAAATAAATAAATAAGTAAAAACAGCCATGTAGAATGGGAGAAAATACTTACAAATGAAGCAAATGACAAGGGATTAATCTCCAAAATATATAAACAGCTCATGCAGCTCAATATCAAAAAAACGAACAACCCAATCAAAAAAACGGATGAAAGATCTAAACAGACATTTCTCCAAAGAAGATATACAGATGGCCAAAAAGCACATGAAAAGATGTTCAATACCACTAATTATTAGAGAAATGCAAATGAAAACTATCAATACAATGAGGTATCAGCTCACACCAGTCAGAATGGCCATCATCAAAAAATCTACAAACAATAAATGCTGGAGAGGGTGTGGAGAAAAGGGAACCCTCCTACATTGTTGGTGGGAATGTAAATTTGTACAACCATTACACTGTTGGTGGGAATGTAAATTTGTACAACCATTATGGAGAACAGTATGGAAGTTCCTTAAAAAACAAAAATAGAGCTACCATATCATCCTGCAACCCCACTCCTGGGCATATACCCAGAGAAAACCATAATTCAAAAAGATACATGCACCCCAATGTTCACTGCAGCGCTGTTTACAATAGCCAGGACATGGAAGCAACCTAAATGTCCATCGACAGGTGAATGGATAAAGATATGGTACATATATACAATGGAACATTACTCAGCCACAAAAAAGAATGAAATAATGTCATTTGCAGCATCATGGATGGATCTAGAGATTGTCATACTGAATGAAATAAGTCAGACAAAGACAAATATGATATTGCTTATATGTGGAATCTAAAAAAATGGTACAAATAAACTTATTTACAAAACAGAAATAGAGTCACAGATGTAGAAAACCAACTTACGGTTACCAGGGGGAAGGCAGGGGGAGGGATAAGTTGGGAGATTGGGATTGCCATATACACACTACTACATATAAAATAGATAGCTAATAAGGACCTACTGTATAGGACAGGGAACTCTTCTCAGTACTCTGTAATGACCTATATGGGAAAAGAATCTAAACAAGAGTGGATATATTGGGTTGGCCAAAAGGTTCGGGTTTTTTTTCCATAAGATGGTTCTAGTAGCACTTAGTTGTCTTTAACTTCATTAGAAACAATTTCGTTAGACTGTATGTGGCAGCTATCATATTAGCGTGCATTAAAAAAAAGACTTATCAAAGTTGGTTAATTTTTGTGTAGCCATTTTAATATTGAAGATAGAAGGAAAAAAGCAACATTTTCTGCATATTATGCTTTATTATTTCAAGAAAGGTAAAAACGCAACCGAAATGCAGAAAACGGTTTGTGTAGTATATAGAGAAGGTGCTGTGACTGATTGAACGTGTCAAAAGTGGTTTCCGAAGTTTTGTGCTGGAGATTTCTCGCTGGATGTTGCTCCACAGTCGGGTAGACCAGATGAAGTTGATAGCGATCAAATCGAGACATTAACTGAGAACAATGAACGTTATACCATGCGGGAGATAGCCGACATACTCAAAATATACAAATCAAGCACTGAAAATCATTTGCACCAACTTGGTTATGTTAATCACTTTGATGTTTGGGTTCCACATAAGTTAAGCGAAAAACACCTTCTTGACCGTATTTCTGCATGCGATTCTCTACTTTAAAGTAATGAGGACTTCCCTGGTGGTGCAGTGGTTAAGAATCCGCCTGCCAATGCGATGGGACATGAGTTCAATCCGTGGTCTGGAAAGATCCCACATGCCGCGGAGCAACTAAGTCCGTGCGCCACAACTACTGAGCCTGCGCTCTAGAGCCCGTGTGCCACAACTACTGAAGCCCACGCGCCTAGAGCCCATGCTCCCAAACAAGAGAAGCCACTGCAATGAGAAGCCCATGCACCGAAACGAAGAGTAGCCCCCGCTCGCCGCAACTAGAGAAAGCCCGCGCACAGCAACGAAGACCCAACGCAGCCAAAAATAAATAAATAAATAAAATTAATTAATTAATTAGTTTTTTTTTAATGAAAATTGTTCCGTTTTTAAAACAAATTGTGACGGGCAGTGAAAAGTGAATATTGTAAAATAACGTGGAACGGAAGAGATCGTGGGGCAAGCGAAATGAACCACCACCAACCACAGCAAAGGCCGGTCTTCATCCAAAGAAGGTGATGTTGTGTGTATGGTGAGATTGGAAGGGAGTCCTCTATTATGAGCTCCTTCCAGAAAAAGCAAATGATTAATTCCAACGAGTACTGCTCCCAGTTAGACCAACTGAAAGCAGCACTCGACAAAAAGCATCTGGAATTAGTCAACAGAAAACGCATAATCTTCCATCAGGATAACGCAAGACCGCATGTATCCTTGGTGACCAGGCAAAAACTGTTACAGCTTGGCTAGGAAGTTCTGATCATCCGCCGTATTCATCAGACATTGCACATTTGGATTTCCATTTATTTCGGTCTTTACAAACTTCTCTTAATGGAAAAAAATTCAATTCCCTGGAAGACTGTAAAAGGCACCTGGAACAGTTCTTTGCTCAAAAAGGTAAGAAGTTTTGGGAAGATGGAATTATGAAGTTGCCTGAAAAATGGCAGAAGGTAGTGGAACAAAAGGGTGAATATGTTGTTCAATAAAGTTCTTGGTTGAAATTGAAAAGTGTCTTTTATTTTTACTTAAAAACCTAAGGCATTTTTTGGCCAACCCAATATATATATGTATAACTGATTCACTTTGCTGTACACCTGAAACTAACACAACACTTTAAATCAACTATACTCCAATAAAAATTTTTTTAAAAACAGCCATGTATACAGGGTAATTGTAATTGAGAAAAAGCACACACACAGAAGTCTCACGCTCCAGAGTCTGATCCAGTTTAATTCCTGCCCCTTTGTAGAGGTAGTTTGGGGGCAAGGGTTTGAGGTTTGTTTTGATCCCACGAGGGCTTTCCTTATCTCTTTCCCTAGTTCTCTGGTAAACTAGCTGACCTGTTTCCTTTATTGTTCTCATTAAGCTACTAGCCTCCTCTTCACTGCTTACCACCAAAATCTCCATTGTTTTTGAGAATACCCTTAGTCTTGAACTTCCACATATGTTTCAAATAAAGTTAGCTACCTTAGAGTTTGGAGCTATCTCTTCTTAGGAATTGCCTCTGCCTATGAGCAATATCTTTGAGCCACAGCTCTGGAATTGTGGGTGAGGACATTGACCTGCATCTCTCTGAGTTACGCTTTGCTTTATGAGCAGGACATTGGTGTGGTTGGCAGCCTCTCATCTTCCTGGCTTGCCTCTTGTAGCATAGAACCTCCACCCTATGAACAAGCTAGGGCAAGGGCAATTGGGGTTGTATTCTCAACATGGCATGCCTGAGGTAGAGTCTCTATCAATGGCAGCCAGGTGGAAAAGATGAGCCTCTGAATTTCTTGCTTCACTCACCTGGAAAGAGCCTCTGCAACATGTTGCTGGAGGGGATAAGAAGTGCTGTTGGACTGCCCCTCCCAGAGGGATACCACAGTCCTCCACTGAGAGCAGAGGGTAGAGGAAGACTTGTGTTCTTGGCTGCCCCTGCCTGGAGTGGAGTTTCTATCACACTGAACTGGGAGGGGCAGAGAGCAAGTTGTGGTTCAGATGCCCTAGACTCTCACTTAGTAGATTTTATTGAATCAATGTTTCTTCACTTGCAGTATGCCATTATGACATTCCTAGAGACTTTAAATAATTGGGTTTTTTATAATAATTTTTACCACTTATACTCATTTTTCTAGAAAGAGCATCCATTGAGCTCCTCATGCTGCCATTTCTGGAATAGCATTTTTCTTTTGATGCTGTGGTGAATGGAATTTTCTTAATTTCAATTTTGGATTTTTCATTGCTAATATATAGCAATGCAATGGATTTTTTTTTTTTTCAGTACGTGGGCCTCTCACTGTTGTGGCCTCTCCCGTTGCGGAGCACAGGCTCCGGACGTGCAGGCTCAGCGGCCATGGCTCACAGGCCCAGCTGCTCCACGGCATGTGGGATCTTCCCGGACCGGGGCACGAACCTGTGTCCCCTGCACTGGCAGGCGGAGTCTCAACCACTGTGCCACCAGGGAAGCCCCGGATTCTTGTATATTGATCTTGCATCCTATGACCTTGCTATTAATTCTAGTAGTCTTTTTTTCCTTTTTGATTCAATAGGAATTTCTACAAACAAGATCATGTCATCTGCAAATAGAGATAGTTTTACCTTTTTCTTTCTAATCTTTATGCCTTTTTCTTTCTTGTCCTGAAGTAAGTAGGTATTCTAGGACAAATTTCTAATAGAAGTGGTGAAAGGGGACATGTGCTCTATTTCCAGTTTGAGGGGGAATGCATTCAGTCTTACACCACTAGTACAATGTTACCTGTAGGTTTTTCATATGTTTCATCAGATTGAGGTTGTTTCCTTCTATATATAATTTGATGAGAATTTTTATCATGAATGCATGTTGGTTTTTTCTCACATGTTCTTTTCTGCATATGGAGAGATTATCCCATGCTTTTTCTTAAGCTTTTTAATATTGTGCCTTACACTGATTTTCAGATGTAAAGTCCACCCTTGCATTTTTTAATACTATGCTTCATTATAGTGTACAAATCTTTTGTGTATTGCTGTATTTCATTTCCAAATATTTTGTTAAAAAGTTTTTATATTTGTGAGTGTCATTCATCTGGTGGTTGTTTTTTTGTTTTCTCACAGTCTACCCAAACCCAATACTGTTCCAGTGTTGTTGTTGTTTTCAGCTTTATTGAAGTATAGTTGACAAATAAAATTGTAAAATATTTAAAATGTACAGTTGACCCTTGAACATTTGAACTGCGTGGGTCCACTTACAGTTTTTTTTTCAATAAATATAGTACCTGTATTTTCATTTTACAGATCTTTAACTAAGCGTGGGGAAAAGTTTGTGTTCAATTAGAGATCAGAATGTGTGGAATCAAAAGAACTAGGTTTTGGGCTTCCCTGGTGGCGCAGTGGTTGAGAGTCCGCCTGCCGATGCAGGGGACACGGGTTTGTGCCCCGGTCCGGGAATATCCCGCATGCCGCGGAGCGGCTGGGCCCGTGAGCCGTGGCCGCTGAGCCTGCGCGTCCGGAGCCTGTGCTCCGCAACGGGAGAGGCCACAACAGTGAGAGGCCCGCGTACCGCAAAAAAACAAACAAAAAAAACAATAAAAGAACTAGGTTTTGAGTCCTGATTCTGTCCAATTCTATCCCGTTTCAGCTTCCTGTCCTTGGGTGAGTCATTTATCAATTCCTTTGTTTTTGAGGCAGAGATAGCAGTACGTTGATTTTTTACTGCATTGGGGGTTGGGGCCCCTAACCACCATGTTGTTCAAGGGTCAACTGTACATCATGGTGATTTGACACAAGTATACAATGTGAAAGGATTCCTGCCTTTTTCCTTGTGATGTCTTTGTCTAGCTTTGATAAAATAATTTATGATGCAGTTCCTCCTCTTTTATTGGTGTTGTTTTGGTATTATTTCTTCTTTGAATGTATGTTAGAATTCTAAGAGTGAAGCTATCTGGTCCATGGCTTTTCTTTGTGGGAAGATTTTAAACTACAAATTCAATTTCTTTACTTGATATAGGCCTATTCAGATTTTCTGTCACTATTTCTACTTGAGTCTAGGTGTGTGTATTGCTAGGAATTGTCCATTTCAAATAAATTATTCAATATGTTGGCATAATGTAGTTCATATGATTCCCTTATAGCTTTTAAAATCTCAGGTATGTGTGTAGTGATGGCTTTTTTTTTTTCCTTTTTTGGTAATTTGTGTATTCTGTTTTTCTTGGTTGGCCCTGCTTTGATTTTATCCATTTCCCTGATTTGTCAGAGAACCAACTTTCAGTTTTATTAATTTTTCTCTATTGGTTTTCTGGCTTTCTAGTTCATTGATTTCTGCTTTTTCTTAATATTTACTTTTTTCCTTTGATTTGATATACTTTTCCTTTTCTAGCTTCCTGAAGTTGGAACTTAGTGATTTTACATCTTCTTTTCTAATGTATTTAAAGCTATAAATTTGACCCTAAAACTTCTTTGTGTGTACTCCATAAACTTCGATGTTCTATGTTTGTATTTATTTACTTTGAGATATTTTTACAATTTTTCTTCTGATTACTTCTTTGATTTTTTAAACTTCTTTTTTGTGATTTGAATTATGTGATTTCTTCTAGGATCCAAGGCAATTTTTTACGGTTAAATTCTTGAATTCCTATATAGTTAACATCTTTTCCCATTAAAATGACTTAGTATCCATTCATATTAGTAAAAACTTATATCTTACTTTCATCGATACCCTGCAGCCAAAGATCACTAGGAACACAGTTATAGTGGAACAGAGTTGAGTTACTGATTCATTGTAATGATGGAAACCACACACCATGAGGAACCATGATGCATCTCAGTATAGGGTGACTTATTGTATGATTTGAGCTTGCACTGGATGTTTGGGGGGGTGGAATTCAGGAATCAGAGCTTTGGATTAATAGTATCAGGAAATAAATATAATTCTATGATTGGAATCATTTCTGGAATCATTCTTATCCAGAAAGCAGAAAGAATGGAATGGGGCTAAAAAGAGATCAAGAAGCAACAATCAGTCATCTGTGGCAGACTACTGAGGGATTTGGTCATTTTTGTGGTTTGGATAATTTTCTTATATAATCCAGGTACAGACATATAGTGGCCTTGTATTAGTCTTGTTCCATCACAGTCAGCAAGTAAACCTGTGTGATGCTGATTGTCTGTAAAATAGTTTATGTTCAGGAATTCCCTGGTAATCCAGTGGTTAGGACTCCATGCTTTCACTGCCAACGGCGCAGGTTCAATCCCTGGTCAGGGAACTAAGATCCTGCAAGCCGTGTGGCACGGCCAAAAAAATAATAATAATAATTTATGTTCAACAGTAGAGCAACATAGCCTTGTTGTGAGTGCCAGGCCAGCAGCTAGCCACACCAAGGCCTATCTGGGACTATCTGTTCAGCTACCACTTTGCAGAGTGTGATTACTGTCTATGAGATACCATTTCCAATGTTTTATGGAAGTGAACTCAGTACACATAGATTAATTCAGTAAACCCTCAGCAAATTCTATAAAGTAGATTTTTTTCATATCTTTATAAAAAAGAAGTGAGGCAATAAATTTCAGTAAACTTCCAGAGGTCACAAAAGCTAGTAAGTGACAAAAGATTGAATTCAAACCCATACCATTTGATCATTTGGCTCAGAGATCATGCTTTTTTTTTTTTTTTTTTTGGCCATGCAGCTTGTGGAATCCTGGTTCCCTGACCAGGCATCAAACCTGTGCCCCCTACAGTGGAAGCACAGAGTCTTAACCACTGGACTGCCACGCAAGTCCCTCAGAGATCATGCTCTTAATGCAGCTCTAATTTAGGAGCATCTCCTCTGTGCCAGGTGTTCTAAGTCAGAAGCTGGCAAAATTTTTCTGCAAAAGAGCCAGACAGTAAATTTTCTCATCTTAGCAGTCTATATGGTCTCTGTTACAACTACTCAATTTTGCCTTTGTTCTCCTAATAGGCAACTATAAATATAATGTAAACACACATGTAAACAAATATATGTGTTCCAATTAAATTTGACATACAAATACTGGTGGAGGACTGGATTTGGCATGTGGGTCACATGGGATGCTGATCCTTGCTGTAGTCTATAAACTAACTGTACTCAAAAGTAACCAAGGCACCCTAGGGTTTTGGTGTAGAGGCATGAAAGAGGAGGTCTAAGTGTCTTCTTTCTCCTGCTTGAGATCAATGTGTTGTCTGTCTCCATGAATAAGACACAGGACAAAGAAAGTAACAAAATATTATGCACAGAATGATGTCAGCAAAAAGGTGGGCTAGAAAGCTCCAAGTTCTTGTCCCCCCACAGAAATATTGGCACGGGGAGCAGAAACTGTCTGAGCCAACTTTGCAAAGCTCTGGAAAACAATCAAAGGTTTACAGCAACCAAGTGAATGCCCAATCAAGAAAAAACCATCTTCACAAATGAACCTATCTACAAAACAGAAACAGACTCACAGACATAGAGAACAGACTTGTGGTTTACTAAGGGGGAGAGGGGTGGGGGAAGGATGGAGTGGGAGTTTGGGGTTAGTAGATGCAAACTATTACATATAGAATGGATAAACAACAAGGTCCTACTGTATAGCACAGCGAACTATATCCAATCTCCTGGGATAAACCATAATGGAAAAGAATATATTAAAAAAAGAATGTATATATGTGTTAAAAAAATAAATAAAAAAGAAAAGAAAGAAGAGGCCATCTTCAAATAGTAGGAATATTTTATGCCTCTTTTATTCATCCTTTCCTGACCCTCTCCCAGGCATGGTGGTGCCCGTAGTATGGAAGCAATGGCAGCCTGTTTCCCAGTTCCCTCCCTAGAACCCAAAGGAGCAGAGAGCAGACCTTAACTGCAAATTATTATGCATCTCTGCTCTAACCTGTCTGAAGGACCCCTGAAGGACTGACACAGGCACTTGTCTCTGTTTCACCTAACTAGGAACCCCAGTGGGAAAAGCAGCCTGAATGGCTTATAAAAGCTGCAAGGTGACCACAGACCTGCAGATGACTGGGGCAAGAGAATGTGGGTAGAGACATACGATATACCATCTGAGGCCTGAGGAGAAGATGGAGTGAAACTCTTCAGGAAATTAGGACATTTACAAGCAGCTGTGGGGCTTCCCTGGTGGCACAGTGGTTAAGAATCCACCTCCCAATGCGGGGAACACAGGTTCAAGCCCTGGTCCAGGAAGATCCCACATGCCGCGGAGCAACTAAGCCCCTTGTGCCACAACTACTGAGCCTGCGCTCTAGAGCCCGCGAGCCACAACTACTGAAGCCTGTGCACCTAGAGCCCGTGCTCTGCAACAAGAGAAGCCACTGCAATGAGAAGCCCGCTCAATGCAACGAAGACCCAACACAGCCAAAAAATAAAAACAAATAAATAAATAAATTTATTAAAAAATAAATAAAAGCAGCTGTGGGCGGGGTGGTAGGGATAAGTTGGGAGAATGGGACTGACATCTACACACTACTACATATAAAATAGATAATAAGAACCTCCTGTGTAGCACAGGGAACTCTACTCAATACTCTGTAATGACCTATAAGGGAAAAGAATCTAAAAAAGAGTAGATATTGGGCTTCCCTGGTGGCATAGTGGTTGAGAATCTGCCTGCTAATGCGGGGGACACTGGCTCGAGCCCTGGTCTGGGAGGATCCCACATGCCGCGGAGCAACTAGGCCCGTGAGCCACAACTACTGAGCCTGCGCGTCTGGAGTCTGTGCTCCGCAACGAGAGGCCGCGATAGTGAGAGGCCCGTGCACCACGATGAAGAGTGGTCCCCGCTTGCCACGACTAGAGAAAGCCCTCACACAGAAACGAAGACCCAACACAGCAAAAATAAATTAATTAATAAACTCCTACCCCCAACATCTAAAAAATAAATAAATAAATAAATAAATAAGTAAGAGTGGATATATGTATATGTATAACTGATTCACTTTGTTGTACAGCAGAAACTGACACATTATAAATCAACTATACACCGGGACTTCCCTGGCAGTCCAGTGGTTGAGACTCCGCACTTCTACTGCAGGGGGCATGGGTTTGATCCCTGGTCGGGGAACTAAGATCCCACCTGCTGCAGGGTGTGGCAAAAAATAATAAATAAATAAAATAAATCAACCATATGCC
Source organism: Mesoplodon bidens (assembly GCF_964165515.1). Lineage (NCBI taxonomy): Eukaryota > Metazoa > Chordata > Mammalia > Artiodactyla > Ziphiidae > Mesoplodon > Mesoplodon bidens. The sequence continues at coordinate 142,155,546 of NC_138160.1, forward strand.
AATAAAAAATTAATTTAAAAAAAAAGCAGCCATGTACAGGGGGATTTAGAAGGCCATGTGCACACCCAGACAAGATGCACACTCTGAAAAAAGCTAAGACCTCAAAGTTCTCACCCCAGGTTCAGAGCAAGTCCAGCTAAGTGTTGAACAAGTGGCCCAGAGCAGATCCAAACTGCAAAGACCAGGAGTGCTCCTGACAGTCATGAAACACTGTCAAATGATCATACTAAGGGAGGTAAGTCAGACAGAGAAAGACAAATACCATATGCTATCACTTACATGTGGAATCTAAGAAAAACAAAAAAAAGTACAAATGAACTTATTTGCAAAACAGAAATAGACTCACTGATATAGAAAACAAACTTATGATTACCAAAGGGGAAAGCAGGAGAAGGGATAAATTAGGAGTTTGAGATTGACATATACACACTACTATATACAAAACAGATAAACAACAAGGACCTACTGTATAGCACAGGGAACTATATTCAGTATCTTGTAATAACCTATAATAGAAAAGAATCTGAAAAAGAATATATATATACATATATATATGTATATCTGAATCCCTTTTCTGTACACTTGAAACTAACACAACAGTGTAAATCAACTATACTTCAATTTTTAAAAATAAAAATTTAAAATAAATTTAAAAAAATTTTTTAATTTTAAAAAAGAAACATGTCAAAACATTAAACACAAGCTAAAGAAACACAGACTTCAGTAATCACAGACAAGCAATGGAGTTTGCAACAATAGTTTGGAGAAGTCTCAAAACAGGGTACTGTAGATTTCTACAATTAAAAAAAAAAATACAAACCCTAGGTAAGGGAAAGAATTTAATTTCCAGAGTTATCACATTAAAACAGTCAAATCGGCACTTCCCTGGTGACTCAGTGGTTCACAATCCGCCTGCCAATGCAGGGGACACAGGTTTGAGCCCTGGTCCAGGAAGATCCCACATGCCGTGGAGCAACTAAGTCTGCGAGCCACAACTACTGAGCCCCCGTGCCACAACTACTGAAGCCTGAGCACCTAGAGCCCGTGCTCTGCAACGAGAAGCCACCACAATGAGAAGCCCGTGCACCACAACGAAGAGTAGCCCCCACTCGCCACAACTAGAGAAAGCCCGCGTGCAGCAACAAAGACCCAACGCAGCCAAAAATAAATAAATAAATAAATTTTTAAAAAATAAAATAAAATAGTCAAATCCCCAATTTTTAACAACAACAACAAAAAGAGGACCTGCAAAGAAACCGAAAAACATGCCCACTCAAGGAAACAAAATAAATTGACAGAAATTGTCCCTGAAGAAGTCAAGACATCAGACTTACTAGACAGAGTTGTTTTTTTTTTTTTTTAACAGAGAAAAGAAAAACGATGGAGAAAATCAATGACACCAAGTTTGGTTCTTTGAAAAGATCAACAAAACTGACATTTAGCTAGACTGAGAGAAGGTGCAGACTACTAAAATTTAAAAATGGAAGAGGGTATGTTACTACTGATCTTCCATTAAAAGGATTACAAGAGAATATCATGAATAATTTTACACAAGTAAATTGGGTAATTTAGATGAAATGGACAAATTCCTAGAAGTACACTATACACCAAAACTGAATCATGAAGAAATAGAAAAACTGAATAGACTTACAACTAGTAAGGAGAACAAATCATTAATCAAAAATCTCCCAACATAGAAAAGACCAGGACCAGATGGTTTGACTGGTAAATTCTAGCAAACATTTAAAGAAGAATTAACACCAATACTTCTCAAATTCTTCAAAAAAAAATTTAAAAGGAGAGAATACTTCCTAACTTATTCACTGAGGCTAGCATTGCCCAGATTCCAAAGTCAGATAAAGACACCACAAGAAGAGAAAACTACAGACCAATATCTCTGATGAATACTGATTCAAAAATCCTCAAAAAAATTAGCAAACCAGGGACTGGTGGCACAGTGGTTAAGAATCCGCCTGCCAATGCAGGGGACATGGGTTCCATCCCTGGTCTGGGAAGATCCCACATGCTGTGGAACAACTAAGCCCGTGAGCCACAACTACTGAGCCTTCATGCCACAACTACTGAAGCCCATGCACCTAGAGCCCGTGGTCTGCAACAAGAGAAGCCACCGCAATGAGAAGCCTGCACACCTGAAACTAACACAACATTTTAAATCAACTATACTCCAATAAAAATTAATAAAACAAAAATTTGGTAAGGCGTGTTTGTCAAGGCCCCATATGTGACTACAGCCAGGCCCAGGCATGCTCTTCAGGTGTCCTTCACCAGCCCACACTGGTGACTCCTTCTTGAGGGGAACTTGGAAACATTTTCAAGGGACAAATATGACAACTGGGGCTATGTGAGCCCACGACCAAGACAGGGATGCTCTCTCCAGCCTCCAGGTCCAGCCAGGGCTGGTCACAGCCTGGGTGGGGGAACTTAGAAATGTTTTGGGGGACACCTCCAAGTACCAGGCCTGATCTGGGCTGTGGACAGGACCCGGGCATCCTCCCACAGCAGCTGGAGGGCCTCTCTGGCTGGCTGACTGGTTACTACAGAGAGACTTAGAAAATGTTTCAGGTGGTGGATTCAGCGAACAGGACCCACATGTGACTGTAGTTCTCCTGGTATAGGGACCTGACCTGGGGCCTTCCTCCCCTCAGGAAACATTTTCAGGAGGTACAGGTGGTGACTGTGTCCCGCTGAGGGCAGCTGACCCCAAGAGCAACCTCCTCAGGCCTCCCTTGCAGCCCCCCAAGGATTCAGCCATCTGAGGAAGACAGAAACTTTTTGGAGATTGGGACTGACATATATACTCTAATATGCATAAAATAGATAACTAATGAGAACCTGCTGTATAGCACAGGGGACTCCACTTAATGCTCTGTGGTGACCTAAATGGGAAGGAAGTCCAAAAAAGAGGGGATATATGTATACATATAGCTGACTCACTTCGTTGTACAGCAGAAACTAACACAACATTGTAAAGCAACTATACCCCAATAAAAAAAAAAAAATTTTTTTTGGAAGGCCCACATGGGAATGAAGCCCCCAGGGCATCTAACTGGAACGTCCTTCACCTGCCAGGGCCAGGGCCACACCCTCACCCCAGGCAGAACTGGAACCGATTCCAGCAGCTACTTCAGATGACCAAGCATCTCCTGGGGACCCTGTCCATGGTACCTACCCCCTGCACCCCACTGGTTGGCCTGGGATGGTCCCTGCCACTGGAGGGAGGCTTGCAAAGGTTCGGGGGTGGGGAGAGTGTCCAAGAACAGGCCCCCAGTGTAACTGCAGTTGGACATTGGGTGCCCTCTCTCGGCCTCCCTGTCCCCTCTTCAGAAGGGAAAATTTTTTGGACGCACATCATGTAACAGTGCACCGCGCGATCCTGGCCCCAAGAGGGGGACCTAGAAAAATTCTCAGGAGGCACTCCAGACAAGCGGGCACGAGGTGGGAATGCAGCCGAGTCTGGGGTGCCCTACCCCGGTCACCTGCAACGCCTCCAGTCAGTCCTCGCTGGTGGAGGGGACTTCCGTGCGCCAGTCACCCTGCCCATGCAGTTCCCAGATGCCCCTCTCCTTTATACAGCAGAGACAACCTCAGAGGAGCCCGTGTTCAGAAGCAGAGAGTGTCGCATCCCAGAAGACGGCACTGCCGGCCTTATGGAACTCGCCCTTGGGCTCGGCAGTCGGATCCCACTTCAGTGGAGCTCTGGGGACTATATTAAAAAAAAAAAGGCCACCAGGTGGCACCCGACAACCAGCGCGACCTGGACGGACCTGGACCCCTAGACACCACCTCTCCTGGGTCTCAAACAGTGTACCTCGGCTCAGCATCCGGGGTTGGCCTGGTGGGCCCAGGACACCGTCCACGGAACTCCCTGGACAACCGGGGCTGATCTCAGCCTCCAAAGGGGGACTTAGCCATTTTTTAGGAGGCACCCCCAATGACCCGGCCCCACTTGGGACTGTGGCGGGACTGGGGACTGTGACGGGGCTGGGGGCTGTGGCTCAGCCTTCTCCACGAGCCTCCAGGGCCATCTCAGTTCAGCCTCCCCCTCCCAAGAGGGCTTAAAAATATTTGGGGGAAGCACATCTGGTGACCCATCCCCACGTGGGACTTCCCCCAAGCCCTAGACAACCTCGGAGGTGGTCCTTAACCCTCCTGGTCACTGCCTCTCTGCAGAGGAGGAGTTGGAAACATTTTCCAGAAGCGTATGTGATGAACAGGGCCCACCTGTGACTATGGCTAGGCCCAGAACATCTTCCCTGGGGCCTCCCTGGATGGCTAGGACCAGTTGTCTCCTCCAAAGAGAGATTTAGAAAAATGAAGAGGGGGAGAAGCGCATCCACCAACTGGACCACACAGGTGTCTGCAGGTAGAAGCGGGGAGCCCTCTAAGCCCAGGCCAGTGGCCCTCATCCAGAGGGGGACTTGGAAACTCTTTTGAGAGGCACGACGACAACACATGACCACAGTCATGTCTGGGTACCTGCCCCCTTGGCTGACTTCCTGGCTCCGACTAGCTCCCACCAACAAAGGGGGAACTTCTGAAGATGGGACCCTTAAGCAGGACCATATAGCAGCCTCTAGCCACCCCCCTCAGCCTCCATGGCTGGCACAGCTGGTCCAGTGTTCTAAAGGGGACTTATGTTTTTAGGGATTGTCTCCAGTGACCAGGCTTTAAGTGGGTCATTGGGTGCACCTGGGGCACCCTCCCTGGTTGGCCCAGGCACATCCTCAATCCAGGCCCCAGACAGGCCATGGGCATTCCCACCCAGCCTGGGTTGGCCCTAGCCTAGTGAGGAGGACGTAGAGATCTTTTCAGAAGGTGATCTTAAAAGTTGGCACCCAAGCAGGACCACTATGGGCCGGTGTGCCCTGACACAGCCTCTCTGCCAGCCTGGACCTGTGCCCCTGCTCAGGACAGAAAAATGCAATGATCAGGGCACAACGGGATGACAGCCAGGCCACAGTCACACTCACCAGGACACACTGGTCCATCCAGTCCTGTCTATACCACCAGAGGGGACTAGAAATGTTTTTAGTCATGCCACACAAGACCACTGGCATGCTAAGGTCCCCACACAGACTCCCTGACTATCCCGGAGCCTGTCCACACTGGATCAGGACTTAGAAATGTATTAGGGGCATGTTTCTGCCAACAGGCACCCACACTGGATAGTAAGTGGGTTGCCATGCCCTCGGGCCTCCATGTCTGGCCCAGACCAGTCCTCCCCTCCACAAAAGGTCACGTAAACTTTTCAGGAGGGGCTCTCAGTGACCATGACCAAAGAGTGATAGCACCTGAGCCCGTGGCACACACAATGGGCCAGTAGGTCCAGCCCAGGTCATTGCCTCTTTGAATGGGGATGTGGGTGTGTTTTCAGGAGGCACCACCAGGTGCCATGGGTCCGATAGCAGGACCTGTGCAGAACCACAGCCTGGCTCAGGCACCCACCCTGAGTCTTTCTGGCTAGGCTGTGCCTGTGCCCACTGCCAAGGACACCTTAGAGAGGTTTACAGGATGCATCGGTGATTGGGCTCCATGCACAACTGAGGGGAGGACCCAGGGCAACCTCCATGGGTCTCCTTGGATAATGCCCTGGATTTGGATACATTTTCAGAAGGCACATGGATGTCCGGACACGAGATACCACTCCTGGGGCACACTGCCTGGCCCAGCCTGATCCCTTCCACCAGAGGAATATTTACAAGCAGTTTTGGTGGGCACTTCCTATGACAGGACCCGATGCAGGACAGCAGGCAGCCCTGGGGCACACGCCCCAGACTATCCTAGTCAGCTCTGCTGCCTTCCCCTTCTGGAATGAAATTTTTAGAAGTCTGGGGATGGGAGTTCCCTGGTGGTGCAGTGGTTAGGACTTAGCACTTTCACTGCCGTGGCCCCGGGTTCAGTCCCTGGTCAGGAGAACTAAGATCCTGTAAGCCACACAGCATGGGTGATTGGACCCCAGGCAGGATGGCAAATAGACTGGGGTGCCCTCCTTGGGCCTCTCTGGTCTGTCTCTCTAGGGGGAGACATAGAAAACTTTTTTCAAGAGGCACATCTGCCACCTAGACCCCATCTGTGTTCTGCCCGGGGGTTCCAAGTCAGCCCAGGCTCATGCCTGTTCCCCCACCAAGGGGGATGGAGAAATATTTTCTGGAGGCACATCTGAGAATCAGGGGCCTGAGCATCCAAACACTGTTCTCTACACGGCCTACAGGTGGGCTTGACATGCCCTCCCAGCCTCCAGACGCCTTCAAGGGAACCACACAATACTGTATCGACTGGAGGGCAAGTCACTTCCTTTCAACTCTAAACCTCAGGTTTCATCCCAAGGTCTCCTTTCTCTGTAACAGACTCCAGAACACACCAGAACCAGGGTATGCCAAGCTCTCTACCTGTCTCCTGGGAGGCCAGAAGCTCCAGCACACCTGTCCAAGGCCCCACTTTGGGACCTGCCTCTAACTCTTCCTCCACCCCAAGACCTCCCAGATTCCCCACCTTCAGGGCCCCAAGGTAGAGTCTGGGAGGTCCTGGGGTATGTCTGGCTTTCAGGGCCCAGGACAAGCCAGCACAAGCCTGCCCTTAGTGGCTTCTCAAAACAGCTGTGTCAGGGACTTCCCTGGCAGTCCAGTGGTTAGGACTCGGCGCTTTCACTACCGTGGCCCGGGTTCAATCCCTGGTCTGGGAACTAAGATCTCACAAGTCACAGGGCATGGCAAAAAACAAAACAAAACAAAACAAAAAACAGCTGTGTCACAGCCCTAGTGGACAGAGGAGTGAAGCAGGAGTGGAGGACAGAGTGGTAGGTGAGGTGGGGTGTGAACCGTGTAGACTCTGGTGAGAGGATTCAAACCAGCAAGTGGTCTTCCTGCAAGGCCTCGGGTCAAGGGTCAGCTAAGGTTTGCTGACCTTTCTGGGTCATAAATTCCACTGCCTTCAAAATACAAAAATAAAAAACGGGGCCTCCCTGGTGGCGCAGTGGTTGAGAGTCCGCCTGCCGATGCAGGGGACACGGGTTCGTGCCCCGGTCTGGGAGGATCCCATATGCCGCGGAGCGGCTGGGCCCGTGAGCCGTGGCCGCTGGGCCTGCGCGTCCGGAGCCTGTGCTCCGCAACGGGAGAGGCCACAACAGTGAGAGGCCCGCATACCACAAAAAAAAAAAAAAAAAAAAAAAAGAAAAAAATAAAAAATAAAAAAATAAAAAACGCACACTCAGTTACACCTTGACCTGAGTCTTTTCTTGGTAATGGCATTTTAATGGCTTTCCTTGGTGGTAGCAGCAGCAGCAAGAGAAGGGGGAGAGTTTGCCCCGCCCCTGGAGGAGTGGGCTCAGGCTCTGGGGGAATCTTGCCTCCACCAGGTCTAGCCGTCCTCTTCCCACTGGACTGAGGCCAAGAAGGTGCGGATTTCCATGGGCTGTAGCGTGATGGTGGTGGAGAGCAGCCGGGAAGGAGAAGGATAGGGGGTGGGGCCTGGGAAGGTGGAGGGGAGAAGGAGTGAGGGACGTAGACTTCCTTTGCCTTAACACCCCTATGCCACCCCACACCACCCCTGTGCTCCCTTCTGAACACAGACATACCACCTTAAATCCGTCCTCAGGGCCTCACTCGCAGACCCTTCAACTGCTTCCCAGGGCCTAGATACCACCCCCAGATCCCCAAATCCCTCCCCAGTGCCTGGTCACCATCCTCACACCTACAAGTCCCACCCCAAGGACCGTCAAGCCAACGTCTGCCTCTAGAACTAGACACCGACGGAGATTCTCAAATGTTGTTCTTGGACTGCACTCCATTCTCAAACCCTCAAGAACTACCACTAGTTTGCTGGACCCACCTCAGTCCCTTAAACCCCTAACCTAGATCCGAACACCGATCGCCTCAGGCCCTCGAGCTCTATACCTGGACCTGGTCAACATTCCCACACCTCCCACCCGGCCCCCAGCTCCGGGCAGGCCCCCACCCGTGTTTGGTGTCCACTGGAGCCTGGAGGCTTGGGCCCGGAGCTGGCTGGCCGCCAGCGTGGTCTCCCGTAGGTCGGTGATGGTGAAGGCGGAGAACAGGTCCTGCGGGCAGTGGAGGGGCCGGGCTGTGTTGGGACAAAGCTGGGGTTTCCCCTCCCGCCTCTCTCCTGTCTTCTTCCCACCTCTGACCTCCTCACCGTCAAGTCCAAGGTCACCGGAGAGCTCAGGTTGCGGCCCGAGTCCTCCCCTACGGCGAACTGGTGCTCTAAGCGCAGCAGCAGCGTCTCCGGTCCCCAGCGGGCCAATGTTAGTAGATGCACGGAAGGCGGCAGCTCTCGGCGCAGCCCCGAAAACTGCGGGAAAGAGTGGCGCGGGGCTGAGCCAGGAGAGGCGGAACTGAGCGGCGGTCAGGAGGCGGAGACCCGGCGTGGAGGGGCGGGCCTTGGCCGCGGTGAGGGGGCGGGGCTTACCGGGGAGAGGCGGGGCTCACTCAGGACAGAGCCAATGAGGGAACGGGGCGGTGCCAGGTTAGGGGCAGAAAGGATTTGGTCTGAGACTGAGTTAGGGCGGGGAGGAAGAGTGGAGAGACCCGGCTGGAGGGGGTGAGTAGACGAGAGGGCCGGGCCGAGGCTGCCGGGGTGACGGGGCTGAGCTAAGGGGACTGGACTAGCATACGTCCTCCCCAGGACAGGTAGGGGCAGGCGAGGTGGGTCCCAGTTAAGCCTAGGTAAATCCGCCCTCAACCCCGCCCCACCCCCGCAGGCTTCCTTCGGGTCCTCTTTCTGCCGGCCCCACCGCCCCTCACCTGCGTGCGAGGGGCGACCTCGAGGCGGTAGGGGTTGCCGCCACCTCGGGCCAGCACCACCTGCGGGGCCAGGACCTCCTTCTCCGCCTGCAACCGGTGCCCGGCGGCCGCGGTCCGGGCCTTGTCCAGCAGCACGAGGTGGCGCCCTCGCACCCAAAGCCCCGACCCCTCCTCCAGCAACGGCTCCCCTACTCCGCGTGCATCGTCTCTCAGCAGCCTTCTGTGCACCTGCGGGGAGAGTGGCCAGGAGAGGGTGAGGGTCCTTCTAGCCAATTTCTGGGCCAGAAATTGGGTAAAAGCAAGTGGGAATTTCAAGAAAAACTGAAGATTGGGGTGGAACGGATGAGGTCGAAGGTCTGGTAGGGGGTCCCCAGTAGAACTGGGGATCCGACCTAACAAGGGACTAGGACAGAGGGAGGTAAGGATCTAATGGGGGCGTGGATAGGGCAAATCAGGGCCTGGAGGGGAGGCTTGGGTAAGGATTGGATAAAAGCACGGAGTAAATGTCTCACATAGGAATGGAGGGCTCCGCTTAGCGGTGACCACAAACGGAGGGGTGCACCTAGCAACAGAAACTGGCTTCAAGGTCCTGCAGGGGGCCAGGGAGGGAACTGGTGGGAGGACCCTGACTTAGATGGGGCTCGGACCACTCACCATGAGCTCTAAGGAGCCGTCACTCAGGCTACTGCCCCCCTGGGAGCGGTCAGTCAACACAGTCAGCTGCACGTTCCCATCCTGGGGGGCAAGGGGTGAGTGAGGGGCTGCACTGCCGGCCAGCCCTGGCCCCCAGGCAGGCCCCACAAGGATGGTGGAGACTGCTGAGGACAGTTGGGAGATGTTAAGAATGAGAGGTAACCCCTGCTCTGTAAAGGGGTGTCAGGAAGATGTGGGGAGCAGGATGGGGGATGGGTACCGTGATGTAAATGCGACTGTTAACTGGATAGTAGTTTCCCGCCACTGGCTCAGTCTGGTTCAGCTTCCAGGTGAGTCGATAATCCCGCCTGGGGTGGGGTGGGATTTGATCAGGCCTGGGGTCTGGCTCCCCTTCCCCGCTCACCCACTCCTCACTCCCCCTTCACCCTCTCCCTCCCACACTCATTAGGATCAGCAGGTGCCCCCACTGGCCCTGGGCCCCGAAAGACCACAGACCACCCCTCAGTGCCCCCAGTCACCCCACCTCCTCTCCAGGATCTCCCGGCCATTGCTGTCAGTGTAGAAGAGTCCGTCTGTCTCCAGCACAGTGTCAAAGCGACTGATGACCTCCTTCCCCCAGCCATCACTATACCCAATGGGATGGCAAGGTGGTGAGCCTCACTTTAACTCCACTCTGCCCTTCACTCAGCCCCCACTCCCAGCCTCCACCACTCACCCCACAGGTATTGGCCCCACCGTCCACTCCAGCTCCAGGTGCCGCTGTCCTGGGTACAGACGAACCACCTGGGAACACCAGGCTGAGAAGTTCTGGTGCACTTCCTGCACCAAGGCTGTCTGCAGGCACATGGGGGTGAAGGGCAGGTGTAAGCATGCAGCTGAGCAGAGGTAAGCCCTGCAAATGTCCGCCCCTGCTGTGAAGCTCATAAAGGCCTACATCAGGGTCGACCCCACTAATAGCGTGGGAGCCCCACCCACCTCCCCCACCTGCCTAGGTGTGATGCCCACACTTTGTACATCAGTCATAGCCATGTAATTTTTTGAGTTTGGCATACATGCTTGCTGCCCACCATTACCCTATCTCCCCTCCTTAGAACAGGATTCTAGCTTAGCACATGGCTACTGGGAATAGACTGTACTGTTTCACCTTCCCTGAGGTTCTGAGTAGCTGTGTGACCATGTTTGGCCCAGTCAAAGTGGTGTGAACAATGTTCCTTGCCCCTTTCCCTCTTCCACTGGCTCAAATGCAAATGTGATGGCTGGAGCTTGAGCAGCCATCTTGGGCCATGAGGTGGAAGCTGAATGCTAAGGAGGGTAGAGCAATAAGATAGAAGACTAGGGCTTCCCTGGTGGCGCAGTGGTTAAGAATCTGCCTGCCAATTCAGGGGACATGGGTTCGAGCCCTGGTCCAGGAAGATCCCACATGCCACAGAGCAACTAAGCCCGTGTGCCACAACTACTGAGCCTGTGTTCTAGAGCCCACAAGCCACAACTACTGAGCCCGAGTGCCACAACTGCTGAAGCCTGCGCACCTAGAGTCCATGCTCCACAACAAGAGAAGCCGCCGCAGTGAGAAGCCTGCACGCCGTAATGAAGAGTAGCCCCCGCTCCACAACTAGAGAAAAAGCCCACACGCAGCAATGAAGACCCAACGCAGCCAAAAATTTTTAAAAATTAAAAAATTAAAAAAGATAGAAGACTAGATGACTACTGAACCATCCCACCTGCCTGGACTTTCCGTTAGATGGAAAGAAACTTCCATCTTGTTTTAGGCATGGTTAATTTGGGTAACTCTGTTACAGGAAGCAAAACTATATCCTAATACAGTGACCCAGGTATGCAGGTGTTCACCTCAAGGAGAATCATGTCAAATGTGAGGCTTTCCGTTACCTGCCCCATTCCCACCCTAAGAGGAAACATCAACGAGAGGCCCCAGGAAACCCCACAAGCCTGAGCCCCTATTCCCAGCCAGATACACCCTCAAATATCCACCCTAAGTTAGAATCACTGAAGCCCTATCCAAGTGTGAATCTTTAAATGTCCACCCCAGATAAAATCCCCTCCTACCACAGATCCTTGGTGAAATCTGCAAGCAGTTACACCTGGCTCTCCCTATCTGTTGGCCAAATGGGAACACCCCACCCCCAATTTCAAAATCTAAGTATAATCTTGACATTCACAACAGATGTGAATGCCTTTCTACGTGCTTCCATGGCGTGACTGTCACACAACCAGCCATGAATATCAACCCTGTGGGAGGATCCTCAAGTATTCCCCTCGGGTGTTAGCCTTCTTATTTGTTGGAGATGTAAATCCTCCCCCCACTGTACACATGGCACACCACCCTCCACACACACACCCCCACATGCCCCATCCCCAAGTGCCCACTCATCAGTCTTAACCCCTTACCTTCACAAGGTGGGTTTGAGCCCAGTGGCTCACAAGCAGTGGTTCCTGTCGGTTGGGTCTGAAGATGTAGGCACCTGAGACCTGGGAGCTTAGACTGTTGCCTGTACTGGCATTGTACCTGGGGCCAGGGCAGGTGAGAGTCAGGCAAGGGACCCCAGCTCTGCTCACACCTGTTCCCTGACCTGGTGGTCCTCGCTCACCAGTAGAAGGCTTGGCGAACAGGCAGCCGGAGGTTCTGGTCCAGGTTCTCCAACTCCATCAAGAGCCCTGAGTCTGGGTCAAACCTAGCCCGGATGTACTGGGGAGAAAAGGGTGGACAGACATTAATGACCACCGCTTCAGCCAACGGCAGCTTCATCCTTCCTGGGGCTCAGGAGAAAACCCTGGAGTCACCCACCCTTCCCTCCTCTCTCTCTCTCACTCCTCACCTCTGACTCTTTTAGCAAATCTGAACAGCTCCACTTTCTACCTTACCCTCAATCTGACCACTTCTCACCACCTCAATGGCATTGCTGGACTGCAGCCAACCCCTTCCTGATCTCCCACCTTCCATGCTCGCTACCCAGTCTTTTCCCCCCATAACCGCCAAAAGGTGCCTGTAACACCAGAAGTGAGATCACAGCCCATCAGCTCGGGACCCAGGCTGCTTATGCAACTGACAGAGGAACCACAGTGCCAGGACCCACAAGATTTTTAGGGCCCATGGAAAGGTATAAATCTCAATTTATTTTAGGTTCAGAAGAAAACCTGAATGAAATAATAATGAATATATTATATTGAAGTCTGCATGGTTAATATTCATGTTAATATCCATACTATCATGAAATATAGTTTTTAACATATTTTTATGGAAGGAGGGACCCACAAAGGCCAAAGTGCTAGGACCCACAAGAGTCTTAATGCAACCCTGTTTCTCCCGTGGTTCCTTCACAGTAAAAGCCAGAGTCCTCCCCTCAGCCTTCCCTTAAGGCTCACATGATCTGACCTATCACCTCCACCCCAACACCCTGTTTCAGCCACACTGAGTGTTCTTTGAACACCCAACACCCGCCTACTTGAGGGCTTTTGTGTCTGCTGCTCCCTACCTGACTGGATCCCTCTTCCCCCAAATGGCCACACGGCTCCCTCCCCCAAGTCTCTGACATGCCTCACTTAATTTGCAAAACCCTACCTCCATCAGCTCTGACATTTCTGTCAAGTGTCACCCATGATTACATTGGGTCCTCATAACAGCCCCAGGAGAGGACACTGAGGCTCAAAGGAAGACGCTCACTCACTTGAGGACACACAATGGGGCGCTGATGATGCTAGACCATGAACCTAAGACCCACTGACCGAGGGTCCATGTGGCTTACTGCCACATCTCAAATCTGTCACCCAGGAATGAAAGGGGATATGAATAAGGTCTCACCTCATTCTGGATGACCAAGACACGAGACCAGGGCTTCTGGGATCTGGGATGGTGGATGTGGGCCTGGGGGCTTTGACCAGGCACCTGGGTTACTGAGTAGATGCTGAAGCCCAAAGCAGGCACTGAGGCTGAGAAAAGCAGCTCCTGACTGTCTGAGCTGGGAATCATCACCACCTTGGGTAAGGGAGGAAGGAAACCAAGTCAGGAAGCTGTGAGTACACATATAAGGCCACACCACACATACGGGGTGGGGGTGGAAGGTCAAACTTGAGGAGGGGAAAGAGCTCCAGGATAGGGAGAAGAAATTTAGGAGTTGCCCAGAGGCGATGCGAGTGTAAGAAATGCTGAGTTAAAGATTGCAAAGAGGGAATTCCCTGGCAGTCTAGTGGTTAGGACTCAGCGCTTCCACTGCAGGGAGCACATGGGTTCGATCTCTGATTGGGGAACGAAGATCCTGCAAGCTGCATGGCCAAAAAAAAAAGATTGCAAAGATTCATAAGGTGGGAAAAATCCACTAGGAGGGTGGAGCTACTGTGGGAGGTGGGAGAAGGGAGTAAATTCAGGAAGAGATCTTCAACACAGGGGAGGGAGAGAAAGATTCTTGGCGGAGGAAGAGGTTAGTGGGAAGAGGCCTTCCAGGATGAGGGGAATGTTCATAAACAGGAAATTTTTTCACGGGGAGATATTTAAAAGGGTAAGAGGTCTTCCCTGGTGGCGCAGTGGTTAAGAATCCGCCTGCCAGTGCAGGGGACACGGGTTCAAGCCCTGGTCCGGGAAGATCCCACATGCCGCGGAGCAACTAAACCCGTGCACCACAACTACTGAGCCCGCATGCCGCAACTACTGAAGCCCATGCGCCTAGAGCCTGTGCTCTGCAACAAGAGAAACCACCGCAATGAGAAGCCCCCGCACCACAACAAAGAATAGCCCCCGCTCGCCGCAACTGGAGAAAGCCCATGTGCAGCAAAAAAGACCCAACGCAGCCAAAAATAAATAAATAAAATACATTTAAAAAAAGGGGGGGGAAGATACACATGAGAGGGGGTAATGTTCCCAAGGGGGTGTGATATTAAGGGGTTGAGGGGGAAGATATTCAGAGGAAGAGACAGTAATGGGCAGAAGGTATTCATGGAGGGGGAGGTATCCAAGAGAGGGAGGTGTCCATGGAAGGAGAGATCCATGGAGGGAAATAAATCTGGGGGAAGTGTCCATGGGGCGAAGGGAGAAATGCCCATGGCGGGAGGTTTCCAAGGGGTTAGGTATTCATGGGTTGTGGTATTCAGGGAAAAATATTTGTCGAGTGGTCTTACATCGCTGGGCACAACTGTGCCACTGGGGTCCCTCACGAGGAAAACGTGTTTGCTGACAGGCAGCCGCACCATCCAATCCACTTTCCGCCCCAAGGGGTTATAAATGGTCACCTGGAACTGGGGTGGGAGGGTCAGAGCAGGCATGGGTCACAATACGCCTTCTGCAAACCCACCCACCATGTGCAGCAACTTCCCTGGGTGATTCAAACCCCCAAGTGGTGCACTGGTCTCCATCCTGTCGCAGCTTCACTGAGCCCCCAGTGACCTCGCCCCAGAGTGATCAGCAACCCGCTGAGGCCTCCAGAGCCCATCAGCCCAACGGCGCCGCCAGGCGGTTTCGCTGGCTCTCGTCCCACCCACCACCCACGGAATCGGTCCCCCGGCCCCGCCCCTCCCCGTCCAGGCCGGCTCACGCTCTCCGAGGTCTGGGTGAGCGGACAAATGCTGATGTTGAGCTTGCGACAGAACATGAAGTCCTCCTTGGAGCCACTGAGACTCGCCAGCGCATTGCTCAGGAGAACCTGGGGACGCGCGTAAAGTGAAAGGTATGCTCTGGCCCCCATGCGCGTCTCCTCCTCGCCGCCCCGCCCCCAGCCTCGCCCCTGCCTTCTCCGCCCCTCCTATCCCAGGACCCGCCCCTCCTTCCACAAGCCCCGCCCCACGAACCCTTCCAGACACCACTCCGCTGTTTTCGACCACGCCCCGTAATGGCCCCGCCCCTTCTGCTCCAGGGCCTGCCCCTTCCTGTCTCCGCCTCTCCCAGGCTCCGCCCTCGCACCTCGCAGGGCCCCCAGCCTTCTGAAAGTTGGCGAGCGTAGTCATTGGCCACGTGCTGGCGGGAGGTGCCGCTGACCGCATCGTGGTGCTGGAGCACGGCCATGGCCTCATCTGCAGGCAGGTGGTGAGCCAGGTGAGGTCTCCGCAGGGCTCTAGGCCCCCGACCCCAAGGAGACGTGAAAAGTCATGTGCTGGCAGGTTCTTAGGGGCTTAGGGGTTCTTAGGGGCTTTAAGAATGGACTCGAGGGGGCAGTGGAGGTCTGGAGTCCAGCTTCAGCCTCGCCCCCGTCCCCTCACCCGCTGGACACCTACTGAGGGGTGCACTGTCTCCAGAACCATAGGGTCCCACGTTGGCTGCCGGACCCGCCAGCGCCTCCAGCTGGTTGCACACCTGTAGAGCAGGGGGTATGTTGGGGCACCAGGCCTGTCAGGACCCCTGAGCCACCCCCTTGAGCCTGGCACCCACCTACCTGCAGGAAGTTGTAGCTGAGGCGCTCATAGCGTTTGAGGGCAGGCCGGCTGGAAAAGTAACCGGTCCAGAACATGTGGGGGCCGTCGGCGTAGGGGAAGAAGTCATCCTCTTTCAGCGACCTGCAACGGCAGCGGCATTGAGGGCAGGGTCATGACCCACAGGGCATGCCACCCATCCCCAGGCTCCCCAGTCCCCCCAAATACCAGGTGAGGTTGGCCTTGTTCAGCTGCCAGAGATAACAGGCTGGAGTGGAGTAGAGAACATTGACGCGGCTCCCGTTGGCCTGTTGCTGCGGGGAGGTGTCAGTGTGTGAGCCCTCAGGAGCCCGGGGAGGGGGGAGCCCACAAGTGTGCACATACCTACTCACACACACACGTGCACACATTCATGCATCCAGTCGGTTCAGATTCTCTTAATACACAGTTTGAGTGCAAACCAATGGCCAAGTGTGAAAATGAATGTTGGCCAAAGCTAAATATTACCAGCCTGGAAAGAATTTCAGGGATGCAAGAATAAACCTGAGATTTTACTAAACTTTAAATAATTCAAATTTTATTATTTAAGACTTTCATGGAAAAACTAAATATGACATTATAGGACAGGAATAATAATTCCTCAGCACTGTAAGGTTATTGCCAGATGACACAACTGTTACAATGAATGGAGGCTCACTTTCAACTGAGGGAGGTGGAGGAACAAGAAGGTGACCTCCGTGAGTTAAAGGATGTTTGTTCTGCTCGAGTTGTGTCCCCAGTGCCTCGTACACAGTAGGTGCTCAATAAACACTTGAATGACCTAGAGAATATTATACTTAGTGAAGTCAGAGAAAGACAGATACTATATGATATCATTTATATGTGGAATCTAAAAAATAATACAAATGAATCTATATACAAAACAGAAACAGACTCACGGACATAGAAAACAAACTTATGGTTACCTAAGGGGAAAGGGAGGGGGGGAGGGATAAATTAGGAGTATAGGATTGACAGATATAATCTACTATACATAAAGTAGATAAGCAACAAGGATTTACTGTATAACACAGGGAATTATATTCGACATCTTATAATAACCTATAATAGAAAATAACCTGAAAAAATATATAACTGAATCACTTTGCTGTACACCTGAAACTAATACAATATTTGTAATACAATACAATATTGTAAATCAACTATACTTTAATTTAAAAAATAAACAAAACAAACTTGAGTGAATGAAGAGAAATGCATAGGACTACATGCCTTTATGTGCAAACACACATCTACACCCCTGAACACACACTCATGTACAGATTTACATACACACACACTGTGTTCACTGAGCAAACAATCACTTGATTCTGCAGCATGCTCAGGATTGTGGACACAATTTACAACCAGAGACTAGCCCTGCTCTCACAGTATTCACAGCCAAGTGCAGAGGAAAGAAACTGAACAGACAGTCAGTTGGTTACATTCAGCCTAGATGTATCATCACAGGTATTTGTGGGGACTCCTGTGAGCACAGAGGAAAAAGCAAGAGCTCGGCTGGGGCCTGGTGAAGGCTTCCTGGAGAAGAAGACGTTGCAGCTGGTGTCTTAAGCAGCAGAAGATTTTCAGCCCCAAATAATAATAATAAACAACCATAATACTTATTATTTACCTGGCACTGGTCTACCGGTCTATGCAAATGAACTCATTAAACTTTCATCAATAGCCCTGTCAGCTGGGAACCACCATTATGCCCATTTCCTAGATAAGAAAATGGAGGCACTGACTGCTTAAGAACATTCCTCAAGGTCACAGAGCCAGTAAGTGGCAAAACCCGGATTTGAACCAAGGAACTCCATTTCCAGTAAGATGGAGTGTGTGAAGGAGCAGGCAGGAGAAAAACCAAAAGAGTGTGATCTTCTGGCAGCCCAGGAACAGGGTATTTGCAGGAGGAAGTAGTCAAGGTGTTGAAGCCTCCTCAGGGACCAGGGGCTTGGGGAGGAGTGGGAAATGTCTTCTGGAAGGCCCTTGGTGACGTTATTGAGAGCTGTTTTTGGTGAAACAGTGGTGCAGGGAGCGCGTGGAAGGTGAGGACATTAAAGACTGTGCCAGGGCTTCCCTGGTGGCACAGTGGTTAAGAATCTGCTTGCCAATGCAGGGGACACAGGTTCGATCCCTGGTCCGGGAAGATCCCACATGCCACGGAGTAGCTAAGCCCGTGCGCCACAACTACTGAGCCTGAGCTCTAGAGCCTGCAAGCCACAATTACTGAGCCCATGTGCCACAACTACTGAAGCCTGCGCACCTAGAGCCCGTGCTCCGCAACAAGAGAAGCCACGACAGTGAGAAGCCCGCGCACCACAACAAGGAGTAGCCCCCTCTCGCCGCAACTAGAGAAAGCCCGCGCACAGCAACAAAGATCCAACATAGCCAAAAATAAAGAAATAAATAAATTTTTTAAAAAAATAAAAATAAAAAAGACTGTGCCAGTAGACAACTCTGGGGATGAAATGATGGGGGAGGGGAGACGAGGTTCTGTGCTGATGGGAGAGTGAATACCTGCCCACACAGCCACAGACCATTTACAGAGGCCACATCAATACATCCACGGTAGACAGAATAATGGCCACCAAAAGATGTCCATGTCCTAATCCCCAGAACCTGTGACTGTGTTAGGTTACATGGCAAAAGGAAATTAAGACTGCAGAATTAAGGCTGTTAATCAGCTGACCTTAAACTAGAGAGATTATCCTGGATTATCTAGTGGGCCCAATGTAATCACAAGGGTCTCTAAAAGTTGAAGAGGGAGGAGAAAGAAGTGAGAGTGAGAAAAAGAGATGTAGCACCAGAGGCAGGGTCAGAGAGCTGCTATGTTGCTGGCTTTGAAGATGGAGGAGGGGGCCATGAGCCAAGGAATGTGGGCAGCCTCTAGAAGCTGGACAAGGCAAGGAGACTTTTCCCTAGAGCTTTCAGAAGGAACGCAGCTCTGCTGACATCTTGATTTTAGCCCAGTGAGACCCATGTCAGACTTGTGACCTACAGAACTGTAAGATAACATGATTTCTGTTGTTTTAAGCCACTGAGTTTGTGGTAATTTGTTAAAGCAGCCATATAAAACTAAGATAGCACCCATAGATAATGTACGTGACCCAAGGCCCAGGGATACAAGCACAGGTGCCCACGGGGTAGGCACACTCACCTGGGCATTGACCAGCTGGATGAGCTTGTCAAGGTTCTTGAACCACATGTTGGCATTCTCATATTGGAAGTCTGAGCCCATGGTCATCACAGTGTGGTTGGTGCGGTAGTGCTGGCCCTGTAGGTGGGATGAGGGGTGTCCTCAGGCCAGGGTGTCCTGGGCCACCCCTGTGGACAGCTGTGTCTCGATATATATGTGGTCAAGAATGTGGGTGCACAGAGGCATGGGGAGCAGGGGTGGAAGTGTGTCACGTGGGAGCAGAGGGACATACAGAAAAATAGCCACAAGCTGTTGAGTAATTCTCTTGGGCTCACTACCCAGACATGGGTACTGAGGCACTGTACCATGCTGTCTCATGATCATGGTGGAGGTGTGCAGTGGTGAAGGGGTCTGCATTTCTAGTCAGGAATACACACAAATCCAGGAGGAGGGCATAGTGATGGTGAACGGAATACTACCTTCCTCCGAGGATGGTGAGGAGGTGCTAGGGATTGCCTGGGCCGGTGGAAGGGCCCCGTGCATGTACACCAGAGGCACAGGTTCTGGGTGCCAGGTTACCTGGGCAGTGGCCAACTGCAGGAAGTAATGGACCAGGTCCTTGGCGTTGTACTCAGGGCTGAGTGGGTCCTCCACAAAGGGCCTGTCGGCACACAGCGTGTCCCAGCACAGACCATCCGGTGGGTTGTAAATGTTGGGGAGCACACCTGTGGGCCGCACCAGGCTCAGGGGTGGCCCCACCCCCTAGACCTGCCAGGCCCCACAGGGGACGGACTTCAGAATTTGCGGGGCCCAGTGCAAAGTGCAAATGCTGGGCCCTTGTTCCTAAATTATTAAGAATTTCAAGACAATGACAGCTGGCTATAGAACCAAGCCCAGGGCCCTTCTGAGCGTGGGGGCGGCCCTCTCCCCACCCCACCCCCTTACTGGTGAAGAGGTCCGCGGCGGGGGGCTTCAGGCTGGCGCTGGCCCGCCACACCTGCTCCATTTCCATCTTCTCCTTCCGCGCGCTCTTGTCTTGATAATCCAGGCGTCCGAAGAAGAAGCCATCAAAACCCATCTGGAGGTGGGGCAGGATGAGGAGCGGGATGGGAGGGCCGGAGAGGGCAGGATAAATAAGGGCCTATAGCCCTCTCCTCACCAGCCGCCACCCCTTCAGAGCGCGGATAGAAAAACCAGGTCTAAAACCAGGGAGGCCCTCCAGTTCATTTTGAACTTGGGGAGGGTCGGAAGTCCTGCGGGAGCGCCGGGAGGGAGCTGGTCCAACGCTAGAACCCACCTCCACCTTCCGCAGCCTAAGCACGAGAAGGAGGCGGGGTCATGGCACAGGTAATGAAACCGGCTGCAATCGCCTGCCACCCCACTGGGGGAGGAGCCAGGATCAGAGCAGACGGGGTGGGGTCGGGGAGTGGGGGAGGAGCCAGCTGGACAGGAGGGTGCGAGGGGTGGGGGGGTGAGCCTAGGCTGGGGCAGAGCAGGGTCAAGGCCAGAGCAGAAAAGAAATGGGATTCACAGGTCACCCAAGAGGCAGGGTCTCAAGGGGCCAGAGGGCCAGGGGCAGGGCCTGGTCCGAGTGAACTTTCAGGGAAGGGAGGGGCTTGAGTGACCGGGGGAGGAGTCAGAGGGAATGAAGGGGCTGGCCCAAGAGGCCAGGAAAAGACCTGCGCGAACAGCGAGGCCTGCTCCCTAGAGTGGCCGAAGGGGTCGATGTGCCAGGCCACACGGGGGCGCCCGTCGCTGCCAAACGTGTCCTCCAGGAAGCGCAGCCCGAGTGTCATCTGGTCGATGATGGCTCCGTAGTGGGTGGCCGCCTCATCGTTCATCACCCAGCCACCATTGGCAAACTCTAGGCGTCCTGTGCCGGGAGGGGCAAAGTCCAAGTCAGCTGTCAGGGACAGGAGTGGGGCCGGGGTTGGTGATGCCAGGGACGAGAAGACCTGCCTGCATGCCCAGGCCTGAGAGGCGAAGAGGGGTCACCCCCAGGCCAGTGTAGAGAGATACTGAACAGAAGGCCTCCTGGCATGGCAGGCTTTCCAGAGGACTCACTGGAGGTGGGGCCTTACAGGACGCACAGGAGTTCTCCAAATACAGAGAAATTCCAGGCAGGTGCAGCCACATACAGGCAGCACTTGGTATGATAAAAATCTCAGAAGCCAGAGTAGTAGAAACAGAAGCTGGGCTGGTTTCCTCTTTTCACTTCCTTAGGGCAGGCTCACCCTGGCGCACCAGGTCCCGCACGATTTCCTGTGTTGCATTTGTCTGCTGTCGCCACCAACGGGAGAAAAAAGCAATTTCCACATAGATGAAGCGGCGGGTGGGCTCCGCCAGCAGGGAAGAGATGACCGAGTCTAGGATGTACTGCACGCCCGCGTGCTGGACATCATTCTGGACTGTGGGAATAGGGGTCAGGCAGTCAGGGACCAGCAAGCCAAGGGGCATATTCCTAGACACAGGAGCCCAAGCTGGGCATTGCCCCCACCCTAATGTCCAGGGCTGAAAAAGAATTCGAGGGGCTCCGAGGGGCCATGGGAGTCCTAGGGGTCAGTCCCCACCCTCTACTCACTGCCGTAGAAGTACTGGTCCACTGTCTTGAGCCAGCCCACGTCATCATGTGTGTGGGCCACCAGGTGCACATTCAGCATGTCCGGCTCCACCTTGGGGCATGTCTGCACAGGGACCCCAAACACAAACACACATACCCTGTCAGTAACCCCAAGGTTAAGAGGCAGGCTGCAGTGGGGCGTTGGAGAGGACATAAGGTGAGCCTTGATTTAGAGGCAAGTGACTCAGGTGGGGCCAGGCCCTCCCAGGGAGGACACACATAGTTGTGTCACAGATGCAACTCCCACCTGACACAACTTCTCAGAGAACCTCTCATTCACACCCTGGGGAAATAATAGTAGTAGCTAATGTTTATTAAGCATTTGCAAATACCAAGCAGTCAGCCTGCGGGGTGGGGGAGGTATTAGCTCCAGTTTTCAGATGAGAACACTGAGGATCAGAGAGGTGAAGTGACTTGGCCAAGATCACGCAGCCAGGAAGTGGAGGAGCCAAGCTAGAACTTCAGGCAGCTGACTCCCAGCTCTCCACCAGTCCTCGCCACACATACAGCCGCTCACGTCCAGCCACACAGGTAAATGCATGCAAAGTCCAAAAGCAAGGGAAGCAGACCCAGACAGCCCCATTCTCAGACACGCACAGCCAGACTTCTCAATGACACAAAGCATGCACGCAGACCACACTGTCATATTAGCAACCATTCACTAGGCGCCCACAAAACAGACCCACCCACACCTCCGGACCCTACTGGAGGCTTCACTCTGGCTCTTGTACATTTCCGCTCGCTGGCCGCGCTCACCTGGTATCCCGCGGCCCAAGCGCTGGGAGCCGCCAGCAACAACAAAAAGAGAAAGGAGAGAGGCGGGAGCGGTGGCCACAGCGCCCAGGAGCTCGTCCGGGACCCCCCCGCGCCCCGGCCGCCGCCAGCGCGGACCCCCGAAGACTGCGCGTCAGCGTCCATGGCTCTTACGCCGCCGCCGCCGCCGCCGCCGCCGCCGCCGCCGCCGCCGCCGCCGCCGCCGCCGCCGCCGCCGCCGCCGCCGCCTCCCGGGGGTTCCCGGGCCTGGCTGGGGCCGGGTAAACGCCCCGCCTCCAGAACCCAGCTTGGCCAATGGGCACCGGGGGGCGGGGCTAGGGAGTGGCCCGCCGCGTCACGAGACCAAGGCGGTAGTTCTGGGTACCGCTGGGGACAATGCGGGCGCTAGAAGCGCAAAGAGGCGCTGGGCGCGTCCCACTCTCGGGGTGCTGGTTCGGCCAGACGAGCCTTTAGCCTCTCGTGGCCTCTGTGTGGCCTCCATGTGGACTTCGAGTGCCCTTTTGTCCCCCTGGGCGCAGAGGTCTCAGATTTTCCTACGGATGCTGTGTTTACCTTGGAGGTAGAGTATATGCCTAGGATCCTAGGGTATTCCGTTGACTTTCTGGGCTAGGAACAGAGGTTAATGGGGGCTCTGTTCTGTCCTATGCATGGAGACGTAAAGTAACCGCCGTTACGGTGCTGGGGAGGGGAGGCATCCAGCCTTGTTCGAGAGATACCGGTGTCCTCTGATGAGGAGTGAGAACACGGCAGGTGGGGGAGAACTCAGTCTTTCATGCCTTCCCCCAGTCCCTACCAGTCCATCCAATTTGCTGACAATACCCCCATTCCTCTGATAAGAAAACCAAAGCACAGATTCCTTAGATCAGCAGGGCTGTCTGCTGAGTTGCCAGAGGGCAGGGATCACTGTTCAGTCTCTGGCAGCTGACTTAAGGCTCGAGTCTTGTGAAATAAGCAAGTGAACTAACCAAAATGCTCCAGACTGGGGACCCCACCCCAAGCCTGACTGAGTGGAGGAACTGGAGCCCTTCCGCCTGTTATGACAATGCACAGAAGGAGAGAGAGGTCTCAGAGAACCAGAAGGCAAAAATTTATTATTAACTGGTTTCAACAAGAAAATGAGTGGATACACCTAGAAACACGGATAGTATCTCCCCCAACAGCAGGCAGGGTGGGGAAGGAAGGCAGGAGGGGTAGGCCTAGGAGATTCCCCTCTCTGCTTCAGCGAAGTGGGATCCCAAGGACAGGGCCAGGTTCCCTCCATCCAGCTGCAGGCCCCAAGACTACCTCACGCAGGTAAGCCCAGGACTGCAGCTGACGGCAGGAGGCTGAGCAGCCACGGGCCAGGCTTAGGGCGTAAGGTGGATAGAGGGGTCCAGGATGTGACCCCTCTAGGCTGACATCACCAGGGGGGCGTCATGGGCTGAGGGTTCTGCAGATATGACATCACCACAGCAGAGATGGACAGCCTGAGATGGGAGAGAGGTGTCAGTCCAGGATGGATAGGCTTGGGGTCCCCTTCCCCTCACCCAGGAGTCCCTCCCTCTCCAGATCCAGCCTCACATGAAGCTACTCATCATCTGCTTAGTGTCCTCAGAGCTCCGGGAGTTGGCAAAGCTGATGAAGGAGCAGTAGACAGCGACCCAAGCGCACCACTTCAGCTGGAAGAGGTAGGTGGATGGGTGGGTTAGGTCGGTGAGAGGCACCCCAATGAGCCCCCACAAGGACCATTCCCAGGCACCGGTTCCAACCCCAATTCCACCTGATGCAGCTCAAACCCTGAGCCCCAGGAGTCTCTCAGTTCCAGACCCCCATAGTTAACTCCAGGTACCCGAGTTCTGGTCCTACTCCCTGTCCTGCATCTCTGACCCCACCATGTCCCCTCAGGCCTAAGGAGCCTGGCCTTTGACATCCCCCATCGTGCTATGGACCCCACATTTTCTCCACCAGTCCCCACCAAGTTGCATTAAAGCCTGGCCCCATCCTCAGACTGACGTCCTATGTGCCACCCTGACCCGGACACCTGGCTTCCCCAACAGCTCTAGCCTTCTTCACCCAGCATGACTCCAGCCCTGCCCCCTCAGCACTGGTCCTGCTTCATTCTGAATCCACGCCTTCCCCCACTGTCAGGCGGAGCTACGGGAAGGAAACTCAGCCCTGCCCACCTTGAGCATGAGGCCACACATGCTGAAGATCATGCCGAGCAGGTTCATGTAGTCCGGTGTTGGGTCATCCAAGGCTGGGTTACACTCGCTCGGCGGGGGCTTGTACCTGCAGCAGGGTCAGGGGTGCTCAAGCTCTGCCCCCAGGATGGGCAGGTGCTCCCCTGGGCCTCCAACCCACAACGTGAGGCCCATTCCCATCGTTAAAAATAAAACCACAGGCCCAAAATGGAGTCATTTATGCTAGGCCATGCCACTGAACTGGGGCTTAGTACCTCACCTAATTGGAGCTTCAGCCTCCCCAAGAAATGTAGTCTCAACCAGTCAGTCAGGAATTTTCTGGTCAGTACCAATGAAGTAGTCTGTCACATGGGCCCCTCTCCCCTCTCCATCCCCCAAAGGAAGAGGTAACCCACCTAATAAGACCCTTTTTTCCCAAAAAGGAGGTGACTTAATCTGAAATAATCCTTTCTTCTGTTTATGACTTCCTTGTCCTGTCTTTAAAAACCTTTCCCTTTCTGTAGCCCTTTAGAGCTCCCCTCTACTTGCTAGATGAGATGTTGCCTGATCCATGAAGCCTTCAATAAAGTCAATTAGATCTTTTCTTTTTTTCTTTGGGGTACGCGGGCCTCTCACTGTTGTGGCCTCTCCCGTTGTGGAGCACAGGCTCCGGACGCGCAGCCCCAGCGGCCATGGCTCACGGGCCCAGCCGCTCCGCACCATGTGAGATCTTCCCGGACCGGGGCACGAACCCATGTCCCCTGCATCGGCAGGCGGACTCTCAACCACTGCGCCACCAGGGAAGCCCTGTCAATTAGATCTTTAAAATTTACTCAGTTGAATTTTGTTTTTTCAACAGATCTGGTGGCAGCGACAGGATCCAAACTAAACCTCTGACAGCATTCGGGGACAACGAGAAACAGAAGCATGGTACCCATGAACCCCTTTTTGAGTCCACTGTCTTTCTCGCCGTTTCTGGGAGCCATGGGTGAGTTTCTCTCAGTTCTGACCTCTGCTCTCTTTGTCACTCCCAATCTAATTGGCTCTCCAGCCAGTTCCCCATTTGTCTGGAATCACCAGTTCCACGTTGGGAGCTGCTGGTAGTTCGGACCACAGTTCCTCATTTGGTTGGATACCCCCAGCCTTGGCTCTGTTCCCAGATTCCATGTTAGGAACTGCTGGCGGTATGGTCTGCTGTTCCCCGTTTATTTGGGATCCTTTCCCAGATTCCACGCTGGGCACTGCTGGTGGCAGCTGCGGTTCCCCATTCGTTTGGAATCAGCCCACAATCCCCATGTGGGGTCTGCGGGTTCAGTCCTTTCCCCCAGCGCCAGGTTCTGTGTAGGCAGTTGGTGGTGCTGCGCACAGGGCCTTTTTCTTGGCCAGGCCGCAGTAACTGGTTACAGCTGGAATGTTACGGTATTCATGTTTGTCTGTCTTGCTTTGTGTAGATAAAGCCAGCTAAGAGAGATGGGAGCTTTCACCTTTAATGAATCAAGCATGCCACCCATCAGCACACCTGCCTTTTTTATGTCTAAGAACTATAATCCCAAAAGCTGTAAATATCTACAAAAATGGCAAAATATTACTAAAAACAACCTAGAATTACAGTGGCCACTGTGGGGAATGTGTCGGTGAGACAAGATTGTTTATTTCAGAAGTGCCTTTGAGGGACTTCCCTGGTGGCGCAATGGTTAAGAATCTGCCTGCCAATGCAGGGGACACGGGTTCGAGCCCTGGTCCGGGAAGATCCCACATGCTGCGGAGCAACTAAGCCCGTGCACCACAACTAGTGAGCCTGCGCTCTAGAGCCCGCGAGCCACAACGACTGAGCCCACGCACTGCAACTACCGAAGCCCGGGGGCCTAGAGCCTGCGCTCCACAACAGGAGAAGCCACCGCAATGAGAAGCCCACACACTGCAATGAAGAGCAGCCCCCGCTGTCCACAATTAGAGAAAGCCCGCACACAGCAACGAAGATCCAACACAGCCAAAAAACAAATAAATAAATTTATTAAAAAAAAAGAAGTGCCCTTGAAAGTGAGGGTTTCCAAATTAAGCAAACAGAATGGGATACCTATTTTCATTGGTATATGGAAGCTTCCAAAAGGCTTCAAGTTTCCAAAATAGCTTCATTAAAAGATGGGTTACAGGGCTTCCCTGGTGGCGCAGTGGTTGAGAGTCCGCCTGCTGATGCAGGGGACACGGGTTCGTGCCCCGGTCTGGGAAGATCCCACATGCCGCAGAGCGGCTGGGCCCGTGAGCCATGGCCGCTGGGCCTGCGCGTCCAGAGCCTGTGCTCCACAACAGGAGAGGCCACAGCAGTGAGAGGGCCACGTACCACAAAAAAAAAAAAAAAAAAAGATGGTTTACAAAAAGGCTAATGAAAAATCAGAAACACAAGAAGTACCTAAAACAAAAAAGGAAGGGCTGACATGACTCCTACTGCTCTCCTCTCTCCTCTTTTTTTTATAAGGCTTTTTTTTTTTTTTTTTTTTGGCTGCGTCGGGTTTTCGTTGCTGCACGCGGGCTTTCTCTAGTTGCAGAGAGCAGGGGCTACTCTTAGTTGTGGTGCATGGGCTTCTCATTGTGGTGGCTTCTCTTGTTTTGGAGCACGGGCTCTAGGCGTGTGGGCTTCAGTAGTTGTGGCTCGCAGGCTCAGTAGTTGTGGCTCTAGAGCGCAGGCTCAGTAGTTGTGGTGCACAGGCTTAGTTGCTCCGCGGCATGTGGGATCTTCCCGGACCAGGGCTTGAACCCGTGTCCCCTGCATTAGCAGGCGGATTCTTAACCACTGCGCCACCAGGGAAGCCCCTCTCTCCTTCTTTACCTGAGTACTCATGTTTTACTGATTTTCTTTCTGAACTGCTTTTCCACTCTGAAGGGACTATTCAACAGTTACCATGTAAGAGAGAACTACCCAAGGTTGCAGACGAACCTCCTCGGATACCTTTCACTCTTTGGTCAAAGATGGAACTAAGGGCCATAGTTAAGGCATTTCCTAAACCTAGGGAGGAACCCCAAAAGTTCTTTGAAGAATCTGGAGTCATTTTCAGGGCCTCGACCCCAGGCTGCAAAATCTTTATCAGCTTGTGCACATGCAGGTAGGACCTGGTGAAGCACCAAATGGACACAGGAAGCAAAATGGCAAAACCCAGAGGATTATCTTCAAGATCCTCAACCAGAAAAAGGTGGCAAAACAGCACCTGACCTTTTATAAGCCATTCCTAGAATCTTCCCTACCCCAACTGATCAGTCTATTATTAAACATGCAAACCAAAGAAAGATGAATCGGGCCAACTTTAAGGCACGCTTGGAAGCTCTCCTCCTATGGCATTCTGGTCCCATATAAAAGAGTCACTCAACCTGCTCTTAGCTGCCCTATTTACAAACAGATTATCTCCTGAGATTAGTGCATTGATAAAAAGACAGAAAATAGGATGGGAGACCACCAGTCTGATGGAGCCAGTGACCATAGCTGAGCACTTTGAAACGACCTTAGAGCAAGACCACAAGCAAAAATTTTCCAAGTTGTTGGGCTTCCCTGGTGGCGCAGTGGTTGGGAGTCCGCCTGCCGATGCAGGGGACACGAGTTTGTGCCCCGGTCCGGGAAGATCCCACATGCTGCGGAGCGGCTGGGCCCGTGAGCCATGGCCGCTGAGCCTGCGCATCCGGAGCCTGTGCTCCACAACGGGAGAGGCCACAACAGTGAGAGGCCCACGTACCGCAAAAAAAAAAAAATCACTGAGCAAGGTGACTCCTTCAACGGGAACTTTCTTTTCTTAGCAGGGATCGAACCCATGCCCGCTGCATTGGAAGTGTGGAGTCCTAACCACTGGACCCCCAGGGAATTCCCAATGGGAACTTTCTTTGACGTATTTGATTTTGCCTGGTTTGGATCCTGGGGGCCATGGCTCCAAAGTGCACTCCAAACACTGTGAATTATCTTGTTTATTATAATAATCTCCCTGGTGCACTTAATCTCTCAAAAGCTTTAAATGCATACTCACTGCCACTACCCACCAAGCAAAAGATCTCCTTAAGACTCGATCATCAGAAAAGTAACAAAAAAATGACGAACTTAAAAACTGTGAACCTGAAGCCAGCCAGGACCTGTGACTATCACAGGGATTAAGCAAAAACATCATAACCTATGGTTAGCACACAAAGGAACAAGAAAAACTGCAGGAACCTCAGAGCAGTAGCTGAGAGTGGCACTCATGCCTTAAGTTTTGCTCACATCTCTCAGTTAAGCTGAGAGTCTGATTAAGGTGGGGAGGGTGGGAGGAGGGGGCATTGTTAAAAAGAAAACCACAGGCCAAAAATGGAGTCCCTTATGCTAGGCCAAGCAAACAAAGCAGGGCTCAATACCAAACCTAACCGAAGCTTCAACCTCCTCCTGTGTAGTCTTAACCGGTCAGTCAGGAATTTTCTGGTCAGCACCAATGAGGTAGTCGGTCACATGGGTCCTCTCCCACCTCCATCCTCCAAAAGGGAGACGAGGTAACCCCACCTAATAAGACCCTTTTTCCCCCGAAAGGGAAATGGCCTAATCTGAAATCACCCTTTTTTCTGATTATGACTTCCTTGCCTTGCCTTTAAAAAACCTTTCCCTTTTTGTAGCCCTTTAGCGCTCCCCTCTACTTGCTAGATGGGATGCTGCCCAATTCATGAATCATTTGATAAATCCAATTATATCTTTAAATTTTATAGCTGAATTTTTTTGTTTTGTTTTTTAACACCATGACAACTAGGATCCTCACCTCAGCACTTTGTTGGGCCTCCGTGGGTCCGACATATTGTTCGCGGACATAGCGAGTCGCACCTCTTCCGCTGCGGGAGTCTCAGCTTCCGGCGGCTTCCGGCATGGAAACGGAGGATGGCTTTTAGAGTAACACCCTCAGCCCTCGCGCTTCCGTTCCTGCCGGCGGGAGCTGGAACTACCCCCATCCAGGGGACAGAGAATTCGAAGAAGCCAAAAATGTTCCAAGAAAACAGGACGTAGGGGAAGAAACCGAGAAGCTGGAAACAAGCTTCAGTGTTTCCAACGCTTTCTCCAAAAAGCCTAAACGTTGAACCCGGAAGTGAGAAATAGGAAGTAGACTATGGAGGACAATAATAAGGTTACACCAAAGCGTGGGTTCCCAGGGCAGAAAGCCTCGGTGCGGGCAACTGTAAGGTGGCGAGGAAGGGAGGGCGGAGCAATGGCTTTCCCGGAGCCAAAACCGCGGGGCCCGGAGCTGCCTCAGAAACTGTTGAAGACGTTGGACTGCGGGCAGAGGGCGGTGCGAGCCGTGCGATTTAATGGTGAGCGCCCTTATCTTCATTCCGGGTCCTACCTCCGCCTTCTGAAGTCGGCGGCCCAGTAACCCCCTCGTGGTGTTCCCCAGTGGATGGCAATTACTGTCTGACTTGCGGCAGCGACAAGACCCTGAAGCTGTGGAGCCCGCTGCGAGGGACGCTACTGCGGACGTACAGCGGCCACGGCTACGAGGTGCTGGACGCGGCAGGGTGAGCCGGGGGCCAGGCCGGGATCGAGGCGCTGAGGCCGGGATCAGAGGTAGACGCTGATCTTCCCTGCTCTGCCCTCTAGCTCCTTTGACAACAGCAGTCTCTGCTCCGGCGGCGGGGACAAGGCAGTGGTGCTGTGGGATGTGGCATCGGGGCAGGTCGTGCGCAAATTCCGGGGCCACGCGGGGGTGAGTGCAAGCAAGAAAGGGCCTCGTTAGAACGGACCGGAATTGCGTGTAGGTGGTGACAGGGACCCACCCCTCCCCACGCAATTACAGCGCAAGGATCCTTCCCCACGGCCCCGCCTTCACCAAGCCCTGTCCTTGCAGTTCCTCCAAAAACTTCCACCTCCCCTACCCCTAGCCTTTTCCCTTGCTTTAACTAGCACTGGGAACCCTGCTTTTATCCCCATCCTCCAAAGTCCAGCCTTCTCTAAGCGGCTGTTCCTGTTTTGCAGAAGGTGAACACAGTGCAGTTTAATGAAGAGGCCACAGTTATCCTGTCTGGTGAGTCCGGGGCCTAGGCAGGTGGGCGCAGGGGGCTGCCCCGGGCCCCCCCAAACCTGATCCACCTTCATGCTGACCTCACAGGCTCTATCGATTCCACCATCCGTTGCTGGGACTGCCGCTCGCGGAGACCTGAGCCCATACAGACGCTGGACGAAGCCAAGGATGGCATATCCAGCGTGAAGGTGTCAGACCATGAGGTCCTCGCAGGGTGAGTGGGTCCAGGACCTTGCCCGTCCCCAGGTGCCACTGGGGATCATAGCTCTGTACTTAGATTAAAATCTACTCTCAAAAAAAGAAAAAAAGGGCTTCCCTGGTGGCGCAGTGGTTGAGAGTCCGCCTGCCGATGCAGGGGACACGGGTTCGTGCCCCGGTCTGGGAAGATCCCACATGCCGCGGAGCGGTTGGGCCCGTGAGCCATGGCCGTTGGGCCTGCGCGTCCGGAGCCTGTGCTCCGCAACGGGAGAGGCCACAACAGTGAGAGGCCCGCATACAGCAAAAAAAAAAGAAAAAAAAAAATCTATTCTCCTCACTGCACTCACAAGGCCTTGCATGGTCTGGTCTCTGTTGTGCTCTCAGTTTTTACTCATTCCCAGGCTCATTTCTGTTAAATATGCCACACATGCTCCCACCCCAGGACCGACTTTTGCAATTGCTCTTCCTGTGCCTGGGCTACCCTTCTACTACTTATTCAGAGTGTGTTTGAGCACCCCCTGCAGGTCACATTTTCAGTCAATGAGCATACAGGAGTGAAAAGATAGGAAAACAAGGAAAAACCCCCGCTTACATAGGGTTGATATTCTACCTGCAGGAGACAATTTAAAAAAAAAAAAAATTCCCATGCAGGGCTGCCCAAATGTTGCCACAACCTGAGGGAGTGCCGATACCACCACTGGGGGCATTTGGGCTGCATGGCCTGGTGGCCTACCCAGTTCCCACACCTCCCCCCCTTGGACTGCACATGGTTGGCTCCTTCTCATCCTCAAGTACCAATTCAAACGTCACCTCCTCGGGGAGCTGATTACCCTCAGTCAGCAAGGCTTCACGTTGGCAGCAAGTGCTCCTGGCTTGGTAGCGGCTGTGTCCCAAGCTCCCACACAGGGTGTAGCCCAGAGAAGGAGCTCAGTATAAATCAGAAACAGATGCAGTGGGACCTGATTGGCCCCTGGGGCTGAGTCTCAAAGCCAGTGCCTCAGAATTCCACTCATGAATTCACTTCAATGCATGTTTTCTGGGGCCGGTCCTGAACATGACATGACAGTGAAGGGTGCCCAGGAAGGGCAGGCACCCAGCCTTGCTCTCAGGGCCCTGGCCAGGTGAGAGGGTACAGGAACACCGAAGCTGGAGCCCTGGACCTGCTGGCCCCTGTGATGCTTCAGCTGGATCCATCCTCTCTTGCAGCTCCGTAGATGGCCGGGTAAGGCGCTATGACCTGAGGATGGGGCAACTCTTCTCAGACTACGTGGGCAGTGAGTGTGGCTGGGGCTGTGAGGCAGGCAGGGAAGGTGGGGGCAGCACGGGAGACCCCAGCCTGACCTGCTTGCCCACCCCTTCCCTTCCCCCAGGCCCCATCACCTGTACCTGCTTCAGCCGGGATGGGCAGTGCACCCTGGTGTCCAGCCTGGACTCCACATTGCGGCTTCTAGACAAGGACACAGGGGAGCTGCTGGGCGAGTGAGTCCTCAGGGCTGTGGGGCCCCTCCCCCACTCCCAGTAAGGCCCCAAACCCCCACTGATGCCACTCACACCCAGGTACGCGGGCCATAAGAACCAGGAGTACAAGCTGGACTGCTGCCTGAGCGAGCGTGACACGCATGTGGTCAGCTGCTCCGAGGATGGGAAGGTGTTCTTCTGGGACCTGGTGGAGGTGAGCCTCTGCACCGGGGGTCCTGCCCTGTCCTTACCTGAGTCACTCCCAGGCCTTTATAAGGGAGTGCTGTTAGAACTGAGGGCTGGAAGGAGTGAAGGGATGAGGCGAGAACATTCCTGGCAAAGGGCACAGCATGTGCTAAGCTTTGGGGTTGTGGCACACATGCATCAGTCAGGACATAGAAGCACTTTGGATGGCACTGGCGGCAGCAGAATCCAGGTCAGGCAGGGCCACTGGGACTGACCCTGGAGTAGGAGGAGCGGATAGTGGCATCTGACCTCAGGGGAGACAGGGCTGTAGTTGTTCAGGAAATCTGAGCTACCTCTGAGCATCCCTGTGGTATCCAGTCCCCAAGCCCTGTGAGCCCTGTCCTGATGTCTCAGCCTGGTGGGGGTGTCAGGATGCGAACTGAACAGCCAGGCGTAGTGGGGTCAGAGCTGGGGCTTGGCCAGAGAAGTAAGCCTCCTAAGAGGATGGAGGGAACCGGGGGGCCCTGGAGAGTCCAGGGGCCAGCTCTCCCTCTGGGAACTAAGAAGGTGCCAACGTTCTGCCTACTTCTCGAGGTTCCTGTAGACCGGAAGTCACCCTGAAGGGGAGGGCACATGAAGGGACACTTTCCAGGTGGAAAGAGGAATGGTGGCCTGCTTGAAGAACTGTGTTTGTTGAGCTATGACTGCAGGGTGATGAAGGGAGCGGGCATTGAGGCTATCAAGTGGGCGGGTGAAGCCCAGATGGCGGCAGAGGGGGTGGGAAGCTGGGACCCACATGTGACCGGCCGTGGAGGAGGGTAGTGGCTGAGAAGGTGGAGAGAATCAGCAATCTCTGGGCATGGTCTAAAGGTAGAACCAAGAGGATTTCCCGACAAAGGGATGTGAGATGTAAGAGACAGATTCAAGATGTTTGACCTGAGCACCTAGAAGGACAGAGTGACTGAGGGGCTGAGTTTGTGGCTGGTTAAGTTTACAGTGTCTCGGAAGTACTTAGATGTATGTGGCTGAGAGCGGGGGAGAAGCAGCTGAGGGGAGGGAGACACACTGGTGACACTCCCAACCCCCTCACTCCACAGGGTGCCCTGGCGCTGGCCCTGCCTGTAGGTCCCAGTGTGGTGCAGTCGCTGGCCTACCACCCCACGGAGCCCTGCCTGCTGACCGCCATGGGGGGCAGCATCCAGTGCTGGCGGGAAGAGACCTACAAGGCGGAGGGTGGCACAGGCTGAAGCCAGGGGACCCACGACCAAGGACAGAGAGAGAGACACAGCCTGAGAAGGACCACTGACCATTTATTCTAGACATGCTGCTGACCAAGGAGTTGGGAGGAGCTGGGTCTGCAAACTAATAAATAGAGGAGGTGGTGAGGCCTCCCTGGGGCTACACCGTCTAGTGTTCAGTCCTCATTCTTCTCGGGCGTGAAGGCATCTACCTTCTGGGCAAAGGTTTCAGCCACGAGCAGCGGAAAGACCAGGGAGGCATCAGCATAGACCTGTGGAGGGGACTCAGGTGAGCCACGGGACCCAAGGCCGTACCCCGGGAGACCCTGTGCCCCAGCTGGCTGGTCGGCCCTCACCTTGACAGGCTGTGCGTCCACCCGGATCTTGCCCCAAGAGACAGCTTCATCTGGCCGGGCGCCCGAGTCAGAGCCATCAAACTCCTGGGCTGTGTTGATGTAGACAGCGTAGTCAGCACCATTCCGCTGTAGGGAGGGGCAGAGTGGGCTGTCAGCCACACAGACTCCAAGGCAGGGCACTGTAGCTAGAGGCGGAGGGACGTGTTCCAGGTGAAGGAAGCCCTTGGCGGCCTCTCACTCCAAGGGAAGGGCCCCACGTCAACATCTGGGCAGAGTGAGGGGTCACGGGGTGCTGGGCAGACAGTGGGCAGTGTTGCTCCAGACTCGCCTCCTAGGTAGCAAGAGCCCTCCCACATCTGCCACCAGCTCCATAGAAGACCTCCAAATCCAACTTACCTCTCCCCTCTCTATGGCCCCCACCCTGGTCCCCTCATTTGTTCCCCCCAGAGCAGCCAGAGAGCGCCTGAGAGCACCTGAGTGGCTCTCAAGGCCCTGCACGTTCTGCCTGTCACCTCCTCCCACTCTAGCCTTCGCCGGCCTCCTATCTGTTCCCTGACCTACATCAGGCACCTCAGAACCTTTGCACTGACTGGTCCCTCTGCTGGGAATTCTATCTCGCCCCCACCCCCCAAGACAACCACATGGCTCATGGGACCACCCCCTGAAAAACCTCTGTTCGCAGGTCACGTTTCCCAGGAAGCTTTCCCTTTTATGAACAGCACCCCTTTCACTTGCCATCTCGTCATGCTCCCTTATTTTTCTCCATAGCAATTACTGCCACCTGATATGCATGTCACCTGTTTGCTATCTCCCCCCACTAGAACATCAGTGCCAGGAGGGCAGGGGTCTTGGCCTGTCTAGTCCACAGCTGTCTACCCAGCACATGGCATAGGCCTAGTACACAGGCCTGTCTGCATGACAGGCCTGAGTGCCACCCCCTACTAGGGAGCACACACACTCCATCCCTGCTCACCATGAGGTTGGCGTTGGCAATGTGGTGCTTGACCATGCCACCGCCCAGGATGATCATCCCAGTGCGCTTGGCGAAGATGGCCTGTGTGTTGATGAGCCTCAGGTCTGGGAAAGAGGGCTGTGTCAGGCCGCGGGCCCAGGCAGCCCCCCTCCCCCGCTCCTCTGGAGCCCCAGCACCTTACCTTCAACGATGTCCAGGACCAGGCCTGGGTTCTTATAGGAATGGAAGAAGATCATGTCACCCAGCGAGCCATCTGTGAGTGCCGGGCTCAACACAGGGATGTGGTTCTGGGAAAGAGCAAGACAGGAGAGCGGTTAGAGCTTAGAGCCCTGCAGGGGCAGTCTGGGAGCATCCCCTCCTCTCTGCCTGATTCTGGGCAGGGAGCTCAACTTCACTTGTGCCTGGCACATAAAGAATGGTAGCTCTTGGGCTTCCCTGGTGGCACAGTGGTTAAGAATCTGCCTGCCAAGGCAGGGGACACAGGTTCAAGCCCGGGTCGGGGAAGATCCCACATGCCGCGGACCAACTAAGCCCGTGTGCCACAACTACTGAAGCCCGCGCGCCTGGAGCCCGTGCTCCGCAACAAGAGAAGCCACCGCGATGAGAAACCCGTGCACTGCAACGAAGAGTAGCCCACGCTCGCTGCAACTAGAGAAAGCCCGCGCACAACAAGGAAGACCCAACGCAGCCAAAAATAAATAATAAATTTATTTTTTAAAAAAAGAATGGTAGCTCTTGTTTTTCTGATTGCTGGACCCCAGAGCCTCTGAGGAGCATGGGACCCTACACCAGGCCCCATGGGGGCTGCTAAGCACTGCCCCCAACTGCTTCCCAGTAGTCTAGGAGGAGAGCCAGAACACAAGGACCACACTCAACAGCTGTGGGACCTCAGGCAAATTGCCTAACCTCTCTGTTTCTGAGGTTCCTCACCTAGGAGTGGAAATGATAAGAATAGTACCAACTCCCCAGGTGGCTGTAAAGATGAAACAACACATGCCAAAGCCTGGCAACTTTGCCCCCACCCAGCCCCTCACCTTCTGGGCCCAGTAATACACTGACTCTGGGTTGTTTATCTCCTTGCCAAGCCGGGCGATCATCTTGGAAGGCGTCCACTTCACACCCTAGGAGGAGACATCAGCTTCAGCAGCGGCACCTCCCCTGACACCCACCGTGCCACCCCCCCTCAGGTTCCTCCAGCCTCACCTCCGTGTTCTGCTCCAGCACCATCTGGTCCAAAATGGGCATCAGCCAGTCCTCAAACTTGCAGTAATTGTCATTGGGCACCAGCAGGTTTCCGATCCTGGGGACAGGAGGCATGTGGGCATCAGGGTCCAGGACCCTCAGCCTGGCTCCCCTACCCAGCACCACTCAGGGCCCCCCACCTGTTGATCCCGTTCTCACGTAGCTCCTTCCCCCTGAGGCTGAACTCGCCCAGGTATGTGGGCGCCAGGCACTTGATGAGATCCTCCTCCACACCCCCAGCTGTGGTCACCAAGACGTCCACCTGCAGTCACAAGGCAGTGAGGTTGGCCAAGGAAGGGAGGCCCTGCTTTCGTACCAGGCAGGACTCCTAACTCCCAACTCTCATCCAGTGACCCTTGTGGGGAGCTCTGCTGCAAAACAAAACTGACCCATAGTTCCCTATCTCACTCCAATGACCAGTAATCTTATTGCCCATTAAGACCCAGAGAGGCCAAGGCCACAACCCCACCAGGTCCCCACCATGTTGTGCTGCACGAGGTAACGGATGGTCTCACGGATGCCCGAACTGATGAGGTTGGATGTGTAGCCCAGAAAAATGGTGCAGCCGGTGAGTGGGCGGCAGCTCTGGGTCAGGTCTGCATGTTGGTCTTCATCCTGAGCCAGCGGCTCTAGTTTCTTCTCTATCTAGGTGTGTAAGGGCAGGGTCGAGTTAACCTCTGGCCCCAAACTCCAGCCCAAGGACCCCAGGTGGGTTTCAGAGACAGACTCCGCGCCCAGGCCCTGCCCACTGAGGGATATGGGACCACTTCTACCTGGAACCAGGGAATGAACACCCCGGCGCAGGCTCCGCCCTTTCCACAGCCCAAGTCTCAGGTCACACACTCAGGCTTTGCCTCTTTTCAGGAATCACTTTTGCAGTCCCGACCCCCCTCCCCACAGGGAAAAGCAAATCCAACCTCAGGTCCCGCCCTGCCTTAGGCTCCTCCTTCAACCCCTCCCTCAACTGCGCGGTCTGGCCCCAGACTCCGCCCATCCCAGAATACTTGCACATGTTGCCTATAACGCGCCCCCTACCTAGAATCAGTCCCAACCCACTCCCCAGCACAAAAACTCGCGCCCAGGAGGGGGGTCTCCGTCTCTCTCCAACTATCGGACGAAAAACACACCTCCTCCCAGGGAAGTCCCGCCCCCAAGTACCCCACAGTGCTACTGGAGGCCACGCCCCCTCAACCCAGGAAGTCCCACCCAGGCCTCACCATGGCGTTGACTTGCTGTACGGCGCGCCCGAAGTTGGTGGCCTGGAAACCAGTGGTGCCGAAGGCCTCCAGCAGTGCGCGGTAGTTCACGCCACGGTTGAAGTCGTAGCCCCGGACCTGGGCGCTCTCGGACGGCAGTGCCGAGCTGTGCTTCAACACGGCGGCCAGCGCCGCCGCGGGCGCCTCCCTCTCCAGGGGACCCTCCATGCTCCTGCGGCCGCACTGTCAAATCAGAGCCGCTCCAGGCCAGGCCTCCGGCGGCCTCGAACACCTCTAAGCCGCAGCACGCACAACCTGCGGAGGGCCGGAAGTTATATTTGTCACATGACCCGTCGACGCCCGGAGTCCAGGGTGCAGCCTTCTTTGCTTGTGTATTCCGTAGTACGGAAGCCTCAAGGAGCCATTATTTCCTGTTTCTCGTGTTCTCAGTCTGAGATGAACGAGGAGCCCGCTGGAAACCCACCGCGTTGCGTGGCGCTTGCCCGTTCGTTTCTGTCCTCTCAGAGAGAGAGGATGGCTTCTTTGACGTCGCCCTTGGACAGAATTCGAATCACCAGGAAGTATCAGATAGTTTCTGCCTCTGAGCGTCGCTCGTCAAATGGGATAGTGATCCCTGTTCGTGTCTCGCAAGTCTCCAGAGCCTCCACAGGCTGCATAACCTTCTGGTCTTCCTTCCCCTGGCAGCTGCAGCTGTCACCTCCTCTGGGAAGCCTTCCCTGACCTTTTTCTGGGTAAGAGACCTCCTCTGAGATCCAGGGCTGACATCTCTTTCCCTCCAGCAAGACTGAGATCCTGGAGGGTGGTGTCTGTATCTCATGGGTCCTCCAAACCATGCATAGGGTCTGGTCCAGAGGGACCCCTTTAATCACTCACTCTGCAGTTTATGGAGTCTACAGTATACACTGGGCTTTGTGCTGGGGGCTGCATATTTATCAGTGAACAGAATGCAGACCCTGCCCTCCTGGAGCCCACAGTTTGGGGAGCTAAAAGGGTAACAACAGTGGTAAGTGCTATGTAGAATTAAACGGGCTGATGTGAGAGTCCATGGGGTTGGGGGTGGGTGGAAGAGTTGGTGGTTTTATTTGGAGGGAGAGGTGGTTGGGGAAGGATGCCAAGGAGGTGACATTTCAGCCAAGGTCAGAAGAGGCCTCGTATGTGAAGATCTGGGGGAGGCCATCCCCACTGGGAGAGAGAACAGCCAGTGCAAAGGCCCTGAGGCTAAAAAGGAGCCTATTTAATTAGAGGAACAGAACATCCTCCTTGACAGCCCGCACTTGGATCTCAAACTCCTGGCCTCAGTTCCCTCACCACCTAACCCTGATCTTCCTGCAGTCTGCCACATCTCTGCAAACAGCCCTACCTTCCACTCATCTAGTAGGCTGAAAACTGGGGAGTTGAACCTCATGTTTCCCCGTTTCTCACACCCCACGTCCATCCCTCCACACGTCTGCCAAATTCTACCTACAAAATAGGTGCTTTTCTTTGTTTTCTTATTTATTTATTTATTTTTGGCTGCATTGGGTCTTCGTTGCTGTGCGCGGGCTTTCTCTAGTTGCGGCGCGTGGGCTCCAGTAATTGTGGCACGGGGGCTTAGTAGTTGTGGCTCGTGGGCTCAGTAGTTGTGGCTCGTGGGCTGTAGAGTGCAGGCTCAGTAGTTGTGGCGCACAGGCTTAGTTGCTCCGCGACATGTGGGATCTTCTGGACCAGGGCTCAAACCTGTGTCCCCTACATTGGCAGGCGGATTCTTACCCACTGTGCCACCAGGGAAGCCCTTCTTTTTTTAAAAAATTGAGATGTAGTTGACATATAACGTTATATTAGTTTCAGATGTACAACATGATTCAATATTTGTATCCAGGTGTTTTTCTTCATCCCCACAGCCTCAATGCTGGGCACCTTCCCCTTCAGTCCATCCCCCAGCTGTAGCCAGAGAGCTCCTTAAACAAAAATCAGTTATGTCATTCTCTGTTAAAACGCTGTTACCGTGGTTTCCTCCTATGAGTAAAATCCGAGCTCTTCACCGTGGCCTGAGAAGGCACTGACTTGCCTGCCCTCGTGTCCCACCACTTCCCCTCACTCACTTTTCTCCAGCTACACTGACTTCCTGGCTGTTCTAGAACCCACCAAGCTCTTTCCTGACCAAGGGGCGACGCATCTGCTGCTCTGCCTGGAACACCTACTTCCCCAGCTCCTTCTCCTCTGGGCCTCAGTCCAAATGTCACCTCCTCCAAGAGGCCTGCCCTGACCACCTGCTCTCACCTTTACCTTGCTTTTGTTGTCTTTCACAGCACTTAATACATTTTGTTTGCTCTTGTTCATTGTTTCCTGACTAGAACAGCAGCTCCATGAGGGCAGGATTTTGTCTGGTTTCACGCTGTTCCTTTTACTCTGCACAGTGCGGGGGCACATATTGGGACCTCGGCAAAAATGGACAAACAAACACACACAGTGAGGTCACGGTGATCCATGAAGAATGAAGGGGGAAGGGGTTGAGAAGAAATGAATTCAGAGAGGGCAGAAGGTGCCAGACCAGGCAGGGCCCTGTGTGCTGTAGTAAAGAGGGTGGGTTTTATTCCAAGAGGCTGGGAAACAACAGGAGAGTTTTTAAAACAGACTGAGAGGCTCTGATTTATTTTTCTCCAATTTTTTAAAATAAATTTATTTTTTATTTTTGGCTGCCTTGGGTCTTCGTTGCTGCACATAGGCTTTCTCTAGTTGCGGCGAGCGGGGGCTACTCTTCATTGCAGTGCGTGGGCTTCTCACTGCAGTGGTTTTTCTTGTTGTGGAGCATGGGCTCTAGGCACGTGGCCTTCAGTAGCTGTGGCTCGCGGGCTCTAGAGCGCAGGCTCGGTAGTTGGGGCGCATGGGCTTAGTCACTCCGCAGCACATGGGATCTTCCTGGACCAGGGATCGAACCCGTGTCCCCTGCATTGGCAGGCGGATTCTTAACCACTGCGCCACCAGGGAAGCCCTATTTTTCTCCAACTTTTAAAATTGTGGTAAAATACACATAAAATTCACCACTGTAAGCTTTTAAGTGCACTGTTCAGAAGCATTAAGTACACTCACATTGCTGTTCAACCATCACCGCCATTCATCTCCAGAACTTACCCATCAAACACTAACTCCCCATTCCCTCTCTCTCCTCAGCCCCCAGCAACCCCCATTCTGCTTTCTGTCGCTATGAATTTGACTACTCTAGGGACCTCACATAAGTGGAATCATACATTATCTGTCATTTTGTGACTGGCTTATTTCACTTAGCATAATGTCCTCAAGGTTCAACCGTGTTGTAGTGTGATTTATTTAACAGATCCCACTGGCTGACTTGAGGAGAACGGGGTCGGGGCTGTGCAGGGCAGGGGAGACCAGGCAACTGCTCTGGTCCAGGCACACTGAGCTGGGGGCACCAGGACCCGGATGCTACCAACAGGGTGGAGAGAAGTGACCAGTTTGACAACTTGGAAGTTGATCTGTGAATAGCACAGGGAACCCTATTCAGTACTCTGTAATGACCTATATGGGAATAGAATCTTAAAAAGTGGATATATGTGTATGTATAACTGACTCACTTTGCTGTACAGCAACAACATTGTAAATCAACTATAGCCAATTAAAAAAATTAATTAAAACAAAAGAAAGTTGATCTGATGGCTCTTGAGGAAGGATCAAATGTGGGAATACTGGAAGAAAGGAATGAAGGAGTTAAAGATTTGAGCCAGAGAAGTTGGATAGATGGTGGTGAATTGGGGGGCTGGAGGTTTCGGGGGAAGATGATCCAGAGTCCAGCTTTGGCCAAGTTAGGTGGGAGACAACCGAGAGATGCGTGTGATGGACCAAGGAGGGAGGAGGGTCCTCAGGTGGGTCTGAGGTCAGGGAAGGGGCTGGGATGAGGCAGGGGAAGCCATCAGCATGAGTGAGGGGCTGGGATGAGGCAGGGGAAGCCATCAGCATGAGTGAGTGGATTGAGTCATCTGTGGATAAGAACCCTGGGCCATGAGTGCAGTTGGAGGAGAGACGGGGCTGCACCTGAACCAGGTTACACTTTGCACCTCCGCCCATTGGAGTAGGGCCGGAGCCTGGCAAAGAAAGACCGTAGGGGCCAATTAGCAGGGGATCAAACAGGTCAGTGAGAGCCCAGGGCCCCTACACTCCCCCAGCCAAAGTGACACGTGACACCAGGGCAGCCACTGGGCCTCTTGGAGCAGGGACTCCCCCCTCAGCCTCAGCAGCTGCTGCTGCCGCTGGTGACATTATGCTCCATGAGTGTCCTGGCTTCAAAGTCTCTGCAGGGGTTGGGGAGGGAGAGGAGGGGGTTGGAGAGGCCAGGGTAGTGGGGGCGGGAGCCAGAGCGGGGCTGCAGGAGGAGGACTGAGCAGCCAGGAGTCAGCCGGAGTCCTCAGCCGAGGTATGTGGTCCTGACAGGGGTTGGGGAGCAGCCACTCCCATCCCTCAGTCCCCAGGGGACACAGGAGGATGTGTGGGAGCTCAGGGTTTGGGGTTCAGCCTTCTGCCTGTGGCTCTGCTCACG
This sequence comes from Mesoplodon bidens, assembly GCF_964165515.1. NCBI lineage: Eukaryota > Metazoa > Chordata > Mammalia > Artiodactyla > Ziphiidae > Mesoplodon > Mesoplodon bidens. The sequence goes on from NC_138160.1 coordinate 142,197,472, forward strand.
ACTCCCCCAGATGCCCGGCAAGGTGACCACTGGCAGCGACATCAGGCAGGCCCACTGGGCCGTGGAGCAGCTGCAGATGGAGGTGGGCATCGACCGTGTGAAGGTGAGGCCAGGGCAAGGTGGGTGCATCTGAGCAAGGGGGCAGGTGGACAGCCCAGCCCAGGTCTGGCTAACCGGGCTGGCCTGCAGGTATCCAAGGCAGCCGCTGACCTGCTGCAGTTCTGCATGGAGCAGGCCAAGAGTGACCCCTTCCTCATGGGCATCCCAGCTGCCACCAACCCCTTCAAGGAGAAGAAGCCCTGCACCATCCTATGACCCTGTAGCCCGGACCACCCAGGGGGCCTCAATAAACATGAAGTGAATGCTCCTCAGGGCATGGCTTGGCCAGGTTGCTATGGGGGGCAAAGGGGGACTTCAGGCTTGCAGGGACCAGTGTGGTGTGCAACTGGCCCAGCCTCCCTCCCCGCCCACTCCAGGGTCATGGCCACAGGGGCCCACACACCCTGGACCCTGGACAGAGAAGCACGCCCCTCCTTCACCCCATACCTGCTACCCACCCTCCAGCCTATGGGGTAGCATTAGCAGATCCCCTGTCCCACTGCACAAACACACCCGGGGTTAGAGTCTCAATCTACATGCCAGCGCGTGCCACATGCATACACGCCCACATGGCGCACACACACACAGGTGCCATGTTCTCAAGTGTCTCCCTCTTCCACACAGACATACACAGACAGGAATACTATAATAACACACACAGCCAGACAGGCCTCTCTGGGGACACTCAGACGCATGTGATCCCTGAAATGCACCCAGGCGGGCACAGGTGCACCCACACACACACACACACACAGCAGTGGCTGTCGCTGAGGCTTTCATACACCAACTCAGACACACGCACATCCCTGGCATCCCAGCCCCGAGCAGCCTCGGGCGGATCCCTCAGGTGACACCAAGCTCACAGTCCAGGCCGGAGCACCAGTACATCAGGTTTATTTCTCCTTTGCTCTCCAGGGAGAGCAGGCATCCAAATCATAACAAAAACAAGGGCCCAAGGGTGGGGAGCAGCCCCCTGGGTCGGCCAAAACACAAACCTCACCTCCCCTGGCATGGGGCCAAGCCCAGGGACCCCACCACCACCACCAACACCACCGACCATGGCCAGGACTCCTTGTGCCCTAGGCCTGTGGGGGCGGGGCAAAGGCAGCACCAGTGTGGGGGAAGGTCCCCCCGAGAACGGAGGCCCCAGCCCAGCCTGCCAGCAGGCAGATCCACATCCGCATCTGCCTGCTCAGGCCTGCAGCCTCCAGACCTCCAGCGACAGGCCCCCAGAGGCGGCCACCACCAGGTTGCCCTCAGCGCAGATCTGCAAGGACGAGGACATGAGGAGTCGGAGTCAGGGGTGCTCTGAGCAGCCAGGCAGGGCGCATGGGACAGGGCCTTACCCCATTCAGCACGTTGTGGTGGCTTCGAGTGCAGATGGTCCTTGGTGGGTCTGTAGGCACGTGCACCTGGTGAGGGGCAATGGGCAAAGGTCACGAAGTGTGCTCCTGGCAAGTGAGGGTGGGTAGAGAGGGGGGACTGTCGCAGGGCCTCACCCGGATGGTCTTGTCGGTGGACGTGGTGTACAAGGCCCCCAGGGAGTGTTTGATCCCTGTGATCTGAGACCTGTGGCCCACATCAAAGGACTGCGGAAGGGAGGGACAGGTGACACTCAGGCGTGGCTCCCCCAAGGCCAGTCCCCCACTGCCACCCGGGGGTTAAGAGGTAGGGAGGCAGCCCAGGGCGGGTCGGGTGGGGGCAAGAGCCTTGGCAGACCCGGACGAGCTGGAAGCAGCCATCCCGGTTGGCGAAGACATGCAGCAGGCCCTGGTTATCGCCGGCCCAGAGCTGAGGCTCCTGGTAGGACATGCAGAGCAGGTAGGAGTCCAGCTGTGGGAGGGACATGGGACGGAGCAGCTCAGGCCAGTCGGGGCCCTGCCGCAGCCCTGGTCCCTCCAGCCCCCCTGGGGAGCGCCCACCTGCAGCCGCTGCAGGACGCTGTTGGCTCGGCGGTCAAACACCACCAGCGTGTGGTCCTCACTGCCTGAAATGATGTGCCGGTCGTCCGCCAGCAGCGCCAGCACCGCGCTTGAGTGCAGCCGCCGGCTCTTCAGCAAGGCCGGGCCGACTTCATGGGCGATGGGCCAGGGAGGAGGGGGACATCAGAGCCCCTTGGAGGCCCCCTGGCCCACCCCAGGACCCTGGGTCTCCATCCTTCCTGGCAAAATACTACTCTGTCTGCTCCCCCAACCCCCATCCCACAGGTGACCCTGTCGTTCCTCTGCCACCCCAGCTGGATCCGGGCTTCACAGGACCACCAGACACCACCCCCCAACCCACCTCCATCCCTTCTCCTTCCTCCAGTCCCATCCGCTCGCAGTACAGAATGGACCTCAGCAAGTCCCAGCATAAAATGCTTCCCTCCTCCTGCAGGTCAGCCTGAGACTTGCCCCCACCCCATCTCGGCTCTGGCTCTGCCTGGAAAAGTTACACTGGGCCCTTCAATTAAAATAAGAATGAATAAATAAATAAACAATGGAAAAGGCTTATGTGCTGGGCCAAGTTCATTCTAGGCATTTTAATGTAAACATTTAGTCTACCAAAGTTCTTATTGTCATCTCCTCCCATTAGCCCTAGGCGGCTGGAGTTATTATTATCTGGATTTGACAAATGGGGAAACTGAGGTTCAAACCTGACTGGGGTCACACAGCTAGGAGGAGGGGGAGCCAGAATTCTCAAGGACTGTCCTGCCTCCTATGGGACTCAGGCTCAGAGGCCCCTCCTCTGGGAGCCCTCCAGCGCTTGACCCCACCCCACGTGGAGGTGGGGCTTCCTCTGCCCCCAGTACCCACCCCCACCTGTCACCTTTGTGGCCCCCAGCACAACACAGGCCACTCTGAGTGGTCAGCCTCTCGTTATGTGACTGTCACCCCAGTTAGACTGTGAGGCCCAAGTGTCTCCTTCCCCAGGATGACCCTGGAGGCACCAGGCAGCCCTGCTCTCCCACCTAGGCTTCAGGGTCCCCAGCCCACCTCTGGGGTCGTAGACGGTCACCTTCTTGTCATAGGTGCCAGTCACCAGGATATCAGGCCGGTAGGACAGGCACAGCACAGCTGCCTTGGCCCTGGGGACACACAGACCACAGGGCTGGGGCTGTGGCCAGACAGACCCCTGCCCACCCAGGCCCCCCTGTCCAGGACCCCTCACACTTTATCTCGCCAAACTGCTGTCCATCAGCCGCCATGTCCCAGAGCTTCACCGTGCTGTCCCAGGAACCAGAGCACACCCGGTGGTCCAGCGCCGCCAGTGACCACACCCAGCCCTGTGGGACCAGACCCCTGTGATCTTCCCCATTTCACAGAACCCAGAGCGAGTCAGCACCGAGTAGAGATTAGAGCCTAGGTCTGTGGGTCTGACCTCAGAGCCCAGGACATGTGCATCCTAACCTAATAATATTCCTAAATTAAGTTCTGTAGAGCCTCAGCTGCAGTGGTGGTTTGAGGCCACATGACAGTGTGATTAAGAATGGGGCCTCCATGGGAACTTCCTGGCAGTCCAGTGGTTAGGACTCCAAGCTCTCACTACCAAAGGCCCAGGTTCTATCCCTGGTCAGGGAACTAGGATCCCGCAAGCTGTGCAGCACACACAAAAATGGGACCTCCAGGGAGTTCCCTGGTGGCCTAGTGTTTAGGATTCTGGGCTTTCGTTGTTGTGGCCCGGGTTCAATCCCTCCTCAGGGAACTAAGATCCCGCAAGCTTCTTGGTATGGGGGAAAAAAAAAGAATGGGGCCTCCACTCCATGACCTGGGTGAATGAAGTACCATCCCTCAGTTTCTTCATTGGGAAAATGGGCATAAAAAAAAGTCCCTGTGTCAGGAGCTAAAATGCACAGAACGCAGCTCCCCACTGACTCATTCCTCACCAAACCCTCTGAGGAGAGTACTATGATGTGTCCCGTTCTACAGAGAATGAAACTGGTGCACAGAGAGGTTGAGTCCCTCACCCAAGGTCACACAGCCAGGAAATAGCAGAGCGGGGATTTGAACCCAGCAGCCTGGCTCCGAGACCAAGCTCTTGGCCACCAGCCTAGACCACCTCAATGGCTGGTGGAGGTGCCCCTCCATGACCACCTCTCATGAGATGACAGTCATGCTCAGAGCTGTCTGATCCCCAAGGGTGGCCTCATAACTGCCCTACCTGGGGCCACTCAAGGTATACCCGACATCTCCTAAGCACCTACTGTATATGAGCCTGAGCAACGCTCTTAATGCATATTCATTTCATTAGTCCTCATCCTAATTGACCTCTGGACAGAAGCAGAAACTAAGGCCCAGAGAAGTCATACATCTCACTTAAAGTCACACCAACAATAGCAGAGCAAGATTTAAATCTATGAGGTCTGGTGCCAAAACCTGTGCCCTTTGCCACGGTACCCTACCCAGGCCGCACGCCTCCTACCTCTGCCTGGCCTCCTACTCCCTCACCTTGTGAGTGCTGTTCTTCTGGGTGCCCAGGGCCTTGACCAGAACCCGGCCGGGCTCCACCCCCAGCTGTTGCAGGTCCCACAGGTTGACATTGCGATCTCGGGAGCCTGACAGGCAGAGTGTCCCACCCTGAGAGAGAAGTGAGGTGATGTTGTTGGGGTCACCCTGGCCCACCACTGCCTGGCCTTCCACCGACCCCCGTCTCACCTGGAGCAGCAGCACTGAGTCAATGGAAGCAAAGTGCCCATCGGCCAGGCAGAAGTATTCAGCCCTGCGCCCATCCTCTGCCCAGCGCGACAGGTGCTGCTCCAGCTCAATGCAGGCTGCTGGCCAGTCAAAGTCCTCCTCTGTGGGACGCAAGAGCAGGGTCCCCAGTGGGCAGGAACCCTGCCACCACCCACACCAGCTGTCCAAGCTCACCGCGCTGGCTTCCAGGGAGCATGACCTGAACCAGACTTGGAGAGAACCCACCTGGATCCCTTACCCCACCCAAGGAGGCCGAGGCTCTAGCTTTGGGACCACCAGCCCACGCACCTGCCAAGCACGTCTAGGATTGCTCCTTAACCAGTTTCCAGAAATTGGGTAACTGGAGCCTCAGGATCACCTTCCCGGGCCTCATCCCCTAACCCAAGTCTGGGGGATAGCAGCCTCAGGATGTTAAGGCCCTGCCTCACCCCTGGCTAAGGTCCAACCTCAGCCCTCCCAACCCTCAGGCTGGGCACAAGAGCTAGGACTTCATAACTAACACTTCCTGCCTCGGCCATCTGAACCAGACCCATGGAAGTGTTTCCGAAACCAGCATCCCAAACCTGGGAGCTTTGTCAAGATGCGGAACCCAAGCCCTTGACCCAACCAAACATCTATGTTTTATCAAGCTGTTCAGTAAAGTCCCATCAATTCAAGATCACCAAGCTGCCTTATCCTCTAGGGAACAAAGACCTTGGAGGCAGGAGAAATTACCACCAGCCCCTGCCTAAGATCCCAGGTTAGAACCTGGACTCGAGGGTCTGTGATTGCTAATATCAGGGATCCCAACCTCTAAACCCTAGCTTAAGTTCAAGGGTTGCAGGCTCTGGACCTGAGTCTCCCTCACCCTCACCTAGGCCAAGACTCTAGAGGTAAGGGGATTTGGCATCACCAGTTACTGCCTTAGCACCTAGACCCAGAACCTGGGGATTCTTGGGCTTACTCTGAGCCCCAAGGAGATTCTGACAGACTAAGACTTCAAGTCCCTGTGTCAGCCCCAAGCCTGAGGATCGTTGGATTCCGAGTTCAGGGACCCCAGCTACCCAAGTAGATTTCCACAGCCTCAGGACCCCAAGTATCTGCCTCATAGTCCACCCAGAGGTCAGGGACTTTGGTACCACCAGTAAGTACCTCAGCCACCGCTGAGCCAGGACAGCCAGGTAGTCTGCTCCAGTGACTGTACTTACAGCACCCTGGACCCTCCCCCCGCCCCAAGCTTGACCTGGGCGGGCCACCCTGGCCCCCGGGCGCGCGCACCTTCCACCACTGGATAGGGCGCGCGTACGCGGCGCTGCGCGCGTAGCCTCCAGGTGACATGGTCACGCACGAGGTCGCGCAGCGCGTGGCACACGCGCGGCAGGACGTGGAGCACGAGGCGCGCGTCCAGGTAGGCGCATATCTCGAGCAGCAGCTCCGGAGGAAGGCTCAGCAGGCCCGGAACCGCCACCGCCGGGCCCTTGGACGCGGCCCGCGGCTCCAGAGCGCCAAGGGGCACAGCGGGCGCGGGCAGCGGAGGGGCGCGCGGGGGCGCCAGCCCGAGTTTCGGAGGACTGAGCACGCGGGCCACGTAAGCCTCGGCCTGTGCGTCGGGGTCAGGCTCCGGCTCCGGCTCCGAGTCATCGTCCCAGGCGCAGGCATCATCGCGCGGCCCTGGAGGCAGCTCCATGGCGACCGGGTGGGCGCGGCCGGCCCGGCCCTGTCAGCAGCCGGGCCCGCGTCCTGTCTCCTAGGCAGCGCGAGGGTACTTCCGGCGCTGCGTAATGACGTTAGGGCGCCAACCGGAAGCGAGCTACTCGTGTGGAAACTGGCCGCAGGCTGAAAGCCAGCTCCATGGAAGGGTCTCTCGTTCTTCAGCCGCGTCGGCCCCGAGCTGGAAAATGCAGATTCCTGGTTCCTGCGTTTTTTAAACTAGCATCTCTGATGGTGCTGATGCAGAGGGCCAGCGGACTCTGGTTTGAAAAATACGGCCCTGTCAAAGCACTTCTCACAGGTGACACTGACCTTACAAATAGAAAAAATAGAAAACCCCTTTCTCCTGGTTCGCAGTCTGGGCATGCCAGTGACTCGAACTCCTGTTCTTTTCTTCCGGAGCCAGAAACAAGAAGCAGTTACACTGCAGAGACCTCGGTGAAAGTTAACTCTGAGTTACCCAAAATCCTACTGATAAAAACAGCATCTCATTTACCGACAGCCTCTTTTGAGCCAGGCAGTGTTAACGCACAAATTCTAAGCAGCACTAGCTGTTCCCTCCCCCTGACTTTTTTTCTTTTTTGATTTAATTGTATTTATTTTTGGCTGTGTTGGGTTTTCATTGCTGCGCACAGGCTTTCTCTAGTTGCGGCCAGTGGGGGCTACTCTTCGTTTCAGTGAGCGGGCTTCTCCTTGCAGTGGTTTCTCTTGTTGCAGAGGACAGGCTCTAGGCGCGCGGGTTTTAGTAGTTGCGGCTCACAGGCTCTAGAGCCCAGGCTCAGTAGTTGTGGCACACGGGCTTAGTTGCTTCGCGGCATGTGGGATCTTCCCGGACCAGGGCTCGAATCTGTGTCCCCTGCATTGGCAGGCAGATTCTTATCCACTGCGCCACCAGGGAAGTCCCCGCCTGACTCTTCTGATAACCACGTGGCTCGTTGCTCAAATCACCTTCCCAGAGTACCCTACTGTCAAGACTGACCATTTTCCATAACGTTCTTTCTCCTCTCCCCGCTGTATTTTTCTCTATGGGACATTATCGCCGTTTCACGGATTAGCTTTCCTCTCACTAAAATGCACACACTTGTTAAACGGTTAAACGGAAGTTGGTTGTGTGTCAGCATTTTAAAAAATTTCCCCAGGTTGATGCAGGTGATCCTTGGGCTGTACTGAGGTTGCAACAAGATTGTATCCTGAGGCCTGTGCGTCCCCAGATGAGCAGTTTCTCATTTGCCTTTACCTGTTGCACATATTTACCTATGTCCCACAGGCTTGGCACTGAACTGAGCATTCTACAAAAATGTCTAACCTGCCCAGCAATCCAGAATTGTGAAGTCAAAGATGACAAGAATGCTGCAAGGTCTTGCTCCTTGCCACTCAGTTTAGTCTTTAGTAGATGGGGATCGTGAATCTGGGCTGTAACACTAATGGGTCCCCTTTAGTGAGCTCAGGCTCTAGTGAGCTGTAATTATGTCCCAGAGACTGCACTGCATGTGTTACGTTACCACATTTAATCTTTAACCTTACTTACTTCCCCACTCCCACAATTATTTCCTGAGCTGATTCCTGTGCATCCCTATTTCTAAAACTTCCCAGGCCCCCCTCCACATCTCTTCTCTACTGCCAAAGCCCAGGACACAAGAGGCCAGATGGAGACCAAGGGTTTCACAAGAAACTGATCTTTACTCAACAAAGTTCTACACAAGTGGAATCTCACGCCACCTTGGCGCCAGTCCCCAGCACAGCACGGTAACAAATGGACAGACCCTGGGAGCCCGCAGGAAGAAGAGGATGAGGGGGAAGGAGGGATGTGGGAACGAGAGGGACTGCAGATCGAGGCCAGTCAGGGTCCGCAGCCCTGCGCAGGGGAAAAGGTTGAGAAGCTGAAACTTCGTTGTGCAAAAATCAACCAAAAAATAAATTAAAAAATTAAATAGTTTTCTTAATTAAAAAAAAAAAGAAAAAGAAAAAAGATAACTAGAACCAGGCTCCCCTTCCCTGAAGGTGGTTGGAGGCCCCCCATCCTGGATGGAGAAGGGGTTACCAATCCCATCAGACAGCCAATCCACACACCCAAGAACCCAGCAGAGGATGCTCCAAAGAACTGGAATTACCAGAAAATTAATGGTATTTAATTTTTTTTTCTTTTCTTTTTTTTACAAATGGCTTCCAGAGACCTGCTGGAGTTTCACAGCGGGGGAACCAGCTGAGTATATGGAATGTGCACCAAGTGCCCCTTGGAAGAGAGGTGGGGCCTGACCCTGTCTGACAGGAGACACAGGGCTGTGATGAGGGTGTGATCCAGTGCTCGAGAGGGATGCATGGAGCAGGTCCCAGAATGCAGGAATCCAGTCAAACCCCCAAAACCGCAAAAAGAGGCCCCCAGAGAAGTAGAAAGCAGGGAAGAGGAAAACAACATTAAGGGGGCTTCAAGGCTTGGTTTCAGTTTTGAGGCCAACTGGGAAGTAACCACACCCCCTCTCTCTAGGGGAGCCTCTCCCACTGTGCCTGCATCCCCAACCAATCCCAGAAGTTTCCCTAGGATCGCTACCCCAATCTGGTGGGGTCTTGGGGCCTACTGGGAGCTGTGATGATCAGGAAGTCCCAGGGCCAGAGTGGTGTAAGGGAATACACCACCCTTCCCTTCCTCCAAGCCTTCAGTTCCCTCTTGCTGGCAAAGCATAAGCCTTTGTTTTCTATCACCATCAATTAAATGCCTCAGCCTTGGCCCTTGTGTTAAAACCCAGGCCTGGAAGAGGGCTCTTGAAAGCAGAGAAACGGACTGCCTTTGAAACAGACTTGCTTATGGAGAGAAACAGGGGTAGATGTCAGCAGCTCTGGCTGCCCCCAACTCTCCTCAGGGGGAAAAAGTTCCAGCCCAGCATCTTCGAAAGTCACTGGAGCACAGGGGAGGGAGAAAAGGGCGACCTCTGGCCAGCCCCGGCCACTTCGGTGGTCCCCACTCTTCTGGCTGGGACGGGACAAGGAGGGAGACACACTGGCTGAGGCTGCCACAGAGCTGGCAAGAAGTGTGCGGAGCAGGTCCAAAGCGTGTGCGTGCTGGCTGGGCGGCCCCAAGGTGGCCGTCCTCTTCCCTCCCCCCGCCCCAGGGTCCCAGCGGAGGTCCCCAACCCACCCAGCCCTCCCTAATCACCGCCAATTCCGGCAAAACAGCAGAAGCTTCTTAAACTCTAGATGCAGGTTACACGGAAGGCCTTACGAGTTAACTCAGGGGTTCACTAATTCTACTGTCTCCATGCAGTCGGGGAAATGGTGGGGCGGCTGGCCCAGCCTGGCTGGCTGCAGCGCCCACACATGCGTGCAGCCACGTGTGTACGTGTGAGTGTACGTGTCTCTACAAGGACCCCCCTCCCCACCTGCTTTTCCCTTGCCTCATCCTAAGCCGGATTTGGTCGGCCGTGTTGATTCTTCCCTCCCACACGTGGCTGGCCCAAGTAGGCTGCCTGAGGTGACCCCAATTAGAGCAAGGGGCCCTTGCTGCCAAGAAGTCCCACCCCCCTCCCACTTATAGGATGAACGTGGAGGCCCCACCCACCTGCCCACCCGCTGACCGGCCTATGGCCGGGCATGGCAGGTAGATGGACGGGGAGGGCGTCTGGATTTGGGTCCCACTCACTCCTCCCTAACCCCCCTCGACCAGGGCACGGCGACTTCTGGACGCAGCGCGCTCCCCAGCAACCCCTCTGACGACGACGCAGACAGAAACCTGTGAGGAGAGGAGGGGGTCAGGGCCTGCGCTCCTTTGGCTCCCACAACAGCACCAGCCCTCTCTGCACACGGCCTCCTCACCTGGCAGTCGCGGCACTCATCTAGACCCCGTAGAAGGCAGCTAGCCTCTCCTTAAGCAGCGGCGGGAACTGCTCTGAGAACTGCTGCCAGTTTTCCTCCCCAACTTGGTCTTTGAAGCCATGGAGAATCTGCAGCGAGGGAGGGGATGAGGGGCGCCCCGGAGCGGAGCAAGATGAAGATGAACTCGGTCTCTCCCCACCCTGCCGCCTTCCGAGACTAGATCAGGGCCAAGCGGGAGCCCTACCTTATAAAACATGTCCCGAAGGTCATCCTTCGGGCTCACCCAGGAGGCTACAGCGTCGCAGAAGAAAATAAAGTCCTGAAACGTGACGGATCCCACGTGAGGGGCCGTCCAAGCCCAGCCCCAGCAACTTCCCTCAGAGCCCAGCTGCCCCAACCTGCACGACACCCCCGGGGTTGACGCCTATCATCATGCAGATGCCTCGGAAGGCCGAGTCCTTCTCCTCATTGTCCCTGATGTTCCTGAGGGATGTGCACCTGTGGGGAAGGGAAGCGGTGGGGAATCAGCCAGTGGGCCTGGGGCAGGATGGACATCTGTGGGGGACAGCGGGGAGCGGCGGGCCAGTGGGTGGTGGGGCTGGGATGGGGCATGTATCTGTGAGGCGTGGGGGAAGCAGGAGATCAGGGCGCGGTGGGGCTGGGTCGGGCATCCACGGGTGGGCAAGGTAGGGCTGGGCGGGCACAGGCAAGGGACTGGGTCGGGCCTGTCCCACCCTCCCCCCACCACCCAGCCCACCGTACGGCAGGCCCCACACAGGTGGGCACACACCAAGGCCGGATGAACTGCTGCAGCATGGGTGCCACCTCCTGTGGGCACACGTAGCCCAGGCGGCCGATGGTGATGGCTGGAATGGCAGAGGGACTCGTCAGGCGACCTGCAACCCCGAGCGGCCCCGGTACGTGGCAGGGCCTCTAACACGAGGCACCAGCCCCGCCCCACGGGCCCCAAGAGAATAGCTCCTGCCAGCTCCCTGGGCCCCCAAGCTTGGCCCGGTCAGGGTCTCCTCCCCACCCCACTTGGGTCTCTCCCAGGTCTCCCCCGAGGCCAACATCTTTCTTAGGCCTCCTCCCATAGCCCCATTCCAGGTCCTTCCAGTCACCCTCCTTGGCTCTTTCCCAAGGCCTCTTGTCAGCTACCCTTCTAGCCAGGATACCCCACCTCCAGGAGGCGGGCAAGGGGGTGGCAAGGGCCCAGGCCTGGGGCCCACCTGTGTTTTCCAGCAGCGTCTTGGGTGTGTTGGGCCGGTTAATGATCTCCACCAGGTTGTTGAGGACCATCTGCACGTAGGGCTGCATCTCTGCCCCTGGGGGACAGGCCAGTCAGAGCCCCACACAGCCCACGCCACCCACACTGACCCTAGTTGTATCCAGACACTGGCCAACCAGTGAGGGAGCAAGCAACCTTCTCTGGCTATCTGCTGCCCAGGGTCCATGGCCAACCAGAGACAGACCCACACCCTCCCAACACCAGAAGCTTCCCTGGTGTCACTGCTGGACACCAGGGTGAGACCACACCACCCAGCCTCCCTGTGGGGTTAGGCAGGGAGCAGAGAAGCAGTCACAGTCTCCCAACCAATCCCAGGGGGCCTTCAGCCAATTGCTTGGAGGGGAGGGAGGTGACAAGTAGTCCAATAAGTACAGGCCTCCTGTCCTGTGCCTTTGGAGAAGCCAATTACAGATGGCCTTTCAGCCATCTGTCCCCATCTCGGATGAAAATGCTCAGAGGTGTCCCCTTGTCCCTGGCCAATTGGAGCCTTCCTCAAGGAGCACCAGGGCCCTCTAGAGGGAACCTGTCAGTCAGAGCCAGACTCCTGCCCCCAGGCTGGGAACAAGCCAATGGGGAGGGACAGGGCCTGCCCAGCTGTGGGGCACTTACCCATCTGCATGCAGATCTCGCCAATGGCCCAGGTGGCATTGTTGCAGACAGAGATGAACTCGGGGTTCAGGTTGGTGCCCAGGATGGGCATGAACTCAGCTGGCAGGGAGAAAGAAGGGTGCTGAGCAGGAGGGCCAGCCAGGGTAAGCTTCTGAAACTTGCGGGGCAGGCCCCATCAGACAGTACGAATACATCCCAGTTCGGTCACAGTCCTCCCAGGTCATCTCTCCATCACTTGAGGCCAGGGCTGGGGTCATGGGCTAAGGACGAAATGGGGGTCGTACCGATACAGGGCTTGACATGGATGAAGCAGGCTTTGGTGAGGTCTCCCAGGAGGGCGAAGGAGCTCTGCCGGACCTCAGGCATCGAGTCCTGGGGGTTGGAGCAGGGTCAGTGTGGCCGGGCTCCCCTTCCCCCAACCAGCCGGGATCCCAACTAACCCCTCAGAGCAGGGCAGCTAAGGGAGCAGTTCCTGGAGCATGACCTGACCCTGCCACTTCCCAGTGCCAAGGCTGCAGGCCCCATCTGTACATCTGGGACTCAGGGGGCATGTGAACGAGAATGCCCAGCTCACTGCCACTACAGAAGAGAGTACTTGGAACTGCTGCCCATCCTCAATATGCTGGGGGGTAGGGGCATGATATTGGAGGGGCTTGTGCTTTCACATTTCCTATTTTCTACTTTTTAATTTTCTACATTGTTGGGTTTTTCAATGAGATTTTACATGTCTTATTTGAATCACTTTTAAAAATAATTACAAGCTTTTTTTTTTAATGGGTCCTTTCTCCCTGATGTCCTCAGGGCATAACCAAGGCCCTGAGTCCACCCAAGGCAGCCCACAAAGGCTGCTGGGTGTCACCATTGTCCACTTAGAGGCCCGCGAGGGGCCCACCCACCTGCATGCACTGAAAGAGCAGTGTCATGATGTTGCTGCGGGCTACCAGCTGCTCCACGTGCCCACCCAGGCCCTCAGCCAGGCCACTGAGCAGGTCCAGCGCCACGATCATGAAGTCCTTGTCAGGGGCCTCATACTGCTCAGGGTGCTGGGTGTACATCTGGGCACAGAAGGGGGCAGGCAGGTGAGGGGAGTGGGCCCAGGCTGGGGCAGCAGCAGAGGAGCGAGTGGTGCTGGAGGGATGCTCACCATGGCCTGGGCCAGCGTCTTCTGCACCAGGGTAACGCAGCGCTGGTAGACGGGCTCACAGTAGGGCAGGAAGCCACTCTGCAGGGCAGTGGCCACTGATGACAGGCACTGGCGGGGAGGAGGGCAGGAGAGGTGAGCTCAGGTGGGTGGGACGGGGCCTCGGGAGAGGGCCTGGAGCTCACCCACCTCCAGCAGAGGGAAGAGGTCCTTGTCTTCATCCTTGAGCTCGTTCCACTTCTGGATCAGCGGAGGCATCAGCTTCTGGATGTATTCCTGGAAGGGGAGCAGGAAGTTGGGGCTCCCTGGGTGTGGGTGGTGGCCTGGGAACCAGCAGGGCTCCCTGTGACTCAGAGGTGCCCGTCATCTGAGCAGTGAGGTCTAGGCTCCTAGCTTTGGTTCATTGGGCCCTGCGAGGCCTCGCCATCCAGCCAGACTTCCAGGCCCTTCTAGTTCACTCCCTTCTCACCCATCCCGAGCCCCACCCCCGCCCCCCTCCTGCCCCTCAGAGGCTGAGTCAGCGCTTCCTGCTTCCCGCAGGCCCCTGAGCTCCCCCAGCACAGCACTTACCACGCTGTCTCATAACTGTCTGTCTCCCCCACTAGACTGGGAACAGGGCGAGGGCTGGGGCCGGGTCTGTCTGCCTGTCGAGGTCATGGCCACGTCCCTGGCGTGCGACACGGGTCGCCGCCAGGTCACCGGACGCCAAGGGGCACAGGGATCGGGAGGAGGGAGCCGCTGTGGGGTCTCACCGGCTGGTTGAGGTGGTGGCCCACAGAGTCGGCCAGGGTGCCGATGGCATCGTAGAGGATGAGCAGGTTCTTGTGCTGGTACTTGCCAAAGGCAAAAACGAGGGTGTCCAGGATGTAGCTGAGGTAAGGGACCAGCTCCGTGCAGGCCTCCTCCTCCAGGGTGGCGAAGGCACTGGAAAGGGGGAGGGGTTTAGCAGGCAGCCACAGGCGGGGCTGGGCTCTGAGTGGGGTCAGGGAGGGTGCACTCGGGATCAGCCAGTACGAATACGTGAGAAATCAGCGCAATGTCAGGGGTCATGAGTATCATCACTTCCCAGAGAGCAGCCAGTGGGGCCAGGTGAGGTGAGGTGAGGGCTGTGGGGCCAGGGGTCAAGGTTCACCTGCAGGCCGCCTCCTGTACCCTCTTGTTGCCATCCAGGATGCGCTTGAGCAGCTCCGTCATCAGAGGCTTGAGGTGCATGTCAGGGGGCTGGCTGACCACCCAGTGGGCATAGCGGCTCAGGGTCCAGCAGGCGATGGAGCGGACCAGGGCCTTCTTGTCCGATAAGCACTGGATGAGGTGCGGGATCAGCTCTGGCAGGTAGGGCACCATGCCCTGCATGCAGCCTGCAAGGAGCCGGCACAGAGGCAAGGCTGAGTCCAACTGGGCCGGGCCACATCTACCCTCCTGGGGAGAGGATCAGCCACACCTGACAGATGGGGAAACTGAGGCTTGGAGGTAAATAACTGGCTCAGAGTCACAGAGCCAGTGAAAGGCAGGGTGGGGATGGGAAACGGCATCAGAGCAAGACTTTCCTCTCCATCAGCTCCACCCCATTCCAGGGCTTGTGATGTTTTTATCTGGTCACTAGTTCATTGATAGATGGCCAAGCTGCACACTGACTTGGGCTTTATGGGCAGGAACAACCCAGATGGACAGAAAGGACCTTCCCTTTGAAACCTTCCTTGGATATTTGTGATTTTTCTTTTTCTACTTCACATTTTCTCTTTTTAAAAACCCTTAACCGGGCTTCTCTGGTGGTGCAGTGGTTGAGAGTCCACCTGCTGAGCAGGGGACACGGGTTCATGCCCCGGTCCGGGAAGATCCCACATGCCGAGGAGCGGCTGGGCCCGTGAGCCATGGCCGCTGAGCCTGCGCGTCCGGAGCCTGTGCTCCGCAACGGGAGAGGCCACAACAGTGAGAGGCCCGCATACCGTAAAAAACAAAACAAAACAAAAAAACAAACCCTTAACCGTGTCTCTCTTTTCATTACAGAACACAGATAATAAATAGCACACCCTCTGATAATCCCAAGCCCTGAGATCTATTTTTACCAGTTTAGGGTCAGTTCCTTGAGATCTTTTCCCATTATATATGCAGAACACTTCACATAGTCTATTTAGATACATATGTGCATTGTGTAACATGTTATGTGTTCTGTTAACATAAGACCCATTACTTATTATGTGAGGAAATATTTCCTTAGACAACTTTGAAAAGCTCTCCAGGGTGAGGGCCCCTGCTGCCCTCTCTGCTTGTTCTAGCAGGCCTGGATGCTGAGGGGGTCGTGTGTGCTGCCTAAACAGTTCTGCAAAGCCCTCTGGTAGTTCACGCTGTACACCCCATCCATCAGGACAAGGGGAACCTGGAAACTGGGTCAATACAGCACAAGCACACCATGTGAAGTTTAAGGAAACACCACCGCACACTTCTGATTCTGGCAGGCCAGGCTCGCAGCCAGAGCAGGTTTGAGGCCCAGCTTCACTCTGGGTGACGAGGGAAGTGCCGTTAATTCTCTCTAGACCTTAGTTCTCCCATCTAAGAAACCCACCTCCTCAGGTGGTAGTGAGCCCACAGGACAGGGCTGCCTGCTGTGGGGCAAGCACTGCGGAAGTGCCTGTTCTTCTTATTGTTGCTGTAATTATGCTTACGGCCTGTCCATGAGAATTAAGGAGAGAGCTTGCTTTCAGGGGTCCCTTTCAGGCCCACAGGCTGAAGGGAAGAGTCAAATCCCAGAGCTGTTTGGAGTGGGGTGAGCAGGCCTCTGGAAAGAACCTGGGGATGGCGTCGCCCCCAACAAGCGTGCCTGGGCCAGCCCCAGTCTCACACTAGCGTGGGGATCAGAGGTCAGGCGCAGCCAGGCTGGCAGGTCACTTACCCTCAGCAATGGCGCCCAGCACCAGGATGCCCGACTCCTTGACCACCCACTCGGGGTGGAAGAGGAGGCCCTTGAGCAGGGGGAGTAGGTGGGGCAGCAGTTCCTCCCGGAAGACGTTAGCCAGGACGTCCAGTGCAGCCGCTGAGCACTTCCCTGGGGTGGGAGGGGAGATGGGGGGGAGGGGTGGCGGGCTCAGGGAGGCACATCAGGCAGGCCACCAGCCCTCCTCTCTGTAGCCCCCAGGATCAGAGATCATGATTAGAATCTTCATGATTTGCTCCGTATAGGCTTCTGATTCCCTCCTGAGAGGGGAGCCCAGGGCTTGCTGCCCCCTACTTCCCCCTTCTCACCCCAGGCCAGGCCACTTACTCAGATTCCAGTCGGACAAAGCATCATCATCATCATCATCCTCTGCATCCTCAGAGCCATCAGGCCGCTCAGCCTCATGGGGCAGCGTCACCGTGCGTGACTTGTGGAAACGTGGCTTGATATCCTGCTCGCTGTCAGGGACGGCCTCATCCTCCTCCACATCCCCCTGTGAAGCCAGGCAGATGGCTAAGCACCACAGAGGCCCCCATCCCCAGTGCCCCAGCCTTCATCCACCTGCCTGTGCCTGGTGGTCAGCCCTAACTAACCTTAAGCAGGATGATGTCGATTTCTGAGTACTTCATCCCGTTTACCAGGATAGGGATCAACCTGTTGGAAGAGAGGCTGTTAATCAGGATGCAGGGGCCCCAGAGGGGGCTTACAGCCTGGGGAAGCAGGAAGCGGAGGGGAGGGGAGGAGGTCAGGGAGCCAAGGGCCGACCGCACATGCTGATCCTGCTTATGCCACACCCACTCATTTCCCTTAGTGGGTGCTATCTCAGCCGAGTCTTAGCCACTGTGACTGGGTCAGAGCTGACACTCCTCCTAGCTCCACAGGAAGGCTCTGGACCCAGACCCCTGGCCACTCAGTGAATTCCCAACCCCTGAATACACTGAGAAGCTTGGAATAGTGCCTGACCCCTAGCACACCATAGAGCAGGGACATGTGGCCCTGTCACCAGGCACTTCCCTAGGATGGGGCCTGGTTAGGGGACCAAACAGGCAGGGCAGCTTGCCCCCTCAGCTGGAGCCCATGCACCTCGGGATTGGAGATTTTGGTTAGAGCCATCACTGACTCGGGGATAGAAAAGTGATCCAAGTTGGTCAAGGAGGATCAGCCCTAGGATTTTTGCAGATATACTGGCTGAGAGAGAATTTCTTTACTCTGAGGCTCCTGAGCTGGAAGGCTGCAGAAGGCCATGGTACTACAATGAGGGAAGGCTGTGCCTGAGAACAAAGCCAACACAGAGGAAGTAGATCTGAGACCAGACAGACGCCTTTCACATCACCTGGATCCAGCTATGCCTAAAGCCTCTGTTGAGTCTTCACTTTTTTCCACCTATAACTTAACTTAAAGCTACATACTTATCGTTTGCAAAATAAACGTGCACAGGAATAAAAGTAAACCGAGATACAAGATGTGGACTGAGGCTAGCGCAGGAGCTGACCAGAAGGAAAGGCATAGGCATGGCAAGGGGTGGAGGCTGGGGTGGGACAGAGGGCAGAAGCAGCACTCACTGAACCAGGTGGGAGGCCAGGACTTCCTTGCAGATGGGCTGCTCAGCCAGTGTCAGCCAGAACTCGCAGGCCTCAAGGGCCACGTTCTCATCGTGGTCCTGGGTCCTCTGCAGCATGTACTGGGGTGGGATGGGAGAAAGGCTAAGGCCTGGCCCGGCCAGGGGTGGCTCCCCACCTGCCTCCCACCCCTCAGCGCACATGCGGGCTGGCCCTGGCCAGGCGCACCTGGATAATGCTGTGCATGTGGGGGATGAGCCTGTCGATCCGCACTTCCAGCAGCATCACCAGTGCACGGCACACGTTCTTCCGCACCTCAGGGTCATCATCCACGGCCAGGGCGAACAGATGCTACAGGGAAGCCGGGGTCAGCTGCGGCTGGGCCCTCGGCCCTCCCCCTGCTCCCCTCCCCAGCCCAGTGGCCCACCTCGATGAAGGTGTCGATGTTGTCCATCAGTGCCTGGGCCCGGTCCATGATAAACTGATTCACACAGGCGATGGCATGGGACCTGGCAGGGGGCAGGCAGCATATGAGTCACCCCTGACCCCACCCGTCCCACCTGCTCCAGCCCCCCTGCAGACCCCTGGGGAGCCGCACCCACCGGATCTTGGGGCTGCAGTGCTTGAAGAACTGTAGGAACTTGGGAATCATGATGTTGAGGGGCCTGTTGAGGGCATCGCTGTCCAGAAGTTCGGATGAGTCTTCGCAGATCTTCTGCAGGGCTCCGAAGGCTCCCTGAGTGGAGGGGAGCAGGCACATGGGTGTGGGTCCCCGTGTGGCCCCAGCTCCCGCTTAGGCAGGCAGGCCATGGCTCGTCCCCTACCTCACAAGTGTTGTAATCCTCCGAGTTGAGTAAGTTGCACAGCTGGGGCAGCAGCTCAGGCCACATCTGCAGCTCGCCCTTGGAAGCGATGGTGGTGATGAGAATGCCTGGGGCGGCCAGGAAAGGACGCTGCCTCAGGCTGGGTGCGGGCCTGCCTGGCGCCTCAGCCCTCCTTGCTGCGCACTCACTCCAGCACACACACTTTCTGTGCGCTACCCACTGTAACCCTACACACTCTTTGAGATCCTCTGAGTCTTACTGTGAGCCAGCCCTGTTTCAGCCCCTGGGATGCAGCACAGAAGTAAACACAAAATCCCTGCCCTTAGGAACTGACTATCTAGTGAGGGAGGCTGTGAGGTAAAGATAAATCAGCAAAAGACCTGGGCGGCTAGATACCAAGAGATAAGGGAGGAAATAAACCAGAGAAGAGGGTTAGCAAGTGCTGAGGATGAGGGTAGCAATTTTTAATTGGGTGGCTAGAGAAGGCCTTACTAGGTGACACCTTGATATCTGAGCAAAGACCTGAGGAGGTGAGGGAGAAGCCATCTAGGTTCTGTTCTCAGAAGTGAGAACAGCTGTTTCAGGAGGGAGTGGTTCAGAGCATGGACCTGACCTAGTCACTTCTGAGCTCTGATACTTGCCAGGCAAATCCCTTAACATCTATGTGCCTCAGCTTTCTCATCTGTAAAATGGCAGTAATAACAGTACTACACTACCATCCACGGTGCTGGAACATTCAGTGAATCAATATCCTTAACACACTGAGAAGTTTCTTGGCCAAGAGTGACAGCTCAGGGCATCGTCACAGGCTGACTCCCGCTGCACCCTCTTACCTATGGTGGCCCGGATGAGCGAGGAGGCATCGCCGATGTTGTTGAGACATTCCTGTTTGATGAAGTCGGCCACAGGTGGTGGAAAGCTCTGGTAGTGTGCCTTCACGTTGTTCTTGAGGATGAGGCCACTGAGAGAGCGAGTTGGCTCATCTGGGGGAAGAGGGCTGAGGCTTAGGGAACCACAAGGGAGAAAGTGGGGTCAGGCTTGTGTGGAGGGGCACCAAGGGCATACCTTCCGACTTGAGTCTGGTCAGGACAAATATCAGGTAGTTGTTGAAGTCGGGAAACTGGTTCAGTTGTTTGAGTTTCTGCTAGGTTGTTAAGGGTCTTGGGAGACAGAGGTCTTCCCCAGGCAGAGCCCCCTTACTGCCATATAGCTGATACTACTTCTGACTATGGGGACCAGGCAACCAGCTCCTGGAACCCCACCTGTCAGCCCCCATGCCCAGAATAACACAGCATTTCAGGCACATGAGATTCATACAGCGGGTGGGGGAGCATGCCTGAGCTTCCCACCACTCCTGAAGATCTGGCCAGAGCAGGAGAGGGTTAGCAAACTCAGCTCTCTCTGAAGTTGGCAGCTCCGCTCACTAGCAATCCAATGTTGCATGCTTTTTTTTTTTAAAAAAAAGAAGGGAACTCACACTTTCAAGTGAAACTTGCTAATGGTTTAAATAATTTAAAAGTTTAACTTATAGCATTTTAAATGACCAATTGAAAAAAGGAAATTTTACCCATTAAACTCAACTAAAGCCAAGTGCCAGCTAAAAGTGCCCCCTTCTCCTGCCGGGCCACATTTCCTCTGGGAATGGGACCCAAGAATCCTAATCCTTAATTCTCTGCCAAGGCCTGCTCCTGCCACAGCAGAAAGAGTCTAAGAATTAGAGAGTAGACCCCTTCCTCTCTGGCCTTCAGGAGCTGCAGACGTCTGCCCCGTCCCCCCCAGACCCGGAAGGAAGGAAGGATACATCCTGCACGATGCGCTGCGTGGCTGTGTTGGGCGACTGCGAGTCTTTGAGCAGCTGCAGGACCTGCTGCAGGCCCTGCTCGTCTGGCTGCCAGTCCATGGCGCAAGGTGAACTGCGGGGGTAGGGGCCAGGATCAGCGCTGGATCCCAGGGGCTCCGTGTGAGTCCCGGGCTGAGCCCCCGCAGGGGTGGTGGCGGCGGTAGCAGGGCGGGAGCGTCCTCGGCGTACAGGAGGAGGACGCCGATCCACGCCCGCCCAAGTGCGGGGTCCCCGCCAGCTGCGCCATCCACGGCCGCGCAGTCGCGGGCTCGGGAGGGCGGGCGGGGGTATGTGGAAGCGGGCCATGCGAGGTGGCGACGGGACCCGGCGGATCCTCATCCCACCCAACACTGGGCCTTCATCCCACCGCGGCCCATGCCGCCGCCCTCGGCTCCGGGCCTTAAGGCTTCCACTTCCCTCGAAGCTGCTAGGCGAGGGCCCAGCCACCTCCCCATCCAGGGGCCCTGCCCCAGAACACGACAGCGCCCCAGCCCCCGTGGTCTCTCCCGTGCCGGCACGCAATCCAGCGATTCCCCTTAATCAGACCCAAAGCAGTCTCCAGACAGGTCCCTCATGCCTCTCCGCAGGAGAGTCAACCAAGCCCACCTATCCGGCGACAGAAGGCCCCTGGACGGGTCCCTGTCGCTTCCTCAATCAGGTCTGGCAAAGCCGACCCCGACAGCGCTCCAACCCCCACCCCCCGCCCCAGTGAGCATTAACTCCCGCTGACGGGTCACTGCTGCTTCCCCCAATCAAGTTCGACCAAGCCTCCCACCACCTCGAACCGAAAACCCTCTTCGTCCGATCCCTGCGGCTCCCCCCAATTAGACCTGGCCGAACACTCCCCGGGGCATTTCCTCCAACTGATCCCAGCGACGCCTCGCAGTCAGACCCAGAAAAGCCCTCTAGGCCGAAATCTGAATCCCCTTCCCTGTCAGGGTACAACAAGCACCCCCCCCCAACTTTTCAATGCGGCCTCCCCCAATCAGACCCAACCATGCCCCACCGAAACAGCCCCCTACACACACCCGATCCTCGCGACGTCCCCCAATCAGTCCCTAAGCAGTCCCCATATGATTGCCCCAATCAGAGCCCCTCCAGCCCGACCCCAGGCGACCCACTGGCCCGATTCTCGCGGCACCGGGACCTGGCCCGGTTCCGAGGCCCCACCCCCTAAGCCCGGCTCGGTTCCCCCCTCCCCCGCCCCGGCCCATTCTCGCTGCCTCCTCAATCGGGCCCAACCGGGTTCTCGGCCTTTCTCGGTCAGGCGCGGCCCCGACGCCCGGGCCGCGCGCCGCGCAGGCCTGAAGCCCTGCGGGGGTCGACGCAAGCCGGGGCCCAGCCGGTTAGGGTCCGGGTGAGGCTCACTTACCCGGCCTCGGGCAGCAGCAGCGGGGCCTTAAGCCGCGGCTTCTCCTGAGACTCGCGAGGAAGGAGGGAGCCAAAGAGAGGGAGCAAAAAAAAAAAAAAAAGAAAAAAAAAAAACGCGGCCGTATATGAACCGCGGAGGCTTCCGTACGCCGTTCAAACTGGCCTAGAAGAACCAATCAGGAGAAGCAGATGTCGCACGTGGCCTGGCACCGGGAGACCTAGGCCCCGCGGAGGCCGGGTCACGTGACCGAAGAGACGAAGGCTCTCTAGGCCTCTCTGGCCGGCCGGTCCTCCCACCATCTCGTTTTCTCAGCCTGCCTCACGCTGGCCTGACAGGAGCTCTTTTCTGGAACTAGGAGTTTGGTGGCGCGTGGGACTTTTTGGTGTATGGTGGACCTGGAAACCCTTCAGTCAGAGCCACCTGCGCCTTTGTCACCCCCCTCCTCTAAGAATTGAACTGTGCCTTCCTCCCTCCATCCAGATGGTACTTGGGAGGAGTACATGTGCGTGCAGAGAAGGAGTGGAGGGGACTGAGCCTGGGGTGGACTTTATACCCGAGACAAAGAAGGGAAAGCCAGACAAAGGGAGTGCCTGAGACGGGCTGGGTTCCTGAAGAAGCCTCTGCCATATTTTGCGTTATTTATTTTCCAGTACTGTTTGACAACTTTTAAAAGGATATGAAAAAAAAAAAACACGAGGATATAAAATTTTAAACGAAATGAACTAATAAAATAAACGCTAGAGCAAAAGGCCTATCTCCTTTCGTTCCCTGAGGCTGAATGAGGTGAAACAGTTAAGGAAATTTAGGTAAGGAAAGGAAGACGAAAAAACACATTCCGTGATTCTTGCGCCGTCCGAGTACAAAGTAGGGCACCCCTTTTCTTTCTCTTAAGAGTAAAGCGGAGTAGGGAGGAGCATGAGCGTCCCCGTTTCCCCCTCCCCACGTCTCCGCCCTCCTGACAAAAAGTTGGGCGACCTTCTGCCCCTCGGAGCTTTAGTTTCCCCATTTGTCGAATGGGTATAAGAATAGTTTGCTGGGTTAGAGATAATCCAAGTTAAGCATTACAAGACCTGCAGTAAATTGTTCTTCAAAAACTTGGCTTTTACTCCGAGGCTCAAGGCCGTCCTTTTACTGTATTTGGCCCCGCCCTAAACCAATATTTACTGAATTTACTTAATCAACTAGGGCTCTAATCCCAAAGAACAACCCAGCCCTGCCCTGAGGGACGTTTTGGCCTCGGGAGAGGCACAGGTCAATTCTTGCCCCAGCCTGGAGGAGGGGGACAGTTTTCTCAGTCCACTTGCCATCGGCAAAGTCAGTCCTAGCTCCGTTCATTCATGAAAAACAGGTACCAGGCCTCTCTTGCCGAATACTGGGGCCGCCAGGGTTTTGGGAAGGGTCAGCTGGCGCCAAACTCCACTTCAGGAGTTGGGATCCCTAAAATAGCGGACTGGATTCCCACCTCAGCCGGCTCCGCTAGACAGGAAATGGGTTTGAGGGACACATGCGGAAAGCCGCCGCCTTCGCATGCGCAACGGTCTTCCCTCGCGCATCGTGAGGGCCTAGAACTACAAATCCCATCTTGCCGTGCGCCCGCGTCGCCGCGCTTACGATCTCTGGCTGAGACTCGAATCTGAGGGGTTGGAGAGCCCCCCAGAGATGGGCGTTGAGCAGAAGGAAGAATGAGGCGGAGGGGCTGGGACGGGATCTGGAGGTTTCGGGAGAGGATGCGAACCGTAGGAGTTTTCTGCTCACGGTTGGGGGTTGCCTCAGACAAGGGTCAGGTGGGGAGCGAGTTGGAGATGCAGGAGAGAATTTGTTAATGCTCAGCCCCTACTTTTAATATGTCTAGTGTCCAACGGCCCCGAGCAGGCCTCGGGGGAGAGAGGAGTCCGGGCAGAATAATGTGACCCCTGCTGCCTCTATAGTCCACAGTATTGGCCCTCGTGTGATCACAGGTCTTTCTTCCTCTCCCCAGATGGTGAATTTCAGTACTGAATCGAAAATCAAAAACAAAATTTTTCCCCCGTATTTATTATGCACCTACTGCCTGTCAGTGTACAAGTGGTATTCTCACAACAGCGCTGTGCACGGCAAATTTACTTCAACTAGAAGCGCTCAGTGCAAAAAAGAAACTCAAAGAACTGATGCCCCACGGTGAATCTGAGATGGGAGACAAACACCTCTCAGTTTACAACAGCCTCCCTGCCTGAGCATCTCATCACACTGCACCTTCCTATCAAGGTATTTCTCAAACACGGTCCCCAAACACAAGCCAATTGCTTCACCTAGAGAAGCAATAACAGCCACTTTGTCAGAGTTAACGATGGCTGTATGAACATTGCCCTTTAGAACTTCACTCTACGAGGAGTTTCAGTATTTTATCCCTACTTTATAGATGAAGAACCTGAACCACAAAAAGGCTGAATGACTTGCCCAAGATCACACAGCAAACAGACACCAGAATAGTTTGAAGCTGGGACTGTGTGACTCACCAGAACCTGAATTTGATTCTCCTCCCTCTTCAGACTTTCCCCAGGTCAGGGTAGGTGAGCTCAGTGAAAGGAGGTGCTGGGACGCCATCAGCTCCCTCTGCCTCCTGATACTCCAGAATAGAGGCTGAGCTGCTGCAGGGGCGACCTACTTCTCCCACTTATGTTTCTTTTTAAAGATCCAGAGGCTGTGGGTGGCTTTGAGGGAGGAGGAGGTAGAGTTGGCTCCATTGGCTTCCTATGTCCTCACCCCCACACTACATCCCCAAGGTTAAAGTCACACTTGGGGCAGCTCAGCATCCTGAAAGTAGGAGGGAGACCTTTGAGGTGATGTGGAAAATAAACCAGACAAGACTTACAGTGTGTTAGCAGGAAGTGAGGGGGGACATGTTGCCTGTTCCAAAGGCTGTTTGCTCACTCTTCAAGCCGGGCGTGGTTTCAGCTCAGGGTCTTTGCACCTGCTGTTCCTTTAGCCTGAACACTCTTCCAAGGACCATCTTCACTGCCTGCCCCACCTCCTTCGGGACTTGGAACAAATGGTGTGGCCATTCCCGACCAACTTAAAGTTGCCATCTCTCCCACTCTCTTCACAGTCCCCCTTTCATGCTTTTTTCCCCAGCCACAGAATGTATAACCATGTGGTGTTCTGTATTTTGTTTCTTGTCTGTTTCCCCCAACCAGAATGTTCGCTCCACTAGGACAGGGAGTTTGGTGTTTTGGTGCTCAGTATTTGGAATGCCCCACGCCCCACAGGTTGAATCTGGCAGTGTGAGGCTGGGTAGGTGCTACCTCAGCCCTCCTCCCCCTGCCTCTACGGTGGTTGAGGGCCAAGCACATGGTTACCACCTGATCCTGAGAGTCATGATGCTCCCCTGTTGTAAGAGGGATGGGAGCCTGGCCCTAGGATGAGCAGGAGTGCCGAGGTGCTCAGCATTCGTACCTGGAAAGGCCTGGGAGATGGGCCCACAGCTGGGGGGCCTAGATGTTGCTCCAGGTCTAATAGGTTTGAAAAGGGGTCAGGAGACAAGGACATCTTAAAACATTTGTGGGCTCCAGGGAAAGCAGGCAGCCAGGCAGCCTTCAGCTCCAGCAGGATGAGCAATGAGGCCAGGAAGACACAGAAGTACAAGGAGTACTGGAGGGGCACTAGGGATATCAGGTTTCCTTTAGGACACCTTGTCCCCTGATATATCAACTGTCATGTTCCGCAAGGTGGGACAAACAAGCCCCTTCCATGGAAGGGCTACAGGTAGCTGGCAGGACAGAGCAGCCCCACGGGAATCCAGATCCTAGCCCTCTTTACTTCCTCCACTGCCAACACCCCATCACCTCCCCTTGCCTGATCATGGCCTGGCCTCCTCCATCTCCCAGGTTCTGCCCAGACCCCTTCAGCCAGAGGGATCCTGTTAAGACATACTGAATAAAACACATCATGTTGCTCCTTACCTCACAACCCCCCCGAAGGTTTCTCACCCAAATTCTCACCCTAGCACACAAGGCTCTGCATATAATCCACCCATGCTCCTCACTCAGCCAGCTCCAGTCACAGGGGCCTCCTCAAAGCTCCCCATAAGGGCCAGGCACTCTCCCTATCTTTATGCTGGCTGTTCACTACCCCTGGGACAGGCTTTCTCACCTCCCTCAGGACTCTGGTCAAATGTGTCAACTAAAATAGACCCCTCCCTGCAGCCTCTATCCTGTCCTTCTTCGCAGTCACCTCCCAAAATGGCTTCCCCCTTTCATCTGTGTCTGTTTCCTTCCACAATGGCAGGGAGCATGCATGGTCTGTTCTGTTCACTGCAGCAGCCACAGGGCCCAGAAAAACCCAGGCACACCAGAGGTGCTCAGTGTCTTCTGATCTGAACAAACTGACAGCTTTGGCCCAGCCCAAATGGGACTGTGAAGAGACACTGAACAAGAACACCCAACAGTGGGGGGGAAGTCAGGGGTGAGACCTGAGGAGAGTTCAGGCCTACAGGAGGTGATGTACCCTCGTTCTCCCCCTACACCCCCAAATCCCTCCCTCACTGGGCCAGATCCAGGCTTTGGTGGGTGCAGTGCCAGCCATGAGGGGTGGGCTTAGGTTGGAGAACAGCAAAGAAGGCAAACCAAGCACACAGCTCCAGCACTAGGTCAAGTTCTTTACTTCCCAGAAGTGATGGCTAAAGGGAGGGAGGAGAGGGTGAGAAGAGGAAGACAGAAAGAGCCAGAGAGAGGGAGGAGCTGGGAAGACAGGGGACAGTAAACCACTGTTCTATGAAGTCTCAGGAGGCAAGTGCTCAAGGTAAAAAAGAGTCCTGGAGAATCGTCCGCAGCTGCGGCAGCTGCGGGAAGCATCTCGGTTTCCTTCTGTATATAAGTCCTTGGGGGAAAAAGGCTGCCGCGCTGCCGCTGCATTAAATAGTTATGTACATCGCAGAGTCCCAGGCCGTGGGCAGGCAGGGAGGGGGGTCATTTCACCAGGGGCCGAGTTTTATCATCATCGCCGCACTGGTGGGCTTTGTACTTTTTCACCTCTGCCATGTACTTGGCCCATGCATCACCTTTACTTGTTAATACCTGTTGGGGGGAGGGGAGGGACACACGGGGGTTGGGAAGGAGATGCCAAGGAGGCCAGGAACCAGGGTCAGGACTGTCCTGAGACAGCTGACCCACCCACAGAGTCACCGCAAAGGTCTTGGGTGTGAGGTAAAGATATGGAGAATCAAGTGATCTGGGAACTTTGTTGAAAGCCCTCCTCCCCCACCCAGTACACCCATCCAAGGGCTAGATACTGAGGAGGGAGGGACAGGGCACCTGGGCCAGGAACTGAGGCTGGAAGGAAAAGGCAACGTGGGCGGCCCCCCATACCCAGCCTGCTCACCTCATCCTCCGTCTTCTGCTTCTTGGCTACTATTCCCGTCTTGAGGGCTAGTTTGTTCCCGCCTCTGCGTTTGCCCACCTGGGTGAAGGGACAGAAGACTGCAACGGTTACAGGAGCCGGGGCCCGCCCTTGGCGGCGCTGAGGCCCACTACACCTTCCTAGCCCGGCCCGGTGGCCCGTCCCGACGCCGCGCCCAGCTCCACCAGCCGGCCGACCTGCGCAGCAATCAGAGAGGAGCACACGCGACTCAGCGCCTGCCCTGGGCCCATGATGCCCAGGCAGTCCTGGGCCCCCGGGCTGCCCTCCCAGGGAGAGAAAAGAATTCCCACATCGGTGGGGACGAGCGCTGTCCTCACCCTCCCCTAGTAGAAACCACA
Organism: Mesoplodon bidens; assembly: GCF_964165515.1. Classification (NCBI taxonomy): domain Eukaryota; kingdom Metazoa; phylum Chordata; class Mammalia; order Artiodactyla; family Ziphiidae; genus Mesoplodon; species Mesoplodon bidens. Next base: position 142,225,037 of record NC_138160.1, read on the forward strand.
CAGGCAGCAACAGCTCCCTTTATTGAGCACTTACTGTATGCTAAGCCCTGTGCCAAGTGCTTTGGATATACTATCTCCTTCCACTTTCACAGTCACCTTACGATGAAGGTTACCATCCCCATTGTAAAGATGAGGAAACATCTCTGAAAAGGAGAAGCCTGTACCCTGGATCATGCCAACAGCAAACAGTGGAGCTGGATTCAGGGTCAGGTGTGTCTAGGCCACAGAGCAGCATCCTTAACCACCAAGCAACACTGTTGCCCTACATGTAACCGGGCCCGGCCTCTTTGAGGATGCTCCTGCAAATGGCCCCTTGATGAACAAATGAAACAGGCAGTGACAACTACTGCTATTCTCACTCACAGAGGGGCACTCGGCCTCCACCCAGTTCTCACACCAGCCCAGGTCCTGCCACTTCCCCTTCCTCAAACGTAAGTCTTACTCTGAACTTTCATCCTGGTCCTCTGTTTTCTCCCACAGACTTGAGGGTTTCTTGTGCCCCAGGGGCTGCAACAGGCTTTACGGACATCCCATCCCTATCCCTCAGCCAGGCATTAAGTGACCTGTGCTGCTGGGACTCTTCTCACACTCATTTCTGACGGATGAAGAAACTTGACCCCCAGTTCGTTACTCTCACACCACACTTTTTTCTCCATACCACAGGAACTTGCTCTCAACACCAGAGACAAAGCAAGCTCAGAGTTGACAATCAATATAGGTACCATTTCTTTGGCCTAGAGTTTCTCAGTCGCATATACTAGTGACATTTTGAACTGGATCATTTTTGTTGGGGAGGGGGAGACGGTTGTTCTGCACATTGTAGGATGTTGAGCACCATTCCTGCCCTCTACTCATAAATGTCAATAGCACTCCCTCACCCAGTTCTGACAACAAAAATATCTCCAGACTTTGCCAAATGTGGGGATGATGTGCGGAGAATCGTCCCCAGTTGAGAACCACTGGTTTAGCCCTTCCTATAAGAAAGGGCCAGTGCTAATCACATCAGAAGATGCGATGATGCCCATTTCTGCAAGCAGGGAAAATGAGGTTAGGCCACATCAGACGCCCCAGGAAAGCAGAGATGCCTGTCATAATCAACACAGCATACCCATGACCTAGCACACTGCCCAGCAAAAGGTAAGGTGCTCAATAAATGGACACTGGACGAATGAGACTCAGGGAAGTCAAGCAAATCTCCTAGGGTCACAGAGTAAGCAGTCTGAGTCTCTCATCCACACAGCTCTGAGTCCAGACTTGACTATGCACCCCATCCCCATAGTGGGAGATGGTCCCAGTATCCAAAGTTCGGGATTCCACTCAAACAGGAATCCTGGTATCCTGGTTTCCCCATCCTCGGAGCGCTGTTAATAATGGAATTCCCCCCAGCTCCCAGTTCTTGCGGGCATACTGCAGGGGTCCCCACCTCCGCCCCCAGACCTCTCTCGTCGAGAATCCAGTTTCCGAATCCTCAGCGGGTGACCCGGACGGCTCCCTCATCAGGGTCGGAGGGTGGACCTGGATCCCGATCCCCTTTCTCGAGCCCGATTCCCCCTGCCAAGGAAGGCCCTGGCGCCCGCCCCCACCCCCGCGGCTCCTTACGAAGCTGAGCGTAGGGCCCGGGCCGCCCTTCCTCTTCGGATCCCCGGGACCCGCGGCGGCGGCGGTGGCCGGCTGGTCGGGTCGCTGCGGGCCCGGGGGCGGCTCTTCCTGCCGCTGCCGCTGCTCCTCCTCCATCTTCCGCTTGAACAGCTCCAGGAAGCTGCCGTCGTTGGCGAACAAGTTCACGCCGCCCGACACCGGGCTCGAACCCGAGCCCGACACTTCATCATCCCCGCTCTCGGGCGACGTCCCGGGCCCGGACTCAGCCCATCGGCTCCCGCCGCCGCCGCCGCCCGCGGGGCCCGGCGCCTCCCGGCCCGGAGGTTCCGCCCGTCTCCCTCGGGCAGCCATTTTGTCGCCAGGTACCTCGCAAAGGATTCCGGGAAGGCCGCTCCGGGCCCGCGCTTGGCGCCAGACTTGCCTTGTCCCGGGCAATGCATGCCGGGAAGACCGGTCTGGCCCTCAGGCATCCGCAGTGGAGGCGGGGCATGAGGGGCGGGGTGAATGAGGAGCAAGGTTTGACGCTACGCGCCGGGGGGCAGACGCCCCGCCCCGCCCCCGCCCCGCGGATCGTTATAGCCCTGCTAGACTCCCGCAGACGTTACGCAGAGAAGGTTTCTTCCGGAATGAGACTATTGTCTGCGCCTGGGGCTGTAGCGGGCTCTCGGAGTGAGGTTCCCGCTTGGGACTTGGGGGCGTATTAGCTTTTCGCAGCTAGAATCCACTTCTGGCACCAGGGATAATCTCAGTGAGGGATGGGACCTCGCCTGAGGCTGTGTGCTCAGCTGACACCTCGGAAGCTGGGTCCCTAACTAGAACTAACTAGAGGGCATATCTAGCCTGGGCCCCCAGCATAGAAATGGGGGTGTCTCTGGATTGGGTACCTGTCTCTGGGGTGGAGCTTTTATTTGGGAATAGAGACACAGCTGACTCCAAGGAGCTGGGGTCCCCATTTGAAAGTCAGGGTATTATTTTATGTGCTAGAGTACTCAAATGAAACCGAGGATATTTCTAGGCTGTAGTCTCCATCTAAGAGTGTCCGCTGAGGGCCTGGGGCCCAGCCTGTATTCCTGCCCAGGGCAGAGTTTCAGAGAATTGGCTGAACTGGAGTTTCCCCTCGCACAGAGAGCAAACTGGAAGGAGGTTTTCGGGAACAGGGTCCCTTCTACGACAAGGAGCGCAGTTGCAAGAGTTGTCCCTGTCCTGTCCTGTCCTGCACGGGGGCTCAGGGCTCACTGGACAAGGATCTGCGGACCTCGCCCACAACTGGAGTCGCCCTCCCTCTAATCCACTAGCAGCCCCGTGACCGTCTCCAGCCAACGAATCGGTTTGTTTATGATTGGTTTGCGTCAGGAGCCCGGTGGTTCCCAGCCAATTGAATAACAGAAGAGACGGACCTGAGGCGGTGTTGGGACCCAGGTTGGAGAATAGGGGGGGAATGATCGACATGAAGTTGAGCCTATGGAGTCAGGTCAGGGTGGACCTCGGATCTAACTTCTTGAAAAAGGTATGCAGCGGGTGTTTGGCCGGTTGCTAAGGAGAGGTTGCCGGCTACCGGGACCTGAGAGTGATTGGTAAAAGTAAGAAAAGATGTAGCCAATGAAAGGAGCGCTGCAAGACTTAGGGGCCAATCAATAAAGGGGAGTAGCCTGGGATGTACCAATATGTTAATTAGGCAGGGGGAGTCTTTGAAGAAAATATAGACAAGAGGCTGACAAACTGAACCTTGGAAGGGGAAGACGTTGGAAATATAGCTTCTATTAGCTGCTGAAAGTTAGGCCATGAGAAAATTAGTTCAATCTTCTAGCCTTGATGGTGTTGTGATAGGAAATTTCCCCTGTAGGTGCTTTGCATGGTGCGCTCCGCTTGATCACGTGAGCCGTTTCCAAGATGGCGGCGGGGGTGGCCGGGTGGGGGGTTGAGGCAGAGGAGTTCGAGGATGCCCCTGATGTGGAGCCGCTGGAGCCCACGCTTAGCAACATTATCGAGCAGCGCAGCCTTAAGTGGATCTTCGTCGGGGGCAAGGGTGGTGTTGGAAAGACCACCTGCAGGTAAGGAGGCTGCGATGGTGGCCGGGAAAACGGGTGGGATGTACCACAGGGCGAAGGGGAGGCCAAGGACCGGGTCTTCCACCACCAGCCGTGCAAGAGGGCTGGGCTGGGGCCTTCCGGGTTGTACTCTTCGGAAGTTATCTGGAGCAGATGGAAGCTACCTCCTGAATACAGGCCTGTTCAAGGGCTGAACCACATTGGATCCAGCGCACGGGAGCCTGGAGAGCGTTTAGATGTCCCAATCAGCTAGACTGTACCAGAGTGAGCCCAGAGTAGGGGGAGGGGCAACGGGGCGACCTGTCCTAGTCTGGTGAACCTTGCCATTCTATGCCCACGTGGGGGTGGGGGTGGGAGTGGAAGGCAGGAGAGAGGGCACATGATCAGACTACCCATTCAGCTGGGAAGAGGGGGAGGGGTCCCCGGGGCAAATTACCCTGGACAAGTGGACTGAACTATCGAATTTAGCAGGAGGTGCAAAGGACCCCATAGCTTAGAGTTGAGGGAGGGGACACAGGGTCAAGTTGGCTGGATAGCTGGACCATGTTACTTTGTGCCACCAAGGAAGCAGGCATCAGGCGGGACGGACACATTCAGTTGAACCTTACCACTATATAGCCAGCTGGAGGGCTCAGTAGGTGAGGTCTGATAGGGTCCCTCTGCAGGGATTGAGGCTTGATCCCACAGTCATCCGTACTCTTCTCTCAAGGCCCTTGCTGATCCAGGCCCCCTGCTCCTGGGACCCTTCTTCTCCCCATGCAGACCTAAGGAGCACAGCCTAACCCTTCACTTCCCACCTTTTGGCCTTTCCCTTGCCCAGCTGCAGCTTAGCAGTCCAGCTATCCAAGGGGCGGGAGAGTGTTCTGATCATCTCCACCGACCCAGCCCACAATATCTCCGATGCATTTGACCAGAAGTTCTCCAAGGTGCCTACCAAGGTCAAAGGCTATGACAACCTCTTCGCCATGGTGAGTGCAGCAGGGCTCAGCCCCGCCCCAGCTCTGGCAAAGGCACCTTCAGGCCTTTCCTGTGAACACCCACCATCAGCTACCATGTCCTGCCCATTCTCCATCCTCTGTCTCTCCACTTTCACTCCTTCTTCAACATACCCACAGGAGAGTGAGTGAGGAACGTTTGTGGAACAGAAAGGAAGCCAGAGTGACTGGAGCTTAGTGAGCAAGGGAAGGGAGGGAGACATTGATCAGGACCACATGGTGTAGGACCTTGCAGCCCACTGAGATCAGTTTAGCTTTGTTTCCAAGTTAATGGGAAGCTGTTTGTTTTAAGCAGAGTAATGTCATGGCCAAATTCGTTTTCCAAAAAGTTCCCTGTAATTCTCATGCAGAAATTGGATTGTAAGTCAAGGATGGAAACAAGGAGACTGGGACAGTGACCAGGCTAGGAATGATGGCAGCCCAAAATTGGGAGGAGAGGTGAGAAGTGGTCAAATTTGGGATGTATTTTGGAATTAAAGCAATTTAACTGCTTGGTTGTAATGGGTAAGAGAAAGAAATGAATTAAGTATAAGTACATGTCTTAGTTGGCTCCCTGGGCAGCTGAGGTGGGGAAGACTGGGAGAGGAGCAGGTTTAGGAGGCCAAAAGTCAGGAATTTTATTTGGCCACAATGAGACCAAGGTGCCCACTGGTCATCCAAGTGGAGACATCAGGACAGCAGCTTAGTTATGTGAACCTAGAGCTCAGAGGAGGTTGGCGTTGATTTGAGAGTCATTGTCCCAAGGGTGGTATTTAAAGCTGTGTGAGTGAAGGAGCGCGTGAAAGAATAAAGAGGCCCAGAAACAACCCCGGGGGCACATCAGCATTTAGGGTCCAGCAGAGGAGGAAGAACCATTGAAAGAGGCCGAGAAGGAGGCACAGGTGAGGTGGGAGGAAAGCAAGAGAGTATGGGCTCCTAAGCTCCAGGAGGACAAAGGGACTAGGGCAGAAAGGTTGTCGGCTCTAGCAGGCACATCAGTTTTAAGCAGATCACCCTGGGAATGAGGGCAGAAGCCTGCCTGGAATGGGTGAGCTGAGGTGGACACAGTGATCACCATGATGAGAGCAGAGAAATGAGCATGGCCGTCCCTGGAGAGGGAAGGGAATGAGGGTTAAGGAAGGCTTTTCTGAGGAAGGAGATGCTAGTGTATGTTTGTTTGCTGCTGCACATGCTTCAGGAAATTCCCTGGTGGTCCAGTGGTTAGGACCCTGGGCTCTCACTGCGAAGGGCGCAGGTTCAACCCCTGGTCAGGGAACTTAAGATCCCACAGGCTGCGCGGTGCAGCCGGAGGGAAAAAAAAAAGCTTCAACTGGGAGGGACAAGTGATGTTGCAGGAAGGAGTAAGGATGCCGGCTGAGGACGGGCCTCAGGCAGGCGTGAGCTCGCTCCAGCGCACAGACCCAGGACTTGGGCTCTGCCAGGACCAGGGGCTTAGAAGGAATGTGGGGGGACTGGGGCGTTTCCTGGGAGGAAATGAGGGCGTTGGCAGCCAGTGGCTTCGCTTTCTCACTGAGGCACAGGCGAGGCACAGGCCTCAGCAGAGGGTGAGGGGCACACGGGCCAGAAGGGGTTTGAGGAGGGAGAAGATGTGGCATTAACATTCCCATGGGTGAATTTTCTGGCTTGTCGAGTGCCTGTTGGAGATTTGTGATCAGGAATGGGGAGCAAGGTTGAGTTCTTCGTCTGGGGTTTTCCCCTGATGTTCACCTCGGTGTAGCCATGCCAGCGAGCTGCGAATAACCAGGATGGGGCTTTTGCCAACCACAGAGGGAGAAGGGAGTGTTTGCAGAGGCATCTTGTGGAGACTGGGCTGGATGAGAGTGCCGCCCAAGAGGGACACTGACGGTGAACAAGCGGGCAGAGGTGCGGGGATGAGGTGGCCCAGGAAGGTCTAGAATAACAGGAAGTGAGAAGGCTGGGGTCAGAGAGTGGCCTGGTGACTAGGAACAACCCATCAAGGGTGTGACTGTGGCGGGGTGATGTGTGGACAAGCTCCCTGCAGGGAAATGACCTCTGAGGCCAGGGAGTGGAGGGCTTCACCACAGGAAACATGAAGTCAAGTAGAAGAGGTGACACAGGCGGGAGATAGAGAGGCAATGGGTGCAGGACGGGCCAGGGACCCCAGGCTTGGTCATCTCCTTCATGGAATCTGCATCCATGTTGAGGACCTACTCTGTGCCAGACACTTCCAGGCACTGGGGACACAGCAGTGAACAAGACAGAAAAACCCCTGCCCTTGTGGGGCCCGCATTCTGGTTAGGGAGACAGGCGAAAATCATGCTAAGTAAACCATGTGAGGAGAGGCCAGATGTTAAGAAGAAAGGAAGGCAGGGCAGAGGGGGCTAGGGCTGCACTGTTAGATTGGGCGGTCAGGGAAGACTCATGTTAGAGGAATGATCTGGAAGAGGTCACAGGCCCGGGTCGGGGAACAGCCCGTGAGAAGGCACTGCAACGCACTCTGGCTTCCCTCTGGGACACTGAGCACAGCTGGCGATTTTCCATCTGCTTGAGAAAGACTTTTAACAATCTGTGCTACCACCCGAGACCTTAAGCGCCTAAGGGAAGGGCCAGGGCACCTCAGGGGTCTCCCCAGCTGTGACCTGATGAAGGGCTGTGCTCAGGACGCCCCACAGGCTCCCTCGGGCTCCGTGCCCAGGTGGGAAGGCTCCAGCAACAGCAGCCTGAGTCTTGACCCTCTCGGCCCCCAGGAGATTGACCCCAGCCTGGGTGTGGCGGAGCTGCCGGATGAGTTCTTTGAGGAGGACAACATGCTGAGCATGGGCAAGAAGATGATGCAGGAAGCCATGAGCGCCTTCCCAGGCATCGATGAGGCCATGAGCTATGCAGAGGTCATGAGGTCAGGCCCGGCGGGGACTCTGGGTGCCCGGCGCTGCCTGGGGCTAGGGTGGAAGAGGGGGCAGAGCGGGCCTGATCCTCGTCTCCCCGCAGGCTGGTGAAGGGCATGAACTTCTCGGTGGTGGTGTTCGACACAGCGCCCACAGGCCACACGCTAAGACTGCTCAACTTCCCCACCATCGTCGAGCGGGGACTAGGCCGCCTCATGCAGATCAAGAACCAGATCAGCCCCTTCATCTCACAGGCAGGCAGAGCCCCAGGGCATCCAGGAGTCCCCTGAATCAGAGTGGGCCCCCGGACCCCTAGATGTGCAGTGACAAAGGCATTTGCCACATACGCTGTCAGTCAGTGCTTCCCAGTGGGTGGGATGGATCTTCACTGCGGGGGGACTGTTCCCCCTACTCCGCAGCACTCAGTGTCCCTGCCTCCACCCGCTGAGTGCCCCAGACAGAGCTTGAAAGCACATATCCCAGAGCCAGGTGGCCCAGGTTCGAATGCTTTGCACTCTGGTGTGACACAGCTGTGTGACCTCAGGTCACTTTCCCTCTCTGGGCCTTATCTGTCAAATGGAGAGCATGCGAATCCCCCCCATGGGTTATTATTAGCACGACATGACAAGCCTGATGCCTTCACACTTTTGCACACCACTGCCACCTCCTTGGTTGTGTGTGGTCCCCCGGCGGGGACCTGTGCCTCAGTCACATTTGTGGGGCACTTAACTGTGTTAACTTAACAGATACTGTTCCAAGCACGTGACATGTCATATAGCACAACAGCTCTGCACATGAGGAAACTGAGGCTCTGGGAGGTCAAGCTAACCTGGCCACAGTCCCGCAGAAATGGCAGAGCTAGGGTTGGACCCCTGCAATCTGCTCAAGGGCCCACACCTTTAACCACTGGGAGGTGTCAGGAGTTGTCCCCCGGGTGTCTAGTGAGCCCAACCCAGGGAGTATAGTGTGCCCCAGGTAAACCATGAGCCCTCTCACATCGTCCCCACAGATGTGCAACATGCTGGGCCTCGGGGACATGAACGCAGACCAGCTGGCCTCCAAGCTGGAGGAGACGCTGCCTGTCATCCGCTCCGTCAGTGAGCAGTTCAAGGACCCTGTGAGTTGCAGTTCAGGCGGGCGGCAAGAAGCTCAGGGGAAAGAGACAGGGCTGAAATCTGCCCCTCCCTGCCCTCTCTTGGATCCTGCAGGAGCAAACCACCTTCATCTGTGTGTGCATTGCTGAGTTCCTGTCCCTGTATGAAACGGAGCGGCTGATCCAGGAGCTGGCCAAGTGCAAGATCGACACGCACAACATCATCGTCAACCAACTCGTCTTCCCTGATCCCGAGAAGCCCTGCAAGATGTGTGAGGCCCGCCACAAGATCCAGGCCAAGTATCTGGACCAGGTGCGCACACCCACCCTCCTGCCCAGCCCTCATACCTCTGACCCTGGAAGCTGGGGTCGGGCCCAGCCCAGCCAAGGCACTGCTGACCTTTTACTGTATTCTCTGACCTTTTGCTCCAGCACACCTTCTGTCCCTCGCCCCAACCCCCTGCCCTTCACCCACTGCTTCAGACCTTCTGATTCTGGCCCTCATAGACTGGCTGGCCTGGCCTGGATACCTCTCACCCTGGGGAGTGGGAGGTCCAGCCCAGTGGTCTCTGACCTCACTGGCGCCACTCCCACCTATGGCCCTGTGAAGCCCTTGCTCATCTTCTCTCCCGGACTCTGGGAGACCCCTGGCCCGACCCTTGACGTTGATCACCTTCCGTCCCTGCCCTGTGGCCCCCTGACTGCCGCCTTCTGCCCTCTACCCCTGCCGCAGATGGAGGACCTATACGAAGACTTCCACATTGTGAAGCTGCCACTGCTGCCCCATGAGGTGCGGGGGGCGGACAAGGTCAACACCTTCTCTGCTCTTCTCCTGGAGCCCTACAAGCCCCCCAGTGCCCAGTAGCACCACCACCAGCCCCAGCTGCTGCCATTTCACACTCACCCGCCACCCGCCGGGGCAGAGTTTGCACAAAGTTCCCCCATAATACAGGGGAACCACTTGGGGGAAGGGAGGCGGGGAGGGGGTCTTTTCCCCCTGGTGGGGCTGGGGGAGCTGTAGCTGCCCCCGCACCTCTCCCTGCCTCTCCTCCCTCAATAAAATGATCTTAAACGACTGTGGATGTTGACATGGGGGGGTTGGGGCCTAGTACCTCCATGTACATTTGCAAAGGTTGTACACTGCACAAAGATGTCACATCCAGAGAGGCACAGATGTATGTTTAGGTCTCTCACAACAGAGACCTAATAGAGATGTGTGTTTATTGTGGTAATTTTGGAAGGAGGGTCCTTCTGTAAAGGGGTGCCTTTTTCTAGCTCTATATGGGTAAGGGTGTCCTCTGGGGCTGTAAAGCCTGGAGTAGAAGAAAGGGGCATCTGCCCACTTCCTTCATGGCTCAGAGCGTGGGAACGGGGAGGCCCCTTGGCCAGCCCCAGGCTGGTAGGGAGCGGATTAGGTCGGCAGCGGCCCAGCACTGCCTGCTGTTTGGTTTGGGAATTAGTGGGCACCCTGGGCAGAGGCTGGGCCTGCCAGACTGTGGATTAACAGTCTCCACCCCCACCCCCCCAATTCCTGTTACATAGAATGGCATCAGCCCCTCCCAGCACAGGGCTGCAACAGGGGGGCTGATTAAGGGGCAGGATGACAAAGGACTCAGGCTGGACGGACCCTGAAGTCCTGTCCTGCCCCCAGAGCAGTCTCACTGAGTGGCCTGCCGCCTGTTTCCTGCAGTTTGAGCTTCAGTCCCCTAAAATGGAGACAGAAGTGTGGCCATTCATAGGGCCATGGCACAAATTCACCTGACCCTGGAAGGGTTAGCAAACCAGCCTGAAAGGCATAAAGCAGCCCCCCTTCTCTCCTTCACTCCTCCCTCTGCCACTGCCTGGACAGTCACTGTCATCCCCAAGACCCAGGACTGGCATGACCTTGGGCGTTTGCAAGTTCCGAGCTGGAGCTGGATGGGGGTGGCGGGGGAAAGGGGGTGACTGAGGACACACATGAGTCAGGAAGTGGTGTTCAGACAGTGCACACCCAGGGTCTAGGCGTGCCAGGGTGTGTGTGTGAGGGGAATGCAACCACGAGCCTAGACGTGTCCCCCCAATTCAGTCAGGTGTACACAAGCCCATGTGGGCACGTCCACATTGAGGAGGTGCTTGTAAACGAGCATGGCAGTGCAGCCCATGGCAGGACCCCAGGCTCCGAACCAAACTGCCTGGGTTCAAATCCCAGCTGTGCCATGAACAGGCTGTGCGTCCTCTGAGCCTCAGTTTCCCTACCTGGATAGCGGGAATTAGGAACACAAACTTCACATTGCCTGCTTGTGAGGACGCAATGAAATGAAATAGGTAACGCCTTTACAGTGGCCCCAGGCATGTACCTGCCAAGGACTATTTGTTACTATTCACTGTAACAATTAGTAAGCATGTGAACTAGCCCGGGCAACCCGCCTCTGCCCCAGCAGGGGTCCAGCAGGCGGAGTGTGTGGGGACAGTGAGCTGGGGGAGGGGAGATGAGCACGGGGGTCGAAGGGGGGCTGTGGAGGGGAGGGCTGGCTGCAGTATGTGAGGATACATCCAAGGGAATAGGGGTCTCTGGTCAGGTATGGAGCCCATCAACCTGAAGCCTGTCGCCTCCCCAGTTCCCGTAGCTAGCAGCATCACCCCTCATCCTCTTTTATGTGCTGTCCAGCAGCTGGACGGCAGAGGCACAGGTCCGAGTACAGCCAGTCCGAGCTGATTCCTAACTACCCCGGGCTGGGCAGACACCTGCCAGATTAGGAACACAGCGTCCTGGCTGGCCGGACCTTCGGGGGCAGGGTCGAGTGGAGCCATGTGCACTCCTGGTGCTGGGGTGGACTTGAGAGGCTCAGGGGCACCCCAGGGCACCCCTCTTGGAGCTGAAACTCTGAGCATCTGCCCCTCCCACACTGGGCTATGCATTCAATGGTGAGGATGGAGGGTTGTTTGTGCCAGGCTAGAGTGCCCCCTTTGTAGGTGTGTCTGTAAAGGGAGAACATCTGTCCTGTATCCATGCCAAATGTGGGGACAAGGTTTTGTGTCCCTGAGCTTGTGTGTTCATGACAACGCCCAAAGTGTCTGAGACCCAGGGTGTGTGTTTGCCTGCCCATCGCCGCCCGCAGTGAGGGGGTGTTGGGGAGGGTGTGTCTTACGTATTGATGTACAAATAAATGCAGGTGAGTTTCATGAGGGGTTATGGCCTGACTCCATCTGGATGTGACCCTCTGGGTCTGTGGGACTGTTGGGAGGGGTCGATGTTGTATGAGTGTGTCTTTGCTACATTGGCATATCAAAGGGACTCCCTAGGACCCGGCTCTGACCCCAGGACTGTGTGCTGCTGTGCTGAGGGCAGGTGCTCCTGCATCTGGTGTGTGGCCGTGGTGCGTTTTTGTGCAGGGGAGATCAGGAATAAATGTCTGCCTCTTATAAACCTCCCTCTGTGTGATGGCTCACGTGTGAAGGCATTCTGGGGTCGGGCTGGGGTTTGCACTTGGCTGGTTGTGTGCCCTTGTGTGTGTCTTTATTACATAGTATGATCATGAAGGAATTCAGGGTGCCTGGGTCCCTGACCCTGTGTTCCTGGGTGGCAGTTTGGAGCACTATGTGGGTGCCTGAGAGCTGAGAGCCTGGTGGGTTAGGGTCCATCTGCTTTATATCTGCGTATGGGGGTGGGGGGAGCTAAGTGTTGTCTCTTTGGTGACTCTGGAAGTCTTTGTGACAGTGCGTACTGCTTTCTGGGTCACCGTGGTCGTGGGAGGCTGTGTTGAGGAAAGCTAAATTTGTGTCTGGGTCTATGGTGTGTGTTTCTAGGTGCATCTTTGTGTGTGATTACAGGTGAGTGTGGAGCGACCCAGACTCACTGAGCAGTGTGTGTTAATGTCTGGGTCTGGTAAAGACAGGGTTCCTGCCCCCTCCTCCAGGTCTAGGTCCAAGATTTCTTGGATCTGCCAGTGACTGACTGGGTGACGGGACAGGAAGGAGCTAAGGAGGACAAGGTGAATTCCCCACCCCCTGCCCCAGGTAACATACTGATGAGACTTCAAAGTTCTGAGGCGGCAACTGAGGGGGGAGGGCCAGGGAGGGGCCACCCACGCCCAGTCCCCAGCCCCCTCCCTCACAGAATCTGGCTTCAGCCCCACCCAACCCTGAAGCCCATCCTTTCCCTGTCCCTGAGTGTCCCTGAACCAGCCACCAGGTGAGAAGGACCCAGGCCTGGGGGAATAGGGAAACTTGAGGACGAGTCGGTCTGCGGGCAAGAATCCGAGTCCTCAGGGTAGGGTGTGGAGGGCTCAGAAGGCTAGAGGGGAATGGACAGAGGAAAGATCCAGGCGGATCCAGAAGAGGGAGGGGGCAGAGCCAGTTCGATTACGTGGGAGGGGGGTAGGCTGGGGCAGCTGTGCAGGAGAAGGAGCCAGCCTGAGGCTGAGGGGCTATGGGGGAGGACCTGCGGCCTGGAAGCTTGGGGGTCCGGCTTTGGAGGGCTTCAAAAAGAAGTGCCGGGGAGAGAATGGGCCGAGACTGGGTTAGGGGAGTAGGGGGAGGGAAAGCAGAAGTGGGACTTGAGGGAGGGAAGTCAGTTGGAGCCCCGGGAACATAGAAACTGAGGCGCTAGGGACTCGGGGAGCAGAGGGGGAGGCTGTAGATGGCGTCCAGGTAAGGGGTATGGGATCAGAGAGGGCAGCTCGGGTTAACTCGGTGGACCAAGGGCCTTGGGGGTGGGGGATGAACGGAGAGGGCCTGGGGAGGTCGGCGCAGGACGCTGGGACCTGGAGTCCAAGGAAGGGAGTGGCCTCCCAGAGGGGCCTTGGGGAGGAGGGCCGGGGGCTAGGGCAGGACTGAGCAGGTGGGAGGGGACGGGAAGCTGAGCCAAAGCCGGTACCGAGGAGGTGGCCGGGCGTGGAAAGTGACGCGGAGCTGAGTCGTCCCCACACCTTTCCACCCTCGCCCGCAGCCTTCCAGCCCGGCCCGGCCCCCCATTCCTCGGCCCCCAATCCCGGATCCGGTCCAGCCCCCTCTCCTTGGGCTCGACCGGCCCGGGCGCCGCGATGACCGTCACGTACACAGCTTGCGTGGCGAACGCGCGCTTCGGCGGCTTCTCGAAGCTGCTGCTGCTGTGGCGCGGGAGCATCTACAAACTTCTGTGGCGCGAGCTGCTGTGTTTCCTTGGGCTCTACATGGCGCTGAGTGCCGCCTATCGGTGAGGCGGCCCCGGGAGAGGGGGGAGGGCCGGACGGCGTGGGGGCGTCTGGGGAGGGGCTCCAGACCGGCCCCGGAGGAGGTGCGGGAAGAGAGACCTGCAACTGGGGACCGGGGCTCGCCCGTGATCCCGCGCCCCCTCCCTCGCAGCTTCGTGCTGACCGAAGAGCAGAAGCGCTACTTTGAGAAGCTCGTTCTTTACTGCGACCAGTACGCCAGTCTCATCCCGGTCTCTTTTGTGCTCGGTGTGTTCGCGCTCCTGAGTTCCCCATTCCCTTCATCCTGAGAAACCCATTGCCATTCATGCCTTTTGGAGACTCCCATTCCTGCCTTTCTGAGACGCCCCCCCCATCAAAGCCACTCCCCCACAAATCCCCATTTCTGTGTCCTTTAGGCCAAGTATGGCCCCAATTCCTGAGACCTTGTATGTCGCCTGGTCAGAGGGTCCCCTGAGGTGCCCCCAATGAGAACTCCATGTCATGCATAGGCTTATCCCTGGTCAACTCAGGGACTGCCATCTGTGTCTGCATGGGATTACTAGTGCCTCCCCTCACATGTACTGAGCCCCAGGGACCCCCATCCAAGGACCCCACATGACTCCATCCTTTCAAGTCCAGCCTGAGGGGCATCTCTCTGACAAGTCCCAGCCCCCTGTCCTCAGTGACTTCACTTGACCTCAGCCTTCCTCCCACCATTCTGGGCCCACAAGGATGGGGTGACCAGCCTGCCCCAGATTCCCTGACTTAGACACCATGCCCAACCCCTTCACACATCCCTGGCTCCGGGGCTCCCTGTGGCTTTGGTGACAACCTGCCTGTGGGCCCTTTGTCTCCACCTCTATACCGAGATCCCAATCTCCCATCCCAGGTGACATCCAAGTAGCCAGGGTGATCCAGCCTGCACAAACCTCTCTGACCTCAGGGCTGAATCTCCAGGTTCCCAACTCAGGTGGCCCCACATGGTCTGGGTATCCAGCCTACCGCATGTTCCTGATGAAGACCCTATGTCACTCCTCTTCCCATGACCTGGGACCCCAAACCCCTGGCCCTAGTGTCCCAACTGAGTCTCGCATTCCCGGCTCTCCTGCAGGCTTCTACGTAACGCTGGTGGTGCACCGCTGGTGGAACCAGTACCTATGCATGCCCCTGCCCGACGCGCTCATGTGCGTGGTGGTCGGCACAGTGCATGGGCGCGACGAGCGCGGCCGCCTCTACCGACGCACGCTTATGCGCTATGCAGGGCTCTCTGCTGTGCTTATCCTGCGCTCTGTCAGCACCGCTGTCTTCAAGCGCTTCCCCACCATAGACCACGTGGTGGAAGCAGGTGAGGCTCCGGCCAAAAGGAACGCGAGGGGGGGGGCGGCGCAAAGACTGAGGGTGGGGCAAATAACCCCCGACCTCACCCCTCCAGGGTTTATGACCCGCGAGGAGCGTAAGAAGTTCGAGAACCTGAACTCATCCTACAACAAGTACTGGGTGCCTTGCGTCTGGTTCTCCAACCTGGCGGCGCAGGCTCTGCGCGAGGGCCGCATTCGCAACAACGGCGCCCTTAAGCTGCTGCTGGAGGTGGGCTCTCCAAGTGGTCACTCATATAAAATGCCAGGGAAATTGTACCCCACGCACCCTGAGGTTGTGTGCCTGCCACGCACCTCCCACAAGGCGGATCCCAACCACCCTTATCTAGCAGCTCCCAGGTGTACACTTATCTCTAGGGGCGGCTCCTATGTGCATAGTGCCCCTAGGCGTACACTCACCACTAAATACTCTCCCTGAAGTCCCTAGAAGCACAGCCCACCTCCCACCAGGTGACCACTCACCTCCATCCCAGGTACACCCCCCACTTAATCCCCATGTGTGAGCTCACTATTCAGGCCCCCTCATGACCTGTATCTGCCTCCAGGAGCTGACTGTGTTTCGGGGCAAGTGTGGGATGCTCTTTCACTACGACTGGATTAGCGTACCCCTTGTCTACACCCAGGTAACCCCGCCGTGCCTCTTTATATCCCGCGTCAGAGGCCCTGGAGCGTTGGTCTCAAGGAGGAACTGAGGGCCAGCTAAGACCCCATCACAGTGACTCGCGATCCTAGCTCTGGTCTCTCCATGACCCCCCAAGGCCCAGAGAACCCTGAATTGGCACCCCATCCTGCCCCTCCCCCAGGTGGTGACCATCGCTGTGTACAGCTACTTCCTGGCCTGCCTCATCGGTCGCCAGTTCCTGGACCCGGCGCAGGGCTATAAAGACCACGACCTGGACCTGTGCGTGCCCATCTTCACCCTGCTGCAGTTCTTCTTCTACGCGGGCTGGCTCAAGGTGGGTGGGGCCCCGAGGCCAGGACTCCAGGGGTGGAGCGGGCAGGAGTTTTCAGTTCTCCGCCTACCTCTCCTCTTCCCCACTCAGGTAGCTGAGCAGCTCATCAACCCCTTCGGAGAGGACGACGATGACTTTGAGACCAACTTTCTGATCGATCGCAACTTCCAAGTGAGACTCTCTCGGTTAAGACCATCCCTGGGCTCCCAAAGCGGCCCTGGCCCCACCCCTGCTAAGACTCGCTCAGACATTGCCCCTGATCCATCCTTCTCTGTTTGGTCACCACACTCCTACCCATCCAGAGGGGTCCACCCTGCGGTGCCGGCGCTTTTCCATGCCCACTCTTCCCCGCTTATCCTCGCCCGCAGGTGTCAATGCTGGCCGTGGACGAGATGTACGACGACCTGGCCATGCTGGAGAAGGACCTGTACTGGGACAGAGCTGAGGCTCGCGCTCCCTATACCGCAGCCACCGCCTTCCTGTTGCAGCAGCCCTCCTTCCAGGGCTCCACCTTCGACATCACGTGAGCCAGTGGGGATGGGCGGGGTCTCTTGGGGGCGGGGCTCATGACTGCGGGGTGTATCTGATTGAAGGGGCTGTGGGTGACCAGGTCGGGGCTAAAGGCTACACCCTGGAGATTCGGGGCTAAGAGCTAAAGTCATGAGGACTAGGACGGGGCAGGGGTCAGGGATCCGGGTCAAGGTCTGAGACCCGGCCACTAACTGGGGCTAAGGGCTACAGTCAATGAGGACTGGACAGGCCAGAAGCGATACCAAAGGACAGGCGGCAGGGCCCCAACTTGGCCTTTTTTTTTTTTTTTTTTTTTTGCGGTACGCGGGCTTCTCACTGTTGTGGCCTCTCCCGTTGCGGAGCACAGGGTCCGGACGTGCAGGCCCAGCAGCCATGGCTCACAGGCCCAGCCGCTCCGCGGCATGTGGGATCCTCCCGGACCCGGGCACGAACTCGCGTCCCCTGCATCGGCAGGCGGACTCTCAACCACTGCGCCACCAGGGAAGCCCCAACTTAGCCTTTTGAGGCCTAAGTTTGAGCATAGCCAGAGCCAGAGGATAAGGCCAGGCTCTCGGGTGAGGGGCCAAGGTCTTTTGGGATAAGTGGGACAATGGGGTGGAAAAGCAGCGTTCCTCGGTCCCAACTCTGTTGATGAAGAAGGGAGAGGCCGCAGAGCTGACCCACTGTCTCTTCCGCAGGCTGGCCAAGGAGGACATGCAGTTCCAGCGGCAGGACGGCGTGGATGCGCCTCTGAGCGATGCACACGGCGACTTCCTGCAGCGCCTCCTGCCGGTGGGCGCGGGCATGGCCGCTGGAGGCCTGCTGGGCCGGCGCCTGTCTTTACTGCGCCGCAAGAACAGCTGCGTGTCGGAGGAATCCACAGCCGCCAGCTGCGCATGCGCGGGCGGCCCTGATGGCGCGGCCCTAGAGTGCAGTTGCAGTAACGCGCTGCTAGACTTAGGCCTGCCGGAGCCGGAGTCTGACCGCCACGCCGGCCGCGAGCCGCCAGCCCCCGGGCCACCCGCCGAGCCCTTCACCGTTGTGCCAATGCCCGGGACCCGGGGGCCGGCTCCACCCTGGCTGCCCAGCCCCATTGGCGAGGAGGAGGAGAGTCTAACCTGAGACCCTTGGACCCTGGATCCCCAAGGACAGGGAAAATGCCCTAACACCGCCCGCAAGCAGTGGTTTGGGCTTTATAAGCTGCCTGTGGACTCTTGCCTGCCCGCTTCTTACCTGCCTGCGTCCCGCCTTTACGTTTGGCACAGAGGCTTGGAACGCCTCCTGTGGGCCAGGCACTGCACTGAGGGCAGGGTGTTCTTCCAGCATCTTTGAACTGCCGGCCCTTACCACCAGCTCTACTTCCTACCCGCCACTGCGTGAGAGTTTTTATCAGTGTGCCTTGCCTTTCTTCTTTCCTCAAATTGGACATATGAGTGCCCACCTCAGTGAGCTGTGAGGATGAAATGAAATGTGTCTTTAAAGTGTTTGGTACATAAAAGGTGCTCAATAAACTTTTTTTTACTCAACTCCTGCCAGGCATTATGCTAAGTAAGCTTTAAGGAATCCTCCAGATTATTTGATGGTGCCCTGCCCACTTCTTCCCAAATTCTCTCTGAAATGGCCCCATTAGTGCCCAGGGCTTTACTCATTCATCAATGTAGGACCCACGGTCCAAGGACCATAGCTTTCTCCTGCCAGCGTTTTTCTTTTCCTTCTTTTTTTTTTTTTTGGCCGTGCAGCTTTCAGGATCCTAGCTCCCCGACCAGGGATTGAACCCAAGGCAGTGAAAGCGCGGAGTCCTAACCATGAGACCTCCAGGGAATTCCCCTGCCAGCCTTGATTTATGTTTCTGCAAGTGACCCCTCTGCCTCAAGCCCCTGAACTCTCAGATACCCCTTCAGTGCTCTAGGTCTTACATCAATCGTCTGTAGATGACTCCCGAATTTAGAAGTCCAGCCAGGATCCCTCCCCTGACTCTAGACCCAGAGAGCCAACTCCCTGCTTGACATCTGCATGTGGGGATCTCACGGGCACCTCGAACATAACATGCCCCCAAACCAGCTCCCTATCGGCTCCCCACTTGTCCCAACCTCTGTCAGCTTTGTCCTTCCAGATGATGAGGACAAAACCTGGGAGTCACCTTCAACTCCTCTCTTTCTTTCATCCCCTCTCCTTATCAACCCAGTAGCAAATCCCATCAGCTTAGTCTTCAAACTGTATCCAGAATCCAACCATTTCCCATTCCTGCAGGGTCCACACCCTGGCCAGAGCCCTCACCATCACCCAACCACCCACCTGGACTAGTGACCTGGTCTCTCAGCTCTGGCCCTAACACCCCCGCAGCCTGTTCCTCCCACAGGAGCCAAAGGGAGCCTGTGAAAACTTGAATCAGGTCATGTTGCTCCTTTGCTTAGAACACTCTGTGGCTCCCACTTCACTTAGAATGAAAGCTAAAGTACTCCACACACCCCAAAAGGCCCTGGACAGTCTCCCTGGTCTTGACTCCCTCCACTCTTCCCCTCACTCACTCCACTCCAGCCACACTGGCCTCCTCACTGTTCCTCTAACCCACCGAGCAAGGTCTCGTCCCAGAGCCTTTACACGTGCTATTCCCTCTGCCTGGATCACTCTTCCCCAGATACCTACATGGTCCCTCCCTTACCTCGTGCAGGTCTCTGCTTAAATTATGTCACTTCCTTGGTGAGGCCTCCTTTCCTGGCCTTTTATTAAAAATCACCACCTGGGCTTCCCTGGTGGCGCAGTGGTTGAGAGTCCGCCTGCCGATGCAGGGGACACGGGTTCGTGCCCTGGTCCAGGAAGATCCCACATGCCGCGGAGCGGCTGGGCCCGTGAGTCATGGCCACTGAGCCTGCGCATCCGGAGCCTGTGCTCCACAACGGGAGAGGCCACAACAGTGAGAGGCCCGTGTACCACACACACACAAAAAATCACCACCTCCCAAATCCACGTCCTGCATCCCCATGACTTTTGTCTGCTTTATTTTTCTCTGTAGCACTTCTCACATCAAATATTTTATCTGTTTTGTTTGTTATCTGTCTCCATTGAATTGACAGCTTCCTGAGGTAGGGATTTTTGTCTGAAGCTTCTTCAAAACCCACCACACACACATACAGTTACACAGATACAGACATGATTCAAACTTCCTACTGGGTGCTATCGGTCACTCACACTTTAGTAAGAACACAAGCTAGGATTTTCTTAAAAGCAGTGACCTAAGCCCCCGGCCTACCTTCTCTCCCTCCCCTCAATGCCCAGAGTCCAGCCAAGTCAGATTGAAAGTCTTTATTATCTTTCTTCTCAAATATAAAATCACTCTCTCCCCTGGAAGCTCACTAAAATCAAGAATAAGAATCACATTGCTAAAAAGAATAGGCCCATTCCTGCCTCCCGCCTCATCCTGCACTCTCATCCCACCTGGGACAGAAAAGGGCAGAGATTATGACTTCAAGGCTCTCAAGCAACTGGCTGAGGCATAATGCTGGGCCCCACGTGAGTCAGGGGAATCCAGGGTGGATTAAGCCCTGATTGGCTGGGCAGGTGGCAGGATCCTGAGATCCATCAGTGCTTGTCAGTGGGGCGCATGTTCAGGGGTGCTAGGCGTCCCAGGGGTCCGCGGCGAGCGTTGGTGGCCAGCCGCTGCTGTGCCAGGAATGACTGGGCATGGGCAGGTGCCCGCTCTTCCCCGGCTCGCTGCTGCAGAGCCATGCCCTGGAGGGAGGGGCATAGTTGGAGTCAGGGGAGCCCACAGGACCCCCATCCCCACCCAATACTTCAGCCATGGCAACGGTGCACTCACCATATTATACCAGGCACTGATGAGCAGCTTTTCTTCCTGCTCTCTCTGACTTCGACTCTTCTCAAAGTCCATCTGCTAAGGAGGCAATAGTCAAGGACCTGGATATGCTGGGGACAGTGAGAAGGGATAAGGACACCCACCTCCAGGTGCCGGATGCGGACATCCCGCTCCCGGAGCTGTGTCCTCAGGGTGTGGAGTTCCGGAGGAGCCCCCCCAGGTGGCCGCTGCTTGGGTTCCAGGGTCTGTATGACCTAGGGGTTGGGGAAGACACAGCCAGGGTGACCTTGGCCTCACAGGCCGTGGTGTAAATGTCTGTGACATGATTAGGTATGACAGGTGTGGGGGCAGGAGGCATGAACCAATGGGAGGCAGCAGCCTCGGCAGGAGGCGTGTAGGGCACCCAGCGTCCGTCCTCACTGTGCGCGCCTTGTCCACGTAGCGGCGGTACCGCTCCTCCATGGCCCGCAAGTCCGCGTCCTTCTTCTGCAGGTTGTGTTGCAGCTCCTCGATACGCCGGGCTGCTGGGGGAACAAGGTGGGCCCTCAGCTCTGTGCCAAGCTCGGGGCTCCCTGCACCCAGCCGGCCACCCAGTCCCACTCACTGCTGCTATCGGCAGGGGGCTCTAGCTCCTCGATGTACTCGCGCTTCCGCTGCAGCTCCAGATCTGCCTCATGCAGCTTCTGCCTGCGGGCAGGGGACCGGCAGCAGCAGGCTGAGCTCTGGGCCCATTTCTCTTCTTCTAGTGGTGGCCACAGGCTTCCCAGCCAGCCAGAAGTGTCCCTGCAGACCTCTCTGCCTGACCCCAAGCCTGGGGGCTATGTGCGCTGGCCCCACCATCTCCTCAGCCGTCAGAGTCCCAACCCTCCACACCCCTCATCAGGTGGCCCCTGGACCAGCCCTCCCATCTGTCCACTTCTCCCCATTCTACAGCCCACACGCTGGTCCAGGCACCATCATCCCTTGCCAGCCCCCTCTATTCTCAACCCCTCAGTTCCATTCTCTACCCAGCAGCCAGGCATCTTTCTGGAATGCAAATCTCTTATAAAACAAAAGGAAATGCGGGACTTCCCTGGTGGCACAGTGGTTAAGAATCCGCCTGCCAATGCAGGGGACCCAGGTTTGAGCCCTGGTCCAGGAAGATCCCACATGCTGCAGAGAGCAACTAAGCCCGTGCGCCACAACTACTGAGCCTGTGCTCTAGAGCCCACGAGCCACAACTACTGAGCCTGTGCTCCACAATAAGAGAAGCCACCGCAATGAAAAGCCCACGCACTGCAACAAAGAGTAGCCCCCACTCGCTGCAACTAGAGGAAGCCCGCGTGCTGCAACAAAGACCCAACGCAGCCAAAAATAAATTAAAATTTTTTTTAATTTTTAAAAAAGGAAAGGAAATGCAAGCTAATACTTTACAGTTCTGCCACCTGTGGCAAAACCCCAAAGATTCCTGTAGGTGAGACTATTATCATGTGTTGGACATGGAACATGGTGTAACATCTAATAGTGAACCTCTGGCTATGTCTACTAAAATTACAAAGGCATGTACCCTGGGAGCCACCTATTCCATTTTTGTATATATTTGCACACAAGCAAAATGATGCATATATAAGGTTTACTTTGTTACATTGCTTGAAATTGCAAATACCTAGAAAGAATGAGTTAAACACATTATGATATTACAAAAAAATGCTATAGGCCAGGCCTTCTGGACCAGAATTCTACAGGAGAATTAAGCCCTAATGCTTCCAGGTATCCACCCTCTGTAAGGAAATAACTTTCTGTGTTCCGGGTCGACCTTAGCTTCATTGCATCCTTGGCAGAACTGAGAAAATAGTCACGAAAATAATTTTCTGTAAGGCCTACTTCCCTTATGGAACCCCAGTTGACAAAGGCTGCTATATTTGAAAAAAAATAAGAAGGACTCCCTTTATTTATTCCTATGGAGAAATTTATCCAGTTAACTTGTTAAGTAGGGAAAGCAAAGTGCACATATTACACTACTTTTTATGTAAATAAGGAATGATAGTAAAAATCTATATTCATATTCATTTGGATCTGCTTTAAAAATTCTGGAAGGATTTCCATAATAAACTAATAGAAATGGGGGTGGAATGGGGCGGAAACTGAGTCGATGAGGGAGGACTCAGAGGTATATCCTTTATTTCTGTATAGCTCAGTATACATTTTGGTTTTTAAACTATAAACGTGATAGCTATTTAAAATAGTTTCTTTCTTTTTTTTTTTTTTAAATAGTTCCTTTTTTGGGAATTCCCTGGCAGTCCAAGGGTTAGGACTCGGAGCTTTCACTGCTGTGGGCCCAGGTTCAATCCCCGGTTGGGGAACTAAGATTCCACAAGCCACAGAGTGTGGCCAAAAATGAAAAACACAAAAAAACAACTTTCCTTTTTAACAATGCAAAAGTAAAAGGTGACTATTACTTTGTCACACAACCTTGTTGCAATTTCCTCTGTGGCTCCCCATTGTTCCCCCAAAACATTCCATACGCCTTCCCTTAGTCTATAAGGCCCCACTTGAGCTGACCCTTCAGACTCCCTTTCCTCATCAACAGCTCCCCATCGACACCGGATCCACCCCCCACACCTTTGCCCCAGCCTTTCCCCCCACCAAGAGTACCCCCACTCTGGGACTCACAGATGCTCCTCCAGCTTCCTCTTCAGCAGGGTTGACTGGAGGAGAGAAGAGGCATTGGGTGAGTGAGGGCTCCAGAGGTCCCAACCTCTTTCCAGACTGAGGGTAGGGGGTGCCACCCTGGGCTCAAGGTACTTACAATGGACTTCACGGGGCATCGGGCAGCAGGGGGGAGAGAGAGAAGGGTTATTGGGGGCCACAAAGGAGGGCCAGGCAGGGAGGAGGTGGGCACTCACGTCTTCAGTCTTGCCCCCCTGCTCCTGCAGGGCCTTCTGCAGGTCCTCCACCTGGGCCCGCAGCTCCGACAGCTGCTGCTGGTTCAACCTGCAGGGGTGGGGGGCCCACTTAGTGCCTGCGCCCGCCCTCAGCCCCCCTTCAAGCGTGTGAGAGACCCCCCCTCCGCCAGGTGGGTCCTCACCGGTGCTGCATCTCCAGGCCGTGGCGCGCACGGTTGGCGTCCTCCAGGTGGCGCTGCAGCTCCTCCTGCCGTTCCCGGTCGGCCGCCTCCTGCTGGCACAGGCGCTTGTTCTCCAGCTGAAGCTGCAGGAGCGTCTCCCTGCGGACCGGGAAGGAGTGAGCAGTGCGGGACATGGGTCACCACTCAGGCCTACCAAGGCTCCAGCAGGGAAACTGGGCAGACGGGGCCAGGAGAGGGATAGAGCCCTGGGGGAAGAGCCCAGCCAGACGCTGGGGTAGGGTTAGAGTACAGGGGACAGCGCCTAGGCATGGGTGGGAGGAGCGCCGGTGGGGGTGGGGGGCAAAGTGGGCGGAGCCATGAGCTGGGTCTAGGGGTGGCGCCAGGGAAGGGTGGGGCTACAGGAGAGGGTTAGAACACTGAGAGGCGGCTGCCGGAAAGTAAGACACTGAAAAGTGAAAAGCTGGGGTGGGAGTTCTTACGGGCAGCGCACAGGGCAGTGAACCTAGCAGGGAATATACTGAGGACAGGGCTGTATCCCGGGGGCAGAACCCGATGTGGGCAGGGCTGGGGCAACGGATTTTTGCCTGGGGAGTGGAGACAGATGGGTTGGATCTAATTTGTGCACTGAGGACGGATCCTGAAGAGGTGAGCCACCAATAGGGCTAGAGCCCTGGCCGGGTAACAGCAGAATTAGGAGTGAGTGGGCCTAGAAGACCGGCTAGGACTTGGGAACCAAGTTGAGTAGGCCTGGCTAGCGGTAAATACCTGTACTGGGGACGGGGCTGAGGGTGGGCACTGGCAGGCCCCAGTGGGGCCAGAGCTCTGAGTGACCCCAGGATACCTGAGCTCCGCAGGTAGGATCTCGGCTGCTAAGTTTTCCACAGCCGGTGAGGTGGGATCCAGTGAGGGGTCTGGAGAATGTGTGAAAAGTCTTCAGATGGCTGCACAGTTCCTGTCCCCATCCCTAGGATCTTCTTTCCGAGAAGCATCTTTGGGGGCTCAACTTCGGCCAAAAGGCTGACTTGACCCAAACCCCACCCCTGGCATGACAGGGAGCCACGATCCTTGGCCTGGGTTTGCCTTTGCCCCACCCAGAGCCCCGATAGACAGTCCCTGCTTTCTGTCGGCCCATGTCACCTCTTTCCACTCTAGCCTCCCTCCAGCGTGGTCTAGCTCTGCCCCCAACCTAGACAAGCCCTGGGACACTGCCTTTTCTGCCTGCCCTAACAGCACACCAGGCCAGGTAAGGCTCCAGGCCAGCCATCTCCCAGGCCCTGGGATGGGCCTCCAACTCACCAGCTTGGGTCAGCCCACGAGGCTGCATCTGGGCGCAGCGCAGCTCCTCATTGGCCTCCCGCAGGGAGTCCCGCTCTGCCAGCAGCCGCTGGAGGGACGGGGTGCAACACGCCACTTGAGGCTGGATCGGTCTCCTAGGGTAGGGGTCCCCAACCCCTGGGCCGTGGACCGGTACCGGTCCGCGGCCTGTTAGGAACCGGGCCGCACAGCAGGAGGTGAGCGATGGGCAAGAAAGTGAAGTTTCGCCTGCCACTCCCTATAGCTCCCCATTGCTCGCATTACCGCCCCCCACCCCCAGTCCGTGGAAAAAATGTCTTCCACGAAACCGGTCCCTGGTGCCAAAAAGGCTGGGGACCGCTGGGCTTCCCTGGTGGCGCAGTGGTTAAGAATCCAGGGTACACAGGTTCGAGCCCTGGTCCGGGAAGATCCCACATGCTGCGGAGCAACTACGCGAGTGCGCCACAGCTATTGAGCCCACGTGCCACAACTACTGAAGCCCGTGCGCCTAGAGCCCGTGCTCCGCGACAAGAAAAGCCACCTCAGTGAGAAGCCCACACACCGCAATGAAGAGTAGCCCCCGCTCACCGCAACTAGAGAAAGCACGCGCGCAGCAACGAAGACCCGACGCAGCCAAAAATAAATAAATAAAATAATAAATTTCCCTTAAAAAATTTTTTATAAAGGTTGGGGACTGCTGTCCTAGGGAATGGGCTCTGCCACGATGGGCAGGGTGGGGCTTGGGCGGAGGGACCTCAGCCTCACCTCCTTCTCCTTTGACACCAACTCATACTTTTCCTCCAGATTGCGGCACTCGAATAGCCATTTCTCGGCCTTCATGGCCTCCTCCTGCCGCTGGCCCTGCAGTTCCTGAACCTAAACAGAGGAGAGGGGAGAGGACAGCAGGGTGGGAAGGAGGGGCAGGGACTGAGTACAAGGTGAAAGGGCGGGGCCCGAGGGACCAGCTGAGGGAACTTGGAGGAGGAGGCTTAAGAGAAGGGGTGGGGCTTACAAGCCTAGGGAGGAGCTGGCTGGCCTAAAGGGCGTGGCCTCTATATAAAAATGGGAGCAGACTCTGGGTGGAAAGACTTAGCACCACGCTGAGCTAAAGTCTGCGGCCGGCCAAGAGGAGCCCCCACCCCAGTCCAGGTCCAAGCCCCCGCCCGTACCTGCCGCCGCTGCGCCTCTAGCTGGGCGCGCAGGGAGCCGGCCCGGCGCAGCTCTTCCTCCAGCTGCCGCGTGCGCTCGGCGTGGCCGGCGTTGCGCTCCTCCAGCTGCCGCACCTGCCGCCGCAGCTCCCGCAGCTCGCCCAGGCGGCGCCGGCAGCTGCTCAGCGTGGCCTCCAGCTGCCCTGCGCGCTCAGAGGACTGCCTGGGGGCGGGGGCAAGTGGGAAGAGGAGGCGGGGGTCTGAGGTCAAGGGTTCAGCCTGGATGCGAGGCCCTCAGCGCAGGGGAAGGTGTCAGGTCAGCCTTGGGGCATTTGGGTTCAAGGTGATGGGTCATGAGGGTCAGGGGTCAGCGGGGCCTGGTGGTGTTGGGGGAATCATTAGGGAGCATAAAGGGAGCCCTAAACATCAGTGGTTAGCCCAGGGTCAAAATCAGAATCTGGGGGACACAAAAATGACTGTGGGGTTACAGGGGGAATGATGGGGCCCAGAGGGTCTGAGGATCCCCCATAGACACTTTGGGGTCATGATGTAGCTGTGGGCCTAACAGGGGTATTGTGGGTGCAGGGGCCGTGGTGGGGTCATGGGGGATCTTTGAGGCAGAACACTGTGGGGCTCTTGACGGTATGGCAGGGGCTCATTAGGCACGTTAACATTACAGGGAAGCCATGGGGGTCACAGGAGAGCCCTCTGAGGCAATAGAAGGCACAGTGAGGTTGAGGGGTGGGTGCTATGGGGGCCTACCAAGCACTCTGTGCTTGCAGGGATGCTGTGGAGTCATAAGAAGGTACAGTCATGTGATGGGGGGACAGAGGGGTCACCAGGGGCAAAGTTATTGCCTTGTGGGGTCCTGGAGGGCACCACGGGATGCTGGGGCATGATGGGACCCAGAATGGTGCAGTGGGGTCTGGGGAGCATTATGACCCCTAGGCTTGCTGGGGTCACAGGGATCCTATAAGGCAGCGGTCCCCAAACTTTCTGGCACCAGGGAGCGGTTTCATGGAAGACAATATTTCCACGGACCGGCGGGGGGTAGGGGGATAGTTCAGGCAATAATGCGAGTAATGGAGAGTGGTGGGGAGCGATGGGGAGCAGCAGATGAAGCTTCACTCTCTCGCCCTCTGCTCACCTCCTGCTGTGTGGCCCAGTTCCTAGCAGGCTGCGGACCGGAACCAGTCCGCGGCCCAGGGGTTTGCGACCCCTGCTATAAGGTATGTGGGATACAATGTGGGATAACAGGGGGACACTGTGGGGTCCTGGGGGGCCCCATGGATCCAGGGAATTTGGTGTTGTCCAGAGGACATGGTGGATTCCAGGATAGTGCAGTGGGGTTCAGGATGGTATTGTGGAGTCAACAGGGCATTGTGGGTGCCCACTAGGAATTTGGGGGTGACAGAGGTACTATGGCATCAGAGGGGCACTCTGGCAATGGGGGTGTGTGGTGGGGACCTGCCACTCACCGAAGTTCATCCATCTCATCCTTCAGGGCCTGTGCCTCCTGGGCCAGGCTGGTCAGCTCCTGGTTCCGCTGCTGCAGCTCAGCGACCTCCCGTTCCAGCTCGGCACAGCGCACGCGCTCGTCCTCCCTGCCGCTCTCCAGCCTGGGGGATGGGGGAAGCATCACATGAAGGGACTGTGCCTGCCCCAGTCCCCTGGCCTGCTGGCCCTGTCTCCAACTGACCATACCTGAAGTTCTCTTCCTGCAGCTGCTCCAGCTGGGACTGCAGCAGCAGCAGCTTCTTGGAGGTGAGGCCGGTGGTGCCCTCACCCTCGGGCCGGCCCACCCGCTCCCTCAGCACCTCATTTTCCTGAACCAGGCTCTGCTTCTCCTCTGACAGGAGTACCAGCTGTGGGCAGGGCATACAGACGAGCTGGAGCTGGGAGAGGGGCTATGCGGGCGACCCTGCCCTGGGAGCACCTGTGGACCCCCACCTCGACCCCACCTGCCGCTCCAGGTCCAGACAGCGCTGCCGCAGCTCGTCACCCTCATCAGCCTCCTCACTCAGGAAGTAGTACCTGCGGGACTGATGAGAGGAGTGGAGGGGGGAGGGTGGGAAGAGACAAGAAACTCAGGGATCCAGGGGAGGAAAATGGGGAAACAGAGGACGGGATCTTCAGGGACAGAGAGGAGGGAGCCAAGAAACCCTCAAGATCTAAGAAGAGAGGGCTGGGACCTGAGGGGACTGGAGAAAAGGCAATTCAGGAACCCTGGGGACCTGGAAAGGGAAGAGGATAGGACCCTGGAGGATGGGAGTGGTTTACAGGCTTAAGGTCAAGCCCTTGCTCCTTAGGCAGCCCTGAAAATCAGTAATGGGGTTGGACCTTTAACAAGGTCCCCACCCCTTACCTGGCTATCAAAGTTCCCATATGTTTCCGGTGACAGGGAGTCAGAGGTGTCTTTGGTCATGAGCTGGAGGGGGGGGTGCAGTGGGAGGACATTGAGATGAACTGGGCCCTCTGAGGGCAGCCTCCAAGGCTTCTACAATCCAGCCTAAGAACTACTCCATCCTCCTGTCCCCAAAGCCAGTCCTCCCCAATAACCCCAGCCCAGAGGCTGCCCCATGTGTCCAGCACGCAGGGAGTCCTGGTCCTTCCCCCCTCCCCGGCCACCTGGCCACACTGCGCGCCTTGTGGGATCCTAGTTCTCCAAACAGGGGTTGAACCCGGGCCACAGCAGTGAAAGCGCTGAGTCCTAACCACTGGACCACCAGGGAATTCCGAGGCCTGGCCCTTTTAGTGTGCTAGGTTGTGACTTAGAGCTGGGGGGGCGCTGGCAGACACATGGGACAGGGAAATCTGGCCAGCTGAGTTCCAGACAGAGCCCAGACCTTACCAGGGCAGAGCCTGTGCCCATCTGCCTTAGAGATGTCCCCTCCCCTGAAGCTCCTCGCTACAGTGGGCATACCCACCTACCTCCTGGATGGCTTCCATCACCACATGCTGAACTGATTCCTCTAGCGTCATGATTCTCTGGATGTGCTCTGGGGGTCAAGGTGGGGGAGACTGAGATGGAGGGTGGAAGGGCAAGAAGGGTTTCCTCAGGTCTTCCCCTAGGGACCCCCCTAACCTCCCATACCCTGCTTCTTCTCGCAACTGATAGCACAGCCCAGCACCAGCTGAAGCAGCTTGCCAAGCTCTTCTGGGTCTGAGAACTCGCCAATGAGGCTCACATCTGGAAGGTGCTGCTCCAAAATGGGATGCCCCAGGACCTGAGGATGGGAGGAGGAAGGGGTATCAGGGGCTCACGGATCCCCCCTCCTCCCAACCCAACCCCCTAAATCCCTTTACAGTTACTCACATCCTGGGAGTACTCCACCAGGCTCTGTAAGATTGTCTTCAGATTGTTGACCTGGGGAGGGGCAAGGAGTTGTGTCCAGGGTCCTAAATCCCCCCAGAAGGGGCCAAGCAGCCCCCACCCTGAATCTGTCTAGCCCACTCTTTTTTTCTTCTGTCTCGCCTCCCAGTCCCTGGTCATCTCATCCTGTTTAGCTCCATTCTCTGTCTGTATGTCCCCTCTCCTAGGAGTGACCTGTCTGGCTGCCTGCCCTTCTTACCCACCTGCCCATCTTGTTCACGTGTCCCCAGAATCCAGTCACTTCTCACCACCTGCCCCACTACACTTTGACCCTAGCCATCATCATCTCTCACCTGAATTATTGCACCAGCTTCCACTCTTGCTGCCCACCCCTCCATTTCCCTACAACCATCCAGAGGGAGCTTTTTAAAGCCCAAGCCAGGTTTGTGTCTTTCCTCTACTAAAATCCTTCCTTGACTTTACACAGCACTTAAAATAGAATCTATCTTCCCTGCTCCAGCCTGCCAGGCCCTTGATGATCTCATCTACCATTCCTGCCCCCTGGCTTTCTGTTCTGGCCCCCCTGCCATTCCTCGATCACACCAAGCTTATTTCCAACTCAGGGCCTTTGCATTTGCTGCTCCCTGTGTCTGGAATGCTATTCCTCCAAATCTTACATGGAGATCAGCCCATCTGGAGTAACCACCCAACCCACTCTCAGTTGCTCTCTCTCATGGCCCAGCTTTTATTGTCTTCATAGAACTAATTGCCATTGGAAGTCAATGTTAATGTTTGTGTATGCAGGTTTTTGTCTGTGTTATTCCTTGCTGCACACCCAGGCCTGCTTAATAGAAGAATGAAGGAATAAATACATAGTTGGCTGGTCACCATACATCTGTCCCTCTTCCTGTCCAGATCTGTTTGTCCATCACCCAGGACATGTCTAACTGACCCTTCCCTGATCAACTCTTCACCAGTCTGTCCCCCATTCATGAGTCCACCTGTCACCTTCAACCTCCGGTTGGGACCTGGGTCGTCTGAGATGCCCTGGAGCCATGCCTCGTTGAACCAGGAAGGGTCTCTGGGGGTGAGAAGGTGGGATGAGCTGCTGGGGGACCCTTTTGGGACCCTCCCCCTCAGCCCCACTCACATCTGGTTCAGCACATAGGCTACTGCGAGGCCACTGCTCAGTTCCTGGGGGCTGGTACAGGGGGGCGGGACATGGAACGTCTGCAACTGGTGGGGGAGAGGAAAGTGCAACAGACATTATCAGGTCCTGGGACCACGGAACAAAACCTCTTTTACAGACTTTTCCGGTCGGTAGGACCCTCACATGCTGGGTGGGGGCTGGCCTGTTGCTCCAGCAAGCCAGCTCCGTGGGGGAGTGGCTTCTGCTCACCTGGACGGACCGGAGGGGGCGTGGCCTCATTATACCTCTGCCCAACAAACCCCGCGCGACCAGGCGAGGGCAGACCACGAGTCACTTGGTCCCCACAGGCACCACGTGACCAGGCCAACTCACCTGTGCCCTCGCCCCACATGACCCAGCCACGAAGGGGCGTGGCCTCACCTGCTCTTTACACGCAAACCTGCCACTTGACGGGTCAGGTGCTCAGGCCAGAGTGCAACGGCCTGGCAGGCCGACGACTCCTTCCTCCTCCCTGCCCCAGGACGGAAGGGTGCACAGAGCCAAGGTCGGGGCTACCGGGCGAGAAGAGAGGGCGTACACCTGTCCCTGGCCCCGCCCCCGACCTACCCAGGTGAGCAGAGACCCGCATAGCTCGGCCTTGTCCACGCTCATGGCTCCCGATTGGATTCGACCCCGGCCGCGGAGCCCTGCCACCGCAGCGGCGTCCAGATCCGCCACCAGCGAGCGCCCGCAGCCCCGACCTCCCGCTCGGCCTAGAGCGCCTCCCCGCCCCCTAAGCGCAGGCCCCGCCCTGGACACGTGATCTCCTCCCGGCACCAGCTCAGGGCTTCAGACCCGCCATCTTAGATCCGGGAAGCATTTGGGCGCCGGCCTGCCGCTAGGGGTCAGTCTGGGCCAGCCTTGCTCATCCCAAGGGTGGCTTCCCCTCCCCCCTTCCCCGAGCTCTTTTTGGGGTAGCGGAGACTTCACCGTCATTCCTCTTCATCAGAGGCGGAGCTGCCCCACCCTGTTGTACAGGCGCATTCGCATCCCTTCCCTTCGGCTGAAAGAAATTCTGCTGTCTAGCCACATTATGATCAGAGCCTTTGCGCAGGAGAGGGGCAGGTCATAATATATTCTATGGACTTGGAGGGGGAACACTAAAGGGTTCTTCCCAGTGTAGGTGACTAGATAGTCTTGCCCAGGGGTAGACAAGGGGATTCGGGTCCTAAGTCGACGGCAGGATGGGTCAGACACATGTCCTGGGTAATGGACAGACTTATTTGCCTAGACTGGATCCGTCCTCCACTGAGCTTTCCCTGCCCTTTCCCCTCCCTGAGCCCCGCGCCGGGGCCCTCCTCCCTCAGAACCGAGGACGGGGCCGCCCTGGTCGCCACGGCCCACCCGGGGCGCCTAGATAGCAGGAACGCGGCCTACGGGGAAAAGGATGGGCCCACTCTGAGACCCCGTCTGGGCAGTGAAGGGGGCTTAAAGGAAAGTGCTAGCAATACTAGTTAACAATAAAATCGCAGCCACCATTTATGGGGTGCCTACAAAATGCAGTCTCTGCACTA
The DNA here is from genome assembly GCF_964165515.1 of Mesoplodon bidens. Lineage (NCBI taxonomy): Eukaryota > Metazoa > Chordata > Mammalia > Artiodactyla > Ziphiidae > Mesoplodon > Mesoplodon bidens. Next base: position 142,256,945 of record NC_138160.1, read on the forward strand.
AGCGATTTAAATATATAGATGGTTGAAATCTCCACGACTCTAGGTGGCAAGTGCTCTTTAAATTCCCGGTTCGCAGGCGAGGAAACAGAGGTTCTGGGTGGATCCGGCTTTAAGGGAGGAGGTAAAGCACCGGACCTCTGACGCCTGAGTTCCCCGGCTGTCCCTCCCCTGCGGAGCGGGCGAGGTAATGAGCAGTAATTAGAGGTTATTAGCTGTACCCAGAGAGAGGGGCGGACTCTGCTTTGGGGGTGGGTCTAGGTCTGAGGGGCGGGGAGCTGCTCCCTCCAACCCAGAGTCTGGCTTCGGCGACCCTGCCCCCGAGCGGGTTGAGCAGGATGACTACAGCTCCCCCCTCCCCCCCGCACTCCCCCCATCCCCGCACCATCGCAGGAACACAATCACTCTAGCACCAGACTCCAGGTTACAGCCCACTCAGACGCACAACTGCACGCACACAGGGGCCTTGGAGACTCGTCTACACACCCACATCCCCTTCCGAGTTGTTTTCAGCCTCCATCCCCTGGGAGCAGAGTGGAGTGGGGGGAGTAGGGAGGAAGGGGACAAGGGCCAGCAGTGCCGGCTTCCGGACAGGGCTGCCTTACGGCGGCGGGCGTGAGAACAGCCGCCGCTGATTCCCTTATCCCGCTCCCACTAAGGAGAGGGTGCTGCCAGTAAGGGGAAGCGGAGCCCCCCTGCCACCAGGCAGAAGTGGAAGGTGAGCCGGAACTATGGCTGTTACAAGGAGAGGAGGCTGGGATTATTTGTGAGAGGACCTGGTTGCCCAAAGTTGGGAGACATGCTAGGACTGCCAAATATTTGGGAGTGGGGTCCCCAGTACTTGCAAAACCCGCAGGGATCTTGATGTTTAGGAGGAATCTAAATATCCGGAGCATGGACTTGAATTGTTCTAACGTTGCCATGATATTTATAGGCGTTATAGATGTTCAGGGACCCAAAAGTCCCCAGATTTAAAGGAAGGTCTGGGTGCCCTCACTTTGGGGGAGGAGTCACAACCCTCCATTTGGGGCGGCAAGGAATCTCATGTTTGGGGGGAAAGGGAGCTCCCTACGTTGGCAGGGAAGAGCAGCAATCCCTATTATGTGACGCAGGGAACCCCACTGTTGGGGGCATCAGTGTGCCTTCAATCCAAAGAGAGGGGTCACAAACCCTCATTTTGAAGCAGGGATCCTTTATTTGGGGGAAGGATTCAAACCCCCCACTTTCGGTGGAGAGAGCCCCAAAGTTTGGGGAATGATCTGGAGGCCTCCATTAAGGACAGGGTGCAGGTCTGGACCAGCAGCCCCCAGCTGGTTTGGGGACCCCACCCCCTCCTGTCTGTTTCCAGGAACAGCTGGGCCCAGCCTGGGCTGTACTGCTGGGAAGTGGGTGACTCAACCCCTCCCTGCGGCCACAGCTGGACCCCCGCCTGCCCCCTCCGGCCTTCACATCTGGGCAGAGACCCAGTCTTGAGAGCTGGGATGGAGACCCTAGGTTCACACATTTGGAAATGGTGCCCCTCCCCACCCAGGGCTGACCACAAGCTCAGGGTGGACACCATGCCCCATACCATGAGGGACTCTGGCAGATTTTCTGCTCTCCAGACACTGACATTCCACCAGGACTCCCATCCTGACCCCCTCGCCGGGTCTGTATATGTGTCTCTGAGTCCACGTGAAGTGTGTTCACATCTATGTAGGTGTGAGATGGTGGGTCTGTGATTGTGTGTGTACAGGCCTATGTGTCTGCATCTACCTGTGTCTTGGGGGCCTGGGAATTCACCCAACAGGCTATGTGTGTGTGATTTGGTGGTTTTGGGGGGGTGCTGTCAGGGACTAGGGCACATGCTTCTCTTTATGGGACCTTGCTGTGTGTCTATATCCCTAGGTCATTCTTTGTGTGAGAAGTGAATGTGTAACAATCAGTACTTCGGTATGGATTTAGGTTGTGTTTTTGTGACCGTGTCCTACTTTCTCTCCGTCATGTGTTTTTCTGTGATAGCATGAGCCTGTCATGTTTGTCCTTGGTTTGTCCATGTCCCCGAGACAATCTGGTGTCCCTGTGTGTGTGGTCTTGTGGGTTTGTGTCTGTGACCCTACTTTACTTCATGTGCCCTACCTGTGATGTCTGCGTGACAGCATGACCGTCGTGTGTCCGTCCCCAGCATGTGTCTCTGTGCCTCTACAATCTCCATGTGAGAGGAGTGGCTGTGTGACAACTGGAGTCCTGAGGTCCAAGACTTTTATCTGTGTCTTACTTTGTCTTGATGGTGTGGCTTTATCGGAGTGTCTGTATATGCCACCTATCTGTGTATGAAGATGGCCCTACCACAAACGGTGTGTGACAGTGTGACCCTGCCCACGTTCGCTGCAGAGCTGGCTGGACTAGTGAATGTTTGTGCCAATGTGTGGCAGGTGTATCCTGTGTCCGTGTGACACTGTGGATCTGATAGTTTGTGACCTTGTGTGTGGGGGGGGTGTCAAAGTCACACAAGACAGCGTGAGGAGGCGGTGATGTGCTGGGGGGGCGTCAAGCGCCCGGAGTCCTGCCGCTCTCGGCCCCTCCCGGCGCTGCGGGGGCGCGTGCGTCGTGCGTGACGTGAGGCACGACGGGGGTCGCTGCGTGCGTGGAGCCAGACGCGATCGTGCGTGCGAGCGCGGGGGGATGGGCTAGCTGCGTGCGTGCGTGCGTGGGCGGCGCGCGGGGGTCAGGCGCGCGCGGGGGAGCGCGGGGCACAGCCCCACCCCGCCGGGGACTTTGGGCGCGGGTGAAACCCGGGAGGGGGCTGCCGTTAACCCCTTCCTGCCCGATCTGAAACTTGTGGCCCCTCGAGAGAGCGCGCGGGGGCTTCCCCAGCGCGCGGGGACCGTCCCTGCCGAGGGAGGAACCCCGCCATCGAGCTGAGAGACCCCCCAATTACCATGGAAACCGGAGCTTCCCGCGCGGCCGGGCGCGTGCTTTCTCCCCCCTCCCGCTCTTCCTCCAGCTCCGTATTCCACCGACAATGCGCTGCCCGCTCCTGGCCTCCTGGTCTCCGGGGAAGGGGCTGGGGTCAGAGAGGCCCTGGCGTGCGTGACTCAGGCCAGCTTGAGGGTCCCCTGGCCGCAGCCGACCTCGCTCCCCCTTCTCCACCCCGTGACTCACCCCTCGAGGCTTTCCCCTTGTGTGACTCAAGCCCTTGGGGAGGGGGCTGCGGACTCTGAGACCCCCCCCTCCAGGCAGTGGGGGCTGAGAACCGAGTACTGGGGGCCTAGAGCTTAAGGGGTGGGGCTTTCCCTCCAGCGAGGGTCGGTGTCTGGTGTCTTCCCTTAGACATCCCTTGCCAAGGTCACTAGAGCCGTTTCCCCCACCCCTGAATTGGCAGTACCTACCCCACAACCCTCCGGGAACCCAGCCCCCAGCCCCTCCCCCGTAGCCCACAGGAAGTTTTTGCAGAGCCCATCGGCGATGAAACGGTTAAAGCCGTTTTCTTATTCATTTCATCCAGGGGCCCCTTTTGACTCAGAGCAAGCCAGGCGCCCCCTTGAGCCGGGCCTCGTGGGGGCCTGGGTTCATACTCCACCCCACATGTACCATTTTTAGAGAGGGGAGGGAAGGCTGTCGGTGAGCTGGCTGGGGGTCTTGGGTAGCATACAGGGTTGGGTTCAAATCCTGCCTCTGCCCTCATTGCTCTCTGGGTCTCGGTTTCCCCATCTGAAAATGGGGAATAATTATGACCCACTTATTGTGGCGTTGTGGGATTAAGTGAATAATAGATGGGACGCTTTGTTCCCAGAGCTGGGCAGAGGAGCAGGGAGGGGGCTTGGCCGGTAGAAAGACCCAGGCTCCTCCTGTCTCTCAGGCCTGGGTGTCAGGGTGACCAGCAGAAGCGAGTCCTTGTGGGGCGTGCCATGCCCCACCCAGGCGCTCTGAGGCCATGGGGTTCATCCCGTCCACCCCCTGCCCGGGGCAGGCACCCAGGAAGTGAGAGGCGGGGCAGGAATGAGGCGGAACCTGTTGGGCCCGTCGCCTCCCCACCCCTCACCCTCATTCCGGGGCCCTGGCATGCCCCCCCCCACGTTGCGGCCCCACCCCCACCGCCCTGGACGCCTGGGTCCTGACCCGATGGTGGCCCAAGGGAGGGGATGTCGGCGGAGACAGCGTCTCGGGAACATCCTGTGGACTGCTGGCTGTGGACTGCTGGCTGGACAGACCGGAGGGTCAGCCCCTCCCCGGGCAGGGCAGAAATCGGCTGGGGGCAGAATAAACATGGCCCAGGGTGGCCAGACTTGGGGGGGGCGGCAAGGAGTGTACACATACACAGTCACACACACGACACCCGTGTCACCCTGGCCACAGAGAGACTGCCAACCGGGGACACACTGACAGGGTCAGACACAAATCTGGGCAATACGGCTGTCAAACACAGACACAGTGACAGGGCAGACTCAAGAGGAAGACTGAAATGCTGCCAAACACACAAAGACACCGACAGGCCAGATGCATAAAGGCAGGGAGTGAGTGACACAGATAAATCAACTCAGCATACAGGCAAGATGGACACACTGACAGACACAAATACAGAAAGACATTGACATTCTGGTGAGAAGCACACAGCCTGGCAGACTGTGGCATGGTCACAGGCACTCTAGGACAAACGTGACAGGCCAGAAACACACAGGCAGGACGGACACACTGAGAACTGTGTGTCAGACACAGACGGGCAATACATGCATGTGGATAGACTCAGAGAGAAGGGACAGTCACTTTCAGTGCAGGCTCCCCGAGAGCTGCACGAGAGATGTTCATACACAGTGTCAGATCCTGACACACGAGAAAGCAACACAGGCGCGCACACACACACACACACACGAACACACACTAGCAAGATCACCAACTCAAAAAAGATACTCAGAGGCAAGAGAGACATACATAAACCTATGGGAGATGGACATACATAAACCTATGGGGAAGGACACATACAGACCATAACAGAATCCCCCCATCTCCCGCCACAGTTGCACACACACTCAGAGATGCTCTGAGGACATCAGAAGTCAGCCTTACAGATACACACTACCTCACCGATGACACACACGTCAGACCCTCCGACAGATTGGGCAGATGTAAGCAGACAGACTGACAGTCACACACATGGTCTAGCCAGACAGTCACACCCAACGCAGAGAAGCACTGACAGGCCACAGTCGGACATTCACTAACACATTGGCACAGAGACACCGTGACAGAACCTGTTGGCTAACACACACACACACACACACACACACACACCAGCCACAGAGCCCACATATAGACACACACACATAGATGAGCCACAGACACACACCAGCCACAGACCTCACACTCACAGACCTCACACAGGCAAGCCATGGACCTCACACACACACACAGACACACATACACACTAGACACGAATAGGTTAGCCATATGAACTCCAAAACAACCTACATTCATGTACATAGGCCAGCCACATGCAACCTATTTCATAGACCATACGTATACTCACACACACACTAACCCCTCCCAAACCACCCCCCCAAAGCAGGCAGGTCCTACACACCCCTGCAGTGTTGGGCCAACACACAGACACATGCCCTGAGAAGACAGGCCTCACATGCACTCTCACACGTCCTGACAGGCCAGCCACACACTAACCCACAGCCAACCAGACACGCACGTGCCCCTGGACCATGCTGCGGGGCTCTGGGCTTCCCAGCCAGTCTCTACCCCTACCCAGAGATCCTGGTGCTTCCTCTCTCCAACCACCGCCACCCCCCCGCCCCACTCCCCGGCCTGCTGTTTGTCACTTCCCCTAGGAGGCCCAGCTCAGCAGCCTCAGTCCCTGGTGGGGTGTGGGCCTGTTTTCTCAGCACATCCCCCGTAAATGGGGCACCTGGGATCTCAGCCATGCTCAGGCCCCCCAAGACCTCGCCAGCAGTGGGGGGCACAGAAACAGCTTTGTGGGAAACTCCCCTCATGCCCAGCTGAGTCAGCCTGAGGAGACAGACTCTCCTTCCTGCTTCCAAGAAAACCGAGCAGCTTCCTCTCTAGGAGAGGGGTGAGGGACCCCCCAAACCACAGAGGTGGAGGAGGGAAGTGACTGGAAAGCCAGGGGTTCCTGGGGGAGGGCCTCCTTGATCCTCAGCCTCTTCCTGCCAGCTGCCTGTCCACACCCAGGGGCAGGGACGAGGGAGCCTGGGTGCTATGACTTGCGGGTTCTCGTCCTGGCCTGCCCACTGGCTGACTCACAGACAGCCCCCAGCCCAGTTTCCTGGTGAGGGCCTTGCCGGCCAGTGGGCCGGGGGGGGAGGGGGGTCGCCAGGCTATTTATAAGAAGGAGAAGTCCCTCCTGCCAAGGCCAAAAGCCCCAGAGAGACCTGTAGGTGGGGGTGGGAGAACTTCCTCCTTATCCAGTCCCCCAGGCCCCAGGCCCCTGGGCAGGAGGGAAGCCTGGGCACAGACTCCTCAGCCAGATGCTGGTCTGGAGCCCAGGGCCTGGGCAGTACCCAGATGCTAGTCTGGGCACCCAGGGCAGACGGAGGAGGGGGCTATCCTCACACCTTCCTCACAGGGACGGCTAGCCTTGGCGCCAGTGGGGCGGTATGGAGGTGGTGGCACCCAGGCTAGAAGGGTGAAACTGGCAGGGGCTTGGAACCGGCTGTACCAGCTTAGCTGGGCCCCCGCCCTCCCTCACTGGCCCAATCCCCACCCCCTGGTCAAACACCCGTGCAGAGAGCATGCTGGCCTGCCCCCAAACACACCAGCAGCCCTCTGCCCTGTGCCCAAGCCCAGATAAATGAGACCCTTCATGAAAGGGCCTGCAGAGCTTGGCATACAGTTGGCACTGCATAAATGCCTCTCTGATTGTCATTATCCACATAAAAAGTGGCTAATGCTCTGGAGCCAGACAGCTCAGGTTCTAGGTCAGCTCCAGTGCTTATAGCTGTGGGATAGCAGGTAAGTTCCTTACCTTCCTGTGCCTAAGTTTTCTAGTCTGTTAAATGGGGCTACAAATAGCATGCATTTCGCTTGGTTGTTGGAAGCAGGCAATGTGTTATTCTATGTAAACCACTTAGAAGAGTGCCTGGCCCATGGTAAGAGGCATATAAGAGTTAGCTACTAAAATAATAATTATTGGGGCTTCCCTGGTGGCGCAGTGGTTGGGAGTCCGCCTGCCGGTGCGGGGGACGCGGGTTCGTGCCCTGGTCCAGGAGGATCCCATGTGCCGCGGAGCGGCTGGGCCCGTGGGCCATGGCCACTGGGCCTGCGCGTCCGGAGCCTGTGCTCCGCGGCGGGGGAGGCCGCAGCGGTGAGAGGCCCGCGTACCGCAAAGAAGGAAATAAATAAATAAATAAATATTATTATTATTGTTTCTCAGTCTGTTTGCCTATCTTAAGGGTCTCTGAGTCGTGCTGTCTGCATGACTCTAACCCTTCATCCCTCCCTGCCCTGACCCCCATCCCCCATACATCCACTTTTCCTTGCTGGGTCCTTGGCCTCCATCTCTACCCTTACTGGGTCAGTCTCACCTCTCTCCAGGACTCCCCTGGCATGGGCAGCCTCAGCACTGGTCAGGGCTGACTCACTGTGGCCTCCTGGCCCGTGGGACCTGCAGGTTGGCTTCCTGATATGCTGCCCTCCAGCCAGGCCTGCCCAGCCCCCTGACGTTGCCCGCTGCGCCCCCGCAGGGCCCAGCCAGATGTCAGCTGCAGTTATTAGCATGGGCAGGAGACACAGGCCTGGCAGCTTGCCTGCCAGACTCAGCGGCCACTGGAATCTCCCTTGCGCCTGAGGCGGGGGAGGGGAGCAGTTCAAGCAAGGGAGGAGGAGAGGGGGTACCCAGGGATCACAAGCACCCTCCAAAGATGGGGACACCCCCAGCTTCTAGTGGGACCTTCCTCCTCAAAGCCACTGCTCTGCTGGACTTCCCCCAGCCCCCACAGAGCTCAGTTTCTCTTTTGCCTCTTTCGTTTTCCTTCTCTCCTCCACACTTGGTGAGCTCTGCGCTTGCCCTACAAAGTCTGGCTAGCCCCCCTCCCTCAGCCTCTCTCTACCCTAAAGAAACTTCCATGCTCCCAAAAGACAAAGGCTTCACACTCTCTCTGAGTGAGAGAGAGAGAGAGAGAGGGAGAGACTGAGCTCACCTCTGGTTCCAGTGGCTCACAGCCTATCTGCTTGGAAGTCCCACCTTAAGTCTAACTGGAAGCCTCACCATCTAAACCTTCTCACATTCCTGGGGAAGGGGCTCTGGAGGGGTTCCCTCAGATGAGGGAGACAACTCAGATGAGGGAAAGGATCCCCCTTTTAGGTATTCTGGATGGTGAGGCGACCCGCACACTGAAAGAGGAGTAGGGCCTGTCACCCACATGAGTGAAGGTGGGGATACCCCAGCCCCTAGGGATGTATGGGGGGAGGGGCCCCAGACTTCCTGGCAGAAAGTAAGGGCACCCAGCTCGAGGTAGGAGGCAGCCGTGCCAGCCCGCCCAGGCACCGGGGTCGCCTCGAGGCACTGACCCGCCCCCTCCACGCCCGTCGGGCCGGGGGCGAAGTCCGACCCAGGCCCGCGGGCAGGCGGGGGCCTGCCAGGCTGGGTCGAGTCGGGTAGGGCCTGGCAGGACGCGGCCCCAGAGCGGCTGGGTGGGGCCGGGCCAGGCGGCCGGGGCTGGTCGGGACTAGCCGTCCTGGGGCCCTGGCGCGCCCTGGGACCTGGCAGATCGGGGTAGCCGACTCCTGGCCGGGGCTCCGGGACAGCATTAACCCCACCCCTTCCTGTGCCCTTATATGGGCGGCGGGGAGAGACTCCGGGGGCCGCCCCGCCCCCAATCCTGCCCGCGGACTCCGGCCTGTTGCCATGGCGACCAGGCCCCGGTGAGTCCCCCTCCGTCAGGCCGATGGAATCGTCCCGGACTGCCAGCCTCGGCGATCGGCTGCGGGCGCCAAGGGCTGAACCATTGCTTGGGTGGGGATCGGCGACTGGAGGCCTCTGCGGCGGGACTTGTTCCACGCCCCTGGCTTCCTCTGGGGTCGCAAGCCCAGGTTCCTCTTACGAGGCGCAGAACCCGGCTGGACCCAGGGCGGGGCGCATGGTCCCGTAGGATTCGAGTGACGGAGGCAGGGCCCGGTTCCTTCCCCCCGGGCTGTTGCCACACTTCCTGCCGCGGCGCTCTTTCCCCAGCCTGTTTCTAAGGAAGGAGTGGGGTTGGGCGACCGCGCCCCGGCCGTCGGGCTGGGTCTAGGCACCAGGAGCCGACACTGTGTTGGTCAAGCCCAGGGTCACTGGGGGAAGTCTTTGGGGTGTGCACCTAGAGGTCACCCACAAGAGGGGACCCCGATCGTGGAAGATGCAGCAGTCCAGGTCCCCAGGATCCTCAAAAGACCCCTCCTCTCATGTCTCTACCGGAGACCCTCTGTCAGTACTATCTCAGCACTGAAGGGGGGCCCCGACCCTTCTAATTCTCCTGCGTCGGGGCTTCGCAGATGACCCCCAGTGACCTCCAACCTCTGACAGTGTCCTAATCTTCTACCCCACATATTTTCCTTGACTCCGTGTACCCCAGGACCCTCACTCACTTCTTCCATATCTAGGACCCCCAATTCCTTCCCCTTCCAACTTGTGGGGGACTCTCAGTCTCTCCCATGGACTCCAGGACGCCTACTCATTTTCTGCATAATGGGTCTCCAGCAACTCCCGTGTACACTTTTGATCGCTCCCCTTCCTCACTTTTCCTGGGTTCAGTTCCTCCCGTGAAAATTCCAGTCCCTCAACTCTTTTGTACCCTGGACCCCCACTCAATTTCTGAGTCAGGCGTCTCCTTACCACTCCCCCACCTACCCTGCTTAACCCTCCTGTCTCTCCTTTGGGGGGTCTCTCAGTGTATTCTCAGCCCCCCAGCCCCTCTGGAAGACTCCAGATCCCTCAGGCCTTTCCGTGTGCAGCTCGGGACCACCCCCCTACCCCCAACACACACACACACTTGCTCTGTACCACTTCCTCGTATCCCTCATCGCGTACTCCAGGGGAGTCATCGCCCTCCCTGAAGCCTCTCCCCGTGTACCTCTGACCGCCCCAGCGCCCCCTTCCTCGCGCACCAGGGTCCTCTGAGCCCCTCCCCCTGCAGTCGCTCCGAGCCACCCAGCCCGTGGCCGCTGTTTACAAGGACACGCGCTTCCTGACAATGACGCGAGCCGCCTCCTCCCCTTCCCCACGCTCCAGAAGGGGGGCGCGGGGGCCCGGCTCGGGCGACCGCCAATCGGAGCGCACTTCCGCAGCTGACAATCGCCGTATAAAGGCGTGTGGCTCCGGCTGAGCGGCCGGGACCTTGAGCGTGTCCAGGCCAGCTTCGGAGCCAACGGGGAGCGGGGAGCAAGGGGGACGCAACACGAAGAAAGCGAGTGCGCCAGAGGGGGGCAGAGGGGCTAGAGAAGCCGCACAGAGCTTCCGTGCACAGCCGCCTGTTGGTCTCTCTCGGCCCGTACAGGCCCCCGGGAACGCGCGTCCAGACACCTGGTCCAGCCATCTCCGCGGACTGCGCGGAGCGCAGCGAGGCCCGGGGCGGCCCCGCAGGGACCCTCAGACCGACCGGGCCGCCCGGATGTGCACTAAAATGGAACAGCCCTTCTACCACGACGACTCATACGCAGCGGCCGGATACGGCCGGACCCCGGGCGGCCTCTCTCTACACGACTACAAACTCCTGAAACCCAGCCTGGCGCTCAACCTGGCCGACCCCTACCGAAATCTTAAAGCACCCGGAGCGCGGGGCCCCGGCCCAGAGGGCAGCAGTGGCGGCAGCTACTTTTCCAGCCAGGGCTCGGACACCGGCGCGTCGCTCAAGCTCGCCTCATCGGAGCTGGAGCGCCTGATCGTCCCCAACAGCAACGGCGTGATCACGACGACGCCCACGCCCCCGGGACAGTACTTTTACCCCCGCGGGGGTGGCAGTGGTGGAGGTGCGGGGGGCGCAGGGGGCGGCGTCACCGAGGAGCAGGAAGGCTTCGCCGACGGCTTTGTAAAAGCCCTGGACGACCTGCACAAGATGAACCACGTGACGCCCCCCAACGTGTCCCTGGGCGCCAGCGGGGGGCCCCCGCCCGGGCCCGGGGGCGTATATGCCGGCCCGGAGCCGCCTCCCGTCTACACCAACCTCAACAGCTATTCTCCAGCCTCTGCGACCTCCGGAGGAGCCGGGGCCACCGTCGGGACTGGGAGCTCGTACCCGACGGCCACCATCAGCTACCTCCCACACGCGCCGCCCTTCGCCGGCGGTCACCCAGCGCAGCTGGGCCTGGGCCGCGGCGCCTCCACCTTCAAGGAGGAACCGCAGACCGTGCCTGAGGCGCGCAGCCGCGACGCCACGCCGCCGGTGTCCCCCATCAACATGGAAGACCAGGAGCGCATCAAAGTAGAGCGCAAGCGGCTGCGGAACCGGCTGGCGGCCACCAAGTGCCGGAAGCGGAAGCTGGAGCGCATCGCGCGCCTGGAGGACAAGGTGAAGACACTCAAGGCCGAGAACGCGGGGCTGTCCAGCACTGCCGGCCTCCTCCGCGAGCAGGTGGCCCAGCTCAAACAGAAGGTCATGACCCACGTCAGCAATGGCTGCCAGCTACTGCTTGGGGTCAAGGGACACGCCTTCTGAGTGCCCCCCTATCCCCCGTACGGACATTTTCCCAACCTGGACGGCTGGGCGCACGCCTCCCATGGGGCGAGGGGGCAGGCGGTGGGCACCGGCCCCGGGGCCTGGGGGCGCCACAAACCACACTGGACTCCTGCCCGCCCGCTCTGCGGCCAGTCCTTCCACCTCAACGTTTACAAGCCCCCCTTCCACGTTTTTTTTTTTTTTGTATTTTTTTTTCTGCTGAACTCAATTCATATTGAATATAATATATTTGTGTATTTAACAGGGAGGGGAGGAGGGGGCGATTGCGGCGGAGCTGGCCCCGCCGACCGGTACTCAAGCCCTCGGAGATACTGGGGAGGGGACCCCCGCCCCCTGCCCTCCCCCCCTCTGCACCGTACTGTGGGGAAGAAACGCGCAGTCGGTATCTAAAGAATTTATTTTAAGATGTGTTTGTGTGTGTATGTGTGTTCTTACTTTTTATTGAATCTATTTAAGTAAAAAAAAAAAAGGTTCTTTATTAATTTCTGTTGTCTTTTTTTCCAAGCCGGGCGGGCGGAGGGAGGAGAGTACTGGGATGCCCCCACCCCACTGCGGTTTGTGGCTTGCTCCTGTAACTGTGTCAATCTCGCCAGCTTTGTTCAGACATCTTGCGTCCCCAGCCTGGGTGTCTAACCCTTCTTGCGTCCCCCGATCTCCCGGGTTGGAAGGTGCAGGGCGGGGACCAGGTCCCGCAACTCCCCAGCACCGGGGGACAGGATGCCTGGGGCGAAACGCGCAGTGCGCAGGCGCGGCCCCGCCCAGCCGCGCGCGCCGGGGCTTTCCCCGCTGACGCTACGGAAGCGCGGTCCAAACATGGGCTGATTCTGCCCAGTGACGCGACGGCGGTCTCTGGGCAGATTCCGGGAATCCCCTCCCCCGCTCTGCCGGGCAGGACCGCGGCGCCGGGAAAGGGGCCGGGATTTTCCCAGGCTGGCGGCTACCAAGGCCCGGAAAGCCCCAGGCCTGGGTCCAGAGCGTCCGCGGTGGGCGGGCCGCACTCCAGAACCCCGGGAGCCACCCCAGAGTCTCCCCCATCGCGCTGGTGCCTGGGTCCTGCCGAGCCCACGCCAGCTTCGTCTGACCTGACCCGGGAGGGGGGATGCAGTTGCCTGCGCGTCGTTGCCGCCGCGATCCCCTCCCCACCCCCGCCAGGAAGGGCGGTGCCCGCCTGCCAGTTTCCCCTCCCGGGTGCCAGGCCGGGAGCGGGGCGACTGCCAGGTCTGGTCCTGCCGGGGCGGCTGCTCGGGCCGCCGGGCGCCGCCGCCCTCTCATGGGGCTGCCTTCCCCGCAGCTGTGACGGGTGCGAGGGCGGCTGGTGAGCCCCGATGGGGATCTGGCTGGCTTCGGAGCTGGCAAGCCACAGGGGCGAGGTAGGGTAGAACAGACGCTTCATTAATTCATTTATAAAGTACTGAACGACCTGGCCCTGGAGTCACAGACTGGACCAGGGCCGACAGACAATAAACAAGCAAACGTGATTCGGAGATGGTGGTAAGTGCTAGGAAGAAAAAAAAAAATGGTCAAAGTGGTAGTGATGGGGCTGGGGAGGTTAGCTGCTTTGGAGAATGGATTGGGAACATGGAACTTTAATGAGGCGATTTTTCAGCAGCTTTGATGCTGAGCCCTGAGAAGATCCTGAGTAACAGCGTTCTGGCAGAGGGAACAGCACATGCAAAGCTCCTGTGGCCAGAACAAGATCAGCCTGTTAAAGAACAGCAAGAGGGCCGTGTGCTGCAATGGAGTGAACCAGGAGTGGGGAGATGAGGTCAGGGAAGACCACGAAGGGCCTTGGGGAGGAGTGTAGATAAAATCCCAAGGCTGAGATGGGTGACCTTGGAGGGCATTAGGCTGGATAGCAATATTAATAATGGGTCTATGGATTAAATGAGCTTGTCAGTCCTGTTCTGTGGAAGGAAATGGGGGCTCAGAGTGGCAAAGCCACTTGCCTGAACATGCACAGCATCAAACTGAGCTCCTTCAAACACTGTCTTGCTCCTAACACCTGCCTCCCAACCTAACCCTCATCCTTCCACTTCAGGGGCAGAGGCACAGCCCCTCCAACTTGGGGTGGTGTAGAACTTGCAGCAGGGACTGTGCCTCTACCTCAAGCTCCCTCTCTTGGTTCTATGCTCAGGATTGGGTCCCCACCTTCTTCCAGCCCCAGGAGCTTGGTCCTAATAACCATTAACAGAGCCCGAGTTTCACGTACTTCATCTCTTTTAACGTGAAATGGTGAAATGTAGGTTTGTCTTTATTCCCATTTTGTTGTTGAAGAGACCCAGGGAAGATCACAGCTCTTAAGCGGCATTTGAACCCAGGCTGGCTGTTGTTTAGGTGTGGGCGCTGCCCTGCATGGCCAGGTTTCAGGTTGTAAGGCAGCCTGGGACTTGCTCCCTGCAAGAGGCAAACAGCACCATCGCCCCCGGCCCCTCCACCCGTCTTCAGGCCAAGGAGAAAGAGGGAGGAGAGTAAGCAGTGAGCATGATGCAAGGCTGCCACCTTGTGGTGGAGATCAGTAACTACAATGTCAGTTCCCAGGCCACAGCCTGGAGAAGGGGGTGGGGGGTGGTACCATACCAGGACAAATCACACCAACACACTTACATCTGTCCCTAATACTTTATTAGTCACCTCTAGGCCTGTTCTCAGCTATGTGGGCTCCAAGGAGGGGGTCACCATTCACCAGCTCTCAGCTGGTAGCTTGAGAAAGCCTTGGCCTAGCCCTCTGGGGTCACGGACTGTAGAGTCTGAAGGGGCCTTTCCTGGGTCAGTATGGGGCACCCAGGTAGGGGCACAGATGGGGGCCAAGAGCCCAAGCTTGCCACCCCTCTGCCAGCCTAGTTGTGTTTGGAGAAATATTCCTTGCTGTCGTCCACATTGGGCTTGATTGTGTCACTGCCTGGCATCCAGCCAGCGGGACAGACTGTGGAAAAACAGGGGTGCACATATGAGGCTAGAGTGCCATATCCAAGGTAGAGCAGTAGTGAGGGGACAAAAAGAGGCAAAGCAAGAGCATGAGTTGCAGGAGAAAAAGCCTGGAGCCAAGTGGTCTAGGCCTAAGACCATGCCACATGGTAAGAGAAGCCCTCCAAGCCCAGCTGCAGGATTTTCTGACATTTTATTTTATTTATTTATTTTTTGGGGGCCACACCATATGGCATGCGGGATCTTAGTTCCCCGACTAGGGACTGAACCCGTGCCCCCTGCAGTAGAAGCGCATAGTCCCAACCAATGGACCACCAGGGAAGTCCCTATTTTATTTTATTTATTTTTTTGGCTGCGCCGTGTGGCTTGTGGGATCTTAGTTTCCCTGACCAGGGGAAACTCGAGCCGTCGGCAGTAAAAGTACAAGAGTCCTGACCACCGGACCACCAGGGAATTCCCTGGCTGACATTTTAATTTCTTTCTGGCTCCTTTAATCGCATCTTTCTCTCTTAGCCCCAGCCCCAATGGACTTTGAGGGCCTGTGGTCAGGCTGTGGCCTTCACATGAGAAGATACTCTGAGCCAACTAACATTAAAGCCTGCCTTGGTACAGGCCTTCTCAAATACCTTCTATAGATTTGTTACCTCCCCAGCTCCCCACACTTATATTGGGGTATCTCTCCCACCAGACTAGAAACTTCCTGCAGACAAGGCCCTGAGTTAAATCTTCTTTGGGGCCCTCACATCCACCCCACACAAGCGACAGAGCGGGCAATGAATGTATGTGTGCATGACAGAGGGGCTGCCCGTGTACCCATGTGTGAACACATGTGAATGTGGGTTTCGGCTCACCTTCCCCGTGCTCATCTGTGTACTGAAAGGCCTGGACCAGCCGCAGAGCCTCATCCACGGAGCGCCCCACAGGCAAATCATTGATGGTGATCTGGCGAAGGACACCCTTGCCATCGATGATAAAGAGGCCCCTGAGATATCAGAGTCCACAGTGAGGAGCCAGACTTCCCACGGTCAGGACCCAGGGAGGGAGCACCGTCTCCCTGCTAGCCACAGGGCTGGGGGCAGGGAGGGCATCACCCAAGAGCGATCCCCTCACTCTGAGGATGGGGGCTTCCTGAGGGTCCCACAGTACCTGTAGGCGATGCCCTCATCTTCCTTCAGCACGCCATAATCACGGGACAAGCTTCTGGTTACATCAGCCAGCAGGGGGATGTTCAGGGGGCCCAAGCCTCCCTCCTTCCGGGGAGTGTTGATCCTGTGGGTAGGAGAGACAGGGCTGGGACCTCAGGATGCCTGGCACAGCAGGGTCCTCACCCTTTGGGCCTGCATGTGATAAGGGCTGGAGAGGGGGTGCTGGAGGTGAGAGATAAGGGGCTTTAGAGCAACCCCCGGGGAGCGCCACCCACCCCACCCTGAAGTGGGTGCTGGGGCTGCTTCTCACAGCTGGGAAGACTAAGCTAATACTCGAGCAAAGTGGCTTCACATGTGCTGGTGGTTTCCAGCACCCTGAGGCAGAGAACCTGTCTTAGCGTCCCCGTCCTCCTCTCTCTAGCTCTGTGTCACTGGGCCCAGCCCCTCACTCTCTTGAACTGGAGTTTCCACCTTGCTGAAATAGTTCACGGGAGGGAGGCTGTGTTGCCCTAAGTGAAAAAAAAGCATCTGCCAACTCTCTACGCCACGAAACTAGTTTCCAAAAGCTAATTACTGTCATCATCATTGAGGACTTGGGAATCACTATTTCCATTATTTTCTTGATGGGAAAGGGAGGCGCAGAGGTTGAGCACCGGCCATGAGAACACACAGCTCAGACCCTATAGAGGTGTAGGTTTAGCTGCACCCTTCCTCCTTACTGGTCCCCACTCATACCAAGCCAGGTGAGTGAACTGAGAGTCGACAGAGACGCCCAGCACATTGCAGTGCAGCTTGTGGAACTCCTCGGCACGCTCACTGAAAGCGATGATCTCCGTGGGGCACACAAAGGTAAAGTCCAGCGGGTAGAAAAAGAGGACCAAGTATTTTCCTGGGGAAGGGGGTGGAAATAGACAAGGAATTAGGGCTCAGACCCTCTAATGCCTGTGCCCCGCCCCCACCAGGGCCCCCTCCGGGCCGCCCTCACCTTTGTAGTCTGAAAGCTTCACCTCCTTGAAGGCGCCATCCACCACGGCGGTGGCCTGGAATTCCGGGGCGGGCTTTCCGATGTGCGCGTAGCCGGAGGTCATGACTGAAAGCCGAGACCCCCCCACACCGGTCAGTGCGCCCTGGACGACCCTTTGTCCTCGCTTCCCAAGGTCACGCTGCGTACCGGGCCCAGTTACTGAGTCAGAGCGGCGGAGGCAGCAGCACTGCCTCGCACCCTCTCCGGGACCAGGTTGGCACGGCCTTGAGACTTTGGGAGACCCGCCCCCCGGGACGGCTAGAGGGGCCGGGCAGCTGCCGGCCGGCCCCCAGTTAGCGTGTCGGCCTGAGCGCGGTCGCGCAAGCCCACCGCCCCAGGAGGAGATGCCGCGAGCTGGGGGCGGGGAGCCTGGGGCTGCGGCCTGTACTCCAAGGCTCTGGCCTCGTTTTTCCCCGCAAGGACAAAGGCAGCCACTACAGCGGGTGGAAAACAAAGGCGGCCAGCGCTGAGATCTGGATAGGGCCCGAGCTGCTCCAAGGGAGCTCCCCGCAGCCCGATGCACTCCAGGTGTCCATACCTGCGTGGGCAAGGGCGGGACGCACAGACTCGCAGACGCACAGACTCGCTTTCGCAGGGCGAAGCGAGTTGTGGGCCTTGGGGCCTTTTATATTAGGCCCGAACCATGACGCAAAGGGCGGAGGGGTGGGCGGACGAGCGGAGCGGTCGGGTCCACTGCAAGCGCAGGGGAGGGAAAGAGGAGCCGGCCGCGACCACTTGCCCGCGGGCGGCAGGGGGAGACGCGCAGCCGGCGGCCCCGACCACTGCGTCGGCCCGCGGGGGTGATGCGCGGGGCTCCTCTTTGGAGCGCGCTGGGGTCGGTTGAGTCCGGCATGGCTCGGAGCGGTGTGGCCCTACTGCTGCTTCCGCTGATGCTCCTGCTGCTGGCAACCCCTGCCCAGGTCTCCCCCGACTACCAATACTTCGGCGAGCAGGGAGAAGGGGACACCTGGGAGCAGCTCCGGCTGCAGCATCAGGAGAAAGGTAACTGCAGGCTGCGGCTGTGATAGTGCAGAAAGGTGCTTCATTGCCCCACTTCACCATCTGGCTGCAAATAGACCCTCCTTCAGGGACTTCAAATCCCTGCCCAGCTATGCACTAGCGGCGCCCCTCGGGCTGATTACTTTTCTCTGAGGCTCAGTTTTCTCATCTGTAAATTGAGATAGAGACTGTCTTTAAGCAGCCTACACGGGGAGAGGGGACGTGAGCAGGCAATAAATACCGACGCAGACATATCCATAAACTCATGGATAAGTGCTGGGAAAGGCGGAGATAGAAAAGGCAGGGTGCAGGTAAACTTCTGAAGTCAGAGAAGGCCCGGCTGAAGATAGGTAACCAATGCAGCCGGAATGACAAGCAAAAGCCCAAAATGCGAAGATTTAGGGGGGAGAGTGCACCAGGGAGTTGGAACAGCAAGTGTCTAAGGCCAAAAGGCCTGACAGAGGACTGGAAAGAGGCCAGTGTTGTCTGGCAGAGGCTTGGTGAGGGCATGAGGTGTCAGGACTTTGTGAGCCACAGATTTGGGCTAAGACCTGTCAACTAGGGCTATAGGGAAGAGTCAGTAAAAGAAGGGTTGTGAAGGGTGTCTGATAAACGTTGTAGCTGCTTTGAAAGTGATCATAATAATTGTTTTTGTATTATGTGCTAGCCCATCGCCAGGGGCTTTAAGTACCTTCATTATGACAATTATGTCATTTAATTTACCACCTGGCAACCCTGCTGGTCAGGTGACACTGTGCCAGTTGGACAGGCTCAAGATCATGCCCCTGAAGAGAGGAGTCATCTTCAGATGGTGGACACCAAGGGTGTTGTATCACATTCCCAACTGGACAGGCAGACACAGGTGGGAAGTGTCATTTTGCAGTCCCTCTGGGCCATTCACCAGTTGTGTGAGCTTGGAAGGGTGGCTTGTTCTAAGTTTGTTTCCCCACCTGGGACTAATGGTAAGATTAGAGATAATCTATGGCGGGGGACCTGGCACAGAAGCACAACTGAGCAAATACGAACTGTTGTGATTTGTTAGTGTCTTTCTCCTCCTCCCTCCCTCGGGATGCGGGGGGAAAGGTTCCCTCCTACCTGGCCCTCCATCCCTAGATTTGGAAGACTCTGCCCTTGGCCCGTGGGGAAAGTGGCGCTGTTTCTGCGACCTGGGCAAGCAGGAGCGCAGCCGCGAGGCTGTGGGCACAGCGCCGGGCCCGGTGTTCATGGACCGCGAGAATCTGGTTCAGGTGCGGCCCTGCCGGCAACGAGATTGTTCATCCTGCGAGCCGAACGACTGCGACTGGAGGCCCTGAGCCCGGGTGAGCCTCGGGCGCGGAGGAGGCGGGGCCGGGGCTGGTGGGCAAATCCGGGGCCGCGGGTCCCCAGGGTGGGCGGGGAGAGAGGAAGGGCTGTGGGGGGCCGGTACGAGACGGGCCTCGAAGAGGGAACAATGGGGCACTAAATCTGGGGCTTGAGCGCAGCGTGGGAAGGGAGAGCTGAGTCAGGAGATGTGAGCCCTGCTGATATCCGAGGAGAAAGGAAGAAAGGTGGTGGGGGCGGGGAGGGGAAAACGGAGATGGAGGAACTGGGACCCCGATGAGGAACAGAAACCCACAGTCTGAGGGCGTGAGCTCTGTTGAGAGCAGGGAATAGAAAGAGACATGTTGTTATAGTGGTGGACAAATCTGGGAGGCGTGCTCCTCGCTAAGACGGGGGAGAAAGAGGGAGAAGGGTGGGAGAGGGGGCGGGAGCATGAACCCTGAATTGGGGATGGAGGGGAAAGGAGCCTGCCTGGTGGGCGGAGACTCTGAGCCGGAGTCTGTAGAGGTCTGGGATCTCGGTTCGGGGGTAGGAGAGACTTAGCCCGGATGAGAGAGAGGGTAGAAAGCAGGCGAGAGGCGGTTGGGTGGCTCTCTCGGTGAGCCACGGAGAGAGGGAGTTGGGGGACTCCAAGTCCGAAGGTTTGAGCCCAGCGTGAGCCAGGATACCTAGTCCAGGGGGCTTAGACTGTGTGGAGTGGCAGGGACCTCGAGTACAAAGAGCCTGAAACCAGATGGGGGACAGGAACTCAGTGATGTGGACACCGTATTCTGGGAGTCTAGTGGTATCTGACCTTCTAGGCTCTGACTGGGTTGAATCCTTCAAGGCCCCCCTCAGTTTCCCCTTTATTTTCCTCTCCTCCCACTAGCCCCGGCGGGCGGAGCTCCAGTGACACCCGGGCGGAGCTTGGAAAGCGACCCCGCCCATCCAGTTCCCCAACCGCAGAGCTCGGCGGTCAGCCTCGGAAACTACAATTCCCAGGAAGCTGCACGGCAGCGACGTCGGCGTGTGCTGCGCAAATGTCAACGGCGGCGGGAACGTTTGGGGCGTGTCTTGCGCGGCGATTGGTCGAGAGCTAGCACTACCTCGGGGCCCGGGGAAAACGCGCGCAGAGGCCTTTCTTTGCAGACTTTGTTTCTGCCGCTGGTAGCGGCGGCCGAGGTGGCATGGATCTCAGCGAGCTGGAGAGAGACAAAACGGGCCGCTGTCGCCTGAACTCGCCTGTACCTTCTGTGTGCCGCAAGGAGCCCTGCGTCCTGGGCGTCGATGAAGCGGGCCGGGGCCCGGTGCTGGGTGCGCCCCCAGGGCCGGGTGGGGGAGGGGCGTGATAAGGTGGATGCAAGTTGCACTGGAACAGGAGCTGGGATTGCACCGCACTCGGGGGTGGTAGTGGTGGAGGGGTGATAGTGGTGATGGCGATGGCATTGGTGATGACACCGAAAGAAAAAGCGGTGATGATGGAATAGAAGTGGCGGCTTTCACGGGCTCACTGTTTGGACCCCTCTTCCCCAGGCCCCATGGTCTACGCCATCTGCTATTGCCCTCTGTCCCGCCTGGCAGATCTGGAGGCCCTGAAAGTGGCAGGTGAGCCCTGGGGTAGATCTAGGGGGGCGGTTCCTGGGCATGTTCAGGGGCGGGTGCAAGCTGGAGGGGGAGAGCAGGAACTCGGGGAACCAGCCGCTCCCCTTCTCTCCCAACCCTCCACCCAGACTCAAAGACCTTGTCGGAGAGCGAGCGGCACAGGCTCTTTGCGAAAATGGAGGAGGACGGAGACTTTGTGGGCTGGGCACTGGACGTGCTGTCTCCAAACCTCATCTCTACCAGCATGCTTGGGCGGTGAGGGGTCCCGGGGGGTGGGTAGCCATCATGGGCTGGAAGGGATGGGTGTCTGGAACGATGTTGACTGGGCTCTGTCCACCACCACAGGGTCAAATACAACCTGAACTCCCTGTCTCACGATACAGCTACTGGGCTGATGCAGTATGCGTTGGACCAGGGTGTGAAAGTGGCCCAGGTGAGCTAACTGTTGGTTGGATTGTCCCCATTTAATCACCTCAGGATAAAATAGGAGTATAGAAGTGCGATGGACGATTCTGCGTCCGACATATCTGGAGTACCTCAGGAATGTGTTTTACTGCTGTTGATGTCCTACTGTTTTTCCTACCTTAAATGTGTGCCCCACTGAGGACCATGGTGGGGCCCCCAGCCTCAACCCCATCTAATCTATTTCCATATCCTAAAGGCTCAGTGTCTAGAACGAATCCCACATCTGTTCCCCCCGACCGCAGTCTGTATCCTAGCCCAGGGCACCCTCCCCTCCTGGATACCTGCCCCATCCTCCTCCAGCCCCCTCCCCTACAATGTGCTCCCCACACAGCAGACAGTCATTTACGTTTTTGAAATGTAAATCTCGACGTTTAATTTTCTGAACACAGTGGGAATTAAATCAGGAAAATTTACAGGCAAGTGGAGAATGAGATTAAATCACCAGAGAGAAATATAAGTTGGCATTGCATCGAGTGCTGCAAGGCAAAGAACAGACCGTTTTGAGAGAATCACAGGGGTAAATATACTTGAGATAGAGAATGTAACAAGGGAGGCCTTGCTGAGAAGGTGGCTGAGGTCCAGGGCTGGAATGTGGAGCTGACGATGCAGTACTGAAGCAAACAGACAAGGAGCCTGCCTTCGGGTTCATGACCAATTAAGAGGAGATGGATGGGCAGCTGGTAAGCAAATAGGAAAGGTGATTTTTGAGAATAATAAATGCTCTGGAGATTACTTTTCTTGTTACTTTTCTGACCTCATTTCTGTTCTAGATATGTGGTCCCGGTACTGCTGTCCAGCGTACTTGACGTGGTCCCACCTCAGGGCCTTTGCACTAGAGCACTCTTTCCCAGATCTCCCTATGGCTCATTCCCTCATTTCCTTCAAGCCTTGATTCAGATGTCACCATCTCAGAGTGACCTTCCCTGAACACCCCCAAATTGTCTAAAATTATAATCTCTTCTGGATCTCCCTTATTCTTTATTATTTATCCTGTTTCTTGTCTGTGGCCCTCACCAGGGTGTCTACCCTGGCGTGTTTACTGCTATGTCCCCGACACGTAGAGCAGCCCATGGCATGCAGTAGGTAGGTGCTTAATAAATGTAGAATGGATATAGTGTGATCAGGAAAAGCCTCTTTAGAGGGTGATATTTGAGCTGAGACCCCTGAGAGGAAGACGCAGCCTGGGCATGAGCTGAGAGACATGTATTCCAGGCAGCGGGAACATCAAGTGCAAAGGCTGTGAAGTTGGATCATCTACACAGTTGTTTTTCTGGATGTTTGTTGAATGAATACATTTCTGTCACCACGGCAGGTGTTTGTGGACACTGTGGGGCCCCCAGAGACATACCAGGAGCGGCTGCAGCAGCGCTTTCCTGGTGTTGAGGTGACAGTCAAGGCCAAGGCAGATGCCCTCTATCCTGTGGTCAGTGCCGCCAGTATCTGTGCCAAGGTTAGGCCCCTGTTGGCCATGGCCAGCTCCCAGCATCCCCCTGGGCAGGAGGCAAGCATGGCTGCTTCATGGGTAGGGAAGATCCCAAGTGCCTATCTTGCCCACAGGTGGCCCGAGACCAGGCTGTGAAGAACTGGAAGTTTGTGGAAAAACTGCAGGACCTGGACACTGATTATGGCTCAGGCTACCCCAATGGTGAGCAGACGGCAGTGACAATAAACTAAAAAGGCAGGCTTGGCATGCTTCTGAGGTTTTCTAAGTTGTTCTGACCACCCCACTCTGCAGCAGAAGAGGCTGAGGCCCAGACGGGGGCCACTAGCTTATGGCCAAAATGTGGCAAAGTTGGAATCCAGCTGGCAGACTCCCTCTTCCCTTCTCCCTCCCTCCCTCTCTGCTCTCTCTCTGGAGCCCCAGTGAAGGACTGAGACTCACGATGGGCATCTGTCCATTTGTTAAGGGGCAAAGGGCAGAGTGAGGGGTACTGGCTCCTGTCCAGTGCTGTCCAGTGGCCCCAGCTTGAATCCATTGTTTTCTCTTCATTAGGAGGCTCAGTCTCCCTATTTGTAAAGTGGAAATGATCATGCCCCTCCCCTCCAACTCTCCCAAAGACACACAAGGGCAGAGGCGAAGATTCAGTGGCTGGGTTCAAGGAACCCTTTGGCAGTTGGGTGGGGCAACACAGCAAGTCTGTGATTGGAACTTAGGTGAGGCCAAAGGGAGGAAACCAGGTCCAGGCCAAAGACACTTTGGGCCGTGTTCAGTGCTTACTGAACACCTGGTATGTGACCTGCAGGGCCAAGCCCTGGGGATTTAGCCATGAGCAAGACAAACAAGGACCTCCTTGTGCCCACTGAGTTCGTGGTTACATGGGAGAGATGGGCATTAACTCAATGGTCCACAAATGCTGGTTTAATGCCTCATGTCCTTGGGGAGGTAAGGGAGATGTCTCAAGGGCAGGCTCCTTAAACTGCACCATAAGCAACTGTTGGCCAGGCAAAGAGTCAGGGGGAACTGCTTGTGCAAAGGTCCTGAGGCAGGAAGATGTCTCAGACAGTGGGCGGTGCTCCAGGTACTCCAGAGGAGGCCTGAGATGAGGTGGTAGGGCCTTAGATCCCAAGCTGAGAAGCTGGGACATTATGGCAGGGCTCAGGGCTATCACATTATCCACCCTACCCTTCCCCCAGATCCCAAGACAAAAGCGTGGTTGAGAGAGCACGTGGACCCTGTGTTCGGCTTCCCCCAGTTTGTCCGGTTCAGTTGGCGCACAGCCCAGAGCATCCTGGAGAAGGAGGCAGAAGACGTTACATGGTAGGTGTCCTGGAAGTGCTATGAGGAAGGAGGGTGAGAAGCCAGGGCTCACCGCTGCCTGAGAGAGCCGATCCCCCAGAAGTCAGTGTCGCCACCTCTCTCCCACAGGGAGGACTCGCAGACAGGGCATCAGGAGGGACTCGGGAGGATCAAGTCATACTTCAGCGAAGGCCCCCGCACCCGCCTCCCCCATCGGTACTTCCAGGAGCGGGGCCTGGAGTCAGCCACCATTCTCTAGCAGCCAGCCTGTACTCCCTTTACCTGCTCCCACACCCACCCCACCCCCAGTTTGTGATTAAAATTCTTCAAGGAAAACTAAGTGTGGAGGTTCTGCTTTGGGGTGGCGGTAGGGTGGAGGTGTGCTCTCTCTGCATCTGGACCAAGTTGTTGACTTCTAGAACTTAAACAGGATGGACATTGATTTGATTTGATCTTTTAAAAATATTTATTTATTTATTTGGCTGCGCCGGGATCTTAGTTGCGGCATGTGGGATCTAATTCCCTGACCAGGGATTGAACCTGGGTCCCCTGCATTGGGAGTGCGGAGTCTTAACCACTGGACCACCAGGGAAGCCCCTGATTTCATTTTTTAAATGCATGGTATATTTGATGCAGAATTAAGGAGTATGCTGAGAAGCTTCCCTCCCATCCTACCCGCAGCACCCTGGTGGGCTTACTGGGGTGTCTCAGTCCTTTGTGGGCTGCTGTAACAAAATACCACAGGGTGGGCAGCTTGTAAACAATATATATTTATTTTTCACAGTTCTGGAGGCTGGAAGTCCAAGATCAGGGTACCAGCAGAGTCAGCTTTGGGGGAGGGCCCTCTTCCAGGTCACAGACTGCCATCTCGCCGTGTCCTCACATGGTGGAAGGGGTGAGGGATCTCTGTGGGGTCCCTTTTATAAGGGCACTAATCCCACTCATGAGGGAGCTCCACCCGCATGACCTAATCACCTCCCAAAGGTCCCACCTCCTAACACCATCTCTGGGGGGTTAGGATTTCAACATATGAATTTTGGGGGGACACAAACATTCAGGCCATAGCAGGTGGCTTCTAGGTCCTCTGGAGATATCCTGGCATGTTACAAACATACATACAGATACTTTTTTTTTTTTTTTTTTTTTGCGGTATGCGGGCCTCTCACTGTTGTGGCCTCTCCCGTTGTGGAGCACAGGCTCCGGACGCACAGGCTTAGCGGCCATGGCTCACGGACCTAGCCGCTCCGCAGCATGTGGGATCTTCCCAGACCAGGGCACGAACCCGTGTCCCCTACATGGGCAGGAGGACTCTCAACCACTGCGCCACCAGGGAAGCCCATACAGATACATCTTAACTGAAGTTTGTTTTTTCTTTTTTTTTTTTTTTTTTTTTGAGTTACGTGGGCCTCTCACTGTTGTGGCCTCTCCCGTTGTGGAGCACAGGCTCTGGACACGCAGGCCCAGCGGCCATGGCTCACAGGCCCAGCCGCTCCGCGGCATGTGGGATCTTCCCGGACCGGGGCACGAACCCGTGTCCCCTGCATCGGCAGGCGGACTCTCAACCACTGCGCCACCAGGGAAGCCCCTGAAGTTTGTTTTTTCTTTACACAAATGGAAACAAAGTATTCCTTAGGTAGTGTGCATAGCTCTTTTTACCACATATATCTTGGAGATAATTCCAAATAGGTGTCTAAAAACCTTCCTTGTTCCCATTACAGCTGCAGATTCCTCTGTGGTGTGACTGTCCTATAGTTTATTTAACACCTTTTTAAAAAAATTTATTTTTGGCTACGTTGAGTCTTCGTTGCTGCGCGAGGGCTTTCTCTAGTTGCAGCGAGTGGGGGCTACTCTTCGTTGCGGTGCACAATCTTCTCATTGTGGTGGCTTCTCTTGAGCACGGACTCTAGGCATGCGGGCTTCAGTAGTTGTGGCTCGCAGGCTCTAGAGCGCAGGCTCAGTAGTTGTGTTGCACGGGCTTAGTTGCTCCTCAGCATGTGGGATCTTCCCGGACCAGGGCTCGAATCCATGTCCCCTGCATTGGCAGGTGGATTCTCAACCACTGTGCCACCAGGGAAGCCCTTAACACCTTTTAATAGACCTTGATTTGCCCCCCATCTTGCTGTTAAACTTGTACAGCAGGGAATGACAGGTTTGCCACCATTTCTCACACTGTTTTGTCTGTAGAAAAATTCCCAGGGGTAGGTTTCCTGGGTTAGAGGGTCTGTGTGGTTTGTAATTTGGAGAGGTATTTCCAAATTCCCCTCTGTGGAGGCTGGTACTCAATGGCACTTCCATGAGCAATAGGTGAGCACTTGTGTCTCTCACAGCTTTGCCTACACCAGAACAGGTTTATCTTACTCCATGAGAAGTCAGGTGGCTCAGCAACATCAAAGACACTTTTTTTAATCCATCTTCTGTTTTGCCAATTTTTGGTGGGTTTTTTTTACCTCTTATTGTGCCAATATGGCTGCAACAGCTCCAGACATCACATCCCAACCTCCAAAGGCCTCATCTCCAAGCAGCCACCCTGTCCCTTCCTAGCTGAAAGTAGGACATGTCTATGCCTGAAGTAATCTGTGGCAAGGGGAATGGGATATCTGGGGTAAAGAGTCAAAAATTGGTACCTGGGGGTAGGGAGAGACTCCATATCCTCCCATCCTCCCCACTCTTGACCCTACCCCCACAACCTTGACTTGAACAGTAAACAGTAGGATTTTATTTCACTTTTTTTGTTTTTTTCTTTTTTGGCCATAAGGCTTACGGGATCTCAGTTCCCTGAATCTGGGCTACAACAGTGAAAGCACTGAATCCTAACCACTAGACCACCAGGGAACTCCTGAACAGTGAGATTGATTTTTTAAATTAATTAATTAATTGTTTTGGCCACGCCACGCGGCATGTGGGATCTTAGTTCCCCAACCAGGGATCGAAACCCGTGCCCCCTGTAGTGGAAGCACAGAGTCCTAACCACTGGACCACCAGGGAAGTCACCAAAATAGTGAGATTTTAATGGAAAGGAAGGGAGAATGGCTCTTCACTTTGTAATAAATGCTCTGATAACAGAAACCCAGGGCATTGTGGGAGTATTTATGGAGTGTGTATTATTAGTCAGCCAAGGGTGCCATAAGAAATATCGGGCCTCCCTGGTGGCGCAGTGGTTGAGAGTCCGCCTGCCGATGCAGGGGATACGGGTTCGTGCCCCGGTCTGGGAGGATCCCATATGCCGCGGAGCGGCTGGGCCCGTGAGCCGTGGCCGCTGGGCCTGCGCGTCCGGAGCCTGTGCTCCGCAACGGGAGAGGCCACAACAGTGAGAGGCCCGCGTACCACAAAAAGAAAAAAAAAAAAAAAAAGAAATATCATAGACTGGGGCACTTAACCAACAGAAATTAATTTTCTCGCAGTTCTGGAGGCTGAAAGTCCAAGATAAAGGTATCAGCAGGGCTTCCCTGGTGGTGCAGTGGTTGAGAGTCCGCCTGCCAATGCAGGGGACACGGGTTCATGCCCTGGTCCAGGAAGATCCCACATGTCGCGGAGCGGCTGGGCCCGTGAGCCATGGCCGCTGAGCCTGCACGTCCGGAGCCTGTGCTCCGCAACGGGAGAGGCCACAACAGTGAGAGGCCCGCGTACCACAAAAAATAATAATAATAATAAAATAAAAATAAATAAAATAAAAATCAAACACATTAAAAAAAAAAAAAAAAAAAAGGTATCAGCAGAGTTGGTTTCTTCTGAGGCCTCTCTCCTTGGCTTGTAGATGGCCATCTTTTTCCCATGTCATCACATCCCTCTGTGTGTGTCTGTGTCCTAATCTCTACTTATAAGGACTCCATTCATTGGATTAGGACCCACTCATGGGACCTCATTTTACCTTAATTGCCTCTTTGAAGATTTATCTTTAAATATAGTTACATTCTGAGGTACTGGGGGTTAGAACTTCAACATATGAATTTGGGGGGTGGGCAATGGGTGCAATTCAGTTCATGAGACAGCACCTCTGCACTCTATGCGTGTCCTGTGCTGGACATGGGGAAGCCCATGCTGACCAGCCAGAAAGGGTCCCAAACCTCCCATTGAGGATAGAGGGACCCTGGAGTGCATATGGGGAGGCCAGCTCCAGCCTGGGGCTCGTAGAGACTGAGGACCTGACTGGCCGAGATCTGAAGGGTGAGAGGGGTGGAACAGATAACAGGAGGGTAAAGGGGTTCTAAGCGGTGGGAACAGCAAGTGCAGAGACCCTGAGATGAGAGTACCTGGCTACAAGAAGGCCCTAGAGCAGAGGTGATGAGGGCAGACCTCGGGGAGGAGCCAGGACCACCCCATTTTCCCACCTAAAGCCATCTTCTATTCATGCCTCTGCCTGTGGTTGTCACTATAGTTGCAACACATTGCAGAACCTGATTCCATTTGTAATTCTGCCGTTTTCTATGCCATATATTCAGAGTATCTCAGACTTGC
The DNA here is from genome assembly GCF_964165515.1 of Mesoplodon bidens. Classification (NCBI taxonomy): domain Eukaryota; kingdom Metazoa; phylum Chordata; class Mammalia; order Artiodactyla; family Ziphiidae; genus Mesoplodon; species Mesoplodon bidens. Next base: position 142,285,250 of record NC_138160.1, read on the forward strand.
CTCTTTCCCTCTCAGAATTATTAAAATTACAGTTCATCTTGAAATTATAGGCCCTCTGACTGACTGCTGATGGAATATGCCTTGGTAAGATAAGGAGAGGGACTTCCCTGGTGGTCCAGTGATTAAGAATCAGTCTTTCAGGGACTTCCCTGGTGGCACAATGGTTAAGAATCCACCTGCCAATGCAGGGGACACGATTCGATCCCTGGTCCGGGAAGATCCCCCATGCCGCGGAGCAGCTAAGCCCATGCGCCGCAACTGCTGAGCCAGCGCTCTGGAACCCGTGAGCCACAGCTACTGAAGCCCTCATGCTTAGAGCCCATGCTCCACAACAAGAGAAGCCACCGCAGTGAGAAGCCTGCACACCACAAGAGTAGCCCGCATTTGCCGCAACTAGAGAAAGCCTGTGCGCAGCCATGAAGACCAAATGCAGCCAAAAATAAATAAATAAATTTATTTATTTATTTAAAAGAAAAAAGAATCAGTCTTGCAATGCCGGGGACGCTGGTTCAATCCCTGGTTGGGGAACTAAGATCCAACATGCCGGGGGCAACTCAGTCCACATGCAGCAACTACTGAGCCCGCGCACTGCAACGAAAAGCCTGTGCACCGCAATGGAGAGCCCATGCGCCGCAACGAGAGATCCCGTGTGCCGCAACGGAAGATCCAGTGTGCTGCAACTAAGACCCAATGCAGCCAAAAATAAATAAATAAATATTAAAAAAAAAAAAGATAAGGAGAAACTGCTCGCCTCTTTCTTCCCATCTGGTGACAAGCAGAAACGAGTGGGTACCCTAAAGCTGTAACTCGCAAATATTTCTTCTAACAAAAGTCTAGGGATCCTTGGCTATTCAAAGTGGGGTTCCCAGACCAGCAGCATCAAGCTCACCAGGGAGTACAAAATGTGGAGTCCGGGGCTTCCCTGGTGGCGCAGTGGTTGAGAGTCCACCTGCCAATGCAGGGGACACGGGTTCGTGCCCCGGTCTGGGAAGATCCCACATGCCGCGGAGCGGCTGGGCCCGTGAGCCATGGCTGCTGAGCCTGCGCGTCTGGAGCCTGTGCTCCGCAACGGGAGAGGCCACAACAGTGAGAGGCCCGTGTAACGCAAAAAAAAAAAAAAAAAAAAAAAGTAGAGTCCAGCTATTTGGAACTGAGACAACCTTCCTAAGACCGTGATAGAGAACCAAGAGAATCACAAGATGGAATTGGGTGGAAAATAAAGAATGAATATGTGAGTCAAAAAAAAAAGAAAGAAATGTGAAGTCCAGGGTCCCACACCAAACCTGCCAAAGATCCCCAGGGTTTTATTTCAAATGAGGTTGAAAACAACCCCTGCTTCTTGAAAGTTTCAAATGATCACTCCCACTCTCCTCAGGACAGCCTTGTGGGTTATTCTTCTGACTCCCTCTCATTCATCCCCTTCTGCCCGTCTTTCAGTTCTCATCCCAAGGTCCTTACTGGTGCCCCTCACCTCCAGTCTCACCCTCCCCCAGACCTGCTTGTAAGTGGCAAGCAAGAGTGTCAGTCTGATGAACCTTCCCCTGCTTAAACCTTCCATGGCTCTCATACCCCTTATCAACAGGTCCAAGTGCTTTGCCAGGCATTCAAGTCCTTCTGTTACCTGACCCCAGCTCCCATGCTCTGTTCCAGGCTTTCTGAGCAGCTGGGAGTTCCCCAGAACCTGAAATCTTCAGGCCTGCTTGAAATGCCCTTCCCTGTGTTCTGGTCGTCTACCTGGAGCTCCTTCAAAGGTTTACCTCACTCCTCTTCCTTGAATACCTGCTTATCCTCCTTGTCACAATAACAGTACATATAAAACATCATCAACAACAACAGTGATCATGGATGATGTCCGCATTTATTGAGTGTTAATTACGTGCCAGGCACTTTCTAAGCCTTGTATTTGACATCCTTCCCATTAGGAGGTGGAGTCTAGGGCACCTCCCTTTTGTCTTTAGTGACTTACATTAGTGAATAGAAAGCAGAGGTGACACTGTGTGACTTTTTTTTTTTTTTTTTTGGCCTCACCGCCTGGCTTGCAGGATCTTAGTTTCCTGAGCAGGGGTTGAACCTGGGCCCCAGCAGTGAAAGTGCCGAGTCCTAACCACTGGACAGCCAGGGAATTCCAGCACAGTTTGACTTCTAAGGCTAGGTCGTCAAAGGTGAGACAACTTCCACCTGGCTCTCTTTCTTGGGACATGTACCTTTAGAACCCAAACGCCATGTTATGAGGAAGCCCAAGCCACTGGGCTAGGCCACGTGTAGTTATTCTGGCTGACAGCCCTAGCTGATGTTCAAGGCAAGAGCCAGTACCAACCACCAGATACGTGAGTGTGACTCTGCCCCAGCCACTCTCTGCAACTGCATGAGAGACCTTGAACAATAGCCATCCAGCTGAGCCCAGGGAAACTCCAGAACCATGAAAGATAATGATTGTTGTTTTACACCACTAAGTGTGGAGTTGTTTGTTACACAGTGATGCATAACCATAACAACTTGCATTAACTCATTCGATTCTCCCAATAACCGTATGAGAGGAACAATTATTATCCCCATTTTACACATGAAGAAACTGAGGCTCATAAGTGCTGGGCAACATGCCCAAATTTACAGAGTGAGTAAATGGTAGAACTGGGATGTGAACCCAGGTAGATACACTACAGAGTCAAGGTCATAACCACCAGTCTCTGTGGTCAGTGTATCATGATTCCCTGACCAGCACTCCTTCCCCTTCTCCTGGTTTCATCACCTGACTTTCTTTTGGGGGGAACACCCCTCCTCCATCATCAGTCCATGTGGTTCAGATGGAGCTCACCCCACCATGGACCTTTAGGTACAAGCATAACCCAGATCAGGCCAGTGAGAGTACAGCATGCCCCTTGACACAATTATTGGCTTGGTAATGGGTTTATGAGGGGGCTGGATCAATGAGAGCCGGCCCTGGGAATTTTGCTGGTTTTACAGAGAAATAGGCCCATTTTAATCAATAAAACCATGGAGTTGCTGGTCCATCTTTGCTACTGTGAGGAGATCCTGTCCCAGAGTAGAGCCAAGAAAAAATATATATATATACAGATAGACTCGTAACATCATTTAAGAACCTAGAGACAGCCATTCCTGAAGCTTATCACTGTTTTGGCTAAAGGCACTTTGAACTGAGTTTGTCTCTGGCATCTGAAAGATGCCTGTCTACTACTCTCCCAGTGGGACACTTTGCTTCTTATGCTATTTCACCTTCACTGAGGGCAGGGAATGGGCCTGATCTATCTATCTTAGCACAGTGCCTGGACACACGAGGCATCCACCAATCTCGCTCTATTGAACAGAACTAAAAGGGATATTGCCCTGTTTCAAGGTGAGGAAACTGGTTCTCCTAGAGCCTGTGGATAAGGAGGAGGATTAAGGGTAGTGCTTACATGGGACTTTCCTGGCAGTCCAGTGGTTACAGTGTAAGTGTTTACAACCCAAATCCTGAATCTGAGTCAGTCCTTTGCTTTAGATCCAGGAATAGCATTTGGGAGAAGCGGAGGAAGGAAAGAAGAAGACACCCTTGGGACTTACCTGGTGGCACAGTGGTTAAGAATCCACCTGCCAACGCAGAGGACACAGGTTCGATCCCTGGTCCGGGAAGATTCCCACGTGCTGCAGAGCAACTAAGCCCATGCAACACAGCTACTGAGCCCGCGCACCTAGAGCCGGTGCTCCACAAGAGAAGCCACTGCAATAAGAAGCCTGCGCACCCCAACGAAGTGTAGCCCCCGCTCACTGCAACTAGAGAGAAAGCCTGTGCACAGCAACGAAGACCCAACGCAGCCAAAAATAAATAAATTTTAAAAAATGGGGAGGGGTCCAGAAGAGGAACTGACAAGGAGAGGAGGTGTGCTCTCCCACTGTGTGCCACCAGTCCTACCAAGAAGCTTCCTGACTTGTACAGACCTCCAGAAACCCTTTATGGCCTTCGCCTCTGATTAAACAGGCCCAGTGGTGTCTTTTTTTTTTTTAATTAATTTTTGGCTGCATTGGGTCTTCGTTGCTGCGTGTGAGCTTTCTCTCTAGTTGTGGCGAGCAGGGGCTACTCTTCGTTGCGGTGCACAGGCTTCTCATTGCAGTGGCTTCTCTTGTTGTGGAGCATGGGCTCTAGGCGCGTGGGCTCAGTAGTTGTGGTGCACGGGCTTAGTTGCTCCACTGCATATGGGATCTTCCTGGACCAGGGGTCGAACCTGGGTCCCCTGCATTGACAGGTGGATTCTTAACCACTGGCCACCAGGAAGTCCCACTCCCCATTTCTGACACCTGGATATTCCAAGTTGTGACAGATGCTCCAGGGTGTAGACAAGCCCTCATTTACATGCTCCTGTGAATCAGTCGCTAACTTTAGGACCTGAAGATTTGAGAGACAACTATCACTTTCTGGCAACTCTCCTTTCCACTTACTTCCCCCAAGAAGCAGCCACATCACGTGCTCTAACTGGCGACTTTATTCAGGGGGGTGAGGAAAACAATGAACTACAATTGGGTTATTTCTCAAATAATCTGAAGAGGGGCGAATCTCTGGGGCCCCAGAGAGGAAGGATGGGACTCTGGAAACTAGAAGGCAGAGAGGGACAGGGGTGGGACTCTGGGTGTCTTGAAGGGCGGGGCCGGAGGTGGGGAGAGGGGGCGCATCTTCCATTCAAGGCCAGGCGCCCCCTAGGGGCCGCTGCCACTTCCACTGCCACTTCCGCTGCTCGCAGCGTCCAGGATCCAGGTGCGAGGGCGTCGGGAGCGCCGGAAAGTGGTTTCCCGGGCCCTCCGTGCGTGTCTGGGACGCGGCAGCACCGAGATGGAAATGTTGAGGCAGTGACCAGAGCCAGGATCCGCCACTGGTACCGCGTAGCCCAGAAACGAGCGGCAAAGTTCCGCTCCGTCAGCAAAAGTCTGGCGGGAAGGGATGAAGTTTGGGTCCGAGTTGGTGGAGTCCAGATACCCTGGGGGCAGCGGCGCGATCTTAGGGCAGGAAATTCTCACCTCTAGGTCCTCCCGGGAGTCTGGGGGCAGGACCATAGTGGGGGTGGGGCCTTGGGGAGTGCGAGTTCTTACTGGGTCCCAGGGGGCTCGGGTGGGGGAGAACCAGATTAAGGCTGGGGCCTTGGAGAAGGAGACTCGGGTTTCTGGGCCTTTCAGGGGGACTGTGGACGGGCCTCGAGCAGAGACCGTCCTCTGGGGAGGGCAAATCCGGACTCAGTGGGCCTTAGGGAGGCTACAGGCATATCCTACTATGGAGATTGGGCCGTGGAGGCAGGAAGGATGGGAGTGGGGGCCTTGGGAGTGCCAGTCCGGACTCTGGGACCTAGACGGGCTAACCCAGGACATAGTGAGGCGAAGTATCAGTCTCTTCCTTGCTTCCTCTGTCTCATGCTCACCTGCCCATAGGTGGTGCAGCCAGGCTCGCAGCCCCTCTTTTCTAGGAGTGGGAGCCAAGTCGGGCTGCAGATGATATCACTTTCGCAGGTGGCAAACCTGGGGATGGTGTGTGGAGAGAAGAAGGTGGGTAAAGACTCCGCAGCCACGTCCTAGTGGGATTCCTGCTCTCCAAGGCTTTGCCCCGGGTATGTCCCTTCCCCAGATCCAGGCACCGCCTCTTAGAACCACGCTCCTACAAAAGCCATCCCCCAGATTTCAGCCTGCCCCATATTCTCTAAACTTACCCAGGGCCTTGTCACTTCAGGCCTCATCCCTGCCGACCTCAGACCATCTATTCCAGGCCAGCCCCACCCTTTTAGCTTCTCTTTTCAATCAAGAGGCCCTCCCCTTAAAAAAAAAAAAAAAAAAAAAAAAAAAAGCCAGCTCCATGGAAGGCCAGTCCTCCGTACTGCCGTACTTAGCAGCGGGTCCTCCACAGGCCCCGTCACTTTCTACCTAGCCTCTAAACACCAGGCCTCGTCCTGTACACCTTGGCGACTTTGGACGCAGGCCATGCCCCTTCAGGCACACGGAGGATCAAGCTGCAGATCCCTCGTTCGGCCCCGCCCAAGCCATAGGCCACACCCCTCACGCCCCGCCTCTCCTACCAGGCATCGCAGAGCTCCGAGCAGAGAGGCTGTGTCTGGCGTACCCCCAATAGCAGCAGGTGGAAACGACTGCGGAGGGCAACCTGGAGGTGTCCCAGGAAGGATTCGCACCTGGACATCGGGAGAGACAGGCCCAGATAGGTCAAGATGGCAAGCGCTCTGTCCCCTGGTCGGGGCAACTGGAGCAAAGAACACAAGGAAACACTGGAGGTGGCTGTACTTACCCGGGGCTCAGCTCCCCACAGCGCCCTGAGACGATCCCAGGGTCCGATGCCTCTGGTGTGTTCATCTCTGAGGGACAAGAGGGTCATGGAGAAGGGGACTCCAGTGAGTTGCCATCTTGGATCCTCAGGTAGGGTTGGGGAACCAAGGCTTGGGGTTCCTCTGAACGGGGAGACCCCAATTATATATGTTTTCTCAAACATAAAAGTTAAAGACTTCGCTTGGGATGCAAATGGAGCTTCAAGAAAAAATCACTAATCACAATCAGCTTATCAGTTATGACATCCCTGGTGGTGATATAAATTCTCATATACTTACATATACTCTTTTACAACATCCTTATGAGGTAGGTCTATTATTTCTCCTCCTTTCTTAATGGCCCACCTGAGGCTCAGAGAGGTTAAGTGATTTGCCCAGGGTCACACAGCTATGAAGTGGCAGAGTTGGGATTTGAACCTAGGCAATTTGTGCTGTTTAACCACCACTAGACCCAGGTGCCTCCTCCGGTCACCCTAAACCCCTCTCCAAAGGAAATTCTGGCATTGTTATGGTTGAGTTGGGGTTTCTGGTTGTTAGAGTTTAGGCAAAGTCTGGAATGCTTACCTGCCAGGTGCAGCTGGCTTGTGCCCAAATTGGTTGCCAGCCTATGGTGTCTCTGGGATCTAGCTGGGAGTGGGTGGCTCCCTCCACAAGCCCCCAGCAGGATCCATGCCAGGGTCAGTTGCAGGGCCCAGGCCAGGCCCCTGGGTCGAGTGCAACCCCTGCAGGCCATGTCCACCTGAGATAAGCGTCAGCTGGGATACGAGGTGAGGTTCAGCTGTCCCTTTCTGGTAGCTCAGGGTGGCACTGTCCTGATGCACAGCCAGGAGACAGTGCCAGGCAGAGCAGAGAATGGGCAGCTGATGAGGAAGCAATAGCCAAGGACCCTCAAATCCCCGGGGGCCACCAAGGCCTGTCTCTGACCAAGGAACCCCCCCATCAGACTCATGTCCCCTCCATCCCTTCAGGTGCAAGTGTCCCCACCCCTGTTTGACGATGGTTCCCTTCCCCCCCACTCCGACCCAAAGCGGGATCTCCCACCCTATGGGCCCTCAGGCAACCTCCTCCGTCCTCTAAAGGGACCTCCCCAGATCTTCCAGTCCCCCCTTCTGTCCAGTAATTCCTCCTTCTCTTCTGCCCAGTCTCCTCCCTCCCTCTTGATCCCTGCTGGCCCCTTTCATGGTCACCTTCTCTCGGCCCACAATCAGCTTAGGGGCTGCCACCCAGGGCTGGACCTCTGGACCCAAGCTTGGCTGTGGCAGGACTCGGATTCTGCCAGTGGGATCCAAAGGCCCCAGGGCAGGGGAAACTAGGGATCTGTGAAGACAAGGCAATTCCCTCCCCATCTCCGCCCCCTCGGGCCACCCCTCACCTGTTAGCCGGACTGGAGTCTAGGGCACTGCTGAGACACCTCAGGGTCAAATCCAGGAAACAGCTGAAAGGGGCGTGGTTTGATGCAGGGGAGGGGTTTCCCATCGCCCCGCCCTCTGCTCCAGCTGACCAAAGACCAGAGGATCTGAGGCTGGTGTGTATATATCCTTGTGTTTGTCTTTATGTTGAGCTTGTGGCTTAAACTCTGTATATGTGTGAGGAGATGGATGAGGGTGTGTGTGGGGGGGATGAGGGTGTGTTTTGTGTCTGTGTGTGTATTGAGTGGGTATGTGTGTTTGTTGTGTGACGGTATGTTTATGTGCATCTCTTTAGTGTGTGGTGTGTGTGTGTGTGTGTTCAAAATCTGGGTAAGGAGGTCTGTAAGTGTTCCAAGAGCCAAGCGTGTCCAGTTGAGTAAGAGTCAGATAATAAATGAAGGGGAAGGGGATGAAGGATGAGGATAGATGTTCTGCAAAAATACTCTGAATAGGTCACTGGACAGAGGTTATTGACCATGAATGTTGACAATGAGTGAACAAGAGGTGTTGTCATGTGTGGAGAGGGTGTGGGACTCCATCTGAAATGTGTGTGTGTGTGTGTGTGTCCCTTTGCAATTTCTGTGAATTTGTGTCGCTGCAAGCATTCCCTCAATTCATTCAACAAACATTTATTGAGCACCTAGGGTGTGTCAGATTCTGGGGATGCAGTGTAGTGACTTAAGACATGAAAATCTCAACCCTCATAGAGCTGATAGTTTAGTGGGGGAGTCCAGTAAGAAAAAACACCGCTCTAAAATAAAATAAAATAGAAAAGAAAAGAAAAACAGCCCTCCAGTGGGTATGTGAGTGTGTGTGTGTGTGTCCATGTTTTGCATTGGGAGCATAATGTGTCTGTATTTTGGACAAGAGTTTGTGTGCAGCTGAGCTTCTTTTGGTTTGGGGACGATGAGTGTGTGCTTGTGTTGTTGAGTGTTTGTATGTGTTGTTTGTGTGTGCCTGCATTGCCGAGTGTGTGTATGTCTGTGTTTCCTAAGTACGTGTTTGCATGTGTGTTTCCAGAATGTGAGTTTATGTGAATATGTGTTTCTGTGTTTGCTGAATGTGTGTTTGTATTCTGTGTTTATGTGTTTGCATAGGACTCTCTGTGTCTATGTGCTAACTGCATATTTGCAAATGATTACATGTGTTTGTGAGTTTGTGTTTGCTGAGTATGTGTATGTGTGTGTATTTGCAGAATATGTGTTTTTGTGGAGTATGTGTTTGCAGGGTGTATGAATGGGTATATGCGAGTCTGTTTGTTGAGCATGTGTTGGTACTTTCGTGTTTGTGTGTATGTTTGCACAGTGTGTGTGCATGCCTGTGCTGTAGATTGTGCATATGTGTTTTTGTGAGCAATGACTACAACCACAAATCTCGCTCCCTCTCTTCTCGGACTAGTGCAGAGTTTTTGTCTGTCTCTTTTACTGATGTACTCCCAGAATCCAAAATACTACTTTGCACACAGTAGGTGCTCAATACCTGTTGAGTAAATTAATCAGGAGGCACTGTCTCCTGGCCCCTCTAAGGGCACCCACTGATGTCCTGGAGGCTTCAGCAACCAGTACTCGGTGGACCTAGCCTTCCTCTGGTTCATCTTGGGGTAGTCCAGGGTGCTCGTGGGTCTTATCTGTCCAGCCTCTAGGCTGTGCCTCCCGATAACCCTTCCCCTCCCCTAACCTCCGCCCCCAACCTGAGCTCATATTTCAGCACTACGGACAGGAGCGCTAGAAATCAGTACCACGGAGAGCTCCCGCGGCAGCCGGCGGGAGAAGGGGGCGGCAAGAGCGGTTTCCCGGCCTTGGACAGAGAAGTGCGAGGAACAGACTCAGCGATATGGCAACACGAGCATGCTGACAGAGACAGAGAGAAACAGACCGAGACAACTCAGGCAAAGGCGCAGAGATGAGCAGACAAGCGCCTGGGGAACACCGGGACCTAGACCTCGCTGTAGCCCCCTTTGACAGGCAGGGGTCGCTCCCGCCCAGGGACCGCGCCCTCCAGGGTCTTCGGGACAGTTATGGGCTGAGACCCTTGGGAAGCCCCCACCCCACCATGCCCTCCAGTGCCAAGACTGGCGTGGGGAGGTCTCCGACGCTTTTCACTACAACTAGGGGAAGCATGGTTGGCTTGGCCTCAGCTGCAGGAAGACTGCGGGGGAGTGGTGAAAATCGCTTCGGCTGCCCTCCTCCCCAGCCACCAGCTAATCGTTCCTATAAATACGGCCCAGCCTGGCCTGGCTTCTTAATCCTGACGGTGAGGGAGGGGATCGCTAGGGAAGGGGGGTGGTATTAGCACGTAAATGTTTTTCGGAGGGGGCTTCTCCCGTAAGGACGGGTCTCCTCAGTGCAAATACACACTATGTAAGAGTGTATCTCCTTGGGATGTGAGGTCTCGTGGGTGGGGACAATTTCCCACAGAGAATATGGCTTTCGTGGGGTCTTTCACTGAGGGTAACTTCACCAAGCTTCCCAAGTGAAATATCACCCGCGGGGATCTTTCTCTACGGAAATGTCTCCTCTTTGGAGGGTGGGCTTTTGAGAGGAAGCGTCACCCCTCAGAGACCATCTGTTTTAGAAATGATTTTCAGGGTGAGAAGAGTTCCTGATTGGAGAGGGCCTCCCTATGGAGACTACCTCCCCGTGGGAATGTGTCTCTCTGAGGGGGTCACTGCGGGGAGGAGGTTGTCTGCATAGGGAATATATCTTAGTGAGAATGTCTCCTTTGGGGTGTTTCTTGGGTTGGGAGTCTAGCCATGAGCATGTCTCTCCCCTGGCGTGTCTCTACAGGGGTCTCACGGTAGCTTGACTTCCTTGGGGGCATCTGGAGGCTCCTTCCTCCGCCTGTCCGCTCCCCCCACCCCCCCAGCGCGGGCAGCCTTGGCCGAGGCCGGGCTCGGGCGCCCAGACGCAGTGACGACGCCGGGTCCGCCCCACTTTGCTCCGCCCCCGCCACCTCCCTGCCCCCTCCCCCCCCCCAGCCGCCGCCGCCGCCGCCGCCGCGGTCCCCGCGGCTTCTCACTCCCTCCCGCCTCCCGCCTTCCGCCTCCCGCCTCCCGCCGCCGCCCCTGCCGCCGCCTCCCACCTCCCTCCCCGGGGCCGAAGCCTCTGCCGCCGCCGCCATGGACGATTCGGGCCTGATTCGTCGCCGGAGGCTGCAGGTACGCGGCAGCCCTGGCCCCGGGTGGAGGGGAAGGGGTCGGCGCCCTGGGGCGGGGCCCGGCAGGAGGCGGGAGAACTTACGCCAGGGTTGGCCCAGGCGCCCTCTCCCATGGCCTCGGGACGCTACCTAGGGGGAACGCTGTGGCCGCGCGTCCCGCCGCGCTGGGGACCCCGCCCCTCAGGGGTCGCCCGGGGATCCAGGGATCTGACAGAGGGGGATGCAGCCTAGCGCTCCCCCTCGAGGATAACCCGAGGGGCTCCCGGCCCGTCAGAGGGGGAAGGAGCTGGGATCGAGGTCTTTGCCCTGGTGCCCAGCCAGGCTGGGGGTGAGGGGGCGCAGAACAAAGTTATTGCCCCAGGGCTCGCGCCCCTCGGGGCTGCCGGCGCCGCAGCAGCGGTAAACATGTTTGTGCTGCAGCCTCGCCCCTCACCACCCCAGGAGCCCCTTCCTGAGGCATGGCGACCCCCTGCGACCTCCACGCACCTGCTCAGCCACCAGGATTCTTCCTACTGCCCTAATTGGACAGGCATCTAGACAGCCTCCCTCCTCACTCTTCATTCCACCCCGCTCCACTACAACACTACCCACCCGCCCCCACTCCGCGATCCTCAAGTCCAGCCCAGCTTGTGGGTGGGCGGGAGCGATTTTTAGCTCCTTGCAGCCTTAGAAGATGTTGGTCTCTAAGCTGCGCAGGCGCAGGAGACGTGGGTCCACTGCGCGGAGTGGGACACTGAGGTTTGCTGTGGAGTGTGGGGAAGGCGGGGACAAATCCAGGCGTCAGGAACTCCCACATCCTAGATGGGTAGGGATTCTGAAGCTGAGAAGTGTTCTCTTCCGTCTGCAGCATGCACTTCTAAGGGTTAATACAGGGGTTCTGTGTTGGCCCCAAACTAACCCCAGAGAGGAAATCGATCAAAGGTTCACCCTAAGGTTTGCCTGGCATCTGGTCTTTCTGAGCCTCCTTGAAGCAGCCCCGAGCTAGGTAGTCTGGAGAAGTTTATATAAAGCCTAGAATGGGCCCAGTCTCAGGCTACATGCCTAGCCTGGAGCTTGGGAAGAGGAGACGATTCAAACCATCACCCAGGGGCCTCGTCCATTTTTGGATGGGGCCATTTCAGGGGGCAGGAAGGACTTTCCCGGCATCTAGATGATGCTGGAGCCAGACCTGAGTTTTAACCAGAGCCCAGATGGGCTCTTCAGGTCTTCCTCGGATTTCCTTCCTTTCCCTGGGCTGGGTTAGGAGAACGGGTTCTGAAAAAAGGGAGGGAGCTGCTGCAAAACCAGAGCAAGTGCTGAAGCAGTTAGACTGGGTCCGCGCCGTCGGGTCCCCAGAAAAGGGCTGAAACGGGCGGAGCCTGCATGGGGTGTGTCCCCGCCCCCTGGGCCGGCGCCGACTCCCATTGGCTCCGTGCCACGCGGGACTTAGCTCTCCGGTGCAAGACCACGCCCCCAACCCGGGATCCTCCCACTCATCCACCCATCCTTCCCCAGGCTTCTAGGCTGAGGGAGCTACCCACCGAAGTCCTGCCCGAACCTCTTCCCTTCTGGCAGGGTTAACCACTTCGCAGCCTGAATACACTCTCACACACTGGTGCAACCCCTTAGAAGCTGTCCCACAACCACGGAGCTCCCAAGGGTCCCCTGTGTGCAGTTGGGATCGTACAGCAACCTTAGTTCGAATGCCCCGGCCGCAGGGCCGTCCGTTAATCACGAAGAGATGCAGAATCCGCTGGGCAGAGCAGCTCTGCAGCTGGGGATGGAAGTGGCGTCTGTTTACACGGACGCCAAGGATCCAAATCCTCTACCTCTCCACCTTGCCCCTTTCTTCGACCCTAAAATGTTTAGGGATGCTAGCAGATGGGGCTAGAGTCGAGGACTTTTCTAGGTAGCACTTAAAGGTCCCCCTGGGGCTCACCCTCGTAGGCCCATTGTACCCGAGTCTGGAGTACCGGGCTCCGTGGCGGGAAAATCCAGGTCTTGATTTTGATTGGGCCATTGCAGCCGCCTGGCCCAGCCGGCTGGTCCAAGGGGCGGCTCATTCAAGCTGATCCTGCAAAGACAGAGGGAAAACCTGGTATAGATTTCTGGTCAGCCCTGGCTCAGGATGGCAGGGCTGCCAATCTGGACGGTGTTCCTTTTGACGCCGACCATCCATCTGTCCTCTGTACATGGGAGTGTGAGGTCCCTCTGGCCCATCTTCTGCCATGCAGCATGTCCATCCACAATAACTCCTGTTCCTATGACCTAACATTTATTGAGCACTTACTATACGCTAGACACCATACTAAGGTGCTAGGCACCTGCATCATCTCACAGAATCCTCTAGAAGGAATGGACTATTGGAAGGTCATTCGCCAAGGTTATAAGTGGCAAAACTGGGATTTGAACCCGGGGCTTTCTGCTATCAGAGATTCTAGAAAAATCCTAGAACACTCCTCATTTCTCCCTGGTTGGAGTCCCCACCAAAGGGCTTTGGAACCCTCACCTGAATCTTTCTGCCTGCAGCCCTACCAAATCCCTTTTATTCACCTTAGCCTGTGGACACAGAACTGGGTGGAAGGTGATGCCCCTTCTCCCCAGTGCTCTCAGAAAAGGGTCCAGACCTCTGTAATTTCTGGTCCCTGTAGTGGTTTCCTGTGTGCTTGACAAACAGAATGCAACCTTCTGATGTGGAAAGAGTTAATACCTACTTTTTTTTTTTTTTTTTGCCACACCGTGTGGCATGTGGGTTCCTTGACCAGGGATTGAACTTGCGTCCCCTCCATTGGAAGCACGGAGTCTTAACCACTGGACCACCAGGGAAGTCCCAGTAACTACCAATGATTATCACTGCCATTACTGAAAAAGACCACCCAGCCATCACCTGATTCCCACGTCAAATCTCAGTTTGAGCCACCCTAACTATCCCCACCCCAACTCTGTGAACCTGATTGAGATGGAGTAGAACCACTGAGGTGTGGAGGAGTCATTCATTCATCCATCCAGTCATTCACCCTTTCATGCTTGAGCAGGCCAAGTTTATTCCTGCCTCCAGGCCTTTGCAATTCCCTCTACCTGGAAAGCTCTCTCCACAGAGCCTCCCATGGCTGACTTCTATTTTTCAGCAACAAACTTAAAAATCGTCTCCACAGAGCAGCCCTCTGTAACTATCATGTCCCCCTCCTAGCCATTTTCCATCACATCACCTTGCTTAATTTTATTCATAACATTTATTTCTGTCTAAAATTATTTCGTTCACTTCTACATTAATCTTGGTTGTCTGCTTCCTTCCTTTAAATGCTAGTCCCCAAAGGGCAGGATTTTTGTCTCATTCACTGCTGTGTCCCCAGTGCCTAGCATGGGGTCTCTCATACAGTAGGTGCTCAAGAAATATTTTTCAAATAACGACTCCTGGATGTTTTCATTTGCACAAACACATACTGAGACGCCAGCTCAGGAGTCCTATAGGGGGCCCTCTGCTGGCCTCTGGGGGTCGGGAGAGGAATCACCCTGGTACCCTTTTCCCCTAGGAGCCCAGCCCTCACCTCATGGCCAAGGGCGCAGGTGACCATGCTGATGAAGGACCTGTCCCATCCCACCTCTACCCCTCCAGGGGGCTGACAGGGCTTTTGGGCAGTGGCTGCTGGTCCCCGCTGACCTCTATCTTTTTGCCCCTTTGCCTTCCAGAAAGATTTGCCCCTGCCCCGGAAAAGCAGCAGGTGAGCCCTGGGGAGAAACGCGCGGGGCTGGTCGCCCCTACTCCGGCCCGGGTTGGGGCGCCAGGCGGGCGCGCGGGCGGGGCCAGGCGCGCTGGTGCACTGCAGCGCCCCCTCCTGGCGGGCGGCAGCCGCAGGCCTTCCCCTCCCCCGCCCTACCCTGCCCGCTGCGGCTCCAGCCTCCGCCCCGCGCGTTTGCTCCCCGCGCCGCCGCCGCTGCCGCACCTGCCACCATGTCGCCGCCGCCGGGTCATGTCTGACTCTCTCTGGACCGCGCTTTCCAATTTCTCGATGCCCTCCTTCCCCGGCGGCAGTATGTTCCGTCGCACCAAGAGGTAGACCCCCGATCCCTCAGACCCTGACCTGGCCCTTCCCCCAAAGCCGCCCTCCGGCTGCTGCTGCAGGGCGGGGTCCGGGATGCTGCACCCGGTCCAGCTGCGCCAGAGGTGCTCGCTCGCGCCTTCCTGCCAGGGATGGGGCTGAATGGGGGGCAGTGTGGGCTGAGGCTGGGGGGACTGAACGCTAGAAAGGACCGCCGCGGGGGGAGGGGGCTGCGCCTGGTGGGGGATTGAGGCGCCTTTGTCTGATGGCGCTGCGGGCTCCGGCAGCCCGGTGAGGGTAGGGGAAGAAGGGGAGGGTGGGGGGCTTAGCACCCTCAGAACAATAGCCGCAACCTGGCCTCCCCCCACCCCCATGCCGCGTGCTCTGGCCGCGCGAATATGCTCAGTCACTGAGCCAGGGAGGGGGGTGTGTGCGAAGAGAATGGAGGGGCTGGAGGGTCCCTCTTTGGAAGCTGGGATCCTGAGGGGCAGAATGAAAGGGGGGGGGCTTTTATCATAGCACAACCACCCCCCAAAGAACACAGCCTCATACGAAAAATAGTGACACACAGCGTCACGCAGGACATGATGTCACACACACATACACACACAACAGCCCTAGTGTCCCAGATACACCCGGGAGTCGCCACGCGTACCCAGCCATATGGTGGCCATAGGTCAGAGGCACGCACAGACACACAAGGGCACTCGCAGCATCACACAGTCAAGTAAGCCCACAGGCACAGTGTAGTGTACACTCAGTAAGAGGTCACATGCCTGGTGATCCACGCACACAATTGTGCCATCTGAGATGCACACAGACACATGTGTGGCAATGACATCCGTGCAATGTCACAATATACGATATCACCTAAGCATGTCATTTGCTGTGCCACACGGATGAGAGAATAACAGACACAGAATCTTGCAGAGTCGGAGACACACAGTGTCACACGTTTTCACTTATTTTCATCCATGTCGCACACAGTGGTATGCTCAGACGTGCCCAGTGTCACAGGGTGTTAAACTCACACACAGTAGATGCCACACGGGAACACACATGGTGAATGTCACACTCAGACACAAGGACAGTATCTCATACAGACTCAGATTGCTACACAAAGACAGACACGTAGCAGAAATCATGCATCACGCACACTTTACAGCACACAGTGGCACATCTAGTCATGGACAAGTGGCGCTACACTGTGTCATATAGACACACAAAGCCACAGGTCATGTCACACAAGATAAACCCAAGTACTGTCACACATGATGTCACACTAGGATGCTCCCAGTGCTGAATTCACACACGAGGTGCCGCACCTGGATACACACAGCGAATGTCACGCAAGGACCCAAAGACACACAGACACTCAGTATCTCCATTGGTATCACGTGGGCATGACTATCACCCCGTGACTGACACTGTGCCATACATGGTCACACATGATCCACACCAGGAGTCTTGCACATACACAACACATACGCATCCCCACCCATACACAGTCCTACCGAGGCCTCCACTGCCTCCTCCTCTGAGCAGTCCTTTGGGAGCACATCCAAGCACACACAGTTGGGAGACAGGTGGGGATCTGAGATGGGAGGGCCGCGGGTTGGGTCCACAAACTCACTGGGCTACGGCCGGGTCCGGTCCCTTGCCTCGCCTTCCCCGCAGCTGCCGCACCAGTAACCGGAAAAGTCTCATCCTGACCAGCACTTCGCCCACGCTGCCGCGACCCCACTCCCCACTGCCTGGACACCTGGGTGAGACAGGTGGGGGGTTTGTGGGCCAGACTAGAGGAGGCGTGGTCACAGGCGAGGGGTGTGTCCATGCCACAGGAGTGATGGTCCAGAGTCTAGAGGGAGAGGACCCGGATTGGACAAGGGGCGGAGCCATCCTTGTGTTGGCTTGGCCGGTCCGCAGGGGGACGGGCATTTGTGGGCGGAGGCCCAGGAGGAGCTTGGCTGGAAAGGGGATGGAGCAGAAAGGAGGAGCCATACCTAAGGGGCGGGGCCACCCCGAAAAAGACGGAATCGGCCTGGAGAGGGGCTGGGCTGACTCGGTAGCCAAAACAGTTTGGGAGGCAGGGCCACAGCTAAGGGGAGCGGTCCACCCATAGATGGGTGGGTTTTGACTAAAGAGGGGACAAGCTGCTGTTTGGAACCCGCTTTGAGGATAAGGAGGTTTGATGGGATTGCCTTCCATCCCAAGCCTGAAGATCCCCCTCTTTCCTCCACAGGTAGCAGTCCCCTGGACAGTCCCCGTAACTTCTCCCCCAACACCCCCGCCCATTTCTCCTTCGCCTCGTCCCGAAGGTGAGTCCTTCTCCCCAGGGCCCCAAAACCCTGGCCCTACCCTCCCTACCCGCCGTCTGGGCCCCCATCTGTTCCCCTTCTAATTGCACCTGAGTCAGGCCTGAGGGACCCGCAGAGTGCCCCAACGTCCTGGCGGGAACAGGCACCCAGTCTTAGGGGCGGGACCTATAAGAAGGCGGGGCCAACCACCCGTTCAGAACCAGGGAAGGGGCGGGGCTTCCTTTGCCGCGGAGCGAAAGCGCTTGCGCTATGGGACCTGGGTCTTAGTCTCCCAAGCCTCGCTCTCCAGGCCAGGCGTTTCCATAGCAACGGGACAGGAAGCAGGGAGGAAGTGCGCAAGCGCAGACTACTTGATGCCCATCGAAGGACTTGGTCCTTGACGTGGGGGAGGGCCCCTAGGGCTATTTCTCGAGGCCCCAAGAGGAGAAATCTCAGGTTTCCCTCCGGGGGTTTCTGTGGGTTTCTGGAGTGTCCGTAAGATGAATTTTCTGGGGGGCTTTGTCGAGATTGGGGGAGGAATAGAGATTCTTTGAATGTTGAGGGGGAATCTTCGAGGAGTCACCAGGGTGTTTGGGCGGGTCTCTTTTTCTTTGAACTTTATTCATTCTAAAAACGTTGTCTGAACAACTGGTGTGTTCTGGGACCTGGGATATGGGGTGAACCACATCCCTTCTCTATCCTTGGAGTTGAGTTGGGGAGGCAACGCGGATCACCGCAAAGGCTAGTGAAAGCTGTGGGGTGCGAGTCACAGGAGACTGTGGGGACAGAGGACGGCTCCCTTGGAAGAATGGGGATCCCCTTCGACCGTGGAATTCAGCTGAGGGCAATAGGGAGCCAGAAAAGGGCTCCACGATTGGGCCGGATGTGGTTACCTACATGCAGGGTGAGCTGGGAAGCAGGTGAGCTGAGTGAGGTCACTGCCTGGAGAGAGGAGTCCAGTGCATGGGAGTGTGTGTACGTGTGAGTGTGCAATATGTGTGCCGATGTGGATGTGTGTGAGTTTGTGAGGCTGTGAATATGGGGGGCAGCCCATGCCTGTTGTTGTAGCCATGGGTGTGTAGCAGCGCGTGAGAGTGAACGTGTGTGACTGTGTACTTCTAGGGTTGTAAATGTGTGTGTGAGTAGCTGAGGAAACATGTACCTCCATGTGTGTCTCCATGAGAATGTGTAATTTGTGTGGGAGTGTGAATGAGTGTGTGGCTCTCTGACAGTTTGAATGTGTGACTGAGTGCGTGAGGGTGTCTTCAATATGTGTCACGTGAATGTGAGTCTAGAGTGTGTGGGGGAGTGTGTGTGTATGTCAGAGTGTGAGTACCAGGTCTCTGTAAGAATATGTGTCTATATGTGAGTGTACATCTCTTTTTTCATGTAGGATTGTGTGTTAGCCTGGAAACATGTGATATTTGGGTCCATGTATGGAACAGTGAATGCGTGTGAGTGTCTGTGTTGAAGAGTCACGTGGTGTGAATGTGTGTGACTTTCAGTGTGTGAACTCAACTGTACTAGTAACAGTAATACTAATGGATGTAGCCATGAGAGTGATTGTGTCTATGGGAGCGTGTGTGTGTGTGGTGTGTGTGTGTGTGTGTGTGTATGAGGAAGGAACATTTCTTCTCTGAAAAGACCCAAGTGATCTTCCTCTGAGAATTTTCTCATGGGGGGATCCTCTAGCGGTCATCTTTTCTGGGTCCCTCTGGGATGACTTCCTTGAGTGAGCTTTTCACTTTGGGGGCTTGTTTGGCATGAGGTTGACAGGAGATGGGCATAAACGGGAAGGAGCAGAGGAGACTGGTCTTTGCTCCGGGTCCTGGGTGCCTGGCTGGAAGACTTCCTCTTTACCTCCTTGACTCTGAGGGACTTCAGGAATCTCAGAGTGCAGATATATTCCCCCACCTCCTGCTCTGGCCACGGCCAGTGGTTTCTCTCACACCCTGAGGAATGGGGCTGTCTGGTGGGACCTGGCGGCCTCTGAGCATGTTGGCTGGGTTCCAGGGCGGACGGACGCCGTTGGTCTCTGGCTTCACTCCCTTCGTCTGGCTATGGCACCAACACACCCAGCTCCACCGTCTCGGTGAGTGTGGCAGGTGGGGCCGGTGGGTGGGAGCCGCGGGGGGCCGGCTGGACTGGCCTAAATGAGAGCTTTGGGTTTCTCTTGTTCTCCAAGGGTGTCATCTGTCCATCTCTTAGTGAGTTCCAAGTCCCCTCCAAGGTCCTGTTCTCCATCTTCAACATATCTTCTTGGGGGTCTTACTTACCTCGGACTTATTTTAATTATTTTACTTATTTTACTTACCTCGGATAATGACATTAAAGCTCATGTGTTAAGCCAACTGCCCAAGTGTCTGCAGCTGGCCAGGGCCAGGACACACCCCTTTCACCCAGATCCCCTTTGCTCCCCCACTGCAGTACCCAAAGTCTCTCTCTCCATCTGCCCTCTTTTCTACCTGTCTCTCTGGTTCGCTCATCCATACATTGGTGTGATGTTCAGCAGACATTTATCACATGACTTTCATGTGTGTGGGGCTCTACAAGCCGGACCAGGGCCCAAGGATTCACAAAGCCCTCATGGGAGGAGACAGATCAGTAAGAAGGCATTTATAACTTGGGGTGCTGGGGTGGTCAGAGCTGTGATGGGGGTAGCATAAGGCAAGGGGATGATAGCAGAGGGGAGACACCTGACTGAGCTGGAGGGAGGGTCAAAGAAGTTTTCCTGGAAGAGGTGGCATTGAAGCCAAGACAAAGGATCAGCAGGAGTTTGGCAGGTGGAAGAAGGGAGGGAAGGGTGTTTCAGGAAAGGGGAACAGCATGTGCAAACTCCCAGAGGCAACAGAGAACTTTTCACATTTAGAAAGGTGAAAATAGCCTTGTGTGGCTGGAACTTTGGCTTGGAAGTGGAGGGATGGAGGTGAGGCAGGCAGCAACCCTCATCATGCTGGGACTTCTTGGCCAGGATCGTGAGGTGGATTTTATTCTAAATGCAGTGGGAAGACATAGAAAGGCTGTTTTGCTTTATATTAAATTAAATTAAAATTTCAGTCCGACCTACTGATTCTGTAGGTCATAGATTGTATGCGCTGAAAAGATTAATAGATAATGATGGGATGGGGAGTTTTAAGCAAGAAAGTGAGTGATATCATGTTGAAAAAAATCATCCTGCCTGCAGAATCAGGTGGCTGTCCTTGTGTTTCTCCACTGATGTCTGTGGGTGTGTGTTTGCCCCAACTGCATGCCAGGCCCTGACTGGGGCCAAACAGAACCAAATCCCTGCCCTGGAGGAGCAGACAGGAGTAACAAATAAGTCATAAAGATGTACAGTAGTAAGTAAGGAGATAAGAAGTCAGCAAGAAGAAACGAGTTGGGGCAAGGAGAGGGAATGATGTGTGTGGTCAGAGGAGGCCTCCCGAAGAGTGACTTTAAAGTGAAGACTTGAAGGAGAAGTGATCCATAGTAGATGTGTGACAGACAGAGGGAACAGTCAGTGCAAAGGCCCTGAGGCACAAGTGTGCCTGGTTTGTTCAAGGACCATCAAGGAGGCCTGTGCAGCTGAAGCAGAGCAGGTGAGGGGGAGAGTGGGAGGAGGTGATGGCAAGGAGACAGGATCAGATCTTGCAAGACCTTGTGGGCTGTGGGGAGGACTTAGGCATTCACCATGAGTACGGTGGGAGCTATGGAGACTTCTGAACAGAGGAGGCATAAGACTTGACTCAGGTTTTCACAGGCTCCCTCGGGCCACATTCATGTCTGTGTCACTGTTCTCATCTGTGTCTGTCCCTGCCCCCCCGCCCCGCTCTGTTGCCAGGAATCCCAAGCTGAGCCTTGGGATCCAAGGATCATAAGCCAGGTCCAGATTCTGGCCTTGCTCAGTGGCCCGCCAGCCGCGGGGGTCCCAGACCAGGGTCCCGAGCTGTGGGGGAACCGTGGTGGCTCTGACCCCGGCCCCGCCCCTCCCCCCAGTCTTCCTGCTCCTCCCAGGAGCGCCTGCACCAGCTGCCCTACCAGCCCACCGTGGACGAGCTCCACTTCCTCTCCAAACACTTCGGCAGCACCGAGAGCATCACGGATGAGGATGGTGGCCGCCGCTCCCCTGCGGTGCGGCCTCGCTCGCGGAGCCTCAGGTGGGCCTGCATCCCCCTCCCCGTCCAAGCTGGTGGGTCTGGGGGCTCATGCCCTGCGAGACGCCTGTCTGCAGTTTTGGAGGAAGGTGGCTGGACGCGATGGGCTTCTCTCTCCGCAGCCCCGGGCGCTCCCCCTCCTCCTACGACAACGAGATCGTGATGATGAACCATGTCTACAAGGAGAGGTTCCCGAAGGTGAGGCGGGGCAGGGGGCGGCTGCAGGGGAGCGGGGCGGCCGGAGCCCTCGCTCGCTTTAGCTTCGCGCGCCCCCTGGCGGCCGGAGCCGCGCAGTGCAGGCTTTGGCAACCACTGCCTCCGGGCTGAGCCCCGCGCCGGCATCCCGGCCCTGCCTCCGTCCCTCCCTCAGGCCACCGCGCAGATGGAAGAGAAGCTGCGCGACTTCGCCCGCGCCTACGAACCTGACAGCGTGCTGCCGCTGGCCGACGGCGTGCTCAGCTTCATTCACCACCAGATCATAGAGCTGGCCCGGGACTGCCTGACCAAGTCCCGCGACGGCCTCATCACCACCGTATACTTCTACGAATTGCAGGAAAACCTGGAGAAGCTGCTGCAGGACGTGAGTGCACCAGGAGGCCGGCCACACCTCAGGCTCTGAACCCCCAAATCAGGCTCAATGGTCCCATACTTTCCTTCGCCCCACATCCACTCAGGGGGCGCCTACCACGTGCCAAGGGGCTAGTGTGGATTGAAGGGTGGAGGAGAAAGACTAAAGCCCCGCTCTAGGTCTGAAGGAGGAAGCAGGAATTTATATATATACATATATATTTCACAAAATGCACCTTTTGCCTTTATTTCTTCACAATCACTATATTGTTATAACCAAGATGTTCACATAATTTGGTGATATTGACAGTAATAATTTAAAAGTTTCTTTTATTTTTTTAAAATTTATTTTATTTTATTTTTTTTTTCTGCGATACGCGGGCCTCTCACTGTTGTGGCCTCTCCCGTTGCGGAGCCCTGGCTCCGGACGCGCAGGCTCAGCGGCCATGGCTCAGCCGCTCCGCGGCTATATGGGATCTTCCCGGACCGGGGCACGAACCCGTGTCCCCTGCATCGGCAGGCGGACTCTCAACCACTGCGCCACCAGGGAAGCCCCATAAAGTTTCTTTTATTTTTTTCACTGTTCTAATTAATTTTATTGGAGTATAGTTGATTTTCAACGTTGTGCTAGTTTCTGCTGTACAGCACAGCAAATTAGTTATACATATACATATATTCACTCTGTTTTTAGATTCTATTCCCATATACGTCATTACAGAGTATTAAGTAGCGTTCCCTGTGCTCTACAGTACGTTCTTATTAGTTATCTATTTTATACATACAATAGTGTGTCAATCCCAATCTCCCAATTTATCCCTCCCAACCCCCCCAAACAGGAAGCAGGAACTTAACATCCTTCACCTCCTTCAGGTCTTTACTCAAATGCTACCTCCTCAGATGGCATCAGGACTGAGACTAGGATGAGGCAGGTGATTTCTTTCCCCCTTCAGAACATTAATTATTGAAAAAGTTGAAAAAAAAAAAAAGGTATGTTAAAACTTAACATTAAGTTTAAATATTTTATTTATAATTAAACCAAAATTTGTTATAATTTAACTTTCCTGGTTTTAATGGAAACGAACTAATCAGTAATACTGTTTTCGTTAAAATCATTAATCATTTGAAAAACATAAAAACATGTAGAGATGGTCCCACACGTTTCCTTTTGATTCAAGCTCCCGTATGGTTTGGCCCAGCCCTCTGGGATCCTGTCCTTATTTAAAGTTTTCCGGGAATACCCTGGTGGCCCAGTGGTTAGGACTCGGTGCTTTCACTGCCAGGGCCCAGGTTCAATCCCTGGTCAATCCCTGGTCAGAGAACTAAGATCCCACAAGCCTCGTGGCCAAAAAATAAATGTTTTGCTTATCATTTTTTTCTGCATTAATTTTGATTTTTCAAATAGTGCATTAAAATATTAGTTATCTTAAAGACTGAGGTTTTTGGTGTCCAAGGTGACTGCCTCATTTGCCTCACCATAGTCCTGACTTTGATGGGCATGACAGATAAATTAATATGTGGCCTGTTTGATAGAAAACAGGAACAGGCGAGTAGAGTAATGGCGATTGAGAGTCCTACCAGGTAGTGGGGTGTGATTTTGGATTGGAGGGGTCAAGGCAGGCCTCCATGAGGAGTTGACAACTGAGCAAAGACCTAAAGGAGGAGAAGTAGGAAGCCATGCAAGGATCTGAGGAGAGAGCATGCCAGGCAGAGGGATTTTTAACTCGACCTGGATTATAGAGCTGTTTTGAAGATGAATTGAGTGAGTGAAGGTTTTAGGACCATGTTTGCTATAACAATAATGATTATTTTTACCATGTGGCCTGGGCCTCAGTTTACTCATCTGTAAAATGGGACAACAGCAGCAGTATTGTCAGTTCCTGTGGGGATGGGAGAGAAGCCTGGCTCAGGAAAGTCACCTGTGAACCATACCCCCACTATGCCCCGCATCCCAGGCCTATGAACGTTCCGAGAGCTTGGAGGTGGCCTTCGTCACTCAGCTCGTGAAGAAGTTGCTCATTATCATTTCGCGCCCAGCGAGGCTGCTGGAGTGCCTGGTAAGGGGGCTGGGCATGGGCGGGGGGCAGTTGGTGGGGGACAGGGGAGGGGTTGGCTGGGACACCTTGGAGTTCACCCTGAGCGCACCCTGCCTTGCCTCAGGAATTCAACCCCGAGGAGTTCTACCACTTGCTGGAGGCAGCTGAGGGCCATGCGAAGGAAGGCCACCTTGTCAAGACGGACATCCCCCGCTACATCATCCGCCAGCTGGGCCTCACCCGTGACACCTTTCCAGGTGCTGGCTGCTGGGTGCAGGGGACTGTGGGTGAACCAGCTGGGACCCCAGTCTCCGCTCACTCTCATTCCCTTCCTAGACGTGGTGCACCTGGAGGAACAGGACAGTGGCGGCTCTAACACACCTGAGCAGGACGACCTCTCTGAGGTAAGGCCAGGTGGCCTAGCAGGCAACACTCTGGTCTGTCCCGACTGGTCGGGGCTCACCTCCTGGCTCTTTGTCCTCAGGCTGGGTGGACCTCTTGGTCCCCACTCTGAGCCTCAGTTTCCCCAACTCTAAAATGGGTTAATAATAGCTCTTCCTCCATAGGCTTTTTTCTTTCATGGTAAAATACACATAACATCGTTATTTACTACATTCACAATGTTGTGTGGCCATTACCTCTGTCTAGTTCCTGACCATTTTCATCATCCCAAAAGGAAACCTTGTACCCATTACGCAGTTCCTCCCCATCCTCCCTCCCCCACAGCCCCTGGCAACCACTGATCTGCTTTCTAGATCTTTCTGTCTCTATGGATTTGCTGAATCTGGATATTTCATTTGATGGAATCATTCACCCTGTGGCCTTTGGTGTCTGGCATAATGTTTTCAAGGCTTATCCATGCTGTAGCATAAATCAGTACTTCATTCCTTTTCATGGCTGAATAAAATATGCCACATTTGGTTTATCCATCGTTCATCAATGGACATTTAGGTTGTTTCCATCTTTTAGCTATTGTGTGAATAGTGCTGCTGTGAACATTTGTGTACAAGTATTTGTTGGAACAACTGTTTCAGTTCTTTTAGGTACATACCTAGGAGTGGAATTGCTGGGTCACATGGTAATTCTATTTTTAATTTCTTGAGGAACACTGCATGGAGTTTTGAGTGGGTTGAGTGTCTCTGTGTGCTAACAGCTCAGCATAGTAAAAATTACTGTAATTCCACCCCCCGGGCCAACCGCACTCGGTAGATGTTCCACATATCTGGTGGAGATTGCCCACCATAATGGTCATGCATGTGTTTTCTCTGAGCTGCCTAGTGTTTTCAAAACTGTGAAACAAAATATAGAAATCAGAAGATTAAAATTAGAATCTGGGTTTGTGCCTTTTTTGAAAAATCAGAAGCTCTGACAATACTGTGATGGAGCCAGCTGGCATTGAGTGGGGGTTGGCCTGTGATATGGGGTATCCACACCCCAGCCACCCATGGCTCTCACCTGGTATGCCTGGCCCCTGAAGGCATTTGGATTTGTGACCTTTGTTTCAAATTGTGTCTATGAATTCACACATACATACACACTCATCTGTCCTATATATATATATATATATATATGTATATATATATATTTTTTAAAATCTCATTATACATGCCATTTGTTTAATTTTTTGAATAGGTAATGGAATGACATCACTCAAAAGTCTAAAACTCTAAAAAGGTATTTATCTTTAATTGTTGTTTGTAGGATCCTATGTAATTCCATTCAATCAAAC
Source organism: Mesoplodon bidens (assembly GCF_964165515.1). Taxonomy (NCBI): domain Eukaryota; kingdom Metazoa; phylum Chordata; class Mammalia; order Artiodactyla; family Ziphiidae; genus Mesoplodon; species Mesoplodon bidens. Next base: position 142,310,904 of record NC_138160.1, read on the forward strand.
TTGTGAATTGAGTGATTCAAATCTTCCATCTTCCTATTCATCTTTTCTTTGCCAGATTGATCTGATAGTTTCTGAGAGCCATGTGTTAAATTCTTGTTTTGAGTAATTTCTCTTTGTAAGTCTGTCAATGTTTGTGTCAGACTCTTTGGGGCTACATTTTTAGGGGTGTAGAGTTCAATATTTTTATATCTCATAGATCTTTTTGCGAAATATTTATGTAATAAATCTCTTGTCCCTAAGAAACATAAATATTATTTTTTAAAAAGACAGACAGTGGGGCTTCCCTGGTGGCGCAGTGGTTTAGAATCTGCCTGCCAATGCAGAGGACACAGGTTCAAGACTTGGTCTGGGAAGATCCCACATGCCGCGGAGCAGCTGGGCCCATGAGCTACAGCCACTGAGCCTGCGCTCCGCAAGAAGAGAGGCCGCAACAGTGAGAGGCCCGCACACCACGATGAAGAGTGGCACGCGCTCGCCGCAACTAGAGAAAGCCCTTGCACAGAAATGAAGACCCAACACACCCAAATAAATAAATAAATTTAAAAAAAAAAAAAAAAAAAAAAAAAAGACAGACAGTGAAAAATCTTATACCCACTCTTGTCCCCCATATCCCTATTACCTCAAATATGATTATATTTTGTCCCCTTTTTTACACAAAAGCATACAGTAATATTGTTCCTTGTCCCCCTCCCCATTTAACAAGATACTTTGGAGAACTTACTAATAGGTGTACAGAGATATTCCTCATTTTAAAAATGTACAGGACTTCCCTGGTGGTCCAGTGGTTAAGACTCCATGCTTCTACTGCAGGGGGCACGGGTTCGATCCCTGGTCGGGGAACTAAGATCCTGCATGTGGCGCAATGCAGCCAAAAACAAAACAAAACAAAACAAAACAGCGGTAACATATTCCTTTAGATTATATCCCCTCATGTGTTTATTTAACCAATTTCCTGTGTATGGATTGTTTCCAGTCTTGCAATGAGCAGGAGAGTACATATGTCATTTTTCACATGTGCAAGCATATCTGTAGCATGAATTCAAAAGTGAAATTGCTGGATTAAAGGGAACATGCATTTGTAATTCTGATATACACCCAAGTACCTTTCATGGGGGCTGTACCAATTTATACTCCCAAGAGCAAGGTATAAAAGTATCTGTTTCCCCACAGCTTTGCCCACAGAGTGTCAGCTTTTTGGATTTTTTTTTTTTTTGCCAATCTTCTGAGTGCAAAATGGTACCTTGGGGTAGTTTTAGTTTGCCTTTTTGTCGTTATATGTGAGGTTTAACACTTTTTCACATGGTTAAGAACTCCAACTCTAGTTCACATATCTTGCCTATTTTTTCTCTTCAATGTTAGTTTATTTGTTGATGTCTGAGAGCTCTTTATATATTAGAGTGATTAGCCATTTTGTAGGTTTCTTTCCTAATGGAGAGAAGTTAGTTATCAATATATGGCTTCAGGGTCAGCCAGTCTTGGGTTCAAGTCTTGACTTTGTTACTCCCTCACTTGGATGAAGGGCACACCCACCCCCTCTGTGCCTCAGTTTCCCCATCTGTTAGGTGGAATAACAAGAGTGCCAATCTCATGATGATGATGGGGGTGGTCTCCATCTTTCCCCTGCAGGGCCGAAGCAGCAAGGCTAAGAAACCACCTGGAGAGAATGACTTTGAGACCATCAAGCTCATAAGCAATGGTGCCTACGGGTGAGCCACCCGGGGCTCTGGCGGGGGGAGGGTGGCGGAGGCCGGGTGTCTCGGAGGTGATGGCCGGTCCTCGCTCTCTCCCCCTGCAGCGCCGTCTACCTGGTGCGGCACCGAGAAACGAGGCAGCGCTTCGCGATGAAGAAAATCAACAAGCAGAACCTGATCCTGCGCAACCAGATCCAGCAGGCCTTCGTGGAGCGCGACATCCTCACCTTCGCTGAGAACCCGTTTGTGGTCGGCATGTTCTGCTCCTTTGAGACCCGGCGCCACCTCTGCATGGTCATGGAATATGTGGAAGGTGTGGCTGCCTGCAGGGCTGCAGGGAAGATGAGGGGGTGCTCGCTAGTCAGGGCTGCTGGGGGTGGCCTGCCTGAGTCCCAGTCACCGAATTTACTACCCACCTGTATGTTTATCCAACCACTTATCCATACGTTCCATCTGTTTATTTATATCCAGCCATCTATTGATTTATCTTCAGTTCTCGTCACTGATTTTCATTTCTCTCAATATAGATACATCCATCCAATTATCCATCCTTCCTTCATTTCATCTATTCATTTGCTAATCCATCTGTTTTTCTATCCATATATCTATGTGCCATCTCTCCATCCATCCATCCATTTATCCGTCTGTTTGTCCATCCATATTTCTGTTTATCCATTACATCGTTATTTTATTCAAGAATAGTTGATTTACAATATTATATTACATCTATTTTTAAAAATTAATAGACTTCATTTTTTAGAGCAGTTTTAGGTTTATAGAAAAATTGATTGGAAAGTACTGAGAGTTCCCACATACTCGCTTCCCCCTCCCCCCCAGTTTCCCCTGTTATTTACATCTTGTATTAGTGTGATACATTGGTTACAATTGATGAACAAATACTGATACATAATTATTAACTAAAGTCCGTAATTTATATTAGGGTTCATTGCTTGTATTGTACATCTATTTTCCATCAATCCGTCTTTTTCTATATCTAGACATTCATTCATCTATCTATTTATTCACCTAACTACTTACCATCCATCTATCCACCAATACCTATTTACCTATTTATTAATCCATCAGCTATCCATCCCTCTTTCCATCCACCCATTTACTGTTCTTAGTTTTATTCATTCATCCAAACCTCCATTCTAGCAGCTATCTCATTTTATCTAGCTAGCTATTTAAATCCATCTATTCATCCACAATTCATCCATCAGTTTATCTGTCCATTTACCATCCATCCAATCATCCAACCACCAATGTATAGGTTTTTCATCTGTTTATCCATCCCCAATATTAATCCACCTATTGTCCAAACAGACATGTATTATGGTTATTAGGACACACACATGATCTCACAGGGATACAACTGTGCCACTTCCGAGCCTTAATTGACCATTCAGTCACTCAACAGGTGTCCCCTCATCGTCTCCCTCATGCCACATGCTGTGCTGGGTACTGGTGGATACCCAGACAAACACACTTTTCCCTCATGTAGGTAACATTCAAGTCTGTATAAACATACAATAAACAAGAAAAATAAGCCAAAAGGGACAAGGTTGTTTCATACAGTGAGGTTGGCAACAAGGGATATAAGGCTCAAGAAGACCATGGCCACATGGGCACTTTATTCTCTGCATAGTGTGTCAGGATTATCTGGTGCCCAAATTCAGATTCCCTGGCAGTCCAGTGGTTAGGACTCCGTGCTTCCACTGCAGAGGGCACGGCTTCAAGTCTGATTCATCAGTTTCTGACATAGATAAATCTGGCTGAAGAGAAAAAAAGGAAAGAAAGAAATTTATTGACTTGTGATAGAAAAAATCCACGTCACCTTCAGGAATAGCTGTATCTAGGTGCTCAAATCATGTCATTCGTAATTGCTCCATATTTTGCCTCTGTGGACTTCCCTTTAAACAGGCCCTGATATAGTGAGGTTACTATCCAACAGATTCCAGTTTACATTCTATGGGCTTAGTAATCTTTGTGAAAAAAGAGGGAAAAGTCATTGGCACAACTTGGGTTACATGCTGACCCAGCTGTTAAACCTGGAAGGAAATCTGGCCCTTGTAAGAAAAAAGAGAAATGGACACCGAGGGAGACTAAAATATGAATGCTGCTTGCAGTAAATCTGGTGGGGGCAAGTAATTTATATATTAAGGCCCCAGACCCTCAAGGTTCAGACTCCAGATCAAGGGCCTAAACTCAGTCGATAAGCAGGCAGCCTTGGCCCAAAGCAAACCTTACCTCCACCGTCAACTCCCTGCATGACCCAACATCTCTCTGAGTCTCAGTCCCCTCCTGGGTAAAATCAGCTGATTATACTGACATTGGAGGATGGCTAAGAGGACAAGAGAAGCCTGGTAGAGGGCAGTCCCTGTGCAAGCTGGGGACTTAGATAGGGAGACCCCTCTCTAAACCTCAGTTTTCCTTAGCCATAAAATTGGGGCAATGTGAGATGGGGACTCGGTACTATGGTGCATGTTGAGTGCTCAGCTCTGAGCCAGGGGTACCTTCCTCTTCACGTGGGCCTATTCCTTCACCCCCAGGGGGGGACTGCGCCACCCTGCTGAAGAACATTGGGGCGCTGCCTGTGGAGATGGCCCGCATGTACTTCGCTGAGACAGTGCTCGCGCTTGAGTACTTGCACAACTATGGCATCGTGCACCGTGACCTTAAGCCTGACAAGTGAGCCTTGACCTTTCCCATCACTCCTTCCCTGCCCCTCGGGAGGCCCTGGCATGAAAGGGCCAGGAGTGAAGTGGATGGTCCTCGCCTCTAAGACCTCAGTTTGTTTCTGCAGCCTCCTTATCACCTCCATGGGGCACATCAAGCTTACGGATTTTGGCCTCTCCAAGATGGGGCTTATGAGCCTAACCACCAACCTATATGAGGGCCACATTGAGAAGGACGCCCGGGAGTTCCTGGACAAACAGGTGTGTGTGCGGGAGTGGGGGTCACTTCGGGTGGAGTGACCCGGCAGGACTGTGGGGCCCAGGGCCTGGCGGGGGGCACTGCTCCCCCGGGAGGCCCCTCCTGTGGCCAGGGCGTGGGCTGACGTCCTACCCCCAGGTGTGTGGGACCCCAGAGTACATCGCACCCGAGGTCATCCTGCGCCAGGGCTATGGCAAACCGGTGGACTGGTGGGCCATGGGCATCATTCTCTACGAGTTCCTGGTGGGCTGCGTGCCCTTCTTTGGAGACACACCTGAAGAGCTCTTTGGACAGGTCATCAGTGGTGCGTGCCTCCGCGGTGGGCAGGCAGGGGGCACGGAAACATGGGCTGGCCCAGGGCCTCATGGACTCCAAAAGCAAACCCCAGCCCTACACCTTGCTCTGCAGATGACATCCTGTGGCCCGAGGGGGACGAGGCCCTGCCCACGGATGCCCAGCACCTGATATCCAGCCTCCTGCAGACCAACCCCTTGGGCCGGTTAGGGGCAGGTAAGGGGTCGCAGAGAATCTGAGCTGGGGGGTCTGTTGTCCAGGAGCAGGGCTCCCAGTGCTGTGTCCCTGGGCCGGAAAATGGGTGGGGAGCTGGGCTGCTTGGCTGGCCATAGCTGTCGCGAGAATTCCCTCCCCTACACCCGCCACCCCTTCCTCCCCAGGCGGTGCCTTTGAGGTGAAGCAGCACAGTTTCTTTCGAGACCTGGATTGGACAGGGCTGCTGAGGCAGAAGGCCGAGTTCATCCCCCACCTGGAGTCCGAGGATGACACCAGCTACTTTGACAGTGAGCGGGGACAGGGTGTCGGATCCTTTGAGGGGGCGCTTGCATATGGCCTGGGCTGGGACGCAGCTGGGTAGGAGACTAGCCTTAGACGAGAGGAGAGAGCTGAAGTTGTGGCGGAAGTGGGGGCTTGGCATAGGGGCGGGGCTCAGTCTGAGAAGAAGGTAAGAAAGGAAGCTGGGGTAGGGGTGGGGCCTGGACAGGAGTAAGTTCTAAAACTGGGACTGGACCTAGGTTAGAGGCGATGCTAGGACGCGGCATGAGGCAAGAGCCTGGGCTGGCGGAGGCGCCTTTGGTGCAATCTGGGGATGTGGCCTCTGTGGAGGCAGGGCTAGACGAAGCCTCAGAGAGTGGGACAGGGACCCAGCGAGGGGGCAGGACCTAAACCTGATCCAAGAAAGGGGCAGGGGCGTGGCCGCAGGACCCGAAGCTGGCTCCCGTGGGGGTGTGATTTGGGGAGTGGACCCATGCCCGCGGTCACGACCCACACCTCCACTCCAGCCCGCTCAGACAGGTATCACCATGTGAACTCCTATGACGAGGATGACACGACGGAGGAGGAGCCCGTGGAGATCCGCCAGTTCTCCTCCTGCTCCCCGCGCTTCAGCAAGGTGAGGCCAGGCGGGGATAGGGGTGGGGTGAGACCGTCGGGAGGTGGGACCTGTGTGTAAGTACGGGATGGAGGTGGGCCTGAAGTGGCCAGGGGCTGAGGAGGCTATGGGGAGCAGGGTCCAGGCCCAAGGTCTCAGACTAGAGAAGTTACTGAGGCGGTGAGGATCGGGGAGTGATGAGGCTTGGGCGGGGGCGGGGGGGGACATCCTCACTGTATGTCTTGGAACCGACCTTTGGCATCGAGTGGAATCTAACGGGAGCCTGGACAGTTGTGGAAATGAGGACCCACAGTGCGGCGGGGCTAGATCTGGACGGGGCGGGGTCAGGGCCTGGGGATGGAGGGGGCTGGGCCAGGCCTTGGCGAGGCTGGGCAATGTCTCGCTTTGAGGAACAGCACGTAGGGGGGGTGCAGGACCTGCCTTGGGCGAGGGCACACATAATTGGGCGGGGCCTGGAGAGGCGGGGCAGGAAGGAGACCAGATTCTTTAGGGCTTGGGCAGGGCAGGGTCTAGAATAGGTCGGAGCCTAATTTTGTGGGGTGGGGCCAGAACTGAAGAACTGTAGGTGGTCGGGGTCGGCCCAGAATTGGGGGGCTGGGCACCCGGCTTTACTGGGGCGGAGCGTAGTTTGGCCGGGTCCAGTAGCGGGAATTCGATTGGTTCGGGAGGGAAGGCGGGACCTGGGGGCTGGACTTGGCTCCATCACCACTCATCCGTCCTTGAAGGTGTATAGCAGTATGGAGCAGCTGTCGCAGCACGAGCCCAAGACCCCCGTGGCAGCAGCGGGGACCAACAAGCGGGAGCCGAGCGCCAAGGGCCCAGAGGAGAAGATGGCCGGCAAGCGGGAAGGCCTAGGTGGCCTGACCCTGCGCGAGAAGACCTGGAGAGGGGGCTCCCCGGAGATGTGAGCAGGGGCAGGATTTTGGGTTTGAGGGCTGGACCCGAAGGGGAGTAGCTCCTCTGACCACTCCCCCTTTGCGCAGCAAGCGCTTCTCGGCGTCCGAGGCCAGCTTCCTGGAGGGGGAGGCCAGTCCTCCGTTGGGCGCGCGCCGCCGTTTCTCGGCGCTGCTGGAGCCCAGCCGCTTCAGCGCCCCCCAAGAGGACGAGGATGAGGCCCGGCTGCGCAGGTCTCCTCGGCCCAGCTCCGACCCTCCAGGCTCGCTGGATGCGCGGGCCCCCAAGGAGGCAGCTCAAGGGGATGGCGCCCCCAGCGCCGGGGACCCGGAGGCCAGTGAGTGCCCCCTCCTGCCGCCTTCCCCAATTCCCCAGGGGTCATATATGAGCGTTCAATGAGTCTGTACTGTTTATGCAAGTTCTCGTGTACTCTTCACACTCCAATCTGGGATTCTCATCAACATGAGGAAGACCCGTATTCCCTGGTCAGTCAACAAAAGTATTTGAGCGCTCCTCTGAGTCGGTAGCTGTTCCTGACGCATGTTACCTGCTCCCATTGAAATTCACAATCCAGCGAGGGAGAGAAGTGGGAAGGGCATTCCAGGCAGAGGGAACGCATGCAAGAAGTTTACAACCTTGGAGTGACCCCTAACCCACCTGCTCTGTTGCAGCTGACCGCCCACGCCCAGGCGACCTCTGTCCACCCTCGAAGGATGGGGACCCATCAGGCCTGAGAGCCACCAATGACCTGGTTCTGCGCCGGGCGCGGCACCAGCAGCTGTCAGGAGACCCGGCGGCGGTAGAGAAGCGGCCTTCTCGAACCGGGGGCAAAGTCATCAAGTCAGCCTCGGCCACTGCCTTGTCTGTCATGATCCCTGCAGGTGACCCTGGGCCCCGCCTGGCAGGGGAGGGGCTGCCCCCATTGGTGCCAGCTGCATTTTCCTGGTCCACAGTGACTGGCTCTGGGATAGGCCAGTGAGAGCTCTGGGACTCTGACTTGGGAGGAGGGAGGAGCAGACACAGGGAGAGCTGTGTCTGTTGGCTTTGACTTCTGACCATGGGTCTGTGTCTGTAGTGGACCCCCATGGAAGCTCACCCTTGGCCAGCCCCATGTCCCCACGATCTCTCTCCTCCAACCCGTCCTCACGGGACTCCTCACCGAGTCGGGACTACTCGCCAGCTGTCAGTGGGCTTCGCTCCCCCATCACCATCCAACGCTCGGGCAAGAAGTATGGCTTCACACTGCGTGCCATCCGCGTCTACATGGGTGACTCAGATGTCTACAGTGTACAACACATTGTCTGGGTGAGCACTAATGGGTGGAGCCTGTGTTCTACGGTGGGGGTAGGGAGAGAGACACCCCCCCCTCCCCAGGGGTGAGGGACAGCTCAAACTCTGGAACCAGGCAACCTGGATAAGACTCCTCTGTGACCCTCCTCTGTAACTTTTCCTCTCTGACTCTCAGTTTCTTCATTTGTAAACTGGGGAGAATAATTGTTATTTCATAAACTGTTATGAAGATTACCGTGCCTGCAGAGCTAGGTGTCTGGCACATAAGCTTAGGGAGATTTCCTTATTACCAAGCCTGTTAATTCTGCTCCTGTGGGGTTCCCTATCCCCAGCACGTGGAGGAGGGGGGCCCAGCCCAGGAGGCAGGGCTCTGTGCCGGGGACCTCATCACCCACGTGAACGGGGAGCCTGTGCATGGCATGGTGCATCCTGAGGTCGTCGAGCTGATCCTTAAGGTGAGTCCATGGGAGAGAGCCAACTGTCTTGGGGTGGGGGTGGGGCGAAGGGTGGGGGAGACCCCAGGGAGTTGGAGTTGCCAGAGCAGCTTCCAGCAGAGAACTTTCCCCCTTTCTTCCCCCAGAGTGGCAACAAAGTAGCCGTGACCACCACGCCCTTCGAAAATACCTCCATCCGCATCGGCCCTGCGCGGCGCAGCAGCTACAAGGCCAAAATGGCTCGGAGGAACAAGCGGCCCTCTGCCAAGGAGGGCCAGGAGAGGTGGGTGGGGCCAAGTGCAGTGGGCGGGGCTATAAACAGCAGGCCCCTGGAACACTCCAGTTTATACGCGATGGCCAGGGCTTACGTGGGAGAGGCATAGGTGAGGACAGGAGAAGGGACATTCACAGGAAAGGTGGCCGGGGCCACCAAGTGAAGAGCAAAACCAAGACAACAGAGAAGGAGGGGCTGGGAAAGCGGGAGGAGTCAGGAAAGGAGGATGTACCAAGCTCCTAGGCTGAAGGAAAGGCACTGTGGGAGCAGAGGCGGGCCAGCAGATGTGGACTAAGAGGGTGCCGTCCAGGAGGTGATTCTGCCTTGCCGGATGTATTATATTTAGGCGACTGAGAGGGGCCGGGAGAAGAGATTTCTATCTGGGATGAGTATGCCAGGCCAGTAGAAATAATTTCTTCCCTTATATGTAGGAGGAACTAGGAGAGGTGGGTGGAGCCAGGAGAGTTTTCTGTTTTGATCAGTGGGTTTGACCTGCACAAGGAGTGAGTGGGGATTTGAGATAAGCCTGGCTGAGTCCAGTGAATTTCTTCCCACTCTGACAGGTGGGTATAGTTGGAGAGGGAGGGGCTAGACAGGTGGGCGGGGCCAGAAAATGTTGGTTCTGTTTTGATGGGTGTTTCCAGCTTGGACTGTGAGTGGTCAGAAAGGAATGGGTAGACCTGAGGTGGGAGGAGCCAAGTGGGACGGAGCTAAAGGAAGTTCTTTGGTCTGGAACTGTGTTGTAGCTGAAGAGGGAGGGGTCAGAAAGGGTGGGTGGTTCCAGGAGGTACCTTGAAGTCCTGAAGTGGGAGGAGCCGGGAGCTCTGGAGTCTGGTCTAGGGAAGGTGGTCCCCTCCTTGTCCTCCAGCAAGAAGCGTAGCTCCCTCTTCCGCAAGATAACGAAGCAGTCGAACCTGCTGCACACTAGCCGCTCTCTGTCGTCGTTGAACCGTTCGCTGTCGTCCAGTGACAGCCTCCCGGGCTCGCCCACGCACGGACTGCCGGCGCGCTCGCCCACCCACAGCTACCGCTCCACGCCTGACTCCGCCTACCTAGGTAGGCCCTGAGCCTGCGCGGGGGCCGAGCTGCGCGCGGTGGCGGGGCGGTGCCCTGGCGGCGCCCGCGGCGCTCATCGTCCTCCCTCTCCCGTCCGCAGGCGCCTCGTCCCAGAGCAGCTCGCCGGCTTCGAGCACGCCCAACTCGCCAGCGTCGTCGGCCTCGCACCACATCCGGCCCAGCACGCTACACGGCCTGTCGCCAAAGCTTCACCGCCAGTACCGCTCTGCGCGCTGCAAGTCGGCCGGCAATATCCCGCTGTCGCCGCTAGCGCACACGCCGTCCCCGACACAGGCGTCGCCGCCGCCGCTGCCGGGCCACACGGTGGGCAGCTCTCACACGACGCAGAGCTTTCCGGCCAAGCTGCACTCGTCGCCGCCAGTGGTGCGCCCGCGCCCTAAGAGTGCCGAGCCCCCGCGCTCGCCACTCCTCAAACGCGTGCAGTCGGCGGAGAAGCTGGGAGCCTCGCTGGGCGCCGACAAGAAGGGCGCGCTGCGCAAACACAGCCTCGAGGTGGGCCACCCGGATTTCCGCAAGGACTTCCACGGCGAGCTGGCGCTGCATAGCCTCGCCGAGTCGGACGGCGAGACGCCCCCCGTCGAGGGTCCCGGCGCGCCCCGGCAGGTCGCCGTCCGCCGCCTGGGCCGCCAGGAGTCGCCCCTGAGCCTGGGCGCGGACCCGCTGCTGCCGGCTTCGAGTAAGGAGAAAGAGTCCCCGGGTGGCGCCGAGGCCTGCACCCCGCCCCGCGCGACGACCCCCGGGGGCCGGACCCTGGAGCGGGACGCCAGCGGCACGCGACACCAGAGCGTGCAGACAGAGGACGGCGCGGGCGGGGCGGCCAGGGCCGTGGCCAAGGCGGCGCTGAGCCCGGTGCAGGAACACGAGACGGGCCGGCGCAGCAGCTCCGGCGAAGCAGGCACGCCCCCGGTGCCCATTGTCGTAGAGCCTGTGCGGTCTGGGGCCAAGGCTGAGGTGCCGCAACTTCCAAGTGTGGACTCCAAGGGGTTGCAGGAATCTGCACCCCTGGCACCTCCCGCACCTGAGGCCCCACGGGGCCGGGAGCGCTGGGTGCTGGAGGTGGTGGAGGAGCGGACCACGCTGAGCGGGCCTCGTTCCAAACCTGCCTCTCCCAAGCTCTCCCCAGAGCCCCAGACGCCCTCCCAAGCCCTAACAAAGAGTGTACCCAGCAGTGCAGGGCCCCCAGCCCCACCTGCTTCCCTCCTGGTCCCCACCACCAAGCCTGAGGTGGCGCTGACTTCCCGGTGCCCTGCTGAAGCTGTGCCCCCAGCAGCCCCGACCAAAAAAGGGGCGCCCTGCCCCATGCCCCCGGGCCCATAGCAGAGGGAGCCACTGGCCCTGCGCTGTACAGCCGCCTGTATACATATGTACACATATAAATAAAGTGCGTCCGTGCTGCGTGAGCTTTCTAGAGCCCGCCCCTCCTCCCCTAGCAAGGCAGGACATCATGTTTCCTTCCCCTTGCCTGTGTGCTTGTTGAGGGGTGGAACTCCAGCCCTGGTTACCATAAAGAGGGGAGGTGAGTCTTGGTTGGCCCTTCCTTGTGGTCCCATTTTGTGTCTCACCTATGTGCCAGCTGCCCCCAGACCCTCAGCAAGCTGCAATGCTGTTCTGAGTCCCAGTGACCACCTGAAGAAAAGATTAACAGCCTCATTTACCAATTTCTTTTTATTCCTCAACAATCCTGAGTAAGGTGTTATGATTCCCATTTTGCAGATGAGTAGACTGAGTCACAGAGAAGTTAAGGCACATGATTAAGGCCAAACAAATAGGAAAATACTAAATAGATTCAAACTGAAGTCCAAACTGGCACCTGAGCCTTAGCTCTTATATGCTCTGCTGGGCTTCCTAGAGAGAAGGCCCTGCTCTACTTTCCACAGGGCTCCCATGCCTTCACCAGAGGCTGGAAGGCCTTCCAGAGGGCGGGTAGCTGGGCACACAGTGTGCCCCCACCCCGGTGCTCCTCTCTTTTGTTCCGATTCATGTCACCCACACAGGCCCAGGGCCTTTCTGGGGCTACACACCACTTGGAATGGTCTTCTGTGGCATTGAAGGTTGGCCCAGCTAGCCCAGGGAAGGCTGTCTGGGTCACATCCAGTACGTGCTGGACCCCAGAGCAGTTGGAGGGCAGGATGCCAGAAGATCTTTGCCAGAACTGGACCTGTAGGTCACTGCCAAGAGCTTCCACCAGCCAGCCAGAGTACAGGTCTGCAGAAGATGGAAAGAGGACAAGGACAGGGTCAGGATCACTGCTAGGGATTCCCTAGGCCACTTCCTGTCTCTGAGTTGTTTCCTCAGTTATCGATTCCTGGCAATCTGGGGAATTATAACATTAAGACTAACAACCCTTACTAAATGCTTTATATGCATCATGCCACTCAACAGCCCATTAAAGTTGACACCATTATTCCCATTTTTCAGAAAGGTAAGTTGAGGCTCTGGTTAAATCATGTATCACACAGCCAGAAACCAATATTTGAACACAGGTATATTGGTTGTTTACCTCTCATGTGATTATGACTCCAAGGTGTTCTAGTTCCTAACCATGACCTGCCCTCAGCCATGGACACACCAGACACCCCCTCTGCAGAAAAAGTTCTCCAACTGTCAACCTCAAGGCTCACCATCTCCAAAGTTTCCAAATTTGGCAAAGCTCTGGAACATGTGTCCTTTGTTTGATGTGAGTGTTACACTGCTGTTCCATGGTCCCTGGCGAACATGATGGCCCTTGACTACCTCCTCCAGGTGGGGGAATTTCTGGGCGAAGTCCCCTTCCAGCCTATGGTCATACACGAGAGGATAGGTGTAGGTCAGCTGTCTGCCTGGAGGGCAAGGGGCGAAGAAAACGAGGGACTGTTCCAAGATTCTAGCCTGGGAATCAGGGACTCGCCCTGCCTCCCGGTCTCCACTCACTGATATTCAGGAACTGGGTGAGAGGAAAAGATACACAGATCAGGGTCTGCCCATACTTCTGGGCACCAGGAGGCCAGCTGTACGCAGCAGAGGAGGCAGGTGGAGGGAACTTCGGAACGCTGTGGATCAACCAGAAGCCCCCCTCGTGGTCCAGGAGCAGCACACCTGAACCAGAAATTGGAGATCAGGGGGACTGCTTGAGGCATTCCAACAAGCACATGTGCAACCCAGGAACACTCAAGTCTGTAGGGGGCCTGGACCACAGGACCAGTGGGCAGTGTCAGAACCGCTGCTGAGCTCAGTTTCCACAGCCATCGATTCTCATAGTCCAGAGGAAGGACAATGTTGATTTAAAATAAGGAAACAGACGGCTAGGGCCTGCCCTCACCCCCCTGGCAACTCATGGGTTAGCTGGGGGAAATGCACAGGGAAACCTGAACTCTTCCCCAGTCCCCAGTCTGGCCTCACCCTTCGTGTGCCCACGGCTGGAAGAGTCCTGAGACCCGCTAGATTGAGGCGGTTGGTCATTGTAGAGTAGAAAGGCGAGCTGGGGAAGATGGACAGGGGCAACTTGAAGGTTCCCCCAAGTCGGGCCCACCCTAGAGTCCCACCCCTGTTTCCGCCGGGGGCGTCTTCACCTGGCTGGTGGTGTTTCGGTACAGCGGCAGCAGGCTGCGGCCCACGGCCCCCGTGGAGCTGCTGATGAACCCCGCACCGTTGCGCCAGCCCCCTGAGTCTTCGTCTAAGTACTTGTACCGCAGCCCCCTCTGCGCCGCATCTCCGGGCCCGCTGTGGGCCGGCAGCTTGTAGACGACGAACCTGGAGGTTAGGAAATGGACAGAATAGCGGGAGAAGAGAAGGAACCCCAGTCTTCACCTAGGAACGCAGCAATCCCCAGTGCGGCCCTGGAGGGATAGTCGGCTCCCGCGCACTCACCAGTCCACAGGCTGCCCCGAGTCCCCGTAGCAGGTCAGGGTCCCTACAGGGACCCAGAGCAGCGAAGCCAATAGCAGCAAGCTCAGCGCGGCCATGAGCTCAGAGCTCTAGCTGGGGTCTAGAAATCTATGGCGGGACCACAAGGCGCGGGGTCACGAGCTGGGCCAGACTCGGCCTCTGGTGACTTCCACTTCCCCAAACCCGCCTGGGCCCGGGCATCACGAGGATGGAGACTCCGCCCGCGAGGTGAGAAGCAGAGGTTTGAGCTCGGCTTTCTTCGGGGCAGTCACTCCCTGCAGGCTCCGCCCCCGACCCGGCCAGCCTGGGGCCTCCTCCTGCTTCCGGCAGACTAGTCCCTGATAGGCTCTACTCTCTGGCTCGGCCCAGACACGGCCTCTCATGGCCAGGTGGTTTCCAGTGTCCGGCCTCCGGCTCTACTCCTGGCCAATCACAGCCCACGCCCCCCCAGCAGGCCCTGCCTCCGTCTCTTTCAATTCTGGCGAATCCCAATCAACACTCTTCCGCTGAGCCTTGCTCCTCCCCTGGCTTCTCCGTCAGAGGCAAATTTGGATTTTTTTTTCCTTTCCTGCCTTACAGCCTGAGGTCCAACTCTTGTGACTTTTATTTATTTTTCTTTTTTTTTCGATACGTGGGCCTCTCACTGTTGTGGCCGCTCCCGTTGCGGAGCACAGGCTCCGGACGCGCAGGCCCAGCGGCCATGACTCACGGGCCCAGCCGCTCCGCGGCATGAGGGGTCCTCCCGGACCGGGGCACAAACCCGCGTCCCCTGCATCGGCAGGCGGACTCCCAACCACTGCGCCACCAGGGAAGCCCCCCAACTCTTGTGACTTTTGCTCCCTTAAAGGGCGCTTGCCCTCCTGGTCCTCCCCCTTTTCATTCTGCATGTTCCCTCTACCGCCCGCCACCGCTGCTGAGCTAGCTGCGCGTGGGCTTTACTCTAAGTTGCGGTGAGCGGGGGCTACGCTTCGTTGCCGAGCGCGGGCTTCTCACTGCGGTGGCTTTTCGTTGCGGGCACCTGCTCTAGGCGTGCGGGCTTCAATAACTGCAGCACGCAGGCTCGGTAGTTGTGGCTCGCGGGCTCTAGAGCGCAGGCTCAGTAGTTGTGGCCCTTGGGCTTAGTTGCTCTGCGGCATGTGGGATCTTCCCCCACCAGGGCTCGAACCCGTGTCCCCTGCATTGGCAGGCAGATTCTTAATCACTGTGCCACTAGGGAAACCCCCGGGCCGAGGATTCTTTTTTTTTTTTTTTTTTTTTTTGCAGTAAGTGGGCCTCTCACTGTTATGGCCTCTCCCGTTGCAGAGCACAGGCTCCGGACGCGCAGGCCCAGCGGCCTTGGCTCATGGGCCCAGCCGCTCCACGGCATGTGGGATCTTCCCAAACCGGGGCACGAACCCGTGTCCCCTGCATTGGCAGGCGGACTCTCAACCACTGCGCCACCAGGGAAGCCCCCCGAGGATTGTTAAGTGGAGGAAGATGGTCCCTGTGAATGTCCCTGGGTTTCGAGGCAGGAGACAGGGACAATGTAGCCTGACCTTGGGGTGGGGGAAGGACCGGCTGCAAGTGCCTGAGGAGGGTTGCCCAGTTTTAGGAGAGGAGGGTGTGAGTGTGTGTATGGCTCCCCAGTAATCACCTCTGGGATTAAGCTTCTTCCCAACTTCCACACCCAAAACCCACAAATTCAGACCAACACTGAAGCTTTGTCTGGAAGGAGCATTTTTACGAGACCCGTAACCATTCACAGCAATACCAGCCGCTACGTGGAGCTTCAGGAGTCACAGTGTGAAGCCTTCTTCTAGAACCAGGGTCTCTGGGAAGCCTCACCGCACAACGCCTCCGTTGTCTAGGGCCACCTGTGAGCTGGTCTGATGGTCCAGCTCTCTGAGGGTCTGTCTCTTTGTCGGAAGTATCTAAGTATCCACCTGAGTCCATTTATTTGGAGGTCTATCTCGCTCGGTCTACATGACCGTGTGTGACTGTGGCTCCCTTTGGCCAAGGACATGTGGGAACTTCTGCTGGAGGCTCCCCCAGGTCTGTCTATGGGCCAGTCCTTGGTGGATCTGTGGGCCCAAGAGTCCAGACGAGGGTTCATCCGAGGGAAAACCACCGTGCCTGGATCCGTTCTTGTTCTAACCCCAGTCCCCAGAAAAGGTCCAAGTGCCGGGACGGGGCTCAAAGATGACGCTTCATGTGCAAGGCCAGATGATCCGAGCGTGAAAAAGCACGCGAACAGAGCTGGCAGCGGAAGGGACGCTGACCGGTGTGCTTTCGGTAGTGACGGGTCAGCTCGTCGGAGCGCGCGAACCTCCAGCCACAGCCATCCCACGTGCAGGCGTATGGCTTCTCCCCTGGGGGGACGAGGAAGCCTTGAGAGCCACTGTCCCCCACACCTGGTCCCAGAGTCCTCCCTCCTAGCCTTGGCCAGGACTAGGGTGAGGCAAGTGAGGAGCCTAGGTTGTGAAATTTAAGGAGGCACTCACTCTCGGGGAGGGTCTGAATCTGTACCCAGGACCGACCTCTGCTACCCCGACCCTTCTTCTTCTGTTCCTGCTGGCGCCAGGCCCCTTTTCATTTCCTGGTCACAAGTCGTGCCCTCTACACTACTAGCCCTACTTCCTGTGCCCGGTACCCTGCCCCTGCGTCCTAACACTGCCACAATCTTCGTCCTTTAGTACTGCCCCTATGTCCCAGCCCCTCCTTTGCCCCAGGGGACCCTCAAGCTGCTGCCCAATCCTGTCCCTGGCCTTGGCCCTTGAGCCCCGAAATCCACCTGGTGTTCCAGGCCCTGTCCCCAGTGATTATACTCTCCCCCTGCTAGACGTGGCCCTTCCTCCCTGTGTTCCTGGACAGGTCTGTACACGTGGCCCCATCCTCTGAGCGGACCACTATGCATCGGCCTCATTCCTCCTCCTCCCCGCCTCTGTTCCACGTCCCCTCCCCCGTCTTTGGCTCCTTGGGACCCGGCTTCTCCTCCTATGCCTACCCTCTTGTATTTCCCAGCCATTTCCCTTTGCTCTCCAGGACCTGCCTCTGCGTCCGGGCCACTGAAACTAACTCTCCTGAGCTCCAGCACGCCCCCTACAATCTAACCAAGCAACCCACTCTTTATACTCCTGGCTACCACCCCAGAACACCTAACTCCGCTCCCGCTTGCCCCAAAACTGAACCCTGGGTCTTTGGCCCCGCCCTTGGTATTTCGAGCTGTCCTCTCCCCGCAGTCCATCCTCTAACCCCGGCCCCTACATAGCTTGCCTCGCTTTCTGCTCTTCGGCCCGTCCCTGACCCAGGTCTTAGCCCTCGGTTCCTTGAAATGCTTCCCAGGTTTTCCATGTCCTCTCTCCGTCCCCACATGCCTTCCGCACTACTTCCCATCCGGCTCCTGATGTTCCAGACTCGTCCCCAGCTCCTTCTGCTCAGCCTTTTGCTCCGAGACTTTGCGTGAGCCCCGCCCCTTGCTCCTGGTTTCCAGCTCTTCTGCAGCTCTTGGCTCCCAAGGTCCCACCCAGCCCCGCCCCTGCACTGGGTCCTGCCCCCTCACCTGTGTGCGTGCGTAGATGCGCCTTCAGGTGAGAGCTCTTGGTGTAGCTCTTGCCGCAACCCGGGTGCGTGCACGTGTGCGCAGCCTGCCTCTTGCGCGCCCACGATCGCCTGCTGCGCTTGGATGGCGCGGCCTCCGCGGTCCCTCCTGGGTCTCCTGTGGTCCCCCCGAGTCCTGCACCCGTCGTCCCGGGCCCTAGACAACTCAGGAAGGAGTGGGGCGTGGCGGGACCGGGCGCCGGAGCCTGGAGCCCGCGGAAGAGCTGGAAGTGCCCTTGGTACTGCGGCATCGGGTACAGCGCAGGGTACCCGGACAGCAGCCCGTAGGGGGCTCCCGGCGCTGCAGGCACTGAAAGCCCCGTCCGGGGGAAATAGCTGCCGGAGGAACCCGCACCCGGTCCCGGGTACATCGGCTGCAGCGGCAGCGCCTTGGGCTCGGGGGCTGGAATCAGGGCTGGGCCCACGAAGGCATCGGGAGCCGGGGTTCGTGGGGCCGGGCGCGCCCAGCCCGGGTGCTCCTCGGGACCCAAGAGCCCAGCCACCAGCCCCGGGCCGCCCGCGTACGCGCCCAGAGTCTCGGGCGGCAGTGGATATTGCACCCCGGAACCTTCGCCAGGCGCCAGAGCGCAATTCTGGGGGACGCAGGTCTGGGGCGCGCTGCCTGGCTCTGGGCACGGAAAGTTGGTGAGGAGGAGATCCAGGTCCCAGGAGGTAGCCGCGTCCCTCTCATCGTCTTCGTCCTCCCCAGGCGTGTCCTCCAACTCAGGCCTCACGTGAAGGGGTGGCCCTGTGGGGTCGGGGGGGCCTGGACCCAAGTCCTGCACCTCTTCAGAGCGCCACCACTGTGGGAGGGAGCCGGTAGCACGAAGCTTCAGTGGACACCAGGGTATCCTGCCCGGAGACGGTGGGGGCCGGATGCCCTGATGGGGGCAGACTGGCTAGAGGCTCAATAAAGGGGTCTTGTTTGCTTGTCTGTCATGTCAGTCTGTCCCTCACATTGTCCTTCCCCCCCTCCCCCCACCACCTCAGCTCCAGAGACAGAGGTCTATCGGTCAGGCTGGAGACAGGAGATAAGGCTTACATTATCTGGAGCCACACTCAGGCAAGGGGGAAGGGGTGGCAGAGCCAAGGATGGAAGAACGGGGGAGGCTCAGCCTTGCCTCAGTTTCCCCCAAGAATCTTCCTCTTCTTCCCTGTCCCCCAACAAGATTAATTCCAAGATTAATTCCTGAATGTCCCCTAGACACATCTGCCATTTCCCTCTGATATCTGGGGGTGTCTCACGGAGCCTAGATCCCTGAGTTGTTCGGTTCCCAGCCTCAGTTTTCTATGACAGAAATAGGCCCTTAGACCAAGTTCAGACCCCTGGCCTGCACTGAGGACACCCAGTGCTGACCAGGTCTCTGAATTCCAAGGCAAGATTCAGACCTGATCCCCCAGCTCTGTGGCCTGGGCCCGGAACCCCTGGCAGCCCATCTAGACCCCACTGGCCCCACCTTGAGGAAGTCTTCCTGTGTGTCCAAGAAGGGGCCCAGGGTGGTCAGCGTGCTGATGGAGGGCAAGGCGGTCTCCGCTGCAGCCATGGCTGGCTGGTGCCCACCCTGGGGCTCAGGCCTCCTCTCCTTTGGCGGCCTCGTGGGCTCTGAGGCTCTGATGGCCCCTTGGAGGGCTCCTCTCTGCCCTCAGCTGATTGGCTGCAGCCCCTGATAAGGGGCAGGCAAAGGCGGGGATCACCGTTTCTGGGGGAACAGACTTCGCCTAGGCCTGTTTGGGGCTGAGCCTTAAAGACTGATCCTGTATCCAAAGCCAATCAGATGTTCAGGGGCTGGGGGTTCAGGGGCTGGGGGTTCAGGGGCTGGGGGTTCAGGGGTTGGGCAAAGTGAGGCAGTGGGTTCCCAAAGAAGGAGAACCTTGGAGCCTGTTCTCAGTTACCTTCCTGGAGAAGGGGTGACAGGCAGAATGGGGATTCTGGGAAGGAGCTTCAAGACCCCCTTGTCCCTGACCAGGACCTTGCAGCTCTCCCCTTCCCCATAAACAGCAGCAACCGTGCTGATGGCGGGACTTGGCATGAACTCCCTGCCAAGCCAAGCATTATCAGACTCCCCAGATGTTGGAGGCTGCTATCAGGTAGGGGCCCAGAACAGCTAAGGCTCTGTCCCTGCTGAGTGGGAGGGCTGGGGACTGGGGATTAACTTGGTTTTAAATTTCCTGGGTAGTGAGCTCCCAGGTCTGAGCCCAGTGGCAGGAGAGGCCCCTGCCAATCAGCTGTCACTGTCTACCATGGACACCCCCCCCCAACCCAGGGGGCGTTGTAGGGAGTGTAGCTGCATGGAGGCTGAGGCTGGTGCAACTAGAGCTGCTCCAGCGTGATGGGGGCTGGGAAGGAGGAGGGGACTCCCTCTCCTGCGTGGCATGGGAAAGTTGGATCGGGCCATAGGAAATACCTGACCTGCAGGAGACCTGGCTGCTTCTTGATTTCTACCCCACATGGAGGAGGGAATCTGAGGTTCTGAACCAGAGACTGTGGTGCCAAGGGAGTCCAGGTGGGTGACACAGACACACATTACAGACACAGAGTTCATAGTCACACACACACACGCACACACTCACTATGCAATTACATAATGACACAAATCCCCTGGTCCCTAAGTCACACACCCCATATAGTCCCTGCACAAATACTTGTGTGTCTGTGTGTCACATAGACCATGCACAGACGTACAATTCTCAGGCACAAAAACAACCATCCACTATGTTGGTTACATGATGTTATAGTCACACAATCCCTCAGACATAGAATTCATTATCAGGTGCTGACAATCATACACAGTTACCCAAATCACACACAGTCACACACACGATTTAGTCACAACCAAACGGACACATGGAGAATCCTGGATATATCGTCACAGAACTATAGCAGATGCAGTCACACAATCCCATCAAACACAGACGAAGCCTGAGACACAAAAGTGTAAAACACATCCACACAACCATTCATAAACACACTTAAAAAAAAAAACTTTATTTATTTATTTATTTATTTTTGCTGTGTTGGGTCTTCGTTTCTGTGCGAGGGCTTTCTCTAGTTGCGGCGTGCGGGGGCCACTCTTCATCGCAGTGCGCGGGCCTCTCACTATCGCAGCCTCTCTTGTTGCGGAGCACAGCCTCCGGACGTTCAGGCTCAGTAGTTGTGGCTCACGGGCCTAGTTGCTCTGCGGCATGTGGGACTTTCCCAGACCAGGGCTCGAACCCGTGTCCCCTGCATTGGCAGGCAGATTCTCAACCACTCCACCACCAGGGAAGCCCCATAAACACACTTTTGATGTAGTCAGGCACACAGTTATACATCAGGCACAGACATGATCACACACTACAACCTTACATAGTCACAGCCACCTGTCTTTGATACTGTATATAATTATTTAGTCACACAACTGAGCTACTAATGCACAACCACAGGGGGCGCACCCAAACACAACCATACTAACATGAAACCAGACACCCTGATAGTGAAAGGCATACAACCTCACCCAGATGGAGGCACATCACCAGAGTTGGTGCACCATAAATGCATCACACAGAAAGACGAAAAATTATCATGTGCAACAAGGGTGGGGGGATCAAAAAAAGTAATGTAAAAATCAGCTCGACAAACCTACTAGGATGGCTATTAACAACAACAAAAAAGGAAAATAACAAGTGTTGGTGAGGATGCAGAGAAATTGGCACCATCGTACACTGCTGGTGGGAATGAAAAGTGGTGCAGCTACTGTGGAAAACCGTTTGATGATTCTTCAATAAGTTAAACATAGAGTTACCATATGACCCAGCAATTTCACTCCTAGGTATATACCTAAGGAAACTGAAAACATGTACCGGATCAAGTATGTGTACACTAATGTTCACGGTAGCATTAGTTTCAGTCGCCAAAAGGTGGAAACAACCCAAATGTCCATTAACAGATGGATAAACAAAATGTGGTCCATCTATACAAAGGAATATTATTCAGCTATAAAAAGTAATGAAGTTCTAATACATGTCACAATATGGATGAACCTCAAAAACCTCAAAAACATGCTATGTAAAAGAATCCAGTTACAAAATGTCACATATTATATGATTCCACTTATATGAAATATCCAGAATAGGCACATCCACAGAGACAGAAAGACTAGTGGTTGCCAGGGGCTGGTGGGGGGAGGAGGAAATGGGGAGTGACTGCTTAATGGGTATAAGGTCTCCTTTCAGGGGTGATGGAAGTGTTCTGGAACTAGATAGAGGTGGTGGTTGTACAACATTGTGAATATACTAAAAGCCACTGCACTGTACACTTTAAATGGTTCATTTTAGGGAATTTCCTGGCGGTCCAGTGGTTAGGACTCGGCACTTTCACTGCTGTGGCTGGGGTTCAGTCCCTGGTCGAGGAACCAAGATCCTGCAAGCCACACAGCACAGCCAAAAAAAAAAAGTTCATTTTATGTCATGTGAATTTCACTTCCATCAAACAAAATGGTTGAAATTAGAGTGGTTTCCTGGAGAAGAAAGCAGAGTGTCTCTTGGGGAGACATCTCCTTGATTTAGGATAAAGCACTAACAGGCATGTTTGGCTCTGAAAGGTAAGGCAAGAGGTTGAGGGTCGGGGAGTGGGGTGGGCATGTGGCTGGGAGATAAGGCCTCTGGGAGCAGGTAGCCAGTACGGATGACAGACGTCCCTGGGTGGCAAGGCCTGAGCCTCAATTTGGGTTTCCTAATGTGTATGCTGTCATCACCCTCTACACCCCCCTACAGAGAACTCCAATAGCCACAACAACTCCAGGGCAGGGAGCTTTGGTGAAAGGAAGGGATGGAAGGAGGGAGGCCATTGTTTCCTGGCAGAGGGAGATGTCCAGAAGAATAAGAGTTATGCAGAATCCCAGACAATTCGGGGTGGTGATGGACTCCCTACTGAGTGAAGAGGAGAGTTCAAATCATTTTATTTGGATATTAAGGGCAAGAAGGGCCCAGAAAGTGGAAAAGTCTGGACACACCCAGGCCCCAGGCACTTGGGGATATGTAGGCTAGTGATCACCTTCAGACACAGTCTCACAGTTATTCCCATCATACTCAGTCAGAGACAATGTGTGAGACAGAGCATTCTACACACACAACTACCCAGACTGTCTATGGGGGAAGAGGTGTTCCTGGGTGAGCAGGGAGGGGTCTGTCCTGGGAAGCAGGAGGCCCGGATCCCAGTCCTGGTCCCTGCTCTGCACCTGGTCCATTGTGACCTTGAGCAAGACCAATCTGCTTTCTGAGCCTTACTTTCCCCAACTGGGAAATGGACAGGGTCATGGTAGATGAGTGACTTTCAGATACAGAGACGGTCAAGCATGATGCATCCAGATTCGAAAGCACACGACACAAGTGCTCATAAAAGTGATCTAGGTGAGCACAGCCATTCACTCAGCTATATACTCAAGCTCACAACCACACACAACACATAGACACATATAGTTATATACAATCGCCCAGACATACACAAAAATACCTAGTCATATTCTCACAAAGGTAACAGCCACATCTACAGAGAAAGCCATCAAAACAGAGTCATGGGGCTTCTCTGGTGGCTCAATGGTTAAGAATCTGCCTGCCAATGCAGGGGACACGGCTTTGAGCCCTGGTCTGGGAAGATCCCACATGCTGCGGAGCAACTAAGCCCGTGCGCCACAACTACTGAGCCTATGCTCTAGAGCCCGTGAGCCACAACTACTGAGCCTGCGTGCCACAACTACCGAAGCCCACGCGCCTAGAGCCTGCGCTCTGCAACAAGAGAAGCCACCGCAATGAGAGAACCGTGCATCACAAAGAAGAGTAGCTCCCGCTCGCCGCAACTAGAGAAAAGCCCTCACGCAGCAATGAAGACCCAACACAGCCAAAAATAAATAATTAAATTAAATTAAATTAAATTAAAAATTAAAAAAAATCAGTAGCCTGAAAAAATTATTAAAAAGAGTCATGCACACAGTACCACAAAAACACACGATCACACAGAATACCATTACACGAGCTTACAATTAGACAGGAAACCACAAAGACATTCAGCCACACGGACAATCACACAACCACCCATAGTCAACAGCCCCACAACGTCACAGAAACAGTCAGCCCCATTCACATATAGATACACAGTCACTCAGGCTCAATCAACAGCACAGAATCACAAAGCATAGGGAACCACACCAAGTCACAGTCACATGTGGCTAGCAAGCTTCCTGGGACAGACTGGCAGACAGCTTGGGCTGAGATCGCCCACCAGAGCCCACCTCCTCCTCCCACACAGAGTACCCCATTAAAGGAGACCTTGAGGTCTGGTCTCCTGGGTACTAGGACTCATTTTTCTCTTGCCTCAGTTGTCTACTTTAACTCCAGACTCTGCCCTCGCCCCCTACCACCAGGAGTGGGCCGAGCTCCCTCCCAAGGCCAATCAGAGCAGGAATACAGCTGGCCAATCGAGTTGGCGCACTCGCCTTCCGCCCCCTTCCCTCTTCCACCCCTTAAAGGGGTTAAGGTGCCTCGGCTTGGGCGCGCCTTCTTACGCCTGCAAGGCTGCCGTGGCCCCTTTAAAAGGCAGAGCCTTGAAAGAGCGGAGTCTTAGGACGAACCAATGACAAGCCCGACTTGGCTTCTTCCCCGCCCTCCCCCTCCGGAGGTCAAAAGCCTTGGTCAGTAGCACTGTGGCCTGTGCGGTGAGCCCGGGGGCTCCAGGTAAGGACTGGCTATAGGGGCGAAGGGCGCAAAGGGCCAGGGGAGCCAGTCCGCTCAGACGCCTCCATTCCTCCAGGTCGGCCTTGGTTGTTCCGCTCACCAGCTCGCTGCCCACATGGCCCTGAGAGGCGTCTATAGGCGGCTACTGAGCCGCGGACCCAGCCTGCGAGTCCTTCGTTCATGGAGCTCAGCGGCGACGCAGACCGGTCAGTGCCGGACCGGGGGTGGGATTGGGAGGGAGAAACTTGAGGCTCGGGGACTTTCCCGGGGTGATTTTCCCATCCTGTGTTTGCAGAAAAAGGCGGGAAGACCCAGAGCCGATCAGCCAAGTGTAAGGACCCCTTGCCGCGCCGTGTGTCTGCGGCCCTTGTCCAACTGTCTGTCTGTCCCGGATGGGCTCTGTCCCGGAATCCGAGGGCTGCCCAAGCGGGGAGGCAGGGCCGCTGAGGCAGTGAGTTTCCCCGAGAAAGGCCACTTTGTCAGTCCTGTTTGCAGCCCACGTTTTTTGGGAGCGAAATGCGGGTTGAGGGATGAGGCTGATGATTCTGGGGGAGGGGAGGGTGTGGTGGTCGGGTGGGCAGGGATGAGCCCCACCTCCTCCAACTCTGCCCAGCCTCGCGGCCCGAGTTTGACTGGAGGGACCCACTATTGCTGGAGGAG
Organism: Mesoplodon bidens; assembly: GCF_964165515.1. Taxonomy (NCBI): domain Eukaryota; kingdom Metazoa; phylum Chordata; class Mammalia; order Artiodactyla; family Ziphiidae; genus Mesoplodon; species Mesoplodon bidens. The sequence goes on from NC_138160.1 coordinate 142,335,714, forward strand.
CAGCTGACAGCAGATGAGGTCCTCATCAGGGACACCTTCCGCACCTACTGCCAGGAGCGCCTCATGCCCCGCATCCTGCTGGCCAATCGCAACGAAGGTGCCCAGGCAGGCGGGTGGGCACCCTGGAGCTCCTGCTGCCACCTGAACCACACTCTCCACCATTCACACCAGCTCTGCCTGCTCTAGCTGGGCCTTAGGGCACCTCTGGCCCTGGGTTGGGGCTCCAGTGGGCCAAGGCTGAAGTTGGGCATCTGTCCCTTTGCAGTTTTTCACCGGGAGATCATCTCAGAGATGGGGGAGCTGGGTGTGCTGGGCCCCACCATCAAAGGTAGGGACAAATTTCTCTCCACACTCTGCAGCCCCCACTGTGTCCTGAAAAGCCCCTTCCTTTCCTTGAGCCTAGTTTCCCAGTCTGTAAAGAGAGGATGTTAATCCCTCTGTCTGAAGTGGCTGTGGGGATGAAACCCTCAAGTAAGGGCCAGCTTGGTACCCTCTCCTTGGGTGCCCCTATGTAGCTCTGTCTCTTGGGTCCCAGGAGTCACTGATCTCAGCTGGGCAGGGCTTTGTCCCCCATTGCCCTATTTCTCCCCTCTCCCCGCCCACCCACCAGGGTATGGCTGTGCTGGAGTCTCATCTGTGGCCTATGGGCTCCTGGCCCGAGAGCTGGAGCGAGTGGACAGCGGCTACAGGTCAGCAATGAGTGTCCAGTCCTCCCTTGTCATGCACCCTATCTATGCTTACGGCAGCGAGGAGCAGCAACAGAAGTACCTGCCCCGGCTGGGTGAGCAGCTGCCTGTGGAGCCTGGTGGAAGGGAGGCAGTCCCAATGGTCTGAAACTCAGGGGCGGGGCTGTCCCCAGGCCTGCCTTCTGTCCTCACCCCAAGGATATTACCAGTGGCCACTCAGGCCCCCTGCCAGACCCTGGGCTTCACCCCCACATCTGATTCTTCTAATTCTTTTTTTTTTTCCTAGATCTCTCTTAACTCTACCCCTTCCTCACCACCATCAGATCCCCCGTGATTTGCTTTCTGTACTCCCCTTCCAGTCCAAAGTTTAAAGTCAACTTCCTAACTGGGTCCACAAAACCCCACATAAGCAGGCCTCTGCTGGTCTTTCCACCTCATCTCTGGCCACTGCCTTGATTGCTCCTTCCTAGCCACACTCAACTACTTGGAATTCTCAGTTGTACCACTAGGCCTTTGCACATCCTGGTCCCTCTATCAGGACTGCTCTTCACACTTTTCCTGCTTAACTCCTTTTCACTGCCCTTCAAGACAGTTTAGCCCACCCTTTCCTGATTTGTATTGGGCCTCACCCCATCATGGCATTGTGACTATGGCCTGGGTGAGACCTGTCCCCCCACCACCTGGGAGTACTGTGAGGGCAGGGCTGGATCTGCCTTGGCCTGGCTCAGTGGAGAGTCTGACAATTTTCAGTAGAGGAAATGAATGGGGGAGAGGCAGCCTCGTGACCCTGTCTCATGCCTGCAGCCAAGGGGGAGCTCCTGGGCTGCTTTGGGCTCACAGAGCCTAACCATGGGAGTGACCCCGGCAGCATGGAGACCAGAGCCCACCAGAACCCGTCCGGCAGGAGCTACACTCTCAATGGGGCCAAGACCTGGTGAGGGGCCTGGGAGCCTCAGGCAGGTGGGCAAGGGCAGTGGGTGACGGCCAGACGCCTCACTGCCTGTCCTGCCTCCAGGATTACCAACTCACCTGTGGCCGACCTGTTTGTAGTGTGGGCTCGGTGCGAAGATAGTTGCATTCGGGGCTTCCTGTTGGAGAAGGGGATGCGGGGCCTCTCGGCCCCCAAGATTGAGGGAAAGTTCTCTCTGCGGGCCTCGGCCACGGGTATGATTATCATGGATGATGTGGAAGTGCCAGAGGAGAATGTGCTGCCCAAGGCGTCTGGTCTGGCGGTAAGCAGCAGCCACCTTGGGAACTGGCATCAGGTCACCTGCTGGTTCTCTTTTCTTGGGCAGGTACCATGCTAGAGACCCAGCTGGGGAACAGTCACACATGGAGTTCACACAGTAGTGATTTGGAGAGGCTCTGCCTGGCTCACTGATGTGCAGAAGCTGCCCCATTTTGGTGACCATCTCACTCATGCTGGCTCTGCCCAGTACATAACAGGCCTGAACGAGCTTAATCCTTTGATGCATGTGCATCTTCCTGTCTCCTTACATCAACCCCAGGTCTGAGTATCCAATCCAGACCCTGGGCTGGGTAGAACTGTATGCAAACCAAGAGTGAGCAGTGAGCAAGACCTTATGTACATGAGCTTTGGTGTCAGGGCCATGTGTGACTTAAACAGTTGCCCTGAGTCCCCCTTGTTTACACTGACTGCATGTCTTGAGTGTCTGGGGAGGGGGCCTCCCCCCTACTTAAAAGTTAGTTCTGCACAGGCCTCTCATCTCCTCTTGGTGGGGCTGAGGCCCCCTCTGAACCCTGCAGGGTCCCTTCGGCTGCCTAAACAATGCCCGCTATGGCATCACCTGGGGTGTGCTTGGAGCTGCTGAGTTCTGTTTGCACACGGCCCGGCAGTACACCCTGGACAGGTGTGTAGGGGCTGCCATGAGAACTCCTGGGGGAGTGTGTGGGGGCTTGGGTTCCCTCTCTTACCCCCCCACCCCTGGCCCCCCACCCACGAGACCTAAGTTCCCTGCTCTGTGAAATGGCCGAGGGAGTCCTTCTGAGCAGTGAGGGGCTCAGTCAACAATAGGGTCAGAGTGAGCTGCATGGGGGCTCAGGCAGCATGGGAAGGCCCTGGGACAGGACTGGAGAGTGGGCCCTCCTTGTACTTACCCTGACCCTGACCACATAGGATCCAGTTTGGTGTCCCACTGGCCAAGAACCAACTGATTCAGAAGAAGCTGGCGGACATGCTCACCGAGATCACGCTGGGCCTTCATGCCTGCCTGCAGCTCGGCCGCTTGAAGGATCAAGACAAGTAGGGGCTGTGTGTTTGGGGAGGAAGCGGGAGGCAGCTGTGGTGGGAGGACCCAGTGCCCCTTCTGGGCATGGTGGCAGCTGGCCCTGGAGAGAGAGCTCCTTCCTGCCTGGTGGCCCCTTGGGAGCCATCCCTTCCTGCCTCTCCCTCATTAGGAGCCGTGTCTGTTGCTGTGACGGTAACCCTCCTCCCCAGCTGGGTTTGTCCAGGGTGTAGGGATGCCTGGATGCCCAAAGCAGGGTCAGTTCTTTATAATCCAATGCTCGTTACGTGTCTGTGCTGTTCCCAGGGCCACCCCGGAAATGATCTCCCTGCTGAAGAGGAATAACTGTGGGAAGGCCCTGGACATTGCCCGCCAGGCCCGAGACATGCTAGGAGGGAATGGGATTTCTGATGAGTATCACGTGATCCGGCATGCCATGAACCTGGAGGCCGTGAACACCTATGAAGGTGGGGGCTGGATCCCTGGGGTGGGGTTCACAGTGGCCTCATGTCTGGGGAAGAGGACAGCAGACCCAAGTCCTACTCCCAGCTGTCACCAGTCGGCAGCATGACCTGGGGCAAGTCCCACCCTGTGTCCCTCATCTGGAGTGGCCCATACTGGGACCGTGGAAGTAAACCCTCCCAGTCCTTTCCTCCGTTATGCTCCAGGGGAGGGATGTTCCCAAGCCTGCTTACGGCTTCCTCAGGCATTCCCAGAGCGGGGCATTAATGCCCAGCGAGCTGGTGGATGCAAGGGAGTGAGAGTGCAGCTACACACAGGAATCACCACTCCATTTTATGTGAGAAAAAAAGAGAAAAGGTAAATCATTTGCAGGCTGTGGTGTTTGCACCTGACAACTAGTTGTGACTCACATGGGGCCCAGAACCCCTTGCCTCATGGGAAGACAGACATAGAAAAAGATAATTAAAAAGAAAAGAGATGTGGGGAATTCCCTGGCGGTCCAGTGGTTAGGACTCGGCCTTTTCACTGCGGTGGCCTGGGTTCAATCCCTGGTTGGGGAACTAAAACCCCACAAGCCGTGGTGTGGTCAAAAAAAAAAAGGAAAAGAGGTGTACAATTTCAGTGTGAGTCACGCAGAACTAGAGGAGCTGTAACAGGCACTCAATCTCTTAGGGAGAAAGTGGGACCATGTTAAGCCTTGAGGGAGGTGTAGGAGCTCCCTGGGCAGAGATGGTGAAATAGCATCCATGTGGTATTCTGGATGGGACATTCCAGAAACAGCAAGAAGGAGGGCTGGGGGTGGGGGGTTTCTACAGGCATGACAATGACCCGGAGGACAAGCAGAGGGCACCTTCAGATAGTTTTATGCAGGGGAGGGACAGGGTGAGATTTGCACTTTAGGAAGAAAATAGAATTATTTTGCTCCATAAAAGGGAGGCCATAATCTCTGCCTTCCACCTCTGGAAGCTGAGGAAGAGCAAATGAGAACACTGAGGGCTGTAAAGTATTACTTAGACATGTGGATGTGGGATGGGATGTGGAATGTAGGGCGTGGGGCGGTGGCTCTAGGATGGGGGATCATCTGGGACAGGCAACTAATTGTCTGATGTTTGCTTTCCCATTCCTCCTGTGAGTGAGAAAGGGCCTGATCCATTTCTGCAGAGCTCATCAGCTCTTTCCGCCTCTGTGGGAAGAAAGCACGGCTGGGTTGAAAATCAACTGTTTAATCAACCGTGTGGGGTTGGGGTCGGGTGAATCGGGGAGCACCAAAGCTTGGCCCATGGTGGGGGCTGGACTCGCTGCAGTTTTGGGCCTGGCACAAGGAACTTTGGGTTGGTTGGTCGGTCGGTTTTTGCCAAGATGCATTACAGAACTCTGAAAAACAATTTTCTCGGCATGGCCAGAATGGTGGCCTCTGAGCCTTCCCTTGGTGGCTGTCACTAAGGGGGCTCTCCTGGCAGCTGTCAGCATTCGCTGTCTTTGTGGGTCTGTTCTCCTTCCAAAGTAAAAGTAGTAGCCTGTGGGGAGACATGAAGATTGACTTTAAAGGGAAGTTGTGAGCTGTTAAGACTCCAAACCAACTCTGCATTTATCTTGCCCAGGCACTCATGACATCCATGCTCTGATCCTCGGAAGGGCAATCACAGGGATCCAGGCGTTCACAGCCAGCAAGTGAACCCACTTCACCTGGGAGCCCGGATGGTACCAAACCCCTTTCCAGGGAGATACTGCGCTCTGAGCTTAGTCAGGGAGGTGGCAGATGGAGCCATTTCTTCTGGTGGGAAGTGAGAGACGCTGATTTTTAAATATCAAAATTTCCCTTTTGAAGTCATTCAAATGTGTTCCTTAAAAAGAAGATGGGACTGTCTGTACTGAGTTTCTCAATCCAGTTTTAACTGTGGATGGGAACAGACTCCACTCACCTTGGAACAGAAGCTCCCTTTGACAGGGGAGCAGGGAGAGGGAAGGAGAGTGACACGGAAGCAACTTGTGAGACCCACCTGGTGTCTGACGACGCAAACTACCCCCTCCACACAGCAAGAGTTTACTCTGCGCCCTCTGACCCTCCCATCTTAGGGTAAGTGCCTTATGCTGGACGTTGGAGCAGAGTGAGGGGGAAAGAGAGAATAATAAAGAGTCAGCATGTCTGAGCCCACAGTGTCGGACCACAGTTACTTGTGACCACCCGAGAAGTTATTTCAGTCACAGGAGAAAGGAACATGTGTCGGGGCTGTGAAGCGCCCTGGGACCTGGTGGGGATTTCCCCCGCCCCAGAGTGATCCATGCCTGAGTCTTGGGCTCGGCTGTAATAAATAAACCTGGTTAGGCACTGCCAGGGCTCAGGGCTGAGGGCAGAGGGGACTTTGTCCTTTCTGTCACCACAGAGCTGACGCACAGTGTGGGAAATAACGGTCCAGCTTCTCAGTTCGGACTCACCACATTACAGGAGAGCACGGGGCCACAAGTGGGATGGCAAGAGCCCCAGGGCTTTTGCAGAAATAGTGGCCCCTGTGGGGTTTAGGGCCCGGTGGTGCTAATGTCCTTGTTCTATGTTGACAAATCTGACTTTACTTTCATCTTAGCTGCTACAACTCTCGTTCCTCCGGTGGCACCCATGTGCATTCTTGAGTTCAGTCATACCTCAGGCTGGCCGCACAGGTCTTTGTACATGGTCTCCACGGTGTGGCATACTTCTTTGAGCTCTGTTTCCAGGTGACTGATCTTTGCCATTTTTTGGGTGAACTCTTGGAGCTTTTCCTGAATGATCTTGTTGTGGTGATTATAAATCTGATACATCCTCTCCTCTAGCTTCTCTGTCAGGTCTGAAACCTTTGAAAGAATAAGATATGTTCTTGGAAAGTCAAACAAGAAGCATCACAAGACATTTATTCTAGCTGGCTCTTTAAGATTTCTGCAATTTATCTTATAAAAGTGGTAAAAACAACTCCTGTGACTGGAGGTGAAATTGCCTATATGTTAAGTTTTTCTTTTTAAAAAGCAAGGTGCGGGCTTCCCTGGTGGCGCAGTGGTTGAGAATCCGCCTGCTGATGCAGAGGACACGGGTTCGTGCCCTGGTCTGGGAAGATCCCACATGCCGCAGAGCGGCTAGGCCCGTGAGCCATGGCCGCTGAGCCTGTGTGTCCAGAGCCTGTGCTCCGCAATGGGAGAGGCCACAACAGTGAGAGGCCCGCGTACCGCAAAAAAAAAAAAAAAAAAAAAAGCAAGGTGCGAGAATTCCCCAGTGGTCCAGTGGTAAAGAATCCACCTTCCAATGCAGGGGATGCGGGCTCAATCCCTGGTCGGTGAACTAAGATCCCACATGCCGTGGGGCAACTAAGCCCGTGTGCCACAACTACTGAGCTCCCACACCTCAACTAGAGAGCCCGCGTGCCGCAGAGCCCACACACCACAACTAGAGAGAGGAAAACCCGCACACCACAGCTAGAGAGAAGACTGCACGCCGCAACCAGAGAGAAACCTGAGCAGACCGCGTGCCGTAACTAAAAAGATCCCGCATGCCTCAGCAAAGATCCCGTGTGCCATGACTAAGACCCAACGCAGCCAAAAAAAAATAAGGAAAATAAATAAATTAAATAAAATAAATATTAAAAAAAAAACAAGGTGCAAAATTATGTATATAGTATAAGCTCAACCAGGTTAGGAGGAAAGTACATAGAACAGAGACTGGAAGAAAACATACAACAAAGTGGCTTCTGGGTGGTGGTATCATAAGGGTGTTTTTATATTTTTTCTGCTATGTTATATTTTTCGCTACTCTCTAAATTTTCTATGTACAAGGTAGGTAGGGATGGTGGGGGGCAGGGAAAAAAGTCAGCCTGTTATTGAGAGATGACATGTGGAATCCACAAGCTGTCCAGCTCATAGGACCCATTACGCATTCTGAAGAAGCATCGGCGGGGACAACCATTAACACCAGACCTGAACATAACATCAGGCTTTGTTAGATATAAGTTCCAGCCATGTCCAGGGACCTCCACTCTCCTGTCACAAATCATTCGACTTCTGGAGGACAAATGGGTGTGACAATGCAGGTTATGCCTCAATGCTTTCCTGCCACAGCCATTAGTCCTGGCATGAAGTAAGGGCTTGGGCTGTGGGTGCAGATGAACCTTGGCTTCTTATCCTCGTTCTCTCACTTGGGAAAATTATTTCCAAACCTTACTTTTCCCATCTACAAAATGGGTCCAATCTCTTCTTTGCAGGATTGTTGTAAGAGTGAAATGAGGTATTGCATGCAAATTGCCTAGCACCATGCTGGGAACATAACTGCGGTTCATTCTCTGCCCTTTCACTTTTTTTTTTTTTTTTTTTGGGCGGTATGCAGGCCTCTCACTGTTGTGGCCTCTCACTGTTGTGGCCTCTCCCATTGCAGAGCACAGGCTCCGGACGCGCAGGCCCAGCGGCCATGGCTCACAGGCCCAGCTGCTCCGCGGCATGTGGGACCCTCCTGGACCGGGGTGCGAACCCATGTCCCCTGCATCGGCAGGAGGACTCCCAACCACTGCGCCACCAGGGAAGCCCCCCCTTTCACTTTTTACATAAAGAACCCCCTCCCCTTTCACTGGGGCTTGGCAGTATGTAGGGGGAAATCCGTCACCTTGATCCTGAGGCTGTCTCTGAAGTTGGTCATGAGGGCATGGTCCTTCTGCCTGCTCTCGTTGATGTTTTCGATCAGGTCCTGGGCCCTCTTCTTCAGGATGTCGATGCTCGAGTCCAGAGAGGAGAAGTAGGGTCCTGACTTCCCTTCTAGCATCATCAGGTGGCGGTTGGCACTGGAGGTGGCGATAGAGGGGCTAGAAACCTGACTTCTGAAAGTATAGGAAACTGAGATCAGCGCCAAACTCTGTTGACAGTGGCTGATATGAATTAGCTCTGTGGTGGGAGGAGAACCTGTGTTGTGTGTCTCTCGTGCGTGACACTTGTTTATTTCATTCACACATACACCCCCACCCCACCCCTGAGAGGCAGGGATGGCATCCCATCCTATAACTGTGAAAACAGACCCAGGAGCACAAACAAAATCTGCCCAAGGTTCCAGAACAAGAAGATCTGCCTGACTGCAAAGCCCACAGTCGTTTTATTACACCAACTTGCTGCTTTGAAATGAGTATCAATAATATTAAAAATAGTTTAGATGCTTTCTTAGATGATCTTCCTGTCACCAGCCTGCTGAATCCCTTTCCATCCCTTTCTAAACCTACTTAGTGATGCTCATAGCAGCATGCAGACCACCTGGGGCTAGTGTACCTGCGTGTCTCTGCTCCCATCAGGTAAGGTGGCCTGTCAAGAGGTAGTTATGGGGGGCTTCCCTGGTGGCGCAGTGGTTAAGAATCCGCCTGCCAATGCAGGGGACACGGGTTTGAGCCCTGGTCTGGGAAGATCCCACATGCCGCGGAGCAACAAAGCTCGTGTGCCACAACTACTGAAGCCCGCACGCCTAGAGCCCGTGCTCCGCAATGAGAAGACACGGCAATGAGAAGCCCACGCACTGCAACGAAGAGTAGCCCCCACTCGCCGCAACTAGAGAAAGCCCGCGCGCAGCAGCGAGGACCCAACACAGCCAAAAATAAATAAATAAAATAACAAAAAAAAGAGGTAGTTATGTTAAAAAATAAAAATTTAAAAAACACCCCTCAAAAGAGTTATGTTTGTCCCACACTGTACACATGACTATAATTATGCAATTCATTAAATATGTTAGCTAGTGACATGTGAAAAAGAGACAGGTGTCTAATAAAGCTAAATGGAATGAATAAAGGTGACCCTAATAAAACATAACTATTAAATCAAGTGTGGGGGAGACAGCTATACATTGGGACCAAGAACATAAAAATCTAGAAGGATTCTGCGTACAGATCGCTTTGTCAAGTCCTGTAAGTTTTTGCTCTGCTATAAAAACACAAAAGTGGAAATTGTGGGTAATGCATTATGAATGAGGTTTATGCAAAAAAAAGAAAAATGTTGCAATCTGATCAGCAGACCCATTGGTGTTTTAAATTAAGCTAAAATGTTTAAGGTAAGTTGTTTTTGTTTTTTTTTTTGGCCATTTCTTTGCTTTATCTGCCATGCACCATGCTAAACTACATGCCTCATCTTGCTGCATCCTCACAACCACGCTTTGGGGTCTATCCCCATCATCTTTACCTCATAGCTGAGGACACAGGCTCAGCGTGGTTGTGTCACTTTCTCAGGATCACCAGCCAGTCTGTGCAGAGCCGGGTGTGGCGCCCAGTTGGCCTGACCCCCAGCCTGTGTCCTTCTTCCCCGAAAGTTCTCAGTTTCCTCCTCGCCCCCTGAGGTGCTTCCAGCTCTGAATGGCTGAGTCGGAGGTGCCAACACAGCAGTTCCTCAACACACCAGTTCACACACAACCATAAAGTCAGCCATGACTGCAAGCCAGGCAGAGCTACTTAGAAAAACATGTCTTGATCTTTGGATGCTTCCTCCATACAACTATTTTTTTGACTTCTCCCCGACTGCCTGAGCTCTTCATTTTGGCTCAGGATGCAAGCACAGTGAAACCTGGGCGCATGAGAGCCAGGCTCTCACTGACACAAAAGTCCTCAGGCCTGAGATGCTGGCTGTGTCCTTGTCCTCGTGTATTCCTTACCAGAAGTTTTCTTGCCCCTGGGCCTTTGCATTTGCTCTCTGACTGTGAGACCTATCCCTGACCACTGCATCTCAAAGCCGCCTATGACCTATGCTATGTCACTGTTCACACCCTTATCTCCCCATTTATCTCTGCATTCCCAGCATCCAGGACATAGTAAGTCCTCCACTGTTTGCTGAATGAGTGAAGGATACTGATCTAGTCCTCCCTCCTCTGGCTTCACACAAAGCATGCAAGTTCATCTGCCTCCAAAGCCAGACACTTGTGTTCAGTGCATTTGTCAAGATGAGAAAGTGTGCCTCTGATCAAGGCAGACATTTTATAGCAAAGCCTTATATCAGCTAGAAAACAACAGACCAACTAGTCTCCCTGGGCATTCTTGTTAAAAAAACGTTTTGCTGTCCCCGGTACCTACCTCTCATGGGAAGAATAATAAAAGTGCATCAAATAGATGAATGAATGACTAGCAAGGGCTTTCATTACCATCCATGCTTTCATGTCTCCCAAACTTCTTTTTTTTTTTTAATAAATGTATTTATTTTATTTTTGGCTGTGTTGGGTCTTCTTTGCTGCACGTGGGCTTTCTCTAATTGCGGCAAGCGGGGGCTAATCTTCGTTGCATTGCGCAGGCTTCTCGTTGTGGTGGCTTCTCTTGTTGCGGAGCACAGGCTCTAGATGCATGGGCTTCAGTAGTTGTGGCATGCCAGCTTTAGTAGTTGTGGCTTGCAGGCTCTAAAGCGCAGGCTCAGTAGTTGTGGCGCACGGGCTTAATTGCTCTGCGGCATGTGGGATCTTCCCGGACCAGGGCTCGAACCTGTGTCCCCTGCATTGGCAGACAGATTCTTAACCACTGTGCCACCAGGGAAGCCCTCTCGCAAACTTCGGAGCTCCCAACAAGGTACCTGACTATCCCCAGGCCCATTCCACTTGGCTGTCCCAGAGGCATTTCAAAATCCTCTAAATTTGCACACCAGGGACTTCCCTGGTGGTCCAGTGGTTAAGACTCCATGCTTCCAGGATTTCCCTGGTGGCGCAGTGGTTAAGAATCTGCCTGCCAATGCAGGGGACACGGGTTTGAGCTCTGGTCTGGGAAGATCCCACATGCCGCAGAGCAACTAAGCTCATGCACCACAACTACTGAAGCCCGCACACCTAGAGCCTGTGCTCCGCAACAAGAGGAGCCACCACAGTGAGAAGCCCAGGCACCGCAATGAAGAGTAGCCCCTGCTCGCCGCAACTAGAGAAAGCCCAAGGGCCAATGCAGCCATAAATAAATAAATAAATTTATTTAAAAAAAAAAAAGACTCCACGCTTCCAATGCAGGGGATCCCTGGTCGAGGAGCTAAGATCCCACATGCAGGGCAGCGCGGCCAAAAAAAACAACAGCAAAAAAAGCTACACACCAGCCCAATGTTGTCCTCCCTCCTCATTTCATTGAATGACACCAAAAGCCACCTGGTTCCCAAGCCAGAAACTTAGCAGTCAGCCTGGAGCCTGGCTTCTCTCTGTCCTTCCAAATCCTGTCACAAAATCCTTTCATGTCCACCTCTTAATTTCTCCCAAATCTATCCTCTCCTCCCCACCCAACCATTCACAACCCCACGCCTATCATTCTCACCTGGGCCCTAGTGACCTTATAACCGCAATCTGATGTCCCATTTCTGCTCCACAGCCTACAAGAGCCCCCACCAGCTGCAGGATCAAGTAAATTCCCTAGCACAGCACACAAGGCTTTCCAGGGCCCTGGCCTCCACCTTCTCTTTTCACCCTCCACTCCCAGCAACCTGAAACCTTCCACAATTTCACCAAACTCATCAGCCTTTGCCTGAAATGATTTTTCCTTTCTGCCAATTTCACGAGGCAATGTTTGGAGCATCCTTACCTCACCTTTGCTTTCTAATCACAACACTGCCAGTTTGTACACTAGATTCCCCCCAGGCGCCATGCACACTCTGGGCAGGGGCTGCATTGCCTTCATTCCAAAGGCATCACAGCTATTTGCTGAATACCTAAATGAATGAACTGCTGCTGGAGCCAGAGCCAGATGTAACATTCTTGCTCTTAAGCCACTTTGCACCCAAAGTTGCTTTGTTGTCCCAACAGTATAGGATTCAGAAATTAAAATAAATGATAGAACCAGGTGCTTCTTTTTGCGTAATTGCTCACAACCTGCTTGAGCTGCTAACTGTTCAGAGTTGCTCCTTTTTCAAGCTCAAGGGATAAAGCTGGAACTGGTCTTTGTGGCAGCTACACAAATGGTGAAAAATCAATGGAATTCAGCTCACTCAAATTTCGTTATGGGACAAAGGCCTGCATCAGATGTCTGCAGAGAGCTTCTTGATTTTTCCCAACCTCTCCTTTGGGGATTTATTCCTTTCCATTTCATTTTTCTTAATACTCAGCAGCTGCATATTAATCAGGATGCTAATGAATCATAGGCTTCCCTGGGCCTGCATTCACCAATTAACTTTAATAAACAAAATGCACCGTGTCCTCTCCACCGGCTTCCCCCCATTCCCGGGCCTGCCTCTGTTGCCTAGCCCTGGATGGAGGCCAGGGAATGGAAGTCAGCTCAACACAGTAGGCCACGTGTGCAGGGGGTAGGGCAGTGGGCGGTCGGGATGGGGGCTGTGAACACATCCCTCCGCTCATCTATGATGGTCTGTCCTTCTAAGGAGTACCTAATTCGGCTTTGAGGATTAGGACCTAGCTCCTGAGAAGAGCTCAGGCTGGCAGGGGGCCCGGGAACTGCGGAGGAAATGGGTTTAAGCGAAGAGACCATCTGTTCGCTCCAGGTAAAGCTGCGATTGGCAGGCGTGTGAGCCAGAGCCACCCGCTGGTGGGGCCCTCCCTCCATGGCCTCTAACAGATATACAAGTAAACAATCCGCCAGCCACTTATGACCACCGCAGGCGGCAGTCCCAGGAGGGGAGGAAAGCTAATCAAACATTCAAGGGGGAACACAACAGAATCTTTGGCGCTTGGGCAAAACGATGTTTTGCTGAAGTACAGCCAGGAAGGGGGAAGGTTTGAATCGAAGCTGAGGAGCCCATTCCTTTCCCCCTCTGCTCTTCTCGTCCGAAATGTGCTCACATTTTAATCATGTCACTGAGAGTCTGCTGCTGGATCTATTAACTGGTCCTTGCACTGGTTCTAATCCATCTGCTTCTCAGCCCAAAGCTCTTTTGTTGGAACTCCTCGAAGTCTCTCAATGATTTGCAATTTTCTGTGTCTCCTCACCACTTAGATCCCAGTCTAAACATACTATTTGCAGGAAGGTGTTATCAAACTACTTCAGTTATTATTTACTTCTTTTTTTTCTGGTCTCCAATTGACTGCACACACCTGGAAACCATCCCGCCCTGCGGTCTGGTTTACAACTGAGGAATCTGGGAGGCAAGAGGAAGCTGGCTTTGTGCGTGGTGCGGTCCTCAGGCGCCCTGTCCTGAGCCTCATTCTATCCCCAGGTGAGCTCCTTCACGGAAGCAGCACCATCTCCAGCCCCTGGCCGCCCCCCCAAATCCTGAATTCTGCGTCAGAAAGTCCAACCCCTATCTTGGACGCATTCATGTTTATTTCTCTGGTCACCTCAGACTCAACAAGGGCAAAATACAACTTGTGCTTCTGCCAGCTGGAAACTGCCCCAAGCCAGAAAGCGGGGAGCAGTAGTGGCAGGGGAAGCCTTGTAGTGTTCTTTGTAGTGTTTGCCAATTTCCATGGTGCAGAGACTCCCTCCCACTATAGCCAATTTCAAGCTACTAACATGAAGTTGCTAAATGCCAGGTTGGGAAGTGATGTGTAGAACTGGCTCTTGCGGGCAGGAGCGGGCTCCAGCACACCGCAGCTGGGAGACATCCTCAGCTCATCACCTTCCTCATGCCTCACTAAATGACCCCACTCATCTTCTCTCCATCTGCCCTGCTAGATGCCACCCCTGAAGAAGCCTCCCACCTATCTCCCAGGTCCACTCATGTCCCCTCCCACCCATTCTTCACAGAGCAGCCGGTGTCTTTTTATAACAGGGACCTGAGCATGTTACTTCTATGACCCAGCCATTCCCCACCTAGGTATCTACCCAAGAGAAATGAAAACTTGTACATGGGTGTTCATAGCAGCATTACTCACAAGAGCCAAAGAGCAGAAACAATGCAAATTTCCACCAGCTGACGAATGGATAAATAAAACGTGGTACATCCATAATATAGAATATTATTCAGCCACACAGAGGAATGAAGTTCTGATACATGTTACAACAACATAGATGAACTCTGAACACATTATGCTCAGTGAAAGAAGCCAGTCACAAAGGACCACATAATTGTATGATTCTACTTATATGAAATATCCAGCAGAGGCAAATCTGTAGAGACAGAAAGTAGAGTTGTGGTTGCCAGGGACTGGGAAGGACGCAGGGACTGGGAGGTGATGGTTAAGGGGTCAAAGGATTATTTCAGGGCAATGAAAATGTTAAAAAGTTGACTGTGGTAATGGTTGCAGAGCTCTGTGAATGTACTAAAAACAGTTGAATTGTACATTTTAAGTAAGTGAAGTGCATGGTATATGAATTATATCTCAATAAAGCTGTTACCAAAAAAAAAAAAAAAAATCCTTAGGATCAAGTCCACAGCCGACAAAATGCCCTGCGACCTAGCCTGTGCTGAGTCCCCCTCTGGCACTCACTCCCCTGCCCACAAAGGAAACATTTTCCTAGCTACCTGACCTCCTCCGTGTCAGTACTTGTTCAGTATATGCCTCTCCTGTCAGATGGAAGCACTGGGAGTGTATGAGCATGTCTGTCAGTGTACCCCGGGTGCCACTGCTGCCAATCACAATGCCTAACATGCTGGCCTCCCCACTGTTCTGTGAACACACCAGGCCTGCTCCTGCCTCAGGGACTTGGTACTTGCAGCTCCCTCTGCCTGGAATGTTTGGGGTCCTGGGCGCCTCCTGGCTGGCTCCACCTCATGTGACCTCCTTAGAGATCTCCAGCTACTCTAAACTCCCTGTCACTCTAGTTGCTCCTTCTCTGTTTTGTTTCTTCACAGCACTTGCCACCAAGTGAAATCACATTTAAAAAAAAATTATCTACCTTTTAGAAAGGCAGCTTGGCAATAGACCCAGGATAGCCAACACAATATTAAAGAAGAATGAAGTTGGAAGACTGATGCTTCTTGATTTCAAGACTTACTATAAAGCTGCAGCGATCCAGATAGTGTGGTACCGGTGAAAGAATAGAAAATAGGTCAATGGAACAGAATAGAGAGCCCAGAAATAGACCCACACATATACAGTCAACTATCTTTGACAAAGGAACAAAGAAAATTCAGTGAAGAAAGGAGAGTCTTTTCAACAAATGGTGTTGGAACAACTGGACATCCACATGCAAAAAAAGTGAAGTTGGACACAAATCTTGCACCTTTCACAAAATTTTTCTCAAAATAGATATCATAGCCCTAAATTAAAACACAAAACTATAAAACTCCTAGAAGATATCATAGGAGAAAATCTAGATGGCTTTGGGTTTGGTGGTGACTTCTTAGATACAATATCAAAAGAAAAAATTGGTTAGTTGGACTTTATTAAAATTTAAAACTTCTACTCTGCAAAAGACACCATTAAGAGAATGAAAAGACAGGTCGCAGATTGGGGGCAAATCTTTACAAAACACAAATCAGATAAAGGACTGACACCCAAAATATATAAAAAACTCTTGAAACTCAGCAATAAGAAAACAAAAAATCCAATTTAAAAATAAGCAAAAGACCTGAACAGATACCTCACCAAAAAAGATATACAGATGTCAAACAAGCATATGAAAAGATGTTCAACTTCATACTTCGTAAAGAAGTTGCAAATCAACACAACGATACCACTACTGCCTGTTAGAGTGGGGAAAATCCAAGACACCGACAACCCAAAATGCTGGTGAGGATGTGGAGAAACAGGAACTCCCATTCATTGAAGACAGGAATGTAAAATGGTTCAGCCACTTTGGAAGACATTTTGGTAGTTTCTTACAAAACTAAAAATACTCTTACCATATGATCTAACAATTGTGCTCCTTGGTATTTACCCAAAGGAGCTGAAAATTTACATCCACACAAAAACTGCACATGAATGTTTATAGCAACTTTATTCATAATTCTAAAACTTGGAAGCAACCAAGATGTCCTTCAATAGGTGAGTAGATAAATAAACTGGGGTACATTGTATAAATTACTAAGTGTGTATTACTAAGTGAAAGAAAGTCAGCTCCAAGAGAGCAGGAATTCTGATTTGTTCACTATTGTATCCCCAGCATCTAAAACAGTGTTTGGGTAAAGAAGACCCTTGATAAATACTTGGTGAATAAATGTGCAAGACAACAATGTCTTTTTAAAGTTATCCATGACACTGCTCTTTCTCTCACTCCAACATCGAATCCCCTAGCAGTTTATGTTAGTTCTATCTTCTTAAATCTATCCAGAATCTGACCACTTCTCATCACCTGCATGGATCCACCCTGGGTCAAGTTAGGGTCTTCTTGCACATAAATTATTCCAATTGCCTCATCACTGGCCTCCCTGCTTCCAATCCCGCCCTCAATAATCTATTCTCTACACAGCAGCTAGAGGGAGCCTTTTAGTCCAGAGGACTACAAACTTCTATAAAGGGCCAGATAAGAAGTCTTCTGCTTTGCAGGCCATATAGTCTCAGGTGCAAAAATTCACCTCTGCAGAAGCAACCCTGTTATAATAAAACTTTATTAACAATAGTCCTCACCCTGCTGTAGTCACTTCCTGTCACTCCTCTATTCCAAATCTTTTCATGGGTAATTATCATTCAAAGTCCCATTACCTGTCTGACTGTATCTCTTACTATCTCCCTCTTACTCATGCTGCTCCAGCACAGTCCTCCCTCCGGGCCTTTGCAGCTGCTGTTTCTCTGCCTGGAGTGTAGTCCTCCTTACCCTCATGGTTCACTTGTCACCTCCTCAGTGAAGCCTTTCCTGACCCTCTGATCTAAACTGGCCACGTGGACCACCTAGAGGGGTGGGATAGGGAGGGTGGGAAGGAGACGCAAGAGGGAGGAGATATGGTGATATATGTATATGTATAACTGATTCACTTTGTTATAAAGCAGAAACTAACACACCATTGTAAAACAATTATACTCCAATAAAGATGTTAAAAAAAAAAAAGAGCAGCTTCTAAGATCACTAGAGTCTGGTGGGTCTAGGAACATGAGCCCTGTTGGTTTTCAGAGTTAGATATTTGGGGAGCTTATCTTTCCAATGTATGTCTTAAAAGTTGAAATGGGGCTTCCCTGGTGGCGCAGTGAGAGGCCCGCGTACTGCAAAAAAAAAAAAAAAAAGTTGAAATGCCTGAGGAGTGGGTTTGAACCCTTCAGTCCTCAGGGAGAAGCTCCAGGGTTTGAGTTCCCTCCTGCTTGTGGGACACTGCACTGGGGGTAGGGCATATGGTGAGATTGTTTCCTAGCCTTTCCTACCCACTTTGATGTGATTTTCTTCTCATTTGCCTAATGTGTAGTTATTACTCAGCCAGCCTTTAGGTTTTTTTTTTTTTTTTTTTTTTTTTCTGTGGTACGCGGGCCTCTCCCGTTGCGGAGCACAGGCTCCGGACGTGCAGGCTCAGCGGCCATGGCTCACGGGCCCAGCCGCTCCGCGGCATGTGGGATCTTCCCGGACCGGGGCACGAACCCGTGTCCCCTGCATCAGCAGGCGGACTCTCAACCACTGTGCCACCAGGGAAGCCCAGCCTTTAGGTTTTTATAAGAGGAAATTGTTCCATATGTAGCTGTAGACTCTTGGGAGGAGGGGAGTTCACAGGCATCATACTGGGTTGGACCAAAAGTTCGTTTGGGGGCTTCCTTGGTGGCGCAGTGTTTGAGAGTCTGCCTGCCGAGGCAGGGAACACGGGTTCGTGCCCCGGTCCGGGAAGATCCCACATGCCGCGGAGTGGCTGGGTCCGTGAGCCATGGCTGCTGAGCCTGCCCGTCCGGAGGCTGTGCTCTGCAACGGGAGAGGCCACAACAGTGAAGGCCTACGTACCGCAAAAAAAAAAAAAAAAAAAAAAGTTCGTTTGGGTTTTTCCTGACCATTTTATGGAACAGTCGGACAAACTTTTTGGCCAACCCAATACACAGCTGTCTTGAACAGGAACTGCTATATGATGTTCTTAAGCAATTTTTTCTTCATTTTCAAATTAACTCCAGGTATCTAAGGGCCTCTTCAAAGCAATACTTGGCTGGATTAATTTAGATCGGCTAATGCATATATATAAAAGTTGTTTCCTAGTTGTTAAAAGCTTATTTTATAATTTAGACTTCGCTGATTTAGACTGGCTTTGTATTAGAATAAACAAAATGTGTTTTATCAACTTAAAATAAATAAATAAATAAACTGGCCACCTGTCACTCTCTCCCTATTTTTTCCCTCAGAGCACTTAGCATCCCCTGACTACTGCATATTCCCGAGTTTATAGACATTCTCCTAGAATGTCACCTCACTGCTGTGTCCCCAGCACTTCCATTCCAGGCACATGGGAGATGCTGGACGAGTATGTGCAACAAATGCGACAAGAGCAGACACTGGTAGGGTCTTGTGGAAGAAAAGGGTGAATGAGAGGGACTCAGGGGTCTGTTTGGACTCGATGGGCCGGGTTCTTCCTCACCTAGCTGGCCCTCGACCAGCCTCCTCTTCGCGGCTCTCCTCGCCTTGCTGCTGCTCCTGGCTCTCCCCCAACAGCTGTGGCTCCTGGTCCTTGCACTCTACCTGGGGCATGTCCACCTGTGAGCACGGCCAGCGCTTGAGAGGTCGAAGGAGGGCGAGAAGTGGTCAGATCCCCCTCCTCCCGCCCCTTCAACCCTGGGCACCTCTGTCTGCCGCTGCGGCATGTTGGGGACCCGCAGAAGAGACGGGGGGTGCTGGGACGGGCACCACGAGGACCGCGGGGATCCTGTGCCTGGAGCACAGGAGGACTGAGGTGGGGAGACCTGGAGGGGCTTGGGTGAGGACAGGTGCTCCGGATGGGGTGCTGGGGGGCCTGGGCTAACTGGTGTGCGAGTCGGCTCAAGGCCTTCAAGGAGGGAAAAGAGGTAGGAGAAAAAGAAGAAGAAAAACGGGTGAGGCGCGTGGATGTCTGAGTCTCTCTCTACCCTACTCCTGCCACTCGCCATGCGTGGAAGTCGGTCCTGCCTGGGCTGTCAGCGCGTCAGTCACACAACCAGTCGGTTAGTCAGGGCCCGGTAGGTCAGTCAGGAAATCGGAGCCCAGTCGGGCGAGGAAGGGCCGCGATGGCAGGAGACAATGGGCAGGGCTCGGGTTCGTCGGGGAAGCCCAAGATCGTTGCCATTCCCTGCCCGTCCGCCCGCCGCCCGCCGCCCGCGCGAAGGAAACAAGCGCAGCGTACTCCCTGCCGCTCCATTCCGTCTTCTCCCGCCTTCTTGTTCGCGCTCTCTGCGCACGCGCCTGCCCCGCCCCCGGAATGCCCCGCCCCCAAGATGGGCCGCGGTGCGCACTCCTAGCCCCGCGTCTTTCTGGGAACTTGCGCGCGCAGCGGGGCGGGGGCGGCCGTTAAGTGGCGGTTGGGCTGTCTAGGGGCTGCGCGCGCAGCCGGCACCGCCGGGAGGAGCCTGTGGTCGCTGAGCGCGCGTGTGCGCATGTGTGAGGTTCCAGGGCCCAAGGTCAGTAGGGGAATCCTGAGAACCGTGCGTTCATTCCTTACGTTTCCGTTCATCTACTCTGCCCGGAGAAGTCTTTCCAATAAAAAATTCTGACCTTTGCTGTCCCTTCATTACGACCTATTGCCCTCAGTGAAAAAGTTTACGCAGTTACCACCTTGAATCAGAGTTTACCTGCACTCCAAAACCAGAAGCTCCTTGAAAGCATGGGGGCCTGGCCCTTAAGAGTTGGGCCCATACCCCTTAATAATAAGAGTAGTAATAACAGTAATGAATTAATAGTGACAACAATAATAGTAATTGGCACACAAGGAGCCACAGACTGGGAGAAAATATTTAACAACTTGTATCCAGCATCTACAAAGACCTCTTGCAACTCAGTGAGACAGAAAAACCCCAGTTAAAAAATGGTCAAAGGGGCTTCCCTGGTGGCGCAGTGGTTGAGGGTCCGCCTGCCGATGCAGGGGACCCGGGTTCGTGCCCCGGTCCGGGAAGATCCCACATGCTGTGGAGTGACTGGGCCCGTGAGCCATGGCCGCTGAGCCTGCGCGTCTGGAGCCTGTGCTCCGCAACGGGAGAGGCCACAACAGTGAGAAGCCCGCGTACCGCATAAAAAAAAAAGGGGGGGCAAAGGATTTGAAACGGTTGGGCAAAGGCCCTGAGGTCTGAGCAAGCTCAGTGCCTTTGAGGAGTGGCCAGGCCTGGTGGGGCGAGCAGGGCTTGGGGGAAGCAGTGGGTGAAGGATGAAGGGTTGGGACTTCGTCCCAACTGACTGGGAAGGAGATGGAGCTCCTCTTCGGGACACCTGTCACAGTGTTCACAAAAGGGAGACAGTGGGAATCAGCTCACATCGCTCAGCCCTTCTGTGCAGGGCTCTGTCCCTGGCCACACACTAGAGCACACACCTTTACACCAACGTCCTGGAGAACTGGGTTTCAATCTGGGCTCTTACCGCTGGGAATGATCATTAAACTGCCACTCACTCTCAAAACCCATCTTTGTCTAATAGCAAGACGATAAAATCTAAAGCATGAGACTATTATAAGGGTTTCAGGGATAAACATTTGGAACACATTAAGAGTTTAATAAACAGTGGCTAACAGTATCTTGTGGCAAAGCTGCAAGTTAAGTGAGATGCATCTTCCTGCAGCATCAGATTTGAAGATTTGAGGATTATCTACTGGGAAAAATCTTTTTTTTTTTTTTTTTTTTTTGGCAGTACGCAGGCCTCTCACTGCTGTGGCCTCTCCCGTTGTGGAGCACAGGCTCAGCGGCCACGGCTCATGGGCCCAGCCGCTCCGCGGCACACGGGGTCCTCCCGGACCGGGGCACAAACCCGCGTCCCCTGCATTGGCAGGCGGACTCTCAACCACTGTGCCACCAGGGAAGCCCCTCAGACTTACTTTTAAGCATGCATACACAAACACACTGGCACCAAACCAAAACAAAGGCAACACAGAAGATGCAAGATGATTTTTATGGTGCACGGTCTGTATAACATTTGAAAACATGCAAATTGAAACCATGTCTTGTTAAAGTGACACATGTAAGTAGCAACAGTTTAAAAGCACATGAGAATGATAAATACCAAATTCAGGAGGCGGCAACCTTAGTGGGCTGGGGGCAAAAGAAACTAGGACAAGCTCATAGGGTCTTCAAACCATTAGTCGCACAGATCTAAAAAGTGAAAGATCCAAAGCAAATATGATCTATGTTCAGATTCGAATGAACTAGGGGTGGGTTCTTGGGTGTTTACTGTATTATGCTTCATATTATACATGCTTCACCCTCACCAGCCTTTACTTTTTACATGGCTTCTACCCCTCCCTCCGTTTATCTGTTCATCCTGTCTCTCATGCCTCCCCAGGTCCCTCCCCATCCCCACCCCATGTCAGCTCCTGAAGGCAGGGACCTGAGCCAGCTTTGCCCACTGCTGGGCCTTCAGCTCATGAACACTGCTGGCACTTGAGAGATGCACGTTTCAAACTATTACATTTAGAACAGATAGGCAACAAGGTCCTAATGTATAGCACAGGAAGCTATATTGAATATCCTGTGATAAACCATACTGGAAAAGAATATTAAAAAAGAATGTATGTGTATAACTGGGTCCCTTCGCTGTACAGCAGAGATTGGCAAAGCAATGCAAATCAACCATACCTCAATTAAAAAAACCTAAAAAAAAAAGTGTACATTTATTGAATGAGGGAATATTTTTCTGTATTCCTGGATTATTTAACTTGAAATAAATAAACAAAAGATTTGAGTGAGGAGCCCTTGGAAGACTGGTGCCCCCAGGCCCTGGGACCAGCAAAACCCATGGCCTCAGCTGACTGCCAACTGCCCTGGGTATGAAAGTGGCCTCATGGTTACATAAAAAATTGTCTATGTTTCTAAAAGCATGCTGCCCCTGAAGATCTGGGCTGAGTGACGTGGTGACTGGGATTGGCTTTAAAATATTCCCATAGAAACAGGTGTGAGATGCTGCTCACTGTTCAGTGGAGTGGTGGGTCCACGGAGCTTTATCCTACTCATTCATCTCTATTCTGGGCTCATTTGAAATCCTTGAGAGTTTTTTTAAGAGTAGTTTTTTAGGGGGAGGAGAAAGGGATGAATGTGTGGAGCACAGAGGACTTTCAGAGCAGTGAAAATACTCTCTATGATACCATAATAATGAATGAATACACGTGATCATACGTTTGTCCAAACGTACATACAACACAGGCAATCAACTGTAATGTAAACTATGGACTTTGGGTCATTATGATATTGTCAAGGCAGGGGGTTTATAGGAAATCCCTTTACCTTCCACTCAATTTTGCTATGAACCTAAAACTGCTCTTAAAAAAACAAAAAGGGCAGCTTTAAAGGCTTAGCTTGCTATACGCCCCACCCCACCAATGCTGGCTCCCAGGTGGTGGGAATGCTGGCTCCTGGGGCCCCAATGCCCGCCTTGGCCTCTCCTTCCCAAATGCCCCTTCCACAGGGGTAGGGGGTTCTGTTCCCTTCACCTAGAAGAGACCTGGCACCAGGAGGTAAATCAGTAAATGCCTGATGGAGCCAGTCTTCCCTGGTGGGATCTGGCTCAGGCTGGCCAGGGGTTCCTGAGGATCCAAGACCTCCAACCCACCACGCCTCACACCCGGGGCTCCAGCACCCCTCCGCCCCTAAGGAAAGGCACCAGATGAGGGCAAGTGCCCACTTTATTAGCCAGCAGCTGGTCTGCAGGGCTCCCCAAGGCCCACCCTCACAGGTGGACAACAGAATGAACCTGCTACCCGCTCCCCTGTCCCTGGGACCCTGGGGCCAGTGGGGAAGAGGAGATACCAGGGGCAGGGGGACTGGCCTCACAGAGGCCTCGTAAGTACAAGGGGGTCACTGGCAGGGACGCAAAGGGCAGCAGGGTCTTGGGGAAGGCGGCCTATCCAGGGCGGTTCGTGTCATGCGGCCTCCTGTGTCGACGGGGGCCCCCGTTCGGCGTCTAGGCGGCACAGGGGACTGTCGTACACCATCTGCAGGTTCACCTTGTGGCCCACCAGCTCCCGGATATTGTTGATGCCGTATTTGATCATTGTTGGGCTTGGCGGGGGGACATGACATGGTTTAACACGAGGTCAGGTCACATGCTGTCTTCTGATCAGAACCTCTCTTATCACCTTCCTTGAGTAAAAGCCCAAGTCCTCCCTGGGGCTCAAAAGGCCCTGCTCAATCTGTCCTGTCACCTCCCCACCCTCATCTCCTCCCACTCTCCACCTTCACTCACTCATTCCCTCCAACCACAGCAGGCCCGCTCCAGCCTCAGGGCCTTTGCACTGGCTCTTCCCTCTGCCTGGAACGCCATTCCCCAGATATCCTCACGGCTTACCAATTCACCCACCTTCAGTCTTTGCTCAGATGCCACCTCCTCCGAGAGGCCTTTCCTGACATCTCCTTAGCCCTCCCTGCTGTGTTTTCTCTATAACACTGCTTTTGGACATACTTTAAGCTTTACTTGTTGACTTATTTATCTCACTAATTATCATCCTCTGTGTTCCACTAGCACCCCTGGCTTCATGGAAGTAGAGATGTGTATGTCATAATCACAGCACAGGACTCAGGACACAGCAGGTACTGTAGATGGGGCTGAAAGTCTGCAGGCCCCCACGCCTGGCAAGCCACCTGAGTAAGGCAGCCAATACCCTAAGTGGTTTGGGTACTCACCGCTCAAGGGAGAGGCCCCAGGCAATGACAGACACATTCTCAGGGAGCCCCATGGGCAGCAGCATCTCGGGGCGGAAGATCCCGGAGTTTCCAACCTCCACCCACTTCTTCAGGCCTGTGAAGGCAGGAGAACGACGGGGCGGCTTGTGTGGGTGATACTGGGCCTGGCAGTTAGCTTGGGAGGTGGGGTGTGGGCTTGGCAGTGACGGGGACCTGGGCTGAGCCGTGGGCAGCCTGAGACCTCCCTCCCTGTCCCAGTACTGGGTTCCACCCTGACCTTGGTGGTAGCTGAACACTTCCATGCTGGGCTCGGTGTAAGGGTTGTAGGTCGGCTTGAAACGCAGCTGGGTGATACCTGGGTGGGGAGGCAGCCAAACAGAGTGGGGGTTGGGGGGGGAAAAGGGGGGGGAGAGGGGCAAAGGGGGAGGGTCAGGCTGACGACCAAGGCATCCTCCTGCTTGCCCACCCCAGCCCACCTGCTCACCCAGCTTGGTGAAGAACTCCCGCAGGACGCCCATGAGGTGGCCTAGCGTGAGGCCGTGGTCAGCCACGACGCCCTCGATCTGGTGGAACTCGGCCAGGTGCGTGGCATCTAGGGTCTCATTCCGGAACACACGATCAATGGAGAAGTATTTGGCCGCTGTGAAGGGCTTCTGGAGATGAGAGGCAGGCCAAGCCCGGGCATGGGTGAGAAGGTCAGGATGACAGCCCTGCCCCCTCCAACGCTGCCCAAGCCCCGCCACACCTTCTGGGCCAGGCGGTAGAGGGCGCGGGCGCTGGCCGACGTGGTGTGGGTGCGCAGTAGGTTTTTCCGAGCCTCGTCCAGTTTCCAGTTGTACTTGTACCTTCAGAGGGACATACAGGAAGTCCATGATGCAGCTCTCGGCCCCCAACCTCTTTCCCCCGACACCCCTGGGTGTCCTGCCCAGGACCCAAAGTCCTGGGTTCTGTCTTACCCCTGTGAGCCATAGCCGCCTTGAGAGTGGGTCCGCTTGACGCGATGGACGTAGTCCATTGGGAGCTGCTGGGCCTGGGCTGGATCTGGGCAGGACAGAGCAACATCTGGTCAGTCAAGGAGCATTTCTCAAATAGCCACCACACTGAAAACAGATAGTGACACAGGCAGCTCCCTCCCCCGCCCTCCACAGCTGCCAGAGGGTACCTGGGAACACCTGAGTCAGTCACAACTCTCTGCCCAGAACCTTCCGTGGTCCTATTTCCTCTTTTTTTTTTGGCCATGCTGCACAGCTTGCAGGACTTAGTTCCCCAACCAGGGATTGAACCTGCGCCCTAGGCAGTGAAAGCACAGAGTCCTAACCACTGGACTGCCGGGGAATTCTCTCCTCCCACTCTTAACTGATCACTTCCTCCAGCCACAGGGCTGCCCTGCTGATCTGTGAGCACACCAGGCATGTGCCAACCTCAGGGCCTTTGCACTGGCCATTCCCTTTGCCTGGAACTTTCCTTCCCCAGGCATAGCTCCCTCCCTAACCTCTTTCCATCTTTGCTTAAGCAGCCTTCATTTTATTTTATTATTTTTAAAAATATTTTATTTAGGGCTTCCCTGGTGGCGCAGTGGTTGAGAGTCCGCCTGCCGATGCAGGGGACACGGGTTCATGCCCTGGTCTGGGAAGATTCCACATGCCGCGGAGCGGCTGGGCCCTGAGCCTGCGCGTCTGGAGCCTGTGCTCCGCAACGGGAGAGGCCACAACAGTGAGAGGCCCGCGTACCGCAAAAAAAAAAAAAAAAAAAAAATTATTTATCTTATTTGGTTGCATTGGGTCTTGGTTGCAGCAGGCATGCTCCTTAGTTGCGGCAGGTGTGCTCCTTAGTTGTGGCTTGCCAGCTCCTTAGTTGCAGCATGCGAACTCTTAGTTGCGGCATGCACGTGGGATCTAGTTCCCTCACCAGGGACCGAACCCAGGCCCGCTGCATTGGGAGCACAGAGACTTTTTTTTTAAATTAATTTATTTTTGGCTGAGTGGCGTCTTCATTGCTCTGCGTGGGCTTTCTCTAGCTGCGGCGAGCGGGGGCTACTCTTCGTTGCGGTGTGTGGGCTTCTCACTGCGGTGGCTTCTCTTGTTGCGGAGCATGGGCTCTAGGTGCACGGGCTTCAGTAGTTGTGGCATGCAGGCTCAGTAGTTGTGGCTTGCAGGCTCTAGAGTGCAGGCTCAGTAGTTGTGGCGCATGGGCTTAGTTGCTCAGCGGCATGTGGGATCTTCCCGGACCAGGCATTGAACCTGTGTCCCCTGCATTGGCAGGCGGATTCTTAACCACTGCGCCACCAGGGAAGCCTGCAGCCTTTATTTTAAATTGACAGCGTGCTCCCCCATCAACATAACGTCTCAATTCCCCCATCGCATTTACTGCCATCTTGCATCGCCGTGTTTACAGCTTACTCAGAATTAAATGCATATCTCGCCCAACCAGGATATGTGGGTCTCATCAGAGCAAGGATTTCTGTCTCATTCATGGCTGGGACTCAGGTGTTTCACAGAGACTTTGGCACACAGGAGCTCAGTCATAGGTGCAGACTCTATGCTGCACGAATGTGCAAGTTCTTATGACTCCCTTCCAGAGACACAATTTTAGTGCACCTGAAAAGCCTGACATCAAATCCCAGCTCCACCGCCTATAAGCTGTGACCCTGAGCAAGTGATGTCCCCTCTCTGAGACCTAATTTCCTCATTTGCAAAACAGGGCTAACAGTCTACTTCCTATAGTTGGTGGAGAGATTAGGACAGTGACAGCTCAGTAACTTTTATGTATATTTTTTTCTTTTTCTTGTTTTTGGCCACACTACATGCCATGTGGAACTTCCCTGACAAGGGGTCAAACCTGCGCCCCCCTGCAGCGGAAGCGGAGAGTCCTAACCACTGGACCACCAGGGAAGTCCCACAGCTCAGTAAGTTTTGGATGCTGAAATGATGACAATGGCGCTGTTGCTCCTGGCCAGGTAACAGGCACCCAACAGCCTCACCTGCCCTGCTGGTGGGGGAAACAACAACCATTTTGTAAAGTCATTCAATTTCAGAGACTACTAAGGACTGTGGAAGAAAGAAAGAACTGGGAAGCAATGTTGAAGACTAGCAGTGAGGAACTTTTAGAACTTGGGGGGACAAGGGCATGTCAGGGTGGCCTCTCTGAGGTGACATGTGAGCAGAGGCTTCATGCCAGAGCCTGCCATGAAGACCTGGGAGAAGACAGTTCTCGGCAGAAGCCACAGCACGGGCAAAGGCCCTGAGGTGGGCAGGAGGGGAGATGGAAGAAGATCACAGAAGTTGATGATAGTGGCTCACACAGGTTTGTAGGCCACACTGAGGAGAATGGAGTTTATCCTGTAAAACAGTACGCCACCCCAAAAGGCTCTGCCCAGGCCTGGCACCTCTGATGGCATGGCGGAGCCCACCCACCTCGCAGGAAGAAGGTGTCATGCTGGTCCCGTGCTGGGTGCTGCTGGGGCTGGAAGAGTGCGTCAAAGTTCCAGAAGGAGCTCTCAATGTAATTGTCGGTCGGCATCTCGGTGAACCTGGTGGGAGACACAGCCTGACTGCCCTGCCTGTGCCAAGCAGGTGGGCTAGCCCCACCCCCGGCCCCATGCTTACCCCATCTCCAGGAAGATCTGCCGGAACTGGGTGCGGACCTTGAGCAGGGGGTGCAGGTGGCCGCTGTCAGGGAGGACGCCGTGGGCTGAGAAATTGTAGGGCTTGAAGGGCCGGTCCCGCCAGGAGCCACTATGGGGGGATGCAGGGTACATGGGTCTGGTGGGGGCTGCCTACCACACCCCCATCGGCCCCCAACTCTGGGGCTACCCCCTACCTGGAGATCATCTCTGGGCTCAGCTCTGTTTCCTGCTTGGAGATGCTGGTGCTAAAGGCACTGCCTTTGCTCACCCAGTAGGTCTTCAGGGTCCTGAGGCCAGAGGACAACACTGTTACCTCCTCCAAGTGGTTTCCCTTGACCTCCCATCTGATGCTGACCCCAAAGTCACCCACCAAGTCACTCTGCTGTATTTTCTTCCTGACACTTACCATCTCCAGAATCCTCTTAGCTGGCCCCGACCTACATCCCTATGTTCATGCAGTTACTCATTCAACAAACATTTACTGAGAACCTACTGTGTACCAGGGCCTGTTCAAGGCACTAAGCATATAGCTGGGAGTGATAATAATAGATCAAGTTTAGAGAGTTTATTCCACACTAGGCTCTGTTCCATAAAATCACCCCATAATCCTGTGTGAAAAGGAGCCATTTTACACATGCATAAACAGAAGCTTGGAAAGATCAGGTGACTTGGTCAAGGTCACACAGCTAGCATATGGCAGAGCTGGGACTTGAATCAGGCAGCCCCCCTCCAGTCTTTTTTTTTTTTTTTTGGCCACACCATGCAGCACATGGGATATTAGTTCCCCAACCAGGGATCAAACCCACGCCTCCTGCGGTGGAAGCTCAGCGTCCTAACCACTGGACCACCAGGGAATTCCCAGTTTGTGTTCTTATAACTGCTAGGCCACTGCTACGTCTGCTCAAAGGAGTCGTCAGCTCTGTGAGGGCAGAGCCCCCAGGCTGTCCAGGTCCCAGCAGTCATAAACTTTCAGACAGTGCTTAGGACTGTAAAGGAAGTAAACAGGGCACAAGGGATGGAGGCCAGGAGTGAGGAACTTTTATGGAATTTGAAGGGAAGAAAGGGTGTCAGGGTGGCCTCTCTAAGGGGACACACGAGCAGAGGTTTGATGTCAGAACTTGCTTTGAAGAAGAGCAGGAAGATCTTTCTCAGCAGAAGGCACAGCATAGGCAAAGGCCCTGACATGGCATGAGCCTGGCGTGTGTGCTCGACAAGCACAGTGTGAAGGGAGGCTGGGAGGAGACTGATAGCACCCTGGCCCAGTGTGGGCAGAATGGCTCCCCTTCTGCTCCAGGGCCATGCAGGTGACACAGGTGTGAGCCTGGGGGGCGGCACCCACTCACAGTTCAGTCAGCAGCTTCCTCTTCCTGAGCTCGCTCCTCTCCTTCTCTCCCAGCTTCTCGGCCTGTCCACCCTGGACCAGCTGGAGCCGCCGCTGCACCTCATCCTCCACGCTATCCACCTGCCACAGTGATGGGCATGAGGGGCTGTGAGGGCAGGGGGCCCACCTGTCCGACTATTTGTCCAACCACCGCCCGGCAGGGACTCACCACTCTGAACACCCGGGGCCCGTCAGCAGCACTCTTGTCCACTCGGATCCACTTGTTGGACATGGCCTTGCTGAAGCCCACCTTGCCACTGGGCAGTCGCTGTGGGAGCGAGGCTGCAGTGAGGGGGACACAAGGGTCGCCCTCATCCCAACACCTCCCTAGGCCCTGCCCACTCAGACCCCTACCATGAGCTCGCTCTGGGGCAGGCCCTCTGGGGGGACGCTGCGAAACACCCGGGCCTCATGGCTGCCCTCCCGGGCAATCTCCTCGCCCTCAGCGGTAAGCTCCCAGCGCTTGGTGGAGCGCAGCTCAGCCTCGATTATCTGTAGGAAAACAGGGGGACACAGGCAGGGACAGGGTTCAGATGCAGGCACCCCCTTGCCGCAGCACTGGGGACACGGGTCAAAGAACAGCCTGTGATGCCAGCTTTGCCTCTCAGCTGTACCACTTCCCAGCGGAGTGATCTCGGCTTGTTGAGCCTCAGTAGATCTTTTGTGACACAGGGAAAAATGACAAAAATGATTCACACCTCCCCGGGTGAGGTAAAGTACTGAGGGTATTACCTGCCTGGCAAAGAACAAACCCTATCACTTTTGAACCTGGGAAAGATTTTTTGTTTGTTTGTTTGTTTGTTTGTTTTTTTGCGGTACGCGGGCCTCTCCCTGTTGTGGCCTCTCCCATTGCGGACTGCAGAGGCTCCGGACGCGCAGGCTCAGTGGCCATGGCTCACGGGCCCAGTCACTCCGCGGCATGTGGGATCTTCCCGGACCGGGGCACAAACCCGTGTCCCCTGCATCGGCAGGCGGACTCTCAACCACTGCGCCACCAGGGAAGCCCTGGGAAAGATTTTTTTAAAGTCTCGGGTGAAATGATTTATTTCCACACTTACATGCATCTCAGTGTAGCCAGATGTCAGAGAAGAACCCAGGCTGCCCACATTACACACAGGAACCCTAGGGTCCCCTTTCATTCTAATTCCTAGCTCTGCTCCCTCTCTTGCTGTGTGACCGTGGGAAAGTTGCTTAACGTCCCTGAGCAAATTTTCTTATCCATGAGAGAAGGGTGTGGTGGGCTCTACCTCAGAGAGTTGTTTTGAGTAACTAAATGAATACACAAAAAGGATGCAGAGTGCTTAGTATGCAGTAAATGCTGCATAAATATAACTACTACTACATTAATATCATCGTCATTATCCTTACAATGAACCACATTAAACTGCCACTACTTAACCCTCAGTAGCCTACACAAATGTCACTTCACATCAATCAAGGTACTGTCATCCCATACACCATAGCTTCAATCCCCTTCTGCACTGACGACCTCAGGCTTCAAATCCAGGTTTGCCTGTTCCTTCTAGTGACACTGATCAAGATTCTGACCAGTGCTTAGAAGTTGTCACGTCTGCAATATGGGGATAATAACAGTGCCATCAACTGAAGGTCACATCAAAGATTGGATGAGGGGCTTCCCTGGTGGCGCAGTGGTTGAGAGTCCGCCTGCCGATGCAGGGGACACGGGTTCGTGCCCCGGTCCGGGAAGATCCCACATGCCGCGGAGCGGCTGGGCCCGTGAGCCATGGCCGCTGGGCCTGTGCGTCCGGAGCCTGTGCTCCGCAACGGGAGAGGCCACAACAGTGAGAGGCCCACATACCGCAAAAAAAAAAAAAAAAAAAAAAAGATTGGATGAGGAATAAATCTGAGGCCAGAGCAGGGCACATCATGTAAGTTTGATGTTTTCAGCTATGTTTTTTTTTTTTTTTTTGCTGTACGCGGGCCTCTCACTGTTGTGGCCTCTCCCGTTGCGGAGCACAGGCTCCGGACGCGCAGGCTCAGCGGCCATGGCTCACGGGCCCAGCCGCTCCGCGGCATGTGGGATCTTCCCGGACCGGGGCACGAACCCGTGTCCCCTGCATCGGCAGACGGACTCTCCACCACTGCGCCACCAGGGAAGCCCCAGCTATGTTTTTTGAGTCCTAGCCTCATGGATCCAGCCTGCTGGGTGACCCACGGGTCTGTCAGCATCCTCCCCCTCTGGCTCCAGCACCCTTCCCTTGTCCAAGTCAGAAGGCTGGGCTTCATCCACGAGCTACATCTACATTTCCATGAACCTCATTCCATTCCTTCACCTGAATCCCTTCTCCATTCCAGCTGCCTCCCTACAGCCAGGGACCATACCCTGTAGTTTGGGGATATGCCAGCCTCTGCCATTGTCCCCTTGCCTCCAGTCCTGCCCGCACCAATCCTTCCCAAGAGTGATGTAGGCAGTACGCACATCTCATTGGCTCTAGCTCCTGCCATGGCCCCCCAGTACCCCTGTGAGATAAAGACCTACAAGGCCTCGCAAAATCTGGCTCTGCTGGGTCTCTCTCACCACTTGTGTCACCCCCCTACCCCACTGATCCTTAAAGCGCCATGGCTTTTCTACTCAATGCAGAAACCCGGCTCAGCTGTCATCTCCTTTGGGATGCTCTCCCTGATCCTCAGAGCTGGGTCTGCTATCACCTCTGAGTTCCCCGTGCTTCCTCATCACTCCGGTCACTTGAGTATATCCATTATACTGCAGCCTGCGTGAAGGCGGCGACTGCGTCTTTCTGGTCCACCATTCTCCTCTCCACCCCCTCAACACTGATCATGCCTCAATGGACGTTTACTGCATGAGGAACATCCGTACGCCGGGGCCCTCACTCGTTCCTGACTCCCCGCCTGCGCACCCTGGGCGGGACACATACAATTACTCCTAACCAGGCCTGAGATAGTCTGGCCTGGAGGCAGAGCCCTCCTGGCAAGGGAACCGCAGATGCAAAAGCGAGGAGGCTCGGCATCACTGGCCCAGCTCACCTCACCCAGCGCCTGCAGGCTCTTCACGGCGCCCACCACGGTCTGGTGCTCTACGCCCAGCTCGGCCGCCAGTTCAGCGCTATCCAGGCCGCCATCGGCCGCCTCCAGCCGCTGCAGCAGCACCTCCGCCACCGGACCATCTGCCATGACTGCTCCCAGGGCGCTCAGCGTGTGCCTGCCGGCGGTCAGAACAACCGGAACCGGAACCGGCGCCGGGGGGCGTGCACCGTCATCTTGAGTGTGGCAGACTATGCGGCAGGGCTCGGGGTGCCGCCATCTTGAGCGTGTCACTTGGCTAGACTGGTGGTTTCTGGTTGACCAGAGAGGTCAAATTAATGCCATCAAAGACAGACTCACAGCATTGCTTTAAGCTTCACCCAGCCCCACCAGCAGGGGCTGTGTGACCTTGGACTTCCCCCTCTCTGGGCCTCAGACCAGCCCTCCCCTGGGGATTCTTTCTTACCCCACAGGAGGGCTGTGGGTGGTGGACTCCAGACATAGTCATCCTGCTGATGTCAACTACTTTTATTTTTTTATTATTATTTTAAAAAATATTTATTTGTTTATTTGGTTGCACTGGGTCTTAAGTTGCAGCTCTCCAGCTCCTTGGTTGCAGCACATGGGCTCCTTAGTTGTGGCTCCAGGGCTCCTTAGTTGCGGCATGCATGTGGGATCTAGTTCCCTGGCCAGGGATCGAACCCAGGCCCCCTGCATTGGGAGCACGGAGTCCTAACCATTGCACCACCAGGGAAGTCCCTGATGTCAACTCCTTTTTTTTTTTTTTTTTTTTTTTTTTTGCTGTACGCGGGCCTCTCACTGTTGTGGCCTCTCCCGTTGCGGAGCACAGGCTCCAGACGCGCAGGCTCAGCAGCCATGGCTCACGGGCCCAGCCACTCCACAGCATGTGGGATCTTCCCGGACCGGGGCATGAACCCGTGTCCGCTGCATCGGCAGGCGGACTCTCAACCACTGCGCCACCAGGGAAGCCCTGTCAACTACTTTTAAATTTTCAAAAGGAGCTGGGTAGGGACCAACCCTATTTATAGAGGGGAGAAGGACTCAATACTAGTATATTATTGAATAATATATTCAAGGTTGCAGCTAACCTGTATGGACATTCTCCCCTGTGCCCAGCCCAGTGCTAAGTGCTTCAGGTGTACTTCATTTTCCCGAAACTGTATGATGTAGATACTGATATAATATACATTTCACATATGTGAAAACTGAGGCTTGGAGGGTGGTATGCCTTGCCCAAGGTTCTGCAAGGAGCTGGTGGAGAGTGTCAGAAATTATAAACACTCCAGAGCCTGCCCCCTCCTCCCCATACCCCTGCTCTGAGAAGACCAGTGTCAGGGAAATAATTTGTAGTATAGATCAGTGCTGTCCTATAGAAATATAATTCAAGATACTGGGAATTCCCTGGTGGTCCAGTGGTTAGGACTCCACTATTCCACTGCAGGGGGCACGGGTTTGATCCCTGGTCAGCATGCCACAGCTTGGCCAAGACAAAACAAAACAAGAAATATATTTCGAGATAGAAATGTAATTTTACACATTTTAGTAGCAACGTTAAAAACAAAAGGGGTGAAATTAATATGAAGAATTTATAGAACCTAAATGTCCATATTTTCATTTCAACACTTAATATAAAACTACTAGTGAAATATTTTACGTTATTTTTTCACACTAAGTCTTCAAATTCTGATGTGTATTTTCCACTTACAGCTTAGTTCAGAGCAGCTACATTTCAAAAGGCAATAATCACATGTGGCCAGTGGAGACTACATTAGACAGCACAAGTAGATTCTAATCCCAGATCTGCCATTTCTGTCCCTCAGCCAAATCACTTAATCCTTCTGTGCCTCAGTTTCCTCGCTTGGATGGAAATGATACGAGCCCAGGTTACTGTGAGAATTAAGTGGAATAGTACCCACACACGTATGCAATACTTGCTGGTACTAAATTGAGTGTGGACTCTGTGTTAGGTGCTGTTCTAAGCACCTACTCATTTAGCCATCACAACTGTTATTTGAGCGTGGTAAATGGGGTTACTAATATCCCCCAATGCTGGACCTACAGTGAGGTCCTGATAAAAATTCAGAATGCATCCCTCAAAGTCTCTTCTTAGCTTCAAAGCACTTTCCCCATTTTTGCTTATTTAATTCCAGCAAGAGTCCTTCTTTCCTTGCTTCTGTCACACGTCAAGTAGGTTTTAAGCCTGTTCTGTGCCCGGTGCTGCAGGAGACACTGTGGGGTGGGGGTGGGGGGATGGTGGGGTGAACAAGACAGGCACAGTGTCTACTCTCTGGCAGGAAGCACCTAGCCCATGTGTCCCTGACACATGGTGGAAGGGAGGGAAGGCGGGGGAAAGGACAGTGGAAGGCCTAGAGTGGTCATCCCAGACTTGGGGGGTCCTCGTTGGGGAGGACCAGGTTGGGCAATACTGGATACTGTCTTGGGGAAGGGGCAGAACCCCAAGTTCTCCAAGACTCCTCATTCCTCTCTTTTCTGAGCCCCCACCACTAGAGGGGAAGCACCCCCTCCCCACCCTTTTGCCAGGATCCCCCCCTTCAGCAGCAGTTTACTTCCACTTCCCAGGTCCAGAGCCAATTTGCTCAGAGTTTGGGAAAGCCCCAGCTCTCCATCCTCCTTCCTGCAGCCTAGGGGCAGGGAGCTGGTGTGTCACTTTCAGTCATGTGCCTCTGGCTTCCGAAGAAGGCTCTAGTTTCAGGGGTCCTGGCCACCTCCCTTAGACCTTATCTTCCCCACCATCTGTCCTATTTTTTCCCTCCCCAACGGAACCCCCTGCCCTCTCATCTTTAGCCGTTTAATTGCAAAAGCAGGCCGTTTGTGGGAGACCACAAGGCAGCGACCCCTTTCATTTACCGGCTGAGGAGGGGATGGGGGGTAAAGGACAGGCTGCAATAAGGCGAACAACCGTAGGAGACCCAGCCTATAGTCACAACTTCGAGCCGTTGAGGGCTTCCTTCCCTCTGTCCCAGACATCCCTAAAAGCTTTGAAAGCATTTCTGCCGGCCAGCAGCTGGCCGGGGTCGCTCCTCTTGGCCTTTCAGGAGCTCCTGTGCCTCCAAAGAGGCTAAATGCCTTGCCCCAGCTCACACAGCAGCAGTCTGACAGGCTGCCA
Organism: Mesoplodon bidens; assembly: GCF_964165515.1. Lineage (NCBI taxonomy): Eukaryota > Metazoa > Chordata > Mammalia > Artiodactyla > Ziphiidae > Mesoplodon > Mesoplodon bidens. The sequence goes on from NC_138160.1 coordinate 142,370,777, forward strand.
GGGAACTAGGGGCCGTACGGAGGAGAGATCCGTCACTCCCCCCGCAGGCCTGCACAGCTCTGGCGCTGGGGTGAAGTGAAGCCCCAGGGCTCGATGCCCTCTGCCCCATCCTGGCGGGGCGGGGGGCGGGGGTTAAAAGAGAGAGAGAGAAAGAGATGGAGGGAGAGAGGGTCGGAGTGGTGGGGTTCCCCAAATTCAGGGTAGAAAAGGCTAGGAAAACCTTGCCTACCCATCCCTATAGAGGAGATAAGCGGAATCGATGCTGGAGCAGGGCCCTAGCTCTAAGCGGCGGCACCTGCGCTCGCGCGGATTCTTTAAACGCCTAAATCTCTAGCGCTGCTAGCGGGCGAGGGCGGGGTTGGGCCGAGGTCTGGTCACATGACCTGGCCTGAGGGGCTCGAGGCCCCACTCCACCGGTGGGCGACCCCCACAACGCGTGGTCGACCTTCATTGGCCAGCGGTGCGGCCAATAGAAATCGGCCATCTGGGAACCCAGCGTTCCGAGGCACAGCCTAACTTGCTGAGCCCATAAGGGCCCAATGGAAAGGCACAGCTGTGGCCACAGACCAATGATAAGGTGGAGGAGGAGGGCCAAGAGGCCGGACCAGGTTGGTTTGAGAGGCGGCCGGGTATAAAATCGCACGGCTGGCGGCACCGTCTGTCCCTACTGCAGAGCTACTGCTGGTAGAGTGACTTAAAGGGCCAGCGCGCCGCCGCCCCCTCGGCCCGCCATGCTGCTACCCGTGCTGGTGCTGCTCGGCCTTCTTGGCCTGGGCGCCGCTGAACCCGCCGTTTACTTCAAGGAGCAGTTTCTGGACGGAGGTAACTCGAGGCCGTCCTAACGACGCGGCTGGCCCCCCAGCCCATATCTGCGTGTCGCCTGTAGTTACTGCTCAGAGGACCAACACAGTGGCCTCAGGGACTAGAGCCGCAGGCGATCTTTCCTTCTGCGTCCCTGGGGAGCGGGGAGGGCGCGGCGGCCTTCCGCGGCGGGAGTTAGGGTTCGCCCGAGGATCTTTTAAGCCACCAGAGATGTCAAGCTAGAGGTTGGGATGGGGACAGTCGGGGGGAGGGGGAATCTCCTTCCTTGCCCCCAGCAGTTTGTAGCTCCTGGTAGATGTTTGGTGGGGGGTGATCAGCACCGCTAATCTGACCTGCCCCTTTGGTCCCCTAGACGGGTGGACCGAGCGCTGGATCGAATCCAAACACAAACCGGATTTTGGCAAATTCGTTCTCAGTTCCGGCAAGTTCTACGGTGACCAGGAGAAAGATAAAGGTAAGAGCCTACGGGTGGGTGCTCAGATCCAGGAGGACTTCCTGGAGGAAGCCCTAGTCACCACACAGTTTGGGTATCCCTAGAAGTAGAACAGGTGGAGGAAGGGAGAGTCGTCTGTATTTCCCATCCTGAGGGTCTCCCGGGGGTTGTTGCTGAGCCGTGATCTGACTACCGTTCCTTGCTAGGGCTGCAGACAAGCCAGGATGCCCGGTTTTACGCTTTGTCGGCCAGATTCGAGCCCTTCTCCAATAAGGGTCATACACTGGTGGTGCAGTTCACCGTGAAACACGAACAGAACATCGACTGTGGGGGCGGCTACGTGAAGCTATTTCCAGATGGTCTGGACCAGACAGACATGCATGGAGATTCTGAATACAACATCATGTTTGGTGAGCGGGCCCCACCCTGATGCTGACCTCTGATTAGTTAGAGGGAGTTTGAAACCCCATGAGTTCTTTATAGCCCATGAAAAGGGGTCTTAAGATCATAGAAAACACTTAAATGGTTAGACATTTCTTTGGAGGGGAAGCTGAGAGGATAGTTACAGTTAGTAGCAACTTTCTGCATTGTTATCGTTGATTTAAGACTGCTAATTCACGCGATTTTATAAGGTAGGCATTTCCTAATTCTGCAAGTAAAGATACTGACTTCTAGAGCACTGATTTTTTTTTTTCTTTAAATCCCTAATCGCGGTCCCTTAGAGATATCTGAATTTTGTCTTTTCACCTTGACAGACGTGAGTTTAAGAACCAAGTTTTCTTTTTGTAAATGGGTGGGGAGGGGTTCATAATGGTGGACAACCTCTAGCTCTGACCGGATCTGCTTCTCATTAAGGCCCGGACATCTGTGGCCCTGGCACCAAGAAGGTTCATGTCATCTTCAACTACAAGGGCAAGAATGTGCTGATCAACAAGGATATCCGTTGCAAGGTGTGCTCTGGGGCTGGTGACAAATGGCTGTAAGGGAAGGCTCAGAGGCCAACCTGGTGGGCGGGGCACTGATCTGCCACTCTCTTCAGGACGATGAATTCACACACCTGTACACACTGATTGTGCGGCCTGATAATACCTATGAGGTAAAGATTGACAACAGCCAGGTGGAGTCAGGCTCCCTGGAGGACGATTGGGATTTCTTGCCTCCCAAGAAGATAAAGGATCCTGATGCTGCAAAGCCTGAAGACTGGGACGAGCGAGCCAAGGTTGATGACCCTACGGACTCCAAGCCTGAGGTTCGTTCTTGGGCAGGGGCTCCCCACCATGGAGGGTGTGGAGGACAACTGGGCCAACTCTGACCTCCTAATGTACCTTCAGGACTGGGACAAACCTGAGCACATTCCTGACCCTGATGCTAAGAAGCCCGAGGACTGGGATGAAGAGATGGACGGAGAGTGGGAACCACCAGTGATTCAGAACCCAGAGTACAAGGTGAGACTGGGGCTCTGAGCAGGGTGGTGCACAGTGGGGAACGCACTGATCTCCACTCACCCACCAGTTCACTTCTTCTGCAGGGTGAGTGGAAGCCCCGGCAGATTGACAACCCAGATTACAAGGGCATCTGGATCCACCCAGAGATCGACAACCCTGAGTATTCCCCTGATAGCAACATCTACGCCTATGAAAACTTTGCTGTACTGGGCTTGGATCTATGGCAGGTGAGACACGGAGGGAAGAGAAGGATCCCAGGACCTCAAGTGCTCAGGGTCAACCCAGGAGGAAAGGGACAAAGGAGGTCTGACTTCAAAATGGTGCTTTTTTTTTTTTTAAAGAAATTCCTGGTTTGTCTTTATGGCATGCTTACAGCACCCACTATGAAGTTGTACTTACTAACTTCTTGGTACTTTTTCAACTACCTACGGGAACCAACTCATTTTATTGCCCCCAACAACCTTAGAAGGTGGTTAGATAACCCCATTAGAAAATTAGGTTCACCGGGACTGAATTTTTGTCTGTTCTGTTCACTGATGTACCTTCTGCACCTAGAATGGTGCCTGGCACGTAGTAGGTACTAGAGAAATATTTAAAGAAGGGAGTGAGACCCCTTTTTAGAGATGAAGAAATTGAGGTGCAGAGAGGTGAAGTCACCAGCCCAAGGTCATGTAGGCAGGAAATGGCAGAGCTGGGGTTGGAACCCAGGCAGCCTGTTTTTTAACTGCAACATTCAACTGTAGCGTTGTGTAGTGGTTATGGGAATACGGGCAAGAGACCTTTTCGAGGCCAAGGCCAACAGGTATATCCCCTCTGACCACCCTTCCGACCACCCCTCTACTCCCTGGCCCCATACAGGTCAAGTCTGGCACCATCTTTGACAACTTCCTCATCACCAACGACGAAGCATATGCTGAGGAGTTTGGCAACGAGACATGGGGTGTTACGAAGGTGGGACCAGGGTCCAGTCTTGGGCTTGGGGGTGGGCAGGGCTGGCAGGGGAGTCCGGGCCCTGAGGTGTGTGGTTTGCACACAGGCAGCAGAAAAACAAATGAAGGACAAGCAAGACGAAGAGCAGAGGCTAAAGGAGGAGGAGGAGGAGAAGAAGCGCAAGGAAGAAGAGGAGGCTGACAAGGAAGATGAGGACAAGGATGAGGATGAGGAGGAGGAGGATGAGAAAGAGGAAGAGGAGGAGGAAGACGCTGCCGCTGGCCAGGCCAAGGATGAGCTGTAGGGGCCACACCGCCGCCTCCAGGGCTGGACTGAGGCCTGAGTGCTCCTGCCGCAGAGCTGGCCGCGCCAAATAATGTCTCTATGAGACTGGAGAACTTTCATTTTTTTCCAGGCGGGTTCCAATTTGGGGTGGATTTTGTTTTTGTTCTCCCCCTCCCTTTTTTTTTTTTTTTAAAGTTGTTTTTTTTTTTTTTTTAAACTGGTGTTTTGTCTCTGATTCTCCTTCAGCCCCCACCCCTGGCCTTCATCTTTCTTGATTTGACATCTTTGCTTTCTGCTGTCCCCTTATCTCCCCAGATCCCTTAGTTCCCCTCCAACTTGGGGACTCAGGGTGGGGTGTGGCGTGAAGGAGAAGCCCCAGGCCCAAGATTCCATCTGCTCTCCTTCCTGGATCCCACAGGGGGGTAGGAGAAGAGGGTGGCATCACCAGCCCCCCAGCACTGAGAAAGAATGGGGCTCCTAAGCCCTGAGCTCTGACCTTCCTCTCTCCTTTCTCCTCTGCCCCCAGGACTGGGCCAGTTCCGAGTGGGGCAGCGGGTTCTAGCTCGGCTCATACTGAGAATGTAAGAACTACAAATGAAATTTCTATTAAATTAAGTTTTGTGTCTTCCTCCTGTGTTTCCTTTTGGGGTAGGTGACTCTTAAGTGAGGCTCATTTTGCAGCCACTACAAGTGTTGGTTGAATGTCCCATAAGGTTACAGGGGCCCTTGTTTATCCCCAGAACCCCAAACAGGTGGGAAAGAGTAACTATTCTAAGTGCCATTACAAATACTCCACTTATTAACTCATTGAGTCGTTGCATCAAACTGGTGAGTTTTGGTTCTATTACCAGTTGTGTTTGCTGAGGAGACTGAGATTTAGTAAGAGGTGGGGTTTGAACCCACACCTTAGCCACCAACTTGTACCAACCGTTTTACACTGTGCCGCATATGTACGTCTTAACCTATTAAGGAGCAAGACTACACAGAGCTACTGGACAGTTTTAAGCACATTTTCTTAGTATTAGCCAGTGTCAAAAGCTATTAATTCTCTTTATAGTCAAGGAAATAGGTTCAGAAATGGTATCTATCTTGTCCAGTGGTCTTCAGTGGCCAAGTCAGGATTTGAACCTCTTGAAGGGAAAGAGGTGGCACCAAGGGATGGTGCAAAAGTGGCAGAGGAGAGTGTGGGCCCCCAAGGTTGGCCTAGGCCCACCCCTGTTGGGGTCCTGAAGGCTGCCACTTATGTCCAGTGGGTGGTTGGGAACTGATGTCCCTTGTTGCCAGAGGTAAGAATCCCTCAGCCAAGTCTGGCCTATTGTGGAAACTTCTTAGCTCAGGGCATGCAGTGAAGGGAGAAGCAGCAGGACCTGGCAACAGTTGGGTAATGAGTGAGGTGGCGGGAGACTGCCTGGTGTCCTACTTGGATGGGAATGTTGAGCAGGTTAGGAGGCAGGTAATGGTCAGTTGAGGATTGCGGGGGGAGAGTCCACCCACTCACTGGAAGATAAGACCATCACCTCCATCCTGTCTGCCAAAGCACCCTCTTCAGCTTTGGCCACCCAACTCTTCAATTCCTTGTTCCTTGGATAGGCCTCCTTTGAGCTTCCTGTGTCCTGTGGCCTGTGGCCTAGCGCCACCCTTCTGGGAAGCCTCCAGGATTGGCATATCCAGGGAAAGTTTAAGGAGATAATTTTGTATTCAGTGTAGGGGAGCCTTGAAAGTTAACATCTTCCTTAAAAACTGGGGTCAGGGCTTCCCTGGTGGCGCAGTGGTTGAGAGTCTGCCTGCCGATGCAGGGGACATGGGTTTGTGCCCCGGTTTGGGAGGATCCTGCATGCCGCGGAGCGGCTGGGCCCGTGAGCCATGGCCGCTGAGCCTGCGCGTCTGGAGCCTGTGCTCTGCAACGGGAGAGGCCACAACAGTGAGAGGCCCGCGTACCGCAAAAAAAAAACCCAAAAAACAAAAAAAAAACTTTGGGGTCAGACTGGGGGTAGCTGGGTGAACAAAGTGATCGGGGAAGGAGCAGCAGAGAGGTGGGGAGACCCAGGAGCTAGAACTGTTAGATTCATTCCAAAAATCCAGCTTTTCCCTCAGGAATGGATGGGGCCACAAAATGGCCTCGTGTCCCCAGTTCCTTGGCCAAACGTGTTTACAGAGTTTTCGTTTAATTGTTGGTGACCTTTCAAGTATCCTTTGTAGTTCTTTCAGGGCTTGACAGGCTTCCTGTCAGGGTAGCCAGACCAGAATAAAACTCATTTGGAACGAGCAAAAAAACACGAACATTTTATGTAAGAAATGGAAGTATAACAAGTACATGAAGTTTGTTTAACGTCAACAAATAAATGAAACTCGTAGGCTTGAAACTGGGGACATCGGAGCCATTTTGTGGCCGCATGACGTCACCGCTAACGGGCATGGCGTCACTCGCAGGAAGCCACGTGACGGTTGAGCTAGAAGCCCCCCCACCCCCGGAGCAGAGTTTAGTCTGCGCATGCCTGGCTCGAGGCCGCTCTCTTGTGCATGCTCACGAAGGCAAAGGGGGCGCACTCAGAACACGTGCTGCGGTGGTCGGCGCGCGCACCGCCTGCCCCGGAAGCGGTCGGTGTACGGCGCGGCTGGGCGCTAAGATGGCGGCGGCGTGAGTTGCATGTCGTGTGAGGATCCCGGGGCCGCCGCGTCGCTCGGGCCCCACCATGGCCGTCACGATCACGCTCAAAACGCTGCAGCAGCAGACCTTCAAGATCCGCATGGAGGCTGATGAGACGGTGCGAGCCAGGCCGGAGCCCGGGAGCGGGAGCGACGGGTGCTGGTGATGGGGTGGGGGCGGGGGCGGGGAGGCCGGGATCCTGACAAGAGAGGCGGGGAAGACGGCGCGGCGCCGGGCCGTGCCCATTCTCCCAACGGGCCTGACTTTCCCAGATACCCTGATGGTCCCCGGCTCAGCCCCTGGTGGCTCGGGCGGAGCTCTTGGATCTCTCTCCAGGCGAGGCTCCACCCCCGGGGCGCCCGCCAGGCCCCGGGTCCAATGTCAGTGTCTTCGCGGGGCGCGGGAGCCGCGGGCTCGGATTCCCGGCCGGCCTGCTCTGGGATGGGTCCTCCGAGTTCCCAGCTTTGTAAGCTTCTCCTCGGGACGTTGGTGGCCGAATCTGGGAGTAGTGACCAGGAGTTGCCGGGTGATGACAGCAACGACGATAATAATAAACGGCCTTGAGTTTCAGTGGTCCTTGTTTGTTCTTCACCAGTCGCTGAGCGTTTTTATGTTATCTTACTAAATCTGCGAAGTAGGCTTGTCATTCGGGGACTCTGAGTCTCCCCACTTTACAGATGCGGAAACTTGGATTAAAGAACATTGGTATAGTTGCATATGCACAAAGCAAGTCATGGCAGAGCGGATTCAATTCGGAATTGCCTCAAGTGAGAGCCCACGGTCTAAACATGATGCTGTCCTTTTAGCTGAAAAGAGACTTAGGACCTAACAAACGTATGTACTTGGCACTTGTTGCACAATTTCCCCCACGAGGGAGACATTGAAGTTCACTTTTCGTAGAAAAGGAAACAGACTCAGATTTTTTGACCAGCCTAACTCTTTGATTTGGGGCAAGTTGGTTAATCTCTCTGTACTTCTGTTTTTCTCAAATATAAAATGAGGCTAATGGTAACTGTTTCACTCAGTTATTATGAGGCTTTAAACTTGTGACCCGTGTACCTTTACAATAGCGGTGTCAACTTAGGATTCTCTTAGTAAAGGTCACTCTCAGCAGCATGGAGTGAGGAATGGTCCTATCTCCCGTTTATGTTGATTTGCATTTCATCATGTTTACATCATCTGAAATATGTGCTTTTTCTTCTCCCAAATAAATGTCATCTCTATGAGAACAGGGACTTGTGTTGAGTTTTGTTCTCTGCTGTATCGTCAGTGTCTAACCCTGCACCTGGCCCATATCAACTGTCCAGCAAATATTGTTTATTGGTGGAATGGTCTAGTATGCTTGATTATGAAGCTTAGCTTCTCAGCCATCAGGGCTTGCAGCCTCCCCCCTGTCCCCAAACTAGAAGGGAAGAGAGAATCTCAGGGTTTGCAGTGACTGTCTACCCCTTCCTCCAGGTGAAGGTGCTGAAGGAGAAGATAGAAGCTGAGAAGGGTCGTGATGCTTTCCCCGTGGCTGGACAGAAACTCATCTATGCTGGCAAGATCCTGAGCGACGATGTCCCCATCAGGGACTATCACATCGATGAGAAGAACTTTGTGGTCGTCATGGTGACCAAGGTGGGTGATGTATGCTGGTTGGGAGGTTGGGTGGATTAGCTGGGGAGCTGGCAAAGAGCATGTGTGCCCAAGAGAGATTAGCCATGAACAGGGTGGGGCTGAGATGTGGAAGGATGTTGGGGCTAGATAGAGTTACTGATGCCTGCTCTCTTTTTCTGGGTGTCACAGGCCAAAACTAGCCCAGGCACCTCAGTACCCCCAGAGGCTTCACCCACTGCTGCCCCGGAGTCTTCCACATCCTTCCCATCGGCCCCTGCCTCAGGCATGTCCAGTCCCCCACCTACCGCCAGAGAGGACAAGAGCCCATCGGAGGAATCAGCCCCCACGACGTCCCCGGAGTCTGTATGCGGGTAAGGCAGGGAGCAGCAGCCCCAGATTGGGCCCTGTCTTTCCGGCACATTTCAGCGCCCACGTTCGTGGTTCCACACACCTTGGGGGAGGGCAAGCCACCAGAAGCCAGGGTCCGATTTCTCTCTCTTGAATTTGCAGCTCTGTTCCCTCTTCAGGTAGCAGCGGGCGAGAGGAAGACGCGGCGTCCACGCTAGGTGGGTGGGTGGTCCCCAGAGCGAAAATGACTGGGTGCCCCAGCCATCAGCTGGGCCTTGTGGGGGTGTGGGAGGGCCTGGGAGCTGTCCTTCCCTCTCCTTGGTGACCCGCCTTTTGCCGCTCCCTCCACAGTGACTGGCTCTGAGTACGAGACGATGCTGACGGAGATCATGTCCATGGGCTACGAGCGGGAGCGGGTCGTGGCTGCCCTGAGGGCCAGCTACAACAATCCCCACCGGGCAGTGGAGTATCTACTCACGGTGAGGTGGGGCTGCTGCCGCCTGGGGAGTCCTCAAGGGAGCATGCAGGCTTCGGTGGCCTGATGGCTAGTCAAAAGCTGCCCCCAAAAGCCTTTGGGTTGTGGTTCTAGCCAGGAAAGACCTCCTGCAGGAGCCTGGACATGAGCGATGGGGTGGACCTGTGGAGGGCAGAGCAGAGGCTTCACGTGTCTCCCGCGAGGGCTGAGTATGCAGGAAGGAGGCAGTGGGCAGTCTGTGCTTTGAACTAAATAGGACCCCTGACAGGGAATTCCTGGGAGCCCCGAGCCAGAACACAGTTCTGTCCAGGAGAGCCAAGTACCCGAGCAGCCGGCCACAGAAGCAGGTGAGTGGATCGGGAGGTGTGCGTGTGGGGTGTCTGCTGTCAAGGCACCTGACTCATCCTACCGCCCCATACTTCAGGGAGCCCAGGGTGGTATCTGACCACACCCTTTCCTCCTGCCAGCAGGAGAGAACCCCTTGGAATTCCTGCGGGATCAGCCCCAGTTCCAGAACATGCGGCAGGTGATTCAGCAGAACCCGGCGCTGCTGCCAGCCCTGCTTCAGCAGCTGGGCCAGGAGAACCCCCAGCTTTTACAGGTACAGGCCTGGGGGCAGAGGGAGTCAGTGCAGGTAACATCTCCCTTCTCCTGTGGGTACCACAGCCCCAGAGAGTGAGCCTGGCCCAGCGTGGTATGTAGGCATCTCTGTGCTTGGAAAGCAGGGCTGACGACAGCCTTCTGCTGTTCCGTGCGACCTAATGACCTACATGGTTTCATGTAACGCTCTCCACCACTCTGTAAGGTGTGGGTGCTCCTGTCATCTCCACTCCATGGAGGAAGATGTCAGAGGCTTGGAGCAGCCTGGCAACTGGTGGAGCGTGTGTCTGCCTCCAGTCTCTGGATCCTGTGCTCTGGCTCCACTCCGCGTTTAGCTGTTGCTTCCTGAATGTCCGTAGGGTTGTATGGCAGCACCCAGGACTGCTGTGCCCTAGTTGGTTTTGGGACCACCGTGCTCAGCAAGGCTCCATCCTGTCCTTGAAGGTTCCTAGGCAGAGGGGCAGTGGCCACTGGGTGTGACAGGGTCTTCTGGGTCCTCTGTGAAAGCCTGCGTCTCCTGATTCAGGCGTCTGCTGCTTCTGCCCCCGACTTTTCAGTCTCCTTTGCTGACTCCCGCTCACCTCCAGATGTTGGGCCAGGGCTGCGCATCTCCATTTATCTGCAGTCAATCCTGGGGCTTTCAGTCTGGCGACCCTTAAATCCATATGACCAGTCTGGACCCTCTGGATGCCATGCTCTCCCGTGACTGACTTGATACCTCCGTGAAAATGCTTTCTAGATATCCAAGACCAGAACAGATCCTCCCAGCCCTCCCTAACCCCGCCAGGACCAACCTGGGGTTGCTTGAGCCCCAGGCACTGGGGGCCTGCTGGGGTTGTCTCTCACCTGTCCTCTTTGCTCTACTTCCAGAAGATCTCACTCACCCCAGCCCTGCACTCCACCTCTGTGGCTGCCACCTCATCTCCCAGGTCCGCTGGCAGCCACCACCCAGTTCTCTCCATCTGCACAGACCCCACAGTCCATTCTCCACTAGGAGCCAGATTCCTGAAAAAGCACTTTTTCCTTTGATGTGTAAATTTTCAGATGTACATAAAAAGAGAGAGAGGCATATTAGAACCCCCAGATACGCAACACCCAGATGAGTTAATCTTTTTAAAAGGTACACAGATGTCTTTCCCTATTTAATCCTTACCACCGTGGTGTCCCATCATACTAGAAGAAAGCGTATCTGGTCCCTGCCTCTCTGATCTTCTGCTTCCTCCTTCCCTTCCTTGTTTACTGTTTTGCCACATGGATCTTTTGCTTTTGGAATTCCCTGGGCCTTTGCACTTGATGTTTGCTCTACGTGGAGGGAAACTTCCTTCCCCATCCAATACTTCATAGGGCCCTCGCTCCTGGCCTAAAGAGTCTTTCCCAGCCCAAGATCTACCCTAATGTATGTCACGCCCAGTATTTACATTGTAAGTGGCTGTCAACTTGCTTGTTTATGGCCTGTCTCTCCACCCTGGAACATCAGCTCCTCTAGGACGGGGCCCATGTCCACCGTGTGGCTGTTTGGTCAGAACAGACACCCTTTAAATATTGGCTGAGTGAATGAAAGAAAAAGCAAGGGCTGTGACAGGGACCTGGGGAAGGGGGGGACGAGGGCTGTGGGTCACCATCACTTCCTCTGTCTCCCACAGCAAATCAGCCGGCACCAGGAGCAGTTCATCCAGATGTTGAACGAGCCCCCTGGGGAGCTGGCAGACATCTCGGACGTGGAGGGTGAGGTGGGCGCGATAGGCGAGGAGGCCCCACAGATGAACTACATCCAGGTGACACCGCAGGAAAAAGAGGCTATAGAGAGGGTAAGAGATCTGGCTGAGAGGGGTGACCTCATGGGTGGGCAGGGCCCCTACCTCTTGCTCATACCTGCCCATCTTCCCGCAGTTGAAGGCCCTGGGCTTCCCAGAGAGCCTGGTGATCCAGGCCTACTTCGCTTGTGAAAAAAACGAGAACTTGGCTGCCAACTTCCTCCTGAGTCAGAACTTTGATGACGAGTGATGCCGGGAGGCCAGGCCGCCCACTGCTCCCTCCTCCCCACCCCCAACTCCACAAAAGTTTTATAAAAGAAAAAAATATATATATATTCATGTTTATTTAAGAAGTGGAAAAAAAAATCAAAACCTAATAAAAACCAAAACACTCCACCCCAACTTCCCACTCTCCTGAAGTGGCCCTGCATTCCCATCTTGGCCTGAGAAGACCTGGGCCAGACAGCTGTCCTCCCATCCCCCACCCGAGCCCAGCCTGCTCCAAGGAGCTGGCAGGACTGGAGGTGACAGATGGGCCCCTCTTGGCCTCTGTCCCAGCTCCCTGCAGCCAGATGGAGAGGCGGCTGCTTGCTTCCCCATCCCCCAAAGAGCCCCTGAGAGCTCCCCCGCCCTCCTGCAGGGTGAGGGGAAGCTGGAGCTCCAAACTTTGATTCTCCATTGGAGTGGCCCAAATCTTTCCATCTGGGGTGAGCACTCAGAGGCCCAAGACCCCTCCATGGTCTGGCCTTGGCCTCCATCCTGCATCCTTTTGCTGGGGAGGAGGAGGTCTGGTTTGTCTTGCCTGGGGAAGGGGAAACATCAAAGTCATTCTGGAGGTCAAGGCCACCCCCCAGCCCAGAACAGAACCGTGTCTCTGATAAAGGTTTTGAAGTGAATAAAGTTTTAAAAGCCAGTCCTGTGGTTTGTGCCTGCTGGGGCATCCCACTCCAGCTTATATGGGTCTGGGGCTAGTTGGGCACAGGAGATGCGGGAGTGCCATGAAGGGGCAGAGGGGTCTGTCAGCCTCTGCAGACTGTGGCTCCCAGTGGCTCCCCTCCCCCTCCCCCAAGCTGTCTCGCTCCCAGGCAGTGTCTCACTCCCAGCCCCGGCTCAGCCTTGGAAGGGCTGCTTCTCCCTGCCCCCCACCATCATCACCACAGTCTGTTTTGGCTACACTTCCCCCCTGGTAATTGGCTAATTACTGGAGATTCATGTTGGTAAACAAAAGCCTTCTTCTCCTCTGCCATCTGCTCCTCCATTATTTCCCCATTGCATCCCCCTTTCACTCCCCCTGAAGCCCCAAAGTTAGTCGGCATGGCCTAGAGTCCCTAAGTGAGCAGAGTCAGGGAAGGGTGGGGATTCCCTGGCTCCAGGTGCTGGGGAAAGAACCAGGGTGCCCAGGGAGGGGTGGGATAAGAGAGGATGCAGAGCTCTTCAGGGGTGGGGCTATCAGGCAGCAGGTTTTATTGGGAAAGAACACAACTCAGGAGCTGGGTGTTGCAGAGTCTGCTGGGTCTTGGGCTGCAGCAGCGGCCATCGCAGCAGCTCGTGCCTCCTTCTTCTTTCTTTGTTTCTCCTCTTTGAGGCGCTTGCGATGCTGCTTCTCCAAGTCCTGCAGCAGCTCCTGGAAGCGGGCACTCCTCGGGTCCACGTGGTACCCCAGGCGCTCCTGGGCCTCAGCCTGCAGCCGAGCCCGCCGCTCCTTGTCTGCTTGCTCCTTCTGCCTGCGCTCCTGCTGCTGCCGCTGCCAGTTCTCAATCATCTGTGGCATCTTGGCCATGCGCTCTTCAATGAGCTGCTCCCTGCAGGGGAAAGAGAGTGGTCAGTGAGGGCAGCCAGAGCAGTACCCATCCACCCACACCCCACCCTCAAGCCTTTGCCCACATCCTGCCTCTCCCAAACCCCCCATATCTCAAGATGAAAGACTGGGAAGACTTATGATGGCCATTAAAACTGAAGAAAAATTCTTGACAAGTGAAGAGAGGCGGGAGAGAGAAACCAACATGTGTAGCCTCGAGCATGAGAGAACCAAGCCCCAGTAATCCCTAGGAGCAGACCCCAAGTCAACGTAACTTTCCCTGAGCTGTCTAGTGAATGTCGCATGTTATGCTGCATGTTATGCCAGCTATTCCCACAGCTCACTCCTCCTACAGACATCACTGAGCAACCACTTGTATGCCAGGCCTACTTCGAGGCACAGAAGTGAAGGCAAGAAATGGATTGGACCTTTCCCTCCAATCCTGTGAGTTTGTAGGTGTGAGTCACTGTCCCATTTTAAGAATTAGAAACATGAAGCTGAAAGCCCCATGGCAGGGTTAGCCAGCTGGGATAACGGGGGTTATCAGAGGTGTTCACATCCTAACTCCACCGTTCACTGCCTAAGTGACTGGACAAGTGACTTCACCTTCCTAGGCCTCAGTGTCCTCTCTCTAAAATAAGGGTGGTTCCCTTTTCCTCTTAGAGCTGCTGTGAGGATAAGAACAATAAACACCAGGAACACACCTGCCTGCCTTTGGCTGCCCCCTCCCTTCAGTTCAGTGGCACAATCAATGTCCCTGGTCTTGCTTCCATTCTACTCCAAATCCTTCAGACCTGCTTCCAAGTCTGACCTCTGCCCTTGATTCCGTGCCCCATCACCTCCCACTCTTCCCCAGCTACACTAATGTCCAGGCTGTTCCTTAAAGCACATTCCTACCTCAGGGCCTTTGCACCAGCTGTTCCCGCTACTGAGAACACTCTGCTTACGATCTTCCTATGACTACCACTGATCATTCATTCAGGTTTCTGCTTAAACATTTAAACGTCAAGTTCTCAGAGAGGCCTGAGGCCTACCAAACCGAAGTCCCCCTCAGGCATGCATGCATTCTCCACCCAGTTTTATTTTCCTAATGGCTCTCTGTCGCCACCTGAAATTATCTTTGTTTTGTTCCCTGCTGTGTCCTCAGCAGGGGGTGCAAGGCCTTGCGCACAGTAGGCGCTCAGTAAAGGTTTGTTGATGACTAAATGAACTGTTATTCATAAGTCTCTTTTGTATCTAGGTGAGGATTCACGTAAATACTGCATGCAAACCCCGCGATAAAATGCCCGATGGACTAAGTACTGCTGTTGGGACACAGTTCACCCACGGCCCGCAGCCCCGCGCGTGCCCGACCGCACGCACGCACCTGGCTTGTAGCTTCTGCTCCTCGGCCAGCTGCTGCACCCGCAGCGACTCCTGCATGGCCGCCAGGCTCGGGTACCATTCGCGCTCCTCAGCCTCCAGCTCTTGCAGTTGTTTCCGCGAAGGCCACAGAGAACCGGCGGCCACCCCGGAGGCGGCGCCATGCCGCCCGAACTGCTTAGCTGCGTAGCGCGGCCCCAGCTGCCAGGGCGGGGTCAGTGGGTCATCCGGGTCGGGCCACCAGGGCCCCGTTGAGCGGCGCGGGGGCGGAGGCGCTCGGTAGCCGCGGGAGCCCGGGCCTAGGGTCGTCGCCAACCCGAGCAGGCTGCGCGCCTGCCGTACGGGCGCAGCCATATTGGCCGTACGGGGTCCTCGCGAGCTGGCCGGGCTGGCCAAGGCGCTGCCTGCGCGTGAGGTTTGTTGAAGCCCCTGAGGAGGCCAGTAGCTTCCCTACTGCCTCTGTTCCGGGCAGGGAGGAGAAGAGGGGAGTAATATATTTTTTTTACACATCTTCAAGTGTAATTTTAAATTTTATTGTAGCAGTTAATTTATTAAAGTCGTATTTAAAATTTAATTCTATATTTTAAAAATAGCAATTATGGGCTTCCCTGGTGGCGCAGTGGTTGAGAGTCCGCCTGCCGATGCAGGGGACACGGGTTCGTGCCCTGGTCCGGGAAAATCCCACATGCCGCGGAGTGGCTGGGCCCGTGAGCCATGGCCGCTGAGTCTGCGCGTCCAGAGCCTGTGTTCCGCAACGGAAAGGCCACAACAGTGAGAGACCCGCGTGCCAAAAAAAAAAAAAAAAAAAGCAATTACTTTCTTTTTTTCTTTTAAGAAGATGTTGTGGGTAGGAGTTTATTAATTAATTAATTAATTATTTTGCTGTGTTGCGTCTTCGTTTCTGTGCGAGGGCTTTCTCTAGTTGTGGCAAGCGGGGGCCACTTTTCATCGCGGTGCGCGGGCCTCTCACTATCGCGGCCTCTTTTGTTGCGGAGCACAGGCTCCAGACGCAGACTCAGTAGTTGTGGCTCACGGAACTAGTTGCTCCACGCCATGTGGGATCCTCCCAGACCAGGGCTCGAGCCCGTGTCCCCTGAATTAGCAAGCAGATTCTCAACCACTGCGCCACCAGGGAAGCCCAGCAATTACTTTCTATGTTATAATTTAAATGTTTAACATTTAAAATCATTTAAATATTTAAACATTCAAATGTCATTTCAATTTTAAGTTCAATCTACGTAGTACTTTATATTTTAATTTAAATATTTAAAATCTATTCGAAATATTTAAATTTTATAAACACTTAATTAAATATTGTTCATAACATTATTTATTTTATGCTTTTTAATTTGATCTTAGTATCTTTATTAAACTTTTAATTTTCAATAATTATTTAAAGCTTTACTTAACATTTATTTTAAATATTTACATTTCTGTTTAAAATATTTAAATTTGAATGTAGCTATTGTTTAAGATATTTATGTAGAAATTTTATTTTAAATTCTATTGTAAATAGTTCCTTTATGCCTTTTAATTTAATTTTTTTATATTTTAAAACGTTTAAAACGTTTGATCGTGGTGTAGAAATTAAATACTATTTTTAAAAAGGATTTCCACCTTGAAAAGGAAGGAAATTCTGACCCATGCTACAGCATGGATGAACTTGAAAGACATAATACTGAGTGAAATAAAGCAGTCAGAAAAGGACATAGATTGTATAATTCCACTTATGTGAGGTGCATGGAGTGGTGGAATTCATAGAGACAGAAAGTAGAATGGTGGTTGGGAGGGGCAGGGAGATTGGGAATGGGAGTTACTGCTTAATAGGTATAGAGTTTCTGTTTGGGATGATGAAAAAGTTCTGGAGATGGATGGTGATGATGGTTGCACAACACTGTGAATGTGGTTAATGCCACTGAACAGTACACTTAAAAATGTTTTAAAAAGGGACCTCCCTGGTGGTGCAGTGGTTAAGAATCTGCCTGCCACTCTAGGGCACATGGGTTCGAGCCCTGGTCTGGTAAGATTCCACATGCCGCGGAGCAACTAAGCCTGTGCGCCACAACTACTGAGCCTGCATGTGCAGAGCCTGTGCTCTGCAACAAGAGAAGCCACCGCAGTGAGAAGCCCGCGCACCGCAAGGAAGAGTAGCTCCTGCTCACCGCAACTAGGTCTTCACAGCAACGAAGACCCTATGCAGCCAAAAAAAAAAAAAAAAAGCCGTTTGCTCAGTGAGCAAGGAAGCCTGGACAAGAGTGTTCATAGTTCATAGCGGTAACATATATCTCATATATATCAGTCTCAAACGGAAACAATCCACACCTGAGTCCATCTGCAGTAGACTGGGTACCTAAATTGTGATGTTTTGGCCAACAGAATACTGCACAGGAATGCAGGAGCATTCACAGCTGCTCACAGCAATGTGGATGATTCTCACCGACATTTTATGCAACAAAGGAAGCAGGACCCAAGTGATTCCTTTTCATAAAGGAATGTTTTTCATTGTGGAAAGTTTACACAAATTGTCTTTTTTTTAATAAAGTTGAACAATCCTAGTGTCATTGTGGATGCACACCTTAAGGGGTAAAAGATAAAGAAAAGCCAAGCAGTGATCATTCTGGAAGTCAGGATGGGACGCCGGGCTGTGGAGGCATGGGGGTGGTGGTCACGTGGCAGCAGGTGGGCGGGGTTTGCTTTGTAACAGGTCATTGAGCTGGGCATTCCCATTCTGTTTGCTTTTCTCTAAGTGGACTTTATTCAATGTTATTTCTTGATCTGGGCTTCAGTGATGCCTGAGTTATAATTATTCTTTCAGTTGTATATAGTTATATGTGTGGGCTGCACACTTTCTTGTAGCTTTATTATATTTCACAATTTAAAAAATGAAAATACAAGCAACATAAAGGGTTTCAGTGAGAAGTCTTATCCCCACCCATCTCCCATACTCTGCTTCTGTGTCTGAGCCCCTCCACCCCAACTTGTGTTAGTTTCTTATGTATCCTAGAGTTGCTTATACATTCTTATTAACAGTGTTAATGGATTATTTCACAGGGACAGAAGAGTACAGTCATTGTGTCATCACCCAGGTTTAACAAATATTCACTTTGGCTCGATTGCTTCAGGTATTTTTTTAAAAATTCCTTTTAATATAACTTGAGCCCTATTATGAAAGCCTCCGATGACAGTAAGGCCTCCGCCTACAGATGCTCCCCCTCCCCCCACCACCATTTCTCAGGAGTAACAGTTACTTTGAAATTAGCATATTCTTCCAGGACCAGTCTTTATGCCTTTGCTACTTATCTGGAGTCTGTGGAAACAATATCAATATATATTTTAAACAGTTTACATAAATGGTATCCTGAATGTATTAGTTTGCAACTTTTCTCCCTCAGCTTCTTGGTTTCCAGATATCTCCAGGTGGATCCATGTAGATTTTTTTCTTTTAAATAAATGTATTTATTTACTTATTTTTGGCTGCGTTGGGTCTTCATTGCTGTGCGTGGGCCCTCTCTAGCTGCGGTGAGCAGGGGCCACTCTTCGTTGCGGTGCGCAGGCTTCTCACTGTGGTGGCCTCTCCTGTTGCAGAGCACAGGCTCTAGGTGGGTGGGCTTCAGTAGTTGTGGCACACAGGCTCAGTAGTTGTGGCTTGTGGGCTCTAGAGTACAGGCTCAGTAGTTGTGGCGCACAGGCTTAGCTGCTCCAGCAGCATGTGGGATCCTCCCAGACCAGGGCTCAAACCTATGTCCCCTGCATTGGCAGGCGGACTTTTAAGCACTGAACCACCAGGGAAGTCCTGGATCCATGTAGATTTATTGCACATACTGTGTAGCTGTGTTTTTCAGTGTGGGTGACAGGGCCGTTATTGATTCAGGAAGTCAGTGAAGTGGGTTCCAACCAGCATTTATTTATTTATTTCCAGGTTTACAATTAAGGGAAGGATGATTCATAGAAAACATTTTTGTTAATTTAAAACTTATTTACTTTTAGGGCTTCCCTGGTGGTGCAGCGGTTAAGAATCCACCTGCCACTGCAGGGGACACGGGTTCGATCTCTGGTTCGGGAAGATCCCACATGCCGCAGAGCAGTTAAGTTCATGCGCCACAACTACTGAAGCCTGCTCCTAGAGCCTGTGCTCCGCAACAAGAGAAACCACCACAATGAGAAGCCCACGCACTGCAACTAGAGAAAGCCCGTGCACAGCAACAAAGACCCAATGCAGCCAAAATAAAGAAATAAAGGTGTCTACTCTTAAAAACAAACAAACAAAAGGGGACATCTGTCCCCATTAAACCCTAACTCCCCATTCTCCCCTCCCCCAGCCCCTGCTAATCAACAATTCTAATTTCTGTCTCTGTGAATTTGACTACTCTTGGGACCTCGTACAAGTGGAATCATACAGTATTTGTCCTTTTGTGACTGGTTTATTTCACGTAGCATAATGTCCTCAGTTCATCCACATTGTAGCATGGGTCAGAATTTACTTCCTTTTTAAGGCTGAATAATATTCCATCATAAGTATTTACCACATTTTGTTTATCCATTCATCCACTGATGGACATTTGGGCTGCAACCACCTTTTGGCTACTGTGAATAATGCTCCTGTGAACATAGGTGTATAGCAGTTATTATTAATGAAAAAAATAGAATTAAATTAAAATGTCAGATTATATCACGTATAGTAAGGGTAAGTATTGTTTGGTAAAGCTTTTATTTCTGTCACAGATACGTGTATGTATATACTGGTGGTACAATTGTGATTGATGCTAACAAACCTTCCCCAAACAACCATTTTATCATGCTCATTGTGTAGATCAGGAATTTGGGCAGGGCATGGTGGGCATGGCTTGTCTCTGCTCCATGCTATCTGCAGCCCCAGTGGGAAAGATTGAAAGTTGAGTGACTTTATACCCTGTGGCTAGAATCATCAGAAAGCATCTTTATTTATTCATGTTTTATGGTTCATTCTGGCTGGATACTCAGCTGGGCTATTGCCTGGAACAGCTACACAGCGGTCTCTCTGCATGGGCCAGTTTGAGCTTTCTCACAACATGGCAGCTGGATCCCAAGTGAACAAGACTGAAGTGCATGGCATTTTTATGACTGAATCTCAGAAGTCACATGACTTATTTCTGCTGTATTCTATTGGTCAAGCCAGTCACAAAGGTTGTCTAGGTTCAAGGGGAGGGGTCAGAGACCTTGTCACTAAGTCAAAGGATTGTCAAAGTCACATTGTCACAGTCGCATACAAAGGATTGTATGTAGAGCATATAGGATAGGACATATTGTTGAGGCCTCTTTGGAAAGTACAATCTGCTACCTCTGGTTTACAGTGTAAAATGTATTTCTTACTGCATTTAGCAGTTAAAAAAAAAGTTGGAAAAAATATCTGCTCAGTATTATCTGTAGTATGAATAAACTATAATTATTCTGTCAGGCTGTTTTGATGGATGTTTGTTTCCAATTTTTCTTTTTTTTTAAATTAATTAATTTTTGGGCTGCGTTTGGTCTTCATTGCTGTGCACGGGCTTTCTCTAGTTGCGGCAAGCGGGGCTACTCTTTGTTGCGGTGTGCGGGCTTCTTATTGCGGTGGCTTCTCTTTTTGTTGCAGAGCACAAGCTCTAGGCACCCGGGCTCAGTAGTTGTGGCTCATGGGTTTAGTTGCTCCGCGGCATGTGGGATCTTCCCGGACCAGGGATCGAACCTGTGTCCCCTGCATTGGCAGGCACATTCTTAACCACTGCACCACCAGAGAAGTCCCTCCAATTTTTCTTGATTGCAGAAATGATGCTGCAGTAAGCCTCCCTGTCTGTGTCCCCATGTGCCCACGGGGAAATTTCCCTGAGGTGCTCAACAAGTCTGTCCCCAGGGTTTGCTGAGGGACAGATAGCCAGCGTGGTTGAGGTCCAGTGAATGAAGAGGATTGAAGGGGGAGGTAAAATGAATAGTGTTAGGCAGGGGCCAGCCATGCAGGAATTATAGGGCATGGTGAGGGGTTCTGGTTTTATTCCAAGGGCAATGGGGAGCCATGGGAGGTTTCTGAGCAGAGCAGTAATGGATATGACTTACAATTCTCCTCTGGCTGCTGAGCAGAAAAGATATTGAGCGGGGCAACATGCAGAAGCAGGAAGACCCATTAAGAGGTAGAAGGGGCCACATGGTCCCTGACCTGCACTGACCTCAGAGCCTTTTCATTACTTTTGCTGTTATCATGCCTAGAACTGTCTCCAGGATCTAGACATGGTAGCTCTTTCTTGTCATTCAGGTTTAACTCAGTGGACACCTCCCTGGCTCCTTGGACCTTTGAAGAGATAGGAAATGAAGTAGAGACAGTCCCTGACCTCAAACAGCTCACAGTCTTGTGGGTGAGACAAATAAATAATTATAGTGGAGGCAAAGGAGGAGGAAAGTGCCTGGAATGGAGCTGATAGGCAGCCAGGTGTGGGACATCTGAGCTACAGTTTCCTACCAGACCAGGAAATTAGGGAACCACTCTGAGTTTTAAGCTGGGAACCAGAGCTTAGAGGTTAAAAGTAGGCACTCTGATGTCAAACCAGCTTGGGTTGAATTTCAGCTGCTGGCTGGGGTTCTCTTCACCCAGCAGGTACCAAATGGTAATGGGGAAGTGGCTTCTGAGGGCAGGCCTTAAACTGAGGTAACAGTCACACAACATAAAATTAATCATTGTAGGGCTTCCCTGGTGGCGCAGTGGTTGAGAGTCCACCTGCCAATGCAGGGGACACGGGTTCGTGCCCTGGTCCGGGAAGATTCCACATGCCACGGAGCGGCTGGGCCTGTGAGCCATGGCCGCTGAGCCTGCGCATCTGGAGCCTGTGCTCCGCAACGGGAGAGGCCACAACAGTGAGAGGCCTGCGTACCGCAAAAAAAAAAAATAATAATAATCGTTGTAAAGTGAACGATTCAGTGGCATTTTGTCTACTCACAATGTTATGCAACCACCACCTCTATTCACCTTCTTGCACATTTCTATCACCTGTACCCATTAAGTAGTCACTCTCTAGTCCCTCTCCCCACCCAGCCCCTGGCAACCACTAGTTTACTTTCTGTCTCTATGGATTTGCCCATTCTGGACATTTCATGTAAATGGAATCATACACAATGTGACTACTTGTGTATGGATTCTTTTTCTTAGTTGTTTTTTAAATTTTATTTATTTATTTATTTATTTATTTGGCTTGCCACGCAGCATGTGAATCTTAGTTCTCTGACCAGGGATCGAACCCATGCCCCCTGCACTGGGAGCACAGTCTTAACAACTGGACCACCAGGGAAGTCTCTCTTAGCATATTTTTGAGGTTCATCCATACTGTAACGTGTATCAGTACTTGTTATGGACTGAGTTGTGTCCCCCCCCAGATTCATATGTTAAAGTGCTAACATTCAGTACGTGACCATACGTAGAAAAGGTGTCAAGTTAAAATGAGGCCATTAGGATGGGCCCCAATCCAGTATGACTGGTATTTTTATGAAAGAGGAAATTTGGACACAGACACACACACAGGAAAGACCGTGTAAAGACACAGGGAGAAGATAGCCA
This sequence comes from Mesoplodon bidens, assembly GCF_964165515.1. Taxonomy (NCBI): domain Eukaryota; kingdom Metazoa; phylum Chordata; class Mammalia; order Artiodactyla; family Ziphiidae; genus Mesoplodon; species Mesoplodon bidens. The sequence goes on from NC_138160.1 coordinate 142,392,830, forward strand.
TTTACAAGCTAAGGAGAGAGGCCTCAGAAGAAACCAACTGTGGTGACTCCTTGATCTCAGACTTCTAGCCTCCAGAACTGTAAGAAAGTAAATTTCTGTTGGTTAAGACGCCCAGTCTGTGGTACTTTGTTATGGCAGCCCTAGCAAATTAATATAATACTTCATTCCTTTTTATAGCTGAATGATGTTCCATTGTAGGCAATTAAATTTTTTAAATTGAAATATAGTTGACTTACAATGGGCAATTTTTTTTGTAGTAATGAAAGATGAAAAATACTCAAATGTCTAAGAATAGAGGACTTGTCAAAGAAATTACTGATATCCATACAATGGGATACTATGCAGATGTTAAAAAAGAATAAAGGTGCTCTCTGTTTCATGGTTCTCAAAGTGTGGTCCTCAGGCCAGTGGCAACATCACCTGGGAATTTATTAGAAATGCAGGTTCTCAGGCTCCATCCCAGAATCAGATCTGTGCGAGAGCCTTCCAGGTGATGCTGTGTGGGCTCAAGCTTGAGATCTACTGCTGTATATAACGACACAGCCCATGGGTTCACAGCAGCCCTGAGGTGCTTTTTTAAAAACACCACTGCCTGGGTCCCATCCCCAGAGATTCCAATGTAGTAATTGATTTGCAGCAGATTCTGGGCATCGATTCCTCATTTACAAGTGACTCTAATGTGCAGCCAGGAATGTGAACCACTGATAAGGAGCGAACTCTCGCAGATAGAGTAAGTGCAAAAACCTAGGTGAAAAAGAGCTACATTCCAGAATATTCTTTGCAGGATTGTTTGTGATGGTTAAAAAATTGGATAATGGAGAAAAAAATTGGGGTGTATATATGTGCATTGAAATACTGAAGGGCAGGACAGATGAAAGTTAAAAGGATATATACATTCAGATGCCGTGTATATTGTTTTAAACAAAACAATTTTATGTATCTTTTCTGAATGGACACATATACAGTAAAACTATGAATACAGGCCTGAGGATTATAATTGGCAAATTCAGGGATTAGGGACAAGTATAGAGTCAGTTTCTCTCATATCTGTGATCTTTTATTTCTTAATTGTTGCAATGAGTAAGAGGTGTTTGTTATATTTTTATCTCTCTGTATTATATATTTATATTACTTATATTATATATATATTACTATATATTTATCTATATCTATTATATAGTTTATCTATTTTTATCTATACTTACTTGAATGCCCCAAATCACTTAAAAAACAAGGGGCAGAACAAAGGTATTGATTGCTTTCATTTGTGCTTTTTTCTTAAGTTTTTTTTTTTTGCATTGAATTTTTAAACTCTAAAGGGACACCGCCCCCTCCCCCCACCCCCACCAATCTCATCTGCCTATTTAAATGTTCCTCCCCAACAGGAGAATCTTGCTGCTCTTTTCAGTGTGCAAATACAATTAAATTGTACCTGTAGGGGCTTCCCTGGTGGAGCAGTAGTTAAGAACCCACCTGCCAACGCAGGAGCCCTGGGTTCGAGCCCTGGTCCGGGAAGATCTCACGTACTGCGGAGCAACTAAGCCCGTGCGCCTGCGCTCTAGAGCCCGCGAACCACAACTACTGAAGCCCGCCTGCCTAGAGCCCGTACTCCCAACAAAAGAATCCAGCACAATGAGAAGCCCTCGCACTGCAACTAGAGAAAAAAGCACGTACGAAGACCCAATGCAGCCAAAAATAAATAGATAAATAAATAAATTTAAAAAATTGTACCTGTAAATTCTTATCCCTCTTCCCCAAAACGTCAGCACCTTGTTGTGAATTTTTTTAACTTCATTTTTCTTAGCTATATTTTCCATGTTGAAACTTCAAGAGTGTCGCAGCCCCGTACAACTGTGTAGGATTATGGGATTATGCTTGGGTGAGTCTACGGAAGAGAGAAGAAGTCCGCGTGACTGGAGGGAGTGAGAAAACGGGGAGAGAGTGCGGAGAGATGAGGGTGGGGTGGTGATGCGAGCAAACAGGGAGAGGCCTGCTGGGCTGCAGGGAGAATTTTGGCTGTTAATCTCAGTGAGGTGGTTCCTGGAGGAGCCCTCTGGGTGCTGTCGGAGGAACAGACTTTGAGGGAGGGAGGAGGCGGGAGCTGGGGTACCAGGGCGGAGGGACTGCACTGGTTCAGGTGGGAGATAATGAGGATTATGTCCAGGTTGGGGACCGAAGAGGGAGTGAGAAATGGGCGGATTCTGGGTAGATTCTGAAGTGGAAGGGACTTGCAGTCATATCAAATTGGGGAGGGGGGGAGTCAGAGAAAGAGGGGGCTTAAAGTTGCTGCCAAGTTTGGAGCCTCAGCACCTGGCAGGACGGAGCTGCCATTAGCTGGGTCTAGAGGACAGCGGAAGGGCAGGTTGGGGGACGCTCAGGGGCTCGGATGTAGCGGGGTCAGTGGGAGGTGCCCGCGCACCTCCCGGTGGGACGTCCGGGAGGCAGTTGTCCAGGGCACGGTCGCCGTGCAATCCCGAGAGATGCCGCCAGAGGGCAAGCGCACCCCATCGCACTCGCAGCTCCGGGGGGCACGGGAAGGACCGGCCCTGCAGCATCTCAGGGCCCCGCGGCCTACAGCTCCTCACCTGGGTGTGAGATGGGAGCCGCGCAGGTGCCAGGGCCAGGACTGGAACCCCCAGGCGCCTCCAGGGCCCCAAATCCTGGGACGGGGCTGTTTATGTGCTTCCAGCACTACAACCAGCACTCCCCACGGGGCTGTTCCCACAGCACCTAGGGTCTCTGCAAAAATGTCACTTCCACAGGAAGACCTTCCCCGACCACCCTGGGGTCAGAAGCCCCCACCCCGATTCCTCTAAGGCACATCCCATTTTAGTATCTTCGTAACACTTAAGACTCTGAAATCATCTTACCTTGTGTTGTCTGTTTTCTGTACTACAATGTAAAGTCTGTAGCAGCGAGGACCCATTTTCTGTGTTGTCCTCCTGTATCCCCAGGGCTCAGAATTATTCCTGGCCTCTAATGCATGCCAAAGAAAAAAACAACGGCAATAGTGTTAATCATAGCTTATTCATGGTGCTACTGTGTACCAACCTCTATTTGAATCTCCTTACATAAATTGTCACCAGTCTTCAGAACAACCCTGCCAAGCAGGGACTGGCTTTTCTGTTTTATTTTTTGGTTTTTTTTGGTGGCGCCTCTTGGCTTGCAGGATCTTAGTTCCCCAACCAGGGATCGAACCTAGCCCTGGCAGTGAAAGCACCGAGTCCTAACCACTGGACCACCAGGGAATTCCCCCAAGTAGGGACTGTTGTTATCCCCATATTACAGAAGAGGAAGCTGAGGCCCAGAGAGGTTTAGGGACTTGAGATTGCATAACTAGGGAGTTTCAGTGTTGAGTCCGAAGCCTGAGAAGCCTAACTGCAAAGTCTGAGTTTGCTAAATGGAAGAATGGGGCCCTGATGGGAAGGGAGCCCCTTAGGGCATTCAGCATTGTGCCCCTAAGCCCCTGCATCTCCACCTTTCCTTTCTGGTCTCCACAGCCAAACACACTTGCAAGCCCAGCCCCCAGATCCCCTGCCAGGCTAGGGAGGGGTGGGAACCCAGCAGGTAAGGGGTTTACTCTCCTCCCCATTGTGGGTTTGCAGAGGTGCCTCCCAGGCTACCCAGGTTGGGGGCAAGCCATTAAAGGTGGATCTGGGGACTTCCCTGGTGGGCCAGTGGTTAAGACTCTACGCTGCCAGTGCAGGGGCCAGGGTTTGATCCCTGGTCAGGGAACTACCTCCCGCATGCCGCAACTAAGATCCTGAATGCTGCAACTAAGACCCGGCACAGCCAAATACATAAATAAATATACATTAAGAAAAAAACAAAGCAAACAACAACAAAAAAGGTGGATCTGAAGGGAGTTCCCTGGTGCCCTTAGTGGCTAGGACTCAACGCCTTCACTGCCTAGGACACGGTTCAATCTCTGGTCAGGGAACTGAGATCCTGCAAGCCATGCAGCTCAGCCAAAAAAAAAAAAAAAAAGGGGGGGTGGGTGGGTATCTAGAGAGCACAGATTCCACCTACCAGACAGCAGGGTTGGCTGCCCAGGACCCTGAGCCCAGTCCCAGACTGACCAACACACAGAAAGACAGACAGATGATCCTCAGCCAGCTGACCACTCTCTTGAGCCTGCTCAGTGGGGCCTGGCTACCCACAGGCTCAGGGAGGCCTGGACGCCAAGGCCTCCCAGCTCAGCTCCAGGCTGCTGCCAATGAGACCCAGTCTCTGGGTCAAGGGGCCCCAGCTTTCCCAGTGCCACCCTTTGCCCTTGGCAGCTGGAAGGCCTTCTTGGGCCTGCAGAAAACTGGGCAGCTGGGGACAGGCAGGCTGCAGTATGGGCAGGATGTGGCCATCACCGTCTCTGCCACTGGACCCACAGGAAGTGGCCCAGGAGATGTGCAAAGCTGTGCCCTTCACTCAAGCAGGGGAAGGAGAGGGCTGGGTTTCAGTGTTGATAGAGTACAGGCTGTGGCACCAGACAGATTTGGGGTCAATCCTGCATCCTTCACCTAAATGTCTCTGATCTTCAGTTTTCTCCCTTGTAAAATGGGGCATAAGCATCTCGCACCTGGGCCAATGCAAGTGCTACCATCTTGGTCTCCCAGCTTCTGCTATGGCCACCCTGTCTCCTGAGTCTAGTTTTCCATCTAGTGGCCAGAGGGCATCTGGGAACACCTGAGTCTGGGCACATCCCTCCTCTGCTCAGAACCCTCCATGGCTCCCACTTCACTCAGAGTGAACATCCAAGTCCTTCCTGTGGCCCACAAGGCCCTGCACAAAATGCCTGTCATCTCCTGCCCTTACCTCCTCCCACTCTCCCCCTCACCCACTTTCCTCCTGCTGCACCAGCCATCTTGCTTTTCTCCAGACACACCAATATTATGTCTACCTCAGGTCCTTTGCACTGGCTGTTCCCTTTGCCTCTAGCACTCCCCACCTTCAACATTCTATGGTTCCTTCTCTCACCTCCTCCAGGTTTTTACTCAGATGTTGTTTTAAAATGTTCCCCCTTTCTGCTTTATTTCTCGCTGTAGTTCACATCATCACCTAACAAATGAAATTGATTTTGTAGTTGCATTTACCATCTAGCTCCCTCACTAGAATGTTTGCTCCACCAGGGCAGAGATTTTTATGTCATGTTCACTTCTGTAGCCCCATCCCTGCTCTAGAGCAGAGCCAGGCACACAGTGGGCACTCAGTAAGTATTTGTTGAATGAATGAATGAATGAATGAATGAATAATAGTAGTACTTGACTCCTAAGGGCTATTGGGCAGCCTGAATGAGAGGGATAAGGGAAGCATTCTTACAGCTGCATTCAGTTGGTGCTCCGTAAAGGTTTTGATAATTCATACCATGTATTGTTTATGGCCCAGGTTTTGGAGCTAGGCATACCTACGTTCAACTTCTGCCTCAGCTGCTGATTTCTGTGTGACCCAGGGCAAGTGGCTTTCCTGCTTTATGCCTCAAGTCCCACCTTTGCAAAAGGGAGTTAATAATAGTTGAGAACTCATGCGAAGTGCTTGGCACCATGCCTACCAGGGTGTCAGTTCCCAAGATCCCTTGGCTTGTTATCAATTCAGCAAACCTTCATTGAATCCAGACAACTCGGTGGTATTGCACAGCCCTGGACCAGCTGCCTCAGTTGCCCCATACAGCCGTGCACACTGCACACAGCAGAGGGGACCCCTGACCTGGGATCCAGCTGTGTACCCTCTCCCAGAGCTGCAATTGTCCCAGGGGGGCACAGGGATGCTCTAAGGGCTAGCAGTCCCCTCGGCAGCTGTGTAGTCTTAGGCAAGCAAGGGACTTCTTGGAGCCTCAGTTTCCTCATCTGTAAATGGGGATATTAATGGTTCCAGCCTTGCAGCATTGTGGGGAGGAGGGAGTACCTCAAAGGTGAGCAGCATGGGCTCGGCAGGGTGTTAGGGCTCGGCAAGTGTTAGCTTTTGTTATGATGCACCTCTTGGGGCTATAGCCATAAACAAGACGGAAAGAGTCCCTGCCTTCATGTAGTGAATATTCTGGGAGAGAGAGGAACATTGACAATCCCCCAGAGAGACATAACAATGAATTGCTATGAGACCCTGGAGAAAGAGATGAGGATGCTAGGAGAAAGACTACCAGGAGGGTGAAATTTGTCTTGGGGGTGCTTTTGAGGAAGGAAGGATGAGTTGGAATGAGCTCTGGGAAGGGTGGATGGACGAGAAGTCTAGGTGGAGGGCACAGCAGGGGCAACGTCCCGGAGGCAGGCACAAGTTTGGTGCATTGAAAGAACAGCGAGGAATAGAATTACCATATGATCCAGCAATCCCACATGTCCAGGGCATATACCTGGACAAAACTATTATTCAAAAAGATACATGCACCCCTATGTTCATAGCAGCACTATGCACAATAGCCAAGACATGGAAACAAAATAAATGTCCATCAACAGATGAATGGATAAAGAAGATGTGTACATATATACAATGGAATACTACTCAGCCATAAAAAGAATGAAATAATACCATTTGCAGCCACAAGGATGCAACTAGAGATTATCACGCTAAGTAAAGTCAGAAAGAGAAAGACAAATACCATATGAGATCACTTATATGTGGAATCTAAAATATGGCATAAATGAACCTATCTACAAAACAGAAACAGACTCACAGACATAGAGAACAGACTTGTGGTTGCTGAGGGGGAGGGGGGTGGGGGAAGGATGGAGTGGGAATTTGGGGTTGGTAGATGCAAACTATTACATTTAGAATGGATAAACAACAAGGTCCTACTGTATAGCACAGAGAACTATATCCAATCTCCTGGGATAAACCATAACAGAAAAGAATATAAAAAAAGACTATATATATATATATATATATGTGTGTGTAACTGAGTCACTTTGCCATACAGCAGAAGTTAGTACAACACTGTAATCAATTATACTTCAATTAAAAAAAAAAAGAAAGAAAGAACAGGGACTTCCCTGGCGGTCCAGTGGTTAAGACTCCGTGCTTCCAATGCAGGGGGCTCGAGTTTGATCCCTAGTTGGGGAATTAAGATCCCACATGCTGCATGGTGCGGCCAAAAAATTTAAAAAGGGGGACTTCCTCGGCAGTCCTGTGGTTAAGACTTCTCTTTCCAATGCAGGGGGTGTGGGTATGATCCCTGGTCAAGGAGCTAAGATCCCACATGCCTCGGGGCCAAAAAACCAAAACATAAAACAGAAGCAATGTTGTAACAAATTCAGTAAAGACTTTAAAAATGGTCCACATCCAGGAATAAAGACACAGACGTAGAGAATGGACTTGAGGACACAGGGAGGGGACGAAGTGAGAGAGTGGCATGGACATATATACACTACCAAATGTAAAATAGATAGCTAGTGGGAAGCAGCTGCATAGCACAGGGAGATCAGCTTGGTGCTCTGTGACCACCTAGAGGGGTGGGATAGGGATGATGGGAGGGAGGGAGACGCAAGAGGGAGGAGATATGGGGATATATGTATATGTATAGCTGATTCACTTTGTTTAAAGCAGAAACTAACACACCACTGTAAAGCAATTATACTCCAATAAAGATGTTTAAAAAAAAATGGTCCACATCAAAAATAAATAAATAAATAAATAAATGAAAAAGAAAGAAAGAGAGAAAGAACATTGAGGAGACCAGGGTGGCTGGGGCAGTGATGGGGGGAAGGGCAGGGTGATGTGGAGGCGGGAGGGCGGATGGTGGGTGCAGGGTTTAAACAGAGAAGGGCCATGATCTGGGAGCAAGTTGATAGATCCACTTAGGTGGAGGGGATCATAGGAAGAACTAGCATTTACTGACTGCCAACTGTGTGCCAGGCAATGAGCTAAGGGTTTTCTGTTCAGTCCCCCCCAGGGATCCTGGAATACCACCCTTCCTGTTGTCCCTCACCCCTGGAGGTGGCAGCAGCTTCCTACAAGTGCCCACCCCCAGGCCACCGTATCTTTACCATCATCTCTTGCTAGGGAAAAGCAGCCCTGCTCTGTATTAATTCTCTCTGTCAAAAGGCCTAGAGTGGTTTTCTTTTTTTTCCTGGTTGAACTTTGATGATTTTACAGGTGAGAAAACTGACGCCCAGAGAGGTTGAGTAAGTTGCCCCAAGGCACACAGCCAGCAGATGGCAGAGTCAGAATTTGAACCCAGGCATTCATGCCTCTCTAGGTAGGATGAAGTCTCTGGTTCCAGATTCCACTGCCCTTGACTCATCTCCCTGCCTCTGGCCCCAGATGCTCTCCCGGCTGGGCTGCATGGCTCTCTACCTCCTCAATCACCTCTGCTTTGGCCACTGCTCCCCTTTCTACCTCCCCGTTCATCCCCTGCAACAGCTGTGTGCCTGCTCGCATGCGCTGGGCACCTGTGGTCCTCTGGTGTTGGGCGGGCAGCCCAGCCTCCCTTCGCCAGGTGAAGGATGTCCACTGTGCGGGTTGAGGGGTGTCAGTGCAGACCAAAGGCATGAGCTGAGCATCACGAATGGACACACAGATGCATGCACCGTGGAGAGACAGGGGAAGACAGGCTGAGAAAGACACCAACCTGGACCATGCACACGGTCCAGCAACCAAGGACGCAGGGACAGCCAGACAGGTCTCCAGAGTCCTCACCCTGCTCCTAGGGACACCAGGCACAGCCCCAGCCATGGGGGTGGACCACTCATAGTCAGAGTGCATATTTATTGAGCACTCACTGTTTGCCAGGCCCTGCTCTAAGTCTTTGATAAGTACTAACTCATGTCATCCTCAGAGCAGCCCCATGACATAGGGGTTAGCAGCATCACATTTTACGGAAAAGGAAACCTGAGTCCCAAGAGGCAAAGTCACTCCCTCAGAGTCACACAGCAGTGCATGGCAGAGGTGGCATTTGAACCCAAGGCATGGTGGTTCCTGTTTTTAACCACCAAGCTGGACCTCCTCTCCCAGAATGAGTCAAACACACTCCCAGCTGCAGGGAAGATAGACGGCCCCACCCAGACTAGGAGACACAGTGATGACACGGTCCTAGCGATCCCGAGAAACCAAGGCTGGGAGGCAGACAGAGCTGCTGGGGGAAACCTGGGCTCCCCGAGTCAGAGGCAGGACACACGTGCCCCCAGCTGCCCCTCCTGTCCCTCACCCCCCCACATCCAGTCTCCACACAGCACCATGCCCAGTGTGGCATCTACAGGAACCATAAAGGTTGGCCAAGTTTAGTTGTGTGTGTGTATGTGTGTGTGTGTGTGTGTATTTCTCCAATTGGGGTTTCCTGGGAGTGGGTGGCCCTGTGCTGGAGCGTGGGCATCAGGAGTGCTCCTTCCTCAGCTGGGCTCAGGGTCTGCAGTGGACGAGGGCAGCCTGGCTTTGGGCGGCTGGAACCAGGGCCCTAGCAGATGGGCCCGTCTGGCACAGACGCGGGGACATGTGGCGCTGTCAGGGTTGCCTCCAAATGCCCCCCGGAGCTCAGGGCGGGGGCTGGCCAGGCCCCCCTCAGCCTTCTTCCTGCCTCAGGAAGGAAGGCCCCAGGTGAGGGGAGCAGGAGGCGGGGACCCGAGGAAACAGATGGGCCAGCGGGGCGTGGGAGCCTGTGACCTCTGACCCCACAGGCCTGCACAGAGAGGTGGGAACAGGCCAGGCAGGCAGCTCCCAAGCCCCTGCTCCAAGGGCCCTGAAGTGGGGGGTGATCACCAGGGGCCCACAGAGTCGGGGGCATACTCTCCCTCCTCCCTCCAGGGTTCTGTGCCAATCCCAAGCAGTGTCCGAGTGGGCAGCTCAGCCCTGGCACCGCGAGCACCCCTCTCTCTGGCAGGCATGAGGCGCCTGCTTTCTCCCCCTTCAGCTGTGCCCACCTCCTGCCAGCCGGGGAGCCAGCTGGGAACCTTGGTGCCAGGGGGGCCCCCAGAGTCCCTGCCCCCTCCCGGGCAATGCCAGCCGGCCCCCACCCCCGCCCCCCAGGCCCAGTAATGGGTGGGTAATGAGTGCTGGGGGAGCGGGGGAGGGGCGGGGAATGCAGGTGCCACAGGCGCTGGCACAGGGGCCGATAATCAGGTTTGCCAACGCCATCTGTCACCGCGCGAGCATCTGGGGCTCAAGGTGACCCTGTCACCCTCAGTTACAATTACGAGTTTGGCATCTGTATTAAAGCCCGCCAGCCGGCCAGGCGGGGGGTGGGGGGGCTGGGGTGGGCATGAGGGTGTGCGGTGAGCCCCATCCCGGGGGTCCCGTTCCCAGGGGCTGCGTGGCTGCCAAGGCACGGGGCTTCTCTGTGCCTGGGAGAGTTCATGTGTGTGTGTGTGTGTGTCTGTGTGTGTGTGACAGCCTCCACAATTCTGTGAGCGAGCGTATCTGCGTGCAGGGCTGGAAGTCATGGGTTTTTGTGTGTCTCTGGGCATGGTGGTTGTGTGTCTGAGCTTGGGGATGGCCAGGGCTGGGGGGCAGCTCTGAGATCATGTGGGTACACAGATGGGCACGTGTTCATGTGCTGGGAGAGGAGCGTATGGCAGTTCCAGGTGTCTTTGGGTGACGGTGTGTCTGGGTGAATGCATGATGGTGTGTGTGATGGTGTGTGATGGTGTGTGATGGTGTGTGTGTGTATGTGATTGTGCATGTGTATCTGAGGGTGTGTGGTGCTGTACACCTGATGGTCACAGGCTGTATGTTTGGGTGTGTGGGTCTGTGTATAAGATCCTGTCAAAGTGTGTATGTGTGTGTTTGTGAATGCACAGGGGCAGCAGCGGGGAGAGGCTCTGTGTGGTCACTGCAGGGCTCCTCTCCTGCCCCTTCAGTTTGTTCATGTCCTCACCAACCCCTGCTGGCAGAGCTCTAATGTGGGGGACTTGGGGAAGGCAGGGAGCTGGCTCTGAGGAGGGCTCTGGGTTCTTGGATCTGCATTCTTGATTCTACTTTTTTTTTTTTTGGCCACGTCACGTGGCCTGTGGGATTTTTAGTTTCCTGACCAGGGATCGAACCCGGGCCCTGGCAGTGACAGCGCCGAGTCCTAACCACTGGACTACCAAGGAATTCCCGCTGGGTCCTTGATTCTAGATTCTGGAGGATAGGATCTAGATTTTTGGATTGTGGATTGTGGGCGCTTGGACCTGGATTTTAGATTCTGGGTCCTGAGTTCTTGGATCTGGATTCTAGATCTTAGTATCTGGGATCTAGATTCGGATTCTGGATTCTGAGATCTGGTTTTGGATTCTGGGATTTGGATTCCAGACTCTGAATTCTGGGTCTGGGTCCTTGCTGCTGGGCCTTGGCTTCCCGTCTCTGGGTTCTGTGTGTTGACTTTGGCCTGTCCTCTCTGCCCTTCTATTCAGACAGGGTCACTGGGCTGCCCACCATCCCCAGCACACACCCCCACCCCCTAACCTGATGGGTGCAGATAACATGCATGGCCACCAGGGGACACCCTTGGCTCAGATTTGGGCCAAGCTGCCCTAGACATGGAGGAGTTAGGGGACTACCCTAGCCCGGATTGACACGGCTCTTTGAGGGGGACGGGGACAGGGCTTCACTTCCTTCCCCACCCCTCCCAGTGTTGGCTGGTGACTGATGTCTGTCAAACATGGAGAACTGGATCCAGCATCCCCCTTGATACCAATCTGGATCAAGGGACAGGGTGCCCAGTCAGCGGGTCAGATTGGGCAGAAGGCACGTGCGTGTCTGTGAAGGTGTCAATGAATGTAGGGAAACATCTGTGCATGTGTGAGGGTGCACTGTGTGTCTGGAGTGGCCACATATGACAGCGTTCCCATGGTGCATGAGCCCGTGTGGTGGTGCGTGGCCATGTGTTACCGGGACTACGTGTCTGGCAGGATCCTCATGTGACGGCACATCTAGAGGCCATATCTATAACTGTGAGTGCCACTCTGGTGTGGGGTACTAGTCCCTGTCATAGGGGTGTGTCTGGCTATGACCGTGACTGGGTCACTGGGTGGCTGTCGGTGTATTTGTGGGTGTCACTGTGCTCATGAGGGTGTCTTGGAGTGCCTGGGGGAGGGTCCCCGAAGACTGGGACCCCGTGTCAATGATGTCTTGTCAGTTGGGGTGTGAAGATGTGTAGGAAAGAGGTGTGCCTTCTGAGAGTGTCGAACCAGGGAAGGCGTGTGGTCCAAAAGGGGGTCGAGAAGGGACCAAGGTGGGTGGGACCAGAGGTTCTCAGAGCATTTCCTTCATTTCTTCCCTAGGTATCTCTGACCCTCCTTCTCACTGGGTTTCTCTACGGCAGTGTCTCTTCCCACCTCTCAGCATCTCTGACTTTGTCTGTGGGTCCTGGTCCTCTGCCTCATCCTGTTGCCAGGCACAGTGTGCTCTGTGGGTATTGGCTGGCTGGTCCTGTCTCCCACTCCAGCCCTTCATCTTCCATCTCGATCTCCGACTCTGCCTCCCTTTGGCCCTTTCCCTCTGTCCTTCCTTATTTGTGCGTTTCTCTTGCAGGTCTCTCCCATCTCTCTTTCTCCATCTCTGTCTCTCTCTCGGCTTCTAAGTGTCTTTGCCCATCTACAGCTCTGTCTGTCTCTCTCCATCTCTTGTCTCTCCCCGTCTCTATCTCTCCCAGTCTCTGCCGGCTCGAGTGGGTCCGGGTGGGTCCGGGACAGCCCGGCCCGGGCGCCGCTGCGAACAATGCCCCATTCACGCGGCCAGCCAGCGCCATGGCAACGCGCCCGCCCCGCCCTCCCCGCGTGCGGGCCGCTCGTGCCAAGAGGATGCCATGGTTACGTCAGGCGTGTGCCCGCCCCGCGCGCTCGTGAGGGGACCGGGCCAGTAGGGGGCGCTCGGCGGTACCCTCTGCCTGGAGTCAGGCGAGGCCGTACTCCTTCAAGGGGCCTTCAGCCACTCATTGCCTCAGTGTCCCCTTCTGTAAAACATAAGAGATGGGCAGAGTGAGATCCTGTGTGCTTCTGTGTGTGTGTGTGTGTTTTCATGCCTGTGTGTGACAGTGAGTGTGCAGTTTGGGTGTGATGGTGTATCTGTGTGTTTGTGGTCTTTTGACTGTTTGTGTGCCCTTGTGTTTGTATACCTGGGGTGTGTGTGTGTGTGTGTGTCGGTGGTTTGGGTGTGATTATGTGCTTGTGAATTCATGTGACAGTGTGTGTGTTTGCATGCTTGAGGGGTGGGTGTGAGAGAGACAGAGAGAGATGATGGGTGTCTGTGGTTTGGGTGTGATTATGCGTTTGAGATTGTGGGCTCATGTGATAGTGTGTGTGCCTGTGTTTGCATGCCTGGTGTGTGTGTGTGTGTGTGATGGTGGATGGCCCCGTTGTTGGGTGTGGTTGTGTGACGGTTGTTTGTGGGTCTGGGGGTCCATGTTCACAAACTTATATGTGCCTATGTGTGTACTGGGTATAGGTTCCAAGGACTGCCAGGGCTTGGCTGAGCCCCCCCTCACCTGAAGGCCTCCTGGCGCAGAAAGGGGTGCCCAGCTGCCTGGGACCTCCCACTCCCCACAGGTTCAGGAGAGCCCCAGCTGATGAATATTCATGAGGCAGAGGGGCTGGCACCCATTGCCTACAGCTGCGCGTCTATTAGCCCCCCTGCTCTCCAGGCACCAACTGCAGTGGGGAGAGGCGGGTAGCAGCGTGGGCCTCTCCCCGTCTCCATGACTTGGGGGGCTGGAGGGCTTCCTAGTGACTACTGTGGGGGTCATGCCAGTGTGCCTGGCTGCTTGTTGGGATGGCTAAGGGACTGTCTCAACGTTGTGACAGGTATTGGGGAGGATGACTGTTGTGTGACACGGTGTCCTTGTCACTGTGGTGTGGCTGTCCCCCACTGTTTCTTTGTAGCTCTGTCCGGGGACTCTGGGCAGTGCGAGATGTGTACCTGTCACCTGCAACAGTGAGATGCTGAGTGCATGTCATCAGAATGTCTGTGAGCACTTCTTCAGTGGCCTGTACCTGCGGGCTACCTGCTCTGTGACAATCAGGGTGCGTTGTCGCGTTATTGGAGCAACTGGTTGGGTTCAAACATGGCTCGAGGGGCAGCTGTGCACCACACCCTGGGAATGAAGTGCTCAGATCTGCTTCCCCTCCTTGTGACCTAGTGGGGCAGTGACTCCGTGTGGCCACGTGGCTAACACAGCTGAAGCGGCACCCAGACCGGGTATGTGAGTGTGCCCCTGCTGGTCAGACGGTGATACAGTGTGAGGGTCAGCGTGTCAGGGTAGGTGTGAGGATGTGTGAGACAGTGTGGTTGAAGGCACGTGTGACCAGAATCCTTGAGGCTGTGATGGTACTTCTGTGTGTGACAGGGTGGCTGGGGGTGTGACAGGCAGGGTTGCTGGTTGAAGGTGTGACAATGTGTCTCTGTGTGTGACAGCATGTGTGACAGTGTGGTGGTGTGTGACAGTGTGACTGAAGATGAGACAGTGTGGCTGTGTGTGGCTGTGTGATTGAAGGTGTGATGTGACACTATGTGTGTGACAGTGAGTGTGTGATGACATGAGCCAAGGGGCTATGACTGCCCCACCCCCACGCCAAGGCTGCACAGGGAGCCCGGCTACACTGTCAGTCGCATCCTCAGCAATGCTGTCACATACAGCCGTGGTGTCTTACCTTTGTGCTGGATCAAGAGGCCTTGTGACATGGGACCAGCAGCTGCTCAGCCTGAGGAGACATATGGGCCTGAGACAGGGGATACCTGGAGATCCAGTGCCAGCCGGGGCTCTGCCTTGCTGCTCTGTCTTCCCTCTGCAGGCTGGGTTGGGGAGTGGCCTCCAGATGCAGTGGGGATGGGGGTGAGGGGGGCTCCTCTGGTCTGGGGGACTCCAGCTTGGGCCCTGGTATGTGGCTGGGTGGCCCCTGATGCTCAGCCAGGGACGCAGTGCGGCCGGCCTCACCCCCCTGATACCCACACCCTGGTCGGCTGGGTGGTGGCAGCACAGAGGCCCCATTCAGGAGCCAGGGCCAGGTTTCCAGGACGGGTGGGGTGGGTCTCCAGCCGGCTGCAAATGAAATGTTTCCCCAGCTCCTTCCCTTGCCTCCAGATGAGCGTTAGCCACAGGAAGCCCTGCCGCCTGCCTGTCCTTGGCGCTAGCCATGCTGTGCTGCTGGGGCACGTGTGAGTGTGTGTCTGTGGCACCTTGTGCACAGCTGCGGGCTGGCCTGAGTATCCCCATTTGTGATTTGGGGATGCCTGTGTGTGTCTTTGGGTGTCAGTGTGCGATCAGTTGTGACCATGGATGATCCTGTGTGTCTGTGTATATGTGATCCGTATATCTTTGTGTCACCCTGCGTGTGCCACATCTATGGATGATTTTGAGAACATCTGTGTACGTGACTCAAAAGGTCTGTAAAACTTTGTGTAATTGTGTGACTTTGTGTGTATCCGTGTAACTGGACTCAGTGTACGATTCTGGGAGTCTGAATAACTGGGTTTGTCTTTGTGAGTCAGTGTAAATCTGAGTCTCTATGGGGGAGGTCTGTGTGATGGTGAAGGTCTTTGTGTGTGAATGGAGTGTTATTGGTGTCACTCTGTGGGGGAGATGTGTGTGGGATTTCCTCTGCAGCTGTATGCTTGTGTGTGTGTGTACTAAGGGTGTGTGACAGCATTTCTGGGTGATCCTGTGTCTGTGTGTGATTATGGCGTTTTACACGACCGCCCAGAGGAGGAGGAGGGTCTGTATCTTTGTGTGTCTGAGCATGCCTGTGTGTGTCTTTGTGATTCTGTGTGCACGTGACTCTAGGAGTCTGGTGTGTGTGTGTGTGGCATGGACGCAGGTGCCTGGCCAGGTGTGCCTTGACAGTGGGGCTGTAACTCCTCATTCCCCACTACAGGTTCCCAGCCCAGGGACGGGGCAGCAAGCACAAGGCTAGGACCTCAGCCTGGGCACAGACCATGTCCTCCAGGCTGGGCAGGAGAGGCATAAGGCCCTCTTGGGGAGTGGGGATCCCCAGTCCTGCCAGGAGGGCCTAGGGCACCCCTCCCTGACCCTGGCAGCACCCTCAGCCTGGCTCTTGACTTATCTTGTGTACCAGATGTTCATCCTCCTCTGCGGAGAGGCCTGCCCACCTGCCCCGGAGCCCAGCAATGCCTGGCCCCACCTTTGGTGGCCCAGGACTTGGCTGCTGGAGCCCAGATGTTTTGGTACCGCCTCCTACTGCCCCCAGCATCCTGGCTGGGTAATGCCATGGGCCTGGTGCCCACTCCTCCCTCCTCCTCCCCCGGCACACCTGCATTGTAAGAACACACCTGCTGCCAGCCACAGCCAGGTGGGCAGCCCCAGCAGGGAGGAATGTGGGAGATTCCAGCTGTGGCATCCCAGCTGTACACAGCCCCCCCGGCAACACCCTTCTCCCCTGTGATTTCTTGAAGGCCAGGTGTGGTCCTAAGACCTGGGCTGGGGGGGCCGGGGGGGCCCGGGTGTCCTCCAGAGCAACCCCTCAGCCTCTCTGTAAAAATCCTCCCAGCTGGCAGCTGTGGAGGGGGGAGCAGAGTGGATGTGGATGTGTGTGCATGTTGTGGGGGGGTGTTTGTTGTGGGTATGGGGGTGGTCTGAGCAACGTGGAGAGAATTCTGAGTGCGGATATGCTCATGAATATGGGGAAAATGTTTTGTTTGTGGGAACATGGATGGATGTGCGAGTGTGTAAGGAAGAGAGAGGGTGTGTGTGTGCACAGAGGGAGGGTGTTGTGGTGTGAGGGTGTGTGAATGGAAGGATGGGTGTTGTGTGTGTGTGGATGGATGTTGTGTCTGTGTGTATGAATGGAATGCGTGTGTGAAGTGGGTATGGGATGCTGGTTCAAGCAGAGCCCAGGCTTGCTGCCAGAGGCGGGACCGGGAGGGTGAGGAGGGAGTGGGCAGACCCCAGCCCTAGGCCCTGGCACGGATGGCGGAACAGGGCTGGGAGGACAGGCCAGCAGGTGGGGAGAGGACTGGGCCAAAGTTGATGGGGCTTCTGAGGGGTTACCCCTTCATGGCTGTTTGCAGAGGGGCAAGGAGGGTCCACCTGTCTCTCGAGGTCTCCCCAATCCCCCAGTTACATTAAAGATCCCAGACACCCCAAACCCTTCAACCATTCCCCCCTTCCCCAAGCCTTTCCTATTGCCTCCCCCTCCAGCCCCCCACAGGCCCACACTGCTCCAATGTCCCCTTCACCCGGGCCCCGTAACCCCCCAGATTTATCCTCTGCTCCTTTCCTCAGCCATCCAAGCCCCACCTTGGCACCCCAAACCTCTCCTGGGCCTACATATCCCCAGTTCCTTCTCCCAGACATTCCAGCCTCCCTTGGCCCTCCTCAAAGGCCCCCAGACCCATCCCTGTCCCCCCCCCAACTTCCTGCTTTCCTCTCCTCCCTATCTCCCCCCCAACCTATCCCTCACATCCCTTTCCTGAGCCATCCAAGCCCCCAGCCCCTTGATCCCCAAATCCCCTTCCTGTCCCTCCCCTCAGTCCCACAGATCCTCCAGTGCCCTCCTGCAGCCCCTCCTCCATCCCCCATGTAGCCCCGCCCCTTCTCCTCGGCACCCGCCCCCCCTCCTCCGGTGCCTCCTCCCGCACGCCCTACGACTGCAGCGGTGGAGGCTGCGGCCGGGAGGCAGCAGCGGCGGCCCTGAAACTTTAAACGGTGTTAAAAGTTTCTGTTTACGAGAAGCCCTTGAATTTTTAAGGACGTATCGATTCCCTCTGCCACGGCCTTGCATCGGCAGCGGCTGCGATGCAGAGGGGGAAGGCTGGGTCGGATCGGCGGGATCCCAGGACAGAGACCCCCAAGTACAGCAATGACAGACACACATGTACCCAGGCACATCCTCAGGCACACAGAGACCTCCCTCCCTGACACACATGCGCACACACACACCTAGTCACACACACTAACACAGCCTGATACACAGACCCACATCTCTGAAAAGACACAGAGCCCCGCTCCCTGACACACACAGTCACCTGTATACACATACTCTGGTACACACAGATCTTCATCACTGCCCCAGACTCACAGGGACCCAACAGAGAGAAACACATTCCTAGTGACACCCATTAACACTTTCAGCCACACAGACCCTGATTACAGACAGACCCCCTGGGTCACACACACTCTGGGACGCGTAGAGAGACCCACATCCCTGCCACACATACACAAGCTTGTTATGTACACTGACACTTTCTGACAGAAAGAGCCTCACAGCTGATGCACACACTGTGATCAGCTCAATACACACACACATATTCACCTAGGCACCCTCATCACCGGCACTTCCTGTCAAAGACCAGACACTGCCAAGGTGACCTCTACACCTAACTCCCACTAGAATGTCAGCGCCCCCCAGCGCAGGGTCTTTTGTCTTGTTCCCTACTATGTCCCCAGTGCTAGGCACAGAGCCTGGCAGACACTCAACCTCTGACTCACAGACACCCCAGGTACACAGCCAGACCCGCATCACTGCTACACCACACTGGCCTATTCAAAGAGACTCGTAGACGGACATACACTGACCTGTACCTCCTTTCCCCCAGAGGACACCCGGACTCACCCAGACTCCCAAGAACACAACTCTGGCCACCCTGCCTCAAAGACGCAATGTGACCAGGAACACATACCCTCAGGCATATTTTCACATGGACATACACATACACCTGGGCATCGACACCCCTCCAACAGACAATGCATAGTTGAGAACTGCCACAGCTTCTTGCCCCAGGAGGGTGAGAAAGTGCTGGCTGCACCTGGCAGCAGGAGGGCTCTTTGCCTCGGCAGCAGGAGCTGCCTGGGGGCTGCAGGCACCACCTCCCTGCCCACCCTGGGGGTCACTTAAGGGCTCCCCTTGCCCCCATGCCAGGGTCCTCAGCACAGACTTTTCCCCCCATTCCTCTTTGCTCTGGAAATGGGGGACCAGGGGCCTGCATGAGAGGAATGGAGCCTCACCGGGGGTGTGAATACATGTACCTGAGGCCTCAATGCCCATTTCTGTCCCTGATGGTTGGGCTGTGTGGTCCTTGCTAGATTTGTGTGTGTGTCCATGATCAGGGCCAAGTACAAGTGTGTGTGTGTGTGTGTGTGTGTGTGTGTGTGCGCGTGCTGGGAGTGGGGCGTGGGAGGGGCCTGGGTGTATGTGTGTGATACCTGTGTACATCTGGGCATCAGGTGTGTGATATGTGTTCCTGTGTGATGTTGTCTCTGCCAGTGTCACTTTGTATCAGGGTCAGTGCTTTCCCTGTGTTTGGCATGTATGTCCTGGTGTCCGATGGTTTGTGTTTGTGTGACAGTGCATTAGTGCATCTGTTTTGGTGCAGCTTTGTGCGTGTGTTGTGTGTGCATTTGGGTGTCTATGTATGGGAGTTGTGTGCCTGGAGTGTGTGAGGATGTGGTTGTGTGATCATGCCAGTGTCAGTGTGTCAGCATGAATCTGTATATGTCCGCATGCACTGGTGTGTGTGTCTTGGTGTGTATCAGTGTGTGTCTGTGTGAGGCCCATCTTGGAGTGTGTCCACCTGTATCTAGGAGTCTAAACGTGGTTTGTTGTTGAAATGCATATGTGTGGGTATCATGTGATGGTGGGCCCTGTGTGCATGTCAGTGTGCGGGTTGTGGGTTGCTTTCCTAGTCTTGGGGGGGTGTCGGTGCATGTGTGTGGGTTGTGTGCCTATGCTGTGTGCGCGTAGGTGACTGAGAGTGCTTTGTTGGAATGTGGAACGTGTGGCAATGCGTTCTGTACGTGACATGTATGGAGGGCTCCAAACCTCACTGCGTGTCAGCGTGTGTCTGCTTTGGAACGCGGGCCAGCACGTGTCGGGGTGGCCGTGTTGGCGTGCGCCCCCGCGCGCGCGTGTCTGAGTGTGTGTGTGTGCATGTGTGCGTGCATATGTGTGTGTGCGTGTGTGTGTGTGTGTGTGTGCGCGCCGGCCGTCGCTCCCCCGCCCTGCCCGCCCCTCCCCGCGCCCCTCCTCCCGCCCGCGCCGCCCGCCCGCTCCCTCTCCCCGGAGTGCGCCGCTTCCAAACTTTGTCTAAACTTTCACTTTCACAGCGCGGCGGCGGCGGCGGCGGCGGCGGCGGCGGCGGGCGAGGGTGACCGGCCGAGCGGCGGCGGCATGGAGTAGACGCGCGGCGGCGGCTGCGGCGGCGGACGCGAGAGGCAGCGGCGAGCGCGGCGGCGGCGGCGGCCCCGGAGCCGGCGGGGCCGAGCCTGCGAGCGGCGAGCGCGGAGCGGCGCCGGGCCGAGCGCGGGGCCGCGGGCCGGGCGGGCGCAGCGCGGCGAAGGCCGGAGGAACCGAGCCAGAGCCGGAGCCCGAGCGCGGCCGCCGCCTGCCGGGCCTCCCCTCGCCGCGGCCGGCCGCCGCGCTCCCGCCCGGGCGCCCAGCTATGTACTCCCCGTACTGCCTCACCCAGGTACCGGCCGCCGCCCCCGCGCGACCCGGGAGGGGAGCGGGCGCAGGAGGCCGGCCGGCGGCGCGGGCGGGAGGGCGGAGGGGGCGCGCGGCGGCTGGGGGGCAGTGAGTCCGCGGGCGGCCGAGGGGTGCAAGCCGTACGGTGGGGAGTCCGACCACGCGTGCGGGCGCCCCCGTGCGCGTGCGACCCTGGCCAGGAGGCAGACTCCTGTTGGGGGTTCCGGGGGCTGCCGGCTGCGTGCGTGGCGCTGCCCCTGTAGCGCGGAGCGGGAGTGCGTGTTTGTGTGTGTGTGTGTGTGTGTGTGTGTGTGTGTGCGCGCGCGCGCGCGCGCTCGACTGGGGTGCAGTGGGCAGCGGGACTCCCGCCGACCTGTGGGCGACTGTGGCGTGCACCCGGACAGCGTGGCCGCTGGCAGTGTTTGCGGGATGACAGAGTGGCAGGGGGTGGTCCCGAGGGCGCAGTGCGGGGACTGGGTCTGGCGGCGCTCCCTGGGGCGGGCGCAGCGGTTCCCGAGGGTGGCAGCGGCCGGCGTGCGTGGTGGTGGCCCCTGCGTGCCGCCGGGGTGCCCCGGGCGGGCCGAGCAGCCCGGGCGTCTCCCCAAAGTCTTTGTTCAGGCCTCACATGGGAGCGGGGCTAAGAAAATGGCGGGGCTCCCAAATTTCTGTGGGGCAGGGGAGGGGCGGGAGGGGCGGGCGGGCTGCCAGCCCTGGCCGCGCCTCTTCGCCGACCCTGGACGCCGCAGCCGCGGCGACCCCCCCCCCCAAAAAAAAAAAAACTTTCCTCGGCGCAAACTTTCCGGCCCCAGCCACCCCGGCTGCCGCGCGGTGGACCAGGCGGGTCTGGGGAATCCCATCCCGCTGCCCGGAGGCGGGAGGGGCTGGCGGGAGCCGCGGACACTGCCGACGGTGCTGGGGCCACGCCGCCGGGTCAGCCGCGGGCGCTGTGCCGACCTTGGCGCGCTGCGAAAGCGCGTCCCGCCTCCAGCGAAGTTCCCTGCACCGCGCACGGCAGGCGGCAAAGGCCCGGGGGATGCCTGCCCTGCCACCCCACCCTCTCCGATGGTGGCTCCTGGCTCTGAGAGGGCACAGAAGCTGCCCAGAGCCCCACAGCAGCCCTGGTAACGCTGTCTGCTGGGCCACGCTATAGCTGGCATCCCAGACTCCGCAGAGGCGACACCTGGGGGCTTTCTAGCCCTGCCTGCCAGCAGGGCCTGCGTTTGTGGGGGGAGTCTCTAGGCCAGGCCTGGGTCCTAATTGTCCCCTCTGCCAGTCTGAGCCTTGCCAGCTGTGTGCCAAGTGTGCCCAGGCTGGGAGTGGGAGTCCATGTGAATATGGCTGCTATGTGGGTGTGGTATTGACGAGGGGCTAGAGGGTATGTCAGGGGTGTGTGTCAGCCCCCCCACGTAACAAACAGAATGCCCACACCACACTCTTGTATCCACAGATGCAAGTGTGTGTGTGTGAGTCAATCTCGGGGGTCTGCTTGTGGCCTTGTGGATCAGCCGTAGGCAGCCCTGTGTGTATGGACATGTGTGTGGCCCAGGGTGAGGGTCTTCCTGTATAGGATGTGAGTATGTGTTGGTGAGGTGCACACGCACATGTATGTATCACGGTGTACATGCAGGTGTGAGCAGGCACTCTGGCCACTATGGCAGTGTGGGGGACCCCCATATCTGTGCCTCTGACTGGCCAGCCACCCCATCTTGGGCCCCCGCATGACGACCCTACCCACCTAGCTGGGTCTGAGCTGTGGCTGCCTTTGGTGCCACATTTGGCTGGCCGATGTGGCTGGTATTCAGGGCCTAATGGGACCAAGACCTCATGCTTGAGCGGCCCCTGGCCCACCAGCCGCCAGCTCGGCTCCCTGGCCTACCCTCCTCCTCAGCCTGGGTGAGAACTTGGCTCTTCAGATGTCACAGACCTTGGGAAAGAAAATGCCAGCTGATCCACTGGTGACAAGACTAGGGAGGGGCTGGGGCAGCCCCCAGACTCAGGGTGATGGCCAGGGCTTGGCTCTCTGACACCTTCGAAGGGAGCAAGGGCTCAGCTCTGTGTCACAGGCCTGAGTATGCCAGGGCGTCGGGGGAGAGAAGGGAGCATGGACTCGCTAGATTGAGCCCCTCAGCTCTGGGCAGGCAGCTGCTGTTGGCTGGTCAGCAGGGTCCAGCCTTCCCCTCCTGACGGCCACATTTCTGGGAGCTAGTCTGTTTTTATAAATCTTTCTGCTTCCATAGTTTGCTCTGCCAGTTTCTGTCTTTTCCTCTATCTCTGTCTCTCTCTGCCCCTTTTCCATCCGTCTCTCTGTCCTATATCTTTGACTGTCCCTGTCTTTCCCTGTCTCTCTCTGATTCTGGTTCTGGCCCCATCTCTGCTTCCCCCCTCCCCCTGAGTCTCGGACTCTGTCTCTTCTCTGGCCTCTGTGTGTGTGTGTCTCTGTCTTTCTCTCTCCTTTTTTTCAAACCAGAATTGGCTTCGATTTTAAAGTCAATAAATGATTGAGCAGGAACGAGCTTGGAGCAGCGGGGCCCTGGTGGGGAAAGGCACTGTGGGCGAGGGGGAAGGGCGGGTGTGGGGGGAAATCTCCTTCTGGAAAAAGCATCGAAATCCAGGGCGGCTGGGCGGGGTGCTTGCTGGAGCTGCTTGAGCCCACTGCAACCATGGGCCTGAGTCCTCGGTGGAGGGGAAAGGGGTGTATGGATGGCCCCACACCCCTAACAAACAGCGGCACACAGGATGTGGACACACACATACACCACCGCTTCCGCCAAGATGAGGACATGAACGACATGTTTATGCTGATGTCCAGACACAGCAAGTTCGGCCATGGACAGACGAACTTACGGACACAGGAAACGGTGGACCTGTGTTCTCTCCCCACCGGCACACACACACAAACCCCTTGAGATGGGATATGTATATCGACATAAACGCACGGAGACACAGCGATACCGTCCAGACACATTCAAATGCAGGCTGACTCAAGTGTGTGTTCACCCCACACTTACACAGACCCAAGGGCACATACCTTTACACAAGACAAAAGGCTGTTGGCTTACCTGGGTGTGTATACAGACACGCATGTTCGCCGACATTACCTGCCACACGGCCCCACGGGAGCAGCGGAATGTTCACGTACCTTTGTTTCCATGCAGCCACATACACACTCCTTCAGGGGAGGGGGATGGACTGGGGCCTCCCTGATACCCACCCCGGCTCTCTCCCTGGATCTCTGGTCTCTGGCCACCCCTCTGTCGCTGTGAAGCTGTTGCTCCCTGTCCCGGCACCAGCATGGGGCCTCCTTTTTATGGCGCATTTTCTCTCTGGCTCTGGCCCTGCCTGCTTCATGTCCACTGCTGGGGTGGGAGGTGTGTGTGGCCACGAGCTGGGACAGAGTAGGCCATGCCTGGGGTTAGGTTGAGCTTGGACAGACTGAGCTCAGAGCCGAGGGCTCTGCTGAGTTAACATGGGGGCAAGGGGCTCCCCTCTCTCTGGGGGCTGGAGCCAGGGGTCCTGGCCCAGCCAAGAATGTCTTGTGTGGCCTCAAGGGCTCCCAGGTGGAGCTGTGGGAGCAGAGGTTGAGTGTTAGACTTTGCAAATAAGACAGCACAGGGTTTGAGCTCCAGCTCTGCATCTTAAATCCTGTGACCTGAAACACAGGACTTTCTTGGTCTGTAACATGGGCAATAAAAAAATAAAAAAATAAAAATTAAAAAACAAAAGGGGCAATAATAGTACCTACGTCTCATGCTGTGATTAGGCTCAGTGTCATGCCTGGCACATAGCATGTGCTCAAGAAAAGGAATGACGTGTCATTTTGGTTATCATCATTAGGCCAGCCCCGGGCCCTCCCAGCTGAGGGTAGGCTGCTTCAGAGGGATGGAAGCCAGGGTCAAGCACCTCCCAACCATAGAAATCCAAATGGACTGTCTGGAGGAGGAAGCAAGAGAAGAGTTGGGAAGGAAAGAGGCCAGCTCATGGCCCAGCTGTTTTCCTTTAGGTGGGGTCCTGTAGGCCAAGTAGGGGACGGCAGGTGTTCAAGGCAGGGAGAGGTGATGGTGGGGGTAGGGGAGCGGGCAGGGAGAATGCCAAGGCCTGGGCTGCCCCGTGGGGACCAGATGCCATTCTTGGGGGCTCTGGCTGCCCTGGCCCTTTTCCTGACCTCGACCAGGCCCGCTTTGGGGCTGGGCTCTGAGGCCTTGTGCCAGAATGTGCAGGAGTGTCTGTGCACATGAGTGCCCACATGTGAGTGGGGCAAAGAGCCTAGAGATCAGGGTGGGTCCCAGTGGTGACCTTAGGGATGTCTGCATGGCTCCAGAATCATTTCTGTATTTGCATCAGGGCACTGTCACCTGGGACCACCGCGGGGACAGGATGCATGTGCGGGACCCTATGTGGGCACTTGGCAGGGTCAAATGGGCGTTTCAGCTATGTGCAGAGGGTGGGCGTGCAGCTGTGGCTGACAGTGAAATTCCCCCCCGCACTGACCACCTGCTTCCACTTCCAACCCGCTGGGAGCCTGGCCTTTTTGGTCTGCTTGGTTCCTGTCCTCTGCTTTTGAAGTGCAAGTGTGGGGTCTCACACTTTCCTCCAGCCGGACGGACAGAGGATGAGGAGGCCCGGACAACTGTGCTTCCCTCCAATGCAGTGCTGAGGATGGGGCTCCTGTCCCTCCTAGCTGAGGTGGGGAAAGGAGGGGGTGTCTGCCCTTTCCTACCCCCAAAACCCTGGATGTGGAGGCGAAGGGGCCAGGGGAGACATCCCTGAGCAGCTCCCCGGGTTCTCCCCGATTCGCATGTGTGTTTGTCGGCATGGCAAGCCTTAGAGCCACCATTTTCCCGAGGATAGCAGTGTGGCTGTGCGTGTGTGTGGGTCCCTTTCCAAATGTCCCTGTGTCTCCGGACGGTATGTCACTGGATGCTGCCTGGTGTCTCCGAGGGCCATCCCAAGCTCTGTCTCTGTGTATTCGGGTGACAGTGGGGTTGGTGGTGTGTGTCACCACGTGTGTCGGGATACCTGATGTGGTCTTTGTGTCACGGTGCCGCTGTGGTATGTCACTAAACAAATCATCGAATCCTCTGGGTGTCTGATCGTCGTGACAAGCGGTGTATCCGTGTGCCTTACCGTGCATGGCGGCCTGTTGTGTTGACATATCTGTGTCAATGCGTGCACCTACAGGTATCGCCCCCATGGCATTGTGCGTCCTGGGCTTGTCCCTGTGACCATCAATGTGTGTTTCACCACGTGGGCCCCTCTCCCTGGCCTCCCTCGGCCTCTTGGCATCTTGTGAAGTGCCCACCATGGCGGCCAAGCTAGTGTCTGGGAACAGGCTGGCTTCTTCGAGGCTTCCCATGAGGTCGGGCGGCCATGGTGGCCCTGCTGTGGGCCCCACCCGTGCCCCTGGCCCGGCATGGACAGAAGCCCGTTGTGTGGCGAGGTGCGGGTGTGTGTTTGGGCCGCCCACAGGCCTCCCTCTGTCTGCCCGGCGCACATTGATCTTGGCTTCTGCCTGTGTCAGTCCTGGCCTGGCCAGCTGGGGTGTCCGGCTGTCTCTGTGGGCCAGAGCCCACCGCCCCCTACCGTCCCCAGCGGCCAAGCCTGCCCCAGGTCCCATGCCTCCGTGCTGCCCGCTGTCCCTCCGAGGCTCTGAGGCTCTGAGAGCACGGATTTGGAAACTGAGGTCCCCTGCCTGTTCCCCCGCCCCCCTCTCCTTCCTCCCTCTCTCTCCTCCCCTCCCGCTCCCTCGCTCCCTCTCTCTCTCTCTCCTGCCAAACGCATCTTGGCTCTGTCTGAATATCTCTCCTCCTCGATTTTTGGCTCCAGCTCTGGGCGCGTTCACTAAAAGAAGGGCTAGCTCCCCCCTTCCCCGCCCCCCTTCCTTGCTGCCTCCCCCCCCTCTGGAGGAGCCCCTCTGAGGGCGGGAGTGGCCGCGTGCAGGGGCCTGGGCCCCCAAGCGGGCTTGGCCAAGGGGGCACAGGCCTGGTGGGCGAGGGGGCTGGGTGGACTGGGCCTGGCAGCCCGAGAGAGCGGTGGCCGGGGTGACCATGCTGCCCGGCTGGGCGGGCGGCCGGGTGGGGAGGGGTCGGGGGCACGGAGCTGGGGTGTCTGGCTTCTGGTGGGGCTGGCAGGCCTCTGTGAGGCGCAGCTGTGCCCAGAACGCCGAGCTGCGTTTGCCATCACTACCGATGTGGCTGCGCCAGCGGGGAGGGGGAGGCGGGTGGCGGGCACTGCGGCGCTCCATAGCCAATCGGAAGCCGGGGTTTCACTGGGGAGCTCTCCCCACACTGGGCCCCACCCTGAGGGAAGCTGGGGTTGGTGGCCAGCAGTGGGTAGGGGGCAGTGCCACCACCGCCACCGAGGACTCTGCCCCCTTGGTTGAAAGCTCGGGGCCAGCCTTCCTGGCACAGATCGGGCAAGGGCGGGGGGGTCGTCTATCCCCACCTGAATCCGCAGGAGCCAAGCTGGAGTAAGGGGCAGATCAGAGGCGCACCCCACCCCCTTGGCCCCAGGAAGCGGCTTTCAGTCCGGGGCAGCCAGGAGCTGGGGGTGGGGGCCGACTCATCCAGGAGGGTCCGTCCAAATATCGGCTTCAGTAGAATCATCTCGGGGGTTTATTCCGGGTCCATCTCACACAAAGTCGCACACTCTCATTGGCACACACAGGCACAAAGAATCACGCTGTCACACAGGCACGGCACACCCTGGCACAGCGCACAGACAGGAGCACACAGACACAGGCGTTCCCACCCAGAGGCTAACCTTCGCACCCAGACACCTAGGGATGCCCGCCACACTGAACACAGCGGCTCGTGCTACACACACAGGGACACACATGTGGGTGCAGACCCTGGGGCACACATGGTCGCACGGTAACACACTGTGAGACACACAGCACAGACACAGGCACCGCCACCACCCAATACACGGGAGCTCACGGCCCCACAGACACGTGGTGAGAAGCACACGGCACACGCACACAGTGACATTGTCAGACACATGGTGATACACACACACTGGGCGATGTCTGGAAGCATTTGGTTGTCACACTTGGAGGGGGGTTTGCCACTGGCACCTAGTGGGTGGAAGCCGGGGATGCTGCCCAGTACCCCACAGTGCACAGCACGGCCCCAACCACACATAAAGATCCAGCCCCCAATGTCAACAGTTACACACACGGGCCCAGCTAACCCCTGACACCCACTGCGCGCACACACACACACACATACACACACGGACAAGAGTCCGGCTGACACAGTATCTCACAATGTCTTGCTTACTAGGACCCAGGTTTTGTCACAAATGCAGGGCCCCCCACCTCTCACACACACACACAAGCCCAGGTGCAGATGATGTGGCATGTACACAATCCCATGTTGCTCCAGCACACAGGGACGAGGGTCACTCCCACACACCCATTCACACCTGGGCCACACCTGGCCCTGCTTGGAAATGGTACCTGAGAGGCGAGACCTCCCCTCCTTGTACCTCCCCTCTACTTGCTGGCCCTGCTGGCTGTCTTTGAGCAGCAGATCCAACCACCCCAGCTTCTCCTGAGGGAACTGGGAGCTCTGAGTCCCTGTGCTGGTTTGTAGAGGCCTGGGGGATACTCCTGGGAGGCCACATGCCCACCCATGCCCAGGACACCCTGGCCTTCTGGGCCCAGCGGCTAGGGGCCCCCGTCTCACAGTCTTGCTTCTGGCAGCCATCGAGACAGTCCAGGATGGAGGCGAGGCTGACCTCTGAGACTCTTGTCCTCCGTGTGGCTGTCTCATTAATCCTCTGGCCGTTGACTCCTCATTTCTGACTCTGGAGAAATACGACTGGTGGAATCATACAGGAAGAAAGCGTTTTGTAGGATAATAAGTGAATGAGTGTTTGTCCTAAAAATCACAGCAATATCTAAAGTGTGCTGTGTGCTCGCTGTGTCTCAACCTGTGCTAAGTGCCTTCCTAGCTTGTCTCCCTGAATCCTTCCACATGAGGCGGGTGTGGCAAGGGTTAGCTGTGCCCATGTGTGTGTCTGACAGTATATTAGGGCAGGGTTTCTCCACTTTGGCACTGTTGGCATTTGGGACATTTGGACATTATTAGGGGAATGGGGCCTCTGAGCCAACTTCCTGGGTTTGAATCCTGGCTCTGCTACTCACTAGCTGTGTGACCTGGGCAAGTCGCTCAACTTCTCTGGGCCTCAGTTTCCTCTCACAGGATTGTGGTAAGGATCAGAAAGGAGTTGGCTTATCCAGAGTCCTTTAAAACAGTGCTTGATGTGAAGTAAGGGCTTGATTTTATAGATGAAAAACTGAGACTCGGAGAAGAAGCACCCTGGGACAAGGCCAAGGGCTAGAAAGTGGTGGAGCCTGAGCCTCTTCTCTGATCGCCACCATCCTAAATCCTATGGATGGGACAAAAATGCAGCTTATTCTCTGGCCTTTACCAAATTTCGGAGTGGGCCTCTAGGCCTCCATACCCCCATTTGAAGTATGTCCCTGCTGTTGGCCCTTGAACCGTCCTTACTGCTCTGACCTTCAGATCTTTTTCTGTCCAGGGCTCAGAATGAGAGTGGATGGTTATCTCATCCCCTCTGCACACCCACTGGCCAGGCTTGCCCTCACCTTCCTGGCAGGGCCCAACACCCTCTCCCACACATTGCTGGGCACCTAGCCGAAGCCCTCGTGCTGGGGGTGCAGCCAGGGGCCTGTGCATTCCTTCTACAAATATTTGTTAAGCACCTCCTGGGTGCCAGGCCCTGTTCTAGGCCCTGGGGGCTCGGCACGGAGCAAAATCAGTGGAGGTGCCAGCCCTGGTGGGAGGGTAGACCGTGAACCCGATAAACAAGGGAGAGTCCAGCACTTGAGACAGCGATAGGTGTTATGGGGAAAAGAGAACAGTAGGGTCCTCGGAAGTGCTGGGCAGCTGTGGTTTTAGCAGAGGTGGTCTGGGAGGCCTCGTGGCTCGGTGTTGACTTTCAACTCTGTTGCTCTGCCACAGCTCAAGTGTGGCCTCCCAGGCCCTTTGCCCTCTCCAAGGGGGCGGTGCAGAGGTCAGGGGTACGTGACTTAGCATGGTTGCCCCCACCGTCTGCCCGGAACGCACAGCCTGTTGTTGCTGCAGTCTGAGGTCATCCATTATCCGTACTTGTGGATACACCGTATGCTGTCCACCTAAGACCTGGGGACAAGATGGCCGGCGCCTCTTCTCTACAGAAACTGGGCGTCAATGGGCACCGGGCACTCTCAACTGTGCCGCTCTAAGCTGGGGGGTGGGGCTGGGGCAGCTGGTGGCCCGGAGTGGCACTTCCACCTGGGCCCCTCAATTTAGCTCCCTTGGGGTGGGTCCAGTTTATTTTTACCCCAGCCTGTCACCCTGGCAGTGCCAGGCCGTGCCATCTTTGTAGGGTCTTGGGGACCTGCCCAGGGCTTGAGGGGACCTGGCTTTGTCTGCCGGACCCCCAATTCCCAACTAGGTCCCCATCTCCCTCCACCCCTAGAACTCCAGGTGTGAGGGCTCTGGGCTGGGGCTAGTGGGGTAGGCACTGCTGGCTGGCAACCATCGTGCCCAGCCTGGTGGCATTTGGTTTGGCACCCTGCCTGCCCCCCACCCCCACCCCATGCCTGGGCAGAGCCGAGCGGCTGCTGCTGCCAGTCTCCATCTTGAAGCTTGGGGTGGGGGTGGGGGAACGCTGGGCACCTCCCGGCCCCCTGCCCGCCCCGTGCCACCTGGGGCTTGTCCCCCATGCCTACTCCTTGGAAGGGCCCGGGCTGCTTTTCCCGCTGCCCCTTTGCATCCTGGAGCTCGGCGAGGATGCCCGCCTGGCTTCCATCTTCCCTGCTCGCTTCCTCCCTCTCTCGCCTGCTTGCCTGTAATGGCTCACCATTTTTGGCATCTCCTCCCCCTCCCCCTCCCATAGGCGCCAACCTCACTTCCAAACCCGCCATTGCTGGCTCTCTGGCCTCTGCTGCCTGGGGCTGGGACCCTGGAAGAGAGAGTTTGGGGGGCCGAGCATATGGGCATGAGGGGGGCTTTCTGGGTGCTTGTGTGAGTGTGTGTCTGGAGGGGGAAACATGCTTCGAGCCAGCTCGTGCAACCAGCCTCGAGGTTGGCAGAGCTGGGCTGCAGAAAGGGGGTGGCGGAGAAGTGCAGACTCTCCCATTTCTGACCGGCCCCGGGGCCTCGTGTCAGCCTCTGGGCCACTGGGAGACCAGGTGGGCATTTCGGTCCAAGCCGGGGGTCTGGACTGGGAAAAAAGCAAGGCTTCATTTGTAGGGTGCTCCAACCCTTCCTTCCCCAAGTCACCCCCGTCCCCAGGACTTCAAGTTTTCTGTTCCCCCCGTCCAGAGCCAGGGGTGGGGGAATCAAGCCCCACGTTGGGCACTTGTGCCCCCAGAGGGACAAGGGACTTCGGAGGAACCGGTTTACTGCCCCCCCACCCCAGCTCGCTGCCCGCCTCTCTCGGCACTAAACAAAGTTTGCTAAGTAACTTCAAATGTTATTTGAGGACGGCCTGGCCTCAGCCCAAGGCGGCCCTGTGGAAACTTGTTTTTCGCTGCCGAGGCTGCAAGTATCAAAGACACACTTTCGGGGGGGTGGGGTGGGGTGGGGGGGTGCTTCGACGCTTCTCCCCTCTCTCTGGCAGGGGCTGGCCCTGAACGGACACATAGACACACAGAGGCCCGCACCGGCAGAGGGACACACACATCATGCTGTAGCTTGTGACACCAGACACATGACAGGCAAGGACCATAGCACTCACTGATAACACGCAACGCACACATACTGACACACCCAGGGAGGGGAGGGAAGGGTTTGGAGTGTGCTGCCCCCAGCCCACAGGCCCTGGGGTTTTTCCAGCTGGTGAGGCTTTTCCACACTGGGAAAGTGCATGGCCACGAAGCCTGGAGTCCTGCATTCTCAGGTCTCGTGGGCATGAGTGGGTGCTCAGATGGGTCCTCTCCCCTTTCTCAGCCTCAGTTTCTCCAACTGTAGAAGGAGGCGCTGGGCCCAGAGGGTGTAAGAAGCAGAATCCCACGCTGATGAGAAGAGTGCCTGGGCTGGAATCATTGAAGGGAGGAGTGAGTCCCTAACAGCGGGGTCTGAGCATGAGGGCTGGGGTACAAGCAGTGCGCATAGGTGTCAGCTGGCATTTCTGCAAACCTGATGGGTGTCCACCCTGACTGAAGACCCCGACCTCAAGCAACTCTAGGTTTGCCAGTTCCCAGGGAAGTCATGTTTTTCTCCCCGCTCCCTTCATTTCTCTGCTGGCTTTTCTTGATCTTTCCCTAAATCCCTCCTTCTCTGGGTCTCCACCAGCCCTGCCCAGGCCTGGAGCTCAGGGAAATCGTGGGAAACAGGCTTGGGGTGTGTGTCCCTCACCGAAGCCAGACAGGCCTGGGGTCCTCCATGCCCTGAGATCCCTGATGAGGCTCCTGGAGTTCCCCAAACTCAGGCAAGAAGCTGGGGGGTGGGCATCTGAGCTGACACAATGTGGGAGGGGGAAGATCCATCCTAGGGTCCCTCTGAACCATCCGCTCCTGAGGTTTGTAACCAGATGGGATCCC
This sequence comes from Mesoplodon bidens, assembly GCF_964165515.1. NCBI lineage: Eukaryota > Metazoa > Chordata > Mammalia > Artiodactyla > Ziphiidae > Mesoplodon > Mesoplodon bidens. The sequence continues at coordinate 142,424,690 of NC_138160.1, forward strand.
GCTGGACAATAGAAAGCCCAAGGCTGGACAGGACACCGGACTGACCTGCCCCCAGGCCCTGAGAGCCTCCCCATCTCACTGTCAGCCAGACCCTCACTGAGATAGGTTTATGGGGGTCCCCTGGTCCCAGCCCCACACACCGCTTCATCTCCACTCACAGTCGGTACCCGCAACACCCCGCCACCCGCAGTCTGTCGCGCAGTGACAGCCTGTCACAGGCACCGCCGCACACCGGCACAATCTGTCGTCCACGCACAGTCTCACACACAACCTGTCACACACACGCACACACACACAGCGGCACAGTCACACACACAGCCAGCCTCACGCGATCACACCAAGCGTCACAGCTTGTCACAGCCATAGACTCCTCACAATAAAAATAACAGCTACCAACTCCAGAGCAATTATGCCTGGGCAGTGGGTGGGTGGGTGCACGTGACCTCCTGTAACCCTCTCAGCATAAGGCAGGTATGAGTAACCTGTTTTACAGATGAGGAAACAGGCCAGAAGGTCAAGTGCCAAGGTCATGAGGCTAGAAGTGGGGTGGCAGGAATTACTCAGCCAGGCCCCCAGGGGCAAGCAACATTTAAACAGATCTCACAGCTTTTCAACCCACTCCTATCCAACTGAGACTCCCCCTTCTGGCCCCCCCATGGGAGTTCCCTTCCCATTCCCCAGATGGGAAAAACTGAGGTTCTAAGCAGCCCAGCCAAGAAACAGGGGAAGGGGCCTCCTGGCCCCTTGCGTAAGAGGGCTCAAACTGTCTGCCTTCACCTGAGGAAATGTGAGCCATGCCCTCCAGCCCAAATGTTACTTTGCTCCTTGTGGACCGCGGTGGCTGCAGCCTGCGGTTCTGCTGGATTCCGTGTGTAGTTGGCTGGGGCCAGGGTTCTGGAAGGCAGAGAAGTCCTGGGTCTTCAAAACCTCTGTCTCCATCCACAGTTGGGGGTGGGAGTGGCAAGTCCCTCGGCCCAAACCATGCCCCGGAGACTCGGGCTGCCCTGTACCCCTACTCCCCAGGGCCCTCCGCATTCCAGGGCGCTTCCTCCTCCTCTGCAGCTTGCTTTCCCCTTCTTTGTTCCACCACCCCCACCCCACCCCCGCCCCGCTCCCCGGGGCTTCCCCCATTAGCGCTGCCACGGCCAAAACCAACACCGCTCCAACGACATCCCGCTGAGACCCGCCGGGCGGCGGCGGGCCCTGCCCCCTGGCCCGCTCAGGGGCCAAATCCTGGCTCGGCGTGGCGGCGACGGCGGCCCCGGCGCACGTGGCTACCCTTGCGCATCGGCCCCGACGGGGCACCCGGGCGGGCGCACTCCCAGGTCCAACGCCCCAGCGGACACTCGGCCGGGCGCACGCACTGCACGTAAGCACGCTCCTGCACAGGGGCTCAGACCCCGGTCTCCAGCGTGCCCTAGCCAGGCGCCCCCGACCGGGATCCCAGGCACCGCCAGCTTATACGCATACACGGGCCTCACGCCCCAATGGGACTGCTGGGAGCACACCCCCCCATAAATAATACCCTTTCCCAACCTCGGGGGTCGCGGCGCGCGCGCGCGCGCGCGCGCACACACCCACCCACCCACCCACCCCCACACACACACCACATGCGCTCTTGCTTGCATCCTCACCGAGGTTCTGAGCGCTGGTACTGCCCTGCGTCCCCACGGGGGTCCCGGGCTTAGGTGAGCCTGCAGGAACTGCCGATGCCCACGCACGTGGCTCCAGGCCCATGCGGGCACACACCTTCCCAGTCTGCACACGCGTGTATTTCACGTGAGCTGCACACCTGCCAGGCCGCCCAGGGCACCTGGCTGCAAAACCGCATTCAGGTTTTGGGGGGAGGGGACTGGGAATCGGAGGCCTAATTCCCATCGCCCCCATCTCTCTTACAACACCCGCCTCCGCAAATGTCCCTGGGGCGCAGGTGAGACGCCCCAGAACTGTTGCCCAGTGGCGCCCCTGCATGTGCTATATTTATATTGGAAATGTGTACCTTTATATATATTTCTTATATGTAAGAACCTCCCCCCATTCCCGCTCCACGTTTATACTTGGGTTTTACCATCCCTATTCGGCTTCTTCCCAAACCTGCAAAAAACCCCATTTCTCCAAGCAGGGACGTGGGGCGAAGCGGGAGCAGCCTCCCCCCTTCCCACTGTGGACGCCCCTCGTTCTTAAAGGCTAGGGACCCCCCTTCCCACGAAAGGCCGAGCTACATCACCGAATCCCCAAGCCCTCCCCGAAACACAATCGCGGGGGTGGGTGCTGGCGGCGAGACATTGCTTTTTGGTGTGTTTGCTGTTGCTGCTTAAATTAATCCTGAGTGACGGCCTGCAATTCCTCTCCACAAAGAGGCCATTTAATGCCCCCTCCCTTCTCGGGCGAAACTTCCATTTGCCCCCCTGAGTCCAGCTTGGCAGCTCAGGCCGCGCCCTACCAGCCCTCCTGGACTTTCCCTCAGGTGCGCCCGGGGCTTGGAGGCGGGTTCCCTGTGAGCACCGTGGACCTCAGGAGCGAGTGTGGGTGGGTTTTGGAGGGATGGGAGATGTCTTAAAATAGAAGCGCCTCGCTGAACGGAGGTGGGGGGAGGGCGTCCCAAGACTCCCTAGACGGCCCCACTGCCCAACCAAAGTGCTCCGGATGCCCCCGCCCGGCCGAAGAAAGATGAACTTCCGTGCCTCCTCCAGAGCGCCGCGAGGGGAGGATCCAGACCGTCCCCCACGTCGCCCTGAAGCCCCCCAGTCCGCGTGTGTTTGTGGAAATTCCAGCAGAGCCGTGCAGCCGGTGCCCGTGTGTTAGCCCCAGCGTATGGCCGTCGCCAGGCTCCCGCCGCCTGCGACTCCTTTCATTGTCACCTCCCGGGTATTCTTTTCGTGCGTGACATTTCCCCGACCCGCTGCAAGTGGCTCACGCTTGGCTTGGGGGGCAACATAGGTGGGTGGGGGTCGTGGGGAGGCCTCCCCTGGGCTCAGGCAAGGGGAGGGCTGGGTGTTTTCCACGCGCGGAACTTGGGTGCTGACTGTCGTTGTCACTTGCAACGCACACCACAGGGTAGAAGGGGACAGCATAGCCCTCCAAGGTGCGGACGGCCGGGACCCGAGGGCGTTCGAGGGCCAGTGCTCAAAGTCGGGCGTGCGCGTGCGCCGAGGCGAAAAGGCGGGAAGTGGTGCGTTGAAGCCCCGGATGTGGAAAGCGCCTGTGGTACAAGGTTGCGTCGCTCGGCAGGCCGAATGGCTCCAGGCGTTGAGTGAGGAGTGAGGACCACTGCCCCCGCGGGCAGGTGAGGGGAAACCGGGAACGGGTGTGAAGGAGCAGCGGCGACAGGCGAGGCCTTGGGCCGTTTGCGTCGCAGCCAGAAGCACCAGAATGATGCCAACTAGACCCCGAGGGGGTCCGTGGCGGCCTTTCGGACCCCGCACTGCACAGGCGCGGCTCCCTCTAGCCCCGGCGCGGCCCAACCCCTCCCCGCGACCCCGCAAAAAAGGAACCCGGTGCTGGCTTCGAGGGCCGGCCTGGTTCGCGTTCTGGGACATTCGCCATTTGCAGCACCAGAGGCCTGCGCTAGAAGGGGCTCAAATGGCGGCGTTTTGGCCTCGAGGCGAGTTCGGTCCCTTCACCAGGCGCGCGGCGTGGGGTTCCGGGCCGCCGTTTCCTCAGTGTCCCTCTTGTGCCATCTTGATACCCGACAGGGGAGAACGAGAGGGCTTTGGGAAGAATGCGATGTTAATGATTCCTGTTCTTTGGCCGCTCGAGGGACTTTTTGAGCTTAACGGCCCCAGAATCTTGAGGGCAACTTTGGAGCGCCCTTACGGAGAGAATCCGTCGTACGCGTCTCAGCCTCCAGACCCCTAGCCTCGGAAGAGCCTCCCCATTTCTCCCCAAGTCGCCTCTTTTTTGTGTGTGTGAATAAGGGCGGGGAAATTTACCAGGGGAGCATTTTGTTTGTTTCAAGGGTTGGCTGGGTTTGGGGGCGTTTGGCCTCCAGCGAGCACAGGGAAGAAATGTGACTAAGTGTTAGAAAATGCGCTTTCCCTTTCCCTCTTTTCCACCCTCAGGCCGCGGGAGTTGCGCAGCTTCTAAGAACCTTTATAAAAAATTTCCCCCTCAGATATCCTCTGATCGACACCGCCTTCCCTCGGCGCTGACTTCTTGAATCTGGGGCGCTAAGGCCTGTCCACCCATTGCTACCAGCCATTTTGCAGCACTTCTGGGCAGGCCGGGGGAGAGGATGGAAAAGAGGAAAAAGAACGTGTGCGCGGAGTGGATCCGACTTACCTGTTGGAGGGGGAAGCTAGTGTCTGGAAGGCGTCCCCCCCAGTCTACCCCCGGAGCTCGAGCAGCCCCCGGGCGTTCAGAGAAAGCACTCAGGGGCCTCCCGATCTGCCCCTCGGAAGCCAGTCATAAACCCGACTTCTCATCACCCGAATTACTTAAGGGTGCTCTGATGGTGTTAGGTCCTTTTCCTTTTCCACGTGCGGATGACTCAGCCCTCTTCAGCTGCGACTGGGGAGGTGACCCGGGGCAGCGGTTGACAGGGCGCTCGGCACCCTCGATGGGATGGGAGGCGCCCCATCCCAGTCGCATCCACTCCCCTCAGGCTCCCCAGACCACACTTAGTTCCCCTTTCCCCCCTTTATTTTTCGGGTCATCTTTTCCCTCTTCTTTAAAAAAATTATTTTAAAAATTGTAAGGAGTTTTTGTACTTTTTTTTTTCTTAACGTGAGACAGAGGCTGGATAATGGAAACAGGCATTTAAAAAAAAAAGAAAGGAAAAAATACATGTCGGCTGTCCGTGGAGCTCCAGCCTCGCCTGCTTGGCGACTGAGCTTTTGGTCGCCGGTTCCCTGGTAGAACCGGCATGGGGCACCTGGGATCTCTGCCCGTGAAAAGGCGCTATAGAAATACGAGGAATTATTATGATTTTAATAAAATTGTGTCTCATTTAGGAGCGCGCTTCTGCACTGCCTCTGTCGTCGGAGCCCGGGTTTGCCACCGCAAAGTCTGTAATCAGAGAAAAATACCAGCTTTGTTGAGGGTTAGAATATATCATTGGCTAATGTGTGTGGGTTTTTTTTTAATAATGCTAAGCATTGGAATAATTAAAGAGTGAGAAATAATTCGTCTCTCCTCTCCCCTCGGTATTGTCTTATTTAAGGGTGGAAAGCGCACTTTTAGGCAAAGCTGGTTAGTTTTAATGCGGGCTTTATTTCTCAATCGCCTTCCCTCCGCTCCGGTTTGATTCGCAAATCCCCAAACTGGCACAAGCCGGGAAACTTGCCGCGGCGGCCGTTCTTCTCCCGGAGTTGGAGGCTCGCTTTCCTTTTTTCCCCCCTCTTTCAGAGACAACCCTCTCCTCTTCCCTCCCCTGCCTCTGGGCCCTGACCCACTGCCTGGTTTTCGCTAGAGCGATTTAAAAAAGAAAGAAAGGAAGAAAGGAGCCGGGCTCTGGTACCCCCGTGCCAGCCGAGGGCGCGTTTCCCTGGCGGCCGGCTGGTGGGAGAGTCAAACCCGGTGGCTGGCGGGTGTGGGGTCTCAGAGGCACAGTCTCGCCGCCTACCCTGCACCACCCCCCCCGCAAAAAAGGATCAAGTAATCCAGTCTTTCTAAAGATCGAAGCCTCAGAGAGCTCAGATCCCTTGTCATATTTTAAATTAAGCTGAACAGTTCTTTCTTCCCAGCCTCATATGCAATAGGAAGAGAAAATTCGGTCCTCGAGAGCCTGCCTTGGCAGCCCCGTGCCCTTGGTAGGGAAGAGAGCTGTCTACTTGGGCTGGGGCTGGCATCCAGCCCCAGGATGGTGCCACTACCCACAGGGCCTAGATTTGGGGCAGGAGAACAGGGTCCAGGGCCAGTGGTGGGCACAGCCTAGGGAGATGTAGGAATAGAAGAAGAAACATTTCATCAGGGCTGCAGAGGTTTGCTTCAGGCTGGTGGGAGGCTGACCCACTGTCCTGGTCATTCCCCCAGGTGTAGGGTGGACGGGCTTGAAAGGAAAAGAGGCTTTGGTGGTGCTCGGGGAAGACGCAGCTCCCGTGAGAAAAGTAAGGGGAAAGAGGGCAAGAAATTGGGGGTAGGGGCTTGTGCCCCAGGCACCAGTGGCTGTGCAGTGGCTTCGCATTGCAAAGGGAGTTATTTATTTGCTTCAGGTGTTTTTAATTAAATGGGTTCCTGTTTTATTTACCTTGTTATTCGGTGCTTAGACTTTTCAGCGATCCCTTGCATTCTTTTTTTTTTTTTACATAAGCAGAAACTTTTTTCTCCCCTTGGAAAGATATTGTGGGAGGTATTTTGCCTTCAGTGCTTTCTCTTTCCTGCTTTTTTTAAAATTTAATTTTAAAATTTTAAAGTAAATTTAGTGCGAGTGAAAGTGAGGGGGGAGCCAGCTGGGGCTGGAGCCAGGGAAAGAGGGAGGCAGATGCAGCAGAGTTGGGCCTCCCTTCCCTTCCCGCGGCAGCTCCACCCCAGGACCCCCTCACTCTCTAGGCCCCCTTCTGCCACTGCTACTCCCTTCCTCTCCCTGCAAGGCTCTTTTGGACAGGGACGAAGGGAGCCTGTCCTGATGCGTGCTCATTCACCCTTCAGGAACCCCTGCCTCTGCAGAGCCACTTTTCCCTCACGACCCCCTAATATCAGGGCCCCCCAGTCCCTGCCTGCTTACTCCCGTCAGTCAGCTTTCAGCTCGGTGGGCCCAGTTTGTCTCCCACACTTGCCCTGCTTGTCCACTAACCCCGCTGCATAGTTGGTTGCCCTGTTGATGGGATCAGAGTTGGGCAAGCACAGAGAGAAACGGACAGACAGACAGAGGCGCAGAAACCCGTCTGCAGCAGTGAGGATTCAAGGGGCTTCTTTTCACTATGAATTTTTGTGGTCACATGAGTAGTGCACTTGGCTCTGTAACGTGCGTGTATACATAGGTGCTCAAATTTGAGGCTGCTGTTGTGGGCAGGAGCTATTTCTAAGGCATATGAATTATGAGAACTCTAGTTGAAAAACTCAAGGCCCCTTGAGCGGTGCTGAAAATGTTCTATTTCTTAATCTGGGTGGAGGTACACAGGTGTGTTCACTTTGTGAAAATGTATCGAGTGGAAGACAGAACTGTGTGCTTTCTTTCTATGCGCCACACTTCAGTTAAAAAGTTTATTTTTTAAAAAGGAAGGCACAGCCTCAAAAGTAAAGGCCGAGGGTTACAAAATAATAATAATGATTATTATTTAAATAAGAAAGTTCTCCAGCCTGCTTTGCTCAGGCCTCTGCACTAAGGAATGGTGGGAGGGCTTGTAAAAATTAGTGGGCTGATAAAAAACCTCTCAGGCCTGTGGCCCATGAGGCTTCCTTCCTCCACATGTGCGGAGTGCCTGGAAACCACCTGCAGACTTAGGTTTAGCTGTAGGATTTTAACATCTCAGGACCAAAGGATAGAAATTGGTAAGGAAGAAGTTACATGCCAATTACATTTTGCTGTCAACATCTGGAAAGCAAAGTTGCAGCTGTTCTCCCCCTCCCCATTACCACCTCTTCTTTTTTTCTGCACACTTAAATTTTTTGTACTCGTGCCATTCATACTTTGGTTTTCTGCACTGTTAAAACATTTTCACGGCTCTGACGAAATCAAATTGTTGGGTTTGGGCTTTAAAAAAAATGTGTATGTGTATGTATGTATCTTACAGTCTGACAGTATAATTTTTTGGAGCGATTTATTTGAACAGGCCCGCAATCAGTTGATAATCCCCTTCCTTTTCTTTTCCCTTCTTGGCCTTTCCAGCACCATTCAGGCCAGAAGCTTGAGGGAGAACACTTGGCCGCTCTTGCCTCTGCTTCTTTGGGCAGGTACTGACAGCTTCGCCCTCCACGGCCCTTCTGCGGTGTTTTTGTTTTCCCTTCGCCCCCCAAAAATATTTGAACCAAAAAGCCTCTTTTTTTTTTTCCTCCACCCACAGCAAACTGAAAGGGCTAGTGAACCGTGATTCAACAGAGCGAGGGCGCCTCTTTTCTTCCTTAGCATTAATTAACTCAAGTTCGTTAGGACGTTGGGTCTGTCGCCCACAGTTTTCTCTTGTGTGTGCTGAATCGGGTCATAGAGGGAGACTTCCCATGCAAACAGTTTGTGTTGGAGCTGGAGGACACAGAGGGGGAGAGAGGGTAAGAAAGAAAGGGAGCCAGTGAGGGACGGATTGTGGCCGAGGGGTGGGCATGGTCCTAAGCTCTGGGCACCCTGGTGCCAGCCTCTGAAGGGGCTAGACACCAGGGGAATAAGGATTCTCGGGTTTCCTTGGCAATGATCCTGATAATAAAATAGTTGGGGAGAACAATACATTTTGAGGGATTGAAAAATGTCTTCCTTCCAACTCCCAAAACTGTACATTTGGGGGAAGCCGCTTGCTTGGACAGGGCCCATCCAGCTCCCCTGAGCCCTTGAGCAGTGAAAACCTCGGGCTCTTCCCATCCTGGCCACCCGCTCTCTGCCCCAGGCTCTGGGCACTGCCTGTTGCCACAGCAACTGCAAGAAAGAGGTTCTCTCTGGGTCTAGGGGAGTGCAGACCGGGCAGAGGGCACCCGGAGCTCAGAGAAACTCTCCTCTTGCCCTGGCCCTTCCCTTCTGTGGCAGGGGGACTAGACCTGGCAAAGCAAGGGGGTGTCAAAACATCCTGACGGAACTCTTGGAGCTCATGAAGAGGACTTGGGAAGGCCACAGGAATTGTCTCCAAAGTGCAGGGCGAGTGGTGGGGAGAGGGGAGAGGACCATTTCCCTGGAGGATCCCCAAGCATTTTCTGGGGTCAGTAGTTGGCAGCCGGGGCCTCGGGCGAGTTTTCAACATTTTGTTGTTTGCTCTGACCTCCTCTCTTGCCCTCCAGATATTTTCTCAACGCACTGGGCACAGACCTCATCTTCACCTGCTAGTCTCCCCTTACCATGCGTTTTGTCAGTTTTTCTTTGGAGGAAGTTGTGAAGTTGGCTTGTGGGGTTCTTCCTTCTTCCAGGCCCTTGACCACCATGGAGTGACACTTCCCAGACGACTTGGTGGGTGAGGCTCAGGCTTCGCACTGCCCTTGCCCCTTGAAGCCCTTGGCTGTCATCTGTCCTGTGCGTTGGTTCATTCTGATCTTCGGAGGGTCCCATCCTCACATAGCTCCCTGAATGGACGACTGGGCTCTGACCTTCCCGGCTGGCTTTTACTTCTATTTGGTGACACAAGAAAGTTTCAAGCAAAATAGTGAATTAAAGACTAGGGTTTTGTTTCCCATACTCTGTAGAGGATGAAAGTAAACAATTTCCAGTTGCACTAGAGAGAATAGATCGTCTTCCCCAATACCTCTATTCCTGCGCGATTTTATTCAGTGCCAGGAGGGAGAGGGGAGATGTGCCTGGAGCAGGGTAGTGTTTGGAGCCAGAATGAGGCTGCCTGTTGGCCCGATCCCAGGCCACCGCTCCCGGTTTGTAGTCAGGAGGAGAAAAGGAAGGGAAGGGGGTGGGTGTTGGTTTATAGGAGTGTGCAGCCTGGTTCTGAGGCAGGCCTCATCCTAGACCCAGCAAGGGGTGCAGGGCAAATCCATTCAGCAAGCTGAGGATGCTAGAAAACCCCCGTCCGGTCCGCCCGCCATTCCTGGGCAGAGTAAAACAGGCCCAAGTCAGCCAAAAACCCGCTTTGTCCAAATTCTCCGAGACTCCTCGCAATGTGCATATTCTGGTTTCCATGCTTGGCGGTTCCAGACTCTTGGATGATTTTACTCTGGCTGCAGAGCCCCTTCCTGCCTGCCCCCCCAGAGAGGGGAGGCCCCACCTACCTCTCAGATAAGCAGCCGGCCCCTTCCTTTTGCTGCCTACGGTTCTCTTTCCATTTCTGTCCGGGAGTCGGGCCACTGCTTCCTTGTATCCCTTCTTCTGTGGGACAAGATGGAAGATCTCAGGGATACGAAGTTGGCTTCTTTTCGGTTCAGGCCAACGCTGAATTATAAAATCCCAGGAATTGGACAGGCTAATCAGGGCTCTATTTGTGGCCTTTTAAAATTTCCTGCATCTTTTTTCACCCAGGCTGCAGATATGCAGTAGTAAAATGGATCCTGACATATCTGGTAATTCCTGTGTAGGTTTTGTCAGTTATTTGCACTGTGTATAGTTATCCAAAATTAACACGGACATATATAAAACTAGCATGTGTCCAGGGTCTGAAAGAATAAATCTGAGCCTTAAAGCAAGCAGGATGTGGACAAATAGGATTTTTTTTTTAAAGATAAAGTGACCTCCAAATAGTGGCCCTGTTTTTAAAGATATAACTTCTTGTGCTTCTAGATGTTTCACTATTGGCAGGTATAGGCCAGTTGCAAAACCTGTCTCAGGCTGGGAAAATTATTTTGTTTCCTTGAAGATTTTTGAATACTGTGTATATGAGTGAGATTCTGTACACATTTCCCTGTTTTCCCTTAAATAATCCAGAAGGCCTCATTTCTTTTGTGGATTTTTGGAAAATGACACATTTAACTTTCTCAAGCTAGAAGCAGTCACTTTAGCTAGTTTTTCTTTTCTTTTCTTTCCCTTCTGCTTCTCCTTCTCATTCTTCTTCTTTTTCCCCCTGTCCTAGAGTCCTTATCTTTTCTCCTTGCTCATTTTTCCTTTTCAGCTGCGTCTTCTTTCCCTCCATCTCTGTCCTTCTCTCTCTTTGCAGTTTTGGGCCCAGCTTGTCTTTCTCTCTCAGGATTGGGCTTCTTTCTCTCTTTCTCCCTGCCCCTATTCCTCTTCTTCCTACGGCCTGCTCATTCTTTTTCTTTTGGAGGCACATTTTTCCTAGTGATGGCTGAAACCAGCATGGGCATTTCAGAAATGTTTCAGTGAAAACTGTTGTTGTTTTAAAAAAAATCAAATTCTATATACGTGACAGTAATGAGAGAGGCCTTTCTCTCACAATGGCAGAAAAATTCCTCTCCACAAACTACAAGCCCATGTGAATTTTAAAAGTCTAATCTCTGGCTTCTGGGATTTTTCTGTTAAATGAGGGAAAATACCTTTCCCCTCAAATTTCCCTGCTTTTCCTTAATTTTTCCTCTTTGTTGTCTTTAATTTTCTTTTTTGCTCGCTACTGTCACCAGCATCACTGGCTTCCTTACCCCTGTTTTTTCTCTCCTTCCCTTTCTCCCCTCCCCTCTCCTTCTCCTCCAAGGCTTGCCTGTCCCCTTGCTCCCTCCATCCCCTGAGCCCTTACATTTTCAGGTGGCTCAGCCCTGGAGAAGCCTTGAATCCTCAGAGGTTTTTTTTTTTTTTTTGCCTTGGCTCTGATCGGGGTGCAGGGTGCAGGGTATCTGAGCTCCCAGCCAAGACCGAGACTGGGACAGGTAATCTTCCAACAGGAGCCTCTACTCTCTTAACAAAAGGGGGACAGTCCCCTTTTGTCTGGGGTTTCTGAGGGGCGTGTCCAGGACCGAAAGCCGCCATCAGTGGCATTCAGGAGGAGGGGGCTGTAGGGGTCGGGTTCGCCAAGTGTTTCTATTGGAACCTGAGCGATTCTTCTCTGTGTGCCCCACAGGAGGGAGAGAGACCCAGTCATTAGAAATACCCTGGCTGCTCACCCAGGAAGGCCTCCCCCCTGAGAGCCAGATGCCTCTGTGGGAGCAGGGTGAGGGGAGAGTGCTGCCTGGGAATCCTCTCAGCCCACCTTCAAGGTTACAGGCCACTGGCAGGTGAAGGACAATTGATGATTGTTCTCCTTCCCTGTTCCTCCCCTGGGAAGTGCCTGTTGCTCTTCCTGTTAAGGGAGAATTGAGGGGGTGCAGTGGGTCCCTGCGGCTCCATTGAGACACTCCATTAGTCCTCCTGGGCCACTTTTATGTGCAGTCTCTCCACCACTGCATGGACCTTTGACCTCTCCCTTCATCCAGGAGTGAATCATGGATCTTGTCCTGTTTCCCTAACTTACAAGTGGATCCTTCCATCCACCATCTCCCTTGCCACCTACCCAGTTGCACCACCAGATTCAGAATCGACCCATGTTTAGCACCCGGCATGGTGGTCTGTGAGATGGAGCATGTTAGAATTCTCTAGGAGGCTCACATTGGCCGTTTTCTGTTTGGTGTCTAATATTTAGTATGAATCAAAATACCAGAAAAACACACACCCCCGTGCCAAATATAAATTCACTTGTAGTTTCTACCATCTCATCTTTATTATTTTTTGTTTGTTTGTATCGTGTCATCTTTAGAAAGTAACATTGCTTCTCTCAAGGTGGAGAGAGACAGGGTTTGGTACCTTATGTTACTCAGCTAATATCCTTGACTAATTAGACCCAAGCTGGTTATTAACGTGATGTTAATTATTGAACACCACCCTAAGAGGCCTGTCTTGCAGTGACACCTGCCTCTTGCTCTCTCGCCTCTAACTGTTTCTCTCGGCCAGTCAGGCCAGTCAGGGCCTGGACTGGGGTCCCAGGTGCTGGGCGGCACTGTTCCTGTTGTCTGGGTCCAGCCCAGCCCGGGGCCACATGTTTTGTTTGGGCACACCCCAGGCCCTCTTCCTCGAACCTTTCCGCTGAGCGTAAAGGCCACCGAGCACAGGGTTTCCGATGGGGAAGAAAGGGGCAAGAGTGAGTGAGCAGTGACCTTTCTGTTGCCAGCTGAGGGCTGAGCCTCGCCTGGGGAGAGGGCAGCTGTAGGGACTGGGTTCTGAGTAGGATCAGTCTGTCCCTGTGTGTGTTCATGTCCTCCTCTGCTCTTCCATTTCTTTAATAACTGTCTCCTCCTTACTGCTTCTCAAAGGCCTAAAGCATGGCTGCTCAAGAGCCCCTACCGGAGAGGACCCAGTGGAGGCTTCCACACTCCTGGCTTCTCTCCCCCATGTTCACCTTCCTGTCTGGGTGGAAGGTCCAGAGCAGGGGTTCCCCTGGGGAGCTCTTCCTGGTGACTCGGTTTCCCCAAGGTTGTCTCACGTTTCCTGATAGAGCTCTTTTTTTGCTTTCTTGTTTCCTTTATTAGCTCTCTCCCTTTCCTTTAGGGTTCTTATTTCATGCTGTTGCACTTCCTCCACATGGTTTGGGCCCTTTAGTCTGAATTGAACGGGGCACAGGTAGGTGAGTGTTCCCTCTCCTCCAACCAAGAAACACTAGACACAGATCAAGTGGAGAGGGCAGAGCTGGAGAAAGCAAAGAAGTAAGAGTTCAGGAGGTGGTGGTGGTGGTGGTTGTGGTCGTGCATAGGCAGGCCTCTGTGTTTGGAAGTCGTGTCCATCTTCGTGCCTTTGTCACTTCCTCCTGAGGTTGGCTGTTGTGTTTGTGGCTGCGTGTAGTGCTTGTCAGTGGAGTGCTGTGACAGGAGGCTATTTTAATAAACTGTTGCAGTTTCTCGAGCGGAGCTGCATTGCGTTGGCATCCCTCTTCACTGCTAATGGAGCGTGCGTGGCTGGGTGTGGGCCGCCGAGGGAGGCACTGAGCTCGCTGGGGGCTGGGGAGAGGGAGGCTGTGAGGTGCTGGGGGGCCTGCCTCCCTTGTCTGGGAGTGCTCCTGTGAGCAGCAGCCAGACCGGGGGAAAGGGTGGCTACACCCTGGGCGCCAGGTCCCTGCCCTGGAAGTGCTGCTGGCATCGACACTTTCCGAGCTCTCTTTCTTCTTCTCTTTCTATTCATAGCACGGCAGGCAGCCTTGTGTGTATGGCCAGGGAGGAAAACTTCCACTCGCCCCTGTGCGTCCCATAAACAAAAAAAGAAATAGAACCAGAAAAAGAGTGTGCGGGCCTTAGAGAAAGAGACTGAAACCAAAACACAGAGAAGAAGGCGCAGCTGCTTTCCCCAAGGCCTTCTGGGGCTCCCTCCCGCCCGACAGCCCGCCCGGAGTCAGGCCTTTATTTATTTATTTTTCTGGCTTAAAAAAAAAAAATTCTGTGTCTTCCTCAGCCCTAGTCCCCCTCACCCCCTTAAGATTTGCTGGGTGGCCGCTGCCAAATGGACCCGAGTGGGAGCCTGGAATGAAAAATTCATAACTGCTGGACTTTGCTTGTTCATTAGACGTGAACTTGTCGATTGGGCAAATTGTTTTTGGTCTCCAACTGCCGGGGGCTCTCCCCACCCTCTCGGCTTGCCCGGTTCCCTCCTCCCCTTGGACGCAGCCATTGGCTGCTCGAGGATGTCTCATTGCCAAATAGGTGGATCCTTCTCTCTCTCCCTCCCCGCTTCCTCCCCCCCTTTTTTACTGGCTTTGGCACAAGCAAATGGATGGGGATTGAGCATGAAAGGGGAGAGAGAGAGGGAGTTTGAGAGAGAGAAAAGAAGCAAAAAAAAAAAAAATCCAAAACCCAACCAGCGCACATACATACACACACAAACACACACACAACACACACACACACAGCCCCATCCCATCCACGTCCTCTCTCTCTCTCTCTCCCTCTCTCTCTCTCTCTCTCTCTCCTTCCCTCCCTCCCTCCCTTGCTCCCTCCCTCTTTTGCACGCTTCTGCCAGCGACGATCTGCAGCCGGTCCGAACTCGTCCTCTTCCCCGGGAATCTGCGAGCTCCCCCTTTGCCTGCGATCAGGCTCAGAGGCGGAGGGAGGCAGCTCGAAGTTTATACCCCTGTGCCGCTGCCAAAGCCGAAAGCCTTTTTCTTCAGCTGCCGCTTTTCCCCCTCCTGGTTTTTGTTTTTGTTTTTGTTTTGCACAGGGGTGGGGTAGGGCGTGTTGTGTGTGGGGGGGCGGGTGGGAGGTAGGTTTTGACTTTTAAATTTTGCATATTTTTCTTTTATTTATTTATTTATTTATTTATTTAAAACTGGAAGATGATGCACAGGGGGTGAAACTGAAAAAAAATTTTTGTTGGCTTTTGTTTACCTGGCGTGTGTGGTAACCAACTCGCTCCCTCTCTCTGCTTGCAATCCCTGACCTTTCTTTCTTTTTGCTCCTTTAAAAAAAATATTAATTTCCCCCTTCTGTGCAGTGGAGCATGGGTGGGGGGGAGGAGGGGGAAGGGTTTGAGAATCCACCCAAGCCCGGCCCCTATTCCCCAGAACACCAATAATAACCCCCTTTAAAACATTTACCTTCCTCCCCTGCTCCTCCCCCTCCCCCCTCCCCCCACCCGCCCCCAACTCACAACTCTGTTGAGTCCAGAAGCTCAGAATCGGGCGTTGGGCTTTGCCGGGTGCTTCAGATCAATGGTAATTATTTAATTTTTTCCAGTTTTATTTTTGTAAACAGAAATCAATTATTATTTAAACTTCAAACAAGCAAACAAGCAAAAAAAAAAAAAAGAAGAAAGAAAAAAAACCAAAAACCGAGAGCCCAGCCCTCTGTCACCTGACTGAGTGGGAAGGAGGGTGAAGGGGTCAGTGGGGATGGGGCGCTGGATGCCCCATGTAGCTTTTAACCCTAATGTGGTTGATTGATACTACCACCTTATTTGTGTTAACAAGAAGCGTTTTCTTCCTTATTACTGAGATTAACATTAGTATTGGTGTCGATAACAAAGCTGAAATCACATATTTAGGGTTTAGATCTGATTTTTAAAATGCTGGGGTGGATGTTCCAATCGGAGCAGGAGAAAAGAGAATGAAAACAGCCTGGGGAGGGGGAAGCCAAATCCGTTTCCTCGCTCGCTGGCTTGTGGATGTCATGTTCTCTCTTCTTGGGGGTGGCCAAAAACCTACCGGTGTCCGGGCGTGAGGTGGCCCCCGCATGCCCCGCGTGTGCGTCCACGGGCATTTGTGCAGACTGGACACTGTGCTGGGGCGAGCTGAGACGAGTTCGAGGCTGCAATAGAACATGGAGATGTCATGGGCGCGACAGAGCCTGGCGGGGATACCAGCAGCGTGTGTGTGTGGACGGCAACGTTGTCTGTGCGCGCGTGTGTGTGAGTGAGTGAGAGAGAGAGAGAGAGAGAGAGAGAGAGAATAGGTGTGTGCTCAGGCTCTGGGTGTCTCTGTCTGGCTGCTGAGGCTGAGATGGGAGCAAGCGGCTGGCTAGGCTGGTGGCAGCTCCAGACCACACTTTCCTAGAACAATCGCAAGAGAAAATTGTTGTGCGGGGGGCGGAGGAGGAGAAGGCGATTTTTCTTGTGCCCCCCTTCTAACGCTTCTTTTCTCCTTTTCTCTTTCCCCCTCACCCCGTGTTCCCCTCCTCCTGTCTTCCCTCGCCCCGCATGCTCCCGGCTTGCCGCCTGCAGGATGAGTTCCACCCGTTCATCGAGGCGCTGCTGCCTCACGTCCGCGCCTTCTCCTACACCTGGTTCAACCTGCAGGCGCGGAAGCGCAAGTACTTCAAGAAGCACGAGAAGCGGATGTCGAAGGACGAGGAGCGGGCGGTGAAGGACGAGCTGCTGGGCGAGAAGCCCGAGATCAAGCAGAAGTGGGCATCCCGGCTGCTGGCCAAGCTGCGCAAAGACATCCGGCCCGAGTTCCGAGAGGACTTTGTGCTGACCATCACGGGCAAGAAGCCCCCCTGCTGTGTGCTCTCCAACCCCGACCAGAAGGGCAAGATCCGGCGGATTGACTGCCTTCGCCAGGCCGACAAGGTGTGGCGGCTGGACCTGGTCATGGTGATTTTGTTTAAGGGGATCCCCCTGGAAAGTACTGACGGGGAGCGGCTCTACAAGTCGCCCCAGTGCTCGAACCCCGGCCTGTGCGTACAGCCACATCACATTGGAGTCACAATCAAAGAACTGGATCTTTATCTGGCTTACTTTGTCCACACTCCGGGTAGGTTGCTCTCAATCCCCCTTTTGCCCACCCCATTTTATTTTACTTGCTGGCATTTGTTCTGTTTATTGTACCTCTTCTTTCCAAACGATACATGCATAGACGCGATGGGCCTAACGTGCATCCCTCCTGCTGAGGCCTGAAGCACGTTTGATGTTCCCTTTTCCCTTCTGTTTCCCTCCACTCTCTCCATTCTTCCTCCTTTGCTCATTTGGCGTGTTACTGATTTTCATGCATCTCCGTCTTTGGAGGACTCGTCTTACCCAAAAGACGCTGCAGGTCCTAGGACTGGGGCCAGGATGCCCCAGAATTATCCATGATGGTGAGAGTTTGTGATGAATACCACTACCACACACAAAAAAATCACTTCTTGCTCTGATTTAAAATGAGTCAGAAGAAGTATTGGGGGGCAGGTACTGGCTTTCCTGCAGCGTCCCCTCAAGTCCTGGGGAAATGCCAGATTTGGCACAAGCAGGGTGGGCAGCAGTTCGGTGGAGAGAGGGGCATGTAAAACCCCCGGATATGAGACAGAATGAATAGGAAAGAGGAAAGAAGGCAGAGGCGGGCAGCTTCTGAGGCCCAGATGCCCAGGCGGGAGCTGTTTTGGCTGGGATTTGGCTGACGGAGAGGAGAAAAGTCATTCAATTTCACAGAGAGTGAAAATGAGCACGAGATTCCTTGCGCTCTTGCCCTTCACTGTCCCTTCCCCTTCGCTTTTCAGCTGAAGTGGCGAGACCCCCGATGGACGCCGGCAGCCCCCATACCTCTGCTGGGGGGCAGAGAGGCTCTCCCCAGCATAGGCATGCCAGGGAGTGGGCATTGCTGTGGAAGGTCTTAAAGCAACAAACAAACAATCAAAACTCTGTAAAATCTCCTTTTCCTTTTGTGTTCCAAGTAGTTCCAGCTCTCCTCTTTGCTTTTCCAATTTCACCCTGCATTTTGGGTTGTGTGGTTCAGTTCTCCTCCTCCGTTCCTTTTTTTTTTTCCCCTACCCTTTCCCTTTTTATAATTTCTTTCCGCTTTTGTTTTCTTACAAATTGAAACAGAGATGGCTGGTTAATTTTTAGCCTCCACTCAGCTACGCCCAATTTACTGCCGCCTTTGAAACCTAAACGGGCGGCACTCTGTGATTAAGCAAGGCAGAAGTGTGTTTACATTATGCCCAACCAACTTGTAATGAGAGGGCTACCAAACCTTTCTCTCTCTCTGTGTTTTTTTTTTTTTACTTTCCACCATTCCAGTATTCCACCCCCCTTTTTTCCCCCTTCTTTCTCTCTTCATGCGAATGTAAGAGAATGTGGCTTAACTTCAACTCTAGTGAATGTTCTTTCCCGCAAATATGTGTGTGTGTGTGTGTGTGTGTGTGTGTGTGTGTATCTTCCTTCCTGTTCATTCACAAAAAAGAAAAGCAACTCACTTTTCTGCTGTGGTTACCCCCTTGCCTGTTTGGGATGTTGGGAGGAGAGGTATGACTTAATCCAGAAAGGAAATTTTGGGGCACTTTCAGCATTGCATCAGCAGTGGAACCTCGACTGGGATTAGCACTGAGAGTTTATGTGTTGGAGAACTCTGGGGAGGAAAAGGTGGTATTTGAGGCCTCTCTTCTTGCTCATTCTCTCATTCTGAGAGGTGGCTTTGGTAGTTGGTTGGAGGCAGTGGATACCCCCCCCACTCCTGTTGTCCCTCCCTCCATGGATCTTTCTAGGCCTGTGCCTGGCCCTGTGTGACTATCATGGCCCACTCACGAAGGATGACCAACTGCCGGTCCTCTTCCTCGTTCATCCTTTTTCTTTCTGGAAAAGAGACAAAAGAAAAAATTAAAAGTTATTCCCTGATTCTCTGTCTACTCAGCAAATCAAAGTGGGGAGGGTGTGTGCCTGGTGGTATTGGAAGTGGCTTGGGGCAGACTTGGAGCCTTGAGCTTGTGTCTGTCAGATAGCTCCTCTGAGAGGGGATTCCGCATCTTCTGATTTTGGAACTAGGGCCTCTAAGATGAAATTAATACTCATCTTCCTTTTGAGCCGGCTTCCTCCTACCTTGCTCTGTAGCTGGATCCCTGTAGCTGAGCTGTTTCCCTGGCTTCTCTTATTTTAGGCCAAATTTTTGACTGCTGCCAGCATGGGGCTGAGGTCAGATGAAGTATGTGTGATGGAGACCATTTCCTGACCAGCCACCTGGGTCCTGGACTGACCAGGCAGGTGTCAGGAGAAGGGAGGCGCCCCCGCTTGCCCCCTAGCCATAATGAGATGATTTGCCCAGGAATATGAGTAAATTCATGACCCATTGCATGCAGCCGTGGCCATCTCTGTCCCAGCTGAGTTCCTTGACAAAAGCTGAGTGGAGAACCGAGGATGTTTTCTTATAATTTGTCTATAATTCAAGTCCCTGGACTCCAGATAGTTTCAGTGAAGGTAGGATTTTTGTTGCTGAAATTGCTTTAATTCAAGAGTGCCTTACTGAAGGAGTGGGGGTGATTTGGTGAGGCACGGGCTACCAGTGGGCCTTGGGTAAGTGGCCTCGAGATGGCATGGAGTGGGCATTGCTTTCTCTCTAAGCCACTCCAGTTTGCTAGAAAATGTCTTCTCCTGGCTGAGCCCCCAAACAGTGTCAGTCCAATAGCACGACATTCCTTCTCCATGTCCACGCAAAGACATACTCAGTAGGGTGCCACTTGTTCCTTCCTTCCAGTATAAACTGGGGTTGGGGGCTGGGCTGGCAAGGGCTCAGACAAGAGGTAGGTTGGATTCTAAAAGAAGTGCTTTCCTTCCTTTCAAACTGGGCTGAAGTACCTGATCTGGGCTGAGCTGGTGGTGCCAGGTTTGATGACAAGTAAACTTGACATGATGGTAAGCATGGGGGCATGGCTTCCCCTCCAGGCACCATCATCATCTGTCATCCATGGCCCTTGTGGGCGCTTTTTTGGTCCCACATGAAGCTTTAGGAGGTGGCATGGTTGAGAGGGACTAAAGGACGTGTGTGTGTGTGTGTGACGTCAGGAGCTCCACTCCCAGAGTACGGGGTCCTAAAAGGCCACCCAGAGTGTTTAGCACCCTTCATGAGGGTGGCCTTCCTGCTGGGAAGGAATGTCGCTGTGTGTCTGTTCCATTTAGGAGGGGATGTTGAGGCAGAGCAGGGTCAGAGAGCACTGCCACGGGGAGGAGGTAGTACATTCGTGCCGGTGTCCTTCCATCCAAAGGGGGTGTCCCAGGGCAGTGGCTGGAGACAGAGGGGAGCCTGGGGCCAGGGGGAAGGATGCTTGTGTGAGGAAGGATGGCTGAACTGGTCTGGAAGCACAACTAGACTATCTCCAAAGCTTCTGCAGGGGTCTGAAGGTAAACTGGCATCTTCAGACCTTCCTTAACCTAGGCCTTGGTCCTAGGGAAGAAAAAAAATCTGAAAGTAATAAAATGCTTTACTGAATGGAAATGTCAGCTTCTCCCCATCAGATCCCTCCAACAGGCCCACCGTGGAGGTCCATGAAGTCCAGGTATTCTTTTCTTTATCTCCACTTTCTCATTACAGAGAAATTTACACATAGAAGGAACCCCCATCATCAGTGCCGACTTATGGCCAGTCTCAATTCATCCACAGCCCCCGCTGCCCACCTTTACACTGGGTTGTTGAGGAGAAAATCCAGGCATCATAGCTTTTCATTTGTAAATATTTCTGTACATGTCTCTAAAGATAAGGACTCTTGAAAAACGTAACCACAATATCACTATCACACCTAAAACAATTTCTTTCGTATGGTCGGATAGCTGGTCAGTGTTCACATTTCCCTAATTATCTCCTAATTTTGTTTGTCTAGATCAGGATCCCACTGAGGTCCATGCATTGCAGTGGGTTGCTCCATCTTTCAAGTCTTATAATCTCTAGGTGGTCCTCCTCCTCCTCTTTCACCTTGGTTTCTTTCCTGGCAGTTTCTGGGTTGTTGTTGTGGAAGGAACCCGATGGTTTATCCGGTAGGGTTTCCCTGTTTGGACTCTGCAGGCTGTGTTCCCCTGCGTTCTACAGTGTGCCGCTCTGAAAGGAGATTCTGCTTCCCTCCTCACCTCCAGGTCCGGCGATAGCTGGGCCTTACTTGTCGCAGGAAATGGATTAGCACCTGAGGATTTGTCTAAGTGAACTTTTTCAAGTGCAAGGTTGCCCTTCTCAGTATAAGAGCTTCATGGTTTTCGCTGTCTGCTTCAGGACTTGGGGCTTTGCGGTGAGCACTGTTTTTCTGGTCCAAGGGAGGGCTCCACGTCTGCGTCCTTCCTCAGCAGTGGAAGGCATTGCTTCGCCATGTCAGTCCTGCCAAGATGTGGCTGATGCCAGTGATGTCCCCCAAGCCTTTGCTGAATGTCTGGCCCATCTGGTGGCTCTGGGTGAGTGCACAGGGGTGGCCACAGGCATACCAGCCACCGTCTCCGGAAGCCTAACTCCTGAGGCCCCTGTACCACTTCACCCATGCCTCTTTTTTCTAGGCCCAGAAATGCCACTGGTCTGCGTTTTTTTTTTTTTTTTTTTTTTGCTGTACGTGGGCCTCTCACTGTTGTGGCCTCTCCCGTTGCGGAGCACAGGCTCCGGACGCGCAGGCCCAGCAGCCATGGCTCACGGGCCCAGCCGCTCCGCGGCACGTGGGATCTTCCCGGACCAGGACACGAACTCGTGTCCCCTGCATCGGCAGGCGGACTCCCAACCACTGCGCCACCAGGGAAGCCCTGGTCTGCGTTTTTGAGGCAGCGCCATCTGGTGCCAGGGCTGTTGAAGACTGCAGGGCCTAGTTACCAGATTCCTAAAATTAGCAAGATATACCAATGTAGGGTTAGATGCCTTTTAGAGCAACCCAGAAGAGATGTCACTGTTGTTCGAGGGTCAGCTTTGGTCATTGTAAGAGTCTTCTGTTCAACTAATTCAGAAGTTGGTTAAAGGGATTAAACCAGCTAATATGTAAAGATACTGGCACATAGCAGAAAAGCAGTGGACGGCAGCTCCTGCAATTCCAGTTGTTATGATTCCGTGAGCCCAAGGATGTCTCCCTGTCACCTTTACCTGTTGGTACTATTTCTGCCTTAAGGGATGAACTAAGTGAGAGTTAATTTTTCTGTAACATAGCAGCGTTTCAAGTGCTGAAGACAGGGCTCATGGTTCCTTTCCACCCCTCTTCCCAGGAAGCTGTCCGTTCTCCAGGCCAAACGCTGCCCGGCTCTCACGCCTCCCACATTTGATACGGCTCCTTGCGCACTTGCCATATTGGTCATCACCCTCTGGAGGCCCTCTTAAACTGGAGCGTTCTGTATTGAACAAGGAAAGTCCAAGTTTGATCAGATCCCACGGTAGCTACACGATTTGCTGGGCCTTCCAGCTACATAATTTTCAGGGCCCAGTGCAAAACGAAAATGAGGGGTTCCTAGTTCAAAATGATTAGGAATTACAGCGAGACAGCAGTTACATCATTAAACCAAGCATAGGGTCTGTGTGACTGCCCAGGTCACATACCCGAGAGGTCTGTCCAGGCTATATTTGCTCTGTTAATGTGACATGGGGTGCCTGGTTCTGGGTGGTGTAAAAGGGTGATGCGGCTCAGGCTGGCTTTGGAGGGGGCATGACCCAAAAAAGGAGGTCAGAAATACTCAGACCCACTCCTTGGGCTGGTCTCCTTCTGGGACTCCCTTGACCATCTGCTCTCATCCCCTTTGTCTGTAGCTTGTCTGTCCAGCCAGTCAGGGGTCCCCACTGGCTGTGATGTGCAGGGCATCTTGGTGGAGTGCTCACTCTCATGGTTGAGTTGGAAGCTGCAGCTCAAGGAAAAAAAGAACTACCTTTGTCTGAGCTTGAGCTGGCAGAGTTCGGCCCATGAATAAGCTGGAGGGGACCTAGGAGCCCAAGCATGGTGACCAGCTGTGCTCCACTGCCCACCCAGAGGAAAAAGGGCCACTCTGTAGCAGGAGAGCTGGGGTCCAGATGTACAGAAGGACTTCCTGAGGATTCAGTTTACTTTTTGGCACTGCCAGAGGATGGTTGAATTTCCTTTATTCATGAAATACGTATGCATTTTGTGAACCTACTGTGAGCAAGGCCCTTCTAAGAATCAGAGACTCCTACATGTGGCCTGCAGGGTTTGGGTGAAGGCCTCCTGATAAATTCTAGAAGACACCATCCTATAGATGTGAACGAACAGTGATCCATGCAGGAGGCGAGGGAAGACCCAGCAGAGCTTCATCAGGCGCAGCTCCAGGTGGGCTGTGAAGAAGGAGGCAGGGCCCATCTTAGCCACCTTCTAAAGTTGCAGGGACCCAGGGTGCTGAGGAAGGGTAGGCCAGAGGGGTAGAAGGCTGTGCCATGGTCTCTCTCTGTCCTTGCGTCCTGCAACAGCTGGGCAGAGAGGGTACAGCTAAACATCTCCCCTTCTGCCCTGGGAAGAAGGTGTCTCCCTCCCCACCCCTTTTTCTCTTTGCCCCGTCGGTCCCACCCCCACCCCACCCCCCTGTCTCAGGAGCTGCCACGCTTCAGTTATTTTATCCTTCAGTGTCCGATTCAGAAGTCCTTTCAAAGGCCCCAGCAGTGTCAGCGCAGTGCTCGCACAAAAGGCCTCTTTGATTTCTTGTTTGTTTTCATTTGCCAGCAGAGGGGGAGGGGGCAGGAGAGAAAGAGCTTCTGGGTTTTAAAATTTTTATTTGGGTTGCTTCATTCTCAGAGGAGTTGGCTCCCTGGAACTCTTTTCTGAGATAGGGGCTCAGAGGCGGGAGGTAGCCTTCTGGGGAGAAGGCTGGGATGGGGTGTGGGCACTGCCTCCTGAAGCAAGAGGAGGAGGTTTGGGGGATTAGGCTACAGTCATTGATTCACCTTCAAATGTTCTGTGCTAGGCCTGAGGGTAAGAAGGGTCAGGTTGGAGCCCTGCTGCCTGTGTAGAGAAAGGTCTGAAGTGCCTGACACCAAAGGACATTCTCCTGTTAGCCGCATCCCTAGCAACAGCCTCATCACAGCTGTAGGATTTGAGTAGTCCTGAACCTTGACTTTGCCGTTTTCCCTTTATCATCCCAGATTCTGCCGTTTCCCTCTTGGCTGGAGGGGAAGGGGGTGGGGGTCCTTTTAACGTGCACACTCCTTGGAAATTCTTAGCGCCTTGAAATACAAGCTGTGGCTCCCCACTCTCCATCAGGGAGGTGGAAGGGTGAGAGGTTTACCCCGCAGCCGGTTGTCCTGCCAGCGTGGTACACAGGCCCGGGTGGAGGAGACCCTGTCCTCCCAGGGCTTTGCGCTCTCACCCCGTGCCTCTTGTCTCCCCGTGATGGCTGGCTTGTGAGAGGCTGCAGCATGGGTACCGCTCCCAGAGGACCCAGCCCATGGCTCACGGAGGACTTTGAGGGCAGGCCGGTCCTGCCTGAGGAGCAGGGAGCTGAGGCTGAAAGGAGATGGAGGACCACCGGTGCCTGTGGTTTGGGACTAGAGACACAGCGACCAACGCCTGTGTGGGTGCAAACTTTAAGCACATGTGGGCACGCCCTGATATACCAGTAAGAAGGGGTGCAGCCTGTTGGTTGTTGCGCCTGTGTGGAGGCCTGACTGCAGGGGCTGGGGAAGAGAGCGCCGGAAAGCGAGGCTTGGGCAGGTGGTCACGGGCGTCAGCAACAGGGAAGTGTGCCCACTGGGTGAGGGGGGCTCCGCAGGGCCTGGTTGGCAGACGGAAGGAGGAGGCTGGGGGGCTGAGAGATAGATAAATATAGCTGATGGCATTTCTCATGATAGGTTTTTCTTGGCACTGAGGGCACCGTGGCAAACAGTACGACAAACGCCTGGCCCTGCAGGCCGCCGTCGCCATTTTAAGCATGTTTGAGCAGAAGAGTTGTTGGCATTAGAAAAGGGTCCCAGCAGGTGGAGGGGCTGCGGCAGGGGGGTTTGGCTGGACTGGGCCTTACTGCCCTGGGTACCTGGGTTCCTTACTTTGTCTGTATGGAGATCTAATATCTGATTTTCTGGCCCTTAGGGGATTTAAAAAAATATTTTGGGGTTGCCCTTTGTGGGCCTGTCTCCCAAGTGACTTGTCCCCCCACCAGCCACCGTGGCCTGTTGGTGGTGGGGGTGTTCTGGCTCTTCTCCTCACTTTTGATGTCTTAATGATGACACGGCATGCCACTGCCCCAGGGACAGGGACATTATTTTTTATTTTTTTCATTTTTATTGGATTATAGTTGATTTACAATTTTGTGTTAGTTTCAGGTGTACAGCAAAGTGAATCAGCTATACATGTACATATATCCACTCTTTTTTAGATTTTTTTCCCATATAGTTCATTACAGAGTATTGAGTAGAGTTCCCTGTGCCTCATTTGTTATAAATTTGGGGGACATCCAATAACTTAAGAGACACTCCTTTGTCCGGGTTCCAAACAATTTTTTGTTCCCGGTCAGTGGAGGAGAGGGCACACCCGTGGTCTCCATCCCTTGCTTTAATTCCATTTTTCCATTGAAGGCCCAATATGGCCGAGGCACCGTGTTAAGTCCTGTTCGTGTGTTAACCACCCAAATTCTCACATTGATTCTAGTTTTAAACCCACATTCCCGGCTGTGAGCCTGTGCACTAGGGTGACACACACAGGGGGGTTTGTGTGTAGTGAGGAATTGGTGAGCCAGCCTCGAGGACCTGGGAGGCTTCCTGGAAGATGACCTGCTTGAATTGCACCTTGAAAGACAGTGAGGAATTAGTTTGTTTTTGTCAGCTGGCTGAGCCTTTTCAGCTTGCCTTGAGCTGATTTCCTTCTCACAATGGTTGAGTGATATAGGCAGGGCAGGTATTATTATCCCCACAGAGAAGGGGACCCGGTACAGAGATGTCAGGGCGCCTGGGTCACACAATCAGTTTCCTGCAGAAGGACCCCAGGTTTCAGGTCACTGAGCACCTTGGCTTCCCTCCGTAGGCCTTGCCATTCCTTGAACTTCATGGGGATTGCTGGCCTTGGTGGAGTCTCAGAGGAGAAAGCCGACCAGGTCCCCGTGGTCTCCCTTGCTCTCTAGGAGCTGAGACAGAGTGGCTGGAGCCTAGCCTGTGACTCAGCTCAAGGGCTCCCCCAGCTGCTGAGCATGTGGGGTGGAAACAGCAGGCGGGAACCTGGCCTGTCCTTGACACTGGTCTCCCTTCCCGCTGGCCAGCCCCCTGCCTCTGACCTGAGAGGCAGCATGCTAGCGTAGACTGGGGAAGCTCAGCTGGATGCCCCCACCCTGCTGCGGCCAGCTCAGCTTCTTGGCACCCCATCCTGGAGCGTGGGGAGGGCAGGTAGAGTGTGCAGGAAGTCCAGGTGTGCGGTCAGGCGGGCTCGGCTGGATCTTGGGATCCCTGATCCTTGCTCTGTCACGCCTTTTTCCTGGGAGTCTGCTTGGAATTGCAGTTTGAAATAAAAGTGAATGTAATTATCCTAATTAACCAGATGATCGCTGGAAGTTTTGCAGTAATCTGCTCTTCATTGCCTTTTATGCTCCCGAATTCTCGTAGACTCTCATTCTTACCCCTTTCTTAAAGTTTGAAAACTTTGGGGCTGTGTATATAAAAACTCTTCCAATATGCTGAGGGGGGCTGGGTTGTGAGAGAGGCTAGCTTACTGCTGGAGATTTTCCTGTTTCCGTGGCTAGGAAGATAGGGACTTGACCTCTTAACCATTGAAATCAGGTCCCATAGAGCAAGGTTTCCCAACCATGGCGCTGTTGACTTTTGAGCCAGATCCTTCTGAGTCATGGAGACCGTCCTGTGCATTATAGGGTGGTTAGCAACATCTCTGGCCTTGACCCACTAGTTGCAATCCACCCCCCCCCACCATGTGTGACAACCAAAATATTTCCATACGTTTCCAAGTGTCCCTGAGGACAGAATTGCCCCAGCTGAGACCCTCTGGCCTGTAAGAAACAGAGCGATTCAGACAGAATGTACCCCAGATTCACCTCTTGCCTCTCATCCAGTTTAGGAACTTATTTATGTTTTCTCACATGGCAACAGAACCTCAGAGCCCTGGCTGTTCTCCTGCATGTCCTGTTCCATTTTCCCCTTTCTGGGCAGAAGGACCTTGGGCTGAAACCATCTGGGGGCTCCTTTCCCCTTGGGAATCATGAGTCCCCCTCTGAGTCTCGCACTGAACATCCCTCTTGATGTCTTGCATTATGGTCTCTCTGTGTGCCAGGGCTGCTGTTCTGGGGACTGGAACAGGGGATTTACTACTCAGCTGACCCAGGCCTATGTAGTGAGCAATTGACCGCATCAGGCCCATCCCAGACCCCAAAGAACAGCAGACATTTGTTTCAGCAGCATGGGAAGCAGAGATCAGAAGTGTCTCCTGAGCCTCAGCACTACTCTTTTTAAAGGATGTTATTTGATTTTCCTTATTACGGTAGTAAAATGCACTCTTTATTAAAAATTCAAACAATAGAGAAATGTAAGAGACAGTATCCCCAAATCACCCTCCTGCACCAGAGAGAAACTTACTTCCCAGATCCATATAGGTTCTTCTAGTTTTTTCATCAATTAACTTTTCATCAAACAACTTTTAAATACAGAGATATCTATTTTAAGAGCAGATGATATGTTTGGGCTAATTGAACTGGCTCCATTAAGTGCCATTGTGGTCTTAAATTTTCCTATCCCCTGCCCATTCCACCTGTGTCCCCCATCACCCCAGGTGCAGAGCCCATGTCCCCGTACTCTTTTCCCTTGAGGTGACAGTTTCTCTTTGTCCTTCCTGGGAGCAGGGTGACCAGCAGAGCATGTGCTGCTGTCTGAGCAGCCAGGATCCTGCTCTAGGGCATTCCTGCTGGCAGCGTAACCCCGATGGCAGAAGTCAGGGCTCCACCAAATCTCCGGATTCCTTCTTCTTGTCTTGTCCCTGCCCCTGGCCTAAAGAGAACACTTCTGTCTGCCATATCTTTAAGCCTGACACAAAGGGCCCTACCAAAGGCGCAGCCACCACGGGGTGATGAGGGAAGGAGGAGCCACTGAGAAGTGGCCTGCTTGACTGTGCTGGCTTGGCCCCAGTCCTTGCCTCTTTCCAGCTCTTTCCTGGAGGGCCACGGTGCTCCTCTGTGTGCGGCCAACCCTCTGCCAACTGGCCTGGCGTCCTGGAGGCTTTTCTAGACCCTGCAGGCTCCTTCCAGGGGTGACTGCTGCTGCTCTTTTCCTTTCTTGAAATGGAGAGTGTCCCTTAACCTTCCAGGATTTATCCCTTCATAATTCTTTGTGTCGGGCTTAAAGGGAAGCAGACAGAGGTGTTCTCTTCAGGCCAGGGTCAGGGACAAGACAGGAAGAAGGAATCTGGAGAGAGCTTTGCAGCTGGGTCTGATGGTCTAGGGGAGGCTGCATGTGACAGTGGGAGTAGGGTGACACCTGGTGACTCTTCTCAACTGGGTGGAGTGTGTAGAGACATCAGGAGACCCCTGGAGGCAGGCCTACGAGTGCAGCCCTTGGGGAGTGTGTCCTTATTATGCCTGCAGATTATATCCCCATTAGTGCATAATTATTATGTAATGGGCGTTATTGCATAATGGCAGTTATATAACACGTGGCCCAGAATACGGAGGGGGGGCAGGTAATAAGTATAAGTATATATCCTTTGGCTATAAATAGTTACCAGCCCTGCACTGAATCTGTGGTCACACCAGAGCCACCTTATAAATACCCAGCGCTGGGCTATAAATTTCTGAGCCGTGATGTAGGCAGGCGCGCGATACCTAGTTAGGGAGTGGTAGGAGGGACCCGCAGCCCCACCCAGCCACATGACGTCATTGTTTCTGTAGTAACGAGATGGCTCCCTGGGGGACCAAATGAAAGGAGGCCTTTAAAGGGAGGAGGCAAATGGATAGAAAGCTTTGGGGAGGGGGTTTGCCAAACCTGGGGCTGACCGGGTGGGGTCCCCTGTGCAGAGGACTCCCAGGTGTTCAACCAGTACCAGGGCAGAAAATGCCATTTCCTTTCATGTCCTCTTTAGAGGGTCTCAGGTCCTGTCCCTGTGTCCGCAGGTCATGTGAGACTCAGCCGAGTGTCAGGGATAAAAGGGGAATCAAATGGTGTCTCCCCATCCTTCCATCTCCCAGGTGATCTCTCCTTGGCTCTGGGGCCACTTGCTGAAGGGGAGTTGAATGTGTGCACACCGGAGCTCTGCACCCCAGTAACGTCCTCCCCAGGGTGGGGCCATTTCTGCTAGCAGACGTTTTAGGTCAATTTTGGCCTTAGTAATATAAGAAATATGTGAGCAATTCGGCTCATGGCTCAGAGAGCCTCGTGGAAGTCATGGCTGTGGGAGATGGTGCCCGGGAAGAAAGAGGAGACAAAGATAATATTTTGGTCCCAGAAGAAGCTATAAGGTAGGATGTAATCTATTTAGGTGTGTGAGCGGTGGTTTCATATAGGGCGGTGAGGAGCTACTGTTCACACGCCTGAGGGCAGAGGAGGAAATGTTTTTTTGTTTTTTGACCACGTGGCATGTGGGCTCTTAGGTCCCCAACCAGGGATCGAACCTGCACCCCCTGCTTTGGAAGCACGGAGTCTTAACCACTGGACTGCCAGGGAAGTCCCAAGGAAATGTGTGGGGTTTTTTGTTTTTTTAAAAAAATAAATTTATTTATTTACTTTTTGGCTGCGTTGGGTCTTCGTTGCTGCGCATGGGCTTTCTCTAGTTGTGGTGCGTGGGGCTACTCTTCATTGTGGTGCACGGGCTTCTCGTTCTGGTGGCTTCTCTTGTTGCAGAGCACGGGCTCTAGGTGCTTGGGCTTCAGTAGTTGTGGCATGCGGGCTCAGTAGTTGTGGCTCCCAGGCTCTAGAGCGCAGGCTCAGTAGTTGTGGCACACGGGCTTAGTTGCTCCATGGCATGTGGGATCTTCCCAGACCAGGGCTCGAACCCGTGTCCCCTGCATTGGCAGGCGGATTCTTAACCTCTGCGCCACCAGGGAAGTCCCAGAAATGTGTTTTGATGGTAGGTAGAGGGATTAAAGTTATTTGGGAGGGAGGGAGGGATGGTGGGTGACCTACTTGTCCCAGTTTGCCCAAGAGTCTCCTAGTTTCAGCACTGAAAGTCCCTCTTCCCAAGAAAGCCCTTTGTCCCCTGAAAACCAAGATGATTGGTCATTCTAGAACAGCAGTTTTCAACCAGGGGCAATTTTGCCCCTTAGGGAACATTTGGCAATGTCCATAGACGCTTTTGGTTGTCACAACCAGGGGAGGGTGCTGTTGGCATCTAGTGAGTCAAGGCCAGTGCACAGGACATTCTCTCAGGAAGGAATCACCTGGCCCGTAATGTCACTATAGATCTTCCTCAACCTACAGTGGGGTTACATCCCGATAAACCCATCATAAATTGAAAATACTGTAAGTCAAAAATGCATTTAATATACTAACCTACATCATAGCTCAGCCTAGCCTACCTTAAACGTCCTCAGAGCACTTCCAGTAGCCTACAGTTGGGCAAAACCATCTAACACAAAGCCTATTTTATAATAAAGTGCTGAATAGCGCACGTAATTTATGGAATACTGTACTGAAAGTGAAAAACAGAGTGATTGTATGGGTGCAGAATGGTTATAAGTGCATCAGCTGTTTACCCTCCTGATTGCCTGGCTGACTGGGAGCTATGGATCACTGCTGCTGCCCAGAATCACAAGGGAGTATCAGAGTATCGTACTGCATATCGCTAGCCCAGGAAAAGATTATAATTTAAAATTTGAAGTATGGTTTCTAGTGAATGCGTGTTGCTTTGCACCACGTAAAGTCAAACATTGTGAGTCAAACCATCAAAAGTCGTGGATTGTCTGTAGTGGTGAGACCGAGAAGCCCTGCCTTGGAGGTGGGTGAGCAGAACCTGTGTGTCTCTCCTTACAAGGGCCATCCTTTGCCTCTGCTAGTGGAGGCCCCCAACCCCTGGCCGGGCCTCCCCTCTGAATTTCTTATAGCTCTATTTTCCATGTTTTGATTGGTTGTGAGTAGGGTTCTGGGGCTGGGAGGCCTTTTTTAGGGAATCATGGGGCTTCTGAGAGGGTCTTTTGCCCTCTCAAAACTCAGAGTCCCTTTGCAGTTAAGATAGTGCTGAGGGTAAGCCCCACCTGGCAGTGTGGCACTGAGTGGATCTTTTGCCTGTTACTAAAAAACTAATAGTAATGAAAGAATCATTGAAGAGCGATCCCTTATTGCCTACCAAAGAGTTTCCGAGAGGCAAGACACGCTTGCTCCCCCCGTCTTTCAGGCCAGCTCTTCCCACATAGACCTGAGCAGACCACGGCAGCCTCTGGGCCATGGCGCCCCCTGAGTGTACCAGTCCCAGGATGAGAATTTGTTTCCACAAAAGCCCATTTCCCAGACTCAGCAACCAGGGCCAGTCTCTGCCACTCGAAGAGACTTCACAAATGGAACAGATGAGGGAGCTGAATTCTATTCTGGCATGTGGAGTTTACAGAAGTCTGGATTCTATCTACCTGATATCATTTATAGCAGATTACATTTTGCACAGCATACGTGAAATACAATCACAAGAGTATAGCAAACTCTTTCTTTCTCACCTTTGTTTAGTGCCTGTTTCGTTTACTACCTGGCTGCAGTTTACTTGGTCCCCTCTGGCCCTGACACCATGCATAGTGTGGCCAACTGGGTCATCATTACTGCTGGCCTGGGACAGGGCCCACAGATGATGGCCAGGATGGTGGTGCAGTGGTCTGGTCTACACCAGGGATTTAGCCAGAGCAGGAGGATCAGCTGCCTCTTGTGTGTGTCAAGCCCAACTTTTGAGTTTGGACTTGGGATTGAGACAGCTAATGAGCACGGATGGGAAAGCAGGGCCCATGGGTTTGCAGGCAAGTCCTGCCTGCTGTGCCAAGGGGAACTCTGTGGGGAACAGTGCTGGCTTCGAACACAAAGGCCATTGCACCATGGAATAGTAATCCTCAGGGTATTGCCAACCCGAGAGATATGACCAAATGAGAGGCCCCTGCCCCAAGGATAGGCCAGATTTCTCTCACTTATTCATGGTATTGTGGTTTATAAAGTGGGCCCAGAATACAGGTCTCTGGGCATAGTTTCAAATACATGCATTAAAAAAAAAATTAAACAACACACACACACACACACACACACACACACACACACGGTTTGTTCTAGCCGTGCTGCTACCCAGGAGTGTTCCTGGCCACGTGGGACAGTAACTGAGGATGATGGTCCTGAAGCCACCGTCTAATATTAGATTTTGAAACTCAGAGATTCATTAATATAATTACTCAAATGCCAGCCTGGCTTGGCAAGGCCTCTTGAATTGTATTCCTCTCCAACAAAGCACTCTGGCTGCAGGGATGCCCCTGGTGAGCCAGAGCCCTACTCCCTGGTTTATGGATGGTGGTTGAAGGCATGTGTTGGCTTCCTCAGTGCACCCTCCCTGGGAGAGGCGGGGAATTCCCACAGTGCCAGGTCCTGCCTTTATGCATCTTGTCATGAGATGGGCACCTCTGGACAGTCTTCAGTAGAAGTGAGCAGTCAGCTGGGCAAGGCCCCATTTGAATGCAAGTTGGACCCAGGCTTGGCTGAGGGCTGGGTAATTTTGCTCCCCTATGACACTTTGCACTTAATTTTGTAGGTTTCTTTTGCTAGGCTGGAATCTTAGAACTGGGACTATGTTTTATCTGCCTTGGCATCTGGCTCTCGCCCAGTGTATAGTTTTATACAACCCCATAAACCCATTTTGAATATTGAATTATCTTCAGATGAGAAGCAGCCGACGGCCCATCCCATCCTTGAGATGATGCAAAGGCATGAAATGGCATAAAAATCTGAAATGGGGCTGCTAAACGAAAGGAGTGGAGCAGGGAACAGTGGCTGGTGTGCTTTCTGAGTGGGCATCATGAGGAGAGAGTACGGACAGATGAGGAGTGATGGAAGCTTCTGGAAGGCTGGAAGGAATGTGGCAGGCAAGTGGGAAGCTGTAGGTTCATTGATTGAAAGGGACTTGGTTTCTCAAATTTTCTTTTTCCCTTTTTGACAATGGGAATGAGGTGTCAGGAAAATGGGGAAAGAGCAGCCCTCTTCCTGGTCCCCTTGTTAGACGGGCCACTGCTGGGTGGGTCACAGGCTCCAGCTTAGCCGGTCCCACCTTCACCCAGGCCTTCGCTCTGTCTCCTTGGCTAGTTCTGCTAGACAGAAGGGGCAAAACATACGTGCCCCCCCAAACCCTCACCTCTGCCAGCCCCCAGCCCACCCATGAAGGGAACTCCTCCCATGCCAGATCCTCCCCACCCCATTAGCCTATCAGATGCCCTGTAGCACAGCCCCAGGGCATGGAGACTGTTTGCCTTTTGCTCAGGGGTTCCCCCTCACCCCCTCCCCTTTCCCCAGAAGCCCTGGCCTCCAGGCTCCTCATGTGGCTGTGGATGCAGACACCTGGCTGGCTCTTCCTTCCCTCTCTCTCCTGGGGACCCCTCTGGCCCAGGCCTCCTGGGTTGAAGATGGCTGCCGTTCCCCAGCTGGTGTATATGCTCCCAGCTCTGGTGGCTAGATTTGGTTCTTAGCAATGAATTATTAAAGGAACACGAACAGTGCATTTCTCATATACTCGCACATGCACAGCCACTTCTCTGAGCCGATTCTATGGTCGATTCTGCCGCTGCTGCCCCTTCACTTGCCTCAGACCTTAGAGTCGGTTCCATTAGTTTTGGAGTGAATTCCCAGCTCTCCTCTCTCCACCTTAAGAATCTCCAGTCAGCCACTTCCTCCCTGGTCCTGAACCTCTTTCCTCTGGCCCCCTGTGCCTGTCCTTGACTCTCTTGAAGATCTGCTTTCCCTTCCAAAGTTCTACTTGTCAGTAGAGGGGTGGCCTGGTGCCCCAGTAGTCTTAGGAGTGTGGTGTACAGGAGTGTTGCAGTGTGACAGTGGTTTGGGAGTGTCACCCTCTTTCCTGCTCTGTGTCCTTTGGCCTGGAGTCCGCCTGAGCATGAAAGTTCCTGAGGCGGAGGCCTGCCTGGCTCAAGCGAACACGAATGAGGCTGGACCCGCAGGGCTGTGGTTTGCCATCAGCTCATTATGCTCTGCTACGATTTGAGGAGAGAATCACGTACGTATGGTCTCTCATCCATCTACTGTTTTAAGAAAGGCATTTTTCTGGTTATAAGACTAGTGCCCATTCCATCATAAAAATACCAAATAAGCACAAAGTCTAGATAAATAAAAATTATCAAAATTCTACCACTTAACCACTAATAGCCTTTTGTTGCATTTTTTATACCTATTCATGCACATATTTTATTTTTTTAAAATTGGAGTTTATGATAGAAATACTCTGGGGTGCTACTTATAAAAAATTTGTGCTTTCTACCATGTCACAATTTTTCAAAAAATACTTTGTGGTGGTTTAGCATCTTATTATTAGCTGCATTGTCCCTAATTCTCAACATTTCTAGTGACTTCTATCCTCTTTTCATTTGGGAAATAAGAAGTTACCTTTTATTATAAATGTAATATATGATTATTTTTAAAAAATACAAACATGCTTTTTGAACAGCTCATGACACTTCAGTGTTCCAGAGTTGATGTAATCCCTCACGTGTGGAGGCCTTTAAGTTGTAAATCCTGCTGGTATGGACATCCGGGTGCATTAAGCTTTGTAGCTCTGTTTATGAACTTCAGACAAGGCTTCCTAACAGTTGAATTATCAGGCATAGGGTATAGACTCTTACAAAGACTTGTCACATATGTTGTTAAATTGCTGTCTGGAAATTTCATGCCCACAGATGGCACGTGAGGGTCCATCTCACCACATCCCTAGCTGTACCCTGTTTGTGCTACCCAGCGCTTCAGAAAGACACTACCATCATTTGCACATATCATGCACATATCATGTACATATCACATGAGGATGTGCTTTTTATGAACCCACATCCCATCCCCGTCATAGGTGTGTGAGCACTGCATCAGCTCACATGTCCCCTGATGGACACGTGTTATCGTCCAATGAAAGAGCTAATCTTGGACATCATCCCACACACTCACATCCTCCAACCTGCATTTTTTTGTGAGTCTGAGGTCCCCTCTCCCAGGCCTCTCTCTGTTAGCACTGCTAGAAGGGGAAGGTTTCTGAGGGCCTCAGGCATGGCAGTGTCGGTTCTCTTGGGCCAGGAGCTGGCAGGGGAGCCTGGCAGTGAGCAGGTGCTGGCCATGGCATCTTAATGGCAGCAGCCCCCCAGCGCCGCCGCCCATGGTGGCCACCAGCAAGTGCCCCAAGAATTCCTGAGGAAGCAGCTGTTGCCCATCCCTGAGGCCAGCCCCACTGTCTGCCACCAGGACCCTGGGCCTGTCTGGTGAAGTGCGTGTCCTCCTATGAGTGGAGGGGAGGCTAAGGGAGGGCGAGCTCTGCCCTCCAAGCTGTAGACTCTGCCTTCACACACACACACACACTTTCACACCCTGTGCCCCAAAGATGGCATCCCCCAGGGGTATTATCACATATCTGGGACACACAGCTCCTTGCGTCCTGCCCCAGGGTCAGGGCCAGGGCCATCTCCTTCCCTAAAGTCCCTAGGCATAGGTATGTGAGCATGCTCTTGTCGGGCTCAGTTCCCACTGGCTCTAGTCACATGCCTTTGCATCTGCATGTACACACATGTGTATTCATTCACTTCGAACCCTTCTGCATCAAGGCTGCAGTGTCTTGGGCCCCTTCTACTTGATGCTCCGTCTTGCCCAGAACTTAACTATCCTCAGACCCTGTGAGGTAGGAACTTCCATATCACTCCTGAGGCCCAGCGGGAAGCCTGTGAGATGCAGCGGTGGAGAGCTTGTGCAGGACAGGGAGAGGCAGTAGAAGCCTTTCTCCCTCTTCTTGCAGTGGCAGTGCCAGGCGTCCAGTGCCTAGAGGGCCCATGGTCATACCATCGTGGCAGGGACTCCTGTGTTTATGGAGCTTGGTTCGTTTTTTAACTCTGCGGGTGTTCAGCATGTGTTATCCTGTGAGTGTCTGTGCATGTATAGCCGAGTGTCAGGAGGTGGGTATATGTGTACTAGTGTGGGTTGGGGTGTGTGTGTAAATGTCAGTGCGAGTCACACCCCAGGGACGTACGAGTAAACTTTGAGGGTCATGAGGTTCAAACTCTCATTTCTCCCACGAGGACACAGAAGCCTAGGGAGAGTGCAGTTACCTGCCCCCAGTCACCCAGTGAGTACCCAGGTCACCCAGGGGCATGGCCAGCCCACACTCCAGGCTCTGAGCCCCTTGGGCCTGGAGTGAGCATCTGAGTCAGTGGTGTGCTTCCTTGCTGCGAAGTATCAGGGCCTTCCAGCCCTCTCAGCAGCTAAGCAGCTCCTATCTGGGGCTCTTTGTGGACCTGCCTCACTATTAATCTACCTGTTAGTAAAAGAGATTACAATTGCTGTAATTACAGGGCGCTGCGGCTCCACCATCAGGAGCAGAGCTGAGTGAGAGGCGAAGGGTGGGGGGAGACCAGCCCCACAAGAAGCTGCTATTAAAAGCCCCATGTTTTGATACGGTGCAGGGATAATAGCCCTTCCTTGGGGGGATGGGTGGGTGGGCTGGGATCCCACTAAGGCTCTGGCATGACATAAGGAGGTCATCAGGGCTGAGGACAGGGAGGGCAGAGGAGGCCCTCAGGCACCCTGACCTCACGAGCCCCATGCTAAAGGGATGGGCCTTTGCAGGCACAGAATGCAGGAGACTTGGTGGCAGTTAGGGTGGGACAGTAGCTCTCTTCTTAGGGGGCTCTACAGCCACCAGCTCCTGTTGATTGGTGTGGACACATAAGTACCTGGTCTGTGCTGGCATGGGTCCAAAGCTGTATGTGACGTGATCCTGGGAAGACAGAACGCAGGTGATCATAAAGCATGGGGCTTCTCAGTGGGGGCACTTCTGCCCCCAGGTGACTTCTGGCGATGTCTGGAGACCTATTTGGTTGTTGACACTACATGGGGGTGGGGGGTGGTCACTACTGACGTTTAGTGGGTTAGGGCCAGGAATGCTGCTAACTGTCTTACAATGAATGGGAAGGGCCCGCAGCAGAGAATGATCCTGCCCCAATGTCAGGGGTGTCACAGCCGGGAAACCCTGACCACCGCGGCGGAAAGTGATGGCAATGGGCAAGTCAGGACAAAGGAGGGACCCAAGGACTGCCTGGTGCTGCATCTGGAGACCTCAGCCCAGGGTGCTTAGCAGGCCTGTCCCTGGGGAGGTAGGAGAGAGCAAATCCCAGGCTGACAACCCCAGTGTGGTCACCCCGTGGTGGGTGTCAGAGGACTGGAGGCCATGGGCACTCGTGTCCATTCCCCTCCCTTTTCTGGCAGGCCTTTTCCTCTTCCAGCAGCAAGAGCTGGACTCGGACTTGCCCTTGCTCCCCCCTTTCATGTCCTCACTGCCCACCAAGGCACCTGGGAGTGAAGGGCTGGGACCCTCTCCCTCAGTTTGAGCCTCATAGGCCTCTCTGAGTGGGAGGAGGCGAGAGGAAGGTGTGCAAGGATGGGAAAGGCTTGAACCCTCTGGTTCCCATCCTGCAAGGACACTGGCCACATCCTGGCTTCTCCAGAAAGCACATCTGGCCCAGCTTCCCCTCTGAGTCATGGAGCGGAGCAGGACAGAGGCCCCTCGTCAGTAAAGTGGAGTTTGCTCTTTTCTGGATAGGCTTCTCCACCCTTTATTCCTGTCCACAGAAAGGGCAGTACTGCCCCTTTTCCACTTTTGTTTCCCCTTCCAAGGTGCCCCTTGGGAGAGAGGACAGGATGGTCGAATAGGAGGCACAGTGGGGACTGGCTTGCGGGTGGATGTGGGCTCTCGGTCCTGTATCTTAGGGTATGTGCACTGCTTGCGAGCAGGCTGTGCGGCGTGGCTCCTGTTGCCCTCCCAGCCCTTAGGCTGCTGTGTCTCTGTTTTCCGCAGACAAAGCACAGAGATTTTCGGCTGTTTTGAGTTCCGTGTTTCACACCAGGTCCCTAACAGTGGAGTCGCTTAGCCTTTTTCCCCGTTTTTTGCCTTGACAGCTCCAACCTTGTAATTTTACCTTCTCCCGCCCTGTGTGTTCCTTTTTTTCCCTCTCCCCTTCCTGGGGTTTTTGCTGCTCATCGCTGGGAACCCCCTTTAGGGGGGATCGCTTCTGACAAGAGGGGAGGGGCTTCCTGTCAAACATTGGGGGTTGATGTTTTGTTTTGTAAAACGTCTGTAAATAGGCTGTGAGGCGATGATTCTACACGGATCCCTGTGCACCAGAGTGCCTTTTTGTGTCTGTGCACATCTCCACGTGTGAATGTCAGGAGCAGAGAGAAAGGGAAGAGAAGGAGAGGAAGAAGAAGGGAGCAGAGAGGAGAGGGATGGCTTCCGGGGGCCCTGGGATGGCTCTCTTCCTTCTGGGATATTGTCTTGGTCCAAATCACAGGCCCTTATCAGGAGAGGGCCCAAGACCCAGACCCTTAAGGGGCCAAGAGGAACATCAGAAAAAGCCACTGCCTGCCACAGTGGCCCTGGGCCAACTGTCCAGAGAGCTGGGATGAGATGGGGGCCCATCCTCCTCTCTAAGGCCATAGGTCTGGAACCTGACCTTGAAGTTCAGGTATCCAGGACTCTTAGGCCCTGAGAGGTGGGTCCTGGAGGGAACTATTCTCAGCATCAACTGATCACTTTAGATTCTTGGGAGCAATGTCATTCTGCCACCCATGAATGGGAGCCCATTGTTCCCTGGACACGAGGCTGTCTCTTAGGTAGTACAGTCTGCAAGCCCACTCCTGTTCTTTTTTTTTTTTTTTAAAGTAAAAATTCTTGTTGCCTTATTAGATCAGTCCCTTTTTAAGCTTCAGGTGGCTTACCTATCCCAGGAGTTGACTTACAGCAAACTCACTAAAAACCCTGGTTTACTTGACTTCATAAACTTGACCACATCCTTTTCCCCACCATCAGCCTTCCAGACCACTGAATGCTCTGCATTTCAGCTGTTCCTCAGCCGACACCCTCCCTGAATCCATTTTGAGTCGTTCTTCCCCAGCCCCGCTAGAAAATGTCGGCTCCGACTGTACCATGCTCGTGAACAAAGGTGCAGAACGATTTTGGCTGCTTCGTCCAGGAAATAAATTCCTCTCTGGTGCCAGAAACCATTGAGTGGTGCCATGTGTTGAGCTCCAGGGCCCAGCACCGTGGGCAGGGCTGTCGCTCAGGGTGAGGAGGGTGGAAGCATGGGATCAGGAGGCTCTGGGGATGAGTGGCTTGCTTCCCACACATCCCACGTGACTTGTTCAAGGACCTGATAAGTTGCCACTTGGCCTCCTCTCCCAGGCCTGGCTTTCCATATGCAATTGCCTGTGGTCTGGTTGGTCCCTCAGCCCACAGAAGATAGGCCCCTCTCTCTACTCTGAGGCATCCTGGCCCCTTTATTTCCATGCACCTCGCCTGGGTCCTCTTGCTCTGTCTGCCCTGTAAAGGTTGGTTTTCCTGGGTCTGCTCATTCTCCTCTTCTCTTCCTGCACTCTCACCTGTAATTGGTGATGCTACTTGTCAGCGTCACTGAGCCCCATCTCATTTAAGTCCACGACAGTCTGATACACTAGATGCTGTTATAATCCTTGAGTTATGCCTGGAAGCCCAATGCACAGAAGAATCTTTCTGTAGGCCTGGCACTAGGGAGTGGCAGCTTGGGGCCCATTCCCTCTGTGCACACCTGTCCCTCACTGCTGATACCCCTGGCATATCTTAGATCTGATTTCTCCAAATTCTTCTTTCCAGCTCCTAGGCCGACATCCAGTTGATACCCCACCCTGTGTCCGTAAGTGACCTCACCACACTCCCAGCTCCCCTCTTTTCTCTCTGTTCCATGCCTAGTCTTGGTTGGGGGTGTCACCAGCTATCCAAGCTCATGAGCCCTCACACTTGTGGCCCTGTGGTGGCTCCAGAGTGTCTCTGCCTCTTTACCACTGTCATTTTCCGAATTCAGCTGCTTCTCCTCTCTTTTGGACTTGTTTTTTTTTATTGGGTTATAATTCACATAATAAAATTCACTATTTTAAAGTGTACTAGTCAGTGGCATTTACCGCATTCATAATGGTGTGCAGCTATCACCACTATCTAATTCCTGAACAGTTCCATCACTCTCTGCCCCAACAAAAGACTCCCATACCTATTAACAATTTGTCCCAATTCCTCCTTCCTACCAGCTCCTGGAAGCTACTAGTTTGATTTCTGTCTCTATGAATTTGCCTATTCTGGACATTTCGTATCAGTGGAATCATACACTATATGGCCTTTTGTGATTGACTTCTTTCACTGAGCATAACGTTTTCAAGGTTCATCCACAATGTAACCTGTGTCAGAACTTCATTCCTTTTTATAGCTAAATAATATTCCATTGTATGGCTATACCACAGTTTGCTTATCCATTCTTCTGTTGATGGACATGTAGATTAATTCCACTTTTTGGTGATTGTGAATAGTGGTGCTATGTGCATTTGTATACAAGTATTTATGTGGACATATGTTTCTGATTCTCTTGAGCATACACCTAGTAGGGGAATTGCTGTCTCCTGGAGTTTTGTAAATACCTTCAAATTGGTAGCTGGTCACACCGTCTCCCAGGGGTGCCATCTTCTTAGGTGGGCACACAGGATCTCTGACAGGCCTTTACTGACCATTTCAGCATCATCTCCCATCACTTCCCAGGCATTGTGTATTCCAGCAAATGGAGCTCTCTGCAGGCACTGCGTTTTGCTGTGCTATTCCTCCTCTCTGGGCTTCTGCTCATGTTTCTCTCAGTCTGCCTTTCTCTTTTCCCCTTTGTCCAAATGCCTCTATCTTTCACACCCCAACTCAGCTGTCACCCCCCTTAGTGCAGCCTTTTCCCACATCACTTCGCACCCCCAGAGCTTATCTCTTCTTCTGCAGGATCGGAGTGGGGCTGTATTTTGTCCATTATGCACCCAGTTTCCAATTGCAGGGGGAATTGCCCAGAGCAGCTTCTCTGGTTCTATATTCGAGAGCATCTAGCAGGTAATAGGCACTTAACAAACGTGTCAAATTAACCTTAAGGCACTGTATTGCTTTTCCTGCATGTCACAGATCTGTGTGTGACCCACCCCAGTGCCCCTGCATACATACAAATGAACATACACTCACATTTTGTCTCCAATCCCCTCTGGACCCTGGGGTGTCAGTGTCTTCCCATTCACTCCTCCACCTCCATGGCCCCATGGTGTCCACTCCTCCCATCCAGACCAGCCTCTCTGGAGGTGGCCCCCGAGTGGCCTCCAGGGCCCAGTGTTGTTGGCCATTAGCATAGGCTGGGCTCGAGCACCTGCGAACCTCTGGGACCTTCCTGAGGCCAGGGCAGCAGGTGAGCAGAGGAGCCGCGTAGTAGCTGCTCCAGACTTGGGCAGGTGCCTTGGATCTTGGATCCCAGATCCTGTCGCAGAAGGTGGGGCAGAAGCGGTCCCACCAGGTGTTTGGGACACGGCCTGGCCCACGCACTAGCCTCGCTCGGTCTCCAAATGAGTCACCATGCTCAGGCTCTGCCAGGTGGCCCAGGATGGGCGGGTGGCTCAGGTGGGAGCAGCGCCACCCCAGCCAACCCAGCGCAGGCTCAGGGAGGAGCAGGGGCACGCTCACTCAGGGTACAGAAGATGGAGAAGGGGGGAAGAATGCTGTCTGCACCTGAGGGGGTCCGCACCAGTCAGTGGTCAGGTGAGGCCAC
This sequence comes from Mesoplodon bidens, assembly GCF_964165515.1. Classification (NCBI taxonomy): domain Eukaryota; kingdom Metazoa; phylum Chordata; class Mammalia; order Artiodactyla; family Ziphiidae; genus Mesoplodon; species Mesoplodon bidens. The sequence goes on from NC_138160.1 coordinate 142,466,010, forward strand.
GCTTCATCTCTTGTCTTTCCCTCTCACCGGATCCCTGTCCTTCCCTGGCTGGTGATCCACCTCTGGTCAGCCAGCAATGCATCGCTCCTGTACCTGAATCAGTGAGCCTGATTTTCTCCAAGCCCCAAGGGCAGGTGTGTTCCAGGCAAGCTGGAAGCCCAGTGGCCCCCCCTCCTGGAGACGCTGCCTTCCTAGGCACAGCCCAGCCCTCCTCCTCCTCCTCCCTCCTCAGCCCTCTCCTCTCCCTGGGCCTCTTCCCCACGTGGCTCATTACAACTCCAGTTGTTCAGGTCTTGACCTCAAGAGCCTTCCCTATTGACCCCTGACCAGCGATACTAATCTGTGTCAACAGGCCCCAGGGGTTAAAGAAACACAACCCGCTGCTGCCGCCTTAGCAGGTGCCTGGAGGGGGCGGGGTGGCTCCTGGGAGCTCTGGCTGTGGTGGGAAGGAGCCTCCGCAGTATTGCTCCCTGCCCACTGTGCCCGCCCTCCTGCTCCCCGTTTCCTGCTCTTCCTCAGCAGACCCCCTGCTGCCCACTGCCCCCCACCCGCTCTGCCACCACTCCCTTCTGTCTTTCCTTTGCTCTCCACTTTGCCTGTAGGACTTAGGACCAAATGCCCCCTTGCATCCAGGTGGCACTGCCTCTGTGCCTCATCCTCCCCCACTGCACTCCTTCCCTCTCTTTCTGTCTCTCCTCCTCGCATTTGCAATCCCAGTCAGGATCCTCCCCCTTGGCCAGTGATTCTCACACCAGAGCCTGCATCACAGTCCCCTGGAGGGCTTGTTACAACACGGATTCCTGGGCCTGCCCCAGAAGGCATCTGCATTTCCAGCTAGTTCCCAGATGCTACCCGTCCTTCAGGCTGGCCCCCACACACGCACCTGGAGGCTGACGAGGCACACTGTTGGCCACCCGGGAAGGGCGTTCAAATGGGAGCTGTCCTGGTGGGGCAAGAACCCCCCTGAATGATCACTGCATTCTGAGAGCACGGGGTGGGTCACCTGAGGATGGCCTGGTGACAACACAGGGGCTGCCAGGAGGGACCCATGGTGTAATTCCGGGGTCATGAAAGGGAGCTTCCTGCCTTCCCTGGTCATGACTCTAATGGGGACCATATCAGGGAGAGGGGGCACCCTCCTGACATGATGATCTGGGTCCTCTTAGAGAAACAGTCATGTGTCACACACGTGTTCCCTTTCTTGGGATGAACCTAGAGTTCTGCTTATAACATGCCCTTAACCCTACACCCTTTGAGTGAACCATAGGCCATCTCAGCCCTACCTGGCTGCTCCGTGCTGCTGGGGGCAGCCCCTACCCCCGTTCACACACTCACCACAGGAGGAGAATGCTGGGCACAGGGACACTGATCACTGTTCCTGTTCTGCCTAGCCCGTGGGGGTCTGTGAATTCCCATGTTGCCCTCATCCCACTCGCTCACAGGGAGTTGAAAACCTAGATAGAAACCCCACAGGCCTGGAGGCCACCTGCCTTCTCTTCCGTCCGCCTTCGGAGCTGCTGTTACTGCCTCTGGCTGCCCATCTTAAGACATCCTCTCCTTTCCTGGGGGTCACAGTCACAGGTTGCCCCTCCAACTGGGTGCACACGTGTCTGGCAGGGGGTGGCCCGGGGAAGATGCTGAGCAGTGCCCTGGGTAGGACTCCAGCAGGGAGCGGCCATCACAGGCTGGGTGTGCTTGGGGGGCTTGATAGTGTTTTGTGGGGATCCTTCTTTCTGGCTGTGGAGAGGCTGGTAGGCCAAGGGGTCAGGCTGGCCAGGGGTCAGGCTGGCTGGTGGGGCACCTCTGGGTCTCCCTGCCTTCCCTGCTTGCTCTGCTTCTCTTCTGAGTTTCTACTCTGTCCCCTACTCCCCCTTCCCTTCTTCTTGGCTGTGCCTCCCCAAGGCTTGGGAGCAATAGACAAACTCTTCAAAAAAATTTTTTTAAGTTTCCCAAACTTTTCCAGATGCCAAGAAGGGGCTGGAGAAACCCTGCAACTGCAGAGGGGGAAGGAGGAGGGAACGTTTTCCAAGGCCTTTCCCCACTCTCCCATGGTGGAACAGAGGGACAACTAGGGGAGCGGGGTGACTCTGGTACTTCATACAGCCCACCTGGAGGTCAGAGAGCCCCTTCACCATCCCCAGCCCCCTCATCCTCACTCAGAAACCCGCAGCCAGCAGTTGTGAGGCAGTCAGAGGAGAATGTCTGTGGGGCTCCGAAGAACTGCAGCATCAGATTACAAGGGAAGTGACTTCTGGGGTTCAGAAGGGTGGATTTGGGGTACAGAATAGAGCACTCCCCAAGCCAAGGGAAGTGGGAGCTGAGAATGGGGGAACCTGGCCCCAGGGGCTCCCTCCCCTGGAGTCTGGGGCCTGATATGAGATCCCACCACCGCTGGGGCTAGGAGTAGGGGAAGACAGGAGGGGGGTGTGTGTGGGGACAGTGCAGGCATGGCTGCCCTTCCCCAGTCAAACCCCCAAGGGGGTGCTGCCCCCACCTCTGCTGTTCTGTCCATCCACTCCCTGGACACCTCCTAAAACAAAGGCCTCTTTGTGGTCCTGGCCCACTGGCCTGATGCCAGCTGCATTCTTTGCGTGTTTCCTGAGCAAGATCCCGGCACCAGCTCCGTGGTCAGCTCCTCCCCCACCAGCCCAACTCCTCGGGGGCTCAGAGCAGTCTCCGCTCTTCTGCCCTGCCTGGGGTCCCCTCACAGCTCCCATGCCTCCCATCAACAGATCTGGGCCGAGAAGGAAGAGCCCTGGGAGCTCTGCCACCAGGCCTGTGGAGATTCCATCCATTCAGGCTCTGGCTGATCTCGGTTGGTTCTACTGAACCTTGATACTCTCATCTTTAAAACTGGGGAAAATAACAGCCACCCCATGGGGCTGTCAGGCAGATTAAATGTCTCCGAAACACCCAGGTCCTGCCTGCCACACAGCGGAGGCACTGTGTAACTTGAGCTCTCCACTTCTGCACTGCACCCTGGGGGGCTGGGGGGCTGTCAGTGACCTCAGTGGGTGGCTGAAGAGCTCCAAGGATCTCAAGAGCCTTAGGTGGGGGCATTTCTCTACAGTCCTACGGTGGACCCAGAGCCTAAAGCCTACGCCTGGGGGTGCTAACGCCAGCACCCCAGGCAGTTCTCCTCCTAAAGGATGGAGCTGGGTCTTTAGCAATTGACTCACCAATCCCAGGCCTGGTTCCGCTCCCTGTGCCCCTTGCCCATCCTGGCAACCACCTGTAACAGCAGCCCTCTTTGAGTTAGGCATGGGGCAGGGGGAGTTAGATCTCTGAAAATAAGGGGACTGAGGAGCGGGGTGGGGCTGGGAGCCCCAGGTAGTGTTGGCTGGGCTTTTGGAGTAGAACTCTCTGGAAACTGAGCAAATACACACCCGTCACCTTCAGCCACCAGTCACTCATGGTCACACACACGGTCCTAATGAAGTCCTAGATTGCTGCTCTGAGTTTTCTTCCCCCCCCAACCCCCGTCGTTAAAAAATGTTCATAATTTGGAAAGAAAAGAAGCTTTTTACAAGCTGGCAGCTCTAGGGAACTTTCCGTCGGTTCTTTCTGGCCTCGTGATGGGTGGGGCTCACTTTTCCCTTCCCTCTCTCTCCTGCTCCCCTAATAATCGCCCCTCCCCAGCCCTGCCAAACACACAGGAGACCTCCAGCCAGCTGTCACCCCAAGAAAGCTGAAGTAAGGCCGAGAACCTGTCTGTGCCCTCCTGGGCCCCAGGCAAGCCCTGGCACAACCCCCGCCTTCCCCCTGCCCCCGGAGGTTGCCCTCCAAGGCCTCGAGCCCTCAGATAGCAGGACTTCCTGGAATCTCTGCCCGGACCCAGGCCCAGCAGCCTGCCTGCCCTCCCGCACCGCCCCCCCACCCCCGCCAGGGCTCGCCCCACTCTCCTGCTGAGTGAGGGTCCCCTGAGTTCTCCTGGAGTCCGGGGGCCCTGCCGGGGAGGGAGTGGGAGGTGCTGAGCTCACCACCTCGGCATCTGCCCTCCCCTCCCCGCCTCTGGTGCGAGGGCCGGCCACACTACCGCCAGCGCCTCGCTCCCTAATAGCTTTTTAAGTCCAACCACATGTGTCTGCGGAGCGAGAGCGTGGAGCCGCCCCTCACAGGGCCTCAGTTCCCCCCTCCTTCTCGTAAAGACCACCCTTTACTCTGAGCAGCCTTGGGGCTGGGGGAGGGGGTCTGCTTCCCAACAGCCCATCTGCTTGCCCCCAGCCAGATGAGCAAGAAGGGGATGGGCTGGCAAGATGGCTGAGCAATCGGGAGTGTTGTGAGAGGCCAGCCCTCAGGCTCAAGGACCCCCAGGCTCCTCTCTCTGGGTCCTAGGGTCTGGGATCCTCACTCCCTGAGGCAGACGAGGAGGGGCCAGCTGTCTGTGTGTGGGAGCCTGAACCGGGCGGCAGGCAGCGGGTGGCTAGGAGCCTCGGGAGGAGGCCTGACCTCTCCATGGGCCTCCCCTGCAGGGGCTTTGTGCCAGTACCTCTCTCCTGCACCCCTACTGCGCTGACCCCACTATCGTCCCTCTGACTTGCACACGTGTGGTTCTCTGTGCGTGTGAGTGGTCTGTGGGGAGGCCTGTGGGGTGTGGTTTCGCAGGAGGGGAGTGAGGGCTGAGAACCAACGTGCAGGCAGGCCTGGGGTCCTAATGAGAAAATTGCTTCCAGCCAGGGAGCCCAGCTCTGTGGCTGAAATTGCATCCAGCCCCAGCCAACTCCACCGCCGCAGTCCCACCCTTCGGAAGGAGGTGGGGGAGCAGTCCCGGGCAGCGGGGGGAGCAGTCCGGGGCAGTGGGAGGAGCAGGGCTTGCACACGACTCAGCCCCCCAGCCCCCAACACCTCGGAGAGAGTCCTCTGCCTCTCAGGGAGGAGGGGACGAGAGTGAGCTCCAAGGCCCGGCTTGGCTCAGGACCTGCATGCTTGATCCTTAGGAGGCAGAGGCGGGAGAGGGGACTAAGAGATTCCCATCCTCGGCTTCCTGCTCAGTTCTGCCATTGCCTCCGTGGGGCGCCCTTGAAGAGGTGGGCCCATTTACAGTCTTCCTGAGAAAGGATGTGAGGAGCATTTTGTTTCCACATAAATGCTGTGTGCCTTTCTACCCAAATGGAGTCATTTGAAATCCAGCCTCCCCCAGAGACTCAGGGTTCGGCCCCTCTGGCCTGCCTCTTCACTCAGGGGAGCCCAGTGCCTGCACCCCAGGCCAGGGGACCCAGTCAGTGAAAGGCCAAGGCTGGCTTAGCTTTCTTTTTTCTTCCTTTTCCTCACTCACTTAGGCCTTTGAGCAGAACCACCCATAGAATTTGTAAGGCCCAGTGCAGAATGAAAACGCAAGGCCTCTTGTTCAAAAGTTAAGAATTTCACAACGGGAAGAGCAGAAACCAGGGCCATGAAGCCATGGCCTTGCTTCGAGAAAAGCTGGTACCCACTGCCCAGCGGCCAGTTGGCTAAGTGAGATCTGGCCCCAGAGGTTGACCAACCTCGGGCCTGACCCTGCTCTGCCTGAGTAGACCAGAAGGTTCCACCTGGTGGTCACTCGTGAGGGAGACCTATCCAATTTCTGGGAAAGTCTCTTCCTCACCTCATTTTGGTCTCTGCTGCTGCTTCCATCAGAGGCTCTGGATCACCCATTTTCTGGATTTTAGGGATGGTGGTTAGGGAGGAGGGCTGTGTGGGGAGGGAGCAGAGAGAGAATGGGCTGCAGCTTACATGCCTAGAGAGTCTAAGGACAGGGCTCCTCTTGCCGCCCTCCAGAGAACCTGACGGTGGAAACATGCCCCATGAGGTAGAACCTGCCGCCCACTGGGGCCAGCAGGCAGCGGGTCAGCCTGGACCTTCTTACACCCTACCCCCATCCCGTGGGGCCTCACCCGGCACTAGCAAGTTGCAGTGATTGTGCTGTGCAGAGCGGGGCACGAGCAGGAGTGCTTGGAAGGAGGGAAGAAGGCAGGAGGAAGGAAACAACCCCATTGTCATCCCCCAAATTACTGGCTGGGATGGCAGGGGAGGAGGTGGAAAGCTGACATTGTTTACTTAATTAAAAGTAAACAACAATTTGCCACTGCCAGCCTCCCATCAGCTGTGTGCCGAGCACTATGAGCTGGGGACTTGGCTTTCGCTCCCACCAAGCCGGGCTCCTGTCACCACACTCCCAGCCAGGGATCCCCAGGGCCCTGCACCTTTCCCTAGTTCTGCCCTTCCCAGGCTGAGCAGGGGGACAAGCTAAAACCAGTAGTGTCTCAGAGTCCTATGCGTCAGGATAAGAGTGTCAAGAAACCATCATTTGACAGGCCACTGTGGGGTGGGAGACCCCTGCGTGTGCACACTGTCAGGCCCTGTTGTGGCCCAGTGAGGCAGGGCAGGGGGCGCCACCTCACCAGTTAGCCGGTTAGCCCGATGTCATGATCCCTGGGGAAGGTGGCATCACTCCCTCCCCACCAAGGCCCCAGTCCACACTACCTGGAAGCCTAGGCCTCTCTGCCGCGCCTCCCACTTTTTTCCTTTTCCCTTTTAGCAGCTTATAAACATCCTTCTTCCATCTTTTTGGCTCTGCTCCCAGAAGGGGGCTGTTCAGGGCTCCTGGAGGGCCAGGGGAAGAGGCAATCTCCCTGGCCCTGAGGGGAGAAGGGCTGCTGGAACTGGGTCCCCCCACCCCCACCAGGACAGCTACAGGTGACCCCAGGAACAGGGGAGGGGGGTTGGCCTGGGTTGGGGTTTAGCTGGGGACACCTAAACTCCTGCTTCTCTGGAGCCCCCAAGCAGGAGGGTAGTCTGATGGCTAGAGTTGTGCATGATTTTCACTGGCCCCCAGGGGCTGAGCAGGGTACCTTTCCAGGGGTCTGTCCTCAAGCAAGTCCCCATCTCTCCTGTGGGCTTTGCTCCCAGTGATGTAGAGCTCAGGCTTCTTTCTGGACCCAGGCATGACCTCAGGCTCGTGACTTTTAAATGCTCTGAGATTTCACTTTCCCTGTCCAAGGGCCTCCTCCACCGCCACACTTCGTAGCACTCGGAGCTTTATAAAACCATCGCTGAGCCTGAGTAGCTCTAGACCTCCTCTGGCCAGATGGGTAAGGGAGGGAGAATGGCTCAGGAAAAGAAAGCCATACCCGAGACCCTTGGGAAGCCAAGCACCCTGGGACTTAAGCCCAAAGGGGGAGAGGTGAGGCAAAGTGCCGGTAGTAAATACACAAACCATGGTTTTCATCTGGTGCCCAAGAGCAGCAGGTTCCACCAGGGCTGATTCTGCCCTCAGGGGGTGTTTGGCAATGGTGGAGGCATTTTGGGTTGTCCCAAATGAGGGGGCATGATGCTACTGGCATCTAGTGGGCAGAGGCCAGAGATGCTCCCATCCTACTGTTGCACAGGATGGCTCCACCACAGAGAATGGTCCCTTGGGTGGGGGTTGAGAACCCTGGTCTGGAGTTCGGCCCTCCAAAAAGATTTAGGTACTCACTCTTCCCCTGAGCCGTTCTGCCCCACCCCTGTCCCGCCCCTCAACATTTGCATCCTCTCATCTTCCTCCCCCACCATCAGGATTCACACATCCACATGTGTGCGCACATGCACACAAGCTTATAGCTCCCAGGACTCAACACATTAGGTTTTTCACATGCTCTCGAACACACACAAAAATCTGGGAAGTCTGTCCCGTGCTTAATTGAATTAAAGGACTGGGGTTTGGCAGGACATTGTGTATCTGAGCTGCAGCTTCTTCCAGCAGTTTCAGTGCCATACAGGACGGTTCAGGCTCCCTGCGATTCCAGCTGCTGCTGCTCCTCTGCCCTCTCTCCTTCGCCCACTTCCCCACCTGGGGAGGGCAAGGTCAGCAACACCTCACTCCTCCTCCCTTCTCTCACCACCTTGCCTTCCAATACTGCTGGTAGGAGGCCAGGGCCTCCTGTGGAGCAGGTACCCCTCAACTCGAAGCCAGGGGACTGGAGCAGAACGATCCTGCCAGTCCTTCATTCCAGGTTTTCTGCTGCTGTGGATGGGGTGGGAGCTGGAGAGTGCCGCTGGCTGGAAACTTCTTGGCCAAGTGTAAAGCCATCAAGCTCTGCTTGAAAGGTCCGAGGGCTCTGGGGAGCCTGCATCCCTGCTGGAGTGGCTAGGAGCCTTAATCGACAGGGTGGGGGTGCCGGTGGAGGGCACACAGTGTGTGGCACACAGTACTACCATCCCTCGGGTCCCCTGTCCAACGTGAGCCATTAGGGGGTATGGGGGTTGGGATGTGCTGCAGAGCAAAAGGGATGCTTTTCAATACCTCTCCCTTCCCACCCCTGCCCACCCCCTCTGCAGTCTCTCCTTTGGCAGGCTCTGGCGGGTGGGCCTGTTCTCAGCCCCCCTTTATGACCCCACTCCGGCACCTCCTTAGGGAACAGATGGAGTGAACGCAGGCCCTGCCTCTCAGCTGAGGGCAATCCCACCACCAGAGCCCAGACCTTGCTTTGAGGAAGCCCTGCACGAGCCACCCCTTTTCCAGAGCCTGAGGGTGTTGGAAAGGGCCCATATCTGGAATGGGTACAGGAGATGCCCTGGAGCCTCACTGTGGGCAAGAGGGGCATGGTCAGTCAGCCTGTGCCTCCTGGGGCACCATCTCCTAGGATGTGTCACCGTTTTTCCCCAAGCCTTTGCGGGGTTCCTGCTGTGTGCAGAATCTGCCCCCCAAGCCCCACGGTTAAAGAGCAGCCTGGGCAAGCTGTTAGTGGCTGGCAGCAAGGGTATCCAGGGGGCCCACTGGAGGAGCCCAGCCCCACATGTGTGACGCTTGGTGCTTGGGCAAGGCAGAGGGTAGGGAGCAGTCCTTCCCCGCTGCTGGGCTGTTCCACTGGCTGGCAGGGGGGCTGGGAGAAGGGTTGGGGGGCCGGAGAAGCAGCTGGGCCCAGTCCGGGGGCCCTGAGAAGCGATCTGCGCAGCCTAGGGTCAGGGGGGAGGGGGCGGGGCGGGCCTCACCTCGGCTAACCTCCCTGCGGAACAAAGGAGCCTTTCTCCACGCCTGCCCTGGGAGGGTGTGCCTGCCCGACTGCTGCCACCGCTGCAGAGAGCACTGGCCTGTGGGTTTTTTTTTTTCTTCTTCTTCTTGACTTCTCTCCATTTCTATCCCTCTTTTTGGTTCCTGATCTCTGACTTTTAGTCTCCATTTTTCACTTTTTGAGAGGGGTGAAAAAAAAAGAAAGAAAGGAATCTTCCTCTTCAAGCGTTTATCAAGCGCAGAGGCACGTCTGTGCTGCCAAAAGGTGGGGGCGTCGTGGGCGTGTTGGGGGTCACGCGGCCGCAGACCTGCCCACATGCAGGGCAGCCCCGCTCTGGGGGAGGCAGGCCGGGACTCAGCTGCGGTGGCGTGGCGGCTGCGCAGGGTGGGCCTGAGCTCATTGGATTACCTCTCCCAGCCATGCACCTGGCAGTCCTCCCCCCGCCCCCCACCGCTTCTCCTCACTCGCCCATTCCCCGGCCCCCTTGCATCCGGCCCCCGCACCGCAAGCTGTTCCTAATCAATGAGAACGGGAAGCTCGGCCGTCATATCACATCACGGGATGTGCTTGGCAGCGGCAGCAACCAGAGCTGCCGCCTCAGGCAGCACGACCCTGGGTCCGAGTGGCCGGAGCCTGGCCGCGTCCTCCTCGTTCCAGCTCGGACCTTGTGGCTGTGCAGGGGGAACCCAGGGCCCTGGAGCCCAGGGCGGACTGCGCGCAAGTTCGCCGCCTCCGCCCCCGCCGCAGCCTGCGGAGGGCAGCTAGTGTTAACTCGCTGTGCCACCTAGCTGCCGAGTCAGGGAGTGCAGCACACCTCTCTCGGGGGGGTGCGGGCCCCTGAGCCCCACCGCCCTGGGAAGACCCTTTCGGTACTTCAGAGCATTGTGAGTGGGGAGTTTGGCACCTGCCATTCTGTAGGACCGATGTCATTTTGTCCCTTTAGCGGCTTGAATTGTCCCAGCCCTGAGTCTGGGTAGCTGCCTCCTACGCCAGCCTCTGAACTCTGTGCAAATTTGGGCTTCTGGAAGATGCCCTTCTGCTGCTCCTCAAGACCACGGCAACCCTGAAATATAGTCCCAGAAGCTGCCCCCTTTACCCTATCAAGAGCTCCTTATGTATGCGTGGCACTTTATAGTGTATAAAATCTTCCCGTTTCATTCACTGTCAAAATTCCTGCTCACGTCTCCCCGTGCCTTCTGAGGTAAGCCTGGGGTTGTGTTGCACAGAGAGGGAGAGGAGGCCCGGGAGACATGCTGGGTGCCGAATAGCAGCAGGTCTAGGATTTGGACCCCAGGCTCCTGATTCCAAACCCAGGGCTCCTTCCAGCAGCCAGAGAGCCATCTCAGCCCCCAGGGAGGTAACCTGCCTGCCCACCCATTCGGCCCAGCCTGGGCTCTCAGGGCTCTGAGTTGGAGATTTGCAATCAAAGTCCCAAATTCCTCATGTTTCGTCTGGGCAGCTCTGGACGGTGGCTGCCTTAAGGCCTCCACGATAGGGAGTGCAGCAGGCCTGCAAGACTGCTCCCCTGCCCTTACCTTCATGGGGAGACTCTTGTTCCTTCCTTTGGTCAGTCCAGTCATCGGGCATGAAGGCCAATGTGTCCAATCCTGCATCCAGGTCCAATTGGGCTTTGCAGGAGTATTAGTGGTTCTGGGCTTTCCGAATCAATTCCTTGGGTATGAGTGTCGAGGTTTGGGTCTTCAGGAAAGATGTTCTCTCAGGAGTGGGAAGGTGCCAGCTAGCTGACATTTCTGTCTCCTGGGTGGTCTTTGTAGCCACGGTTGGAAGAAGGATCTAGAAGGCTTTCTTCAGAGTCTTTTTATCCACTCAAACTGCACTTCCAGGTGTGGAGGAGAGAGTAATGAACAAAATGCTGATAAGCCTTGACCCCAAGGGACTGATGGTCTGGTGGGGCACTCCTGGCCAGGAACCACCAGCCTGGGAGATCTGCTGGCCAGGTCCTTAGGTCTCTCAAGCTGTCCAGAGCCAGAGTCTCCTATTCCCCCAGCCCTGGCCAGCCAGAGGTTCCCAGTATGGGCGGGATTTGAAAGAAGGGCTGCTCAGCTTCTATCCTCCAAGCAGAAGCTCTCCACTCAGACATTTGCTTATGGCATGCATTTGTGTTTGTTGCTCTTCCATGAGCCCAAGTCTGACTCCCTCCACAAGGCAAGTCCCTGGTAGAGGAGCCTCCTTTAGGGTTACCAGCCTGGGTACCAGGTGCTCTTAGGAGGCTGAGGAAGTTAGAGCACCTGAGGATGAGAGGCACATGGCCTCTGTCCGCTTCTGCTTCCCCAAAGGAGAATGGAGGCAGGTGGGTTCTTCTTCTCCAGGCCCCAAGGGTTCCTGGATGGATTCTCCCAAGGAAAGGGGACAGTGGGAGGCAGGTGGGGGCAGAACTCTGCTCACAGTCAGAAGGAGAGAGGGAACATGGAGTGCAGGGAGGCCAGGGGGCCCTGATGCTTCCCCATTTCCACCGTCCTCTGTCCTGCCTGGCTCCCTTTGCAATAGGTGAGGAGGCTCCAAGTGTGTGTGGGGGGGTGCTTCCCCTTCCCAGGACTGAGAGTGAATTTCCTAATCCTGGGGATTCGATTCTCCCACCTTCTTTTCCTGGTCAGTTATTCCTTCTCTGCATCTCCTCCCTTACCCAGAACACTGTGAGAGTGGGTGGGTAGGGGTTCCTTGGCATGGAGTCTGCCCAGTCCCTCGCTTTGCCGAGCGCCCTACAGAGGGATGCTGGCAGCTAGATGCAGACCAGAAAGTTGTGCTCATGAAGCCACTCCTGAGTATTTTTAGGAAAGTTTTCTCCCTTTCCGTTTTTGTTTTTTAATGCATCATTTCCTCCTTTACTTTTTCTTTCTCTCTCTGCTTGCTCCCCTTTCCCTGCCTCTCCTATAATGTTCTACTTCACTTCTCTGATTCTTTCTTTTTCTTTTCTTTTCTTTTTTTTTGGTCGCACCTCACGGCATGCGGGATCTTAGTTCCCCAGTGGAAGTGCGGAGTCTTAACCACTGGACCCCCGGGGAAGTCCCTCTAGTTCTTTCTATATCCTTTCTTTGAACCACTTTGCTTTGACTCTGATTTTCTGTCTTGGCCCCTCCCTCTCTGTCTCTCTCTTTTAGTTTTAATTTTGTGTTCTTGTCATTCTTTTGCTGGTGGGTTCACTGCCTTCTTCCCTCCTTCCCTTAAATTCCTGCTTGTCTTAGGAATGTCCCTCAAGTGGCCTCCAGAGCCTTTGCCTCCCCTTTCTCATCCCAAGTTGGCATTAGCACCCAGAGGACTCTGTCCCTTTACAAATAATTAGACCAAGGGCAAGTGTATTTAGGGGTTGGGGGGAAGGTGACGCCTGGCCCTGGGAGGTAGGGACACTATTAATAGTCCTGAGAGCAGCTGGGGTGGGGGCAGTTGTCTGGCCAGGCCTGGCCTGGACAGCTCTAAGGGCCAGAAAGGGCAACACTGGAAATAGAGTGGACAGGGGTAGGGGGGCAGCTCTGCAGGCGCCTTATCTGGATATGCCCTCTCTGCCGGGTCCCTGTCTTTTCTTGGTTTGTGGAGTGTGGAGGGCATTCTCCACTATCAGTTTCTATCCATCAGGTTGGGATGGAACAGAACCTTCAGGGCCTGGGGGCCACTTTTCTGGGCCCCACCATCACATGACTTCTGGCCCCAGGCCTTCTTGGAAATGTTGGCTCCAGCTGCCGGCTGAGTCGTGGCACTGGCCTGTGTTGCCAGGAGAGTCACCCAGCCGCTTGTGTGGCAGTACCTGTGCTCCTGGTGTCCTCAGCTCTCTGTGTGCCCAGCCCTTAGCTAGGATGGGCAGGGCCTTGTGCTCAGCACCCTCAGAATCCAGGGGCACAAGCCTCTCTCCCCTCTCCTGTTAGCTTGCCCATCTTCAGGCCTTTCCTTTCCCTGCCTCTCCCCTACTGTTTCCAACTGTAGTGACTGTCCTGAGACCATTTACTGTGGCTGCTGGATTTGGGGAGGGAGGGAGGCACCTGTAGAAGGCGTTCTGCTCTGCCTTATATTTCCAGAGAAACCTCTCTGCCCCTCTTTGCAGATGGTAATGGGCCAGGTCTTGAGGGAACCCCTCTGCTCGCTGGTGGTGGTCTCTGGGGTGAGACACCAAAAACTATCATCTAGGGTGTACTTGATGTGTCATAAAGAATATGAACTCCTATGGGAGGGGAGCTGAGGGTTAGCCACAGCTTCCCCACTGAGGTGGCATTTGAGCTGAGCCCGGAAGGAGGGGTGGAGTTTTAGCTGAGGGGAGGTGAAGGGAATTGGTGATCCCAGTGGAAGGACAGCTGACGTTTATGGAAGCCCTACTATGAGCTGGGCCCTGGACTAAGCACCTTATCCCTGTTTTTTCATTTATTCCTCGCCCAGGAACCCTAGGGGGCAGGCGGTATCTCCATTTTACAGACGAGCAAACAGTTCAGAACTTGGCCAAAGTCACTGGGCTGGTAGGTTCTAGAGCATGGATGTGAACTCAGGGTAGCCCCTTTCCACTGTTGCTGGCTGCCCACCTTCTCCCTCCCCTTGCCCTTGGTGTGCCCCCCCTTTCCCCTCTGTGCTGGGGTCCTTAGTGGGCACAGGGTCCAAACGAAGGGTACCTCCCAGGGTGGACCAAGGGCAGGCTCAGGGTGGAGGCAGAGGCAGGCCTGGGGCCAAGGGCACCTGCCTCCCTTTGTCTCACCACAGGCCCCAGTAGTGGCTGTCTCACCTTCATTCCCTCGCTGCTGTGAATTCTGCTCTGATGGGACCTCCTAGCCCCTGGGCATCTCTGGAACATCCAGGATGGTGTTACTGCCTGGCCCTGGGTCTGCCCGTTCAGTCTGCAGACAGCCACGGAGCACTGCTATCTGAGGTGCTGGGGACAGTGTTGGGTCCCCTGCAAAAGGCAGACCCAGGAGGAGCCTGCAGGCCCACCTGCAACTCCTAGTGCCGCTGTAGGTGGGGGTCTCATTCGTTAACTACTGGCTGGGCTTGGAGAGGCAGCTGACAGGCTGATGGGCCTGGGCTCTTTCCCTCCATCAACCTGCTGGGTGCTTTGCTCTGCACCGGGGTATGTCCCTCCTCTGTCCTCTGCTGGCCATTATCTGTCATGCCTTGGGGATGAGCAACTGGGCACCAAGTTCCCCCAGGCTTCAGTGCCCAGGCCCCATCTCTAGTTCTCCCTGGTCTGGGGGCAGTGCTAACAAAGGTTCTCCTGGCAGGTGCAGGGCAGAGAACACTGAGCAGCTCACACCAGGGAGCAGGCTGGGGGGCTTGGAGCTGCTTGCCTGAGCCCAGCCTTCAGATCCCATTCTGCTCGTCCTTTGGGCACCAGATAAGCCCATGGACTTGCCTTCTCTTCCCTTCCCACAGCTTCACTGCCAGGCCATGAGCCCTGCTATAGCCAGACTTGGCCCTTGCTCCCCAGGGGACCCCAGATAGCCACCATGGAGGGCAGGGTGTGTTGAGGTGGAAAAGGCAGTACAGTCGGAGTCAGGGACCAAGAGTGGAACGTCCCATCTTGATGCGGCTGCCCCTGGCCTGCCGATCCCTGTGGCCTGATCTGCTGTCCCCATCCCCCACCCCACCCCCAATGGCCTTCCTTGAACCTAGGCCCCAGGGACAGCCAGAGCAGATCTAGACCACAGGTCTGTCGAGGTTGTAACTTGGTCTCTTTCTCTTCCCTGTCACTCATCTCCTCTTCCCCCCAGCAGGTGACTCAAGTCAAGGGCTTGAGCCCGTTTGGATCCATGAGGGGAGGGGAAATGAGAGAAGAGAGGAGGGTGATGGGGGGGAGTGACACGTCTCCCTGCCTTGCCCCTGCCCACACCCCACCCACAGCTTCAGAGCTGTGCTTTCTGGTCAGGCTTCTGTCTCCAGCCATGTGGGGGTCTAGGGATGACCGAGGAGGGAAAAACCTCAGGATGGCCCCATGTCCTGTGCGCATACACGCTGGCTCATGGAGGTGGTGTAGAGAGTGGAGGGAAGGAGGGGAAGATCTAGAAGCCCCCTGGGCCTGGTCCAGGCCAAGCCCAGCCCCCTTCTGTCCTCTGGCTGCCCTGCATTCTCAAGAACTTCCTCGGTCTTGAGTCTCCTGTTTGCAGAGACAGGGAGAACCCCTCTGTGACCCGTTCCCCTAGCCCCCCATCCGTCTGCCGCTCCCCTCCTCAGGGTGTCTCAGATTCTCGGACTTGGGTTTCAAGAGGCACAATAGTTACATTCTCCAGCTCTGATTGCTGCAGGCCAGGCCTTTGGCTCCCCTTGAGATTGGGTTTCTCATGCCCTGGATGCTCCTGAATTGCAGAGAAGGTGTGTGTGTGGGGCGGGGGGGGGGGGCATACCACACTGAGTAGGGCCAGGGATCAGCTCCCGAATTGGCCGTTCGGAGTATGGCGCCCCCAGAACAGAGCACACCCTCACCTGCTTCTCGAACTTCAGACTTGGGAAGGGCCAGGGGAGGGGAAGGGCAGGCACACCCCAAGGCTGGTCTCCCCAGCCCTCAAAGGCCAATGGTCTGAACAGAGCTGAAGGGGGGTCCTCTTAGCGTTGAGCATGCTAACCACAGCTCTGGACACACCATCTCACTCCATCCCTGCTGGACAGATGAAGTGGCTGGTGGCATCTCTAAGTGTGTGTATGTGCGTGTCTGGATGCATAGCAAGTGTTCGCCCTAGTGCATACACGTGCCTGGGTACGCATGTGTGGGTGTGGTTGAGCTGGGCCTGCGCGCCCCTCTCAGCCCCCGAAAAACGCACTCCATCTTTGATGTGCGTGGGGGCAGCCAGCCGGTGAGTTACATGTGGCCCCTTTCTCAGAGAGAATTTGTTTCGGGTAGGAGCCGAGGCAGAGCATTTGCTGCAGTGAGCAGGGATTCCTCCCTCACCTAGTAGGAGCCATAAATATCTCCCTGTCTATGGCTGGAAATATATATATATTAAAAACATGCTGTCAGTTGGGGTTTATGTGCGATTCTGGGCTCCTTCTGGCTGCTGGAGCTTCCCCTCTAGAGCTCTGATGAAGAGGCAGAGCCCTCTCGGAAACACACGCACGTGTGCACACACGTGCGCGTGCACACACACACACACACACACACTTGTGCAAACAGGCAGGATTGGGAGAGGAAAGGGGGCCCAAGAGAGGGAAAGTGAAGGAGAAGGAAGGACAGAGAGAGGGGCAGGGAGCCAAGACAGAGCAAAATGAGACCAGAAATAGGATTCCAGAGGGAAAGGCGAAGAGCTGGATAAAGTAGGGGGCCTTCAAGAACTGAGAAGAGGTAGAGAATGAGTAGAGCTGGTGGAGGGGTGAGAAAAACAGTATTTCGGGGGCTTTGTGGCTGTTTCAGCAGAGATGGAGGAACCCCGAGGAAGAGAGGGTCCCACGCTGCCATCCTCTGGCTGAGCCTGGCCCAGGTCTGGGTGCTGCACAAGGCCTCCAGTCCACAAGCGTTGACCCGGGGAGGGGGGGTGGTGACTGATAACGTGTGGGGATGCATAGAGAGCAGCCCTGGACCCTTGAGCCAAATCCCATTTCAGAGCCTTGCTCTGCGGAGCCTGCTTGGGCCCACAACTAGAAAGAGGCCAGATTCGTCACCTGCGCCTGCACAGCCCTCCCTTCTGGAAACCTCTGCAGTGGTCTGAGCCCTAAGGCACCACTGGCAGGCGAGGCTTCTGCCTTGGAGGTGTGGATGGCATGAGTAGCCCCAGTCCTGAGAGGAAAACAGCAGAGCGTGCTCTCACGTATGACACGAGCCAGCCTGAACACACCCCTTCCACCCTGGCAGCATCAAGGACGAGTTGTGGCTTCCAAAATTCTCTTCATCCCCAAACCTGGACCAGGCAAGGGCCTGATGCCTGCACGCCCAGGCATCCATCATCAGACAAAGTGGCTGGACTTGGTTTTGAGGAAGCTGCATTTGATGGGCTGAGTGGAAGGAAGCTTAGAGCACGGAAGGCACTCTCTGGTTCTGAGCACCAGGATGCAGGAAAATGTTGTCTCGGGACTGCCGGGAGGTAGCAGTGCCTTTGGTCCCTCTGTCCCATCTCCACTCTCTCCAGAAGGTGAAGGCAGCCTTAGTCCCTGGAGAGGGGTGCAGGCATGGGGGTTGGGGTTTAGTCAGGGTGGCCCTGAACTGGGGGTGTGTGGTCAGGGTCCCTACTGCTCTGGTAACTAGGCTGGAGAGAAAGCCAAGGCTGGAAAAGTTGCCAGGGAACATGGCCCTAGAAGGCTGGGGAATCAGAGCGACAGCCTCAGAGGCGTGGGCTGGGCGGGAGAGGATAAAAATGGAGTCGGGCACCTGCCCGCCTTGTGCCAGCCAACACTTTCCCTGCCCCTCCACTGGCCCACAGGCCACCAGCTGGCCCATTGTCCCCAGTGAGAAATCAGACACTGGAGGGGGGCTCCCATGTGGCAGGAGCTCACTCATGCAAGGCCGCCTGGTAGGGACTGCCAGGGGAGAGCCACCCCGTGCTGGGTCGGGCAAGGCGAGAAGGGGGGTGGCAGAGAGAGGATCCCTTACTACACAGCAGTCAGGGCTGCTCCTGTGCCGTTGGCAGGGGGCAGTGCGTGGGGCCTGCGAACAGGAGATAAAGAGTTCAGGCAGAGGGTTTTCTCTCACTAACCGTGGATTTGTGTGTTTGTTCAGCTGGTGGCTCTGATAAGCCCCATTCTGCTAGATAAAAGCCAAGCAGCCATGAGGCGGGGCCTGGGGCGGGGTGTCATAAAGGGGCCTGCCTTTTTCTGTCCCAAGGCCTGGGGTTATCCCCTCCCTTCCCTAGGGAGCCCAGACAGGGAAAGGAGTCAGGCACTGGGGTGTCATGCTCCCTGATGTGCCAGCCTGGGGTGCAGCTCCTGATCCCCACGGGCTGTCCAGAGCAGGCCCTGACCTGAGGGCACAACTCCCCAAAGGGCGCATCATTTAAGAAAGCTGGCCAGGCTGGCTCCCGCCTCTGGGTAGGGAGGGCATCTCCTTGCCCTCCCCAGGAGCCTGCCCACCACAGTCCTAGTGGCCTCTCTGGGCCCTGAAGCCACTGACTGGGCCCCTGCCAGCCCCCTTCCCCTGTCCGCCCAAGGTGTGCCCCCAAGCTAACTGGGTGGACAAGGGCCTGGCCCCATCATGCCCCTTACTGTCCTGAGGACCCCTTGTCACCTAGTCGGGGCAGGGGTTTCTTGGTAAACTGTTTGAGGGCCCTGGGCCTGGGGATGGCCCGTGGGGGCCTCAGCCACGTTGAGTGGGCCCTAGCCTCGGCCCTCCCTGTCCATTCCACTTGGCATCGGCCAGGAGGGTGAAGGGGGTGCTGCCTGAGCAGGATGGTGGGGCCCTGGCCACAGCTGCCCCTGCCGCAGGGCTGGCTCTTCTGCCTCTGAGCCCGGGTCCAGATTTCTAGTGTCTCTGCCTTTTGTCCTGGAGCTGAGCTGAGCGTGCCGGGGGCCGGCGGTGGTGGCATTGCGGGGATGCTGGCTGGGGCCGCCAGCCGTAAGATGGCTGCCAAGGGCTAAAATGGCTGCCAGCAGCGCCCGGAGCAGCGCCTGGAGGCGCGTGGCAGCGGGCCTTGCCTGCGCTGGATCCACACTCCTGCTTTCTCCCTTACGTGGAGATAATAGTAATAGCAGCAGTAATGTTTCAGGGCAGTGTCCTGGTTTAGAAGGATTTCCTGTCTGTCGCGCTCTCCTGGAGCCCCATTTGTCTCTGCCTCTGTCGCTGGCCCACCTCCATCTCTTTGTCGGGTTCTCTCGTCTTTCTGTCCCTGGGCTGGGTGTGCGCATGCGTGCGGCTTTCTGTCTCCACCTGGCCATTTTGGAAGAGCTGGGACCAGTCTCGTTGAGTAGCCTCCTCCATTTCCTCCTACTCCGCTGTCACTGGCCTGGAGGGCTCCGTGGGGACTGAGTTGGTCCTGGGACAGGTGGGGTCAGTAGCAGGGACCCCTTGGCAGCAAAGCCTTGACTGTGTGCCCCTCGCTGGGCTCTACATGCAGGTGCTGCAGCTGTGCTCTTCCTGAGGTATGAATCTGGGAAAGGACGGGCCTGAGAGACATCAGGCTCAGGGCCCTGGTCCAAGGAGGCCCTAAGGTGGGCTGCCTACTGCCTCAGCCCCTTTCCTGCTCCCTCCTGGACCGGCTGGGGCTTGAATCAGACCCAGAGAGTCAGGAATGAGCTGAGGTGAGAGAACAACAAGAAAACTCACATCCACAGAGAGGTTGCCCTCCCAGGAGCGTGGAAGGAAGTCCTGTGGGCTCTCTCCAGAGCAGAGTGCCACTAGCAAAGAAGTGGCCTGGGGTGGGATTCGCCATCCCTAAACACACCACAGGGGTGAGTGCAAAGGGAGGTGTGGAAGGACACACCCCAAACACAAGGGGGTAAGGGGCCCTGTTAGCACTTATAAAGCTCCATTTTCTTGATTTGTGACTAGATTTATTACTTTTTTTTTTTTTTAGAATTAAAAAAAAAAAAAAAAGTGGGCTTCCCTGGTGGTGCAGTGGTTGAGAGTCCGCCTGCCGATGCAGGGGACACAGGTTCGTGCCCCGGTCCGGGAAGATCCCACATGCCGCGGAGCGGCTGGGCCCGTGAGCCATGGCTGCTGAGCCTGCGCGTACGGAGCCTGTGCTGCGCAACAGGAGAGGCCACAACAGTGAGAGGCCCGCGTACCAAAAAAGAAAAAAAAAAAAAAGAAAAGTGAAACAAGATAAAGGATGGGGAAAGTGGAGCCTGAAACCATCCTGGGGGCAGCCTGTTTTTTTTCCACCGGCCCCAGTGAGGCAGGAGGCTAGGAACTTGGTTGAGCCGCACTAGGTCCTGGGCTCTGAAAAGGCTACTATTCTGCCCACCAGCCCCAGCACCCAAGGCTCTTCCTTCCTTCCCAAGTGGCTGCAGGGTCCCCCCACTTCTATCTCTTGGGCCCATGTCACTCTTCAGGAACCTCCTTGCTGGTCACTCCCCACCGTGAGCAGCTCAACTGTGAGGCCAGTGTAGGATGGACACCCTGGTGAGCCGGCTGATTGAGAGGTGCTGGGCAAGGGTGGTGGAGGCTGGGTTACTCCGAAGAGTTGGGCAAAGCCCCGGCCAGTACCAGGGCCCGGTTTTCTGAGGCCACCCCATGTGGTCCCCCTGTGAGAAGCTGATTCTTTACCCAATGCCTGCCTTTCCCCTGCCCCACAACCTGCCCTGGCCCCCCTCTGCCACCCTCTCACCAGCTGTCGTGCCCAGGCAAGCATTCTGGAGGTCCCCGTTGTGCCCCTGGCACACAAAGCTTTGAGGACCTGGGGGGCAGGGGCGGGGGGCTTTCCCAAGCTCAGCAAAATATTCACACACACACTCCACCCTGCCCCCAGCCCTCTGTGAGCTCCCACCGCACAATGGGCCCTTGTCTCGGGGCTCCCTCCGAGCAGCTGTGGCACTGGGGCATGAGACAGCCCAGACAGGCTGGCACAGAGCAGGCGACAGCGTCAAGGCAAACCTCCCCCCACCCCGCCCCGTGTTGCCAGGCACTGCCCGTAAGCATAAAGGTGAGGTGGGGGTGGCGTGGGCAGACAGGAACGGCTCTAATTAATGAAGGGAGGGAAGGGGCTGCTCCTCTGGAGCTTGAGCTGGGTAGAGAATGGGGGACCCTTGGGTCCATCTCAGCTGTGCAAAGAGACAGTCACTGGCTTCTCTCCTGGGCGCCTCCTTGCCCTGACTCTCAGCCAGTGCGTTCACTCGTGGGCAACTTGCCCCCAGGGCACATCAGGCAGTGCTCGGAGACCGGTTTTTTGGTTGTCACAACTGGGGTGCTACTGGCATCTAGTGGGGGGTGGAGGCTAGAGATGCTGCCAAACACCCTGCAGAACCCAGGATAGCCCCACCACGGTAGTAGCAGTTCCTTCTCTCCCTGGTCTCCTTGGGTTGCTCAGGGAGGGAAGGAGAGTGAAGGTGTTGATAAGGCTGGAGGGGCAGCTGCTTGCCTGGTGTTTGTGGAGCACTTTGGTTTTGACCCATCCCCACCCTTTGTGTCTCCTGCAGAATCCGGACAATCAGATAGTTCAAACCAGCAAGGAGATGCGGACATCAAACCACTGCCCAACGGTCAGTGCCCCCTGCCCCCTTGCCTATACCCAGCCTCCCTGGCCTGCTGTGCCCACCACGTCCTCCCCACACCCTTCTCTGCTCTCCCCGGCCAGGGCAGGCCTGCCCCTGCCATTCCCCTTCACTCAGCTGTCCCTTGACTGAACTTGGGCTGCTATTCAGAGGGGGAGGGCACTCATCGGTAGCACACCCTAACTCCCAGGGAGATCTGAGACCCCTGAGGGCCAGCCTGGGGTTGGGACATGGGGCATGGGATGGAGCAAGTTGAGGGTGGGGAGAGCTTTGGGGAAACAGGCAGACATCCCTTCCTGGCCTTGCCTCCACTCACTCACTTGCCCTTTTCCCTCCTCAGGGCACTTAAGTTTCCAGGACTGTTTTGTGACTTCCGGGGTCTGGAACGTGACGGAGCTGGTGAGAGTATCACAGAGTGAGTCCTTCCTTCTGGGCCAGGGCTGAGTCAGCAGGGATGGGGGTGAAGCGGTGGGACTTGGACCCCACGTAGCCCCCCACTGATGGGGTCTTGGTTGGGGCGGGGGCAGACAGGTTTCCTGGGACACTCTTGGCCTCACTGGCGTGGGGCTGGGTGGAATGGAGGCATCCAGAGAGCCCCACCTCTAACCTCCATTGCTTTGGAGGAAAAAAGTCGTAACCGAGGACTCTTCCCAGCAACCTCCAGCCAGGAGGAGGTTTCCTCAGGAGCCTTCACAGTGAACTCACCCCGGGGCTTCTGGGGAGCTGCTCATGGCAACAAAACAGGCGCCCACACTTCCCAAACCTCATCACACTCTCCCTTCTTCCCAGCTCCTGTTGCGACAGCATCAGGGCCCAACTTCTCGCTGGCAGACCTGGAGAGTCCCAGCTACTACAATATAAACCAGGTGACCCTGGGGCGGCGGTCCATCACCTCCCCTCCTTCCACCAGGTGAGCCCCGCACCCCGGCCTTCCCCCAGCCCCCCAGGCATCTCAGGCGCTTTGGGCAGCTGTACCACTGTGGCCTGGGTGCTTCAGAACATCATCCTTTGTTGAGGGCATGGGCTCCAGAGCTGGGGCTCACTATGCTCCCCGACCCCCGAGGTTCCTGTTCTGAGCTGACACAGGCACTCGGCCTTGGGGACACAAACTCAAACAAGGCATGGCTTTGCCTAGAAGGTGCTCCCTGTGGGCATTGGAGAAGGCCTCTCTCTTGGGGATGTGACGTTTGAGCCCAGGGGTCTGGTACAGGCCCTGGGGTGGATGCTCCAGGTAGAGAGAGCAGCCTTCAACCTGGCAGAGGCTGGGCGGGCTGGCGGGACTATCCCACGGAGGACTTCAGAGGCCAGAGCAGGGTGTTTAGGGCTTAAAATCCACTGACGGGTTTTAAGTAGAAGATGCTGGGGCTATGTGTTCTAGAAAGTACTTCTAAAAGAAGTTAGAGGCTATCCCAGCAGGTCGGAGGGGAGGAGGGCCTGAGTCAGATGGGGGATTGGCCTGAGAGGGAGGGATGGAGTTGAGAGATATTTGGGAGGTAGATATAGTAGGCCCTGGTCAGGGCCAGTCACGCAGGGCAAGGTGGGATCCTGTCCCTTTTTAAAAAAAAAATTGGACATTTTGGTTCATTGTGAGGTTTAGGCATTCATTTTGATATGTTAGAATATTGCATTAAAATGTTATGATGCTTTCATATTTAATCATACTTTAATATAAAATAACATAATATCACGATGACTGAGTTTTGTGTCACCCCCTGGCATTTTTGTCCCTGGCCAGTGCCTCACATGCCTTGCCCTAGCCGTGGGAGCTGGTGGGAAATAGGAGGTGGGGCTGAGGAAGGAGTTGAGGGTTTTGCCCACTTCTTTGACTTGGGCAGCTCCATAGATGATGGATGGTATTGGGACTGAGAAGGGGC
This sequence comes from Mesoplodon bidens, assembly GCF_964165515.1. Classification (NCBI taxonomy): domain Eukaryota; kingdom Metazoa; phylum Chordata; class Mammalia; order Artiodactyla; family Ziphiidae; genus Mesoplodon; species Mesoplodon bidens. The sequence continues at coordinate 142,488,913 of NC_138160.1, forward strand.
TCAAGGAGGAGTGGGTGGGCTGGGCCCAAGGGGCTCTAGGTCTGGCCTTGGGGGGTGGGCACACAGCGAGTGCCCCGAAGTGCTGCTGACAGCGGGCACCCACTCCCCACACGGAAGACTGTCAGTGCAGGCTTCCTCAGCCTGAGTACCAGCACCTCAGCTCATCCTTGGCCCACCTGACCCCTTTCCTCCTTCCCCAGCACCACCAAGCGCCCCAAGTCCATCGATGACAGCGAGATGGAGAGCCCTGTCGATGACGTCTTCTATCCTGGCACAGGCCGCTCCCCAGCAGCTGGCAGCAGCCAGTCCAGCGGGTGGCCCAACGATGTGGATGCAGGTATGGGCGCCACAAGGCCCAACCTGGAGCAAGGGCAGCATGGAGCCTCCTCTTCCCCCTCAGTTCACCTGGCAAACCTCCCACGGTTCCTCCTGCTGTTAGAGGCACTGCCTGTCTTTTCACCTCCTGATCTTCCAGAGGAGGGCAGACCAGGAGAGCAGAGGCGAGCAGCTGGGTTGTCCCTGAGTGGGCAGTAGAGCCCACAGATGTGGCAGAAGGAAAGCAGAGGCCCTGACCCTGAGCCTCTGGGGCCCTGCAGTGGGGGCCGTGGCCTCCTCCTCAGAGCCTCCTCTTCCTCCTTCTCTTGGTATTCCTTTAGAGAGGCTGCCCCAGTTCTACGGTCTTCATGGTTTAAAGCCATTTCTCAAACTGGGCACTCTTGACATTTGGGGCCACGGTATTCTCTGTAGTGGGGCCGTTTTGTGCCCTGTAGGGTGTTGAGCAGCAGCCCTGACCTCCACCCACTAGATGCCAGTAGCAAACCCCCTCACCAGGTGTGATGACCGAAAATGTGTCCGGACATTGATGAATGTCCCCTGGTGGGGGACAGGACCTTCCTAAGTTGAAGACCACTGGTCTAAATGGCCCACCTTCACAGAGAGAAGAGCCTAGTAAAGAGCGAGCAGAACTGTTTTCAGGCCTCCCAGTCCTCTCTAACCACACCCTTGCTGGTGAATACACCCACCTTCACCTCCAGTCTTGACAGGAGGTGTGGGCACACCTGGAGAGCCCAGGCGGGACAGAGGGGGGCCGTGTGTGTGTATGTATTGCACAAGTGTGTATAAGGAGGCTGCCTGCAGGATGCTTCTGCCGGACACATTGTTGGTGCAGCCTGTGTGTGTCCTCAAAGTATGGGTGTCTTGGGACCAGGTAGTGCAGACCTCTGTGTACGGGATGCTCATGAGGTGCGTCTGCGTTGGTCAGGCCTGGGGACAGGGGCCTGGTTCTCTGACGCAGGAAGATGAGGGTCTACCTGATGGTGTTTGGCTTGGTATTTTGCAGATGTTCCCCTACTGGGAAAGGCCAAGTGGATGGGCAGGGGCCAGGACTGGGGGAGAAGCAAGACTAAAGGGCAAGGGGGTGCTTCTGCTTTCCTGCTGCCCCAGATGCAACCTCTGGCTTCTGCTCTCAGCAACCTGGGAGGAAGAGAGGACTCACCTCCAGGCCTTGGGCTGAGGGAGAGGGTTAGACCATCAGCAAGGTTCTCCTCTGCCAGACAGCGCTCCGGCACGACTCTGGGTGCCCCTCCTGGGGTGTCGTGGCCAGCGGGGGCCCTGGGCCAGCACAGTACAGATGCTTCCCTGGGGGAACCTCTGGAGGTGCAGAAAGAAGGGGTTGAGAAGGCCCTGAAGACTCCCCAGCTAGGGCCTCAGTGAAGTGTTTCCTAAAGGACTGGTGTGCCTCGAGGGCCATGTCTACTGCTGGCTCCTGAGGCATGGGCCCCCAGGTCCCTCTGCGCAGACCTGGTTCCCGAGGAACCCTCCCCTCCACAGTTCCCTCTCTCTCCTTTCTTGGCTACCTGCTGTCTAGCCTGCCATCTCTGCTCCTTCCAGCCGTCCTTCCACGCACGGCCCCAGCATCCTCCTGCAGCACCCCCAGCTCCCTCGCCTTCCCCCCTTTTCCTGTGCACTCATCCCCTCCTCCCACCAACCCTGTGCTGTTTTCCTGTTCTGGGACAAATCACCCATTAAGCAGCCCAGCTGCAGGACTGGGAACAGCTGGGGAGGCGCTGTGCGGCCATGGGGACAGCTGTGCACAGCTGGTGGAGGCGCTCCCCCACCATGCCAGCTATCAGGTGGCACACAGCTGCTGCCAGATAACACCTCTGCTGGCGGCTGGGAGTTCACCCTTTCCCCGCCTCTTCCCTCTGTGGTTAAGACAGCTCTTATTTCTGTGTTCTGAAGCCTTCCCCCAAACCCCCCGCCACCCAGCACACACACACCCCACCCAAACCGATTCCATTTGTGTCCCAATGATGGCAGCTCTGGATATCTGCCCCGACTTCACCTTATCCCTCCCAGCCTGGGCACAGCCTCAAGGCTCAGCTGAGGACAGGAGACAAGCTCCCCTGAGGGACCTGGCCTGGGGGGCCCTGCTTTGTATAGCATCTTGGATGTCACGCCCACTGGGCACAGAGATGACCTTGATTGGCAACATCAGGCTCTTAGAGGAAGAGGTCAAATGGGGTATTCTCTGTGCCCCTGTCTCCGGCTGAATGTCACCCCATCTCTGGTACCAGAGCCGAGCAAAGCCCTGGAATTACCCATGCTCTGACAGTCCGGCCTTCGGGTCCCCTGACTGAGGGAGTCCTTTCCTGTCTAGCTGTAACCCCAGCACCCACCCAGGCCCTCCAGCCTCCTCCCTGCTCTCTTGTCAGATGCTGTTTCTCCACTGTGGTCCTTCCCAAGGGCTGATGGCTGTGCTTTCCCTTCCCGTAATGAGCTCTGGTTTCTTCCCATCAGAACCTCCCAGAGCCCAGGGCCCACGCTGCACAGGAGCTTAGTTCCCTGACCAGCTATCAGAACCGCGCCCTCACCCCCACCCCACCCTGCATGGAAGCACGGGAGTCCTAAACCCCTGGACCGCCAGGGAAGTCCCTGGGCCAGCTCGCTCTGAAGCTGCTCTCCGGGGCTCCTCCTGCACACCTTCCCTGCCCTCTGGCCCTGCACCCCCCTTTTACTCTGTTCCCCTTGAGCTCCTTATCTGCTTGTCAGGGGGCAAGATGGGCCCCCTTGCTCACTCCCTGCCCAGTGCACCGAAGGGCCTTATTTTCCTCTCCTGTCAGCAGCACCCACGGCAGGATGGTCTGCACACGGCCTGAGAAACAGAGCCACAGTCAGGCAAAGGAGGCAGGAGGGAGCCTGGTGGGGGAAGGGGCAGCCGGGAGGGGGCCGAGGAGAGAAGGAGTGAGCTGCTGGCTTCCCACCTTCCCCTGCTCCCTCCCCAGCCCAGCTAAACCTGCCCTGTGTTGCTGATTCCTCCCCCCAGGCCCGGCTTCTCTAAAGAAGTCAGGAAAGCTGGACTTCTGCAGTGCCCTCTCCTCTCAGGGCAGCTCCCCGCGCATGGCTTTCACTCACCACCCGCTGCCTGTGCTTGCTGGAGTCAGACCAGGTGAGAAATGGAGGGCCCGGAGGGGGGCAGTGGGGGTGGCAGAGGAGCCCAGATGGGCAACTGGCCAGGCAAAGGGGCCAGGGCCGACCCTGAGTGACAGCCCCAAGCTCTCTGAAGGGGCCATGGTATGGCAGTGGGTGGGCATGGGAACGGGCCCTCCCTCCGCAGCAGCAGCAGCGCCTCCTCCAGACCCAGGCCAGCCCTTGGGCCTCCTCACCTTGTTCCCCGGCACTCTCCCACTTGCTTCTCACACCCCCTGTGCATGATGCATGCTTGTGCGCTGTGTGTGCACGTGAGTGTGTGTGTTTGCTTGTGTGCGTGTGCAGGTGCTGTGTACATGCATCAGATGCGTGTGCTCGTGTGTGTGGCACAGGCCTGTCCTGAGGCTTCCTCCCACTTACCCCTGACTGCGGAAGCCTCAGGCCCATTCCTACGCCATTCTCCTGTCCTCCCTTCAGCTGTGGGTGGGATAGCACAGGCTTCTCCCTCCGCCCTCCTTTCAGCTCTTCTCTCTCAGCTCCTCACAGAGCCCGGGGCCTGTTTTCCCAGCACCAGCCCAGGTCGGTGTGAGCACAGGTTGAGAACAGTACTCCTAGGAGCCCAGGCTCCCTTCTCAGGGCCTCCCTGCTCTTTTCCAGAAGTGAAAGGGCTAGGCCGAGGGGAAGGTGGTACCTGGGCTGCTCTTCAGGGAAAGGAGCTGGCCCTGCTGCCTTGGGAGCTCTCTTGCTTCAGTCTCACGGAGAGAGTGCTTGAGGGGAGGATGCCTCCATGTTCTGGAGGGGATGGAATCAGGCAGGAAGCTGTGGAAGCTGAGTCCTCAGCCACTTGCCTCTTCCCTCTCTTGGCACCTGTCTGGCAGAAAGAGGCCTGGATTTTTTCTGAGCACTGCCCTGTGTCCTGTGTCCACCCTCTGTCTCCTGGGCCCTCCACGGAGAACACTGAGGTTTACCCTCCTGGCTTCTTCCTCAGGGCCTCCTGGCTGGGAGCCCAGAGGCAGCCAGCAGCGGGGCAGGGCGTGGTGGCCGCAAGGTGGGGGCGGGGAGCCCAGACCCTCTGCACAGGCAGCGGGAGGGCAGCAGGCCCTGCTCGACTCAGCTTTTATGAACTCCAGAGAGAAGCCAAGTTTCTTCAGGCCCCTAATGAAACTGAGAGCAAGAGGGAGCTGATTGGAAACAGACAGGAGGGGGAGGACTTGGCCAGGGAAGAGCTGGGGCCTGCTCCAGGGTGGGAGTTGTGCGTTCGGGGACGTGTGTACGAGCGATGGGGCTGAGCACAGAAGAATGTGGCCTGGGCAGCAGCAGCCAGGTGCACACCCACGGCACGCAGGAGATGTGTGTGTGCACTGCAGGGGCCCCTCTTGCACTGGCACAGGGCTGTGTGTGTATCTGGAGCCCCACGGAACTGTCTGTCTCCTCATCAAGGCTCCCACCCAGGCCCTGGACCAGGGTGAGGTGAGTGAGGCACTCACCTCGGCGCAAAATGTCAGGGAGCCCCTAAAATCTCAGTCACCAAGATAAATTTTATTTTAATGCAATATTTCTAAAAATTAAAACTACTGCAAAAATATACGATGAGCAAATATCAATATTTTACATAAAAGATAGGACTGACCCTGTGCTTGCATGACCCTCACTTACCTCCCCCTAACTCTGGCCCTGGTTCCAATCAAACTTTATGTACAAAGATAAGCAGCTGGTCTGTGGGCCCCGGTTTGCCAATTTGACTTTTTAAAATATTGCATTAAAATGTTATTTATCTTGATTTACTGAGTTATTTGGCGCCATCTTAACTTTCACACTAGCGGCCAGTGCCTCGCCCTCCTCACTCTGGTCCCTGCCCCGCTCCTGCCCATTCTCTGGATCCAAAGTGCTCTGACCAGCAGTTCTCCTTGTCTTCAGTGCCCCCCCACCCCACTGCCTCCTAGGCCCTGACATTGCCCTTTTCTTCCTGCCACGTGCATGCAGGGAGCCCGCGGGCCACAGCATCAGCGCTGCACTTCCCCTCCACATCCATCATCCAGCAGTCGAGCCCATACTTCACGCACCCGACCATCCGCTACCACCACCACCATGGACAGGACTCGCTGAAGGAGTTTGTGCAGTTTGTGTGCTCGGATGGCTCGGGCCAGGCCACCGGACAGGTGAGTCCAGAGGACCCCACGAGCCCCTCTACAGCTCATCTTTGCGTCTGTCTGTCTGTCTCAGGGCTCACAGGGAGAGGGCCCAAAAGCCGGGAGCCCACCTGGGGCTGCAGCAGCAGAGAGCCGGTAGCGCCGAAGACCTCGATCTTCTGGGTCTGGGAGTAGGGGTCCAGGTATCAGGCCGGGGCCTGTTCATCACGGTGCAGAGATGAGGGGGCAGTGGCTGGGCCCACCTTGCTTGGGCTCTTTGCCCTCCTTGTGGTCTTTTCCTCTAGCAGGAGTGTACCCATGATCTGTCCAACCCAGGCCCAGGCCCCTTAGCTCCTAACACCCCTCGTAAACCTCAGGGCTGCAGGGATTTGGTAGGTTCTAGACCAAGGTTTCCCACTATTGACATTTGGGGTTCTTCATTCTCTGTTGTGTGGGGATGTCCTGTGCACCGTGGGGTATTGAGCAGCGTCCCTGGCCCCCACCCACTCTACGCCAGCAACACCGCCCCCTCCCCAGCTGTGTTGATCATGAATGTCTCCAGATTTCAGTGTGCCCTGGGGGCATCATCATCCCCCAGTGAGAAGCCCTTAGTAGAGGGCAGGCCTAGTTCCACAGGGTCTTTTATGAGACTCCTGTTGGCAGGACTCTTAACAAGGGGTTCTCAGGTCAGTCATGGTTCTGGAGTGAAGTCTTCTGCTCCTCAGCCTGGGAGAGAGACTGGCTCCCCATGGAGCTCTGTGGCCCCACTGTCCTTCTCCATCAGCAAGCCCTGGGGCCTGGTCACTGACGAGCAGAAACACAGAGCCACTCAGCAAAGGAATTATCCCAGACGGCAGTGGGCCAAAGGTGACCCTTCAGTGGGACAGTGGTCCTTGTTTAGTCCCTGGGAGACCATTCCAGGTTGGGGCATGGTGGTCTCTAGACCTCTGGGAATGTTCTGGAACTCCAGCAGCATGCTGTGCTATGAGAAGGCCCAGCTCCTTTCCCCACAGTTGGTCCAGCCTGGAACCCCACTGTGAGAGATCAGATGGGGAGGACACTCAAAGTGCCTTGGTAGGGAAAGACATTTGGAAGCCCATGCCAGAGGCAGCCCAGCGAGAGCAGCGGCCCTTGGCTCAGCCTGGTGCTGCCTCAGGGTGCCCTGCGCAGTGCTGGTGTATTGATTTGGGGCAGGGCCATGGCTCGGCCTCCTTGCTCTCTCTGTCTAGGACAGAAGCCAGTCTCCTTCCCTCCCTCCCGCTCTTCTTCCTCTTCCACTTTTCTCATCTTTTTCTCCCCTTTGCCCTGCAAGGGTTTCTTTTGCTGGCTCGGCAGCTCCTTAGCACACTCAGAGCTTTGCCCACCTCTCTGGACAAGCTCTGTCCACTTTTAGGGGCATGGAGGGAAAAGTGGACACGACTCCAACAGCTTCCGTGCTTCCTTCAGAGATGCTGGCAGAGTCTACGGGAGCTGCCAGTATGTGTCCCAGCCCCCAAGGGACATGGAGTCTGGAATATGGATCAGAGAGGCCAGGAACCGTTCCGTGCCTGCTTCTCACCTAAGGACACAGCTGGGGTTTGGAATCAAAGTGAGAGCCACCTGGGGGACCGACTTAGCCCAAAGAACCTAAGCGGACCCACAGGACCCTCAAGAGTGTGGGTCAGTCCATCCCTGGGCATCCTGATGGCCAGGTCTTGAGCCTCTCCCTTGACTTGATCATTCAAGATCAAGGGCTCAGGAATTCCCTGGAGGTCCAGTGGTTAGGACTCCGTGCTTTCACGACCGAGGGCCCCGGTTCAGTCCCTGGTCGGGGAACTAAGATCCCTCAAGCTGTGTGGCGTGGCCAAAAAATAAATTTAAAAAAGATCAAGGGCTCACTTGGCCTAGACGGTTCTCTTCTCAAGGCAGGTGCTTGCTTGGAGTATACCGCAGACAAAATGCTACCGACAGGGGAGCAAACAGCCCCTCTGGTTAAACAGAGAGTCTAGTTCAGCTGGAGAGCAGTCTCTGTAGGTTTCCTCTTGTGGCCTGTTGTGCCCAAGAGTTGGGGGGTGGGGCTTGAATTCTGCAGTGAGTCTGCTCCATTGGGCCCAGTTTCTTAGAGGAGGCTAGAGATGGAGGAGGGGCGAGCCAGAGAGAGGCCCTGGGCTCTGCAGCTGACCTGGTGGCAGACAGTGGCGGTACAGGGCTGTGCTTGCTCCATGGCCACCTCCAGAGTAGTAGTTCTCAGTCTTAGCATGTATGAGAGTCACTTGGAGGCCTCACTAACACACAGGTAGCTGGGCCTCACCTAATTCTGATTCAGCAGTTCTGGTGTGGGGCCGAGAATCTGCATTCCCCCCCAAGTTCCCAGGTGATGCTCCTTCTGGTCAGCAGACCCACTTTTAGAACCACTGATCTAGAGACTAGAGGAGTAAATTCCTAATCTCCTTAAGAATCTGAAGTTATGGATCATCTTTGCAGAAAAATATATGCATACAAAATTTTACAGACAACTTGCAGAATGGTTTCCAGGCACCTCTTAGACCTCAGCATAAGGCCCTGATTGAGAAAACCACATCGATAAAGGCCAAGGTCAAATGGAGACACCACTTGGAGGACATGCAAAGGGCAGAAAGAGGATACCCGGTTAGCTGTATTTCTGTCATAGAGAAGAGACCGCCAGGTGAGCACAATGGAGAAGTTGCAGGGCCTGATGGGAGAGTATGGCTCTGGGAGGCAGAAAGCCTGGTACTAGCTCAGCCTTGACCACCAGTGCCAGAATGGCCAGGCCCGCATCTTCATCTGTCAGATGAATGTGAGGAGCTATCCCAGCCCCTAGGTTCCTTCTAAGGTCTTAGCTCACAAGGTCTTAAGGCACTGCAAAGTCACAAGACCTTGAGATTTTTAAAACCTCAGCTTGTACCCCAACCAGAGCTGAGACATCCTAGCCTGGCTGGGACTTGCTTCTAGAAACTGAATGTTGTAAATCGACAGGTTTCAATGCCTGGCCATATTGGGCTAGGATTTGCTTTATTGGATCGGATTAGTGATTTAGATCCTCCTAGGGAGAGACAGGCTCCGAGGAAGCAGAGGCTGCCCTATGGGAGCACGGGCTGCCTGGAAAGCTCCCGTGTCCCAGCCCCCCTGGAGCCCAAGCTCAGGACAGCCCGGAGAGACGAAGTGAGGCTGTGAATCTGTTGGGATCATTCCATTTCCTGCCCTGATGGAAGAATGAGATAGGAACAAGATAGACTGTGGAAGTGAGGGAAGGCAGTTTCCACTTGTATGTCAGAACCACCCTGCAGAGCCGGAAACCCTTGCCCTCTGGCCCGTGCTGTTGCTTGGAACTGAAAGGTCCATTTCCAAAATGACACCCAGCGCAAAGGGTCTTCAGCCCAGGACACCGATAAGCACTAGAAGCAGCCACTGCTTGCTTTTGTCATGGGCCTCTAAGTGGGCAGGAGAGATCAAGTCAAGGGAACCATTTGGAGGGTCAGTGTCAGACCTATAGGTGACTGGTCATTAGAGGTGAAGGATGGAGGGTGGGACAGCAGAAATTCAGAAGGGCATGGCCTGCGCGGTTCAGCCATGGGGCTCTATGGTTTTAAAGTGCAGCAGGATGGACTAGTTGATTCAACTCAGTCAGTGGGACTTGAGTGCTACATGCTTGGGCCACGCAGAGGTGACGTTCCACCTGCTTGTTGGGGAGCCTTGGAGGTAGTCTGCTTCAGAGGTTCCAGTGGAGGTCAAGAGTGTCCTGGAAGAACAAGAGAGAGAGAGATGGATGGTGATTCAGGAAATCTGGCCGGTCCCCATGCTGGGGATGGTGTTTTCTGAGCAGGCCTTGAACGGTGTGAGAAAGGGTGTTCTAGAACAGAGGGTTCTGCAGTTAGCCAGTGTGCAGCCCCGACTGCTTAGGCTGTGTTCTGGAAACCCCAGTAGGTTTACAATGGGAAGTACTCAGGGGGAGGGAGTGTAGGGGCATGAGTGGTGGAAGATCCCATCTGGGCTCTATCACGGCAGCCTTGCGTGCCTGGCCGGGGAGATTATGTTTTATGTCAGATGTGGTCGTAGCTGTGGAAGGTTTTAGGGCATCGGAGAAGTCTGAACTCCTTTGGGTTTGGGAAGAGGGTTAATGAGTCTGTTGGAAAGAATCCATAGGCTCCTAGGAATTAGACAGACATGACTATGAATTTCAGGCCTTTCCAATTACAGCCGGGTGACTTTGGCTAGACCACTTAATCACGAAGAGCCTCAGTATCTCCTGTTGTGAAAGGGGGAGAGTAGAGCTTCCCTTGCAGCAAGGTTTCTCAGCCATAGCACTGTTAATCTTTGGACCAATGAGCCTTTGTCCTGGGGGCTGCCCTGTGTGTTGTAGGGTGTTGAGCAGCATCCTCAGCCCCCATCCCCAAGCTGTGCTAAGCGGAATGTCTCCAGACACTGTCAATACCCAGAACTGCCCCGAAGCAAGAACCACTGCCTTACAGGGTGGTTGGAGGATTGGACACAACCTGAGTGAAGTGCCTAGTACAGAGCCAGGTGCCAAGGGTGCTGAGCTGATGAGCACACTGTCGGCAGAGGGGAGGCCCCTTGGGAGTCTCATTGTCATAGTCCGGGTGAAACCAGTAAGGAGAGAGAAGGACAACCTAGCTGGAGACGTCTAGGGGTGGGCCCCACAGGGTCTGCCCACCAACAGAGGAGGAGCATAGGAGCCTCCCAAGGTCCTAAACCTGGGTGGCTGGGAGGGCAGAGGTTTGACCCACAGGAGAGGGACCAGTTTAGGATGAAAAGCCGTGGCCTGGCCCCCTTGAGCCCAGGCTGCAGGTGGTCACTGAGGGCACTGCCCAGAGCAGCAGGAGGTGTGAAGTCCAGGCAAGCTGTGTCTGCAAGAGGCTGGGGACCTCTGCCCTTCCCTGTGGTTCCTACACCCCCTGAAGCCCAAAGGCTGATTGAACACAAGGCCACACATGGGGCCTGGAGGAGGAAACTCAAGTGTAAGGCACACGAGGGAATAAAGGACAATTAGTGGATCTGGTGACCAGACATCCCCAGCTTCTGAGGGAAAGCCACTCAAAGAACCTTGTGGGAACCAGAGCTGCCAGCAATGGATTTTCCTCTTGGGCTGTTCTGTAGCAGATAAGCCAGCACCCCACTGTCCTCAGGCTACCAGAGCCCAGGGCATGCTCCCTGGCATCCCCCCAAGGCCATGACATGGGGCAGATGCTGGTGGGCCTTTGGTCCTTGGTTGGGTCAGCTGGTCCTACCCCAGGGGCCCATGGAGGGGAGGCATGTGTGTGTCTTAGTGGGGCACAGGAGGTAAGCTGGTACATCTTTCCTGCCATTGGAGAAGGTCTTCAAGAGCGTGAGAGTTCTGAGTGCAGCTGCTTGTACGGCTAGGTGGCATGTTTCGGTACCTAAAACCTGTTCCCTAAGAAATAACAAACCACCCGTCGGACACCCCCCTTCCTCCCTCCCACAACTTCAAAAGAGAACTACAAAAAAAAAAAAAAAAAAAGAGAGAAACACCTGAGAGACCAAATAGAGGCCTCATGCCCACACCAACCCTGTGCCCTGGAGGAGAGAATCCCATCCTGCATCATCTTCCGCCGGGAGCGCCCGCTCTCAGGAGCGAGCTGGCGTGGCCGCGCAGGGGAGCGTGTGTCTGTGTGTGATGTGCCTTCATGCGTCACTCTATTTATGTTGTTCGCAGCCCAACGGTAGCGGCCAGGGCAAAGTCCCGGGGTCATTTTTGCTACCACCGCCGCCTCCAGTGGCCAGACCTGTGCCCCTTCCTATGCCTGATTCCAAATCCACCAGCACTGCCCCAGACGGCGCCGCCTTGACTCCTCCATCACCTTGTAAGTGGACGATGAAACCGAAACCACAACGCCCAGCGTCCCCAGCCCATCCAAACAGTCTCCACTGCAAAAAGAAAAGCCCCCTCCCTCACTGCCAAAGCCCCCCAACCCAGAGTGCCACGGAGCCTCCCACCCGGACAAGAGCAGAGCTGAGCCCCCCAACCACGGCCTCCTGGGCCTTAGTTGCACCAGCCAGCACCCCACTAGCCCCCCTGCCCGCCCGCTGCTCCCAGCTGGGGCCCCTGGCCCAGGCCCCTCCGGGGGGCGGGAGAGGGAGCACAGTGGGGCACACAGGCCAGGGGTGCTGGCCAGGGGGGGAGGGGGGAGGGGAGGCACAGCCATGCCATCTTCATGCCTAATTGCTGTTTTTTCATTTTTTGTTTTTTCGTTTTTTGATTTTTTTGTTGTTTCGTTGTGCCCCCCCCCACACCAAGAAAATTAAATGTGACCACAAGGCGACGCCACCACCATCCCCTTTTTGCCTTGCCCCCCTCACCTCCATTCTGGGCCCCTCAGGCCTCTAAAGGTGCAGCAGGCCAGCCCCTGATCCCCTCCCCTTCAGCCTTCAGTCTCACATTTGGTTTCTCGTTGTTCCTCTTTTTTTTCCCCCTCTTCCCATCCCTCTCCCTTCCCTCAATTTCTTCCCCAGGTTGGATGTTCCAAGGACAAGGAAGGGCTCTGGGCCTTGGCTTACTTCATCTCTTTCTCTCTCTCTCTTTCTTTTTTTTTTTTTTTTAAACCGATGACAAATTTTGTCAAAGGGAAGAGAAAAATCTGAGTTGAGAGGCCCAAGCTAGACCCGACGACGCTTGAAGGACAGGAGAGGCGGAGGGGGGGCGGCGTGCCGTCTGTGGGACTGTGGGCGAGGGGTGGGCAGCGCTTCGGGCACTCTGGGTGCTGGCAGGCCGTGGGCCAGGACTTCGGGACAGCGGCGGAAGGGGTGGCCCATCTCACCACTTTTCTTCGTCTCGCGCTCTCTGTCTCACCTTCTTTTTTCTTGGTTTGAGTTCTTTTCCCCTGTCCATCCTCTTCATGCCATCTTCTCATCTGCATTCGCCACAAGACACGAAGTCATGGTCATGGTCATTGGAGGTGGGCAGGGTGGGAGAGGGGGAGCCAGGCTGCGGGGTGGCTGGGGGCCACTTATGGACAGAATCTGGTGAGCACGGGGTCCCTGGGGTGTATCTGGTGCAGGGAGGGTGGGGTGGGGGCTCCCAGTTAGCTGTGACACTCCTCATCCTCTCTGGGGGCATCCTTCCTCCTGGAGGTGCAGCGCCAGTCCCCTCCCATAGGGCTCCAGCCAGACAACCCAAGAAGAGCTCCTGGGTATTTGGCCCATTTGCCCCCCAGGCCCTAGAACAGTTAGTTGCCCCTGGTGCCCAAGCCCTGGGGCTCTGCCAGGCCCTCTGGCCTCCTCCTCATCTTGTACCTCGGGTCCCTGGGAACCGCAGGACCATAGGACCTGGCTCATCCATCAAAGGAGGAGAATGTCTGCCGGGCCTGAGCCTTGCCACCCCTGTGCCTGAGCCAGCAGCCAGCTCCCAGACCCCTCTCTGACCCTGACCCACCCAGCTCAGCCCTCTATTGGGACCCTTCAAGTTTCCCAAGCCACCGGCCCAGTCCTTAGGCCCAGAGTGGTGAGTGGTGTAGCACCCAGCTAGGCATCCCAGTTGGAGGGGTGGCCTGGCTGAGATGGCCTTCTCCAAGCAGGGTGGGGTCAGTCTGCCAAAACTCCCACCCTCCCAGGCTCCCTCTTCTCCAGACCCAAGAGGGCCAGTAAGAAAGCAAGGGTACTTGCTTCGGGTGCTCTGGGAGGAGGGGTATCCCTGGCCCTGCCTAGTGCCTGTTTAGGGGACAGAACTGGGCCCATGGGGCCTCAGCTATAGCCTCCAGGGCCATGAAAGAGGATGCCTGGCTGCAACCGAGTGCCAGGGGTGGGGGACTGTGTGCTCCTGGTCCAGTGAGAGGATGAGGGGGCCCCTCCGGCCTGTCCTTCCCACTGCCAGCTTAAGCCCAGGCAACATGGTCTAACCTAGTCTCTCCCTCTCTCAGCAGTCCCAAAGGGCAGTGCCTGGGCAGCCTCCAAGTCCTCACGGGGTCTCTCCCTCTCTCCCCTGCTCCCCACAGCATTCGCAACGACAGGCGCCTCCTCTGCCAACCGGTTTGTCAGCATCGGACCCCGGGACGGCAACTTTCTGAACATCCCACAGCAGTCTCAGGTAGGAGGCCCTGCCCACCAGGTGGACGCAGGCAGGGGTGGGGGCATCTTGGTGTCAGGGAAGAGGCAGGGATCCTTGGGGGCAGTCCGGGAGAAGAGGCTGGGGCAGGGCTGGAAGGCTCAGGCTTTTGCATGCCCAGCTGAGCCGGCCTCCCCAGGCAGCCCCCAGGCCCCCTGGCTAATCAGCTAATTGGATAATTAGCTCTGACAGCCCTGGCCCTGGGGAAGGCAGCCAAGGACCCAAGGCTAGAGGCGCTCTGGGCCAGGCCTGGTGGAAGCAAAGATGGAAGCAGGAGGCTCCATCCGGAGGAGGACAGGGTCTGCCTTGTTGCTTTCCTTTTGCTCCGGCTGGATGCCCTAGCCCCTGGCCCTCCCCTCTTCCTTGGTTTTGGGTGGGCTGGGTTGGGGGTGGAGGAGGGACAGAGGCAGCCTGGTGGGCCACGTGCCCAGAGACTCTGGCACCGAGGGTAAGGCAGGGCTCAAAGCCGCCCTGGAGGGGCGGCTCCCCCACGTCCTATGAATCCTGTTAGAGGGGAGGCCAGGCTGCTGGAGCCCCCAGTCCTGCTGCCATCTGCCCCCAGTTCTCACAAGGAAATGCCACCCCTCCAGCCCTCCTGCTGGAGGCCCCTGGACCTGGTTTTGCACAGGCATCTCTGCACACACATGCACGCAGGCCCTCTCTTCCCTGCGCCTGTCCCCAGGAGGCTGGGAATAGCCTGGAGAGCCCAGGGCCCTCAGGGCACAGGGACCAGCCTCTGGTCCTGGAGCAGGGCAGAGGCAGCTTTTACAGTATGAGTCTTCTGGGGAATGGAGGGGAGGGGAGCATGCAAATATCTTTTTCTTTTGCACATTTTACAAAAACACACCCTGTGAGCCCAGGGCCTTGGAGGCTTCCTCAGCCCTGGGAACACCTCTTTTAGCTTCTGCTCCCTCTTTGCTCTGAGGCCCAAGTCCAAAGAAAGTTGGTGGATGGAAGTTTTGTGTGTGTGGTTTAAGGTTTTGTTTTTTTCCCTTTTCCTTTCCCTCCCTAAAAAAAAAAAAAAAAAAGAAAGCCAAAAAACTTTGTCAAACTTCAAACTTCAGAGCTCCCTAGTGGCAAGGAGGGGAGGGGAGGAGAACTTCAACCCCCTCCAGCTTCCCACCCCCTTTCCCCAGAGTCACGTCTGACCCGTCTGGTTTCCAGGAGCAACCAGACATGATGTAACACCCAGATGAACTTGAACTTGGGGGTGTTGAGAAGAAAAACAATGGCTCCGAGCAGGGGCTGGAGCCAGCCCCCTCCGCTCTGTGCCAGGGAGGCCAAGAGAGCCCTGCTGGTAGAGGGCAGGAGGGGGTGCCAGAGGAAGGGACAGCAGGAGGGCCTCCCCTCCTGGCTCTGGGCTGGCACCAGGCAGCAGGGCTCTAGTGCTCCTGCCTGCCCACCCTCCCTCCCGCTGTCCGTCCTGCAGCTCTGACTGTATATTCGCTTGCTCACTCTTGGGGACCACTGCCATGAGCCCTCCCCATTCACCCCATTTCCGCTTCCACATGCTTTCCCTTCTTCACTTTCTCTGCTCACTTTGCTTGGATGTTGGGGCCAACTCAGAATCTGAGGCAAGTTTGGGAAACAGTTTTCCTTCCCCTTGTTCCTACAAGGAGCCTTGGGCTGGGGCCTGAGCAGGCAGGTGTGTCTGGGGATGGGGGTTGGGGGGCTGGAGTCGGACGAGCGGGGAGCCCTCAGGCCTGGGGGCAGGCAGGCGGCTGCAGCGGGCGCAGGGGGTCCAGTGGGGGGCGGTTTCCACAGTAACCAGTGACTTTAGCTGATCTCTGGAGCACCAGATGGAGAGAGAACAATAGAATGAGGGAAGAAAAGAGAATTTTACCAATTTTGTCATTCCCTGGGCAGCATTTTTTACTTAGTTTTAATCAATTTTGGACCTGGCTCAGGAAGCAGGGAGGGGTGAGCAGAAAAAGCCGCTCTGTGCTTGGCAGCAGATCCCCCATTTCTGGGACCCGTGGGGAGGCACCAGGGAGTCCCGTTGGAGTTGTCTTTGTCCCTAACTCCAGGCCTGGAACCAGAGTCTTCCTCCTCTGAGGGGAGGGCCCCTCAATCTGAGCACTGGTGGTTGTCCCCCCTGCCACTGTGCAGCTCAGGAGACCCCAGCGGGGCCAGTCTGGGGCCTTGGCTTGGCCTGCCAAGGGCAGAGGGGCCAAGCAGGTCCTCCCTGTCCTGGTTGTCCCTGGCCTCTTTTCCCTCACAGGAAGGGGGAGGGGCAGGCTCACAGCCAGGGTGATGGTGTAAGGGTTCCGGTGTAGTCTCCCCTTGGGAATGTGGGGGGTGTTGTCCCAGAGAACACTAACACCCGAGCCTGCAGGGACAGGGGGCTCACTCAGGCAGCTCCCCTATTCCTCCGGCCAGGACCGAAGCCTGGGAGCTGGCTGCTGAACCAGCCCTACCCCAGCCACTCTGAGAATGCCTCAGGCCTGGGTTTCCTCCACACCTTGCTAGGCCCCCATGAGCCTCCATTTGGCCTAAAATCAGTCGATGGGGTTGAACTTTGGGCAGGTGCTCCAGGAGCTCCATCACAGGAGGGCAGGTCTCCTCTCTGCACGTTGTCCAGTACATGGCAGGAAGTGTAGTATCTCTGCCCACCCAGTAAGTGCTAGCAGTGCCCCCAGTCATTGTGGCAACCCCAAACCCCCGTGTTTCCAAATGCCCTCCATCTGCACTATCTAGTGTGGTAGCCACTGGCCACATGTGGCTGTTTAAATTAAATAACTAGAGAAAAATTTAGTCCCTTGGTCACACTAGCCATATTTCAAGTGCTTAGAAGCCATGCATTGTTAGTGGCTACTGCATTGGACAGCACAGATAGAGAATATTTCCATTGTCCCAGAAAGTTCTAGATGATCTCCAAGGCCCTTTCTTTCTTCTTTTTTTCCAGTTTTATTGAGATATAATTGACATATAGCATTGCATAAGTTTAAAGTGTACAACATAATGACTTGACTTATATACATCACAAAATGACTGCCACGATAGGTTTAGTAAACATCTATGATCTCCCATAACCAAGGCCCTTTCTGACTCTAAAACTTGATGTCTCCATCTCACGGTGGACAATGGCCTGCTGTTCCAAACCAGAGCCCTGAGGGCTGTAGGCATAATCTGTGTGACCAAAACAAGTGTTTCAAATATTGGAAAATTTCACATGAAATTGTCTGGACTTTCAAGCTTCTTTTTTGTTTTTCCAAATTAATAAATAAATTAATTTATTTTTGGCCATACCACATGGCATGTGGGATCTTAGTTCCCCAACCAGGGATCGAACCCGCACCCCCTGCATTGGAAGCTCAGAGTCTTAACCACTGGATGGCCAGGGAAGCCCCTTCAAGCTTCTTTTGAAAATTTGGCTGATCTAGCCACCCTAGGCCCTCACCCTGATGTGGCAGCCTTGGCCACAGCCTTGGAAAGGTGCGGGTGTCCTGGTCACCACAGACCCTGCCTCCCTGTCAGCACGCCACACACAGCAGTTAGGAGCGTTGAGTCTGAGCTGCCCCCTGCATTTGAGTCCCAGCTTGGCCCTGTGGGCTGTGTGGCCTTGGGCAGTTCAGCCACCCTCTCTTCACCTGGCTTCTGTGCAGGGTTGGAGTGAGGATAGAATGAGTCAGCACCAGGTGCATGCTCTGTAGTTAGCTCTGCTTGGCCTCTGCAGATCTGAGTGTGTGACCCAGAGCTGGGGAGAGGCCCCAAGATGCATTTTCAGGGACCACCCCCCACCATTTTGCCCCGAGGGTACCACCAGGCATACCCAGGCACTGTAGACCATAGAGAACCCCCTGCCCCGCCCCTTGGCCATGAGGTGGGGCCAGAGCCTTTTGTGGAGGGTTCTGCCAGGCAGCCCAGTTCCCAGGGGTCCACCCTAGGTGTATTTTGTACTGAGTGGCTGCCAGAGCCTGTTTGTGGGAAGGCGGCGCCCCCTGCTGGCACCCTGAGGGAAGCGATGCCCACCCGAGGGAGCCTCAGGTCTTCCCCAGGGCATGGTGCCCAGGAGGGTAGAAGATCAAGCCCACTGGGCTACTGATCCCTTCCCCCAGGCCTGGTACTGCTAGGGATTGAAGCCATGTGGTACCCACCCGTCCCCAGACTTTCAGGCTGTGGGACCTTAGCTGAGCTATGCAGATGGGAATTTCTGCTTTTAATCCAAAGAGACAGAAAGAAAACTCAGCAAGAAGCTGGGCTACCCCCCACGCCACTCCCCAAACCCCTCTGGGGACAAAAGCTGTAGCCTGGCATCCTCCCCCACCCTCCAGGACCCACACAAAAACCTAAACAATTGGAAACATGGCCAGATCCCAGGTCTGTGCTTGTGCCAGTGCCAGCCACGGGGGTTCACCCGCTGGGCACGGTAACCACGAGAATGCCAGCTGGACTCTAGCACGGGAGGCAGGGTCTCTTGGGGGGTCAGGATTCCCATAGGAGGGACCGACAGAGTGGGGATGTACCTCTGCATGAGGTGTTGGTGTCCTTGGCTCTGCTGGAGCTGGACCCTCCAGGGGCCTCAGGAACCAGCCTGGAGTCACAGGACCAGGTGGGAGCAAGAAGGGACCTGCCCCTGCTATTCTCAATGTCACCTCTTTTTTTCGTCCCATTTCAGTCCTGGTTCCTCTGATAAGATCGACAAAAGAAATGGCAAAATGAAAAGAAGAGGTTCCTCAAAAGGGGGGAGAAGAAATTTTGAGACGTGGAAAAATCCCCCAGCCCAGCCCAGCCCCACCGAAAAGCAAAAATTAGACGTCGTCAGCCACTCAGCCCTTCTCTCCTCCAGCCCGGGGACCCCTGCAGGCCCCCAGAAGCAGCTCAGTTCTCGGAGAGCCTCAGAAGAGGTCTCGGTGGAGCTGTGCACCAGCAGCCAAGCAGAAAGAAACATGCAAAACGGACTCTGTCAAGTAGAGGACAGAAAGAAAGGATGCAGAACTGCCTTCCTCCCCCCACATCCCGTCCCGGCCTTCTGGGGAAGGAGCAAAATCCCCAAACAAAGCAACCAGCACAATTCTGAAGGGGCCTGTCCCCCACCCTCACCCTTCCTAGGGGAACCCCACCCTCGACTAGGGCCGGAGCTTCACTAGGGAGCTCAGAGGACCAGCTTGTAAAGATGATGGGGTGCAGATCCAGAGGGCTCTCCCCTCCAGACTCCACCCCCTCCCTCCCTCACTGCCTTTGCCTCTGGCTTCTTCCCCCAGCTGCTCTGGACCGGGTGAGGCAGGGTAGCCTCGATGTCCCTCTGCCCCACCCTCGGGCTAAAAGCCCCCCCAACCCCGGCTGGGCAGGGGGCATCTCCCGGAGCTAGTTTTGTGCTCCCAGAATGGAGGGTGTTCTACCACCCGACCCTGAGCTGCAGGGGCAGTTCCCCGGGCCCCAAACCCCTCTGTACAGTCCATAGGAAAAGGTCGGAATGCTCTAGACAGCCCATCCCAGCCTGGGACAGGTCCCCTCTTCCCTCTCTCCCAAGGCAGGCCAGGAAGGTCACCATCCTGACATGCTACAAGTGAGGGGAGGTGGGCCCCAGGTTGCCCCCACACCCCAGCCCCGCATGCAGGTGCCCTCGCTCCGCCCCATTGGTCCCTGCCCCTGCCCCTACGCAGACAGCCCTGCTGTGGCCGGGCCGGAGAGTGGAGCAGAAAGGGGACCCCGGAGTCGAGCGAGGAGGACGAGGCAGCCGCCGCTGCCGTTGGCTAAACCGCCACCTGCGCTAGGTAGGCGTCCTGCTTGCCGACTTTCAGTTCCTTTGGAGGGTGTTGGGTGTCGTCCTTTTTCAAAAGTGTTTTGGAGCTTTCTCTGCCTCCCCTTTCCCCCACACCACCCCCATGGCCACTTCTCTCTGGATTTCAGCTGTAATGTCTTTACTCTTTATTTAGGGGTGGGGCATTCATTGTTTCGGTCTTTTGCTGTTGCAATTGGGAACTCCTCCATTTGAGCAACTTGGGAACAATTTGGTAACACACCACAAGAAGTAGCTCTCCCCCACCACCACCACAGCCCCCTCCTCCCCCAAGGGATGGTTGGGGGCCTGTCCAGAGGGTCTTCAGAAGCCCCCCTGGGAGGGAGGGGAGCAAGAGCACACCCAGCCCGCCTCCAGGGTGTGACTTGGCCCCTCTGGCTTGTCTTTCTGTGCCTTACTCCCTCCTCCCTGCATCTTGGCCCCCTTCTGGAGTCCTTGTGCCTCTCTCTCTCTTTCTCTCTCCTTCTTAACTGTATGAAAACACAAAGCACAGGTCAGGATCCTCTGAAAGTCAATCAAACCAACGTTGCACCACATAGGGGTGGGTTATGGGCTTTATTTATTGTGAATCTAGTTTGTGAGGCTGTGGCCCCAAGCAAAGGGAGGGAAGGAGGGGAGGGAGGTGGCTGGAGAGGAGAGGAGAGCTCTTACCTGGGGCAAAAGGGGCCAGCTTGAGTGGTGCCTCCTTCCCAGCTGGAAGCCACAAGGTGGCTGGCCCCAGGGGTGGCTTTTGTTGGAATTTGAGCGAAGCCCCTCCCCCATCCGCGTGCAGCCCTCGAGGAGGACCGGGTCTGAGAAGCAGTGGATAGGGGAATCCGCGGGAGCCTGGGGGTCGTGGGGAGTAGGGCGGGGGGTGGGGGGCCGGGTGGGCCGGGCGTGACGCGCGGTCAAAGTGCAATGATTTTTCAGTTTGGTTGGCTAAACAGGGTCAGAGCTGAGAGGGGAGCAGAAGGGACCCCTGCCCCCCTGCCCGGCCGCACACGCCCCTTCCCTCGAAGACAATCGGGGCCGCGGGCGCGGTGGGTCCTCGGGGGCGGGGGTCTGCGGGGCGCCCGCCCAGGCGAGGTCGGAAGCTGCAGGCCAGCTGGGCCGGGGCGGGAGCGCGCCCTGCAGGGCTGCCGGGGTGGGCACGGGGGTTGGGGGCCGCTCCTTTCCTAAGTGTTGTTGTGAGGGGCAGGCGAGGGGCGACGAGGGCGACAGGAGATGTGGGGACGTGTTAGAAGAGAAAAAACCCACAAAAAATATATATGGGGGAAATGAACTTTTTTTTTTTTTTCATTGAACCAAGTGCAATGCATCAGAGAGTTTTCCTATCTTTGTATGTTAAGAGATTAAGAAAAAAAATTCTATTTTTGTTGTAATGTCCTCGCGGCTCTGGGGACGCTAAAAGAACCGGGCCTGCCCCGCCTTGTGCGGGGGTAACGAAAGCTGAGTGTTTTTTCCTTTTTTTTTTTTTTTGTTCTTTTTTTTTTTTTAAGTCGTTTTCCTGCGTTGACGAGGATGATCTGGGGTTTTTATTTGTTTCGTCGTTCGTTCTCGGTTTCGGTGGGAGGGCTGAAGGAAACGTTCACATTTTAGAATTGAAAAATAAAAAAACAACACCTCGACATTAAAAAACCAACACAAGATCAAAAAGGAAAAGGACGAGAGAAAATTATTTTAAAGATAATTCAACATAAAAACCCTGGTGCTTCTTACATTATAAAGTACGTTTTAAAAAACCCACAAACTATTATACATAAGTTTATGAATCAATTAAATATCCTGCACTTGTTAGGAACACGCATATCCCTTCTTTGTTGAGTTTAACGGAACGGGACAGCGGCGTGCGCCCGGCGGCGGGCTGCTCTGGCCGCGGGTCTCCCCGGGCGCCCCCTCCCCGGGGCCCAGCGCCCCCTCCTCGCCCCATCCCCGTCCGGGCCCGGGGGCGCGGCGGCGGGTCCCCAGCCCCTCCCCCGCAGAGGTCAATGCCAACGAACAAACGTCCCCTCCCTCCCTCTCCAACCCGAGCGTCCTTCTTTGAGCCAGACGCCAACTTGACCCTCACCAGCATTATCAGGAGCGCGCTCAGCAAGTTGGTAGTTTCTCCCCTCCCCCGCCCCCCACCGCTTCCCTTGGCGCCCGCAACTCAACATCACCCTCCCACCCCCACCCCGGTCACCCTCCGGGGAGTACGGGGAAGGCTCGACGCTCCAGGACAGGACCAGCCAAGCTGACAGGTCGATTCGCCCAGGCCCGCGCACGCACGCACGCACGCACACGGCCCCGCACACAGCCCCATCCTACCCTGCAACCAACCCCGTCGACTGCCTTACACACCCGCCCCCGCGCTGGCCGGCCGACCTAGTGCCTTGTTCTCACCCCCGTGCTGGCGGAGCGGACGCCGCGCTCTGGGTCCCAGAGGGGCCGGGTGGCTCAGACGACCCACCACTTCCCCACCCCGACCGTGCTGAACGGACACCCCCCCACACACACGAGAGAAAATAAAGGAGCAATAAAGTCACGAGAACTTTCGTCCCCCAATCGAGAGCCCGAGGGGCACCCCAGCCCCGCCTCTGCTCCCCCCACCCACCCTTGGGGCGCCCCCCTCCCCCCGCAAGCCAGCCTGGGCCAGCCCCGCTTCGGCCCCGGGAGATCCGTGCGCCCGACCAGCACCAGCATCGCGGACCGCAAAGGCCGCCCGTCCCGTCAAACAAGTTTCTTCTTAGGCTAAGAAACGCAGTATATACGAGTATCTCTATATATAGTACTAATGGATTTGGTGTGCTTCCCCCTTAGCGTCCCCGTCCCTCCGCTCCTCTTCCTTCAGCCTGGTCTCCCCCTCTCTGCCCTCCACCCCCGTCTCTGCACTGAGATACATAAGAAACAAGGGTAGTTTACTGTCTGTTTTGTTTTCTGGGTTTTCAGTGTCCTAGCGGAATGCAAGTAGGCAGCCAGCCCGTACGTTCCCTCTCCGCCCCGCCCCACCCCACCCCGCCCCCGTCACTGCGCTTCTGTTATACCATCTTTGCCTGACTCTCTCCGGCTTCTCCATTGAATGGCTAATGTGTATGTGAAATAAAGAAATAAAGAAAAACAAAAGCAAGAGCGCCTGAGCCTTCGGTAACGCGATCGTGCGGGACAGTTTCGGGATCGGTGGGGTGGGGCCGCCGCATGGATTCTGCGCCTCTCTCCTCCCGCCAGGCCGGCGGCCGCCACCGTCGAGGAGCGCGTATCTCTTAGTCTCCGGGAGGGGGCGCCGGTGAGAAAGGAGTAGGCCCTCCGGTCCCTCCCCACCTCCCTCGGTGACCCCAGCACGGAAAAATACGGCACCACTTGGGTCCGATGACCGCTCTGACGTGTTGGTTCCCGGACCTCTCCCCCGGGAGGGGTACGCGGACAAGGCCACTTCCAGCGGGCGGTGGGCGATAAAAGGGTCTGCAGGGCCCCTGGGGGCGACGGTCGCCCTTCCAGACCCCCGGGCCCTTTCCCCTGTAGGGGACTCTTCACTGGTCCTTCTTCGGGGGAGTTAATCTCCAGAGCAGGCGCTGAGCGTCGTTCGCCCCTTCCTGGACGGCCCTGGGTTGAGTTCCCAGTGCCCTTCGGCTCAGAGGCGACACCGTGGAGGTCATCGCACCTCCGGACTCACAGCCGCTTTTTCTGTCTTGATGGGTCGGCCCGCCCCACCGGGGCTGCCCTCGGGGCCGCCTGGGGGCGCGGGCTGCGGGCGCGCCACCACCTCGGCCCTGCGACAAGGCCCGCGGCGGGCGCCGTCGTCCAGGGCTCGGTGCGCCGGCCTTTTGCGGGGCCCTGGAGGGGCGGAGCCTGCGGCCAGAGCCGCTGCCTGGTCGCGCAGCAGCCGCACCAGGAAGCCAATGTATTTCATGGCCAGGCGGAGCACCTCGTTCTTGCTCAGCTTCCGGTCGGGCGGGTGCGTTGGCAGCAGTTTCCTGAGCTCGGCGAAAGCGCCGTTCACGTTCTGCTGCCGCCAGCGCTCCCGACTGTTGGTGAACACGCGCCGGGCCACCTTCTGGGGCTGATGCCCTGAGGACAGGAGTGGCAGGGTTGGCGCCATGGCCCGGGGGAGGCAGGCACCCCCACCTGCCCTTACTCCAGGCTCCCAGCACCCTCATGGGACTTCAACCCCGGCGGGGAGCTGGGGCTTTCTCCACCCAAGGGATACACACGTAGGACCCACGTGTAGCCCTCCTGCCAGTTAGCAGCCCCCGCAGCCCCACCTCTAAGCTGCCTAGACAAGGACTATCACAGGCCCAAGCTGCAGACAACTGAAGCCTTCTGTACTTCTGTCTAGACCTTGATGTTAAGGGCTGAAATTCTCTAGGGAATGTGGCTGCTGGTCTG
The DNA here is from genome assembly GCF_964165515.1 of Mesoplodon bidens. Classification (NCBI taxonomy): domain Eukaryota; kingdom Metazoa; phylum Chordata; class Mammalia; order Artiodactyla; family Ziphiidae; genus Mesoplodon; species Mesoplodon bidens. The sequence continues at coordinate 142,512,632 of NC_138160.1, forward strand.
GGGAGCTGTCCCTATGGTTCTCATTCTCATTCTGAGAGTTTCTCTCCCAGTGACTGTGGTGCTGTTCATGTCTCAGGTGGCCTTGTGAACTCCTGGTATATCTAAATGGCTGTGGTGTGTGATCACTGCCATGTGGTTGTGCTTGTGTGGCTAATTCCTGTGTGGCCATGGACCTCAGTGGCTGTGGTTGTGGTCCTGTGGCTCTCTGTCTTGTGTGGCTGTCTCTTGGATAGTTGCTGTCCCGTGGCTGTTTCCTGTGTGCCTGTTCATGTGCGTGGCTGTCATTTTGAAGCCCCCGTGCCATGCTGTGTTTTGCCGTGACTCTTTGTGGATCGTTGGGTGGCTGTGCTTGTGTGGAACTGGCCAGTTGTCTGTGATTTTGCACGTGGGTGTAACCTGCCTGAGTACTGAGCCCCTGTGTGGGCTGTCCTGTGTATGTCTGTGTGCAATGTCCCATAACCTTTCCCTGGGGAAGGTTATGTGACAGACGTGGGCCCCAGCAGAGATGGCTGGGTGAACACAAACCCATACTCACCCTCAGCCAGCTCCAGCTCACAATGGCTTGGTCTCCGCTTCAGCCGGCTGCTAGGGAAGATGCTGAAAGGTCCTGCCGGCCCAATGTAGAGGCTGTAAGGGGTCGTGGGTCACTAATGCCTTGTGGGTAAGGACCCTGACCCCGGATTCCCCCCAGGCCCCAGTCCCCCACTGACCTGTTGAGGAAGGGGTGAGGGTGGTAATGCAGGGCCAGGGGCGCTGGGGCGGTTCCCAGGGTAGAGAGTTGCAGCAGCGGGGGACGGAGGGTGCTTAGTTCCGTGGTGGCCATGGCTGCCCCTGGGGGCCTGGTGTGGCCCAGGCTGATCACTGGCACGCCAGGGGGCAGCCTGGGTGGCGAGGAGCCTCTGTGGCCCACCTCCTCTGCCTTTGGGGGCCCAGGCGAGGCAGGCTTTGGGGGCGGGGCAGGCACTGGGCTGGGGGCACACACCATCTTGGCCTTCTCGGTCATGGTGGGGCCCACCTCTGCCTGGGCCTCGGGCGGGCACATGGACCCCGAGGGGGTGCTCACCTGTGGGAGGAAGGAAGCCAGTGGGGAGGGGGGAATCAGAAGCCACTCCCCACCCTTAGCCCAACAGAGCCCTCAAATGGGAGGAAGAGTGGAGGGGATGGCAGTTCAGTGGGCAAAGGCAGATGCAGTGTGGGCCCAGAAACTACCAGGACATGGGAGGGGGTCCAACACAAGGACAGGAGGTGCCCACTGAGGTGCTGGGCAGCACTGAGCTCAGCAGTGCTGCTTCTGAGCTGTTTGTGACCCATGAGGCCTTAGTTGTAGAGCCCCTGAGCAAATTTCCCTTCTTCCAGAATCCCCTCTCGCCTGGAGCCTGGAGGGAAGGGCAAGGCAGGGAACCCATGATGGACCCTTTGACCACAGGATGCCCCTGTAACCCTCACATCTGATCCCAAGACCCTTCATTGACACCATGGACCTTGGAATCCCTCCACAATTGACTGACCCTTCACTGACCACTACCCCCTGGCTGACCATGTGGCCCTCAGCTATAACCCTGAGGCTCTTCCCATTGTCTCCATGTCAGACCCTGAAAGTCCTCCATAATCACTCCAGTGACCACGCCCCCACCCGCTGAAAATGTCCCCTTTACGAACCCTGTGACCCCACTGCTGACACTGACTGCAGATGCTAACCCTACTGCCCAGCACAGAGTCATGCCCCAATCCTCCCTCTGGCTCTTGTGTCCTCCCCGCCCCCCATCAGTATCCACCCCTTTGCACCCTGCTTCCACATCCCTGTTCACTCTTGGCCTCATGGCCTGGCGTGTCCCAGCAACGTCTGGGATTCCTGGCCCCTCTGCCCTGTCTTCCCTAGGTAGGCCCTGGGGAAGCTGGCCTGGTCTTTCACTTAGTGGGCCCCCTAGATGAATGAAGGAAGGAACGAATGAATGAATGCAGGTGGGTCTGGGATCCCCCAATTTCAGGCCCACGCCACTCTTACCCCAGCACTGCTCCGGATGCCTGCTGATGGCCGTGACTCTGTCCTTCAGGTCCAGGATGTGGTTCCGACTTCAGGCAAGGCACCGCCGCCCGCTCGGGCCTCTGCGCTCCGTGCTGCTGGCAGCCGGAGGCCCTGTCTGGGCCGCAGCATCAGGCCACCCCGCTTCCTTGGCTCCCAAGGGCCACCACGGCGGCGGCGGCAACAGGGTAGGTCCCTCCAGAGAAAGTGAGCAGCTCCGGGCCGCCTGCCCTCTCCCCGCCCCTGGCGGCCGGGTTTCCTCCCTCTCACCCCTGGCGCAGCGACCGGAGGATGCTGGGCCAGTGCAGATAAGGGCCTGGCTGCCTGGCCGCGCCTGATAAGGAGCCGGACTGACCCCGGAGGAAACCAGCGGGCGGGGATCTCCTAGCGCGGGCCTCAAGTCCCCGCCCCCAGCCGGCACATGCAGGACTGAGTGTCACCCCTCAAGGCCTCACCTTCCATCCCCCCAGGCACTGAAGGATCCCAGCCAGGGTGCACACCCCTAGGAGTGAGGTGCCCAGTTGCATGCAGAAGGGACACTGAGGCAGGGATAGATGCAGTGGTCCCTATGTCACTTGGGTCTGTCCTCCAGCTTTGAATACCCCTTGCTGTGTCCGTGCTGATGGGGGTGGAGGAAAGCTCTTTCCGGCCCTGCTGGGGCCTCGTGACCCAGGGGCCCCCTTCTCCTCTCCTCACCCTGCCTGGTTCCTCTTTCTACAGAGTGCCTCCCCGCCTTTCTGCAAACCCCACCCTGGAGTGGGGCACTGACTGGAGGGCAGTTCTGACAGTTTGGCCTTGGGTGTCCTGCCTAGGCAGGTGTCTTGGCACCCCCCCCCCCCGTGCACTATGCACACCACCTTTCCAGGCCCAGGACGGTGAGGGGAAGTGCCACAGCTGGGGGAGATTTCCTCCGATGCCAGAGCTGGCAGAACCTTCTAATAGGTGCCTCCCCAGCAGGTCCCCACAATCCTGGGCCGCTACGTCACAGGATCACAGCCCCAACTCAGAGGTCCTTGGCCCTCATCTCACAGTGGGGGCCACTTCAGGGTGGACAGTGATAAAGAGGCATTGGGTAACTACCTTGGAATGGTGGTAAAGCTCAAGATCCTGCTGGGCCTCACAAACGGACAGTTGTACTTTGCCCAGTGAATATCTGGGTGACTGCAGGAGCCCCAGGCAGGCCCTGAGCTGCCACCCAGCACCGAACTATCGCCCCCATCTCAGGAATCAGGTGAAGCCCAGGACCCCACAAGCAACCTTCCTACTGTCCCAGGGAAGCAAGAGTACAGTTCTAAACATACGAGTTAACTCTGGTATCCCTACAAGGTGGGTTCTGGAATTAGGTTCATTTTACAGATGGGGATGAAGCAAGGTAAAGGGTGCTTGCAGGGTCCCACAACTACCACGTGGCAGGTTGGGGATTCTGCCCCAGGCCTCTTCGTTAATGCTGCCACCCGCCCCTGCCCTGGGGGGAGGGATTGCAGCAGGCTGCCGGGTGCCTCAGTGTGCGAGCCCGAGGGGCCGCAGGGCAGGAAGCACCTGGTCTGGAGCGGATGCATGAGGCGCCTGGTTCCGGTCCGGCTTCCGCCACCGGGGCCCGGGCGGGAACTGGGCCAGAGACACCAGGCGGCGAGGTGGCGGCGGCGGGGGCGCGAGTCCATAAGCGGGCGCGGGGTCTAGAACATCAGCCTGCGCGCGTGCCTGCGTCCAGGGGGCGCGCCCACGCTGGGAGGGTGGGAGGAAGGGGAAGGGGGTAAAGGTCCCTGCGGGCGTGAGCGCACGGCTGCCGCCCCGTGGCCACCTCGGGGACGGCAGGCGCCAGAAAATGGGTGGCTAGGCACCTTGCAGGAAGACGATCAGCTCCCCATCTCCTCACTACAGAGAACACTCCAGTCAGAAACAATGACAACACCTCATTCAGGCAGGGACAAACACAGCCCAGATGCACAGAGCTCCCCAAGGGAGTTAAAACAGATGGACAGAGGAACAGACTCCAGACAAGCAGCTGAAGAGATGGACAGAGCCCCTCCAGCAGATGGACAGACACACCACAGGCAGCCTCCCCATTCAGACAAATGACAGTCAGGGGAAAGTGAAAAGTCTTTATTGGCTCAGTCTTCGCCTGGACCAGCAGCAGCCCCAGGCCCAAGGGGGTTCTGGTTGGGGGCCTCTGGACAGTCAGTGGGGGTGGCTTCAGCAGTGGCCTTGGGTGTCAGGGGGCTATGCGAGTAGCAGCACTGGTCCCCCCGCTGACAGGTGCCCTGGTGGGAGTATGATGGGTGTAAATAAACCCTGGCCCGGACCTCAGCAGCCTCTGCTAGGTTCCTTCCCTGGATGGGGAGCTCACTCCCACACACTTGCCTGGCCCCAGTTCTCCCAGCCCTGCCTGCCTATTGGCCCAGCCCTGTTGCTGGGAGGCAAACCCATGTGTGCTTCAGTGGGGGCTGGGGGGCACCTCACCTCCTTGAACCTCTTGCAGGGAAATGTCTTGAGCTGGGCAGCCCGCTGGGCCAGGTCCTCATCCGGCTCCTTTCGCTTATTTTGGAGCAGCTTGCGTCTCTCTTCCATAGCTTCGCCTGCTGCCTTGCCTCTGTGTAGGGAGATGGGTAGCGGGGGCTCCATCTGGCCTCTGTGCCCACTCCCCCCAGCCAAGCCCCACCCCCCCAGGCAAGCCCCACCGCCATCCCACTCTCACTCACTGTGGCCGGGCACGGGGCCGGGGACCCCAGTTGGCCTCGGGGTTGGCCTGGAAGCGCTTGAGTCCTCGCTGGCGGGAGCTGGGGTTGGCATCGTCCCGGATGGTGAAGTTGGCCTGCAGCCTAGGGAAATGAGGGTGGGGGCTGAAGGGCATCTGCCAGGCAGGCGGGCACACACTGCCCAGGCCGCCTGCCCACCTCAGTGCAGCTCGATGTGCTTTGGGAAAACTGTGTCTGCAGACGTCAGGTTTCTATCGTTCATTTAATAAACATTTATCAAGTGCCTACAGTGTGCCTAAAATCTGCTGCCAGTAAAGCTGACATTCTAATGCACAAGACAGGCAAGCAATGGGGCAAATCAGAAATCAGCAAATTATAACGTGTGAGGGCATGAGATTAAGAGTTTTGGGGAAAAGAGAGCACGGTAGAGGGAATGGGGAGTCTGGGAAGGAGTGCAGCAAGGACACCGGAAGAAGGTTCAGGAAGAGCCATGAGGGGACCTGAGGAGGGCTGTGCCTGGTGAGTTTGGGTGAGGAGGCCAGTGTGGAGTTGGGGGGGTGGACGAATGAGGACAGGGAGGTGAGGGGGAGATGGTGCAGGGCCTGCAGATAGAACTGTTTCTAGTGAGTCAGGTGGGAGCCATGGAGGGTTCTGAGCAGAGGAGGGACGGGATCTGACTTGTGCTCACAGGTGCCCTCTGGCCGCTGCGGGGGGGAAGAGAATGTGGGGGGAGGAGAGCTGGGGGACCAGGGTGAAGGCCACTGCACTGGTCCAGGTGAGCAGTACTGGGGCCAGAATAGAGTGAGGGCAGAAGGGGAGGGAGACAAGTGGATGGATTCTGGATCTCACTTGAAGAATGAGCATGTGTCTGTGAGGAGAAGGGTCTGTGTCGTCTACTTCCTGTGCCTGTGGGCAGCCGTATCCGTGCCATGCCCCTACCTGGGCTCCACACTGAGAATGCGGAATGCCGGACTGGTCTCCGACAGGCGCTCCCGTTTCACCGGACACTCCTTCTCCTGGGAGGCAAAGGTCAGAGGTCAGAGGATGCTGGCACTGACCATCCCCTGCCTTCCCAATTCCATCTGGTCAGGCCTGGCCTCACCCAGCAGCGCATGATGTCCCAGAGGGCCGAGGAGGGGGCGTCCGTCTTCACGGCATTCTTACAGGCGTGGGAGAGGGAGACCCGGAAGCCAGCATGGAGGAGGGCAGACCTGGGGACCGGGAGGGATTGTGAGGGGGAGGGGAAGGCTGGACCCCAAAGTCAGTGCTGACCTGTGTGTGAGTGTGACCCTTGTTTCACAGACTGGCATGGCTGCATGCCTCCTGGTGACTACATTGCCTGCATAATGCCAGCCACCTTAACGGTAAGACTATCCCCCTGGCCAGGGCTCATGGCTTCTAAGAGCTGTTCTAAGCTCTTATGCATGAGAAGCCCTAGACCTGGGTTATGTTGGATCTCCATTTTATAGGGGACTCCAGTCCAAGAGGGACCCGACTTGCCCAAGGGCACCCAGGGGTCAGGCACAGGCTCCACCCCGGGCCCGGCCTCACCTCAGCTGCAGGAGCCTGGGCGTGCTGCAGTGGATGGTGCTGCTCAGCTGGTCCAGCGTGTAGTAGAGAGGTACATCCAGGAGCTCCTGCGAGAGAGGACGGGATGGGTGTGGGGCGGACCGAGGAAGGATGGCTGGGCACCAGCGGAGCCTCCTCCCCGTCATGGCGCGGTCCCCACCTCAGCGACGACACTCAGGACGCCACGGATCCGCTCAGCGGTGTGGAAGCGGCCAGGGTTGGCACTCACAGCCTCTAGGACACGGCCCACGAAGTCTAGGTCGTGGAGGGGCTCTGCCCACATGGGGCCACCAAGCTGTGGACACACAGGGACCAGATAAGCAGGGATCAGGCCAGCCAGAACCCCCGCCTTCCCCTGGCCTTTGCCCCCGCACCCCTGCCCAGCCCCACCTGGTGTCGCTGCCCACAGTGCTCACACTCTGGGGCCACAGGGGGACCGCAGGCTGCAGAGAACTTGACCCTGCACAGAGAGGGGTGAGGTTGGGGGTGGTGACCCTGGCTGGGATGCCCCCTTCACCTTCCTCCCCATCTCACCCTTGCTCACCGGCCACCAGAGGCTCCTGATGCTTTGCCAAGGCGCTGGAGGTGGAACGCCCCGCAGCCCACACACTGGAACACCAGCGCCTGCTTGCTGTGGGAGCCAAGGGTGGCCACCAATTCCTAGAATTGCCACCATACCCCCACTCTTCCCTCAGGCTGACTGGGTCCCCTTTGGGCTCCCCAGGGCAGCCTTCCCTCCCCCCGCCCCGGGAAAGGCCCCGTTACCTTCCTTACCCATCACCCTTCCCTGCCCCAGGCTAACCTGGCCGAGGCCTTGACCTTGGCCTGGCCGGTGAAGACACGAACAAAAACGCGCACGTAGAAGTCAGCGCTGATGCTGAGCAGCGGCACCACAAAGCGCTGGTAGCAGTTGGCGTGGAGGTCCAGGCTGTGCAGGACAATCCTCAGGGCCTGGCGTGGGGGATGGGTGCCAGCCATCAGTCCTGCCCCCGCTGCCACCTCCCCTACAGGGAGCCACACAAGGTGCTCGCAAGTACAGGGTCAGGGCCGACTCCCTGGGTCCTCATCCCAGCCCTGAGTGACCCTTGGCAAGTGAGAGCCTCAGTTCCCTCATCCATGAAATCACACAAGTCTGTCTTTTTTTTTTTTTTTTTTTTTGTGGTACGTGGGCCTCTCACTGTTGTGGCCTCTCCCGTTGCGGAGCATAGGCTCCGGACGTGCAGGCCCAGCGGCCATGGCTCACGGGCCCAGCCGCTCCGCGGCATGTGGGATCCTCTCGGACCGGGGCATGAACCCGTGTCCCCTGCATCGGCAGGTGGACTCTCAACCACTGCGCCACCAGGGAAGCCCCCCAGTCTGTCTCTTTAAGGCCCTGGCACTAAATGATTAAGGAAGGGACTTCCCTGGCGGTCCAGTGGTTAAGACTCCATGCTCCCAGTGTGGTGGGCATGGGTTCCATCCCTGGTGAGGGAACTAAGATCCCACATGCCGTGCAGCACGGCCCTCCCCACCAAAAATAAGGAAAGCACAGGCCCAGTAAACCAAACCTCTTCCAACTAGCATTCTCAGCATGCCCCATGCTGTGTGATGTGGCACAAGGACCTGCATTCCTCTGGGCAGGATACTGGGTGCTGCGAACTACTGGGGCCTTCTCCTTGCCAGAGGCTGCAGTGAGACTCTGACACGGGAAAGGAGGCAGCATTTTCCAGACCGACCTGACAACTGGGTTCCTTAAGGAACAAGGACAAGATCCCTCCTTTCCCAGCCCCTCAGCATAGCCAACCCTACCTTCTTGGATCCCCATAGCAACCTGGTGGGGTCTGGGTCATCATCATACCCATTTCACAGATGCAAAACCAGAGGCCCAGAAAAGGTGAAGTCACTTGCCCAAAGCCACCAGCAAAACTAGGACCTGAACACAGAACCAAATGCAAACCTGGAAAAACTGCCTTTAAAAAATAATTCTGTGGGCTTCCCTGGTAGCGCAGTGGTTGAGAGTGCGCCTGCCAATGCAGGGGACACGGGTTCGTGCCCGGGTCCGGGAAGATCCCACATGCCGCGGAGCGGCTGGACCCGTGAGCCATGGCCACTGAGCCTGCGCGTCCGGAGCCTGTGCTCCACAGCGGGAGATGCCACGACAGTGAGAGGCCCGCGTACTACAAAAAAAATAAATAAATAAAATAAATAATAATAATTTTATGGACAATCCTGACGGCACAGTGGTTAAGAATCTGCCTGCCAATGCAGGGGGCAAGAGTTTGATCCCTGGTCCAGGAGGATCCCACATGCTGCGGAGCAACTAAGCCCGTGCACCACAACTACTGAGCCTGCACTCTAGAGCCCGCGTGCCACAACTACTGAGCCCACACGCTGCAACTACTGAAGCCTACATACTCTAGGGCCTGCGTGCTGCAACTACTGAGCCCGTGTGCTGCAACTACTGAAGCCCACGCGCCTAGAGCCCGTGCTTGGCAACAAGAGAAGGCACCGCGATGAGAAGCCGCGCACAACGAAGAGTAGCCCCGGGTCGCCGCAACTAGAGAAAGCCCGCGCGCAGCAATGAAGACCCAAAGCAGCCAATAAATAAATAAATAAGAAGCATAAAATTAAAGATAATAATAATAATAATAATTTTGTGGGAGTTCCCTGGTGGTCTAGTGGTTAGGATTCCAGGCTTTCACTGCTATGGCCTGGATTTAATCCCAGGTCAGGCAACTGAGATCCTATAGGTCATGCAGTGTGGCAAAAAAAAAAAAAAAAGAAAGAAAGAAAAGAAAATTGCAAAGTTGTTGAAGTAGAGAATACTAGAAAGAATAATGTAATCACCCACTCTTATCCTGGGCAAAACTACTGCCCCACCCCACCGCCAAAGGACCATATTTGGCAGCCATGCTCTCAGGAACTATGCGGGTTAAAGAACGCGCTTGTTGGGACTTCCCTGGTGGCGCAGTGGCTGAGACTCTGTGCTCCCAATGCAGGAAGCCCGGGGTCGAGCCCTGGTCAGGGAACTAGATCCCACATGCGTGCCGCAACTCAGAGTTCGCATGCCACAACTAAGGAGCCCGCCTGCTGCAACTAAGACCCAGCAAAACCAAAAAAATAAATAAATAGATAAATATTTTTTAAAAAACAAAGAACGTGCTTGTCATCGAAATCCTGGGATGGATCTGGCCAAGCAGGTCTGGGGGTGGGAGGAGAGTTGGGAGGTCCCTCACCATCTCGTGGCAGGCCCGGCTCTTGAGGGCCATGGCCCCATACTTGCTGTAGCATGTCTCCCCACTGTTCCCCGCCAGCACTGCCATGTCTGTGCAGGTCACACACAGCAGCCCTGTGGGGAGGGACCCGGCAGTGAGGACCCTCCAACACCCCAAGCCCTGTTCAGTACATAACCCCCCCAACCCATCCCCACCCCGCCCCTGCATCAGGCTGGCCTCACCTCCTTCACTCACAGCCTGCACAGCTGCATCCAGGAAGGGGGCGGGGCTGCCATAGGGGTCCAGGTCAATGACATCAAACCGCTCCGACGCCTTCTGATGCTGGTACATCAGCATCCTAGGAGCGAGAGGGCCAGGTCCTCAGCCCCCTGCACCAGGGACCCGTGCTGTTCCCTACACATGTTCACTCATACAATGCGATGGTTTTGGCCTGGACTTGGGGGCCAGCTGTGCAGCTTCAGATCCTGGCTTATCCATCTGCTAGCTATATTAACTTTTCCTCCTTGGGTCTGTCTACCTATCTAACAGCGGCAATAATAATAGGGAATTCCCTGGCGGTCCAGTGGTTAGGACTCCGTGCTTTCACTGCCGAGGGCCTGTGTTCAATCCCTGGTCGGGGAACTAAGATCCCATAAGCCATGCAGCACGGCCAAAAAAAAAAAACAAAACAGAAAAACAAGATGGCAATAATAATAGCCAATACTGATGTAGCACATATTTACCCAACACTGTTTCAAGCGGTTTACAAATGTATTAACTCATTTAGTCACACAATCTTCAACAGATTTGAAACTATTGTTGTTCTTTGCAGGTGAGAAAATGCAAATGCAAATGCTCCTGACCATGTAATTTATAACTGCAACACTTCCTTTGTCCATCCCTTGTACCCTGTTATTTCACCCCTGCCTCCAGCACTTCTCACCTCTAGTTTACTACACAGTTTATTTATTTGTCATAATTATTGGTTATCATCTGTGTTTCTATTAGATTCTTTTTTTAAAAAAAAAGATTTCTTTACTATTTATTTATTTATTTTTATTTATTTATTTTGGGCTGCATCGGGTCTTTGTTGTGGCACGCGGGCTCTTCGTTGTGGTGCGTGGGCTTCTCTCTAGTTGTGGCGTGAGTGTTTTCTCTCCTCAATTGTGGCACGCAGGTCGCAGAGCGTGTGGGCTCTGTAGTTTGTGGCACGCGGGCTGTAGTTGAGGCGCGCAAGCTCAGTAGTTGTGGTGCACGGCCTTAGTTGCCCCGCGGCAATGTGGGATCTTTGTTCCCTGACCAGGGATCGAACCCACGTCCCCTGCATTGTAAGGTGGATTCTTTGTCACTGGACCACCAGGGAAGTCCTCCTATTAGATTCTAATATGGTCAAGAAAGCAAATATTTTTAATTCATTTATTTTCTGTAAAGGGTCAGGTAGTAAGTATTTTAGGCTTTTGGGGAGACATATGGTCCCTATCACATATTCTTCTTTTTCTAAACCTTTAAAAATGTGAAAAACATTCTTAGATGGCAGGCCATAAGAAAACAGGCTGTGGGCCTCGCAGGCTGTAGTTTGCTGAGCCCTGCATTATGAACTCCACAAGGTCAGGGATTTTGTCTGTATTGTTTACCGATGCAGTCCTGACAGGAAGAATGGTCCCTGGGGACTTCCCTAGTGGTGCGGTGGTTAAGAATCTGCCTGCCAATGCAGGGGACATGGGTTCGAGCCCTGGTCCAGAAATATCCCACATGCTGCGGAGCAACCAAGCCTGTGTGCCACAACTACTAAGCCTGTGCTCTAGAGCCCTCGAGCCACAACTACTAAGCCCACGTGACACAACTACTGAAGCCTGCATGCCTAGAACTCATGCTCCACAACAAAAGAAGCCACCGCAATGAGAAGCCCGTGACCCATGAAAAGAGTAGCCCCCGCTCACCGCAACTAGATAAAGTCCACGTGCAGCAACGAAGACCCAACGCAGCCAAAAATAAATTAATTAATTTATTTAAAAAAAAATAAAGAATGGTGCCTGGCACTGGATATACACTGGTTCACTTGATTGAATAAAAGTACAAGAAGTTGAGTCTAAAATGGAGACCATAATGGTACTTATTTCCACCTCCGAGCACAAGCCACACAGCTATAATCAGTAACCCCTATAAAATACAGCAACCCCTATAAAACTACTGTCCTTGTTTTATAGACAAGGAAACTAGGGGCTCTAAGAGGCTGAGGCCACTCTCCCAAGGTCACAGAGCAAGGCTATGACACAGCCAGGATTTGACCCCAGGGACCTTTGTTCCAGAAAGCACCTTCCAGCAGCTAGCCTCTACCGCCCAGCACCTACCGGGCATCTGCCTGGCTGGGCTGTACAAGGTGGGCCACATCGTTGAGCTGCACATTACGGTGTATGAGATCCACGGCTCGGGCAGAGGCATCATTGGCAACCACGGATCGGAGCCCAGGCACCTCTAGCGCAAAGCGAATGGAACGTAGGCCGGAGGCTGCCAGGCCTTCCAGCACTCGCAGGCCTTCCTGTTGGAGTAAGCAGGGAGCCCCACTCACATCCATGCCTCCATCCTCTGCTGGGCGCCAAGGAGCCCCCCCTCCCAGTTTCTATCGCTCTCCCCCTCCAGGAGCCTTCCTTCTTTTACCACCCACTGGACTCCAGGGCTGCTACCTCCTATGTTCAGGCCCCACCTCGCAGACATCCCGCACGGCAGCTGTTCGAGGTTGGTCTCCCGGGGCCAGGTTTGCACCCTCTTTCAGTTCAGCCTTGTCCTCCTCTTGCTCCGACAAGTCCACGACCACCTTTTGCACATCCTTCTCACCTGGCACCTTGACTGCAACCATCCAGAAGCACAAGTTAGGGGATATCAAAGAGCCATCTGAGAAACCTCCCCCTACTCTTCAGAATACAGAAGATTCAGGGAAGAAAATCTTCCCCAAAGTCCCTGGAGAAAGGCAGAGATGCAGAGCCCAGGGCCTGCTATACGGCTGGAGTCTTTCTGGAAGGTAAGGGAGAGAAGGGGCGGGGCAACGAGAGAGCTCTGCGTGACACCCCAGCCCACCAGGAGCCTGGACCTCTACTCACTCTGGATTCCTTTGGCCCCAAGCTGAATGCGAGCAAACTCGGTAATCACAGCACATCTGCGGGAGACGGAGAGTCAGCTCACACCCCTTCATCCTCATAGACCCACTGCCCTCTGCCAAGCTGACCCCGGACCCTGCTCACGTCAGGTCCCGGTTGAACTCCTGCACTGGGTTGTAGAAAACTTCGTTTGCGCTGGGGAAGACGATCTTGGCGGCCCCCTCAGTGACCGTCGTCTCCTGAACCTCAGGTGGGCGCTCTTCTCCGCAGGGCTCGGTGCCATTCTCCATCGCCGCTGGATTTGGCGGCCCTTGGGGCTGCCCCTCCATAAACCGGGCTCTAGAGAAGCTGCGGGCGGAGCGGAGAGTCAGGCTTAGCCACAGAACGATCCTCGCACGGGACATCCGCGGGCGCCTCTGCCCGCCAAGCCTAGTTCGGAGGGCGGGGGAGAGAATAGCCAAAGCATCAGAGAGCTGCTTTCCTGGCCGGATGGCCTACACAAGTGTAAATTAGGGACTAAGGAAACCCTGTGACCTCAGTAAATTGACACCACCCCCCGTCTTTAGAGGACTGTCCCTGAGAAGCCGGAAGCCCTCGAGCGGGCCCACCCATGGTCCGGATTCCTCCCCGCGTCGCCCAGGCCCCCCTCACCTTCTCTTGCGGCACCGAAAACCAAATTGGTCTCGGTGCACGTTTCCCCAGATTAGGACCTGGGCGCCGCCATGTTGGCACAGTGGGAGGGCAGATCATGTGACAGAATTTAGTCAATCATTGATGCTACCTATAGTGGGCAGCTGGGATCAAAATGCACGGCGGAAAGCGCTGAAAGTGGTGTGTGACGGCCTTAATCTTTGCGGCTCCCCTGGGAGGGGACACGTCACTAGCCCCATTTCACGGATGAGGAAGGTGAGACTCAGAAAAGGGGCGGTAAGCGGAGAAATCCAACACCTACTGATCGCCCCTTGTGTGCTGGGTTTTGTAAACACAGTATGTCAGGGCACCCTGCGGGAATAACTCAGACTCTGAAATCAGATTTCCTGCGTTTGAATCCCAGTCCTACCACATGCTCTTGACAAGTTACTTAAACTCTCTGGGCTTCACTTTCCTTACCTGTTAAATAAGAGCCCTAGCTTCCAAGATAGAGCAGAGATTAAACGACAGAATGCCTGGAAAATGTGCAAAGTAGGATCTCTCACATAGCAAACCCTCAGAAGGTTCTAACCGATGTAGGAAAGGAGACCGTAGTGTCGGTACTGACTGGTTCCAGCCCCAGCTTGCCTTCCTACTTGTTCTTAATGCTCTCTGCTTATATTTCCCCATTTGCAAAATGGGCAGAACTTTTTAACGTTCGTTATTGAGCTGTGATGAGAATTAAACGAGTTAGTGCAGGTAGAATGCTTAGAATGGAATCTGGCGTCGCATAAGCATCGTACAAGTGTTAACGTTTATTGTTTCTTTTGGGGCCCGGTTTTGAATCCTGGCACCGCCACCACTTCCTTGCTGTGTGACCTGGAGCAGGTTTCTTCATCTCTCTGTGCCTCCCTTTCTTATTTTCTATAAAGTGTGTGTGTGTGTGTTTATAAAATAATTCCACCTAAAGATACTACTGTGAAGTTTAAACGAGATAATCCCGTAAAGAACCTAAAACAGTTCCTGGCACAATAAACAGCAGATATTATTGTTTGCGTTTTTACAGGAAACTAAAGTTCCGAAAGGCAGAGCGATTTGTTTAAGGTCGCGGGACTAGATGGTGGCGAGGTCGGGACTCGAACTCTGCAGCAGAGCCAAGGTCCTGACGGGGATTCCGAGGGGCCGAGGGAAGAGACTGAGGAGAGAAGGGGCGCGCTCGGCGATCGGCTGGCCTAGCCTCGGGGGCGGGCACCGTGGGCGGTGCGTGGGCGGGGCCACGGCCGCTCCTCCCCGGCCCGGCGGCGGCGGCGGCGGCGCGCCTTGCGCTCGCTCGGCGCTCGGCTGGGGCGGCCTGGCCCACAATGAATGGCCGCCGCGGCTGCCGCTGCTGCTGAAGCGGAGGCCGCGGAGGCCGCGGAGGCGGACGCCGAGGCCCCGGCGCAGGGGGGCGCGCCCCGGGTCCAGGCCCGGCCCCAGCCGCCGCTGCGGAGCTCGCCGGGAGCCCCCGGAGCGCGGCCACGGCGCAGGTGAGGCGGCCCGCCCCAGGCCCGGTTCCGGCCTCCTTTCGCCGGGACGGCCGGAGGGCATCCGAGGTCCGGCTAAGGGTTGAGGGGGGAGGACATGGGGGCCTCCTCCGACCGGGGAGGAACCTGGTTAGCAGCCTGCACTGTGCCCAGGCCCAAGTGCAGAGAGTCCCGGTCCCCGCGAGCGGCCTTGAGCGTTCAGCCCCGGGCCGGGCCGCGGAGCTTGGGGGCGTCGGGATCGGGCCCAGACCTCCTCCTGTCATTCCCCGCGAGAGGGGAGCGAGACCAGGCCCGGGCAGGTGCAGGGGTGGCTGGGGGCCGGGAAGTTGGAGGGAGGGCCGGTGGAGGAAAAGTGAGGAGGCGCCCGGGGAGACCGGAGGGGGAGGGGGAGGAGGAGTCGGGCTTTGGGCCGGCCGAATGGGGGAGGAGGGGAGAGTGGCTTGGCCGGAGGGAAATGGCCCCGAGGGGGGGCGGGGAGGGGCCGGGCTGGCAGGTACAGTCGGGGCGCTGGAGGAGGTGGGTCAGGTTACAGGCCTGGGGGCGGTTGAGGAGAAGCCCAGGAAGTGGGGCAGGGTGGGTGTGGGCGGAGTTAGTTCTAGTGGGGGCGGTTAGGAGATCCCTGAAATGTTTGCAGGGGTCACACGAGGTTTCGGTTCGGAGAGTGGGGAGGGGGTGGCGAGGACCTGATACGGAGGCGATCAGGTAGGTTGAGGAACTACTGTAGGAGCTTTGGGAGTCCGGGGGGAGGCAGAGCCTTTGGGCTAAGTAGGCTAGTGGGGATGTGGGAGCAGGTACGGAGAAACTAGTGTGATCAAAAGGCAAGTGCCAAGGTGCACCCCCTCCCCCCTTCCCCGTCCAGGTGTTAGCTTGGGACCAAATCTGAGGGGTTTCTTCTTTCTCACACCTCATCTCTGCCTGTCTCAGGCTCTGGGTCCCGACATACCCTTTGGGCAAGCCTCTGCTGGCTGTTCCAAGGTGCTAGCCCGCCAGGTGGGCGTTTGTGTGGGCAGCTTGGGAAATAGTCTGGAACACCTAGCTCGGGCATCTTGTTTACCACCCTTTTGCCCACCCCCACCCCGTATATCTGTAGGGAGGCAGCCCAGCCCCTGTTATCTGAGTATCTTAGGGTCCTAAGATTCTTTCCCCACTTTTTGCGACCAGAGCCTTGAGGCTCAAGCCTAGGGGTTGGGACCTCACTACCTTTCAGGCACCAGCTCTCCGCAGGTGAGTTACTGGGAGGTGAGCATATAAAGCTCTGTTCATAGTGTCTTGAAGGCTCCTGATGGGGTGAAGGCAGGTCACCAAGAAAGGGATCAAACCAGGCACCTACACCCTGGCCCAGGCCTTTGGTGTTCCGGGTCCCAGGGTTCTGCCTCTGCAGTGCTCTTCTTGGGGCAGGCCCTGTGCTGAGCTTGCTGGTTAGATGAGCTCATTGATTGCTCACCACCACCAGGTCAACTTAGGCCTTCTTCATGGTACTGGGGAGGAAGCCGCGGCTCCATGGCTTGTCCCAGGTCCCACAGCTAGACAGTTGCCGACTGGGATTGATTGACCCTCCGCCCCAGCCCGCAATCTGGGGCGTGACTGGAAGAGCCCACTGTTCTGGATTCCCTGTTGGGAATTCTATGTCCAGGACTTTTCTCTTGCCCATCCCAAGGGATGGGTCAGTACCCTTGCGGACAGTTTTGCTGGTGTCCCAGAGAGCCAGATCAGTGGAAGCTTTTTCCCCAGAGGCAAGGTCATCCCTGTTCTAATGGGAGCCAAGAGGTCAGGGGTCACAGAGCTGTGGGCTGGCAGAGGGAGGTGGTTATGAGGATGGAGCCTGGCTCTGGAGCTGGATTTTTGCTTTTTTTCCTGGTTTATCTTTTCCTCTGTTTGGTCCCCGGTCAGACCACCCCTGCTTTTGTTCCTTCTCTCTGGGCTAACTGCAAAGCTGTTATCAATGTGTGCTGGGAACGTTGACTTGGGAGCCTCAGTACCTGAGGCAGGAACCACAAACTGCTGGGTCCAGTGGTATCAGCTAGATCTGGGTTTAATGATGGGTTGTCACCTCATTCCCTCCCTTCCCCCAATCTCCTGTAGTTCCTAGAACTGCCCCCACCTGGGCTCGGCCCTCCTCCCCTCTTTGGCTGGCCTCCTGGTTCTGGGAGGGGTAGAAACTGGGCCAGCAGCCCCACGTAAAGAAGCCTTCCCCCTGCCTGGTTGGGCTGAGGTTGGCTGCCGTGGCGCAGCCTGGGGCCTCAGCCGGGGCTCCGGGCTGGGTACTTAGGATGGGGCGCAGCTGCCTCCAGTCATAGAGCTGGAACGGGGGCAGAGACTGGTAGGAGTTGGCCGCTGTGTGTGGATGGCAGAGGAGTGGGCAGTGAGTCCGAGCCTGTGCCTGGAGCTGGAGAAAGCACTCTTAATAATTGCTTTTCTGTGACGATTTAGTGTGCCCAGACCTGGGGCGCCAGAGGAGGCCAAAATAGCCTGGCAGGCAAGAGCAACAAGTTAAGGGACCCTTGGGACAGTTTGATTTCACATGGGTGCCAACTCCCTGAAGGTGCCCGGGGAGCAGCCCTGAAAAGCAGCTCCTAGAACTGCTCTCAGCAACTTCTAGTGAAGGTTAGACAAAGGTTTTTCTGAAGGTGACTGACCTCAGACAAACAAATGATCAAGCTCATTTCTGATATCCCCGCGTTCATGAATATGGTGAAACCAAGTGAAGTGATGGTGCTGGGTGGGTGGAAAGCATTAGATTTGGGTGGTCAGGGAAGGCTTCCAGGCGAGCTGAGCTCTGAATAATAAGAGATCAGCCTGCTGGTGGGGGAGCTGCGGCAGGGAGGGGCGAATGTTCTAGGCAGACAGGACAACACATTGAAAGCCTTTATTTAGCATGTGCCAGGCTCCTGCTAAGTGCTCTAAACATTTTTCTTCATGAGGGAAGGAGTGAAGGGTGACCCTAGCGTGGAGATAGAGACACTTAGTGCCATTCCCAGAAAAGAAGCGTCTGATCTCAGGGTCTCCTGGATCCCCCCATCGCCCCCAGATGCAAGTCCAGACCCTTTGGCCTGCATCCAAGGCCTTCTAAAATCTGGTGCCCTGGCCAAGCAGTGGGAAGCCCCAGCAGGTTCTTGCGCAGGGCTGCAAGGAAATGAGTTTTGGTCAGTTTGGCAGGACCCATCATGGAGGTCAGCCTGGAGGCATGGGGTTTGGAGAGGGTTGCGGGTTGGTCCAGGAAAGTCTGACCCGGCTCATCAGTGTCACTGCCGGAGACTGTGGTGGAGGAGGGCCTGCCAGGTTCAGGTGGGGCTTGCAGCATTTGAGGCAACGGTGAGCCGGCCTTGAAGACACGGAGGTGGTGTTTGCACCAGCCTCTGCTCCTTCTCTTGGGTCCTCCCTGCCTGTCATCACTCCCATCCCTTTTCTGGGTGTCACGCTGCTCTGAGCACTTTCACCCATTTGTAAATCACTTAAGCCTATGCCTAGCATGAGCACGCAGGCCCGCCTCCCTGCCTCTGCTCCTGGGTCCCCTTGGCCAAGAGTGTCATCCTTCTGTCGCCTCCTGAAGAGCCTTCTGAGCCACAGAGGCTGCGAGGTGGGACTAAACAGGTGGCTGTCTCGTTGTGTCCAGTATCTGGTTGTGATCATTGCCCCTGTCTCCTCAGGATAGACAGGATGCGAAGGTCTCAGCATCCTTAGAGATCCGAGGGCCCTCTGTGAGGACCATGGCTGAATTAAGCAGAGGGTGGGTAAAGGTGAGCAAACGTGGTGTAGTGGAGAGTCTGATTCCACCGTTAGCGCCGCCTTGTTCAGCCAGGAGACCCTGGGCAAACGTTGTGGCCTTGGCGCCTCAGTTTAAGCGTCTGATAAGTGGGGACAAGCAGGCATACCTGCACTGCAGTGGTTCTCAACCAGAGGTGATTCTTGCCCCCTCAAGGGATGCTTGGGAAATGTCTGGAGACATTTTTGGTTGTCACAGCTGTCACAGTAGAGGCCAGGAATGCTCCTCAATATCATATAATGTACAGGGAAGCCTCCACCACAGAGGATGATCTGGCCCCAGTGGCAGCAGGGCCTCAGCTGGGGCTCCCCGCTGCGTGGTTATTGGGAGGGTCATGTGAGAGGTTGGTGTCTGGGGTGTGATCAGCTGGTGCTGGGAAGGCAGTGCGGGGAGCCCTCAGTAAGTACGGCCTGATAGCTCATGAAATGGCCTAAGGTTCTGGGAGATGGTGAGCGGTGTAAGATGCCTCTGCTGCTGTCAGGGAGTTTGCAGTCCTGCGAGGGGCTAGGGGGACAGACCGAAGGGAACATAACTAATAATAGCAGCTGGGCACTGACTGCAAAGTCAGCACCAGCCTACCTACCCGTGTTACCTTAAGGTGGTTTAATCCTTAAAACAGCCTTGTGAGGCGGCTGTTTGTTTTATAGTTGGGAAAGACTGACGTGGGGGGGTGGTAAGCACTAGTACAGATAAATGTTTTCTGGGAGCGTAGAGGAAGGAAAGCGTAATTCTAAGCGGGAAGCTTTGTAAGGGATATTTGAGCCTAGTAAAACAGGATTCTGATTCTTTTGTCCTGCCAAGGCCCTGCAGGGTCTCCAAGCACATCTCCACGACCCATCCCCAGTAACCGCCCAGCCTCCTTTGTGTTAGCCTCCCCAAGGTCACCTCAGGGCCTTTGCACTTCCCTCCACCCTTTGTGCAGCTGCTGCCCCGCCCCCTTGTCCTTGGGTCTGGAGGCACACCTGGAGTATGAGGTAACTCACAAAGGTGGGCTTGAGGTCAGAGTGGGAGGGGGGTGGGGCCTGGCTGGGTTCTCCTAGGAGCTGCTGCAGGCAGAAGCCAGATTGCTGAGGACTTCGAGGAGAGAGTGGGAGGGAGGAGGGAGGAGAGGCATCAGGCTAGAATGCTCTTTCCCGGAGGTGGCAGTGAGGGGAGGAAGAGTAGAGAGTAGCTGGGGGAGGCTGGGTGAAAGAAGAAGGCCTCTGACGGGGAGCGGGAATAGCAGCACCCAGAACCCTTGGGTTGGGGCCTCAGGTGGGCAGCAGACCCCAGCTCGGGTCTCGGCTTCCCTTCTCAGCTCTGGTTTCTCAGTTTTCCCAGTCATGAAATGGGTCTAGCTGTGGTGGCCGCCTGCCACAGGGAGCAGCAGCAGGGCATGCGGAGGATGAGTGCAGCCTGGGCCGGCCATGGTCAGGGAGCCCCAACTGCCATTATCTCCTGATTCTTGGACAGGAGCCACGTGGCCTGGGTGCCATCCTGGGCCTTGCTCTCCTCATCTGTAAAATGGCAGGAAGACTCATTTCTTCCTCAGAAACTAGTGAGAGGAATAGCTGAGCCCTCATCGGGTGCTGGTGCACAGTAGGGGCAACGTCCATGCCACCTACGGTTGCTAATCCTGTCACCCACTGTGGAGTTAACAGGAGCTTTTCAGGGAAAAAGAAAATAAATTAAATGTGCATGTACCTAAAAAAGATGTGTGCAGTCGGGTATCGCCTTGTTCTTCACTAGCTAATGTTTGCCTAAACTACCTTCCAGTTCGGCTCCTGCAGAGGGTCCGAATGGCTTTGGGCCAGGAATGCACCCCGAGCAGCCTGGGGGGTGTGCCACTTTCCTGCCCCCAGCTGCCACTCTGACCTCATGCTGAGCTGGGTGAAGGATTGTGGGGCTTTCCAGGGGCCTTCTGTCCTTCTTACGCTTGCAGTTAGTGGGTTCCCTTAACCAGCTTACATGTCAATGGGCAGCTCACCACTTCCCTGGAAAGTCAGCCAGAAAAGACAGTCCTTGGTGAGGCAGACACAGATCTGTCCCCCAGCCTCTGCTGGCTGGGGTACTCAGAGCTCCCTCCTCAAAGAGCTGGCAGTTTCCACCCCTAGGAATTGCACTGCAACACAAGCACCTCCATTTCAAGCCTGCCGCACCCTAGCGGGATCTGGCAGTAGGACAGCAGTCGGTTCAGCAAGTTGAGTTACATTGAGCCCCAAGTGGGACCCTGACTGCAGGCCACCCACCTGCTATGGCTGCCAGAGGAGGGTGTCTGTCTGAGCAGCACCCTCTGCGTTGGCCCCGGCGGCCCCCACTGCGGTGCGCGTGGCACCCCTGCCCAGCCTCAGAGACCTCTTCCAAGTCCCACTCTGTTCTAGTCACAGTGCGACTAAAAGGGGAGCGTAGTTGGAAGTAACAGAAATAGTTCTTCATTCATTCCGCAAACGATTGTACGTCCACTGTGTGCCTGTCTAGTTGTAGGGGCAGGGGTCATAGTAGTGTGAACCAGACAGGCAGTCGCCCTGCCCTGGTGGAGCTGACACAAAGCCAAGGACACATCTAGTTGGTAGATGGTGGGAAGTGCCAAGGAGGAAAAATGAAGCAGAAGTGGCCGGAGGAATTGGGGTTGGGAAAGGCTGTCTTTGGAAATCTGAGATAGGTGATCAGGAGGGTATGAAGGGCTGTGACCGCCTTGGGGCCTGCCTTGTAAGAGGTCTGAGAGCAGGCAGTCCTTACTGTGCAGGGCCCCCATACACGTCGTAGGGGCCCAGGTGGTGAGAACTGGGTTTTTTTTTGTTTGTTTGTTTGTTTTTTGCGGTACGCGGGTCTCTCACTGTTCTGGCCTCCCCCGTTGCGGAGCACAGGCTCCGGACGCGCAAGCCCAGCGGCCATGGCTCACGGGCCCAGCCACTCCGCGGCGTGTGGGATCCCCCCGGACGGGGGCACGAACCCGCATCCCCTGCACCGGCAGGCAGGCGCTCAACCACTGCGCCACCAGGGAAACCCGAGAACTGGTTTTGAAAAAATCGGAGGTGTGAATCCTAGGCTCTTCACCCAGGCAAGGAGGGCTAGATAGAGCCTGTGTACACTGCAGCCAGAGCAGGCTTGAGGGGAGAAGGGCTCGGCTGAGGATGCATTGTGTGGGTATCTGGGGTATGTGCAAGTCTGCCGTCCAAGGGGAGGTCCGGGCCAGGGGCTCCATGAGGGAGTCGTGGGGTGAGTAGATGGTGTTTGTTTATTTGTTTTTTGGCCACGGCATGCAGGATCTTCCCTGACCGGGGATCAAACCTGTGCCCCCTGCATTGGGAGCATGGAGTCTTAACCACTGGATCTCCAGGGAAGTCCAAGTAGATGGTGTTTTGAGCCTGTCTTAGTATGCTTGGGTCGCCATAAAAAAATACCATAGACTGGGCAGCTTAAACAACAGACATTTTCTCACAGTTCTGGGGGCTGTAAGTCCATGATGCCGTCGCAGTCAGGTTCTGGTTGGATTCTAGTGTGCTCATGTGGCCCTTAGTGTCTGTGCTTGGAGAGAGAAAGAGAAATCTCTCTTCCTCTTCTTATAAGGATAAAGAGTTCTGTTGCATTAGGGCCCCACTTTTATGACCTCATTTAACCTTAATTACCTTCAAATAAGACCCTGTCTCCAAATACAGCCACACGGGGGATTAGGACTTCAACGTAGGAATTGGGGTGGGCGACACAATTTAGTCCGCAGCAAAGCCCTGAGACTGGGTGTGATCCCCCAAGGAGAGAAGCAGACTAAAGACTGAGCCCAGAGCCAGCTTTGCCTTCCTCCAGTTTCTGGAAGGGCCGTGCCTGCTTCTCCCTTGGGGCTCTGCACACCTTTCTTGTGCTTTGAGGGCCACGCTCCCAGCCCACCACTGCCCCATTAGATTACCCCCCACCCCCACCCCCTTGTGCCCCCCAGATCTCAGCTCCAGTGTCCCCTCCTCTGGGTGAGGTCAGAGGCACGGACCAGCAGCTCGTTGATCCATGTGACCCTGGATGAATGGTCGTGTCTCTCACTGGACCATGAGCTCCGGAGGCAGGGCCCTGTCTTAGTGGTGGCCTGCCCCAGGCTCTGGGCACTTCCTGCCCCAGGCAAGGCGCTTGGCAAATATTTGTTGAGTGACTGTTGAGAGGTCATGGAAACCGTGTGTCGTGCCCTTGCGTCTTGTCAGGAAACCCACCCTCTTCCGGGGCCAGGAGTAGCGATGGAAGGGTCCCCTTGGCCTTGTGTGGGTCTGGGGGCTGCCCCTTCCCTCCAGGGGGATCTGGGCACCCCAGAAGCTGTGCGAGCTGATGTGCCAAGTTGTGAGGATAGATAATTCAAATACGGTTTTCTGCCCCTGGGGAGATTATAGTCAAGTGGGATTTAATGTTCTCAGAGGTAAGCATAAGGGCCCTATGGCTTGGGGGTTGGGGGGAGTGCCAAAGAGGGCATCTTCTCCAGTCTGGTGAGTTCTCAGAGCACGGGTCAGCTGAGGGTGAACGAGGAAGATGCGGGTAGTGGGAGAAGGGCGCTCCGGGCAGGGTGCACAGCTTGGGTAAAAGTCTGGGTGAGGGAAACCGTGCAGTATGGGCGAGGGGCTCGGGCTGGTGAGGACAGAACTGTTGGCTGGTTTAGAGAACCGCACCGCCCCACCCCACCCCCGGCTCTCCATCCTACCACTTCCCAACCAGCAGGTGGCCCAGGCGGAGCGCCAGCTGCTTTCGACCTGTTTCCTCTGGAAGCCCGATCTGGCTCCATGGCTCCTCCCTCACGGGTGGTGTAGGTGAGGGGCAGGACCACCGGCCATTGTTCTTCTGAGTCCGGCAGCCTGGATTGGTGCCACGATCCAGGGGTGGGTCTCTGGGGTCTCCAGTGGTCTCCAGTGGCCTCTTCCAACTCCCCACCACCCCCATACCCTGTCCTACTTACAGGGGCAGCGAGGCAGACCTAGCACCCCACTCCCTGTCACTGCAGAGGGTGCGTGCCTGTGCACGGATTGCATCAGCCTTTTGCACAAGTTGTGTCCCCGCCCCACCATTGCTAGTTGAAAGCTTCAAAGCCCTGGGTGCTGGGCTCTGAGGCCCCATGGGGTTCACGAGGCCTGGGGACCCCAGACTGAATGTCAGGTTGGCTCTCGCCCTCGGGAGCCCTCCTCCTCGCGTCTCTTTTCCCTCCTGTTGAGAACCTTATCGCCCCCATGCTGAGCGCTCACCACAAAGCCATCCTGCACCAATTCCCCGTGAGGGGTCAGGCCCTGAAGTCCAACTGCTTGGGACGGGGCAGGGCGGTGTTGTGATCCCCACCCACAAAGTGGGGCCCTGCTAGCCGTCACTGTGGAGTGCTGCGAGCACTTCCGGTGCCTTCCGGAAATGCGTGCAACACTGTCCGGCACACCGAGCTCAGTTAGGAGGACACTTTGCAACGCCCTCCGTAGCCCCAGAAGCATCCACACCCATATGTGTACTGCCTCAGCCCCCTCCCCCCGTTCCCCCATGCTTCCCCACCCCCACCCCGCAGCTGCCATTTCCCAGACAGGAGCAGTCTATTCCTGCCTTGGTACACTATTTGACACGTTTACAAATATTTATTGACCGCCTCTCTTTGTTCTGATGAGCTAATCATGAACAAATCTGCCAGCGTGCCTGCCCCCTCTGGAGTTGACAGTCTCCTTGGAGGAGTACCTATCTACACAACTTTTTTTTGGCTGCGCTATGCAGCGTGCAGGATCTTAGTTCTCCAACCAGGGATCGAACCCGTGCCCCCTGCAGTAGAAGCATGGAGTCTTAACCACTCGACCGCTAGGGAAGTCCCCTGTCTACAGCTTTTAAAACAATACCCTGTCTCCTGTAGAGGCTCACTCCTGAGTCACTCAGCCCCTTCTCTCTGTCCCCGCCGCTGATGCTGGGAATTCTCCCAGAGCTGGTCCGGGCCCAGTCTCCCTTGCTCCTGGCTTCCCATTGCTCACTCTCAGACATTCATCCTCACCAGGCCAGGGCCCACCTCTTCCACACCCTGTGCCGCTTTCCAGCCACACTGGCTCCTTCCTGCCCAGGACTGTTGGTTGCTCTCTCCATCTCCCCATCTTTACCTCGCTCACTCACCCCAGCTAAAATTAAATCACACCCTGTGGCTCCTCACTAGACAGTGAGCTACGTGTGGGCACAACCAGTCCTCTTCAGGGCTATGTCCCCAGTGCCTTGCAGTCCATCGGGTGGGTTGGATGTATACCTCCCCATTTTACACATAAACAAACTGAAGCACAGAGAGGTGAGGGGCCGTCCTGAGGTCATGCAGCTTCAGAGTGGGGCTAGCAGCAGAACCCAGGTCTGAGGGGCATGCATGTCCTGACTTGGTCCTCCCCCTTGGGGTGTAAGCCTTCCAAGCCAGGGGTCTAGAGCACCCCTCCAGGGACTAGAGGCCAGGCAGCCTCTTCCTTGGCTGCCTCGGCCCTGGTCACTTGGGCCCTAGTCCCCGGGAGGTCTTCAGTTTGGCAGCCTGGGGAGGTGGGTCAGGGCTGCCAGGGCCCTGGAGGAGGCTCTCTGGGCTCTATCCTTTGCCTCCTCTTGGTGCCTCAGTTTCCCCTACCGCCTCATTCAGAGGCCCAGCTCTGAATGAGGAGGTAGGGGAAACTGAAGCACCAGCTCCTAGCCTGTCCGGCCCTTAGTTTGACCTCCTGGGACATGCATGCTGCCGTCTAATTAGGATTTCCCTGTCTCTGCCTCCCCCTCCTGATTGCCTTTTTGTTTTTCGCGGTGGCAACAATGATTTTGATGAGAAGGGTACAGCGGAGGGGAATCATGGATTTCAGTGCCCAGACAGATCTGGGTGAACCAGGACTCGCCCTTGCCCTGAAGTGCACCTCTGAGCCAATGGGCACATGGCCCCTTGTGTTCCTCCAGGTAGCCCTTTCTGAATGAACCTGGGTAGGGCTCAAGTCTTCACTGCATCCCCAATCCTCAGCCCACAGAGGCAGCTTAGAATAGACTGGTTAAAGAAAAAAACTGAAAGATGCATGAGAGCTAACATGGGAGTGAGAGAAGAACAGCTGGGGGCTCTAGTTAGTTCCTGCCTCAGGGCCTTTGCACACACTCTTCACCTTTTTCCTCTTCTCACCAGCCTGACTCTCTGCTCAGGCCTCTCTTCTCACCCATACCTGCCCATTCAGGACTACTGCCCTCCACAACTGTAGAATGGCAGGGGACTCAGTTTTACCAACGGGGGCACTTGTAAAGCCGTATCTTCCCTCAGAGCCCTTTTATGATTGCCCCCAGAGCATCAGACGTGCTGTCCTCACCCGACCAGTTCTTCCTCCTGGGTTGGAACATGCACTGATGGAATAGGCTCTGATGCAGAAGGTCACACATTTGAGAGGTGCCAGGGCCCCTCAGGTGGTACTTCACAGGTCAGGATGGGAGTGGGGTCCCTGAGCAGGGTCTCATGCAGTTCCTTAAATTCACATTTCTTTCTCCACCCACCCCTCAAGCACTTTGGGGTGAATTGTTTGTGGTGTGATTTCACACACTTTATTTTTTTATTTTATTTTATTTTTTTAAATTTATTTTATTTTTGGCTGCGTTGGGCCTTTGTTGCTGTGCGCAGGCTTTCTAGTTGCGGCTAGCGGGGGCTACTCTTCGTTGCAGTGCATGAGCTTCTCTTGTTGCAGAGCACGGGCTCTAGGCGCACAGGCTTCGGTAGTTGTGGTGCACGGGCTTAGTTGCTCCGTGGCATGTGGGATCTTCCCGGACCAGGGCTTGAACCTGTGTCTCCTGCACTGGCAGGCAGGTTCTTAACCACTGCGCTACCGGGGAAGTCCCACACACTTTATTTTTGAATATTATTTACTTTTGTAAATAGGCAATACATTCACCAGTTTCAAAATTTAAAGACCCCAAGATGGAATTCCCTGGCAGTCCAGTGGTTAGGACTCTGAGCTTTCACTGCCAAGGGCCTGGGTTCAATCCCTGGTTAGGGAACTGAGATCCCACAAGCCGTGTGGTGTGGCCAAAAAAAAAAAGACCCTAAGAATGTACATGGTAAGTCTCATCCCCAGTTCTACACAGAGGACATTAGTCTTATGGTTTCTTTCTTCTTTTTACAGCTTTATTGAGATGCACATACTAAGCAGTTCACCCGTTTAAAGTGTACAGGTTCAGGAGTTTTTAGTATATTCAGAGTTGTGCATCCATCACCACAATTTCTGAACATTTTTCACGAGGGCAAGAAGAAACCCTGCACCTGTTTGCTCACACTCGCCTAATCCTCCAAGCACCCCCAGCCCCAGGCAACCACTAATCTGCTTTCTGTCTCTAATCGATTTGCCTGTTCTGGACATTTCATATAAACGGGATTGTATAATATGTGGTCCTTTTGTCTGGCTTCTTGCATTTAGCATAATGTTTTCAGGGTTTATCCAAGTTGTAGCATGTAGCAGTAGTGCATTCCTCTTTACGACTGAGTAGTATTCCATTGTGGATTGACCATATTTTGTTTATCCATTCATCAGTTGATGGACATTTGGGTTGTTTCCACCTTTTGCCTATTGTGAACAGTGCTGCTATAAACATTCGCGTACAGGTGTATGTGTGGATATGTTTTCATTTCTCAGGAATAATTCCTAGAAGTGGAATTGCTGGGTCATATGGCAACTTCATGTTTAACCATTTGAGGAATGGTTTTCCACAGCAGCTGCACCATTTCACATTCCCACCAGCAGTGTAGGAGGGTTCCGGTTCATTTCTCGTCCTCACCAATACTTATCTTTTTTATTATAGCCAGCCTAGTGGGTGTGGAATGGTGTCTCATTGTGGTTTGGATTTGCATTTGCCCTGATGACTAGTGATGTTCTCATGTAGTTTCAGGGTTTCTCAAGTGGTCATTCAGTCATTCAGCAAATGGTGATTGAGGGTCACGTGCTCAGCACTGCAAATGCAGTGTGAAAAATCGGATGACTCTGCCTTCTTGGTGTCTCTATGCCTGTTACCCTATGTGTGTAGTACTAGTGGTGGTTAATGCTCACGGGGGGCTCACTGTGTTATCTCATTTAATATTCAAGCACAGACGTGTAAGTATGCCTTTGCCCTCCTTTCTGCAAAGGGACGGCATAGGCCACCCCAGCCTATAGCTGACTTAGCTGATTTGACAGTCTGTCACAGAGGAAAGGCCATGCTGGGACAGGAGTGGGCGGCACCTGCGATTCTGACAGTCGTGGCAAATTCCACCACGTGGATGTCCACGCTCCCGTGTGTCTCCCTGCAGCGGGCGGAGTCTGCTGTCTGACCCTATCCCTCCATCTCTCCCTGTCCCCTGCGCAGCCGCCGCCACCATGGCCCAGACCCTGCAGATGGAGATCCCGAACTTCGGCAACAGCATTCTGGAGTGCCTCAACGAGCAGCGGCTGCAGGGCCTGTACTGTGATGTCTCGGTGGTGGTCAAGGGCCATGCCTTCAAGGCCCACCGGGCCGTGCTGGCCGCCAGCAGCTCCTACTTCCGGGACCTGTTCAACAGCAGCCGGAGTGCGGTGGTGGAGCTGCCGGCGGCTGTGCAGCCCCAGTCCTTCCAGCAGATCCTCAGCTTCTGCTACACGGGCCGGCTGAGCATGAACATGGGCGACCAGTTCCTGCTCATGTACACAGCTGGCTTCCTGCAGATCCAGGAGATCATGGAGAAGGGCACAGAGTTCTTCCTCAAGGTGAGCTCCCCCAGCTGTGACTCCCAGGGCCTGCACGCCGAGGAGGCCCCCTCGTCCGAGCCCCAGAGCCCTGTGGCGCAGACGTCGAGCTGGCCGGCCTGCGGCACCCCACTGCCCCTCGTGTCTCGCGTCAAGACGGAGCAGCAGGAGTCGGACTCTGTGCAGTGCACGCCCGTGGCCAAGCGGCTGTGGGACAGCAGCCAGAAGGAGGCCGGCGGTGGCAGCAGTGGCAACGGCAGCCGCAAGATGGCCAAGTTCTCCGCGCCGGACCTGGCCGCCAACCGGCCGCCCCAGCAGGCCCCGGTGGTGGCGGCGGCACAGCCCACCGGAGTGGCGGGGGTGCCTGGGGCCGGGCAGCCGGCGGGGGGCGTGGCGGCAGCGGCAGGTGGAGTGGTGAGTGGGCCCAGCACGTCGGAGCGGACCAGCCCGGGCACCTCAAGCGCTTACACCAGCGACAGCCCTGGCTCTTACCACGAGGAGGATGAGGAGGAGGACGCGGGCGAGGAGGGCACAGACGAGCAGTACCGGCAGATCTGCAATATGTACACCATGTACAGCATGATGAACGTCGGCCAGACCGGTGAGGTGCCCCACCACAACCCCAAGCCTGGCCCCCCCGCCCCCGCCCCCGGCCCCGCCCCCAACGCACCAATTTTGCCCCCGACAGCCGAGAAGGTGGAGGCCCTCCCTGAGCAGGTGGCCCCTGAGTCCCGGAATCGCATCCGAGTGCGGCAAGACCTGGCGTCTCTCCCTGCTGAGCTCATCAACCAGATCGGCAACCGCTGCCACCCCAAGCTCTACGATGAGGGTGACCCCTCTGAGAAGCTGGAGCTGGTAACAGGTGGGCTGGCCTCACTTGCTCCCTGAATTCCCCCTTCCCCCACCTTGGGCCTCGATGCCCTCTGGGCTAGCAGCCTGCAGCACAGTGCTTAGGAGCCAGGCTCAAGGTCCAACCCCAGCCCTGCCGCCCACTGGCTGTGTCCTGGGCAGCTGACACCTCTTTGCATTGATACAAATCAAAGACTGGCTTGTAGGTTTCCACCACGGAGGCTGGTATAAGTGTGGGCCAGCATTGTTGGCCACATGGGAGTAGATCAGTGGCTTCATAGCATGCTTTTGAGGGTTGATCAACACAGTGGTTAAGGATTTGGCCCTTGGACTCAGGGTGTCAGGGTGTGAGCCTCTGCTGCCTGTTCTTTCTGATGCTGGTGGTTTTGTGGGCAAGGGCCCCGGCACGTTGGGTGCCCTGTGGACGGTGGCACCACAGTCTCTGTCCTTTCCTGAGTGTTGAGGAGGATGCTCTAAGTTGAGTGGTCGGCAGGGGGGTGGGTCTTGGTTGGGCCCAGGCCAGGGCCTGGCCGAGTGGGGAACATGGTGGTTTGCCCCCGACACCCATCATCCTCTGGCTCCGCCCCCTCCCCTCCAGGCACCAACGTGTACATCACCAGGGCGCAGCTCATGAACTGCCACGTCAGCGCGGGCACGCGGCACAAGGTCCTGCTGCGGCGCCTCCTGGCCTCCTTCTTTGACCGGTGAGGCCCGTGCCAGAGCCCCGGTGTGGGGGAGGACGGGGTGCCCCATGCCCCACCACCACCACCACAGGGGGCCTGACTCCCCTCCCCCATACCCCTCGCCCAGGAACACGCTGGCCAACAGCTGTGGCACCGGCATCCGCTCTTCCAGTAACAACCCCAGCCGCAAACCGCTGGATAGTCGTGTCCTGCACGCTGTCAAGTGTAAGTGTCCACCTTTCTGGAGTCGGGGTTTGGGGGATGGAGGTCTGGGGCGGGCAGCTGGTCCTTTTCTCTGGTGTTGGCCCTGATGGATGGGTAGGTAGGGTTTGGTATTAAGGATTCTGAGGTTCAGTCTAGGCTTGTTGGGAAGAGGGCTGTGATTGGTTAGAGTGTTCTTGGTTAGAGATTTCTTGAGGGGGTGGGTAGGACACTGAAGGAAAGCCACGAAGCCTATGGGAGGTGGGGGGGTCTCAAACTTATCCTGGTCATCAGAGTGATGAAGTGGCCAGGCCTCAGCCAGTTGTCAGGAGGGAAGTGTAGGTTTTCAAGTGGAATCTCCCAGTTTCTGAATTCTGGCAAATGACCCACATTTTTCAAGAGCACTGGGCCATCCTGCATCAAATCCACACATCCCATACACATGGCCAAGCTCTGTCAGTCCTGGGCCCACCGATGTGGTTTAGCGTGCTGTCCGCAAGGCCTCAGTTTCCTCAGCTCCAAGGGGGGCATTCAGGGGTGCCATGGTTCGGGGGGGGGTTTCTCAGGAGCAGCGTGGGGGCTGAGTACCTGTTGGGAGGGTGGGAGGCCCAGGCCACGCTCGGCATGAGCTACCCATTCTGCCCGCACAGACTACTGCCAGAACTTTGCTCCCAACTTCAAGGAGAGCGAGATGAATGCCATCGCGGCCGACATGTGCACCAATGCCCGCCGCGTTGTGAGGAAGAGCTGGATCCCCAAGGTCAAGCCGCTTATGGCCGAGGGTGACGCCTACACCACCTTCATCAGCTACACGGGCAAGATAGAGCCGGACATGATGGGTGTGGAGCACGGCTTCGAGACGGCCAGCCATGACGGCGAGGCTGGCCCCTCGGCCGAGGAGGCCCTCCAGTAACCCCCACCGGACCCTCCCGCGGGGCTGTCACACTCCCCCTCCTGTCACACCCGCCCGCCATCTTGATCACGAGCTACTGTCTGTCCTTCCCCAGGACCCGCGGGGGGCACTGCATGCTCCCAGCCCCTCTGCCTCCCCGTCCCACCCCCTGACCCCAATCCGATCGGGGATCCGGGCTGGGAGAGGACGGCAGGTGGTGCGAGGTCTGCGTTGCCTTCTCTAGCACACACTCGTGCACAGTTGGGGGGCTCTTGCTCCCCCTCTCCTAACCCCTAGCAACTGTCTCCCCACTCACCAGGCCAGGCACAGGGAGGGGCTGGCCTGGGGGGCTTGGGAAGACCCCCTTCCCAGGCGCTGGACCACCTAGCCGGAGCATTCCTCAGCCTCCGCCCCCCACTGCAGCCCCTTGGGACTCACAGGGGCCCCGGGTTCTCAGGACCCCTCCCGCCACCACCTCCCAGTGCTTCCACGTTTCCAAAAGCGCCTTCCTGTCTCCCTTGTCTGTCCCTGCGCCTGGGGGCTGGGGTAGGCGAGGCCATGAGGACTGCCTGTTTTACAGCTGAGGAAACTGAGGCTCAGAGAAACTCCATGACCTACCTAAGGTGGCGGGCGGTGGCAGGCCCAGCGCCCTTCTCTTCCCCCACCTGTGCTCAGCCTCTCTTGCCGCCACCAGCCCCCTGGGGCCTGAGAGGGGCAGGTCCTGAGAGGGGGGCCCTTGGGGGTAGACCGAGGGTCTCTGAGAATAGGAGAGGTTTCCGGGGCTCGCAGAAGCGTGTGGGTGTGCATGTGTGTGTGTGTGCGCGTGCGTGTGTAGAAGTTTCGCTTTTAAACAGATGAAGACGTGAGAGGCAGCAGGACCGGGGTGGAACCCGGGGGATCAGGCTGGGGGGTGCTGCTGCCTTTCCCTCCCTTCCCCAACCCCCACCCCCACGGCAGGGCTCCCAGCCCCCACCCCCTGTACATACTTTTTAAAACATTTTTTTAGCTAATGAAATATTGAACTATAAGATTCCTTTTATTTTTCAAACCAATGGGACCGTGTCTGATGTCCCCTTCGGTCCTCTGGGCTGTGGAAGGCAGGACGGAGTGGGGAGCCAGGGGCAGGCTGAATGTGCGCGTGTGTGTGTGGAGTGGGGGCGCGCGTTGCTGAGGGGGGGCCCCCCCAGGCCCCGCTCTGCCTGTGCTCCCATGGGTCTGGCCGGCTCACACTCAACCCCAGGGCCTCCCCCCAAGGGCTACATTGCAAGGGTGTCCCTGGTTTGTCCAGTTGGCTGAGTCCAGCTCCTGGCAGGGCCGGGTCCGCTTCATAGTTAAAGATTGTTTGCAGAATCTTCTTTTACCATTCCTCTCTTTCTATCCTTGGCCTAGCTCCACGAGTGGTTTTGTGTGTGTTTTTTTTTTTGAGTTCTACATGTAAACTCGGAGGGTTCTTTTTGTTTTTTTAACTCTCCCCCCGCACCCCTCCCCACACACGCTGGGTGTCCGTTTCTTTGCAATTTCATATTTTTGTCTCTAGCCCTGGTTCTCACCGCCTCTGTCTCCCCCCCAGTCTGACTAGCCCATTGCTCCCAGCAGCCTCTCTCCAAAGGCAAGGGGATTACAGGAGGTGGGGTGGGGGCCAGCTGGACCACTGGGATCTGACCTGGAGGCCTGACCCCCACCCCAGGAGCCCCTGCCAGCCTGCGGGGAGCTGGTTCTTCCTGACATCTGCTTGCTGCCAGGGGCCGGGTTGGGGGGGGGTGGTCAGACCAGCGGGGCCCTGGCACTCTGCTTTCCTGGCCCAGCCCCAGTACCTTAGCCCTCAGCCCAGCCGGCCCGAGTGCGTGGGGGGAGTCGACAGCCCCAGCTAAAGCACAAGCACCTTAGTCGCACCTCCCCTGCCCCCTCATCCTGGCCTCGACCCCCCACCCCAGCGTAGATCCCAAAGCACAATATCCTGGTCACTTGGCAAGCTGCCGGGCCGACCAAGGCCGAGGGGTGGGCTGGGGCTCCAGCCAGACCCCCAAAGGAAGCAGGAGTCCCCAGGCGCTCCCCTCCTTCCAGGCCTTAGCGGGGGCCAGCTCTCTGGGACTGGGGTCTTCTCCCTCCCCACCCCCTTGTCCTGGGCAGGCCCCTGTCCAGCCCCTCCTCGCCTTGTCCTCTAGTGGGGCTTGCCCCGTCCCTCCTCCGAGCCCCTGCAGCACTGGGTTGGGTGGCAGAGCCCTCTTGCTTCAGGGACTCCAGGAGGTGCCCCTGGCTCCCTGGACTGTGTGTATAGGTCTGGGGAGGGGGCAGGGGAGAGGGGCTGGGCAGGGGCGCAGGGGAGGAAACTCCTCACCAGGAGAGCCAAAGACAGGGTTGTGCCTTACCCCAGGAGCCACCCCTGCGCCCTCCCGCCCTGCCCTCCCTGCTCTTGGGCGGCCTGCTGCTTTTCCTGCTTTCCCTTCCCCTGGCCCTGCCCTGCCCTGAGCTGCATGGACCCCCCCCCTCCCCCCCCCACCCCAGGGCAGCCAGGAAGGAACATGAATGGAGGATCACCGACCAACGCAAAAGACTATGGGGGCCCCCCTCCACCTCCCCCGGCCGCCCATTCACCCACGTCTCTTTCACGCAGGACAGACCACCTGCCCTGTCCGCGTGGAGTGCCAACACCCTCCCTGCCCTGGGCCGAGCCCCTCCTCCCCGGGCCCATAAGTGAGATTGCACATTAACTACTGTAAGAAGAGGAACCGCACTGGGAAATGTGAACCATGAGAATATCAGTGATACTGATGAGGAGAATAAACTAAACGCCTTTGTAACAGCCCTGCTGCAAGCTGCTCACTGGGGGCGCGGGGCGGTGGGCCCAGGAAGCGACGCTGGCTGCACACTAGGGCCCCCCTCCTTCCGCAGAGCAACATCCCCATTCCCCAGGGCTTCACACTGATAAATGCGGTGGGGGCCTGGCTCGGGGTGTGCTCAGAACGGCCATGCCAAACGTCATGCCTCAGAATGTCGGCCCGAGGGGAGGGCCCTCTTTAGGTGGGAAAATAGTTTCCAGCAGCTTCCAGGTTGCCCCAGTATGTACAAACAACACCCTCCCTAGGCTGCTCCCTCACATGGGCCCTAAATCCTGCATGGGCGTCCCACGGGAGCCCCTCCAAAGCTAGAAGGGCAGCTGCTCCATGGAATTGTTGTATTACAGACCCACTCGCTGCCCTTCCATGGTATTTGACACTCCCAGCCCCAGAAACGTGTCCTGAACGTAAGCCCACACCCTTCGCCCCGTCCCAAGCCACTGCGTCCAGAAGGAACACTAAAGTCGGGATGGCAAGCGTAAAATCAGCCGGTGGTTGTTTAAAATACCTGGAAGAGGGACTTCCCTGGCGGTCCAGTGGTTAAGACTCCACGCTTCCACTGCAGGTGGCACGGGTTGGATCCCTGGTCAGGGAACTAAGGTCCCACATGCCATGCAGGGTGGCCCAAAACCAAACAAACAAAAATACTGGAATAGCTCTAGGGTCCTGAGGATATGAGTGGGAAAATGTTCTCACAACTGAAATAGAAAAGATGCAACGTGCCCTAGGGTCCCCTTGATTCAGAGATGTCTCAAGTAGTGTGCGAAGACTACTGACAGACCTCAGGGATTCCATCAAATCAAAAGGTCTTTGCTGGGGAGGTGGACAAGGGGTTTCATCTCCGCCCAGTCCAGGTCCGACCACCCCATGATGATTGGAGGGAGCTCCAGACTTCCTTGGGGCAGATGATTGAGGGTGACTCAATTCACAGGGTGACTTGGGCATGTTTCAGTAAGACCAGCCCCCCCTGGAGTCCTGAAGCCCAGCTTCAGTCAACAGAAAGCAGGGGTTTGGGGGAGCCAACAGCAGCATCAACAAAAATCCTCAGGTGACTCTGGTCCAGAGTCACCTCAAGTAACAGGAAGTCTGTCTGTCTTAAGATGGAGGCAAGCCCAGGTAGGTGGAAACACTGTCAGACTCCCAGAAGCACATCTTTTTAACCCCAGGAAGACTTAGAACCAAGTGTAGAATGGATCAAGACAACCTGAACCACAGCATTAATGGTAGTGGTTTTGCATTTAAAAAATAAGCGGGGGCAGGGGGGGAAGCAGAATTCCCTGGCGGTCCAGTGGTTAGGACTCTACGCTTCCACTGCAGGGGGCCTGGGTTCGATACCTGATCGGGGAATTAAGATCCCAAAAGCCACATGGTGCGACCAAAAAAAAATAATCTGAACGTATTTGGTTCTCTTTGACAAATCAGCCTAATGGAATGACAAGACATCCTTGTAACAGCACCTTGTAACGTATAGATGAGCGACTGAGAAGGGTGGGCCTGACGCCTGATTACATAATGCTCAAGATGGAAACATCTAAGACAATAAGTTAAGATTCACAGCACTTACAAGTTTACCTGGCTTATAGGAATCATTTCTCCTACTCAGGAAGGCTCTATAGCAAAGCCCTTAAACTTACAAACGCTTTCTTGTTAGAGTGAAGCATCCCAGAGGGATCTAAGTGACCAGGTGTATGAGGGAGCCTAGTGGTACTCAGGCCCCTCGGAGCCCCTCGGAAGTGACAGCTCAGTTCCACAGCTAAGGGACTCGCCTGCCTGCCTTAGACAAAGAACAAGCGAAAGATGTTTAGGCTGAACTTCAAAAACTCAACAACAATCAGTGTTTGGAATTTCGATGGTAATAAAATTATCCATCATGAAATCCAAGAAATAAACCAGAACAGTCTTTTCTGCACCAAATATCAACCATTGAAATCCTTAACACACACATGCGCACACATGCACACTTGGCCCCAGCGTGTGCAAGCGGGGGCTTAGAACAGGAGTTCCCATTCAGGGACAGCCACAAGTTCAGATCAACACATCATATGATACAAATGTATATAACAAACGCTGGGATTTTATTTCCAAGTTGACACATGTAGCAGGCACACGGGCAAAGCGATGGCTTTGGGGCACGGGAAGGAAAGATGGGGAGGGAGGGGCGTGTCTGAGGTCCCCCTACCTCCACCACCCCCTAAGCGCACTTGAGACAGAACCAGTGGTGGGGGCTCCCACCCAGGGTCATGAGGGTCCTACTGGCTCTGGATGAAGCCTTGGGTCAGTTCCCCAGGCATGATCCCCCTCCTCCCAGGGGGCAAGGCTCTGCTGGCCCCCCCAGCTGGAGGGACCAGCTTCCTGGGGAGGACCAGGATCAGAGAGAGAAGAACAGGATGAGGACCAGGAGAAGCACCCCCAGCAGCACCACAATGGCACACCACTGTCGGCGGTCTGGGGGCAAGAAGGTCAGAGTTCACAGAAGGGAGGCAGCACCACCCACAACCCACTCCCCCCACTGCCGAACTGCCCACACCCACCTCCAGGGGACTCACCACTCGTCATGTGGGATACTTTGGCCATCTTCCTGAGGACCCCATCCATCCGGGACTGGGTGTGGTCCATCTCATGAACAAAGGTGTCCAGCATACTGCCGAGATCAGGATGTCATCAGCCCCTGAAGGGTCTGTGCACACCAGTGCAGCCGGCCAAGGGTTCCTGGCCCACCCCCGGGGTCCTGGCCTCACATGCCCTGCTCAGTTAGCTCCTCCCCGACGCGGCTGGACATGTGTTTCAGAACCTGGATACTCCCAGACACCATTTCCAGCTGTTGGTCCTGCTGGTCCATGATCAGCTGCAGGTTGGAGGAGTGGGAACTGCGGTCGGCAGGGAGCCCTGAGCTGCCTGAAGGCTCCTCCAGCCCGGGGCCTCCAGCCACCCACACACACCTGCTGTGTGGCCTGCTGCTCTTCAATGTAGCGAGAGGTGGTTGAGACCACACTGGCGTCCAGCAAGTCGCTGGATGACTTCAGGGTGGCTGGCTTGCCTGTCAGCATCTGTGGAGGCCAAGACCACAGGCTCAGGGAGGGTCGCCCACTCACGGCAGAGACAGACAAGGTTTGTGGCAAATTTAGATGGTGGTTTGGCAGGAAGGCAGTCTCTGGAGTGGGACGGCCTGGGTTCCTCAGAGCCACCACTTACTAGCAAGGTGACCCCGAGGCCATATCACTTGACTTCCCTGTGCCTCAGTTTCCTCATCTGTAAAATGGGGAGAGCTATAATTCCTGTTTCCTGAGGACGGAATAAGGATTTAATGAATTAATCCAGGGAGAACACTTATTATCCTATAAACACATGTATTTAAGAATTGAACTTTAATACCCAAAGCAGCACACATGGAAGGCATGTGGACCCTGCTATAGGACTCCAAGCTGCTGCAGGCCTCAGCCCTCCACCCTCCCAGACCTCATGTGGGTCTAATGGGTGAGGCTGCTGTTTACAACATGCAAGAATGAACACACAACATAGAGGGAAAAGGTGTACAGACTGAGGCAACAGAGAGAATGTGCACAAAAGGCATGAGTGGGTACACACATGGGGCAAGCACATCCACAGAGGAAAATGGTGTGCATGCACAAGGCAGGTGGGGATCCACTCACAGGTCAAGTTCAGAGAGGTCAAGTGCATACACAGATGAAAAAGGTAAGCATCAAATCCTGAAAACAGTAACACAGAGAGCTAAAAAAAAAAAAAAAAAGGAATAGGTCACCCCCCACACACACACACAGGAAACCAGTATAGACCCACAGGAGAAGACAGAAGAGATTATACACACAGAAGGAGCTCAGGTGTACACATCCAGAAAGAGCAGGCGGGTAGACAGCATGGAGACAACTGTGCACAGAGAAGATGAGCACTGACACAGAGGATGGCTTGCACTCAAAGGGGAGGGTCACCCCGAGAGACAGGGGGTGAGGATACTGGGTCGGGATGCCTTTACCTCTCTATTATTCCTCTCCATGAAGGCTATGGCTGCGGGGCTGACCATATGGTCCTTCATTTCCTAGGGGTAAGGACATCATCAGAGTAATGATACCCCAACCTCCCCACCCTCACCCCACTGGAAACTCTCTTCACCTGGACTGCTTCCCGCATCCTCTCCACAAACACCTTTCTCTCCTGCAGGTCTCCGGCTGGGAGCTTGAACTTGCCTGGGTTGGCTTCCACTATGCGTAAGCCGCGAGTCAAGAATTAAGGCCAGAGCCCGACAGAACGCCCTCCTCTGCCTCAAAGCCCTCAACACCTCCTAGGTGTCCAGCCTCCCCGAGGGCTGGCTCCCACGGCCCCCCGCCACTTCAATGGGCTCTCCCATGCCGCCCTCCAACCCCCCAGGATATCGATGGTCTCCTCCAGGTCCTCGAGGTCCCACTCGATGCTGCGCAGGCCATTCCGCAGCTCATTGGTCGTCCAGTCCAGCTCCTCGCGTCCGACCGCCGCGCCCTCATGCAGAAGCTCGCACCACCGCTGGTAAAGCCCGCGGGCCGTGTTCACCGCCTTCTGCACCTCGCTGCGGGCAGGGGCACAGCGGGCGCGGCTGGGGGCAGGAGGTCCTCCCTCCCACCACTGCGCCCCCAAACGAGCTGGGGACTCAGGAGACCCTCATATCCCACGGCGTACCCCTCCCACACGGCCACGGGGCGATCCCGACGGCGGTGCCCAGAATGCCTGACATGCTCCGGCTGGCACGCGGGCACTGGCTGGCAGGGGGACAGCACACCCTCTGTCCTCCCCCATCTCTGTCACTCACCCTCGGACTACAAAAAACGGATCTTCGAGAGACATGTCACGCCCCTCACCCGCCCGAGGCCGAGCCCCCTCCCCTCTCGGCCTGGGAAGCTGGTTCCCTCCAAAAGGTGCAAAACGAGCCGTCACCCCCGCCCCCGTCACGTGACCACTGCCATCATTGAGAGCTGGGCCGCCAGGGGAGAAAGAGAGGCCTTGGCAGCCCGAAGTGCGGAAACATCCGCTCTCTCTTTCGCCATCTTGGTTGTGGGCAGAGACGGCTTCCTGCCTGCAAGTACCGCCCCTTCGCGTCCTGGTTCCCGGAGGTGTCCTAGTTCCGTCTGGCTGGGTTCGACTCAGAGCTCCAAATCCCTCGGTTCGAGACCCAACCTCTCGGATTGTTGCTGCGCAACCTGTTTCCCTTCCGGGCAATGTAAATAATAATAGTCTCCTTTAAATCAGGAGAGATTATGGCTGGGGAAGGGGCTCATTCAATTTGTAGATCATCTTCATGGGCTCCCTGAGCCTGCACCCAGATCCTGTCCTAGGAGATGGGAGATGAGAAATGGTCCCAGCCCAGGGTCGGGAGTGGCAGGTTTGGTAAGGAGTATTGGGAGAGGTGGTATCCCCACCTTTCCGCGGGGGCAGGGTGAAGTGCGGGCGTTCTGTGGGGAGTTCTGCTGGACTCTCCCCTCCTCTTTTTTCCTGCGGAGGAGGGACGCCTCGAGATCGCCCGAGGCGATCGCGGGTTGGCCGCGAGTGGGGGCCCGGAGGTGCTTCTGGGGGGTGAGGTCTTTCTGGGTGCGATCCTCGGGGTCGCGGGAGTGGGTGTGGTGGTGGCTCTGAGGATGGTCTGCACGGAAACCCTCTGCTTGTGAGGAGGGGTCAGGAATGTCTGGAGAGGGACTCATAGGGTCGCCACCTGTGTGACAGAGGCCTTCTGTGTGGGGTCTCCGGGAAAGTACTTTTTTTATGGGGGCGGTAGGCAGCTGTCGGCTGAGTGGGGTCCTGATCTCTGGAGCGGGATGTCTGAAGAAGTCCTCGGAGGGTCGCCCCCGTTGTGTGTCAGAGATAGCGTCTGGGCTGCGGATGTCATTGTGGAGTTTCGTTGGGGGGGGGATGGGGGCGCCCTCAGCAGGTTGCCGTAATTTGTGGCAGGATCGCTGAATGGGGACAGTTTGGGGAGAAGTCTTTTAGAAGAGAGAATAATTGTTGTTTCCATGTGCCGGGGTTGGGAGTGGGGGACATGAGCATGCTCCAAACGTGCACGAGAAGAGCAATTTTTTGGCGGAGGGGCAGGAATACATGAGAGGGGGCCTGGCAGGGTCTCCATGGGGGGGGCGGGGACAGGAATGTAGTGGTCCTCAGGGAGTAGCTGCTTGTGTTGGCAAGGTCTTTGTGTAGGTCTCTGGGAGATGGCGTTAGTGTGAGCCCTGAGGTGGCCCCTACCCCCCGGCAGGGGGCTTTCCGGAGGGGCGTCACACCTTCCTGGCCTCCGGAGGGAAGGAAGCGAAACTTTCTTCTCCCTCTCCGCGGGCCCCCATGGACGCCGTTCCGGAAAGCGGGGGCTCCAACCAGCTCTAGCGGCTGGGAGAGAGAGAGCGGAGGGGGCCTGCCCGGAGGGTAAGGCACCACCCCCGCCCGCCCGCTGGCCCGGAAAAAGCCGGCTAAAGTCTTGTAGAGAGATCCTGGCCCCAGTCCTTATATGGGCGGCCGGAAGCGGCTAGCGCGCATGCCCTACGTCATTACTTCCAAATTTAGTTGTGGAAGTCTGGCAGATCTAGTGGCGGGAAGGTTCGCGCACCAGTGCGGGTGTGTGTGTGTGTGTGGGGGGGGGTGGAAAGCCTCCCCTTAAAGGGCCCGCACCACGAGTGAATGGAGCTGTTCGAACAATTCTGCATTTTCTGAGGAACTGGAATTAGATTTTCTTGGAACTGTAGTGCGTAGCGGAAGGGGGGGCCGATGTTTTCTATCTATCTGCTCTATCTCTGCGTTGCTCAGTTTCTAGGTCCTATCCCAACTCCGCCTCCCGGGAAGCAGAGGCGGAGAACGGCTGCGTCGTTTGGGGGACCGCAGCCACATGTTCACTCGTGCTGTGTTGCGGCCGGGTCCTCCGCCTTACGAGCTCCACGCCCACGGTGGATTTCGTGCCGACGGAAACTGGGGTGGCGGGGGGGGGATGCTCAAAGCGGAGCGCAGAGATGGCAGCCTGGGCTGCGCTTGTGTCTGCAGACGTCCGCCGCCCGTGTAGTGGGCAACTTTGCCCTAGAGCCAGCCAGCGTGTCCCGGTTTCTTAACTGCTTCCAAACGAGGGGAGTGACGGGGGCTGGCGGACGCTGGAGAGACAGGAGAGCTTCAGGTTCCAGTGGTCCCTTTTCACCGCCGTGGCTCATTTATTCGTTTAGCAAATATTGGACGAGTCATTCTGCCTTGGTTTCCTCACCTGAAGAAATAAGATATAACTACCCTCCGCGGAGTGGAGGTGAGAGATCAATGAGATGTTTATGAAAGGAAAGCCTTTAGCGCCTGGCACGTAGTAAGAGCTTAGTAAGTTTAAGCATCGTTATTGATTAAAAAAACAAAAACAAGACATTAATTAGGCGCCTGGTAGATGCTAGGCACAGTTCCCACGGGGGATGTACCGGTTAGAACCCAAGTCTTCCCGGGTGCGAGGGGAAAAGTGCCGCCTACGACCCGCAGGGGTCTCCAGACGCAACCCGTGGGTGGACCCTGAGCCCCACCCACGGCGCCTCTCCCCTGGGCCCGCGCGCGGGTGCAGTGGGGGGCCCTGAGGAAGCAGACCACCCGAGAGCTCAGCTTGGACTGGGGAACCCTCCTCCTCACACGAGTTCGGGTCCCTTTTCTTTGCTCGGTAAATTCCACCC
Organism: Mesoplodon bidens; assembly: GCF_964165515.1. Lineage (NCBI taxonomy): Eukaryota > Metazoa > Chordata > Mammalia > Artiodactyla > Ziphiidae > Mesoplodon > Mesoplodon bidens. The sequence continues at coordinate 142,553,889 of NC_138160.1, forward strand.
TGTCGCTTTAAGGAGTCTCTCGCCTCGGAGCTGAGGAAAGCCCGGATGCGACTTTCTGATTGGGCGGGGCGTCTCAGTGACTTCATTTGAGGTACAAAAGGGCCCGGGTGGCGGGCGCCGGGGCAGAGCGTCCTGGCAGCGTCTCAGCGTGGGTTGGCCCGTAGAGAGAGGCGTGAAAGAGCGCCTTGTCCAGCGTGCACCTGCCACCTGCCCTGCCCAGCCGGGTGTCCCCGCCGCCTTCGCCCCTCCGTCAGGCAGCTATGGAAGTGCAGAAGGAGGCGCAACGCATCATGACCCTGTCGGTGTGGAAGATGTACCATTCGCGCATGCAGCGCGGTGGCCTGCGGCTGCACCGGAGTCTGCAGCTGTCGCTGGTCATGCGCAGCGCCCGGGAGCTCTACCTCTCGGCCAAGGTGGAAGCCCAGGAGCCCGAGGCGCCCTTGCCGCCCGCCCGCTCCCCTGACCCTTGCCTGCACCCGTCGCGGGAAGCGGAAGCCGCAGCAGAGGTAGCGTCCTGCGACGGTGAGCAGCCCTCTCCGGAACCCATGGACACGCAGGAGGCACCGAGAGCAGAGGAGACCCCTGCCCGCTGTGACCAGCGCCCCGCCAAAGTCAGCCGCAAGCGGCGGAGCTGCAGCCTGAGCGACGTTGGGGACGCCGCACTGGTCCCGAGTAAGAAAGCCCGCCTAGAAGAAGAGGAGGAGGAGGAAAGGGCCTCTTCGGACGTCCTTGATCGTCTGCAGCCCCCTCCGGCGCAAGCGGAGGGCGCCTTCCCCAACCTGGCGCGCGTCCTGCAGAGGCGCTTCTCCGGCCTCCTGAACTGCAGCCCCGCCGCGCCCCCGACGGCGCCGCCGGCGTGCGAGGCGAAGCCGGCTTGCCGCCGGGCGGACAATATGCTGAACGTGCTGGTGCGGGCCGTGGTGGCCTTCTGAGGGTCCGTGAGCGGCGCTACCAGAGCCCAGAGCGCGGGCCGAACCGTCGGCCAGAGAGCGCAGACCCAAGGCGAGGCCCACCCCCGGGGGAGCGCCCGCGGAAACCGTGGAGAGGGGCAGCCGCCCGGGCTGCCGAGATGCCCTGAGAGGGACTCTACCCACGGGGTGCCGTCGCCACCTGTGTGCAGCGGCGACACCGAGAAGCCCGAGCCGGGGGCGCGGGCGCCTTCCCCCAGACCTGCTGCGCCCACAGGTGCTATCTTAACGGACTGGGATATGGACCTTACCCTCTCCTCTGGGCCTTGGAGAAGGGAGCTTTGGTTCTTTAAACTCCTCAGGGTCGTACTTTATTTTTTTACTGGGGGCTGTGCTGCCCTTTCAAGGTTTTTCAATAGTTGGTGTTTGCGTTTCCAACCTCAGAGAATTCCAGGCACTCCCCTTCCCCCTCCAGTGACATACTTGTGCAAGCGGTCATCGTTGCGTCATGGGCAGACGTGGGGAGCTTCCTGTTGCCTTGCGTGGGTGTGAGGCCTGGGAGGAGGATCTGGGGTGTGGACGCCCAGGGGAATGGGAGGAGGGCGGCCTGAGTCACTTCGCCTCCGCGTGCTGTGAGTTATTGCCCCGAGCCCCTACGCCTTCGGGGGCAGAGGGCAGTTCTAATTTCAGGTTAAAATTTTTCTCATCTGGTGTGTTAGAGGTGGGAATATGTTGATAGTCTCAAGCTTGATCCTCCCTCAGACCAACAGACACAATCAACCCGGACTTTCCTGGTCTGAATCACAGAAATGGGGGGAGGGGGTTGTTCAGAGCGCTGTAAAGCTGAGCTGGGATCAGTTTTTTGGTGAGACTGGGCCAGTTTGGGGGGAGGGGTGTTCTGTTTACCTTTACTGTGGTGGATTCTGTTAACTCCATCTGTCTGGCCTTTTTGCTAGAAACGCCAGATAGGAAAATAAAGACCATTTGAAGAAAAAGTCTGTGGAGCCCGTCTGGTTTTCTTCCCTGGTGGGGGAGGGGCAGGGTTAAGGGGTCAGGAGCTGGCTGTCGGCTTGCTGGGGCCCCAGAAACTGGTCTGACCGGCTACCACGTGGGCAGAGTGGGCGGGAAGGGGCCGGGCCCCTTTTCTTTGCCAGAGCACTGGGTGCTGATTGCCTGGTGCTCTGACCTTTCCTTAACCCTCTCACGTTTGGGGGTTCCTTGGACATTCTCCTGTATTTCTGGCTGGGTCAGTGCTTTCCGAGTTCAGACGTTTGGGGGATACTTTGGGTACTGTGCCTGCAACAGAGTCGGGGGACCACACTTCCTTTGGAGACTTGATTCGTCTCCCAACAGTCCTCCCCCCCCCGCCGCTTGATTAACTGTATCAGCAGGGATCCCACAACTGGGGTGGAACTGAGCAGGTGAGCTTTGGAGCACCCTTTATGCCCAGTTCCAGTCTCTGGCAGTATAGCTGTGCGGTTCAGGCAAGGAGGTGTGCTCCCTGCCTCAGTTTCCTCATCTGCAAAGTGGGCCTCAACAGCTTCCCTGTGAGGCTGTAGGTTTAGAAATTCCCGTGGGAGCGCTTGTTTGCTTTGGCCCCACCCCATCCCCAGGTTAGCCCCCCAGACAGGAGGAAACCCTCACAATTTACCCAGTGCTGGTTTAGGAGAGCGGCTGTAGATGTTGCACTGGGGCTGGGGGATGGGGGGTGGGGGCTGTTGAAAGGACAAAGGAGCCGCAGGTGCGGGCGGTGAGGGCGGCGGGAGGCGCCGGGAATGCTCCCGCCCCGCCTCCAGACGGCAGGCTCCGCCACGGCGGGCCTTCCGAGACCCGGGGGACCTGACCCCGAGGGTTGAGGGAGGAGGGCGCGGGGGATGGGCGGCCCCGTCCCCGAATGCCCGCTCCTGGCTCCCCTCCTGCCTCGTTCACCCATCGCACTCCCTCCTCCCTGCCTCCCTCAGGGCCCCTCAGGGGAATCTCGCCTCCACCGCAGCCCGTTTCCTTCCCGGGAAACGTGAAAGACTTTAGTGCCGCCCACTCGGGAGACCGACCCACAGCTCCGCAGTGGGATGCTGGGGGACTGGAGCCCCACACCCCTCGCGGTAGCTCAGTGCGTCCGCGTGGGAGCAACTCCCTCGAGAACCTGGCCCGGCCCCGGGAAGTCCCCGGAGGGTGGGGAGGGGGCATCACGGCGCATCCTGTCGCAGGGACCGCCGGGCGCTTCCTTCCGCGGGAAGCTGCTTGGCCGCCCCCCGCCCCCGCCCCCGCCCCCGCCCGGGCCGTCTGGGGGTTTCCGGTACCCGGTCACTGGGGGCTGAGGGCTGGAGGTGATGCTGTGGGAGAAAAGCCAAGTGCCCCTCACATATATCCGCTTAACGTATACCCTTCCCCAAGACCCCATCAGAAGAGACAAAATTGAAAATTTGTCACAACAGTCGACATTGATGAGCCATGGAGTTTCCACGCCATTACATGGCATTGGGTTATTGGGACAAACCCTCTGGGGAGTAATCGATTGGACAATAGCTGTGAAAACTAAAACTGTCACAGATCTCATGGCCCGTGGATCCCCACAGAACCTCAGGCCTGGAAAAAGAGGTTCCAGAAGGGTATTCACTACAGCATTGTCCAAAATTGGCACAAATTGGGGACTTCCCTGGTGGCGCAGTGGTTAAGAATCCTCCGAGTTTGAGCCCTGGTCCGGAAAGATGCCACATGCCGCGGAGCCACTAAGCCCGTGCGCTGCAACTACTGAGCCTGCGCTCTAGAGCCTGTGAGCCACAACTACTGAGCCCGCGAGCCACAACTACTGAAGCCTGCGTGCCTAGAGCCCGTGCTCTGCAACAAGAGAAGGCACCGCAATGAGAAGCCTGCTCGCCGCAACTACAGAAAGCCCGCTCGCAGCAACGAAGAACCAACACAGCCAAAAATAAAATAAATAAAATAAATAAATTTATTAAAAAGCACATACAGCAGATATTCACTACTATATATAAAATAAATAACAAGGACCTGCTGTATGGCACAGGAAACTTTATACATATCTTGTAATAACCTATAATGGAAAAGAATCTAAAAAAGAATATATATCTAGGGACTTCCCTGGCGGTCCAGTGGTTAAGACTTTGCCTTCCAATTCAGGGGATGTGGGTTCGATCCCTGGCTGGGGAGCTAAGATCCCACATGCCTCAGGGCCAAAAAAACCAAAACATAAAACAGAAGAAATATTGTAACAAATTCAATAAAGACTTAAAAAAAAAAAAAACGAAGGGCTTCCCTGGTGGCGCAGTGGTTGAGAGTCTGCCTGCCGATGCAGGGGACACGGGTTCGTGCCCCAGTCCGGAAGGATCCCACATGCCGCGGAGCAGCTGGGCCCATGAGCCATGGCCGCTGAGCCTGCGCATCCGGAGCCTGTGCTCCGCAACGGGAGAGGCCACAACAGTGAGAGGCCCGCGTACCACAAAAAAAAAAAAAAAAAAAAAACGGTCCACATGAAGAAATCTTTAAAAATCTATCTATGTCTCTATATATCTATATCTCTGAATCACTTTGCTGTACACCTGAAACTAACACAACATGGTAAATCAACTATACTTCAATTAAAAAAAAGTTGTTTGTTTTGAAAAAAATAATAAAAGCACATACAGCAATACAAGTACATGTATATGTATGGGAAAGTGTGTACAGACACTGCTAAGCCCAGAGAGCTGGAAGAATAGTTCCTCATCCAGTAGCTCAATGTGAAGGAGAGCTCCCCTCCCAGCTTGAGTTTGGTCTAATGCTAATGATTTGACAGGGTTGATTCTTCCTGCCTTCAGGCCCCCACACTCACACTCCCACCTCACCCGTGGTTCCTGCCTCAGGCCCTGGGTCCACCTCTGTCTATACTCACCCTTAGGTAGGCTTATTCAGTCTTAAGGCCCTAACTGCCGCCTCTATGCTGACTCCCAAATTTTGCTCTCCATCCTGGACCTCCCCCTAACCTCCAGACTTGTCTGGCCAAGTCCTCTCTCTCTGTCTCCCCTTGAGGCTCTAAGGTATTCCAAACCTAGCAGGACCTAAAGAGGATTCTTGATGCTTCCTGCCAGCCTTTCAGCTGAGGAGAAATCTTTCTTGACTTCCCTTTTCTCCTTCCTTCATACCCTGTCCAGTCGCAGGTGCTGTCAACTTGACTACCCATCCCACTCCAAGCTTTTCCCCACCCTCATGGCTCCCACCTTGCTGTGAGCTGCCTTCACCTCTCACCTGGGTGAGGGCAGTGGCTTCCTCCCTGCCCTTGATGCCCACAATCTGTTTTATGCAGCAGCTGCACTGATCTTATAAAAATGCAAACGGGATCATTTCACTATCCCAGCTTTCCTTTGCTTCATCTACACTGGCCTCCTTTTTGCTTGGAGAACAGGACAGGTGTGTTCCAACCCCAGGACCTTTGCACTTGCTGTTCCTTCTGCCTGCAATGCTCTTCTCCCAGACATCCACAAGTCCATCCTCACTTTCGGCTGAAATGTCACCTCCTTGGGGAGGCCTTCTTTGGCTACCTGATCTAAAATAGCACCCCAATCTGCTACCTACTCCTTTACCCTGTTCAGCCTTCTTTAGAGCACTGCTCACCTCCTGAAAGGATATATATATATATAAGTTCTATTTAGCATCCATGGCCCCATATAAATGTCAATTCCATGAATGCCCAGCCCAGGCCTGAGTGAGTGAATGAGGTTGGCTGGGGTAAGCAGGTGCTAAATGCTTAATATTTATTATCTCATTAATCAGTGGCTTCCCATGGCTCTTAGAATTGAATTTCCCAAACTTCAGACAGTTGAGGGTCAGGATTTTTGTCATATCTGCTTAACAACAGTACTATTATTTAAGTAACATATTTTTAAGACTTAACCCACTTGTCAATCACTCACCATACATAGAAGGTAACAGTGTATAAAAGTTACAATGAAAATGAAACACTGTCATAAGACCCTGCTGAAACAGTAGCCAATGTTAGGTTCCAGACAGCTTTCTTTGTTACAAAGGAAGATTAGAAAGGTTAAAGACACATTATTGCCAAAGACGATCCTTAGACTAGCTGAAAAGGGAGAGACTCTGAGGGATTCATTACATTATTTAAATAACATTGAATCACTTTGCCCACTGTCCCAGAACTAGGAAAATTCTGCTTCTGGAAGAGGGACAAAACCCCTACTAGTGTCTGAAAGACTGTGCTTGATCTGTGCCCAGCTCATCTCTGGCTAATCTTGCATCATTCTCTGGCCACACTGATCTGCTTTTTGTTCCTTATATTTCCACAATCTTTCCAGCCACAGGGCCTTTGTATATGCTGTTATCTGCTAAGAGTCTTTTCTCTTCCTTATTTACCTAGTTAAGTCAGCTTAGCTCAAGGGCAAATCATCAGGGAACTTACCTTTCTGCCCTCCGTTTTAGTCTAAGACCCCTATATTTATTGCTATTCTGATCAGAAGCTACTTTGTAGTAGTAGTAGTAGTGGTAGTAGTAGTGGTGGTAGTAGTAGTAGTAGTATTTATCACAACTGCAATGTTACATTTCTTTCTGGGTCTGTCTCCTCTTCTAGCTTGTGGCCTCCATCAGGGCAGAGATGAATCTAGTAGCTGCTTACTAAGTGTTTTTTGTGAGTGAGTGATGCATTTGCTACTTTCCTTTGAGGTCGGTCCTTTTAATGTCCACTTTTTTTTTTTTTTTTTTTTTTGTGGTACATGGGCCTCTCACTGTTGTGGCCTCTCCCGTTGCGGAGCACAGGCTCCGGATGCACAGGCTCAGCGGCCATGGCTCACGGGCCCAGCCGCTCCGCGGCACGTGGGATCCCCCCGGACCGGGACACGAACCTGTGTCCCCTGCATCGGCAGGTGGACTCTCAACCACTGCGCCACCAGGGAAGCCCTAATGTCCACTTTTTACAGACTGGGAAACCGAGGTCCAGAGAGGATAGTCCTGCAGGAGAGCAAGTACGGGACAGGTCTAGTGGTGCCCCACCCCCCATCCAGATATTCGCTCACCACGCCCACCCCCACCCCCGCCTCCTCCACTGTGTGGGACCCAAGGAACAAATGCCTCAGTTCGGACTCCGCTGAGCTGGGAAAGGGCCGGTCCACAGGTCGAGACCAGCCCAGAAGCTGCTCCCAGACTGGCTTACCCGGTTCCAGGAACCTGGGCGGCGTCCACCCGCCCGAGGCGGTAAAACGCAGGCCTCGGCCAGATTGCTAGTGGCGCGGGGCAGGGACTTGATCTAGGCTGGGAAATTTAAGTCCGAGGCTGGGCCCTCTGGGTGGGTAACATAGCCAGCGCGGGGGGCGGGGTTATCTGGGTGTCAATCACAGACGGGGGCGGGATATGCAAATTTACCCGCTTTGCACTCCTTTCTGGGCCCCGCCCCCACGCGCTGCACAGAGCTAAGTACTTCCTAGAGCTCCAGCTGTTGGTCTGTGACCCCGGCTCCGCCCCCTCGCCCCCAAACTGGTCCCTTCCGGATTCCGCCCAGACCTTCGGCGCTTGCCTCCCCCTCCCGCCCCAGCTCGCCCTGCGGTTGTAGGGGCGGGGTTTAGGCGCCGAGCAGGAAGGCAGAGGTCGAGCTGTGGGCTCCTGGGGCTGGGCGTCGGCTCGGAATCAGGTAAATGGCATAGAAAAGCTGAAGGGAAATGGGGGTTGCCAGAGTTTGAGGCTCACGCTACCCGCCCTTGGCGTGGGGGCTACTGAAACCCTCCCCCCATGTATGTTTAGGGGAGCCCAGAACCACACACCGGTGTCTAGGGGAACCCAGAACCTCCACAGCAGTGTGTAGCGGAGCTCAGATCCACACACCTGTGTTCAGGGGACCCCAGACCTTCCCCACCTGTGTCCGGGACTGCTCTCACTAGGGTATTTCATATCTGTTTTCTGAGGCCCAGCCTAGAGGTGTTCTGCCCACCTGTGTCCGGGGAGCTAAAGTCTCCCCAAATTTGTGTCCAGGAGAGCTGAGCCTAGGGCCTAAGGCCCTCCACCTGCATGTCCAGGCCCGAACCCTCTCCAAGGCCAGCTCCCTGCCTGCCCCTTTCTTGCAGCCCCTCTCAGCAGAAATTCCCTTGGGTCCCTGCCCTTTTAGTTCTCGCTGCCTTCCAGCCTCCTGGCCCAATCGGCTTCAGATCAGCGCCCCCTCCCCAGCACATTGTTGACTCTCACTTAAGAAGTTATCTCGGCGTTCAGTCTCGCCACCCTCCCTCCTGTACCTAGGTAGCTACCCGGGGGCCCCCTCGGGTCCTGCCTTCTCCGCCCACTCCTACTGGCACCAATTAATTTCCCCCTCAACCCGTCCACCCACATCTGGTTGCCAGCTGCTCACCCTCACCCTGCTTGCCCCCCAGGGTCTCCCAGGGAATTGCTCGCAGCTCTCTGCCTCCTTTTGCCCCCCAAATCCAGGCCGTCCCGCCAAAGCACAGCACCCACTCTCCACCCCCCCGCAATCCGAGTCTGCTAATCAGAAAAAGCCGGCGGTTAGTGCCTGCAAGAGAGATCTGAAATCAGACGGAGGAGGGGTGCGGTGTGAAACTTTCTAACCCAGAGATGCTGGGGGTGGGAGGGGTGGGGGGCAAATGGGTGGAGGGAGGCAGGAGCTTAAGTTGTACTTAAAGAATTGAGATCAAAGCCTTCCGGCTTCCAGATGGGGACTGTGGGGGAGGGCTGCAACCCCCCCAGGGGCGGGTGAGGCTGAGCCCCCCTTCCTCGGAAACCCCCCGAGACTCTGCGGTGACAGCTGTGCCCCAGCCCGCGCCCAGCGGGTTTCCTTTTCCTGTGCTGGCTCTCCTGACTGGCTGGCCTGCAGTATGGAGACACCGGCCCGGCCCTTTTGAAGGAGCTCCCTGGAGGGTCTTCCTGGACGAGGGGGAGGGGGCCAGCTGGAGAACAATGGGCTTCTGTGGCTGCAGGACGCCAGGCACTTCCTGTTAACTCTTCCCTCGGGGCCCAGCTGCAGTGGGGAGCAAGGCGAGGGGATTGACGAAACCAGCAAATGCACAGCTTTTTCTCTTGTTCCACGACTTGTTTGTGAAAGTACCTGGAAATGGTGAGATGAATGCAGACCTTGCCCTCCTCAATGGAGTCATAGGGCCTGTTTCTTTTCCCCTCTGTTGCTGAGGGTTGTACCATCAGGGGACGGGGCATGGCTAGAAATCCCGGGATCTCTGGGGCTGGGCTGGGCCGGGCAGGGGACCCAGGTGTCCCAGGTGAGTCCAAAGTACAGCTATGTTTGCCAGCCATGGTTGTTCTAACTGCCCTGCCGGGTGAGCTGGAGGTTGCGCCCCCCTGAGCCATTCCCTTGGTAGTCTGGGCCTCAGGCCTCAGTTTCCCTCAGTTTGGGAAGTTCTCCCAAGGGATTGACCAGAGCACAGGGTGGTCCTAAGGGGCCAAGGTGAGCTGAACGGGGAGTCTTGGAAACGCTCTGCTCTTGGAGCCCTGGGAAGACATGTTGGGGAATTAGCCGCTGTGTTAGTTGAGACTTCATGCAAAGTCCTCTGTGTTTACAGAGCTAACCTGAGAAGCACCCTCAGAAGATTCTGTGAGACTCTGAAGGGCCGCTGAAGACTCAACATTCAACCCCAGGGGCTACTGGTTAGAGACCAGATAACATGCCCTGTTCTAAGAAGAGACAGTGTGTATTTATACTTACTGCCAGCCAGGTGCTTTGCTGGGCTCATTCTGCGTATTCACTTAGTTAACCCCCTGCTCCAAGCCTGGGTCAGAATTAAAGTAGGCACTTTCACTAGCCCCATTTTACGGATGAGGGAGTTGAGGCACAGAGAAAACATGTGTCTACTAAAACAAAGTCCGTTGTTTTTCTTTCTCTCCTGGATTTCGGGGCAGAGGATGGGGTGGGGGGAGGTAGCGATCTTTCTCCAGACCGGTGGACTTTTGCTTACGTATACCCAGCAACTTATCATAGATAAGGAAGGAGAGCTCAGGGTGGAGAGATCCATGGTCCAGGTCCTCTGGCTACCACCGGGCGGCCTTTTCTCTTCTGGCATCCTGGGCTAGCCACCCACTGGCTTCGCCCACCAACTTCCTCCTTCAGCTTTTTGAGACCCACTTGCTGGGTGATTCTGTACTGTCTTTTCTCCTGCTTCCTCTGGTGAAAACATCCCCAGAGGCCAGTTTGTGCATGCTCAGCCCAGGGGCTTGATGAGGACAAAGTTGGGTTTGGGTTTTAGTTTTTGTTGCTTTTTGTTTTGGGTGATCATTATTAACTGAGCAAATCCAAACCGCCCACACTGCTAGACTAGAAAGGCTGCTGCCGGGCCCCCTTGCAGGTGTCTGGAACAAGAAATGGCTCACTGCTTCACCCTTTAGACCCGGGGGCAGGGCGAGGGCAGGCCGGGAGGGCCATCAGAGGCCACCTGCCATGTTAGGGGTGTGTTAGAGGCCGCAGGAGCCTGGGCCTCAGCCCATGGGCCCCAGGCCAGCCCACTGCCAACCAGCCTCCTCCACCTGAGTACCGCCGCCCCCACCCCCCCTCCACCGCCACTCCGCTCCCCTGCTGTGGCCCGCCCTTCCGGAATGAAACTTGTCCTGGCTTGGAGCCACCAGGAAGGCCAAAGCAAGCCTGCAGTTACTGCCGGGGCCCTGCCGGCTGTGGCTTGGAGGCTCAGCATGGGGCGGGGGTGGAGCTCTTCCCCTTCGGGCCGTGTGCCTGGAGTGGTGGCTCAAGTCTGCAGCTTCTGCCCCCAGGTAGTCCCCTGCTGCCTTCCGGCTCCCCAGGGATATTGCCTTGTAAACAGATACTCGGATTTTCAAAGTGCTCTCCTGTTGTTTGGGACAAGGCATTACCTTCCAAGAGGGGTGGGCATGAAACCAGTTTTTTTTTGTTTTTTGTTTTTGCCCCATGCCCTGGGGCTTGCTGGATCCTAGTTCCCCGAGCAGGGTAGAACCCGTGCCCCCTGCAGCGGAAGCACGGAGTCCTAACCACTGGACTGCCAGGGAATTCCCTCTGAGGGAGAAACTGAGGCTGTGAGAAGGGGCTTACCCCAGGATCTCCAAAACCTTCCTTTTAGGAAGGGGGGCTTCCCCTCTCCTTGCTTTGCATCTCTGGCTGCTGCTGCGGAGATGAGGCTACCGAGGAGGGAATGTGCAAGAGAGGGCCTCTGGGGACTCTGCAGTCAGCGGGCACTGATGTGTCTGTCTTTGCAGCCTGGGCGTCCTCTCTCCCCTGACCTCCCTCCCTTCTCCCCAGGCTTGTCCCTCTTTCTCACGACTTTCTGGACATCTGTGGGCGGTGCATCCTTGTTGCCCAATCTCCCAGTGGTTCCACTGTGACTAAAGCCAGCTCTGTCCCTGGAGGCTGGAGCCAGGGTGCACCCCCAGGGCCACATGTCCCAAGCTTGGACCTGGGTTTCTGGTCAGACTGGGCAAGTGGGCAGGTAGGCTGGGTCTTCTCAGCTCTGGGAAATTCTCTGCCCACCCTCTGAATGGCCCAGGTTCCCTCTGATTGTCCTGGATTACCCTAGTGTACCTGTCCCTGCTCTTGGTGAATTTCCCTCCTTGCAGCTACCCTGTATGTTCTAGAAAGCTGGGGAAAGATCCTCAGAACCATCTTCCTGCCAGCCACCCACCAGATGGGCCAGGTCTCAGGCATGCTCCCTGCTCTGTGCTCAAGGCCAGCATGATTCTTCCCCCAAACCTCCAATTCATATTGCACCAGAGCCCATCCTGTCCCGTTGCCATGGCATCTGTGGTACCCAGAAGCCAGATGGTCTTATGTTCCCTAATGCCCCTTCCAGGCTCAGGCACTTCTGAGCTCTGCGAGTTTACTCTGTACCCCTAAATCCTCCCCACCACACCGAGGCTGTGTGCCCCAGTAGCTCATGTGTCTTCCCCCCATGACTCTGAGACAGGCAGTGATAGCACTTGTCTGAATTTCGGATTTGAACTCGGGTCTGTGGGAGCCTTGGAGCCTAAGGTCTTAAGTATGACAATCATCATAACAGCTATTGCTTCCTAGTGATGCACTTTACCTATGGAGTCCTCACCGCAAAGATTTATTGCCTTATCCTCATTTCACATTGTTGAAACTGAGGCACAGGGAGGCTGGATAGCTTGCCTGCTCTATATAGTCCTGACAGTGAAAAAGTGCCAGTTTCTTGACTCTTGACATTTGGGGCTGGATCGTTCTCTGTTGGGGGTGGGGGCTCTGCCTTGTGCATCTCAGGCTGTTGAGCTGCAGTCCTGGCCTTCATCCACTAGTGTCACCTGAAAACTGGGATCACCTCTAGGAGGGTGTCAAGCCAAAAGACACAATCAAGCCAAAGATTGGGAGAAGGAAGGATTTATTATTTGCAGCAGGTAAGGAGAATACCAGAGATCTTTCCTAAAGCAGTGTCTCTCTGAACAGCAAAACTGGGGAAGTTTTAAGTAAGGGTACGTGTATATTCAGGAAGGGGCTTGAGCAGAGGAGAATTCAGCATAGAATTGGGGCAAAGGTAGATGGAGTCCAAGCTTTACTTGATTGAAGTCAGAAGGGTCAACATCATCATTCTATCCTCCACCTGGGTCGGGGCCTTAGTTTCTGCAGAGCTCAAAGACCTGTATCAGATTGTTATGTATATCCCTTCAGGAGGAGCTAGGTCTCTATTTTATCGCTGAAATATTGTTTCTGACTACTTTTCCTGTGTTCCTGCATTCCCTCGCTTCCCTTAAGGTCACTGATTACTGAGACCCATTCAAGGGCAAGCACTGTGGCCAGGCTTAGATCACAAAGTGGCTTAGGCCAGAAATGGCTTCACTTATGTCAAGAAAGCCATGTCTGATTCTCTTTCTTTGGGGACCCCCTACCCTATCTACTTACACTAGGTACCAGAGTGCCTCTTCGTACAGTCATGGCAACAAATAATGTCCCCAGGGCTTCCCTGGTGGCGCAGCGGTTGAGAGTTCGCCTGCTGATGCAGGGGACATGGGTTCGTGCCCCGGTCTGGGAAGATCCCATGTGCCACGTAGCGGCTGGGCCCGTGGGCCATGGCCGCTGAGCCTGCATGTCCAGAGCCTGTACTCCGCAACGGGAGAGGCCACAACAGAGGCCTGCATACCGCAAAAAAAAAAAAAAGTCCCCAGATGTGGCTTTAATTTGGTGTGGGGTGGGGGGCAGCCTCACCACCTGCCTTTGACTGCCCTGACTCTCCACATAGGTGCCCGCCTGCAAAATATCAGTGTGTGTGTGTGTTTGTGTGTGTGTCTTTTTCCAAAAACAGGCATGGAGTTCTGGGGATGGAGGTGATTGGTAGGTTCTGGCATCTTGGGGAAGGGTCAGTGGGGCTGTCATTCTAGGCCATGTCCCCTTTTCCTCGCGGGAGGTGTGCAGGTTCCCCAGGCCCTGGCAGGTGGAGATAGGCAGCCCTTTTCTTCCTTCATGGTTCCCGGGGGTGGGTGATAGTGGCAGAGGCAGCCCAGGAGCCAGAGGGTATGGGGAGCCGCAACCTGGCCTCCCGGATTTACTGGGTGGGTGTCTGGGTGTGTGCTCTGAGACCCAAGGGCCCTTGTGGGTGTGGAGGAGAAACCAGAGGCTAAAGTAGGTCTCCCCCACCTGCCTGCCTGCCACCCTCACATCCCACCCAGCCCTGGCTCTAGGCCAGCAACTGCCAGAATAGTGACTCACGGAGCTGCAGAGCCCAGGAGAGAAACAGGATGCAGGGTGGGGTGTCCCCCTCATCCTCAACCTTCCCAGCATCCCCGTTAAGACCAGGACCCTTGAGGCTGCATTTCATTCTCCATGCGTGACACTGCCATCCCCCTTCCCCACCCCCCACCAGTGGGATTTTTTTTTTCTCGTACCGCGCTACGGCAGGAAGACAGAAATGAGTGTGGGGCATGGAATGGCTCTGAGGTTGGAATATATTTAGGCCAGGATGAGAGAGTATGTGTGCTGGGGAGCAGTCCATAAAAACTAACCACCCTATATTTTGGGCTGCTCTCACCTTTTTTTTTGCGGTACGCGGGCCTCTCACTGCTGTGGCCTCTCCCGTTGCGGAGCACAGGCTCCGGACGTGCAGGCCCAGCGGCCATGGCTCACGGGCCCAGCCGCTCCGCGGCATGTGGGATCCTTCCGGACCGGGGCACGAACCCACGTCCCCTCCATTGGCAGGCGGACTCCCAACCACTGCGTCACCAGGGAAGCCCTTGCTCTCACCTTTTGAAACAGACCCCATTCTGTCTATGGATTGTGTATCTCTCTCAGTAAATCTCCTTACCTGTCACTTTGCCTCTTGCTGAATTCCTTCTGCCATGAGATGTAAAGAACCTGAGCTTCTCTAAGTCCTGAGACCAGGTTTGCTATTTCATTTAAAAGACAGTGGGTTTGAGTGTCAGCCTGTGGCTTCAAGTTCCAGTCTGAGTTTTGGCTGAGTTCGAGTCTCATTTGAGGTGCAGTTGGGTTCGAGTCCCAGTCTGAGTTGTGCAGTTTCACGATAAGGGATAGAGTGGAGTTGTGACAGAGAGCCCCCCTCCCCCCAACCCGGACATATTTCCTAACTTGCCTCTTGCTTGCTGATCTCTGGATTGTACAGATGGGGGCCTTTCCATCAGGGTCGGGGAGACAGGCAATATTTGATACTCAAGTGCACTGATAAGCTCAGAAAAAAGAAAATACAATGGGGTTACAAGAGAGGAGAGAGTGCTGTGGGGAGGGCAGAGTGGTGGCTAATTTAGAAAGATGGTCAGGGGCACATTTGAATGTTCTTCCCATCCCAGGTCTGGAAGGGAGGTCTATGTGTGTTGCTGCAAAGACCCCCTCATCTGGTCTCTGCCAACCTGTTCCTCCTGGGCCGCCGGGGGCCCCGGGAGTGCTTAGGGGTTTTCTGGCTTCTGACTGTGGCCATGATGAAGTGACCTGGTGTCCCAGGGGTCAGGGCAGTGTCTCAGGGCAGTTTAACTTGGGGATTTGGAAGGTGCTTGATGTGGAGGGGGGAAGAGAAGGGGGAAGCTGTCCCCAGCTGTCACCTGCCACCCTGCTTACAGCCACTCTGTGCTGATGGCCAGATGCAAGTCAGTGCCAGACTCCTATACATTTCCTTTTTTTTTTTTTTTGATAATAACTTGGACTTTATTAAAATTAAAATTAATGCTGGGGGAAAGGCAGTGTTAAGAGAAAAAAGACCAGCTACAGATTAGGAGGAAATGTTTACGAAACAAGTATTTGATAAGTGACTGGTATCCAACATATACGAAAACAGAACAAAACAAAACCAGAACCAAACCAAGACAAACTCTCTTAAAACTCAACAATGTAAAACAACAATAAGATACCACTGCACATGTATTAGAATGGCCAAAACTGGGAACACTGACAGCATGGAATGCTGGTGAGGGTGTGGAGTAACAGGAATTCTCATTCATTGAGTCCTGTACGTTTCTTCCTGATCCTTTCCACATAAGCTTGTCAAAGGGCTCATCCTGCCCTGTCTGCTTCCTCTGCCCCTTTCTCCTGGGTTCTCCCACCCCGGCACTTGTAGTGTGGGCCAGGCAGGGAGTGGGCCTTGCAGGATGGTGGACACACATGACCTAGGGCACCTCGGGGGATGCTGCCTCCACCCTACAGGCTGGCCTCACCTGGGCAGCTGTCTCAGGGGAACCCCAGCACCCTGTTCCTTCTGTTCTTTAAAGCTGGACTTTGAAGGTTGAGACCTTTCCAGAAAACCACTTGGGTTCCTAGAGTTCAGGAAGGAGGAGCCTACATTCCTCCCCGTTTTTCTGGGCTCACCTGACCACCATCCCACCCCAGCTGCTGCATTTAAGGCCGTCACCCTAGCCAGTCAACTTCTCTGTCAACAAAAACTGCAGTGCTCCCAGGAAAGTTTCATCTAAATATGGATTCATTGCTTCATTCCACACACATCTAATGAGCTCATCCTGCAAACCATCGAAGCCTGGGTGCAGAATTGGCCCGCCATTGGGATGTCTTTGCTATATCGTTAAGTAAAAAAGCAAGTTGCCATCCCCCAAATAATTGAAAAGATACTCAAACAAATCCTTTTACACACATGTTCATAGCAGCACTGTTTATCATCGCCAAAAGGTGGAAGCAACAAATGTCCATCAATGGATGAATGGATAAACAAAAGGTGGTCCGTTGGGGCTTCACTGGTGGCGCAGTGGTTGAGAGTCCACCTGCCGATGCAGGGGACACGGGTTCGTGCCCCGGTCTGGGAGGATCCCACATGCCGGGGAGCGGCTGGGCCCGTGAGCTATGGCTGCTGAGCCTGCGCATCCGGAGCCTGTGCTCCGCAACGGGAGAGGCCACAGCAGTGAGAGGCCCACGACCGCAAAACAAAACAAAAAAAACCACAAAGTGGTCCATCCATATGATGGAATATCTTATTCAGCCTTAAAAAGAATGAAGCACTGATACATACTACAACATGGATGAACCTCAAAAACATTATGCTCAGTGAAAGAAAAGGCCAAGTATTGTATGACTTTGTTTATATGAAATTTACGGAATAGGCAAATCCAGAGACGGAAAGTAGATGAGTGGTTGCCAGGAGCTGGGAAGAGAGGGGATAAGGAGTGACTGCATAATGTGAATGAAGTCTCCTTGTGGGGTGATGAAAATATTATGGAACTGGATAAGATGGTTGCAAAACATTGTGAATGTACATGCACCCCAGTGCTGATAGCAGCACTGTTCACGATAGCCAAGACATGGAAGCAACCTAAATGTCCATCCACAGATGAATGGACAAAGAAGATGTGGTACATACATACAATGGAATGCTACTTAGCCATAAAAAAGAATGAAATAATGCCATTGGCAGCAACATGGGTGGACCTAGAGATTATCATACTAAGTGAAGTAAGTCAGACAGAGAAAGACAAATACCGTATAATATTATATGTGGAATCTAAAATATGACACAAATGAACGTATCTACAAAACAGACAGATACAGAGAACAGACTTGTGGTTGCCAAGGGGGAGGCGTGGTGGGGGAGGGATGGATTGGGAGTTTGGGATTAGCAGATGCAAACTATTATATATAAAATGGATAAACAACAAGGTCCTACTATATAGCACAGGGAACTGTATGCAATATCCTGTGATAAACCGTAATGGAAAAGAATATGAAAAAGAATGTATATATATGTATATATATACATATATGTGTATATATATACATATATGTATATATGTATACACATATGTATATGTATATATATGTATATATATATAACTGAATCACTTTGCTGTACAGCAGAAATTAACACAACATTGTAAATCAACTATACTTAAAAAAAACGTGAATGTACTAAATGCCACCAAATCGTAGAGTTTATTACTTTAAAAAATTTTATTTATTTTTGGCTGCGTTGGGTCTTCGTTGCTGCGTGTGGGCTTTCTCTAGTTGCAGCGAGCAGGGGCTACTCTTCATTGCGGTGTGCGGGCTTCTCATTGCGGTGGCTTCTCTTGTTGCGGAGCACAGGCCCTAGAGCGCAGACTCAGTAGTTGTGGTGCACAGGCTTAGTTGCTCCGTGGCATGGGGGATCTTCCTGGACCAGGGATCACACCTGTGTCCCCTGCATTGGCATGCGGATTCTTAACCACTGCGCCACCAAGGAAGTCCCTGTACAGTTTAAAATGATGGTTACTGGTTGGGAATTCTCTGGCAGTCAAAAATAAAGAAAGAAAGAAAGAAGGAAAGAAAGGAAATAGTTCCTAGTTAATTTTATGTTCTGTGAATTTTACCTCAACTTAAAAAAAAAAAGCAAGTCACCAAATGTAAGTATTGCATGCTTCTGCTTTGGCTTTAAATTAAAGGACTTAACAAGGGTGTGGGGTGGGAGGCAGTGCCGTCCAGGAGTGAAGGAAAGAGGCTGCCCAGTATCAATCCCCTTCTACCAGTGCTCAAGGCTTTGCGCCTCCCAGCCAAGTCTGCACAAGTGGATGTGGCCTCCGGCCTGTGGGAAGGGTGGCTGCTTTGTGCCTGCCCACTGGAGGGGCTCAGGAACAGTGAACTCTCAGGATGGTGGTGAGAACAGAGTCCCAATATAGACCAGATGGCTAACAGTGGTCACCCAGGCAAGAAGGCACTGGGTGGCCACATTGTTCATGAGCCCATTGGGTGAACACAGGGGTGGCTGGGGAAAGAGGCCAGTTGTTATCCACGGACTCCTATCCATTTGATTATTAAAATCCTCTTCTGCTAAGGCCACCCTTCAGTGAATGTCTTAGTTTGTTCAGGCTTCTATAACAGACATACCTTAGACTGGGTGGCTTATAAACAACAGATATTTATTTCTCACAGTTTTGAAGCCTGGAAGTCCAAGGTCAAGGTGCTGGCAGATCTGGTGTCTGGTGAGAGCTAACTTCCTCGTTCACAGATGGCATCTTCTTGCTGTGTCCTCACATGGCAGAAGGGACCAGGGAGCTCTCTGGGGTCTCTTTATAAGGACATTGAATCTCATTCAGGAGGGACCCACCCTCATGATCTAATTCCCTTCCAAAGACCCCACCTTCTAATACCATCACCTTGGGGGGTAGGATTTCAACATATGAATTTTTTTTTTTTTTTCTGTATACGGGTCTCTCACTGTCGCGGCCTCTCCCGTTGCAGAGCACAGGCTCTGGACACGCAGGCTCAGCGGCCATGGCTTACGGGCCCAGCCGCTCCGCGGCATGTGGGATCCTCCCGGACTGGAGCACAAACCCGTGTCCCCTGCATCAGCAGGCGGACTCTCAACCACTGCGCCACCAGGGAAGCCCTCAATATATGAATTTTTTCGGGGGGACACAAACAATCAGAACATAGCAGTGAGTGTTGACATGGGATACCTCACACTTATTGCCCATTCAGAGAAGCCTGTTTGCAGATCTCTTCCCCAGACTTCTTCGTCATGAATTTTCCAATCATCTTCTTTTCAAGTCCCTGATCATCCAGCCAAACCACTGGCTCCAGCCTCCGAATCAGCAAATAATCACACATCTGGCCATTTCTCCTTCCAGGTAAAATGAACAACCGAACCTGGTGCACTGCTCACAGTTCTGCCCACTGGGATTCCCTTCACTACTGTCCTTCGGGGGTGTCCCAGAGAGGGGCTATAGTGCTGCAGCTGTTTGGTTTCAGGGGGTGTCTGCAGATCATGCAGAACCATCTGTAAACCAGGCCTGAATTTTCTGTTCCTTAACTGATGGTAGGGACCTCCCCAGGAAGCCATAAGGTGCAGCATGAGAGAGAGCAGGTAGCAGGGCTCTGTACCATGTGACCTTTTGCTTAAACAGTGCAGTTTTATATTACCCCTATAATAATTTTTGAAAACCTGTATACTCACTACTGTGGTTTGATTGTTTGTGTCTCCCCCCACCCCCAATGTGTGTGTGTTGAAGTCCTACCCCCCAAGGTGATGGTATTGGGGGTGGGGCCTTTGGAAGGGAATTAGGTCATGAGGGTGGGTCCCTCATGAATAGGATTAGTGCCCTTATAAAGATAACCAAGACTCCCTGATATACACTATTAGAAGCAACAGATGTGGGGCAAGAGATCGTGCTAGAACCATCCACAGCATGGTGGCTAAATGCAGTGTGCTGTCTGTTTCTGTACAGCCTGTGAGTTAAGAATGGCCTTTTCCTTCCTTCCTCCCTCCCTCCCTCCCTCTCTCCTTCCTCCCTCCCTCCCTTCTTTCCTTCCTTCCTTCCGTCCTTCCTTCCTTCCTTCATTTTTGACCATGCCTCACAGCATGCAGGATCTTAGTTCCCCGACCAGGGATTGAACCCATGCCCCCTGCAGTGGAAGCATGGAGTCTTAGCCACTGGACGGCCAGGGAAGTCCCCAGGACTTTTCATTTATAAATGGCTGGAAAAAATTTTCACGACTTGAAAATTATCTGCAATTCAAATTTTAGTGTCCAAGGGATTGGGGGGATAGAACAGATGTTGAAGGGCATAAACTTGCAATGAGTAGTAAATAAGTCCTAGAGTTCCACAGATGCACAGAAGAGTAAATATAGACAACAGTCTTGTATTATAATCATCAGACTTGCTAAGAGACTAGCAATTTAATTATTCCCACCGCTAAAAAGAAATAATTATGTAACATCATAGAGGTGCTAATTATGGATACAATGGCAATCATATTACAATATCTAAATCAGTTACAATATATAAATGTATCAAGTGTTGGACACCTTAAATTTACACAGTGTTATATGGCAAATATATTTCAATTTAAAAAGTCAGAGTTCATAAATAAAGTTTCATTGACACACAGGTGGGCTCATTCATTTACGTATTATCTGGGGCTGCTTTTACACTACGAGGCAGAGTTGAGTCATTGCAACAGAGACTGCCTGGCCCTCAGAGCAGAAAATATTTCCTGTCTGGCCCTTTCCAGATGTTTGCAGACCCCTGCTCTAAGGAGCCTAAGACCTGAATGTTACCTGATGCTGACTCAGGGCTTCCTGGGATGTTTCCTGGTGGGCACAGCAAAGAGGTGGGTGGGAGTTGGAGTTGGAGGGGAGTGAGGACACGCAGAAGACTGATGATTAACACTGGGGAGGGGATGATGAGGATAACCCCGGTGGGAGGGGACACTTGAGACTTCAAGGTGGACTGGGATTGAGCACTGAGTTGGGCAGGCTGGTGGGGGCACAGCAGGAGCAGAGACAGGAAGGCCAGACCTGTCTCAAGTAATGGCCTCACCCTGGGCTGATGGATGGCATAGAACCATCCCATGAACCACCCGCCATCTAACCAGTCACAGGGTCCCATCTCCTGTCTCCGTGTTTCTCCCTTCCCTCTGTTTTTCCCTGCCCCTCCCTGGTGCCATCATCTGTCATTGCCTTAGGTTCCGAGATGTGCCCCACCTCCCTTCTCTGGTCTCCCTGCCCCACTCATCTCTTCTCAGCGTAGCCAGTGAACTTTCCTTTCCTTTCCTTTTTTTTTTTTTAATTGAGGCAAAATAAATAACATAAAATTAACTTTTTTTTTTTTTTTTTTTGCCTGCGCCACGTGGCTTGCAAGATCTTAATTCCCTGACCAGATATTGAACTCAGGCCCCCAGCAGTGCAAGTGCCAAGTCCTAACCACTGGCCTGTCGGGATTACAAACCATTATTTATTTATTTATTTATTTTTATTTTTATTTTTTGGCCATGCTGTGCAGCTTGCAGGATCTTAGTTCCCTCGACTAGGGATATTATTTTTCCTCCACCAGGGATTGAACCCGAGCCCTCCACAGTGAAAACGTGGAGTCCTAACCACAGGACCGCCAGGGAATTCCCCAAACCATTTTAAAGTGTACAATTCCCTGGCATTTAGGACATTCACAATGTTGTGCAATTATCACCACCATCCGTCTCCAGAATATTTCCATCACCTCAAGAAACACTGTACCCATTAGCCGCCATACCCATTCCACCTCCCCCAGCCCATGGCAACCACCAATTGTTGTTTTCTGTTTCTATGGATTTCCCTCTTCTGGACACTTCATATCACTTCCAGTTAGTTTGTTTTTAGTATGCTTTTTTTTTTTTTTTTTAGCGGTGCGTGGGCCTCGCACTGTTGTGACTTCTCCCGTTGCGGAGCACGGGCTCCAGACGCGCAGGCTCAGCGGCCATGGCTCACGGGCCTAGCCGCTCCGTGGCATGTGGGATCTTCCCGGACCGGGGCATGAACCCGTGTCCCCTGCATCGGCAGGCAGACTCTCAAGCACTGCGCCACCAGGGAAGCCCCCAGTTAGTTTGTTTTTGAGATTCATCCACGTTGTAGTATGTATCAAAACTTTGATCATTTTCTGAATGAACACTCGATTGTATGGATATACCACTATTTGTTTATCCATTCATTTGCGGCTGGACATGTGGGTTGTTTTCACCTTAACCCATGACATAAATATACCTAACATGAATTTTACCATTTTGATAATTTTTTAAACTTTTTAAAATTGTGGTAAAATGTACATAAGATTTACCATTTTAACCATTTTTAAGTGAAAGTTTAGTGGTTTTACATACATTTACATATTGGCACCCAACCATCACCACCATCCATCTCTGGAACTTTTTCATCATTCCAAGCTGAAACTCTGTCCCTGGGAATTCCCTGGTGGTCCAGTGGTTAAGACTCCGTGCTTCCACTGCAAGGGGCATGGGTTCAATCCCCGGTTGGGGAGCTAAGATCCTGCAAGCCGTGAAGTGCTGCCAAACAAACAAAAAAAACCCACCAACCAACCAACAAACAACAACAAACAAACAAAAAACCCCAAACCAAACTCTGTCCCCATTAAACAATAAATCCTTATTCCCCTCACGCCAGCACCTGGTAACCACTGTTCTTTCTGTCTCTAAGTCAGTGAGCTTTTACAAATGGAAGTCTGAGCATGCCAGCTCTCCTGAGCCTTCAGAGGCTCCCTACTGTTCTCAGAATAAGGACCAAGTAGTCCCAAGGAAGATGTACATAGCACCTTGGTCTTCTCAATTTGCTCCTACTCAGAGCTTCTTTCCCTGCATGGAATGTCCCCACCCCTCCCCCTTCTCCCACCAGACCCTTGTCCTTCAGGCCTTGTGTATATTTTCCCTTCCCCTTCTGAGGAAGGTCAGCCTCTCTGCAGTGCTCTGGGCTGTTCCTTCACAGCACACATCCCAGTTGTCATTCATTATTTCCTTGCTTTTTCTTTTGGTTTGTCGATGTGCCCTTTGCCTCCTCCATCTGACTGGGAGTCCGTGAGGATGTGTCAGTGCCCATCTTACTCTCCACCATGCATTCTCAGCTCCTGACCTGTGCCTGGCACCTAGCCGGTGCCCTATGTACAGTTGAAGGACTGGCAGAAAGTCCCCGTAAGGGAGCGGGGGATGGGCTGTGGCAGGAGGTGGACATCTCGAGCTCCGGATGGTGTAGGGAGCTTGGGCTACAGGTGGGCTGCATGAGCAGAGAGCCCAGGGAAAGGGGGGTGCTGGCTGGGTGGGGGCTGCAGTTACCCTGATGGAGGAGGGAGGGTCTGCCCAAGTGTAGCGGTGGGTGTGGAGAGCTGGGCGACTGGGCACAAGTGCAAGCTGGAAGCGTGATCAGGTGGAGGTGGGGCTGAGGGACAGGTGAATGATGATGTTGCATGGGTGGCTGTCCTGAATGCACATTCAGAGCCTGGGGAGGCCAGCCTGGGGCTGGAGCCCTGCTAAGGGCTGGCAGCCTGTGTCCCACAGTGTCCATGTGTCCCCCACCCCCACCCCAGGTACGCTCCTGGAGCGGGCTTGACCTGCCTCAGCTGGAGGCATCTGCACAATCTGCAATTTCCAGCACCCAGTTCCGACCAAGGAGATAGACCTTTATAAAGTCAGACTTGGCTCTCCCCCAACTGGCTGGCCTCCTTATCCCTGATTCTAAATGCCAGCTTGTCACAGTGTGTCTGCACGCAAGCAGGAGCCTGCATCTCTAGGGGCGGTGGTTGGGGGGATGTTTGCTCTGCTAGGGGCAGCATGGGGGTGGTATCTCTTAGCAAGCTGGTGGCCATTTCCCACCCTTCCACCCGCCCCATGGTTCTTTTTATAGCTCACATTTACAGAAAGCCTAAACATCTGAGCCTGGGCCTCGTGACAGCAGGCTGTTTGAGGCTGTAAGGGAAGGGGCGAGAAGGCAGAGAGGCGGGGGTGTCTGAGCCCAGCGTGGAGGACGGCTGGCTGGGTCAGGGGCGGCTGCTGGCTTCCTTCCATCAGCCCCACAGTCTCAGATGGTGCTGAGCTATATTTAAAGGCTGCTTTCTCTGCCTCCACTGATGAATGAGTCAGAAGGAGGGCTGGTGTGGCCCCAAGGCTTGGCCGGGTCCAACCTGAGAAGCTGGGAGCAAACTCCCCAAGAAGTAATCCTGTAGTAGCCCCAGCAGGGTCCCTACTGACCTGGCATCTCCTTGCTCAGGCCGCCCTCCCCATCCCTGCCCCAGCTGTGCACCAGGTGAGAAGCCCAATGAATGACCCCTGACTTAGGGTACCCACAGGCAGCTGAGGACCAGTGATGGCTCCCTGGGCTTATGCAGTGGCCTCTGTAGCCAGGTAACTCCTGCAGGATTCCCAAGGCACCCACTTCCTCTGGAAGTGCACTGTTACATTTTCTTGCATTTATAGCATCACCATGTGCCACTGTGGTTGGTACTGCATGCACACACAGTGCCAGGTAGCCCTGAGGGGCCTGCACACACATGTCCTCCTTACCTTACTCCTATTTTATTGATTAGAAGTCTGAGTCCAGGGTTGGGATGTATCTTAGTCCATCTGGGTTGCTATAACAAAATGCCATAGACCAGAAGGCTTATAAACAACAGACATTTATTCTTCACAGTTCTGGAGGCTGGAACATCCAAGATCAAGGTGCCATCAGGTCTGGTGTCCAGTGAGGGCTTTGTGGTTCACAGATGGTGTCTTTTTTCTGTGTCCTCACATGGCAGAAAGGGCAAGTGAGTGCTCTGGGTTTCCTTTGATAAGGGCACTAATACCATTCATGAGGGCTCCGCCCTCATGACCTGATCACCCCAATGGCCCCACCTCTTAATACCATCACATTTTCTTTTTAAATTGGAGTATAGTTGCTTTACAATATTGTGTTAATTTATACTGTACAGCAAAGTGAAGCTATATGTATACATATATCCCCTCCTTTTTGGATTTCCTTCTCATTTAGGTCATCACAGAGCATTGAGTAGAGTTCCCTGTGCTATACAGTAGGTTCTCATTAGTTATCTATTTTATACATAGTATCAATAGTGTATATATGTCAATCCCAATCTCCCAATTCATCCCACCGCCCCTTCCCCCTTGGTATCCATACATTTGTTCTCTATGTCTGTGTCTGTATGTCTGCTTTGTAAATAAGATAATCTATACCAATTTTTCAGATTCCACATATATGCCTTAGTATATGATGTTTGTTTTTCTCTTTCTGACTTAATTCACTCTGATGATAGTCTCTAGGTCCATCCATGTCTCTACAAATGACCCAATTTTGTTCCTTTTCATGTCTGAGTAATATTCCATTGTATATATGTACCGCATCTTCTTTATCCATTCCTCTGTTGATGGGTATTTAGGTTGCTTCCATGTCCTGGCTATTGTAAATAGTGCTGCAATGAACATTGGGGTGCATGTGTCTTTTTGAGTTATGCTTTTCTCTGGGTGTATGCCCAGTAGTGGGATTGCTGGGTCATATGGTAGTTCTATTTTTAGTTTTTTAAAAATACTGTTTTCCATAGTGGCTGTATCAATTTACATTCCTACCATCAATGCATGAGGGTTCCCTTTTCTCCACACTCTCTCCAGCATTTATTGTTTGTAGATTTTTTGATGATGGCCATTCTGACTGGTGTGAGGGGATACCTCATTTTTGATGTGCATTTCTCTAATAATTAGTGATGTTGAGCATCTTTTCATGTGTTCGTTGGCCATCTGTATGTCTTCTTTGGAGAAATATCTTTTAGGTCTTCTGCCCATTTTTTGATTGGGCTGTTTGTTATTCTGATATTAAGCTGCACGAGCGGTTTATATATTTTGGAGATTAATCCTTTGTCAGTTGCTTCATCCACCCTCATGACCTGATCACCCCAAAGGCCCCACCTCCTAATACCATCACATTGATAGTTAGGGCTTCAACATATGACTTTTGTGGGAGCACAAACATTCAGACCATAGCAGGGTGTGTGTGTATGTGTGTAGGTGGCAGAGCAGGGATTGGAGGATGGTCTGTCCAACCCTACTATGCAGATGTCACCTACTTACCCCAGTGCTGAGGCCCACAGATGAGTGAGATCCTGCACTTGGACACTAGTGGGCAGCGGTGGGGGTGACCCCCCCTTCCCCTGCCAGGCACAACAGAGCTGGAGAATGATGCCAGGAGTGTGAGATAGACCTGTGCTGTCCAGGATGGTCGCCGTGAGCCACAAGTGGCTATTGAGTGCTTGAAAGGTGCTGATCTGAATGGAGGTGTGCTCTGAGTGAAAAACACATGCTGGGTTTCAAAAACTCAGCATGAAAAAAGAATGTAAAAGATCACAATAATATTCATATTGGTTACATGTTGAATGATTATATTTTGGCTGTGTTGTATTATTAAATAAACATATCATTCAAAATAATTTCCAGGACTTCCCTGGTGGCACAGTGGTTAAGTATCACCTGCCAAGGCAGGGGGCACGGGTTCGAGCCCTGGTCCGGGAAGATCCCACATGCCGTGGAGCAACTTAGCCCGTGTACCACAACTACTGAGCCTGCGCTCTAGAGCCCGTGAGCCACAACAGTTGAAGCCCTCGCGCCTAGAAGCTGTGCTCTGCAACAAGAGAAGCCAACTCAATGAGAAGCCCATGCACTGCAACGAAGAGTAGCCTCTGCTAGCCTCAACTAGAGAAAGCACACGCGCAGCAACAAAGACCCAACACAGCCCAAAACAAACAAACAAACAAACAAATAAATTTATTAAAAAAAAACCTAACTGACATATGTACAGCCTGCCATATGCCACACACTGGAGATAAAGAAATGAAGAAAGATCACATCATAAAAAACAAAAACAAAAATAAATGAACAAAAACAACAAAACCAAAATAATTTTCCTTCCTCAAAAAGCTAAAAATAGAGTTATCATAGGACTCAACAATTCCACCCCTAGGTATATACCCCAAAGAATTGAAAACACATGTTCAAACAAAAACGTGTACATGCATGTACATAGTAGCACTACTCACAATTGTGAAACAACCTAAATGTCCATCAGCAGGTGAATGGATAGACAAAATGTGGTTCATCCACACAATGGAATATTATTCAGCCATAAAAAGGAACGGAGTTGTGAGAATTCCCTGGCGGTCCGGTGCTTAGGACTCTGCACTTCCACTGTAGGGGGCCCCAGTTCGATCCCTGGTTGGGGAGCTAAGAGCCTACAAACCATGCAGTGTGGTTTAAAAAAAAAAAGACTCCACGGGGCATTCTCCAAAAACAAAACAAAACGAAACAAAAACCAAACCAAAACAAAAACCAAGGACTTCCCTGGTGGCGCAGTGGTTAAGAATCCGCCTGCCAATGCACGGGATACGGGTTCAAGCCCTGGTCTGGGAAGATCCCTCATGCCACGGAGCAACTAAGCCCGTGCGCCACAACTACTGAGCCTGCGCTCTAGAGCCCGTGAGCCACAACTACTGAGCCCGCGTGCCACAACTACTGGATCCCGCGTGCCTAGAGCCTGTGCTCTGCAATAAGAGAAGCCACCACAATGAGAAGCCCACGCGCCGCAATGAAGAGTAGCCCCCACTCGCCGCAACTAGAGAAAGCCCGCACGCAGCAACAAAGACCCAACGCAGCCAAAAATAAATAAATTAAAAAAATAGGGCCTCCCTGGTGGCGCAGTGGTTGAGAGTCCGCCTGCCGATGCAGGGGATACGGGTTCGTGCCCCGGTCTGGGAGGATCCCATATGCCGCGGAGCGGCTGGGCCCGTGAGCCATGGCCGCTGAGCCTGCGCATCCGGAGCCTGTGCCCCGCAACGGGAGAGGCCACAACAGTGAGAGGCCCGCGTACCGCAAAAAAAAAAAAAAAAAAAAAAAAAAAAAAAAAAAAAATAAATAAATAAATAAATAAAAAAACAAGGAATGGAGTTGTGACACATGTTATGACATGGGTGAACCTTGAAAACATTATGCTGAGTGAAAGAAGCCAGACTGAAAGGTCACATATTGTGTACTCCCATTTATGTGAAATGTCCAGAAGAGGTAAGTCCACAGAGATAGAAAGTAGATCAGTGGTGGCCAGGGTCCGAGGGGGGGAAGTATGGAGAGTGACTGCTAATGGGGATGGACTTTATCTTGGGGTGATAAAAATATATTGAAATTAGCTAGAGGTGGTGGTTGCACAACATTGTGAAGGTACTAAATGCTGAAGAATTGTCCACCTTAAAGGGTTAATTTTATGTTATGTGAATCTCTCCGCAATTTTAAAAAAACTAAAAAACTTCACTTGTTCCTTTTTTACTTTCTTTAATGTGGTGACTAGAAGACCCAAGTGTGACTCATTTTAAATTGCTGTTGGACATGGCTGGTCTAGATCACTGTGCCTTCAGGGGAATCAAATCACACCTGTACTCTCTGCTCAGGGGGTGAAAACCCCCAGGATCACTGCTGACCTGGAGCAGGGCAGGGAAGAGCTATAGTCCTGGGGGCTGAGGAGAGGGGTAAGGGAGCTGTGACTGTCCATCCCTGTCCACCAGGGGACTTTTGATGTATTTTTCGGATAGTGAGGCAGCATGACCTTGCTCTCCCTGGCTGGCCAGAGAAATGGAGAACTGAGGTTGGTGCAATACTCTGAACCACCTTGAACTTTTGACACCTGAAGTTCAAAGACCTGGAGACTGTTCCTGTTGCTTGGTGGTTTGGTGGTTTGCACCCCCAGCAGTCCTGATGGGCAGGGAGGTGTCACCTGGGAGTGGTTTTAGGATGAGATGACTGCAGAACCAGAAAAGAGGGCACAGCATGGAGGGGACAAGAGGTAACTAGGTTCCAACCGGCAGGGGCACGTCATGTCCAGGGCTGACTGGAGGTCTACCCTTTTCCACCCATGTGACCTTGGGCAAAGGATTGAACCTTTCTAGACTCTCAATTTTTGATCTGAAAGTGCCTCCCTCATTTCCTCCTATCCCGTCCCTCCTCTCACAGCGCTCCCAGAAGCATCTCTGCTGGCCTCCCTCTCTAGTGGGCTCTTCCTGCGAAAAGTGGAGCCAGAAACTTAGTGGCTCACAGGGTCTTCAGCTTCAGCCAGCCTTAGCTGGCTTGGATACTGGGTCCCCCTGAACCATCTGCTCTGTTCTGAGTAGTCGTTAGAAAGTTCTTTCGATAGAGCGCCCTGCCGTTTACTTGCGTGATGTCCCGCAGGTCCTGCTTCTGACCTTGGAGCAGGGAGTAGGGGCGCTCTCACGCTCTCTTCTGGCTACACTTCCGCGTTCCCGGACCCCCACCCCCCACCCCACCTAGTTACAGCGATCACGCGCTCGGCCATTCCCCATCTGGCCTCTAGGTGGCGCTGCCTGCCTGCCTGGTGCACCTTGACTGGATCGGCCTGTGCAACCTCAGCTCAACCAAAGCCCCCTGGGCGCTCCCACGGACCAGGAGCTGGGGATATGTCCTTGAAGAAGACCCAGGCCTTGGTTTTGAGGGGAACACAGTCTCATTTGGGTGTCCAGTGGATTGATTATTATTATGTGGTCTTTGATTGACCTGGGAGATCTGGAGATCAGAGAAAGCACTTTTTGCAGGAGGCGGCGTCTGGATGCCTTTAAAAACTGTTTCCTGATTACAAAAGCGATCGTGTGTATTTGTAGAATTAATTAAGTACAGTACCAAATTCTACACTCCCTCTATTGAGGGCCTTCCCCGCCCTCTTCAGAGATAAACAAAATGGTCCACAGCTGGCTGTGTATGTCTCTGGATCATTTTCTACTGAGCAAATGGAGTCTTGGAGGATACTTCCTCGATGGTGAATTCTTTCTCCTGTTTAAGAGCTGGAGCAGGGTGGATGAGGGGGAGGGTGTGGGGAGGAGCTGGGCCTGTGGGGAACTGTCTGGAGGTGGGGAGGAAGGTGGGAGCTCTGGGCAGCTTGCAGGGCCCAAGGTGGTGGGCTTGATGGGAAGATTGCAGGAGGGCCGGGTCCACCATTCTGAGCAGGGTCAGGAGGCCCAATGAAAAATGGGTGTCATTTTTGGCAGATGGGGCTATCATGGCAGATCGAGGGCAGGGGTGGGATGATTTTGGTTCTGTGTCCATCCCCTCTGCAGGCTCTCCTCCAGCCAGCAGCCCTCCCCCCTTTTTTTAAATTAATTTTTTAAAAATTGGAGTATAGTTGGGCCTCCCTGGTGGCGCAGTGGTTGAGAATCCGCCTGCCGATGCAGGGGATACGGGTTCGTGCCCCGGTCCGGGAGGATCCCATATGCCGCGGAGCGGCTGGGCCCGTGAGCCATGGCCGCTGGGCCTGCGCGTCCGGAGCCTGTGCTCCGCAACGGGAGAGGCCACAGTGGTGAGAGGCCCGCGTACCGCAAAAAAAAAAAAAAAAAAAAAAAAAAAAAAAAATTGGAGTATAGTTGATTTACAATGTTGTGTTAATTTCTGCTGTACAGCAAAGGGAGTCAGTTATACACATACATATATCCACCCTTTTTTAGATTCTATTCCCATATAGGTCATTACAGACTTTTGAATAGAGTTCCCTGTGCTGTACGGTAGGTCCTTATTACTTATCTATTGTGTATATAGAAGTGCATATATGTCAATCCCAATCTCCCAATTTACCCCTGCCCCCCTTTCCCCCTTGGTAACCATAAGTTTGTTTTCTTTTTCTTTTTTCTTTTGGCCGCGCTGTACGGCAAGCAGGAACTTCGTTCCCCCAGCAGGGATTGAACCCGCACCCCCTGCAGTGGAAGCGCGGAGTCTTAACCACTGGACTGCCAGAGAAGTCCCATAAGTTTGTTTTCTACATCTGTGACTCAATTTCTGTTTTGTAAATAGGTTCATTTGTACCACTTAACATTATTTATTTATTTATTTTTTGGCTGCGTTGGGTCTTCATTGCTGCGCGTGGGCTTTCTATAGTTGCGGTGAGCAGGGGCTACTCTTCGTTGCGGTGCACAGGCTTCTCACTGCGGTAGCTTCTCTTGCTGCGGAGCACAGGCTCTAGGCACTCGGGCTGCAGTAGTTGCAGTGTGCGGGCTTCAGTAGTTGCAGCGTGCAGACTCAGTAGCTGTGCCTTGTGGGCTCTGGAGCGCAGGCTCAGTAGTTGTGGCACACGGGCTCATTTGCTCGGTGGCATGTGGGATCTTCCCGGACCAGGGCTCGAACATGTGTCCCCTGCATTGGCAGGCAGATTCTTAACCACTGCGCCACCAGGGAAGTCCCTGTACCATTTTTTGAGATTCCTCATACAAGTGATATCATATGATATTTGTCTTTCTCTGTCTGACTTACTTCACTCAGTCTGACAATCTCTAGGTCCATCCATGTCGCTGCAAATGGCATTATTTCATTCTTTTTTATGGCTGAGCAATATTCCATTGTATATACCTACCACACTTTCATTATCCATTCTTTTTTTTTAAATGTATTTATTTATTTATTATTTTTGGCTGTGCTGGGTCTTTGTTGCTGTGCGTGGGCTTCTCACTGCGGTGGCTTCTCTTGGTGCAGAGCATGGGCTCTAGGCGCACAGGCTTCAGTAGTTGTGGCTCGTGGGCTCTAGGGCACAGGCTCAGTAGTTGTGGCTCACGGGTTTAGTTGTTCCATGGCATGTGGGATCTTCCCGGACCAGGGCTCAAACATGTGTCCCCTGCATTGGCAGGCAGACTCCCAACCACTGCGCCACCAGGGAAGTCCCTATCCATTCTTCTGTTGATGGACATTTAGGTTGCTTCCGTGTCCTGGCTATTGTAAATAGTGCTGCAGTTAACATTGGGGCAGCAGCCCTCTTCTGCTCATCCTCTGCAGCATCCCCACCAGGCCTACTGCAGGTGTTTGGCTTAGTCTCTTCAGGTGCTAAGAATATCATGGACTCGTGGCTTATAAACAACATGCATTTACTTCTTGCAGTTCCAGAGGCTAGGAGTCCAAGATCAATTGGATTCAGTGAGAACCCACTTCTTGGTTCATAGATGGCTCTCTTCTCTCTGCGTCTTCACATGGGGGTCTCTCTGAGGTCTCTTTTATAAGGGCACTAATCCCATTCATGAGGGCTCCACCCTCATGACCTAACCACCTCCCAAAGCCCCACCTTTTAATACCATCACAATGGAGATTAGGTTTTAACAGATAACTTTGGGGGGACACAAACATTCAATCTATAGCATCAGCCAGCATTGGCAAGGGAGTGGGTGACTCCTCATTACAGTAATTGTGTACAGGAGACACAGGCTCAGGGTGAAGTCAGCTCCTGTAGGATACACAATGGGTGACAGAGCCAGGGGTCAAACACTTCCTTCTCTGGCTGTGTCCCACACTTTGGTCATTCACGAGCACCATCTCAGTTTTTCCAAATCTACTTCACTGCTTGTATTACTGTCACTGGTTGAATAGTATCCTTCTGGAATCCATGTCCACCTAGAACCTCAGAATGGGACTGGGATGTTTCTTGACATCAAACGTGTGGGGTTTTTTCCGCATGCTAACCAGTTCTCTGACACTAACTGGATGTCCAACAAATCATTTAGTTCTGACACTATTTTCCTGGAGTTAGCATCACAAGTTAAAGGGCTCAGTCCCACAGAGCACCCTCACTTCAGACACAAGTCCCAACTCTCGGGCCACCTGTACTTCTGACCCACTGGCTCTAAATCAGTGGCCCCCAAGACCCCCTTCTCAGGTTTGTTAATTTGCTAGAATGGCTCATAGAACTCAGGAAGGCGTTTTTTCGCATTGATTTTTTTTTTTTTTTTGCTGTATGCGGGCCTCTCACTGTTGTGGCCTCTCCCATTGTGGAGCACAGGCTCCGGATGCGCAGGCTCAGTGGCCATGGCTCACGGGCCCAGCCGCTCCGCGGCATGTGGGATCCTCCAGGACCAGGGCACGAACCTGTGTCCCCTGCATCGGCAGGCGGACTCTCAACCACTGTGCCACCAGGGAAGCCCAGGAAGGCATTTTTGATGTTTACTGGTTTATCATAAAGAAATGAACAGCCAGATGAAGAAGTATACAGGGCAAGACCTGGGAGGGTCCTGAGAGCAGGAGCTTCTGTCCCCATGGAGCTGGGGTGTGCCACTCTCTGGGCATGTGGATGTTTTTGCCAACTCAGAAGCTCTCCATACATCTTTGTTTTTACAACCCCATCTCCAGCCCTGACTCCCCATTCCTCCCTGGAGGCTGGGAGTGGGCCTGAAACTTCCCATCCTTTAATCACTTGGTTTCTCCAGTGATCAGCCCCCATCCTGAAGCTACCTAGGAGCTACCTACCATCTTCAGTCACCTTATAGCATAAACTCAGGTGTGACCCAAAGGGGCTCCTTGTGAATAACAAAAGCCATGAGCCCTCGGGCCGGGCACTGTCACCCATCCAACCCACCCCCGCCCCAGTTCCATTAGTTTCCCCCATATATTTCCTAGTTACTCCCCCACAATTTATTGTCCCTTGAAGCTCAAACCCTTTTTCCTTTGTTAAAATGATAGATAAATCCCTGAGTCTAATTGCTCTTTGAGTTTCACTACTTTTCTGTGAACTTCCATGCATGTAAATATTAATAAAAATTGTGTACCTTTTCTTCCATTAATCTGTCATTTGTTGGTTTAATTCACAGACCCTAGTCACTGAATCTAAGGAGGTAGAGGAAAAGTTTTGCCTCCTTGACACAGTAGTGAGTCCCCATTTCACAGACGGGACTTGAGGCTCAGGTAGCAATTGGAGGCTGTGGATTGTAGGGAAGGGGCAGTGATTCCTTGAAGCCCCAAGGACACATCTGAAATGGAGCCTGGATTTTTTGGATCTCTATGTCCCATGAAGGGAGTTGCCCAGGGCATTTGTACGGCATACCTTGCTCTCAGATGTTCTGTTTCCTTGGCCCTTCTTCAGCCTTCCATAGGATGCAGCTCAGATCAGGGACCAAAGGGATGTGAGACCACAGCCTAAGCCTCACTCTGCCTCTTCATCCTCTAATCCCCCCACTTTGTGTCTCCTGGGCAACTTACACTCGCTCCAGCCTAAATGTATGGCTGTGGACGCCTGAGGTTCAGCCTCCCGGCACTCAGCCAGAGTCTTGCCCTTTGGGTCCAGAGGTGTGGGGGGCTCGGGCAGTGGGTCTCATTCCCTGGTGGACAGGTGGCTGCAGCTTCCCTGGCTCCTGAGGGAATTGCATGCATCTACCTGTTCCTGAATTGCCCCAGCACCACAGGAGGGGGACCTTTGCCAGAGGCCAGCCTTGCCTTGGGCAGGCAGCTGGTCTAGAAGTCTGCGGGAGTTGTGACTGGGCAAGCTGCCTGGTTAGGAAGCTAAAACCCTCTTTAGTTTCTTATTCCACTGGTCTCTTCTTAGGTGCCATTATTATAGGGGGAGCTCTGCCTGTCCTGCCATTTGGAGTCCCTCAGCCTCCTCTACCCGAGTTCAGCTCAAGGCTTGGGGTCTGGAGCAAGTCCTTTTGGAACTTTCTGCTTTGATGTTATGGTAATAATGGCCATAGCAAAAAATCGCTTACTATGGGCCAGATATCATTTGTTCTGAGAACAGCAGTTCTCAAAGGGGTCCAGAAACTTGGGGGTTACTGAGACCCTTCCGGGGGGCCCATCAGGCTGAATTATTATTTTTTTGGCTGTGCTCCACGGCATGCGGGATCTTAGTTCCCCGACCAGGGATCTAACCCATGCCCCCTGAAGTGGAAGTATGGAGTCCTAACCAGTGGACTGCCAGGGAATTCCCATGAACTATTAAGATGTCTTTTGCCTCTATCACTTTCATTCTCTCACATGTGTATGGTGGAGTTTCCAGGGGAGATTGGCTATTGCAGCAGGTGGAATGCAGAATCAGATATGAGAATCCAGCTGCTTTCTGTTCAGTCGACATTAATGGGAGGCAAACATGTAAAACAATGCCTCTCTTTTTATGGAATGTTTTTGTTTTGAATGTGATTATTTTTCATTAAAAATGTTATTCGTATCATTAGTAGGTTTATTGTTGATTGTAATTTAAAAGCTAATAGATAAGATGAATGGATAAAGAAGATGTGGCACATATATACAATGGAATATTACTGAGCCATAAAAAGGAATGAAATTGAGTTATTTGTAATGAGGTGGATGGACCTAGAGTCTGTCATACAGAGTGAAGTAAGTCAGAAAGAGAAAAACAAATATCATATGTTAACGCATACATATGGAATCTAAAAAAAAACGGTACTGATGAACCTAGTGGCAGGGCAGGAATAAAGACGCAGATGTAGAGAACGGACTTGAGGACACTGGGGGGAAGGGGAAGCTGGGACGAAGTGAGAGAGTTGCATTGACATATATACACTACCAAATGTAAAATGGATTGCTAGTGGGAAGCAGCAGCATAGCACAGGGAGGTCAGTTTGATGCTTTGTGATGACCTAAGGGGGTGAGATAGGGAGGGTGAGAGGGAGGCTCAGGAGGGAGGGGATATGGAGATATATGTATACATATAGCTGATTCACTTTGCTGTACAGCAGAAACTAACACAACATTGTAAAGCAATTATACTCCAATAAAGATGTAAAAAAAAGAAAGCTAATAAATAGTTTTTAAAAGTCTGTTTTAATTTCTAAATGGCAAATATCGGTAGCTATAACCCATATAAACAGATGCGCTTTGGGATCCTCAATATATTTTTTAAAGAATGGAAAGGGGGCGCTGGACTTCCCTGGTGGCGCAGTGCTTAAGGATCTGCCTGCCAATTCAGGGGACATGGGTTTGATCCCTGGTCTGGGAAGATCCCACATGCCGTGGAGCAATTAAGCCCGTTCACTGCAACTACTGAAACCCGCGTGCTCTAGGGCCCCGTGCTCCACAACAAGAGAAGCCACCGCAATGAGAAGCCCGTGCACCCCAACAAAGAGTAGCCCCCGTGGGCTTCCCTGGTGGTGCAGTGGTTGAGAGTCCGCCTGCCGATGCAGGGGACGCGGGTTCGTGCCCCGGTCCGGGAGGATCCCACATGCCGCGCAGCGGCTGGGCCCGTGAGCCATGGCCGCTGAGTCTGCGCGTCCGGAGCCTGTGCTCCGCAACGGGAGAGGCCACAACAGTGAGAGGCCCGCGTACCACAAAAAAAGAAAAAAAAAAAAAAAAGAGTAGCCCCCGCTTGCAGCAACTAGAGAAAGCCCACACGCAGCAACGAAGAACGCAGCCAAAAAAAGAAAAAAAAAAGGAGAAAAGAAAGGGGTGCTGAGACAAACATTTGAGAACTGCTGATGTAGAAGAGTGGTCCAATCCAGCCTTATGCCTGTTTTTATAAATAAAGTTTTATTGGAACACAGCCACACCGACTCATTAACATAAGGCTGCTTTCCTGGTGCAACGTCAGAGTTGAAGAGTTGAGACAGAGGACATTTGGGCAACAAAGTTGAAAATATTTACTCTCTGTTCCTTCAAAATAAAAAGTTTGCTGATGACTGATGTAGAATAATGCATTTAATCGTCACAAACGGTGCTATTACTAGTTCCCGCTTACAGATGGGAAAAACAGAGGCACAGAGAGGTTAAGTCATTTTCTTAAGGTCACACAGCCAGGGGCTTGGTACCCCTTCTTCTGGTACCCCAGTGTTCCTTGAGAACGATCCCTCTCTCCTTATCTGCAGGTTTTCCGCGATTCTCTGAAGCCCTTTCTTGGGAGAAGCGGGAGCTGCCTTTTCAGACCAAAGAAAGGCCTTTCACCTCAACGTGAACATGGGGTATAACTGGCCTTTTGCTCACCTGAATCAACACAGCTCTCTGACCTCCTAATTTTACTAACTACAGTTCTGTGGCTATCGACTATATTCACAGAAGCATTCACAGAATAGGCAGGGAGGTGAGGCCCTGGGGGTGGGGGGGGTCCTCTACCACCTTCATCTTTGGGGCCAGCTTCTGGAAGCCTGGAGTGGGACTGTCCCAGCAGGTGCATTGTGGCCCGATGGAAAGACATGTTGGGTGGGGCTGAGGGTGGAGGGAGGGCAGACTGTCAATCCCCTCATAAGAAGCCCATCCCCACCTGTACCTCTGATATGCTGCCTTCACCTTGAACTGGCCATGACCATCTTCTGCCACCTATGGGCTGCTCTGAACTCTGATCTCGAGGATTCCCCAATGACTGCGGGTAACTTAGGGGCATCTCAAGAAAGTCTGTGAAATGGGATACAGCTTGGGGTGGAGCCCATCAGAAGCAGCTTCTTGGGTGCAGGCAGGTGGGATGGGAGTGCCAGAGACCTCAGGAAGGGCTCACCTCCCACTGGGGGAAAACTCTCTGGGCACAGGATGTCTGAGCTGGGTTTCCAGGTACCTCCTCCAGGGTGCTTCCAATAGTTTTGCTAATATGTGGGGCCTCACACGTACTCCCTGGGGTCTCACTTGCCAGATCGTGTAGGATGGTCATCCAGGAAGGTTTATCATCCAGGATGGTTGCTTTAGGTACAACCTGGCCTGCAGAAGCAGCAGCAGGCAGACTGTGGAACCCCCGGAGGGCTGCGGGTAGAGGCATGGGCTGGTCAGTGTCTTTGGCTTTAACTTTCTTGCAAAGAGTGCTGGCTGGAGAGCTACAGCGTTCTCATCCTTAGCCACTTTCAAAGCGCCTCCTTCCATGGTTTCCCCAAAGAGACCTGGGGAGTACTTTGCAGAGGATATAAAGACCATTCCAATCCAGAAGCCCTTTGATTCAACTTTTTTTATTTTTTTTTCTTTTTGAATGTCATGCAATAATTCACAGTCCCAAGCCCACAGTTTTCAAACAAGGTAGGAAAAAGGAAAAAAGAAGCAAAGGAAATCGGTGGTGTTTTTTTTTTCTTTTTTCTTTTGTTATTTCAAGCAGGACCAAATATCAGAAAAAAATGCTTCTTTTCTCAATCATTAATTTTTTTGTCCTTTTAAAATTGTTTATTTTTTTTAAATTGATTTCTGCAGGCAGTTATAGTAGGGTTTGGTATAACCAGCAAGCACTCCTGTGTGTGTCTGAGAACGTGTGTGGGGTATGAGTGTGTCTGGTGGAGGTCTGTGTGGGACGCTGGGTTTCCTCTTCGCTTCCGGCTTCTCGCCACACACGGGCCACCAGCTCGCGTTCACCAGGGAAAGGAAAGATTCAGTTGAGATGATAAAACTCATCAATAGAAGCAATTTTTTTCTCCCCGTTTTTCTTTTAAAAATGTTTTTTTTTTTTTTTTTTAATTTCCATTTTCCCCAAGGTTCTCCAAAAATGGCTGAGTTAATTAGAATCCCTTGGCTGTGTGGTTTGTCTGCCCCCAGGGACCCCGTCGTGGGGGGGTCGGGGCTGAGTGGGGGGCGCAGTAGCTGCCCAGGAGCGGCTTGTCCGGCTGAGGGTCTTTGCGGGACACCCTGGTGTGTCCCGGCCCTGCGGACTCCCTCCAGAGGCCGGGGCCGTCCAGCTGGTCCTCTCCTGGGCCCTCCCGGGCCTCCCCCCGTGTGCTGGGCAGGTGGCAGCGAGGTGGCCCCGCGGCCGGTGCGGCTCCTCCCCGGGGGGGCGTGTGCGTGGGGTGCGTGGGGGGGGCCGGGCGGGCGCGGGTGCCACCTCGCCCGGGCTTAGCACCAGTCGTCGTCGTCGGTCTCGCTGTAGGTTTCGTGCAGGCCTTTCCGGGAGCCCGGCCCGCGGGGCCTGGCCAGTCCGTGGGCCGGGTAGTAGCCGTTGGGGAGTCGCCGGCCGTGCCTGGAAGGCGAGGCGCAGGCCGGGCCAGCGGCCCGGGGAGTCCTGGGCGAGCACGCGTGGCGCGCGGGGGGCGGCGCGTCGTAGGCGGCGGCCCGGGGCTCCTCCCCGCCGCCGCCGCCGCCGCCGCTGCCGCTGCCCAGGCCGTCGGGCTCGTCGTAGTCGGAGCCCCGGTAGTAACCGTGGTGCCGGGGGACCGGGGGCCCCTCGGCCGCGTGCGCGCCGGACGCCGGCCACCGCGCCCCGCCGTGGCGACACGCCCTGGGGGACTCGCTCCTGGCCATTCCCGGGACCCGCCGCTCCATCGTGGGCGAGCGGCTGCTGCCGTGGCCCCCCGTGGGCGGCCGCTCCCCGGCCAGGGGCTCGGCCACGGGGCCCGGGTACCTCCGCGGGCCGCTGGGGGCCGCCCGGCCTGGCCGCACCGCCGGCTGCTGCTGCTGCTGCTGCTGCTGCGGGGGACCCGAGCCGCCGGCCTTACGGATCACGGGGGAATAGGACACGTGTGGCCGGGGGGTGGAGGGGGTCTGGGGGAGCTGGCGGCGTCCCCGCCGCGGAGTGCTGGTACCAGATGTTGAGGGGGCTGGGCTTCCACTTACGGAACTACTGCCCTACACGAAAATTGAAACAAAGGAAATCAAAAAAAAAGATACACCAAAATCAACCAGGAGATGGGAGGAGACACAGAGGACGGGAGGGTGAGGACCGAAGGAAAACCAAAGGACAGGAGAGGGACCGGGAGGAGAGGGGGACACAGGACATTCGAATGGAAAAAAAAGGAGAAAAGCAACAGCCACAGGGAGGATGAGGGCAGGAAGAGGCGGAGGAGGACGAGGAGGTCGGGGGAGTGGGAGAGACAAGGAGGGAGGGGGAAGTCGAAAACCAACACAACAAAGTGAAAAGAGAAATGAGAAATGGAGTTTTGTAAGTTTGGGGGTTAAAATAGCAGAAGTTTAAAAAATTACTCACAGGCGTCCAGAGGACAGAAATCATAATCGAAACAACAACAACAAAAAAAAACAGAAGCCGGGTTAAAGGAAAGCAAAAGGCAGCGGGGCAGCCAGCGTGGCCATGAGTTGTAAAGACTACGCTGGCCAGAAACTCAAAACGTGATCCACAACCAAAGAGGAAGCAGCTGCGGGCAGGGAGCGGGTGGCAGGGGGGCAGGGAGGCTGGGGGTGCAGAGTGGGGAGCCAGAGTGGCAGGGGGCAGTGTTCACCCCTGCCCGAGCCCAACCCCCTGGCTTGGGGAGCCCACTCCATGGTGGACAGGGTCAGAGGTCACAGCAGCAGTGGGGACCCTGCCCGGAGTGGCTGTGGGGTGTAGGCCCCCTCCTCTCCCGGGCCCCAGGGGCTCGGCTCAGGGGTACCTCCTGCCACACCCACCTGCCGGTGTGCCATGTGCTCTCGGCCCTCACTGGGTGAGCGGGACCAGCGCTGATCCCGGGCCCGGGTCCGGCCGTGGTCAGGCCGCTCCTGGGCGTAGCGCTCCTTGTCTGGGGGCGGGTGGTGGTGGTGGTGGTGGTGATGGTGCTGCCGATGCTTCCGGTCCTTGGGCCGGCCCCGCTCCTGGTCTCGTTCCTTTGATGGCAGGTCCCCAGACTGGGTGGTCATGCTCAGGTCTGTCCCCAAGCCTGGGCCAGACAGGGTCAGACAGATAGACAGATGGCTGTGAGGGAGGGGTGGCATGGTCTGTGCACATGGGAGGCTATCAAGGGGGTCTGTGGGCCCTAGAAAGGGGCACCTTCCCCTGGACCACCCTGGACCGAGGATGGCCTGGTGGGTGTTGGGAGGGGTGTCGGTCCCCAGGTTCTGAGCAGCAGCTGTCACAGCTTGGTCCCTTTGGTCTGGTCCAGGCCTTTCTGTCTTTTCTCCTTCAGTGTCTACCCCACTCTGCCTTCTGTCCTTTCTCCCCTCCTCTGTCCCC
Source organism: Mesoplodon bidens (assembly GCF_964165515.1). Classification (NCBI taxonomy): domain Eukaryota; kingdom Metazoa; phylum Chordata; class Mammalia; order Artiodactyla; family Ziphiidae; genus Mesoplodon; species Mesoplodon bidens. Next base: position 142,594,030 of record NC_138160.1, read on the forward strand.
TTATACAGCCTCCGGCCCCTGGGCCCTGCAGGGCGACCCACCTGTGTCCACGTCTGTGTAGCGGCCCAAGGAGCGCTCGGAGGCGCGGTGGCTGCGGTCTCTGCGCCGCTGGTGCTGCCGCTCGTTCTCTTCAGGTGGCACCCTCTCCAGGGAGTAGTCGTCCAGGCGCCGGGCCTTGGGGCCCAGCACGGAGGCTGAGCGCTTCATGGGGCTGGTGTCTGAGATGGTCTGGGGGGGACAGGCCGGCAGACCGGGGTCAGCGGCTGGCACCAAGCAGTCCCGGTCTGTCCTGCCCCATCGGCCATCAGTGACTGCGGTGTGACCGTCCAGGGGCGGGGTCGGGGGTGTGCGTGGCCATGGGCCTCAGGTCCTGATCAACCAGAGCTCCAGGACTCCTCTGTCACCGCCCCCAGGCTCATCCTGGGTTCTGGCCAGGAGGCCCCATTCTATCCACCTCCTGCTGGGACAGGCAGGCCAACCGAAGGGCAGAGCTTCCCCCATTCCAAGTGCAAAGCTGGGAGCCCCGGGGCCCTGGGTGAGGAGCCTCTGCCTCCCCCTCGCTGTCAGGCCTACACGCCCAGGGCCAGGCACCCAGCTCACTGTCCTCCTTGGCCAACTGGGCCTGGACTTCTCTGACCACCTGAGTCTGGCTTCTGTAAGGAGCCCTTGAGGGGCTGCCCTGGCATCTGAGGCCCCGAGGGACCTGTTCTCCTCATCCTTGGCCTGCAGCCTGGGGGCCTGCATGTGCTGCACCCACTGGGTCCAGCTGGGTTCTTTGTGGCTGGGAGAGGAGAGGAGGAAGACGGGGCAGACGTTGCCCAGGGCCTGGCCCAGCTAAGGGGGCAGCGGTACTGCCCGAGAAAGGAGTTTTAAGGAGCACAGGGCTGCGGAACCAGAGGTTCAGGGGTGGTGTTGGGGGAAAGAGCCCCTGAGAAAGAGTGGGCCAGGCAGGGCTGCAGGTCGGACTCCTTGGAATGATGGACCCCCTGGCTTGCGGGCTCTGAAGAGAAGGGGGTGGTGGAGGGGGAGGGAGGAGGGAGGAGGGGGGCGGGGCAGGGTCACTCCTCCAGGCCACACGTGGGGCACACAGAGAACACAACACATGAGGATGGGGCTCCACAGGGGGGAAGGGGGAGGGGGTGCAGTCTGCAAAGAAAGGGTGGGGTCCGAGGACAGGGAGAGATGACAGGACTCCCACGAGGGGGGGTGGGCGGGAAGAGGGGGCCGGAGCCCAGCTGGGCCGCGGGCGGGCGCGGTACATACACTGAGGTTATTCCCACGTGGCCGGCCCCTTCTCCTCTGTCACAGCCCCACGGGATGGTGCACACAGAAAAAACAGAAAGAAGGAAATAAATATAAAAGCTGAGAGGGAGAGTGGAGAGGTGGTAGATGGAAGAGATGCCAGGGTCGGGGAGAGGAACCTGAGGGGGAGGAGAAGGGGGAGGGAGTGAGAGGTTAAAGTCCCCGGTGGTGTGTGGGCGACCCCAGGCCCAGCCGGCAGTCCTCCCATGAGCACAGAGGAGACAGACAGGAGACACCACAGACAGATGGCAAAGGCACGAGACCGACAGATGGGACGGCGTGGCTGCAGGCCCCTGGCCCTGAGCTTTGCCTCATGCAATGTGCCCCAGCCTTGGCTCCGCTGACACTCAAAGCTTTGGGGAGGGGTGGCCGTCGGCTGGCTTGTCCCACCCATCTCCTGGGGCCCAGCAGCTCAGTCCTGGTGGGTGGGCAGGGGGTGGGGGCCCATCAGGATGGGGCTGGGTAGCCACATGCAGGCTGAGTGCCTCCCGCCCAAGTTCCCAGCAGCCAGAGGCCAGGCCCCTGGGTGACCCTGGCCCAGCCAGGCACAGCACAGCCTCCCACCCCGTGCAGATGTCACGGCACAGCACATGGGCAGCCCGCCACCGTCAGACATGCCGCCCCGCCTCTCAGGCTGGGTGGGCAGCCAGCCATGCTTCTGGCTCTGGCCCCTCTGTCCCCATGGGCCTGGGGCAGTGGGACCCCCACCCCGCTCCAACCACCCGCCCACCTGAGCCCTGCAGCTGGGTAAAGCAGCCACACACAGGCACACATCAGGCACACACACCTGCTCCTCCCCAGCGGCCCCCACAGAGACCAGACAGAGAGACGAACCCCAGCTGCCCCCAGGCCCACCCCAGACTCCACTACCAGGTCCTAGGACCTGCCAAGTTCCCCAGAGCGTGCATGTATATGAGCACACACATCCATGTATGTGCGAGCGCGTGTGCGCGTGTGTATGTGTGTGCATGAGCGTATATTCTTGATTGCAGCTCTCGCCTGGGCCAGACACATCACCTCCCACACCCCCTCTGCAACCTCCACATCCTGCTGCCTCGAGCACCCCCAAACGGGGCAGAGACAAACCACTTGGCGGTGGCCACGGTACCCTGACCCAGGGGAACCTCGCCCCCTCTCAGCCCTCCGTCAAGGAGGAGCTAAGAGGACCAGGGCCTCCAGGGGCTCCAGGTGTGGCCTGTAGGGGCAGTGGGACCTGCACACTGCTGCCGAGGGTGCAGGAGGCCCGCCCAGCCCTGGGCCCCTGGGCTCCATGGGGAAGCAGAGCCTCCAGAGGCCAAGTGCAGCCCCCCAGCGTGGTGGGTGAAAGCCCTCACCTGGTTCTCGGCGGGGAGGCGGGGCATGGAGGTGGCCCGGGCCTGGCCCTCCATGGGGAGGTAGTGCTCACTGTCCGAGTAGCCGTCTCTGCCCATCTCTCGCATCTCCACAGACTGCGGGGCAGATGGCGAGGCCGGGTGAGCCCCAGGGCCTGACACGTGGACCCCGGGGGTGGCCCGGTGTGTGCGGAGCTGCAGGTGGGGGGCCCAGACCCCTCCTACTTGTCCTGCCCGGGCCTGGGAGCCATGGGGGCGTGGGGGGGTATGGAGGCACCTGAGAGTTGGGCTGGCTATTGGGCATGTCCGTGGGGGGTCCTCGCTCCGGGCTCCACGTGCCCGTCTTCTGGAACATCTCCTGGGCCCGCTGGGTCACCCAGGATGGGCTTTCCTTCATGCCGCTTTCGTGAGCCATCCTGTGTGGGGCACAGAGACCAGGGTGGTGGTGGGCACTCCGGGGGCTTTCACACCTGACTGGCACCCCCGTTCCCCTGCCTCGTGGCCAGAGGTACACTCACAGGCCTCCTCCTGGGTCCAGCTGGGTGGAGGGGAGGGCATTCTGGCCGGGCCCCCCCTCCTGCGTTGGAGATGGGGGCTCCATGCGCTGGAACATGAGAGGTGTCCGGTTCTGGGGAAGCAGAGAGCAGTGTGTGTGCACAGGGTAGGCGGGGACAGGGGACAGGTGGAGGAGGGCGCCCCAGGCTCAGGCTCTGGTCAAGGCTGTAGTGGCAAGGCTATGGAGGGTATGCTTAGCCCACCCCTGGGGTGAAATCCCAGGAGTCATTCTTGACATGCCCCACCACCCCAAAGCGCACACACACACTCAAGTCTGATCCATCAGCTAGTCCTCAAGACTCTTCCTTCCAAATCCATCCATAACTGGATCACTTCTTACCACTCCACAGCCCACATCCTGGTTCGGCCTCATCAGTTCCGGCCTGGACCAGTGCAGTTGCCCCTTCTCAGGTCTCCCAGATCCAGCCCTTACCCCCCATGGCCACTAGAGGGCACCTGTGAACACCTGCATGCAGTCACTTCCCTCCTCTACTGAGGAGCCCCCGTGGCTCCCACATCACTCTGAGCAAAAGTCAAAGGCCCACTAGGCCCTGTATAATCTGTCCTGTCACCTCCCCACCCTTGTCTCCTCCCACTGCCTCTTGCACACTCTGTTCCACCATATCGACTTCCTTGCTGTTCTCTGAACTCAAACTCATGGTCCTGCCTCAGGGCCTTTGCACTGGCTGTGCCCTCTGCCTGAAACACTCTCCCCCTAGGTATCTTCTTGGCTCCCTCTCCTCTTCCTTCAAGTCTTTCCTCAGATGTCACTTCCTCAGCGACGCCTCCCCTGACTAACCCTTTCAAATCACATTCCCTCCCCTGCCCCCAAATTTTCCCATGGCACTTAGCATTTTCTGCAATGCTATGTAATTTAATCATCTGTCATTGTTGGCATCCCCCCAACTAGGAAGTCTGCTCCACAGGGATTCTGGTCTGCTTTGCTCACAGATGCACCCCCGGAGCTGAGAACCATGCCCGGCACACAGTAGGTGCCCAATAAGTGTTGATGGAGAAGATGGGTCAACCCAGGCTACGTCTCCCTGGCACTGTCCTACTTGTCAGTGACCTGCCTTGGAGCCTGGCCTCATCCCACTGTTCTGGTGGGTCCTCATGGTGGCAAGGAAACCACTGTCTCCCAGCCTGGATGTCCCCAGAGCGATGGACGTAGCAGGGCAGGGCCATCAGGGCTGGGGCCATACCTGCTCCTCGCGCATGGCCTGCAGCTTCTTGGCCTTGCTCTGCCGGTAGTACTCCATGATCATCATGGCTGCATAGATCTTCCCCACCGTCAGGTCCGTGGCTGGGGGCACAGGGTGAGCTCATTGTGGGTGGGGGCCCCTGTGTGCACCAGCCCTGCCGTCCCTGGACCTACTCTTTCCCTCCCCCTCTGTCCTGGTGGGACAGAGCCCGAGGCCAGGCCAGGCCTGGCTCTTACACTTGTGAGGGGTGACCAGCAGGTCCAGCGTCTTCTGGGACAGGTTGGGCCAGATGGCCATCATCTCCTTCCGCAGCTCAGCGTCCATCTGCTGTTTGTCGGCTCCGCCTGTGGGTGGGCACAGAGAGGCATCAGCCGGCCTCTGGGGCAGCCGCAAAGCCAGCGGCTCCTGTTGACCCAGGCTCTGGGATCCTGGTTCCCAGTGGGTCACCAGTGCCCTATGGGCCTGACCCAGAGGAGTCTAGTCCTCAGCAGGGCCAGGGCCTTTGAAAGACCATGTGGGGGACAGTCCAGCCTCCTGAGGGGCCAACCTGGTTCCCACTTACCAGCTGCGTGACCTGGGTGTTAGTCTACTGTGCTGTGCCTCAGTTTCCCCATCTTCAAAATGGGGATGATGGCAATACTACCTGCCTCACTGAGTTGTTTGAAGATCAAAGTAGTTAATGTACAGCATTAGGACGGTGTCTGCTGTAGGGAGCCTGGGGTAAGCCTCAGGGAGCAGTCCTGATAGAGGACGTTGTCCCTCAACCGAGTATCCCCTCCTGTGAATGTTGACCTTGGACAGAGCCAAGCCCTGATCCCTCACTCCAGCCATGGTGGTCATTAAGGTTCTTTGGCAGCAATTCCTGGTCCCTCCTGCCCGAGTGCATGGGAGTGTGGCCCTTCCTGGCCCCTGGGGTTGACCAGGGCCATGGGACGAGTTCTTGCCAATGAGGTGTGAGCAGGGTGAGGTCCCACTTTGGGCATTAAATGGCCAGTGCAGGACCCTCCTGAGTTCTCATTCCCTCTGTCACAGCGGCTGGTAATGTTGGGGACAGTGGTTGCCCCCTCAGGCCTGGTCCCTAAGTGACTGATGAACAGAAGCCCCTGCTGACCCCGCAAGTTCCCACATAATGGAAGTGGGAAGCGAATCTTTGTTGGTTCAGGACCTTGGGGCTGTTTGTTACAGTAGCACATTCTCATCCATCCTAACTGATACACCAGCTTGGCCCCTGCTTCTACTCCTGTTTCACAGCCCCAAACAGGGGCTATTCTAAACATTTACCAGCTGGTAGGAGAGGGACATTGATGACAGAACTAGAGCAAGGGCCTGAAGGCTCTCTGCTGGACCAAATATTAACCCTGTGGTTGCTGGATTACGGGAGGAGATCTAGGAGAAGGGCAGGAGCCGGCTGCCAGCCAGTAGAGAACTATTGCAGTGTTTAACAACCATCCACGGGGGCCTGTGGCTGAGTAGCTGGACTGCCCAGACAGCCTCAACATCCCCCTTTGCCTCCATTCCCTGTCCACCTCTTGTCGCCCAGCATCTGCCCTCTTTGTCCCTCCTTCTCCCACTCCTCCATTTCCCGGGCCCAGCCCGGAGCTCCCTCTGGAGCCCCTGCCCAGCTTCTCCTTCTCAGCAGATGTGGGTCAAAGCACAGACATCTGCCAGGCACTCCATGGAGCTTTCACTCATCTTCCCCCGTGTGACTCTGGAGATGGATGCCTTTATTTTGAGAAAAATCCTTCAGAAGGGCCTTTTTGCAAGTCAAGCTCAGATCCTGTTCCAGAGTGAGGATACGGAGGCGGTGGGGAGCTGAACTGCCTGGACCAGTGTAATCGCTTCTGCCAGGTCGCCTTGCTCCTCCCACAGCCACCAGAGGGCGCCCGTGAACACCTGAGTGCAGTTGCCTCTGCCCGGGTCCGCCTCGTCCTCCCACAGCCACCAGAGGGCGCCGAGGAACACTTGCATCAGTCACCTGCCTCCTCTGCTCAGAGCCCTTCAAGGCTCTCACCTCACCCAGGGTGATCCCCCGAGTCCACAAGGCCCTGCACAATCCGCTCTTATCTCCTCTACTTTCCCCCTTGCTCACTCTGCTCCAGCCACACCAACCTCCTCGTTGCTCAGCAAACACGCCAAGCACCGTCCTGCCTCACTCAGGGTCTTTGCATGGGTTGTTTCCTCTGCCAGGATGGTTCTTTCTACAAATATCTATGTGGTTCCCTCCCTCACCTCCTTCAGGTCTCTGCCCAAACCCTTTATCAAAGAGGTCTTCTAGGGCTTCCCTGGTGGCGCAGTGGTTGAGGGTCCGCCTGCCGATGCAGGGGACACGGGTTCATGCCCCGGTCTGGGAAGATCCCGCATGCTGCGGAGTGGCTGGGCCCGTGAGCCATGGCCGCTGGGCCTGCGCATCCGGAGCCTGTGCTCCGCAACGGGAGATGCCACAACAGTGAGAGGCCCGCGTATCGCAAAAAAAAAAAAAAGTCTTCTAGCTGCCTCCCAACCTAAAACAGCTGCCCCTCCTTCGACGCCTTTTTGCTGCTTTATTTCTCTGCTCTTTATCATCTCATGCTGTTGTTCACCACATCACCACTAGGGGGCACAGTCCACGGTCTTGTCTCTTTTCGCTGCTGGTGGTTGCAGGGTCTAATGATACAAGGGACTGTGGTCACTGGAGCCGACCTGCATGGGTGTAGGGATGATTGGCGGGCCTGGACACAGGTTGGGAGGCTGTGGGAGATCCTTGGGAAAATCATCTGTGTAGCTGGGTTCTCAACGTACTTGACACCAACCTATGACAGGTTTTTTTTTTTTTTTTTTCCTCTAGGGAAGCAGTTGGAATTAATAGCTAAGTCTCTTGTCCACTGTAGCTAAGTGAGGTGCCTGGGGTCTCTGTGGCTCCTTCTCAGAGACATGGGAAGGGAAAGAAGAGAACATGACATTCTTGTGAAAAGCCACTTTCTCCTGACAGCTTATATATTTCCTGTTTCTAGTGGAGAAAAGGAAGATACCTATTGTTAGGGACTGAATTGTGCCCCCCCCCCAAATTCATGTTGAAGCCCTAACCCCCAGTGTAACGGCGTTTGGAGATGGGGTCTTTAAGAAAGTCACTAAAGTTACATGAGGTCATGAGGGTGGTCCCTAATTCAATAGGACTGGTGTCCTTATAAGAAGAGAGAGATAGACACCAGGGATGCACATGCACAAAGGGAAGGCCATGTGAGGACACAGCAAGAAGGCGGCCATCTGCAAGCTGAGGAGAGAGGCCTCAGGAGAAACCAAACCTGCTGGCACCTGAATCTTGGACATCCAGTCTCCAGAACTGTGAGGAAATACATTTCTGTTGTTTATGCACTCAGTCTCTGATAGTTTGTTATGGTGGCCAGAGCTGATTAAGATACCTGCTCTTGGCATGTGAATCAGGTAAGGTCAAGGTTTCTCACCCTGTCAGCACTGTCGACACTTGAGGCTCCATCATTCTTGGTTGTGGGGTCGTCCTGTGCATTGCAGGATGTTGAGTAGCACTCACTCACCCCAGTCCTGACAACAAAGCCTGTCCCCAGACATTCCCAGGTGTCCCCTGGTGGATAAAACTGCCTCCAGTTGAGAACCACCTTAGACTCTTTCTGCTTTAATTCACTGGGAAATCTTGCATTCAGGATTGTCGTTCACATTTAAATAAAGGGAAAATCCTTAGGGGATTTCAAGGTGGCCCTCCCCTGGTGTCAGGAGATCTGCTCAAGGCCGCATCTCAGGTTTACTCCTCCTCCAGGTACAGAATTGTTAACACCGGGGGTCCCAGGGACAGAGGGCTCCCTGGTATTCAGGCATCAGTCCCCCACAAACCAGTTGTGTCCCAGAGTTTATCGCCCGAAGGGTCCTCCCCTCTCCCACATCCCTCTGCACACCTCTGGTGAACGTTCTCTGTTGCAGGGTCTGTTCTTTGCACTCTGAGACATTCAAGCAGCATCCCTGGCCCCTACACACCAGATACCGTGAGCACCAGCCCTCTCCCAGTTGCGACAACCCAAACTGTCTCCGGACATTGCCAATGTCCTCTGGGGGCAGAATTAACGCCTGGCTGAGAACCCCTGACTTAGGGTTTAACCCCTGACCTGGATCCACAACCTCTGACCCTGCTTTTTCCATAACATTTCTCGCTTTTGAACACGTTACAGATCTACTTATTTATCGTTGCCTGTTTATTTGTTGCCTCTTTCCCCACAGCCCCACAAGGGCCAGAGGTTCGTCTGTCGTTCACTGCCACATCCCACGTGCCAAGGACAGGGCCAGGCACACAGCAGGTGCCCAGTGGATGTTCTCATTCAATGAGCTGATAATGCAGGCAGGTCAAAGCCTTTCAGCTCCCACCAGGCCACCCCAGAACCTTCCAGGCCATTGCAGAACCCACCTCCAGACAGAGCCTGGTCTTTGAGGGTATTAAAGGACGAGACAGTGGCCTTTTGGCTGGTCAGCCACGTGGAGTTCTGAAGGAGAGTCCAGACTGGCCCGGACTCAGGGAACGCTGGACAGCTGTGGAGATTCTGCTACTGGCTGGCTGAGGCCTTGTCTCTTCTCCACACAACCCTCCACTGCTGTCCACAGCTGTTAGCACGCAGGCGGCACAGTGTTTATAAAGCTCTCCCTGCAGGGTCTCAGCAGAAGCCAGAATGTTAGCTTGAGGCTGGGGATTTTTAAAAAAACTTTTATTTTATATTGTGGTATTTTTTTTTTTGTCTGCGCCGAGTGGCTTGTGGGATCTTAGTTCCCCAACCAGGGATCAAACCCCGGGGCCCTGGCAGCGAGAGCGCCAAGTCTTAACCACTGGACCAACAGAGAATTCCCTGGAGTAGCTGATTAACAATGTTGTGTTAGTTTCAGATGTACAGCAAAGTGATTCAGTTATATGTATACATGTATCTATTCTTTTTCAAGTTCTTTTCCCACTTAGGTTATTACAGAGCGTTTAGCGGAGTTCCCTGTGCTATATTGTTGGTTATCAAATTTTTTTTGTTTTTTTTGCAGTACCTGGACCTCTCACTGTTGTGGCCTCTCCCGTTGCGGAGCACAGGCTCCGGACGCACAGGCTCCGCGGCCATGGCTCACGGGCCCAGCCGCTCCACGGCATGTGGGATCCTCCCGGACCGGGGCACGAACCTGTGTCCCCTGCGTCGGCAGGCGGACTCTCAACCACTGCGCCACCAGGGAAGCCCTCAATTTTTAATATAGCAGTGTATATATGTCAATGAGGCTGGGGATTTTGGATTTTGATGTGTTAACTGGGTTTACATTCATTCAGGCAGGTGGCTGGCTCTGCCCTCATCACCTTCTGGTTGGGGTGGGGAACAGGAGGGCAGTGGGGGATGATGGGACACAGCCCAAGCCCCTTGGGGGAGGTTTCAGGGATCCAGACACAGGTCTAGAAGAAAAAGAAACATGAAGACAGAGGATTTCTCCCCAGACAAGAATGAGAGTCTTCTGGGAGGAGAGAACAGAGGGGTGAGTGGGAAGGAGAGACAGAGAAGAGGAAGGACAGACACAGAAGGGACACAGAGAGATAAGCAGAGAGACCTGCCTTCTTTCTCTCCCAGCTAAGATGGGCCTCACAATTTTTGAAGAATCTGAAGAATCACTGAGGTTAATCCACTCCCCCATGTTACCCCCTGCCTGCTGGAAAGGAACTCAGTGTGTTTAGAAGCAAATTCAGTGCTGAAAAAAAGTGTATTGTACTCTCAGCTGGCCTGAGAAGTGATTCTGTTGAAATGGCTGTGATTGTCATCACTGTTAGAACTGTTGTCCCCAAGCTCTCGGCTGAACTTCCTTGACTCCAGAGCTGTGCCCCATGGAACTCTGGGAGGGGACAGGACGGGGAGGGGTCCCTGGCTCAGAGATGTTGGGGGCATGACCTTCTGGGAGCTGAGTAGGGTCTGGGGTATGAGTGACAATGACAGCCAAGTGGCAGGCACATCCCCAGAGTCCTTGAAATCCTCACCTGGGGAACCTGGTGAGTGTCCTAAAGGCTGGACTTGCTAAAGTCCCACAGAAGGGGTTCTTTTTTTTTAATATATATGTTTATTTTATTTTTGGCTGTGTTGGGTCTTTGTTGCTGCGCGTGTGCTTTCTCTAGTTGTGGTGAGCGGGGGCTATTCTTCGTTGTGGTGCGCGGGCTTCTCCTTGCGGTGGCTTCTCTTGTTGCAGAGCACGGGCTCTAGAGCACAGGCTCAGTAGTTGTGGCTCACGGGCTTAGTTGCTCCACGGCATGTGGGATCTTCCCAGACCAGGGCTCGAACCCGTGTCCCCTGCATTGGCAGGTGGATTCTTAACCACTGCGCCACCAGGGAAGTCCCACAGGAGGGGTTCTGTGCCGTAAGACACAACTCAGCAGGCCTGGGTTGTCTAAGCCCTGCATATTCCAGAGGAATGACTGGTTCTTGACCAGCTCCTGGAAGATAATGTCTAAGTCCTTAGAGTGTCCTGCCTGATAAGAGTGTTTTTGTTTACCTGGGGGACTTGGGCCAGGCCGGATAGTTTATCCTAGCAATGTGATTTATGGTGGGGGTTTTGAGCCATGTGGTATCAGTGTGACCTATAGAGGGGCTGGAGGCTGAGCAACTAAGGTCAGCCAGGCTTACACGACCAACTCCCAATAAACACGCTAGACACCAAAGTTCAGGTGGGCTTGGGTGGTTGGCAATACTGCATACATGTTGTCACACATCATTGCTGGGAGAAGTAAGCAGTGTGCATGTGACTCCACTGGAAGGGAGTGGAAGCTTCCTCTTGGTCTCTCCCGGACCCTGCTTCATGTGCCTGTTTCCTTTGCAGATTTTAATCTGTATCCTTTTGCTGTAATAAGCCATAACTGTTAGTAAAACAGTTCTGAGTCCTTCTAGCAAATCACTGAGCCCAAGTCTTGGGTTATCTTCAGACCCCTGAACACAGGTCCCCAGAGGGAAACAGCAGCTGGGATACAAAGGCATTATGTACCAAGAGTAGGTGCACTGTTAGACCCATTTTACAGAACTGTGGCAGGCAGAAATCTAAAGTTGCTCCTTCTTTCCCAGCAAAATTCTGGTTATTCAGTCAAATGCTTGGGACTTCCCTGGTGGTGCAGTGGTTAAGAATCCGCCTGCCAATGCAGGGGACACTGGTTCAATCCCTGGTCCAGGAAGATCCCACATGCCATGGAGCAACTAAGCCACAACTACTGAGCCTGCGTGCTACGACTACTGAAGCTTGCATGCCCTAGAACCTGCATGCCAAAACTACTGAGCCCACATGCTGCAACTACTGAAGCCTGTGTGCTGCAACTACTGAGCCCGCGTGCTGCAACTACTGAAGCCCGTGTGCCTAGAGCCCATGCTGCGCAACAGGAGAAGCCGCCACAATGAGAAGCCCACACACTGCAATGAAGAGTAGCCCTCACTCGCCACAACTAGAGAAAGCCCACAGGCAGCAACGAAAACCCAACGCAGCCAAAAAAAAAAAATTAAGTCAAATGTTAGTCTAGGGACTGCTATGAAAGGACTCTGCAAATGTAATTAAAGTCCCAAGTCAGCTGACTGTAAGCTGATCTGGGTGGGTCTGACCTAATCAGGTGATCCCTCTAAAAGCAGACCATTTTCTTGGCAGCAGAAAAAGTTAGAGCGATTTGAAGCACATAAAGAATTAGATGCATCCCTGGGAGCTAAGTGCAACCTCTGGCTAAAAGCCAGAAATGAAACAGGGACCTACAGCCACAAGGAACTGAATTCTGCTAACATCTAAATGAGCTTTGGAGTAAATTTTTCCTCGGAGCTTCTACAGAAGCTCTAGAGAAGGTGGCCTTGCCACCTTGATTTTGGCCTTGTGAGATCCTGAACGGAGAGCCCAGTTGAGTCCACCTGGACTTCTGACCTACATAACTGTGAGCTAATAAATAGGTGTGTTTTAATCTGTTAAATTTGTGGTCATTTGTTACATGGCATAGCTAGCTAATACACGCGCTGAGGCTCAGAGAGGGTGAAGTCTTCTGCCAAGGTTTACAGTTGAGGACAGGGAAGGTAGGTGGGCAAGGTGAGTCCACCTTCCCACGTGATTACAAGAAAGCTGCTGCCCACACTTCTGCTTCCTCACCTCCCTGGGTTGGAACCTCCACCAGCTTCAACCATGCTGATGAGCAAACAGTCTGGAGCAGGCACTGCCACAACACAGACAGAACCTGGGCCCCCCACTGGTCATGTGCACCGAGATGCTTGGCAAATCTGGACCACTTGCCTCTGACTTGTTGTACGAGAAAGAAACTTACACTGTGTGCCAGACCAGTGGCACTTATGCTGTCCCCTGAGTCTCGGCCTCACTCCTGATTCTTTCTCACTCCATTTGGGGACAGCTCTTGCTCTCTCTACCTTCATCTGCATGTTTCCTGGCTCTAATAATGTCTGTCCTCAATGTGCCCCGCCCCTTCACTGGGCACTGTCCCACTGGAAGCTGCTGGTCTCCTTCCCTGAATGTCCCCACTCCCCCTCTTCTCCCCAGGGCCCTGGAAAGAACATGTGTCCCTAAAGTGCAGTCTTCCTTCCTCATAACTTCCCCGGGGCTTCAGCTGGGTGGAGTCCTGGCCTCTCTCTTCAGCCCCCGATTCCCAACGCTCTGCTGGACGATGGACACAGCCCTCCACCAGCTGTGCTCCCAGCTTCCTTCTCGCTGGTGAGCCGTGTGCTGCTCTCTCTGCCCTGCTGTTCCATCAGCTGCCAGGTCACATCCAGTCCACCGCCAGCCCTCAGAAACCCACTCCAGGCAGGAGGGCCATGACCCCTCCACCAGAGCTGCCCTGGTCAAAGTGACCAGTGGTGACCTGGCACAAGGTCCGCCAGTCACTCTTGGTCCTCATCTTCCTTGGCTGCTGGGCAGCACCTGGCACACTGGAGACGCCTTTTAGGAGCCTGAGTTGCCTTGGTCTCCACCCACCTCCCTGGCCACCTTTAATGCTGGGGTGGCCCCAAGCTCAGTCTTCGGGGGTCTGTCGATCCACTCATCCCCTTGGAGAGCTCGTCCAGTCTCCTGGCTTAAAATCTGCCAGCATCTGACGCCTCCTGACTACATCTTCAACCCAGCCAGGAAAACTCATCCCCTCACTTCCTTCAGAACCTTCTCGGGGGGCCTCCACCAGAAGTGTAAGTTGGAGAGCCCCCTGCCTAGCCACCATCTTCATGTGTCACCTCCAACACCAACCCCCTGCCCTCCCTTTGCCCCAAACCTGCCCCTGCCATCTCTTCTGTCTCAGGGCACGGCAGCTTCATCCTTCATGCACCGGGGCCCCAACCCCTGGGGGTGGCCTTGTTGCCTCTTTCCCTCACACCCCACATTCCATGCATCAGCATCTGGTCCTCTTGACTCCCAGGAAATATCCAGAATCTGAATATTCCATATCCCCTCCTTCCGAACCGCCATCCTGTGTTCACATGAGTTATATCAGGCCTCCTCCTAGCTTCTCTCCACTTCTCCCTACCTTCTCCCCACTGTGGTTAGAGGGAGTAGGTGCCTCCCTTGCTCTCGAGGCTGCTTGGTGGCCCCATGAGCAGAGTGCAAGTCAGTTCAGCACAGCCCCAGGTGGCGGGAGGGGCTCTGCACCCGTTGGTCCCTCTGTCTGGAGCGTTTTCCCCCCAGGTATCCATGTGACTCCTTCACAACCTCGTTGGGGAGGCCTCCCCCCGCTGGAAGTGTAACCTGCATCCTCCAGGCTTAGAGCAGTGGCCGGCACACAGGAGGGAAGCTCTCAGTATTTGCTGAGCAGGTGAATGGGTGAGCCCTCCGAGGCCCTGGCTCCATCCACCCTGCCCCACCTCTCTGCTCCTGTTCCTGCCCTTACCCTTGGCGATCTTGATATCCAGGGCTGTGCGGATCAGAGCCATGAGGGTAGAATTGAAGTGGACGGTGTTGTCATCGGCAACAGGCAGATCCATCCGCAGGAGCCTCTACAGAAAACCAAAGGCAAGGGCAGTCATTCCCAGGCACCCCTCCCCGATCCCATGAGCCAGACCCACCCTACCCAGGGAGCCCCAGGAAGAACTCTGAAGGCAGCGGCTAGGGTGCCCCCCACCCTCAGGTTACCTGTCCCGGTGTTCCATTTCCTGATTGCCCTCAGTGGCTCCCTCAGGGAGGGCACTGGGGGCTCTCCTATGCTGCGGAGCCCCTGCCCGTTCCTCGCCCGCCTGCTGGACCCTAGGGCTGGCATTTCCAGGGTTGGCCCACATCCTTGCCCTGCCCCAGAGTTCTTCTGGACAGCTCCGTTCCATTCTGACCCCAAAGAAGAAGAGCACAAGCCAGATCGCAGCAGACATGCAGCAGCCAGGCAGAGGGGTCCATTGCCACAGCCGCTGGGGGGGCCGCTGGCTCTCCACCCCCAACCCGTGGCTCGGCCCAGACCACACCAGATGGGCACAGACCACACCATTCCTCCGAGAAGCGGCAGGCAGGCGACTCCCCCTGCTGATGGGGCGGGCCCCTCGCGCAGCACATGCAGCGAGGCCATGACACACAGAACAGCGGACAGGGGCGCATGCAGACGGAATCTCGAGACTCATTCATAGCTCCGTGGAAAGTGTATCTCAGGGGCATTTCCGGATATTGGCTCTCTGTGCAATGGCAGGGGGAAGGGGTGAGGGAGGTGTTCCCATGGCCCAGGGAAGAAAAGATTCCCTGTATCCCAGGCAGGGGCTCTGTCCCCCATGCTTGGTGGCGTGGGAGAGGATGCTGGGCTAGTGTGCACCAGCCCAGGCTGAGGTGGCATGGAGATGGAGATTGATGTTCACCAGAGGATTCAGACACAGGTCAGCAGGAAACACAGAGTTGGAGATGGCGAAGGGGATGGCCAACTCAGAGCTGAACACAAGAGATGGGTTGAGGCAGGGTGGGGAGGGAGATGGTAGACAGAGAAAAACATACACACTGGGCCACTGTGCACAGCTGGGCAGGCTGTGCACTGCACAAAGGGCTCCCCATCTTAGAAATCATGGATTTGTGTATTTAAATGACAACTTCTCAGCTGATGGTGGAAAAGTGTCTTGCTCTCCCCACATTGGTGGATTCCAATTGTTTTCCCACAGACAAAGTATTCTGTGCAAAGGATGTTCATTTCAAATTTGCACAAAGGTGCCTTATGGACCCGTGGCGGCCCTGCACAGAGACCGGGAAGGGAAGGGCACTCTCTCCCTCTCTCTTGCACACACTCACACACACACCCACACTCAGCCAAGGAGAGACCAAGAGAAGGACAAAAGAAAATCAGAGAAGCGACAGGTACATGGTAAGGCTGGTGGGGCCATCTCCTGGTCTCGCCTGGGAAGGAGGAGTTCATGGAGGGAAGAGGAGGAGGAATGAGGTTGTGGGGAGGTGGTTACACGAGGCAGGAAGAAATGGGATGGACAGAGGGGAGGGAGGACTCTCGTAGACAGAGTGGGCCAAGGTGGATGGGTGAATGGAATGATGGGACCATTTTTTGGGGGGAGGAGGGGCTGACTGTAAAGGTCATCTCTGAACTTCTAGTGGATGAGTTAGGGGGAACAGAGCATCTGTCCTTGGGTGCCAAGGGAGATTCCGGGACGGGGTCTAGAGGGGTGGCCCGGCCCAGCCGCCTGGCGGCTCCTTCAGCCAGCATGCACCACCCCCCAGGTCGGCCATGGTGCCTGCCCGCCCCAGGCCCCCGCCAAGGCAGCGTGCATGGCCTGCGTCAGGGTGCCACGGTCCAGGGGTCCAGCTGCGGCCCGCCTGCCCACTCTGGAACAATGGAGAGGCATGTTGGGGTGTCTTGGAGGGAGGTGGGTGGCTTAGGGACAGGAAGACTGGGGAAGCAACTCCAGGGGGGAGGCAGGGGAGGAGAGGCTCTGGGTGCTCCCCAGGAAGTCTTGGATCCCTCAAGGCCCTAGGTCAGAGATCAGCTTCAGGTGTGTGTGGGGGACCGTGAGACCTGGGGGCTCAAGATACAAAAGATGGGGTCCAAGCCCCTCCCTGCAAGGCACCTGCCCAGGTCTGGGCATGGGGGCCGCTCTGGGCTCATTGGCGACCCCCACCTCCCAAAGGGTGTTTGTGTCCAATTTGGTTCCTGGAGGACCAGGTGCGAGGGGACCTGGGGGCTCCCCTCACCCTCCCCCCGGCGTGTCGGCCATAATAGAGTCTCAAAACACCAAGACACACTGATCAGAAAGGACGGACACAATATACTGCTTAGAATCAAGGGATGGTCATGATCCATTTACTCAAAGAGGAAAGGGGAAAAAAAGGAAAAAAGAAAAAGAAAAAAAAGAACAGTAACGCTGGAAAAAGAGACTCGGCTGGTTGTTCCTGGTCAGCACTGAAAAATCCCCAGTGCCTGGACATTGGTGGTCGGCAAGGGTTAGACTACCTTGTAAGCCACTCTGGCCGGACACTTCTTCCCCAGACCCAGGGGCGGAGACATGTGTCTCAGCATCTGATACATGTCCGGGTAAGGCATGCGGCCCCTGGCAGCACCGAAAACAAAAAACGGGGGTGGGAACGGAGAACCAAAGGAAGGGTGGGTGGAGGGAGGGGAAGAAAAGGAAGGAAAAAAATAACAACCAAAAAACCAAAACAAAAAAATCACACGAGCCGAAAAAATAGAGAGAGAAAGATGCAGAGAACGATAAAATAGGTATTTCAAATAAATGGAAAAGAGGAGGAAAAAAATGGAAGAGGTAATTAAAAAAAGATTATTTCACTGCTTACGAGCAGGGAGAGAGAGAGAGAAAAGAGAAAAGTCAGATTCACTTTTGACTCTGAGCTATGGTTCTGGTGGAATGTGGATGGAATTGGGGGCTTCTCACTTGGAAGCAATGCTTTGGTTCAATGTCATTTAAAAAACTGGGTCAAGTTCTCTGGTTTGGCTGAGGCTGGTCTCTGAGGGGGCCTAGATGGGGAAGAGGGGCCAGGGCAGTGGAAGGAGGGCTGGGGGCTTTGGGAGGTGAAGGGTGGAGGAGGGGAGAGTGGAGGAGATGGTGGGGGGGGTCAATGCAAAGTTACAATCCCCCGGATGTGTCTGATTTGGGGTGCCGTTGAGACCCCGGGATGGGCAGCTTCAGCTAAGAGCAAGCAGAAATGGCTGAAGGGAACGGAGAGATATATGTTCCATGCTTCATCAAGTCTATGTGACTGCATTCTGTTGGCTAAGTTTTCTAGTTTAGTGCAAAAGAGAGAGATGGCTCTGTTTTTTAGATTATATATATATATATATATGAAATATATATATTGAAGAACCCCAAGCCACACTCATTCCATGGATGCTAGCAGGTTTTAGTGGAAATCAAACCTTGCAAGCAACCCTATGAGGACATTTCTTGCCTAAGCCGAGAGGGGGAGATATTACGCGCAATAAACTGTACATATCCTTATAATGAATCCGACCGCTGAAAGGAGAAGAGAGGGGATTAGTGGAGGCACGGGGTTAAGCTGCGTTCACACTGGCTCCCCGTGCACACAGTGAGGTCATGATGCCAGGGGCTGGGGACCCCCTGGCTTAGAGTAGGGGAGATGTGGGATGAGTGAAGGTCCCTGAGATGTTCCCAGACACTCACAGACCCTGGGGCAGAGGGTTTCATTTGGAGTGGGTTGGGAGCTCTGGGCTGGGGGGAACCTCCCCCAGGGCTCTCTGTGTCTCCCTCTTCCACAATCTGCATGGGCTACACTGGGGGCTGGGGGGACTCGTGGAATAGAGGACAGGGGGACAGCATCCAACTGCTGTGACCTAAAATCAAAAGAGGAAGAGTTAGGAACCAGCTGAAAGTCAAGCCCCAGCCCCGCAGCTCACCCCAGCCTCTTGGTCTCATGGAGGGTTGTCCGGGGCTGAAAGAATGGCAAGGATTGACTCCACCCCACCTTCTTCATGAGGCTCCCCTCTAGTGTTCAGGCTGCTGAGGGCCCCCATTTAATGCTTTCTCAGGCCCCAAGCTCAGCCTGAACTAGAATCCTCAGTTTGTGGTTGGGGGGCTCTGAGCATCAGGATGGCACCTCTGAGCATCCTGCAAGGGCTTGGTGTTGAGCAGGCACTCAATACACTTGAGCAGGGTGGAGACCACCCTTGGAAACCATCACCTGTCAACCAGGAGGGGGTACTCTTGTGCCTACAGAGATGGGAGAGCTCACTCCCTTCGTGACCACGAAGATGCAAGGACCACTAAGGTTCTGTGTCCTCTCCCCTGGCCTTGTGTGACCACCTGCTCCAGGGTCCTGGGATCCCAATGGGAGCTGGGTTCCGCCACTCTGATCTTGCAGCCAATTCTGTCTGCCAAGGGTACTAAACCAGCCCTTCTCCCCATACTGCCAGGAGAAATGAGGCTGAGAGGCCTCTGGCTTCCTTCCTGGGGCCTGGATAACTTGTCCTCACCATCTGGAAGCCTCACAGTGGCGGGGGCAGAAGAGACTCATAGGAGGTGAACTCATGGTGGATCCCCTCCCTCGTCTCCCAGAAAACCTGGGGTTTGGGCAGCAGTGGTACCCAAATCATTTAATCCAGGATGCGTGAGGGTGCTGATTCTCATCTCTTTTTTCTAGACTGATCCTCCTGAAATCCCTGCTAGCTCTCCAGGGAGCCAACACCCCAAGGTCTGGATCCTGACCTAGACTGTGCTCCAGTGCCAGAGAAAGGTGGGTGATGTGGCTGGAGGATTTGGGGTGACTGCTTACCACGCTGCGGGGTCGTACTCGGCCCAGACACGCACGTACTCATCCAGGTGGTGGGGACCCAGGATGGAGGAATCTCGGGTGAGGTACTCAAAGTTGTCCATGATGACAGCAACAAAAAGGTTCAGCATCTGTGGGGACCCCAGGGGCCAAGACGTGGTCGGGGAGAGGGAGACACATCCAAAGACATATACATAGAGGCCCAGAGGGAGAGGGGGAGGGAGATAAAAATGGGAAAAGGTAGTCAGAGAAAGAGATGGGGGAGATAGAGGAAAGACACATGCCCACAGAAGGAGCCCAGAGACAGAGAGAAGGAGGAATGGAGATGGGGGAGAAAGAGACAGAGACAGAGATAAAGATGGAGACAGAGAAAGATACAAAGAGATAAAGACCAACAGTGATGGACAGAGACAATCAGAGAGAGAGGTAGAGAGGCTATGTTAAATAGAGGCCAACACCAAGGGGACCACCATGACCCCAAATCCTCCCACACCTGACCCCCAACAAGACCAAAGTGAATACTCCATGGGCCAGAACTCTGTCATGTTTCCATCCCCAGCATAAAGTAAGCACTCAGCAAATATTTCTTCGATGGATGGATGGATGAATTTTCCTGCATTTGTCTACATCTGGTAGCACCTTGTTATGTGCTCTTCTAGCCTTTAGCACATGGGGTGCTTGCATCAGTCTTGCCTCCAGGCCTTAGTAAATGTTGCTCCCTCAGTGGACATCATTTTTCTCCCTTTGGATAATAGCATCTGGGGAAACCCCTGCCCTTATACTTAGATGCTGTTGTTGGGTGTGGCTGGCTTCACAGGTGGTGGTCACATGACCTTGTGATTGGTTAGGGAGGGGCACATTACTCAAGGTGGCCAATGAGAGCCTTCCTTGGGATTTTTGCTGGCACTCTGGCAGTCACCTTCCCTTTATAGGGAGAAAGTTTGAGAATAAAGCCAGTGTGAAGGAGAACAGCAAAGAGGACAGGGTCTGCTATTGCCTGGATCCAGCCTCATTTGGACTTTTCAGTTATATAAGTTAGTGAACTGCATATTTCACTTGTCAGTTTTGGTTGAATTTCTGTTACTTGCAACCTATTTGATCAATACATGGTCTAAGCCCTGCCCACAGTCCCTGAGGGCCACTCTTTGAAATCTTCCTTCCTTCAGTCTGAGTCTCCCCTATCAAAGCACATATCAGATTGTATTGCTACTATCTCCTGACTTGTCTGCCCAACACCCCTGCAAACTGAGAGAAATATGTTCTCTCCTTATATCCCCAGTGCATAGTATAAGGCCTGGCACATAGTAGGTATTAAGCAAATGTGTAGATGGAAGCATAGTAGGTGCTTAATAAATGACCTGTAATTCTAGGTGGCCCTAACTTTCGTGACTCTATTTTTTTTATATACATCGTTATTGGAGTATAATTGCTTCACAGTGCTGTGTTAGTTTCTGCTGCATAACAAAGTGAATCAGCCATATGTATACATATATCCCCATATCCCCTCTCTCTCGAGCTTCCCTCCCACCCTCCCTATCCCACCCTTCTAGGTGGTCACAAAGCACCAAACTGATCTCCCTGGCTATGCAGCTGCTTCCCACTAGCTATCTGTTTCACATTTGGTAGTGTACATATGTCCATGCCACTCTCTCACTTCGCCCCAGCTTCCCCTCCCCGCCGTGTCCTCAAGTCCATTCTCTATGTCTGCTAGTGACTCTTTTTTTTTTTTTTTCGAGGTACGCGGGCCTCTCACTGTTGTGGCCTCTCCTGTTGCGGAGCACAGGCTCTGGACGTGCAGGCTCAGTGGCCATGGCTCATGGGCCCAGCCGCTCCCTGGCATGTGGGATCTTCCCAGACTGGGACACGAACCTGTGTCCCCTGCATCGGCAGGCGGACTCTCAACCACTGTGCCACCAGGGAAGCCCTAGTGACTCTATTTTTAATTCATCATTTCATGATATGGATTGAGCACCTGCTGTGCGCCAGTCACTGTCCTAGGTGCTGGGGATGCAGCAGTGAACTAAACAAAAATTCCTGCCTATGAAGGGCTGATGATCAAGTGTTGTAGATGTCTTCTAGGGTGCCTGCCCTTCCCAGATGGGAAGTAGTATAAGACTGTGTCTCCATATGCACCCAAAGCTACTAAGACAAGGGTGGTCATTTGACCAGGAGCTAGGATGGCCCATTCAGACTCTCTTCTGGGAATTTGGAACTGGGCAAGGGACCGTCTAGGTCAATGGCTGTTGACATTGGACTTAGAGGGTGTGTTGCTGTGAGACTTAGGCTGCAAGTCTCTCAGTGTGAGACCAACCGCTGGTCTGAAGAGGGTGGATGTGTTGCGCTTTTGCTGACAGACGCTGGTCCTTGGGTTGAGTTCTGAAAATAACATCTTCCACACTCCCTGGGCAGCTTACATCCTGCCAGTAGGAGCCATGGTTAGGGGGCCAGCCCGGGGAGGAGAGAGAAGGAGGAGAGGAGCTTCCTTCTGCTTCCCACGTGGGTCTGTGTTGTGGGTTGAACTGTGGGCCCCAAAAAGACATGCTCAAATCCTGGCCCCCTGTGCCTGTGAGTGTGACCTTATTTGAAAAAAGGGTCTTTGTGCACGTCATCAAGTTAAGATGAGATCATACTGGATTAAGGTCGGCTAAATTCAATATGACTGCTGTCCCCATAAGAGGGGAATCTGGACACAGACACACACGGAGAAGACCACGTGATGACAGAGGCAGTGACTGGAGTGATGCTGCCAGAAACCAAGGAACACCACCTGTGGCCACCAGAAGCTGGAAGAGGCCAGGAAGGATCCTATCCTAGAGGCTCTGGAGGGATCATGACCCTGCCAACACCGTGGTCAGACTTCTAGGCTCCAGAACTGTGAGAGGATAAATTTTTGTTGTTTTAAGCCACCAAGTTGGTGGTTCTTTGTGACAGCAACCACAGGAAACTGTCTTCAGTTGTCCAGGGGCAGCAGACAGCTAGGGTGCCAGCACCCCTCAGGGGTGCCAGGGGCAGCTGGGTTGGTTGGTAACACCTTCTTTTCCTTTTTTTTTTTTTTTTTTGCGGTACGCGGGCCTCTCACTGTTGTGGCCTCTCCCGTTGCAGAGCACAGGCTCCAGACGTGCAGGCTCAGCGGCCATGGCTCATGGGCCCAGTCGCTCCACGGCATGTGGGATCTTCCCGGACCGGGGCATGAACCCCTGTCCCCTGCATCGGCAGGCAGACTCTCAACCACTGCGCCACCAGGGAAGCCCCCTTCTTTTCCTTTTAATACCCCATCCCTGGCCTTCCTGCAGTTGTTAATCCCTGGTGACTTCAGTGTTCTCTGTTTGCTCTTTCAAGCCTGTGTAGCCAGTCCCTATATTAAATCCCCTCTGCTTGAAATACCTAGATAGTTTCAGTTCTTCTGACTGTGCTCAAACTGCTCCAGGAAGAGTGGAGAACAAAAAAGATTTGCCGAGATGAGGCCCCAGAGAGAGTGAGAGAGAAAGAGAGAGCAGGATGGAGGTTCCTGATATATATTTTCATTCCTCCTGGTTTCAATCTTGCAGTGCTTTATATTCTCTGGTCCTAGGAGAGTCCTCCTCCTGGCAAACTTGTCTTTTACTAGTGAAAACCCATTCAGTTTTTTGCAAAGCCCCACAGCTCCCAGAGAATGTTTATGTGGCTGACTTTTTCCTGCCTCCTGATTGTACAGAGGAAGGCACCCACCTTTCAGAGGGCAGATGGGAGTCTCCCACAGCTCAACTAGATGGGTCCTGGGGCCAGCTCTGAGCTCTATTAGTTTTTCCCTCAGCATACCCAGTGGGTCTCAAATGGGGGAGATTCTGCTCCCTCCCCCAGAGGACACTTGATAATGGCTGGAGACATTTTTGGTTGTCACAACTAGGAGTTGTGGTGCATGTGCTACTGGCATCTAGTGGATCAAGGCCAGGGATGCTGTCAAACATCCTAGCATGCACAGAACAACCTCCATCAGAGAATGACGCAGATCCCGATGTCAACAGTGCCGAGGGTGAGGAACCCTGGTTAACCTAATCCTGGGCTGGCCCAGAGAAGGCTTGGAGGGAGAAAGTGTGCAACACAGCCACATTCTATAGCATCCACACCCCTGAGAGGGAGCCAGGTCTAGGGAGCCCACCCACACATGTCCACAGACTCACCAGAAATGAGCAGAGGAAGATGAAGGAAACGAAGTAAAAATAGGCAAATTCATTGCCGCACTCATGAGTCAGGATGCCAGAGTTCTTATCACAGGGTTTACCGCTGAGGCAGGAAAGCATGATGTTGTGCCAAGCCTCTCCAGTGGCACTCCTGAGGACAGAGAGGGGGCATCAGGGACCTGGGTACCCAGCTCTGGACACCAGCACCCCCCCCCCCCCCCCAGGGAGGCAGCGCATTGAGGTTAAACACTTCAGCTCTGGAGCTGGACTGGTGTTGGTTCAAGTCCCAGGTAAATGACTTTTTTCCTCTTGGAGCTCAGAGAGGGGGATTCTCATCCTTGGCTGCTGTGCATTAAAGCCCAAGAAGAATGTTTTTTAAAAATGCTGATGCCAGTGCCCCATTCCCACAGACTTGGATTTAACTGGTTTGGGATGTGGCCTGGAGACATAGGTATGTTTCAAAAGCTTCCCTCTCTCTAGGTTTGTCATTTCTTATTTCTTTCTCAGGCTACTCTGCTCCAGGCACACTGGTCTCCTTGCTGTCCTCCAACATGAGAGCTATGCTCCTGCCTCAGGGCCTTTGCACTTGCTGTACCCTCTACCTGGACTGCCCTTCCCCAGATATCCACATGGCTCCCTCTCTCAACTATTTCTCTCAAATATCACCCTCCTCAAGGGAGGCGTGACCTGTCAGCCTTCCTTTTTTTTTTTTCAGTTGTTACTTGAGAAAAAAATTTAGTGTGACAAAAATATACATAAATGTAATAATTTTAAGCATTTAAGTGTATAATTCAATGGCAATAAGCACATTTAAAGTGCCATGCAACCATCACCACTATCCACCTCCAGAACCTTTTTATCATCCCAAACTGAAAAATTGTACCCCATTAAACAATAACTCCCCCTATTCCCCTCTCCCAGCCCCTGACAATATTGATTCTAGTTTTTCCCCCTAAGAATTTGCCCATTTTGGGTACCTCAGGTAAGTGGAATCACACATTATTTGTTCTTTTGTGCCTCCATGTCTCTCTTAATCTTGAATTTTATCTCCTTCTAGTATCTGCTATAATTTGATTATTGATTGTCTGCCTCCCCCATGGGAATATAAGCACCCAGAGGGCAGAGAATGTTGTCTCTGCTTTGTTCCCAGTATTTACAGCAGTGCCTGGCACACAATAAGTGCTCAATAAACCTCTGATGAATGAAGAAGGAACCCTAAGTGTAGCCAGGATTAAGAATCAAGCCTCAGAGTCTATTCAGAGTCTATAAGCCTTTTTCCTCATCTGTCAGGTGTGGTTGCCAAGAATCCCTCGATAGGATGCTCAGGAGGATTCAGTGAGATAATGCCTGAAGATGCCTTCATGTTTACGTCCCAGGGCCTTCAGCTCCTGCCCTGCCAGGGTCCCTTGGCCCCCCACGCCCACTCCAAACCTCAGTGGAACAGAAGGTTGAGGGCACGCACCGCCCCCCCCACCAGAAGAGAAGGATGAAACTGTGCCCCCCTCTCACCGGAAGAGAAGCATGAGGGCCTGGAAGAAGGTCCGGAAGTTATTGTGCTCAGTGATTTGGAATTCATCCTCATCACTGTCCTCGTCCTCTACGTCGATGCCAATGTTGCCAAACACCTGGGAAATTAGATGGTGATCACTAGGGGTGGCCACACCCCCTAGTGGCTCCGGGAAAACTCCACTCAACCTTCAGGGCTGCCTCTCTGAACTGGGCTCCCTTAACCCACCCCCACCTAAGGGCGGTGGCCCTCCTTGGGAGTGCTCTGGGAACATTAGGGGGGCTGTCACTCACCTGCATCCCAATGATGGCGTAGATGAAGAAAAGCATGGCAATCAGCAGACAGACATAGGGCAAGGCCTGGTGGGAAGGAAGGCAATTAATAGTGCTGGGGGCCCCTTATCCACACTGTTTCCTTCATTTTTCCCAGTGCTCCACCCCCATGGGGTGGCCGCATGCTGTGCCAGAGTGGTGCCAGGGTTGGTGGGCCTCTTTGGTGACTCTGGGAGATTCCCCTTGGAGCTCTCAAGACACACCAGGGCAGGAAGTTAGACAAGACTCCTGCATAGAACACATTCTCAGCAAGGTGTATCATAGAGGCATTTTCCCCTGATTTCTAGATTCAGCCAGAGCAGGTTGGGGTGGGGGGATCCTGATATTTCTTCTCAGCCCTGGGCTAGAGGCAGGGGCAGGGGCTCACCTTGAAGGACTGCACAAAGGTCCAGAGAAGAATTCGGATGGTGTAACCCTGACGGAGGAGTTTGATGAGCCGGGCCGCTCGGAAGAGGCGCAGGAAGCTCAGGTTGATGAAGTTATTCTGGGGAGACGGAGAAAGAGGGGTGACCATCCACCCACCCCCAGGGGCTCAGAGCTGTCACCACTCACAGAGGCCCCTACATGAAGCCAACCAATAGGAAAAAGCAAGCCAGACCCCAAATAAAGAGTGAGAGGAGAGAAAGCACTATTAATGCAATGGTGTGGAGGAAAAAATTCGAAAAAACGAAGTGGGGTGTGGGGAGGAGAAAGGGTGAGAGGGAGGAAAAGGCATCAACTCAAAGGCATAAACCCTCCCTGCCATCCCCACCCTCAATGGGGAAAGGAAAGAAAAAAGAAGGAAGAGAAAGGAATGTGGGTGGGTCATCGTGGAAGAAATAACAAAAGAACAAGGAAAAGAAAATATATCCGAATCATCCAATCAGGAAAAATATCGAGATGGTTTTTGTTTCTCCCAACAACCAAATGCACTGAGACAATAGGACACAAGCGGGTCAAGTTGCCGAATCCATCACATGTGTACGATGCACAAACACCAGGGCGGGGTGGGGGCAGCCAGCACGCTCAGGCCTGGTGGACATGTGTGGGTTCCGAGGGCATGTTACGCTCTGGGCCAGAAATGCATCTGTCATGGGACTCACCGGGCACCCTGCCCTGCCCTGCTGAGCTGCCCACCCTCTCCTGCCCGCCCTGACCTCACCCCACGGCCAAGAGGAGCAGTGGCTCAAGCCAATTGGAGAAGCGGAAGAGCATCTTTTCTTACCCCCTTGGCGAGCGGGAATGGGGAGGACGGGAGGGAGCTGGGGCTGTTCGGCTGCAGGGCGAGTCCTCGCTGCCCGCTGAGTCGGAGAAGATGCATTTGGGGCCCTTTCCCCCCTCTCAGGGATGGCTTCTCAGCTTCTGGAGCTGGGTGGAGTAGCACGGGACCAGGCCTGCAGGAAGCAGGAAGTACGCAGCGCCCGTGGGTGGGTGAGCTTGCCATCAGCCCAGGCCCACCGAGGGGCCGGTGCTGGGGGCTGGGAGGTGGGGCTGTCCCTGCCCCCAGGACCCCCCTGGGTGGACCCCGCCTCTGCTCAAAGGCCCCCTGTGTAGCCACTGCCTCTACCTCCTCCCTCCCGAACCAGAAGAACCCCAGGTTGGGGTAGGGGTGGGGAGACAGCTATGGAGATGGTGGATCTTACGTGACTGTCCAGGGGCTTGTCTGCTGGGGCCTCTGGTGGGACCAGATCTGGCCAACGAAACTATTTTGTTGGGCCTGAGCAGTTTCCCTTTAGAAATTAAAAATAGCTCCTAGCGTTTAAAAGTCAGATTTTGCCCCCAAATCTGGCTTTCAGGCAACCCTGAGGCTGCCTCCACTGGTAGCAGTTACTTGAGGCTCAGATGTGCCTGCCCGCCGTGAAGCAGGCCATGTTTCCTCCAGTTTGCCAAGGTTCCCACATACTAGAAATGGAACTGGTTTCTTGGCTTACGGAATCTGCTTGGTCCCCAGAGGCATTTGAGTTTGAGACTCCTGCTTCAGGTAGGCATGGATACCACCACTGATCAGTGGGTTGGAGGCAAAGGGGCCTTAAGGGGACTTGGAGGAGTGCTAGATACAGGCCATGTAGCAACGTTTAAACTGGCCTAGCTCTTACCCTGCAAATGGCGCAGGGGTGATCATACAGGTTGCCCCAACAGTCACAGCACCGCTTTCGGTCTCAAGAGTTTGGACAGTGAACTATATGGGCATCCTATGTGGTGGTTCCTGAGGGCTTCCCAGCCACTGGATCGAGCTAGCTCTGGCCTGGGAGCTGAGAGACAGAGAGAGGGGTTTCAAGGAATTTCTGAGGTTGGCAAGAGGCCTCTGGGATTTCTGGAAAAGTCTAGGGTGCTCTCTGGGACACATCAGTTGACCCTTAGGCCTCTAGGATGGGGGAGGGGTGTAGGGCTCCTACCCTGACCACATTTGGGCCTAACCACTGTGAGAATCTCTCAAGGGCCTCAAATCAACCCCCAAACTCAGCGTGGGTGACAGTCACCCTCCGTGCCCTGTTGACCTGACTCCCAGCCCTGCTTGGCCACCCAGCTCCATCTGGGGACAGGGCCGATGGCCCAGGTGTCCCCAGTCCCCTCCCGTCCATCCCCAGAGTACAAGCCATCCCTTCACGGGGCAGGGCATAACATGTGGACTCATGCAAAGTCAGGCGGGCCCTGGAAGCAGCCTCTGGGGGCTCGGGGCAGAGCGGGGCGGTAAGGACTGCTACCATGCAGGAGAAAGAAGGGGGGTTTGCAGGGAGACGCGTGCAGAGAGCATGCTGACCTTCTTGGGGCCAGGGAGACAGGAGACACACGGGGAAGTAGGGGTGGAAATGAAAGAGGTCCAGGTGACAGGGCAGGGGAAGGTTCCAGTCTGCCCTCATCCACCCCTCCATCTCTTCCTGGGTTTGCATAGAGTCCTTCAAGTGCTCCCAGAACTTCAGACTTTCTTCTTCCTAGCTTCCATCTTTTTGTCCACAGCCAGGAAGGAATAGCTGTCCTCTCCTCCAACCCTGCCCAGTGCTTCCTGGTTCTAGGCTGAAGGGGAGTGATGTGGGCCCTGGAAGGCTTGCTGTGTTCGGGGGTGGGGTGCGAGTACTCAGAAGGACATGGGGACCACCCTCCTGAGGGCTCCAGAGAAGTCCTGCACCCGCAGACCCCACCTCCAGCCCAGATTTTGCCTCTGCACTCCAGACCCACTAACCCACTGCCTACCTGACTTCTTCTGGGGTGCCCTTCAGGGCACTTCAAGCCCACTGTGCCCACACTTGTGCTATTCCCCTAACCTGGCCCTCTCCTGGCATTCCCTAACTTCCATCTCCCAGTTCAAGGCAGACTCAAGTCCTCCAGGCACCTCTCTCCCCCGAGCCCAGACCCAACCCTTCTCCAGGTCCTGGAGAGATCCCTGCTCAGACGGCCAGTCCCCCCATTGCTCCTGCTTCCTCTGCTGTCATCTTTCCTTGGGATTCCTGGTGCTCACTTCCAGCCCAGTCCACTGCCTGCCCACTCCCTGCTCTGCAGCTGCAGGGTCTGGTCTAACCGCACTTCCGATCACGCCTCCCCTGCTCCAAATCCTCCCAGGCTCCCACAACAAGGCCCCAAGGTCCTGTCCCCTTCTGCCCTCTTCACTTTCTCTGGGTCAGCCTTCCTCTGCTCTTTGCTCCAGCCACACCCTGTCACTTGCAGACCCTGACCCCTGCGTGCTCCGACCTGCCACAGGACTTTTGCACATGCTATCCTGGGCCTCAAATGCCCTTTTCTCCCCCTCTCCACGTTGTTAACGCTGCTCATCCTTCAGCTTGCAACACAGTTACAATTTCAAGTGGGTCTCAGGGGTTATTTCCCCAATGCCTGCCTCCCCCCACCTGTGTAGGTGACATAGGGGGTGGGGGCAGTGATGGTGTCCCCTTCTGCCCAACCCTCCATCTGTGGCACCGAATTGGGGCTCATTAAGTGTTTGGTGGATGAGTGTCTGTGTATGGCTAGCAGGGCAGGGATCCCTGTGCAAAGATGCCATTGCGGGTCCTTCAAAGGGGCTCAGAGGATGGTGGGGGAAGGGCAGAGGCAGGTGGGATTTAACAGAGTAAGGAGTGTGCAAGTGTGCAGAGCTGAATAAGTGAGGCGAGGGAGAGATGGACACGGTGCATCCAGGGTGTGGGTGTGGGTCTGCAGGGAGGACGGATATAACAGAAGGGAGGGATAGTGTGTGCATGTGTGTGTGTCTGTGTCAGGGGGTGGGGGAGGATCAAGAGAGGGAGATTGCAACAGCAAAAAAAGAGAAAGGGAGAGACAATGACAGAGAGAAAGAGGCAACGAGACTCAGAGACTGAACAGGATAGAGGAGAGAGCACATGTGTTTAGTGACCGTGTCCGGGTGGGGGGAGGGGAACAGGAGTACATGCAGATCAGGGCTCCAGGAGAGGGCGTCAGCTGGCCGGTCCATCTGGATGCAGCCAGACCTGAGTCCTGGCCTTTCAGCCAGCACCGGTTCTGGCCATTCTGAGTCCCCCTCATGTGAGCGTCTTTGCCTGCACATTGCAAGGCCCTCAGACCTCCTCCATCAGACTTGGAGATTTACATCGCTGCTGGTCAAGCCCGAAGAGCTCGTGGGTTTGGAATGGGGTGAGGACTGTTGGAGCTTTCCTGGGGCCCCGGGATCCATGGAGTTAGCCAGGGACGGGAGTGGTGTGAGAAGAGTGCCTGATGGCTCTGAGTACAGGAATGGGGTGGGAGACTCAGCCAGCCAACCCGTCCCGTTGGAGGTGTTGCATGGGGCAAACCCACCCTTTTCTCTGCAGAAGACACAAGCCAACCCAAACGGAAAACCCTAATTCAGAACCCAATACCAACCAGAGGAAGAGAGGCTGCAGGAACAAGGAAGCGGGTCGGGGCGGGTCGGGAGGGTCTGGAGAGATGGACAGACATGGGGGGTGGGGATAGGGGGTTGCATCAGGCAATCCAAGCTTCGAAAGCCCAGGGCATGACATGCCATGCTGATGCGAGAAGATGCGTTCACAGTTAATGTAAGGCATTTAGACTTCAGAAAGAAGTAAGACCAACCGGATTCTAGATGCAGATGTTGAAGATGGAGGGGGAGCAGGCGGGCAGGGGCAGTTGGGGAGGCGTGTTCAGCGTTTTTTAGGTTGATTTGTAACCAGTGCCAAAAAAACCAATGGGTTTCGGTTCCCGGGCGGGGAGTGGGGGTGGTGGTGGTGGGTTGGGAGATAGTCATTGGTGTATGAACACACAGACCACGTCATGGATGAACAAATGAATTTCATAGTGCATTTTGATTGGATGAGTTTTTCAGACGGCGTTGTGCCAATATACAGTTTTAAGAGCAGGCATGAAAAGAGACAAGACAAGAAACACAGTCATTATCCATCGCACGCAGGGCAAACCCACGTCACCCCAGCCACTTGTGGGTGGCAGCTGAGGCCCGGTGGGCCTCATACCCTCTCCCCCCCTCCCCCGAAACCCTGGGGCCTTGCCCTCCCAATGGTCTGGCTCCCCTTGCCTCAGCCTGGCTGAGCTCTGTCTGGCCTCAGACTTAGTGGGCTTACCTGGGAGGCAGAAAAGGGGCTGCTGAGGGCTCCTTGCCTAGCAGGGCAAACCTTCCCCACCTCCAGGTTGGGCGTTTATCCTCCTAAAAGGGTCCAAATGCCCACCCTCTAGCTTTCCCGCCAAATGATTATAATTCAGGGCTGAGGGGCTGCCTAACAAACCGCAATCCAAGTACGTTCACAGTAATAACAGCAATAGCAATAATAATAACCACAATTCGTGAACTAATTCCTGGCAGGTTCTGTGCCAAGCACTTTACGTCAATCGCTCTGATTTGTTCAAAGTTGCCATCTCTTGCCCTAGAATGTCAGCCTTCTGGGGGCAGGCATTCTTGTCTGTTTTGCTCTGTTCCTGGCACCTCTAACAATGCCTGGCATACAGCAGGTGCTTAATGCATGCTTCTAT
Organism: Mesoplodon bidens; assembly: GCF_964165515.1. Lineage (NCBI taxonomy): Eukaryota > Metazoa > Chordata > Mammalia > Artiodactyla > Ziphiidae > Mesoplodon > Mesoplodon bidens. The sequence continues at coordinate 142,625,014 of NC_138160.1, forward strand.
GAATGCATGAATGAATGTGAGGCTTGCAAGGGTCTGAGGAGGCTGGTTATGAAGGTTAGTCCCAAACACAGGACGAGAAAAGGTAATACAAATTACCCAGGGTCAAACAGCTCATAGGGGAGGGCTGTTTGACTCCCGCAATAGTCCTGATATCCCTGAATTGGATTCCGTGCCCCATTTTCCTGCCCCATCCTCCTGCCCTCCCATATCTTGCAGCCAGGAGAACAAGCCGTTGGGGTCCAGTCCTACAGATCTCCTACTGGTAACTAGAGCTTCAATCATCTTCCTCTACCTGCCCTACTGGGCTGGTGGGTCACCCCTTCTCACCTCTTGACCCAGAGGGATATTGGTTCAAGGCTGTCTTGTCTTCAGCTGGATGGCAAGAAATTTTGACTGCCAGGAGAAGCTCCAGATCTCTTAGAAACTTAGGACAGAAGATGAGGTCTAAGCTCTGGCCCTCTGCCAGGGGACAGTGGCCAGGTGGGGGCACCCCAATGGGGATAGCCCACAGCTGGGCATGACCTCTCTAGAGGAAGGTGTCAGGGGTGAGACGGGGGAAGGGGGAACTTCTGGTTCACTGAAGCTGAAGGCAAAGAATTGTGGCCAGGATACCACTTGGGTGGGGGTATGGGGGATGTGTCAGAGAATGGCTCCTCTTCTGTGTAGCTTCCCAATCCTATCAGGCTTCCAGGATAGAAGAGTGGGCCAATTGATCCCTTTGTTGCTGGGGGCTCAGTTAGGGACGCCCCAGGGAACACCAGTGTGCCCTCAGGAGTCACCAGGTCTGGCTGCATGACTTTAAGTAGGTCCCTCATTCTCCTCAGCATTGAGCATCAGTTTCCTCATCTGTGAAATGGGGCAACACCCTCTTCTTCGGGCCCCACCCCACCCAGATCTATTCTCTGTTCTCCTCTGCCTGTTCTGAGCATCGCCCTGGCTCTCTGGCCTTCTGGCTCCTTTCTGGCTGGTCTTGGCCAATGGAAGTGGCTGGCAGGAGATAGAGGGTGGGAGGAGAGAAAGGTAGGGGTATTTCTCCCCCGATGCTTCATGCCTGCTTTGGCCCCGTCTCTGGCAGGAGCTCTGTCCCTCCATGTTCACAGCTCCCACCAGGCGGCCCCTCTCTGACTTCAGCACCTGGGCAGGTAACAGCTCCCCATGGTGGTTGGGTGCTGGGCCCCTTCCCCTCCGCTCTGTGAATAGTCTCTGCTTTTGGATCCCTTCAGTTGAACCCTCTAAAGGAATTCTTTTATATGCTGAGCCCCTGACCTGTACCACGAGCTAATCCACGTAAAACGCTTGGCACAGTGCCTGGCCGTCCCTGTCAGCTTTTATTATTGTTATTATGACAAGGTTGTTACCACCCCCGGCCCTTGGCTCTGACACTCTTTGCCCTTTTGCTTCGCCTGTGAGGACCTCCTATCCTCCCCACAGCCTCCTGAGGGCCCTCAAGCCTAGGCTCACTGGCAAATGGCCAGGGAGGGGGTGTGGGGCAGGAGCTCTGGGACCTGTGTCTTCCAGACGATGTGGCCCTGTGAGGGGCCACCACAGCGAGGTCCAGCGACCCCCCCCACCCCACACACACTTTGAGAACCTCCCAGGCCTGGGGATAGAGGAAGACACATGTCCCAGGGACCCTCCTAAGGTCCTGGGAATGGTGTCCCCCCATTAACCCAAGGGCCATGGTCCCCTCCTCCCCGTGAGCCAGAACATGGTTAGTTCAAGCAGAATGGACTTGAAGCTGGTTCCCTCTGGGCCCCCAACACTGTGTGGTGTTTGGCGGGTGGGGCTCAGCCTTGGGATCCTTTAAGTGTCTCAGTTTTCTCAGTGAGCTCATCCACATTATTTAATCATAAGTCGGTAGCCAAGAGGCAGGGAAGTTCACATTGCAGCGCTAGCCCCATGGCGGTGGCTTCGGACATCCCCGTCTCCCTGCATCACCCTCCTGAGGGGCTGCCCTTGCTCCCAGGGGCCCCACTTCTCCCTCTTTGGTCATGGTCAAGCGCTGGCTTGAGCCAGCTGTGGCTGTCGGGACCCACTGCTTCTTGATGACCTCTTCCTCGCCCCTCCCAGTCGAGCCAGGAACTGCCCAGAGAGAAGCCGGCGGGAAACTTACCCCAAACTCAGTCACCAGGATGTCGGTGATGCTGCCCAGAACAGTCACAAAGTCGAAGATGTTCCAGGCATCGCGGAAATAATTCTAGAATGGGGACCCACAAGATAGAGATGCCAACATAGGGCTCCGTGGCTGGCCCCCAAGTCCAGTCCAGGAGGCCCATTAGGGGCACAGCTGCAGACCAGTCAGGTGCCCGGGACAGTTACAGTCATTCAAGCAGCAAAATTTTGCTGGATGGACTTCTCAGTATCACCTGTTCTGAGTCCCCCCTCCCTGGAACCCCCCAGCCTTCCCACGGCTTGCTTGGCCCCAGAGGGGGGTCTCCGGGTGCCGCTTCAGCTCTATTGTGGGGGAGGGCTGCCTTTCTGGGCTGTGCCCTGTTTCTCCAACAGTTCCAAGGGCTCTCTGAGACCTCGGATGCTGCATAAATGATGTCACTGGGATCCTCATGAAGACCCTCGGAAGGAAGGTTTATCACCCATTTTATATTAGGCGACTGGGGCTCAGAGAGCTAAGATGCTCACCTCAGACAGCATAGAGGTGAAGAGTCAGGATTTGAACCCAGGTCTGGGCAAGCCCAGAGTCTATGGACAGGACCCTGCTGAATCAGGACCATGCTTATAGCACACTTGCTAAGACAGCAGCCTCTGGGTTCACATGCCAGCTCTGCTACCATCCAGCTGTGTGGCTGTGGGTCAGTGACTTAACCTCTCTGTGTCTCCATTTCCTAATCTGGAGAAGGGGGTTAGGAAGAAGGGTGCAGAGGTCTTCTGGGCATACATGAGGCTACACTTCCTAGCCCCCTTGTGGTTAGATAAGGTTGTGTGTCTAGTTACAGCCGATGGGTTGCAAACAGAGGCAGCGGGAGTCACTTTCTGGCCAGTGCAGGACCCGCCAGAACTCTCTCAACCCTGGACCTGGTGTCCAGTAATGTTCCAGATGACGGCTGCTCAGTGAGCCTGGGTCTCTGAGTAAACCCTTTGTTGACTGGAGCAACAAAGTGGTGTTTGTTACCACAGCTTAACTTGAGCTATCCTGACTGGTATATCCCTGGGCTGGGTTCTGGCTCAAGTGGGACACACAGGTATAGTATGCTGTTGTGAAAATACTGAAATATTGGGACTTCCTGGTGGCGCAGTGGTTAAGACTCCACGCTCCCAATGCAGGGGGCCTGGGTTTAATTCCTGGTCAGGGAATTAGATCCCACATGCATGCCGCAACTAAGAGTTTGCATGCCACAACTAAGGAGCCCGCCTGCCACAACTAAGACCCGGTGCAACCAAATAAATAAATAAATATTAAAAAAATACTGAAATATTTCACACAGTTTGAGCCCACAACAAGTAGCACCCCTGCCTGGATCTAAGGGTCTGGCTCAAATAGACGGCCCTTCCCTTAAGGCTTGGTGGGACCCATGCTAAACACAGGCCTTCCCAGCAACCTCACAAAAGCAGAGGCCAGATCGGGGCTTGGGCCCCATTCTGAGCAGTCATGTCTCCCCTGAGCACCTGACCCAGCGGCAGCCCCTCTGCCTCACAGAGAAGGACACAGGCTTTGGATCTGTGCTTCCCAGGATCAAATTCTTTTAGCATGTACGAATCGAATGTCCTCGGAGTTGGACTGCTTGGGCCTCAGGGCCCTCTTCTGGAAGATAAAGGTATAACAACAATCTGATGAATGTGAGTCACTGAGTGTGGGGTTTGGTATATAGTAGGTGCTCAATAGATGGATGTTGTTTTATGGTTGTCTAAAAAGAGTTCAGGTTCCACTGGCACTTTTTGGTATTTTAGCAGGTGCTGCTGGGGCCCTAGCCATATCCCCTCATTTTTTTTTTTTTTTGCGGTATGTGGGCCTCTCACTGTTGTGGCCTCTCCCTCTGCGGAGCACAGGCTCTGGACGCGCAGGCTCAGCAGCCATGGCTCACGGGCCCAGCTGCTCCGCGGCACGTGGGATCCTCCCGGACCGGGGCACGAACCCGTGTCCCCTGCATCGGCAGGCGGACCCCCAACCACTGCGCCGCCAGGGAAGCCCCCCCCCCATATTTTGACTGTGTACCCTTGTTACTCTGCCCAGGGACTTTCTCTAGCTGCATAGGGGAATTAACAGCTCCTCTGGGAGCAACCCTTGACTATGACAGATGGGCACTGGAGGATAAATACTCCAGCTCCCCACCATGGGTGACATGACCTGCGTATGTGCTCTCTGCTGTACCCCAGAGGTCCTCCATGGAACTGCACCCCAGTTATACCCATAGGGAAGCTGCTCACCAACATACCCTGTACTGGCTGCCTTCCCTTCCCTGTCTCACACCCTCTTTCCCCTACGGGGCTTCCTGGAGTCACCTCCCAGATAAATTCCTTGCATTCAAGCTTGTCTCAGGCTCTACCTCTAGGGGAGCACAAACGAGGACAACTTTATAGGTGTTTGGCTACAGGCCTCAAGCCCCTGGATAGCCCCTCTATCATTTAAACTCCACATGGGGAACTTGGGGCTTCATCTAAAACCGAAGGGGGAGGCGTAGTGCAGAGCCCTGCAGGATTGTCAGGGGTGGAGGAGATGGAGTCCCAGTCCCTGGCAGAATGCATCACTTCACCACCAGAACATTGACTGGGAATGAAAAAAAATTGCAAGACAGCTGCATTGGGCAGGGCTTGTGCCTGGGCTCATGCGCACACCCCCTTCAGCCCTGGGAGGCTGGATGTGTCATCCTCCCATCTTGTAGATGTATACATAGGAGCAAAGAGGCCAAGTGCCTTGCTTGTGGTCACATAGCTAGAAAGGGTCTGAGGCAGGATTCACACCCAGGCATGGGTACTCGAGAGCCTGAGTTCTTCCCGGTACATGTTCTGTGTGACCCGTTCCGGGTCACACAGACCATAGGTGGCATCCCCAAGACTGGAACTCTGAGTTGGTGCAATTGCCCTGACTGCAGGGTGCCTCCCCCTGCCTGGCTGGTCCTCAGTGCAGGGCCCAATGGCCCAGGCCGTATGTTGGGTTCCCCTGGGTGTCCTCATGAAAAATACAGATTCAGGGGCTTCCCTGGTGGCGCAGTGGTTGAGAGTCTGCCTGCCAATGCAGGGGACACGGGTTCGAGCCCTGGTCTGGGAGGATCCCACATGGCGCAGAGCAACTGGGCCCATGAGCCACAACGACAGAGCCTGCGCATCTGGAGCCTGTGCTCCGCAACGAGAGGCCGCGATAGTGAGAGGCCCGTGCACCGCGATGAAGAGTGGCCCCAGCTTGCCGCAACTGGAGAAAGCCCTCGCACAGAAACGAAGACCCAACACAGCCAAAAATAATAAATTAATAAATTAATTAAAAAAAAAAAGCTGACGCAGCCACAGATAAAATAAAAATAAATTAAAAAAAAAACAGATTCAGGGGCTCCCACCCCACCAAATGAATAAGGATCTCTTGAGGTGGGTCTGGGGCATCATTCAACTTTAAGTGCTTCTGATGGGTTGCAGGCTTGGTAGCCACTGCTTTGGAGGAGAAAGGTCAGGTGATGAGCTTTATTGTAACACTTTCTGGCATTTATTGAGTGCTTGCAACATGTCAGGCTTGGACCTTCAGTCTCCAGACACACATTATTTGCATTTGGGGTTTGCAAGAGCTCTTTCGAGGGAGAGGCAGAGGATGGGCCTTTCTTGCAATGGAGGAGAGAGAGGTGAGGTGACACAGCCTGAATACGATTGGACTCGAGGTCTCTCTGGTGCCAAAGCCGACAGCTTTTACCACCTTGGGAAGCCGAGGTATGACCCCAGCCTCGGTCTGCTGACACCACGGGCTGTAGGTCATTCTCTTCAGAGAGGTGGGTTAAGCATATCCTCAAGTCCTTTACAGTCAGGCCTCTGTATCCACGGGTCCCACATCTGTGGATTCAACCAATTGCCAATCAAATTGGTTGACTCCGTGGATGCAGAACCTGTGGATATGGAGGGCTGACTTACCTGCAACCTCTGGGATGCGATATGAGAACATCTGATTTTTATCAGTGACACAGATCATATTGGTAATCCTGCGGGGGTTTGCTGTCTACTTTCAGGATGGAAAGAAAAGCAAAAGTCCAGTTAGCAGCTGGTGAAAAATAAAGACGTAATTTTTTTCACCTCTTATTTCCTGGGCTCCCTCACCCCACCCTACATCCATAGATCCCTTAGGGGATCAATGGGCCTCAGGTTAAGACCACTTGCATTAGTGGGAGACGAAATCAAGTTAGTAGGTCATGAACTGCATTAAAAAAGGAGGGGCGTGAGTTCCCTGGCGGTCCAGTGGTTAAGACTCTGCATTTCCACTGCAGGGAGCGTGGGTTTGATCCCTGGTCAGGGAACTAAGATTCTAAGTGCCATGCCATGCGGCTGGGGGCGGGGAAAGAAAAGCGGGAGGTGGTGGGGGACATGGAATCAAGGAGATAGACAACTTGAGTATAGGGCATGTGCTAAGGGGAGATACAGATTCTGTGAATATTTCATTTTGGTTGTCTGTTTGTACGTCTGAGTACTGGGCTCCACTGCAAAATGTATTTCTTACTGCGACTGTGGCTAGAACAGTTTGAATGCTATGGACTTGCCTGTCTGGATCTCAGTTTCCTTGTCTGCAAAATGAATCATTACCCCTCTCATCGCATCATTTAATAATAGATATGCGCCTGACACAGAGTTTGGTGTTACTTGGTAAGTACAAGAACGCCTAAGTAGAATCTGTGCACGTTGGAGGGATGCTCAAGTCACCATTGGGGTTGGGGGCAGAGGGGTCAGGTGGGGAGACCACCACCCAGCACCCAGTGCCCCTCTGGGCTTTCCCTTAACCCACAGCTCTAGCTCCAAGGCTGGACTTACCAGAATCCCAAAAGCCATGACTTTGAGAAGACATTCCAGAGAGAAGAGGGAAGTGAAGACAATGTTGAATACCCTCAGGGCATTTTCATAAGCAACAGAGGCCCCGTAGAACTAGAGAAGAAAGGAAGAAGAGCAGTGGGGTCAGTGGGCACAGTGTCGAGGACCAGGGCTGGGGTGGCTCCGTGGCTGCCCTTTCCCTGGGGCAGGCAGGACTCGGACACTTGGTTTCCCTACTGATGTCTTGTGGAGCCAGCCCGGGCCTCAGGCAAGCTCTTTACTGGTTGGGCTACTCTTTTCAGGTCAAAACAAAAATTCCTTTCTTGAGTCCTATCTTAGCAGCTGAGATCCCGAGAGAGCCTGGCCCTATTGATGGGCCTCCTGATGGGATGCAGGATGTCTACAGCATCCTCTTTACAGTCATTTCTTTTTTATTTTCTTTCCAGATGTCTTTTTTAATTCTTACCTGTTACACTCCTATGAGACCACTTCCCAGACCAAGATGCAGAACATTTCCAGCACCCCTCCCAAAAGTTTTCACGCACCCCTTCCCAGTTGATAACCTCCCCCCCACCCCAGAGGTAACCGCTATTCTGACTCTCGCCCAAACTAATCAGATTTGAACCAATAACCTTTAAATCTAACTACCAGGTTACAGGAAACCCAGCAGATGGAGGAAACCAATGCACCCAGAGGTGGGACAGTTTTCATTCAACTCATCTGGTTTCCTCAAAAAGTTAACAGCGTGGGGTGGTGGGGGGTCGGGGGTGTGGCAGAGGACAGAGATTTAAAAACAAAAAACTGGAGACCATGTGTAGCCATTTAGATCTTGGCTCAAAAAACAACTTACTGTAAAAGACGTTTTGGGGACAATTCAATATGGATCTTATGGTGTTAAGACTAATCTTGTCAAGCATAAGAACATGTAGGAAAATGTTCTGATTACTTTGGAAAGCACACTGAAGAATTTAAGCGTGAAATAGTGTGGTGTCTGTCATTTAAAACACTTTAAAAAATAGATGAAATGTCCATAATAGGTACATCCATAGAACACAGATTAGTGGTTGCCAGGGGCTGGGGGAAGGGGGATAGGGAGTCACTGGTAATGGGGATGGGTTTCCTTTTCGGGTGATGGAAATGTTCCAGAAACAGATAGGGGTGGTGGTTGCACAACATCGTGAATGTACCAAATGCCACTGAATTGTACGCTTTAAAATGGTTAACTGTAGGTTATGTGAATTTCACCTCAATTTTTAAAAAATGAGAAAAAAAAAAAGATGAAGCAAACACAGCAGAATGTTCCAAATGGGTAACTCTGGGTGATGGAGAAAGGGTATTCACAAGCGCCTGGATACTCAGGATGTGGTCCAGGGACCTGCAGCATCCGCATCACCGGGATGCTGGTTAGAATTGTGGAGTCCCAGACCCACCCAGACCTGCTGAACCAGAATCTGCATTTTCACAAGATGCCCAGCTGATCTGTGAGCAATTTGAGAAGGGCTGTGCTGTTCTATCTTTCTCTCTTCTGTTTGTTTGAAACTGCTATGATCCTAATAATGAAAAGACAAAGCACTTGCTTATGGAGATGAATTTTCAGGTGAATACAGGCACTGCTTTTTTACCAGTTCAAAAAATCAACAGCTAAATTTGTTGAGTGCTTTTAAGAATTGAGAAATGTGCTAACATCTTTGCAGGAACTTTCTTATTCAATCCTAATCCCCACTGGGGGCAAGGAACGTGCTATTATTATCCTTCCCATTTTATTGACAGGGAAACTGAGGCCCTGAGATGCCACTGGTCACTAGTGCAAGGTTAAATGGTGAATTAAATGGCAGAGCTGGGCTCAAATTCAGGCTTTTGGTCTCCAAAGCACAGGGTGAAAGGTTTTGACTTTTCACCCTGAAGAGGCTCCACGGCCCCGAGGCTCGCAGGGTCTTTACCTGCCCTTCTTTTCTCATTTCTTTCATCAAACATTTATCAAGGGGCTCTTGTTCCCTCTGAGTTAGGCCCTCTCTGAACCCCTGAAATTCAGGGGTGATCAGTACTTGTCTGGCCACTTGGAGCTCACAGGCAGGTGGTAGACCATCAGGCAACCCAACACTGATGTCGTGGCATGTGAGATAACAGACAGGATGCCTGCAAACACCTCATGTAGTCCTGGGAGGTCAGGGAAGGCTTCCTAGAGGAAGGGCTCTGCAGGGGCAGCTGGAAGGGGCTGGCCAAAGTGGTGGGAATCGTGTGTCAGGCAGAGGGGACAACAGGAACAGGGGCTTGGTGGTGACACAGAGTGTGGTCTGCCTGGGAAACCCGTAGCTGGTTCTGTTTTGCGTGGGGCAGGGGTGCGGTGGGGATTAAGCAGTGCCTGGGGGGAGGGGGGACTCACCTTCATCATGAGGACGATGGTGTTGAGGGCGATCATGGCCATGATGGTGTACTCGAAAGGCGGGGACACCACGAACTGCCACATGCGGTATTGGAAACTCTGCTTGTTCTGGGGCATGTGTCGGGTCAGGGGTTTAGCGCTGATGGCGAAGTCAATGCAGGCCCTCTGCGGGACAGAGCGCAGCAGTGTGAGGGCCTGAGGCAGGAGAGAGGCGGCTGGACACCCAGCACCCCCCATCTCATTCGATGCAGCTCTTCTGCACGTCTGCCTGGATGTCTGCCTCTCTTGCCCACCCCACACCCCCCATAAGCTCCTAGCCATGAATGTTTTCTTCTCCTGACAGCTACAGATCCTTGAGAAATTACCATCGGCCAAACTTTGTGCTGACACTCCTCCATTATCTCATTGAATCCCCTTAGCAAACATGATCAATGGGTACTATCAGTAGCCCCCAATTTGCAGATGAGGAAAATAAAGGCTCAGAGAGGTTACGCCTGACGTGGCACAGCTGCCTAGTGAGCGAACCTTGAATTTCAACCAGAGTCTGACGCTGAAGCCTAACCATTATTTTTTAAAATTTTATTGAAGTATAGTTGATTTAAAATGCTGTGTTAATTTCTGCTATCCAGCAAAGCAATTCAGTTGCTTTTTTCATATTTTTTTCTATTATGGTTTATCACAGGATATTCAATATAGTTCTCTGTGCTATACAGTAGGACCTTGTTGTTTATTCATCCTACATATAATAGTTTTCCTCTGCTAATCCCAAGCTCCCAATCCTTCCCTCCCCCACCCCACCCTTGGCAGCTACAAGTCTGTTCTCTATGTCAGTGAGTCTGTTTCTGTTTCATAGATACGTTCATTTGTGTCATATTTTAGATTCCACATAAAGTGATACCATATGGTATTTGTCTTTCTCTTTCTGACTTGCTTCGCTTAGTATGATCATCTCTAGGTCCATCCATGTTGCGAAGCTTAACCATTCTTTCTTACCAACTATTTTGCTTCTCCTTCTCTTTGAGGGAAGGAGACAGGGAGGAATAAAAATTATTTAGTCTTAGAGGCCAACAAAGCAGAGGAAGAATGCATTCTAGGTCCTCCACCTAGCTTGGATAATTCTAGAGAAGCAAAGGGTCATGCGTATACTCTCTGGTGGACTGGATTTTCATTTGTAAATATTCACCACCCCTCCCTGGGGGAGATTATACTTCCCTGCCCCACTGACATCAGACATGTGACTAGCTCTGGCTAATGAAATGTGAGAAGTGACACATGTCAGTTCTGGGCACAAGCCACAAGAGTTGGACCATGGTTTGCCATTCTCTCCTTTTTATCTGAAGCATCTTAGAGGGGAACCAGAATAAAGATGACATGGAGAAGAGCCACCTGGACATGCAGTCCAATTCCTTTGTGGATATCTGGCATTGAGATGTGAGGGCTGCCTGTTACTGCATCATAACCTAGTCCAAACTGACTGATACATACACAACTTCTCTCTGATGTGTTTTCCTCTGGAAACCTCATGAAGGGCTGCCCTTCATGCAGACTGAATTCTGCTTGGAGAATGCTGTTGTTCCCTCCCCAGATGCCCCCAGAAGCTGGTTCCTCTGTGTGTGTGTGTGTGTGTGTGTGTGCATGTGTGATGGGGGGGTGTCAGTTTTTAAGAGGGCATGTAAGTGGGAAGTGGTACCTCATTTTTCTCCAGGCTGTATTCCTCCATCATTTTGTCCCCCTGCTCCTGGAAGGTGATGATGATCAAGGCCACAAAGATATTGACAAAGAAGAAGGGGAACACCACAAAGTAGACGACGTAGAAGATGGACATCTCCATGCGGTACCCAGGGCTGGGACCCTGGTTCTCAAAGGTGGCATCCACGGAGTGCTTGAGGACCCTGTGAGGGCCGGGGTGGGGAGAGGGGGAAAGTGAGACAGGGGAACAGGAATGGAGGAAAATATTAAGAGGAAACAGAAAAGAAATGAAGAGTCATCACTGTTTTCTGACTGCAGTCACTGTGGTTACTTTATGAAGCCGTAATCTTCCCACCTCTTTTGCCTGTGGGGAGTGTTGCCAGCAATGTCAGTTACTTCTACTGCCCTGTATCGAGGGCCTGTTATGTGCCAGAAATGATGTTCAACATTTTATTCATTTTCCCAGCAGCCCTCTCAGGGAGGTTATTACTGGCTCCGTTTTGCACATGAGGAAACTGAGGTTCGGCTGTAGATCACCCACTCACATGCGGCCAAGGTGGGATTTGAAACTAGGTTTGTGGTGATGAATGGGAGTGAGTAGGGAGTCACGGAGGCAGGCGTGTGTGTGTGTGTGTGTGTGTGTGAATATTTAAGCACAGGTGGTCATGAGAGCCAAGGAGGGGTAATGAGGATGCACATGGAAGTGAGTGTATGCACGGCTGCTCTGTACATTTGCACACATCACTCACTGCTCAAGTGCTCTCATCTAAGGGGCACCATTCATACTGTAGACCTGATAGGTTTGTGTATTAATGGTGACAACTTTTTGGCAGGTGGCCATAAAGTGCCTTTTTTGAGCAAGTTCATTAAGTATGTTGCAATGCTTTTCTGACAGATGGAAGTAAAGTCTGTTGAGGAATGGGTGTCTTTAAAAATTCGCTCAAAGGTGCCTGAAGGGCTAGCACTGGCCCTGCACGTGTGGATACTTAGTGTGTGTGGGGGTGATTAGACAGGCATGTGTCGGTTGGGGTGTTTGCTGAGCGAGGGAGGGAGGTGAGGATGATGAAGGCACACACTGGAATCTACCAAACCTTCAACCTGCATTCAGCCGAGACCTCTGGGAGGAGGACTGGGGCTAAGGTGAGGCGAGAGAGGCACTTGCCATGGGCACAAATTCAGCGGGTGTCAAACCCCTCAGTAATCGAGATAAATAACGTTTCACTGTAATATTTAGTATTTCCTGCAATATTTTAAAAAGTCAAAAGAAATGGCCCAAAGCCCCTGATGAACAAAATCTCAGAAATTTAAATTTTGAGGCCTTCCCTAGCAATCCAGTGGTTGAGACTCATGCTTCCAATTCAGGGGGCGCAGGTTTGATTCCTGGTTGGGGAACTAAGATCCCACATGCCACGCACCGTGGCCAACCCCCCCCAAAACAAAAGAAAACTTAAGAAAGAATTAAAGTTTGGACTTGCACAAGTCAGTCTAACCCGTGTCACCCCAGCCTCAGCCCTGTCTGAGGACAGATTGGTCCTGTGGTCAAACCGACTTGGAAAATGCCAGGTTCACCACCCCCTGGCTTGGAGGTTTTTGTTCACCAGCACCGGAAGGGTTAAGAGGATGTGACCGCATGTGTACGTACATGTGGCCTTTCTGTAAATTAGAAACGGTGCCTGTTCTGGGAGCAAACAGCCCCGTACGCTCAAGGGGTTGGCAAGCCAAGCGACCGCTGGATTTCTGCCCCGAGAAGCCCAACCGCATATGGGGGATGCTGTTCTGCTGACGTCTTGCATCTTGCATTGTCCCCACTTGCATCTGACATCTGGTGCCTCTTGCATTGTCCCCACTTCTGGAAGCCAGGAGCAAACCCCTCCCTCCCTCAGACCTTTCTGGGCTCTTGGTCCCTTTCCTTGGTCCCTTTGCTGGAGGCCCCCTAGCTCCTCCTGTGGGGCTTTCTGACTGGACCACTTACTGTGGCCAGCCTTCTCCCGTGGACACGGTGAAGAGGGTCAGCAGAGCCCACAGCACGTTGTCATAATGGAACTCATACTTCTTCCACTCTCGGTCCCGCGCCTTCACCTCGTTCTTCTCATAGAGGAGGTATTTGCCACTGCCACAGAAAGTGGTGACCATTAGTAAATCAGGGACGCCCGTATTTGGCCACCAGAGAGACGGGAGAGGAGGAGGAAGAGGGGCTCACCAGCCCACGCTGCTTCCCACAGCCCAGGAAGCCCGTTTCTCCCTGGAGCTTGTGTGCATCCATTTGGAGATAAATCCACAGATGATGCCACAGCCCTGTGTCCAGTGGGAGAGCCAACTCAGAATCTTGTACCCTTTTCCAACTTGAACACTTCTAGACCCAAGGGTGGGAGCCACAGGCTTGGGGGGCAGTTGAGAGCAGGGAGGGAGACAGGCACATTTCTAGGTTCGTCAGGCCAAGGGGGGCAGCCGCTCGCTGCTCCTTCTCAGGGTAGGAAACAGACTCCTAGCCCAACGTCTGGGATCCTTCCAAATCCAGGATCCAGCCACCAAAATAACCACCGGCTGCCCTTTGGTGCATAGTAACCGTTTATACTAGTGAGAAAAGCAATATTGACTGAGCGCTTGGTTAGCGAGAGGTGCAGCCCTTTCCTGGACTGAGTCCAGAATTTTCCATCATGAGGATGACCCAAAGATGGGCGGATTTCAGGTCCACAGTCCCTTAGCCACAATTCCAAAATCCAGAGAGCTCTGAAAACCAAACATTTTTTCCTAATCTGGCAGTTGGCAAGTTCCAGCCTGCAGACCAAATCTGGATCTGCCTCTGGGTGGCCCACAAGCTAAGCAATGGTTGTTTACAGTTTTAAATGGTTGAAACTAAAAGAATTCATTCATGACAGATAAAAATGATAAGAAATTCAAGGTTTAGTTTCCAGAAAGAAAGTCTGATTGGAACACAGCCATGCCTATTCTTTTACCTATTGTCTGCGGCTGCTTTGGAGTTGCATTAGTTGCAATGGAAAGTGTATGCAAAGTCAAAGACAGTTACTATCTGGCCCTTGACAGACAAAGTCTGCCCATCTCTGATCTAACGCGTTTGGCAACAAAACCTGACCCAACTGGATGTGAGCCTCTTTGGACTTGTTATTTATCCCATTTGGTGCAAATTGTTGTATGTTCCCAGGCAGAAATATTGCATTTGATCACAGGGCTGCCTTAATTTAACTGTGCTATGTGCTATGTGGGACATGCATCCCAGAATATTTCTAAAAATCTCAAAGTATTCTGAATTTTGAAACACATCTGCCTATAAAGGTTTCATACAAGGGGACCGAGATGTGTATTAATATCCCCTACTTGACAAAGGTGGCAACTCAAAAGTTAAGCAACCAGCTTATGGCTCATCCTGAAGCCATGGGTCAGAGACTCCTATTCCAAAACTGTCTTTCTTTCTACTTATAGATCCAAGCTGGTTGTAATCGGGTCACCCCCAACGCCCAACACCTCAGTTTCCAAGCCCAGGATGAAATGGAGAGGACCCTATGGTCCTTCCCCTTCCATGTCCTCAGCCTGCCTTTTGTCTATGCAAAAACTTTAGCCAAAGAATGAAATTAATCAGAAAAGTGAGAAAATGCAGAAGCAAAGGAAAACAGTCAAAGGAGACCAAATAATAATAGTTTAGTCATTAAGCAAAGTCAAGGACCTTTAGTTCCTTCTGAAGGGCTATAGATAATATTCCGAGCCATATCCTTTGATCTGTCTCATAGATACTGAAACCCCACCAGGTGGAAGAAGTCAACTACATGATGACCAGACTGTAGCCATGACATAAGCTGCCACAATTCTGAGAATTGGCCTCAAGGAAATGCGAAAAAACTGACCCTGGAACTGAAGATTGACTGTACTTAAAACATCAAGATGACGCTGATCAGACCACCACATGACCAATTTCAAGATGACTGTCAGGGCTTCCCTGGTGGCGCAGTGGTTAAGGATCTGCCTGTCAATTCAGGGGACACAGGTTCGAGCCCTGGTCCGGGAAGATCCCACATGCTGTGGAGCAACTAAGCCCGTGAGCCAAAACTACTGAGCCTGTGCTCTAGAGCCCACATGCCAAAACCACTGAAGCCCACATGCCTAGAGCCCGTGCTCCGCAGCAAGAGAAGCCACCGCAATGAGAAGCCCGCACACTGCAACGAACAGTAGCCCTTGCTCGCCGCAGCTAGGGAAAGCCACACACAGCAACGAAGACCCAAGGCAGCCAAAGATAAATGAATAAAAAAAAAAAAAAAAAGTTGACTGTCACAGTTGACCGTGCTGTTTCTACGTGTAGCTCCCTCTCTCCATCTATAAAAACTTTTGTCCACTGGTTGTCAGTGCGGGGGGGAGGTTGGCCTTTGGACGAGAGTCTGCCCTCCCTGCACCAACCCCCCTGCCCGCAGTTGCTGGCATCCAAAATAAAGCAAACGTTCCTTTCTACCAACTTTGCCTCTTTATTGGCTTTTGAGTGGCGAGCAGCCGGACCCCACTTTCGGTTACAAAGAGACTGGTGCATCTGGCCGCCCCCCACCTGCCAGTCCCAATGGGGATGCCTAGGAGAGTCAAGACTCACCGGCAATCTTTCTCAAACTCCTTGGACTCATCGGTGCAGTGGAAGAACTTGCCCTTGAAGAGCTGCACGGCCACCACGGCAAAGATGAACATGAAGAGCATGTAGACGATGAGGATGTTGAAGACATTCTTGAGTGAGTTCACAACGCAGTCAAACACAGCCTGGTGGGTGGGGTGGAAGAGACAGCGTGAGGGGCTGGGAACAACCACGGCCTCCACCTCCAGCAGCTCATAATACCCAAGTATTGTCATTATTCCTATTTTACAGGCAAGGACATGATCCAAGTTACTCGGTTAAGGCCAGGCAGTTCTGAGAAATGTTGGGGCTCGACCCAATTCTGAGTTTTTATGCATCGAAAACCCCCAATTTTAACCCCTGGGAAATGGGGTCGCTTCTCTGAGCTTCTCCAAGGTAAGCTCATGGCTCTTCAGGGCAAGAGGAAAGGTCCTCGATGGAGATGTTATTTCCTGTTCATTCTGTGTCCCTGCTTCACGTCACTCCCTTCCCCATAATCTGGAGTTGTGGTCCCCTCTCTTTTGCCCACTGATCACTTGGGGGCACTCTAGATTTGCGAGCTGACTTCACGTGCCCTGGAGATTCTGCCCTGCGTAAGACGGAATCCTTCCATCCTCCTCCAGAGAAGGCAGGGGTCCCAGCCTGGAATGTCCCCCCCCCCACCGCAGCATTCTGCTATTAATCCCAGCGGGTCCTAACTACAAGTAAGCATCAAGGATTGTCAACCTACTGGAATCACACATTAGCTCTGCCGGCTTCCCCTGGGGGAGAGAGTGCATAGCTTTCATGGGGCTTTCAAAGGGGGCTGTGACCCAGAAAATGGGAAAGAGCCACTGAACCGACTACTTCTGGATTCCACATATGTCAATGCAAGCAAGCTTTCCCGTCCAGAGGGCAGCCGCATTTCCTCTTTGAATATTTATCAACAAAAAGGGGGCACTCGAATCATTATTTCCCAAATCATGGGGGAGGAGCACACCACCGGTGATATCAGACGTACTTTTAGGTCCTATAGGAGCCCAAGACCAAGTAACACTGAATCACATGGTAGCAAAGTTATTCTCTCTTTAATTCTTTCAATCCTTTTGAGTGAAGGAGAAAGTCTTCCTTAGTTGTTACTGTGTTAACACCTGACATTTATACTTTTCCTTTTTTTTGGCTGCGCCATGCGGCATGCAGGATCTTAGGTCCCTGGCCAGGGATCGACCCTGTGCCCCCTGCATTGGGAACACAGAGTCTTAGCCACTGGACTGCCAGGGAAGTCCCTGTACTTTTCCTTTTTAGCCAAGAAAGAGCAAGTATCCATGCTCAAAGTCTTTGTCAGGCAATTATTTTGGGCTAGATTTTAATAACAGTTATCTTATATTTTGAACAGATATTTAGTTTCACCTTCTATTAACAGTGGGTTTTGGTTTTCCAACTTAAGAAACTTGACAAGCATTTCCTTTTAAAATAAATCCACTTAAGTAAAAAATAAAGTGACTTAACTTAAAGAAACATATTAAGAAAGAGATAATACAGGTGCATCCTCAGGTGCATCATAAATTGAAAAGGGGTGTTTGAATGACTAGATTTCATTTCCTTCCTTCCTTCGTTTTTTTTTGGAAACAACAAGCTTTTGGGAAATTCTGGTTCATGCTATTTTTTTCAAGTTTTATTTATTTATTTGTTTGTTTGCGGTACGCGGGCCTCTCACTGTTGTGGCCTCTCCCGTTGTGGAGCACAGGCTCTGGACGCGCAGGCTCAGCGGCCATGGCTCACGGGCCCAGCCGCTCTGCGGCATGTGGGATCTTCCCGGACCGGGGCATGAATCCGTGTCCCCTGCATCGGCAGGCAGACTCTCAACCACTGCGCCACCAGGGAAGCCCCTATTTATTTTTTAAAATTTAAGTATAGTTGCTTTACACTGTTGTGTTAGTTTCTGCTGTACAGCAAAGTGAATCAGCCATACGTATACATATATCCCCTCTTTTTTGGATTTCCTTCCCATTTAGGTCATCACAGAGCACCGAGTAGAGTTCCCTGTGCTAAACAGTAGGTTCTTATTAGTTATCTATTTTATACATAGTAGTGTATATATGTCAATCCCAATCTCCCAATTCATCCCACCCCCCTTCCCCCTTGGTATCCATACGTTTGTTCTCTATATGTCTGTGTCTCTATTTCTGCTTTGCAAATAGTTCATCTACACTTTTTCTAGATACCACATATATGCATTAATATACAATATTTGTTCTTCTCTTTCTGACTTACTTCACTCTGGTGGTTCATGCTATTTTGGAACAGGAGATATTGGACCCTAGAATAGGCAGGTGAAAAGTTAAAGGTTATGTGGGACCAGAAACCTAGTTTCCTGCTTCCCAGATTAGGGTTATGCCCTGTTTTATCCACATGATGCCTTCATGGGAATTAAGAAAAGGGATCTCAACTTTGCAAGAGACATTTCATCTATTGGAAAGTTACCATGATATACAGATTTTGTTCCATTAACTCACTTTACTGCCATCTACTGGAGAGCTGTAGTAATAAGTATATCCATATATAATGGCTGTGCTGTTAGCAGCATCCCTTTCAACGTACTGTCCTTCAGCAGTGTGCAACCTGCTCAACTGTACGTGGCAACCCTGATAGATCTTCCACATACCCCAATCTCACCTTGAGCTTTGGCAACCGCTTGATGGTTTTAAGAGGTCGTAGCACCCGAAGGACTCGGAGGGATTTAATCGTGTTGATGTCTTTTCCTTTGCTATTGCCACTGTGGAGGGATGTTAGAATGGGGAGAAGGGAAGAGAGGGAGCCAAGGTCAGGCTGGGTGGTGGGTGGTCCACAGCCCCAAGTAGCCCCACCCTCCCAGGCTTAGGAGTCTGGGGTGGGCCTGGCATAGCCATGTCCTTCCCAGAGAAGAGTAGTCAGCTCCCCTGCTACATCTGGGCTCAAGAGCTAGTGAGTAGATGGCCCTTTGTGGTTTTGGTCTCAGGGTTTGTTGAGGGCCCTGGCTGAGCCTGAACAGCTGCATGGGGTGGCTCTTGGATCCAGCACGAGGAAGTTGGCTGCCCCGTGTGCTCTCTTTGGAGGTGGTCTTAGTGAGCTTTTAGAAAATGGGATTCCTCCCTCCTCCAACAGGATCCAGGAAATGCTTAAAGTGGCCTTTAAACCAGAACTCCCTTCCCCCACCCCCTGCCCCAATATTCCCTGATCCCACAGGAGCGTAAGGAACCAGAACATCAGATGTCGAATCTCTGCCTCATTCTTTCAGGGTATCTGAGCTCATCTTTGTCAGATTGCTGCATAGAGGTTCAGTCCAGGGTCTACTGGGCCTGAGTCTTAGCATTGCAGATGTCCTGACACCCTTAGCCAACCATGATTCAAGCGCCCCCAAAAGGAGGGCATTGGGTGTGGCCATCAAAGGCTTGTGATGAATGGAACTCACCACCCACCCAGCTGCCCAAGCCAGAAACCCAACACTCGTGTTCAGCTTCCTGTCCTCCATCCTCATCCCCAATGGGTCACCCTCCTACACAGGGCACCATCATAGGTCAGACCCCCATTATCCACCTCCCAACTTTCCCCCCACTCCCTGTCTCTCTCTTCTTCCATCTCTTCTGCACACAGTGGCCAAAACCAATGACCATGTCACTCTCCTACTCCGACTCCTTCTGGAGCAACTGAATTCCTAGAAGTGCAAACTCCTAGCTTGGCATTCAAGGCTCTTCGGAATCTAGCCCAACTTACCTTTCTGTTTGCATTCCCATTGATAACTACACAACCCAAGCCCCAGCCACACTCTTTTGCTTCTGTTCCCTCTGCTAGAAATGTCCTTCCTCCACTTCTTCATTCACAGAACTATGCAGCCCTCAAAGCCCAAGGTAAATGTCCCTTCATCTGATAGCCTCCACTGACTGCCTCTGGGCTCTGCCAGACCCCAGTGCTGTTTCAGAATCGCCTTTGTTCCTGTCATTGGCTTCTGGCTTTAGACAGAAAACTCTTCAAAGGTGAAACTGTGATTTATTCTTCTATGTGTTCATTTTCCCTTTAATCTTGGTTCTTGTCTCTGCCCCCAGCATGTGCCTAGGGTGTAGTTTCAGGACACATGTGAACAGATCCAGATCAGAGTTCTTTGGGGGCCAGTTAGCAAACATCTCCCTACAGTTCTCTTGGGTCTTGAGTAGAGCTGCCCCATGGTGTGCCCAGGTATCCAGGTGCAAAAACATTCTTCGTGACATTTGCTTTTTTTAGGGTTCCTTTTTCTCATCTTTCAGAGAAAAAAGAGAATTGGACTTTAACCTGCCAGGCACAACCGTGCTCCAGGATTCAGCAGTCTGAACATGGTTTTCTCTTTTCTAAACCAAAGTCATCAATCATTATTATCTCAAGGCTGTGCCCCCAAAGTGTGAGGCACACATCAGGAGAGTCACTGAGATATTTTCAGGCAGATCACAAACACAATGAAGTAACGGGATCACACAGGGAAACAGCTATGTTTTCTTCAAGTTATCTTTCAGGCCTCCTGTTTTGGTCAGAGAGGAAGTCTCTGCTATGTGTTCATAGGTCTTTCATGCCTCCCTAACACTCACTGATTTCCCTTTTAACAAAGAACCCAGCTTGAGTGTAACAACTTGCTACGCAACTGTTTCATTCTTGTTGGATTCACTTTTGTGGTTGCCTGTTTTATCTGAGGTTAACAATACTGGTTGTAAAGGGATGGCATAAAGTGTTCTAGCAAAACTAAAATGAGGTTTAGACTATGTGTTGGTGGAAAAAATGTCAAGCAAGCGGACATCTAGGTTGTATGTGGAACTGGCTAAAGTCTTGATGGGCCAAACTGCTGGTATTTGGGAACACACCTCCTGGGGTGCATCTACTCATCTAAAAATGACTCCATGGGCATTCTAAGGGTGTCTCTCCTAGGAGGCACTTCTCCCTTGGGAGAGGCTGAGAACAATCCTGTTTGCTGAGACGCCGAGGAGAGTGTTTCTGGCAGTTTGGCTCCTGAGCTTGCAGGAATGGCTTGACCAAGGTGTTCTCACAGAAAACAACCAGATTTTCAAATCACTTTGCTGAGAGTGTAGATGCTCCTGTTGCGGGGGTGGTTACTTACTCCTCTTAAAGCCCAAGCCCTGGTTGTTTGGACTGTCTACCCTTCTCCCATCTGGGAAGCTGGACCTTCACTCCCCTGATAACTACCCATCCGGCTCGTCTGCCCTATTGAAATAAGACCATGGGGAGACCCCCTTCCGCGCCCCTTATGTTCTCTTCCAAGAACTGGGCTAAATGGTGGGTCCTGATGAGAGGCAGTGGTCAAGACCCCTCCAGGCTCCTGCCCCTTGGGGAGCAGGCTGAGGGGACTCTGGTCACTGCAGGCGACAGGACGGTGGCAATGACACAAGGCTACAGAAACAGGCCCAGAACCAGTGTGGCTGCATCAGGGCACAGAGAACGAGACAGAGAGAGAGAGAGAGAGAGAGAGAGAGAGAGAGAGAGAGGCACTTTACCGTGTACTGCTCCTGGTGACGTGGCGTCGGAGGGAGAGACAGATCGTAAGCGGCCTCAGAAGAAAGAACACAGAACACACACATACATGCACACACACCTGAGCGCTTCCCTGCCCTGCCTGGGCACCAGGAGGGGCCGCCTTAGGCTTGTGGCTCTGGATGGTGTCCATCCTTCCATCTGGAAGACGCCTGTTCCGTCCCCTGCCTTTGGCTGGCCCCCGGCACTGCCCAATAGCACCAAGAAAGCCGAATTTCCAAGTAGCAGGACAGCCCGAAAGTTATCAAGTACCAAAGGCGAATTTGCCACTGAAGATCCCTGCCAAGAGCTGGAGAAAAATCCCTTTTCTCCAGAGGTTCTGGGACTGGAAATTTTTAGAATGTCTTTTTTTTTTTTTTTTTGGCCACACCTCACAGTATGCAGGATCTTAGTTCCCCGACCAGGGTTCAAACCCACGGCCCCTGCATCAGAAGCCTGGAGTCTTAACCACTGGACTGCCAGGGAAGTCCTTTAGAATGTCTTGTAGGGGGTGAGCTTTGGAGTTAGGGGGACCTGGGTTTGACTCCCAGCACTGCCCTTAATTATTGTCCTCATCTGTAAAACAGACCTTTGGGGTGCTGATGCTTGATACACAGTAACTATGGCTTTGGCTTTACCCCCTAAGTTATGAAGGAGAAGGGGGGCAGCTAAGAGTTCCAATTTGGGATGAAATTAAGGGGCAACTCTCAAGAGCCTTCTGGGAAAATGTGGGCCTGGGGGAAGCTCTCTGCATCTGGCAGTGCCCCTTGTACAACTCATCTTTGGAATCAAGGCTCAGACTCATTTTGACCCTCCAACCATGACTGGAGATCAAGGTGCAAGAAACTTGATTGCCATTAGAACAGTGGAAACCCTACTGCCAAGCAGGTACTCTACAGAATATCCCACCTGCCACCCCCTTTTGAAGTTAGTGACATTTCTAAAAACATAATGGGTTAAAAGCTTACAAATATTCCCACTGATTTTTCTTCCCCCTGCTACCTTTCACTTTACCTCAGTGGCTTTCAAAGCTTAACATATCTAGGAATTATTGCATAGATAGGATTGTATAGATTCTCCTTTTTGGATTATTGAGGAATTTTTCAGTGACAGTGATTTCTGCCCAAGCCTGATGGATGATGTTAGGTGTAATATGTGAGTCTTCTGAATGTCACTGCATCTGTCCGTGGCAAGGTGGTACCATTATACCCATTTTCCAGATGAGGAAGCTGAGGCTCAGAGAGGGAAAGTGACTTGTCCAAGGTCACACAGCCGGGACGTGGCACGCTGAGATTCAAACCCAGGTTTGTGTGTCTTGCACACTAATCTTCTTTCCATTTCATTACACACAAAAAAAAGAATGCCTTCAGGGATAGGGGCTGTTTTGAGGATGGGGATTAAAAAAAAAGGCTGCCCGGGGGCTCCTTCTTTGGCTTCCTGGCAGTTGGGTTCCTGAGCACGCAGGAGTGACTTGATCAAGGTGTTCTGCCAGCTGTGCTGGCCTGCTTTGAGGGAGGAGTGGCAGCCCCAGATGGACTCTTGGCAGTGAGGGCAGGATCATGATTTGCCAGCTGCTGATAAATGTCAGTTGGCTACCCCGCTGCATGGGCATAGAGCGTGATGTCAAGTGTGGTGACTCATGAAATGGTGTGTTAATGGTGGTCGCATGAACACAGCACACAGTCAGTAGATGGAGCAGGACACACGCACACAGATATTTGGGGGAGGTGCGGGAGGGGTGGAAACCGTCGGGAGAGCTTCGACACATCCCTTGGAGGACCACAGGGATCATTGTCCCATATCCGAGATGGGGCCACAATCACAGCACTGCAGAATCCTTGCCTCCACCCCAACAGGCCAGAACAGCAAGATTCCTTTCGACAAAGAAGGGAATAGTCTCATGCCCTCTTCCCCTGGACTTCTAGGCCCTGCTGGGGCCTTGAGAAAGCCAGGTTGGCTGAGCTGTCAAGTCTCATTCTGCTGATTTGTGAAAGTCTCAGTGTTCAATGCTGTGAGATGGGCAGCAGCCCTCAATCTGACAGCTGACTTCCCTCCGCAATCTCTCTGGTCGTCAGTTTCCTCATGTACAAAAAAGGAATAATAAGAGAACTTCCTGCGTGGGGTTTGTAAAGATTAAGTAAATGGAGGCTGTTACCATCATTATTACCCAGTCAGGTTTGTCAAAGTGATGGGGAAACTGAGGCACAGAGAGGTTCAGGGACTTGCACATCTAGAGAGAAACCGGACAGCCTTGCTGGAACCTTTTTCTAAAACCATCAGGTTCATTTAACACTTGTTGGGGTTTTCAGCCTTGTCTATGAGGAGACAGGCACATAGGACAGATAATGAGTTAAAAGAACAGAAAGAAAAGACGCAAAGGACTCTGGGATTGGACACTCAAGTGGAGACTCTCAGAGCGACACCTACTCCAGATGGATGTCAATCCATCTGGTAACAAGGAAAGACAATAAGCAAAGTCCTTGTAGGGCGAGAGACCTTCTCAGGTAAGAGAGGCCAGAAACCTGAAGGCAGAGGGAGGATTCTGAAACTTTTCTGGGGGAAAAAGTAGCAGCTTGGGGGGGGGGTCCCTTCTCTGGCTTTCTGGCAGATTGGCCTAAGGCATGCAGGAGCAGCTTGATCAAGGTGCTTGCCAGCTGTGCCTGGCCTGTGGCCCTGCCCTGGAGGAGGAGTGGCAGTGACAGATAGATTCTTGGCAGTGAGGTGGGGAGGGTGTGGCAGGGGTGGGGTCTCAGGGTCTACCTCTTCCATCCCTATGACCATCACATAAAGGTGCTCCCCGGGTTGTCAGCTCTTCTAAAACCCCAAGAGAGTCCCTAACACTTGTCAGGACCCCACTGGCAAAATCTCACACACCCCAGTTCCTGCAAGATCCACGAGCTCACTGGGACTCATAGGGATGACCTTACATCCCTGTCCAGACCCTTTCCTCACATAGGAATTTAAAAAACAATTGGAAACAGGGATTTTCAATGGTATTAACTGGCTGGCTTCACGCCTGTAGCAACTTCATAAAACTAGTTTCAAAGGTTGACTCTACAAATATGCTGCTAAATTCCGCCGAGCTGTAGGCTCGTTTTGAATGCCCTTGTATAACTTTATATTTAAAATGAAAACTCAAAAATTAAAAAACAAAATCAGCTCCCTGTGGCAGATTCTTTTGCAGACACAAAGAATCATTTTGCTTGATTCTGGGTGGAAAAATAATTTTTTTTTCGCAGATTAGGTTTGCTTAAAGTTGAGCCTAATTGTAGCTCCAGGGGAACTGTGGCCCATCATGGCAAAAGCTCTACGGTTTGAAAAGCTTGTTCCCAGGTCTTTCGAAGGCCACACTTTTCCCAAATTGGGAGGCCAAATGAGGGATGGAGATGGGACAGGGCAATAGTGGGGGGCCCCCTCTTCAGCACTGAAGCTTGTTGGCTCTCACAGAGGTCTGGAAGGAAAGTGTCAAGGATGAACTGATGGACAGCAGACACTACCTCTATTGTGCTACACCCAGTGGTGGCCACGGAGGGCAAAACCCACCACCCAGGGCACAGCTGGCAAAGGGGGGTGTTGTGTGTGGAGAGATGGATGTGATCTCTTTCTGAGCTCTTGGGCACCTGGGGGCTGCTGGGCAGACGTCATCCTGGAGGGCTGGAGGAAGTGTGGGAGGGGTGCTTGCCTGCACTTGCCTTCCCTGGACATGAAGACCACCCCAGGTCAGAACATGGTGGGGGCTGGGTTTTTGATGCCAGAGCAAATGGCAGAGTGTCTGCCTTCTCCAGGCCATGGGGCCCAGGTTAGGCAGAAGGTCAAGGTGAAGGACAGGATGGAAGGGAGAGAGAAAGAGTCTGGAGGAGAGGGAGAGGGAGAAGGAGAGGGGAAGGGGGAGGGGAGAGGGGAGGAGGGAGGGGAAGGGGGAGGGGAGAGGGGAGGAGGGAGGGGAAGGGGGAGGGGAGAGGGGAGGAGGGAGGGGAAGGGGGAGGGGAGAGGGGAGGAGGGAGGGGAAGGGGGAGGGGAGAGGGGAGGAGGGAGGGGAAGGGGGAGGGGAGAGGGGAGGAGGGAGGGGAAGGGGGAGGGGAGAGGGGAGGAGGGAGGGGAAGGGGGAGGGGAGAGGGGAGGAGGGAGGGGAAGGGGGAGGGGAGAGGGGAGGAGGGAGGGGAAGGGGGAGGGGAGAGGGGAGGAGGGAGGGGAAGGGGGAGGGGAGAGGGGAGGAGGGAGGGGAAGGGGGAGGGGAGAGGGGAGGAGGGAGGGGAAGGGGAGGTGGAGAGAGAGACAGAGAGACAGAGAGGGAGTCAGAGAGAGGGAAGGAGAGAGAAAAGGGGAAAGATAAAGGAAGAGAAAGACAGAAACAGGAGCAAGGGAGGGAAGGGGATTTGAGATGGATTCCCTCCAGGATGAGGGCAGTCAAATGTTTTGGCTTTTCAGAATCAAAACTTTCTCAGGACCTAGCATGGTGCCTGACTGACACCTTGTAGAAGTCACTCAAATAACTGATGGACAGAGGGAGGAGCATATTTCATTACATTCTCATATACACAGTGTATTACCTTTTAGAATCTTTTTGGGGGAAAGAAATTTGTGCTAACTTGATAAGAAACAAATTGTATCTTGTTTGTATTTTATACATCTCCTAATTCCAATGAGGTAGGTTTTTTTTTTCATTTTTTATTAGTCAGCATTCTGTGAAATTTCTGTGTTAAATCCTGTGCTCACTTACCTATTGAGGTTCAGTGTTTCTTATTGATTTGTAATTGCTTTTTATATCTGAAGGCCATGGATATCTTGTCTTATTTGTGGTAATCTTTCTCCTCTAATTTGCTGTGCACTTTACTTTGATTATTATTATTATTAAACCTACAGGACATCTTAATGAAAATGTAGCCAAACTTCTTGAATTTTTGAGATGATCTCTTCCATTGTTCTAATGATCAAATACTCAATTACTTTAAAAAGTGGGAGAGAGAGGAGGAGGAGTGGAAGAGGGACAGAGGAAGAAAGAGAGAAAAGGAGAGGGGGTGGAAAAGAGCAGACACAGAAAGAGGAGGAGAAAGTAGAAGACAAAGAGAAAGGGGGTGGGAAGTCTGGCCAGAGTCAGAAATACATTCAGCTTCCTGACCTTCATGGTACATCTCCACCAGCTCAAGGCGTCCAGAAACTCTGGAGATTTCTTGCTCTTCTGACACAACTTGATCTCATTGTGTTCCCAGGGAAGGACCTGAGAATGGCCCAGTTTAGCCCTTAAATTGGAAACGGACCACCACACTGGCCTCCTGAAAAACCAAGTCCTCATTGTTTGGTCAGGTGGGCCATTCAAGGACTCTTCCAGGTCTGCTGAGAAGGGGTCCAGGAGGCAGAGGCAAAGGGGAAGCCCCTGGTTTCTCATTATTTAGGTGAGGTGGGTCCGAATCCCTTTGAGACTTTTCTCTCTGGGAATGATCCACTGTGATGGGCACAGACAGGGTCCCTAAGAAGATTTGTTTCTGGATTAGGGGCTGATTAGGTTTTTCCATCCTGCCCCAAGTGTTTACAAGTTGAGGAATGTACTGCTAAGTTTGCTACCAGGGCCCTAAGAGCTAATGGCTACTCAGCCCTTGGATGCCATCTTGGAATCGCATCTTGGAATGGCTACTAAGCCTTTGGGTGCCATCTTGGAATGACTACTGAGCTCTCAGGTGCCATCTTAAAATGGCTGCCCAGAATTCGGGCACCATCTTGGAGCTGCATGATGAGGCATGACCTTTCAGAGTGTCCTAGGACTGCCAGGAGAAGTTCAAGACACACAAGGGGAGTCATTAGGTCTATAACTACAGGGCCTTCGGGCACAGGGTGGGGATCCAAATTCTCATGCACATTCGTTTCCTGATTGTCTTTTTAGGGGCTCCCCAAAGAGACAGTGGCTTGGGCAGAGCTTGTAGAGCAGAAGGAAGATGAGATGTCCCGGTGGGGCTAGTCTACGGAAAGCAGCAGAGCAAGGGGTCGGTGGCATGGCTGTGTGAGGAGGTAGAAGGTGGGAGGCCTTCTCCTTCGTCCTCCGTGGTGGGCATCATGCAAAAGCCAATCGAAGCTCTTCCTGGTGGCATGCGGATGCCTCCCCCCACCCTGGAGCCCACTCTCCCCTTCTCTACACCCCGAGAACACGTCCCCTGATTCAATGGGCTGGGGACGGAGGGACGAAGAGGCAGGTGGAGTCCTCGAGAGGACACTTACGTGAAGGCAAAGGCCACCAGGGCCCCACTGACCACTATGAAGTCGAGAATGTTCCAGAGGTCACGGAAGTAGGCACCCTGGTGCAGGACGAGCCCCAGGTCGATCATCTATGGGAGGAGAAGAGACAGCGCTCTGATCCCTCATCCCCACCCTGGGGAGCAGGATCCACCCTTTAGCCTTTAGCAACAGGAGGGGGCATGGTAGTCAATGGGACCACCTCATCCTGAAGGGCTGGGAGAGTGGCCAGAGGACCTGGGGGAGGAGTGAGAGCCCCTGCCCAAGGCACCTTCCCACCTTGTGAAAGGTAGTTCTGACTTGCTGGTTCTTAGGTCGAAACCTTGGGATCCCCCTGGGCTCCTCACCCCACATCAGATACATTAGCAAACCCTGTTGGTTCTGCCTTCCAAACCTTCCAAGAATCTGCCCACTTTTCACCACCTTCTCTGCCACCACCCTGGGCTGGTCCCCATCATCTCCTGCCTGGACCAGTGCAATCACCTGCTCCCAGTTCTCTTGGGTCCCACCCACCCTGCTCCCCCTCTCAAGCCTGTCCTCCCAGAGCGGCTAGAGGGTGGCTGTGAACACCTGAGTCCAATCATGTCCCTCTGCTCAGAACCTTCCATGGCGCCCACCTCACTTGGGATAAAAGCCTAAGTCCTCCCTGTGGCCCCCAAGTTCTTGCATGATTCATTCCTCCCTGCTCATCTCCCTGACCTGGTTTCCCCACCCTCCTCTCTCACTCCTTCCGGATGCACCAGCTTCCTTGATGTTCCTCAAACACACCAAGCATTTCTAATCTCTGGGGTGAGCCTCCTGCACCAGGGTGGCATTCTTGAGGGTGCAGAATCCTGTGGAGCCCTGGCACTCACCTTGATCACCATCTCAAAGGTAAAGACGCCTGTAAAAACGTAGTCAAAATATCGCAGCACCTGCAGGGGATAAAAGCAAGGGGGCAGCAGATCATTGGCTTGCTCCAGCAGAGCCCTCGTGCACCTAGCCTTGGTCCACTGGGGTGTGTGGCCTCCAACAAAGTCCCCAGGGAGCAGAATCTCCATCCACATGAGGAAATGCGGCATCCATGTACAGTTGGGCAGGTCGTGCACTCCCCAAGGGCCTCCTCCCACTGTCTCAGGGCAGATTTGTATGTTGTGAATGAAACTGTCCAGCAGATGGCAGCAAAGTCCTAGCAAAAAATCACTCTACCAGGCTGGTCTGCTTACCAACAGAAAGGGTGCCTTTTTTATTTGCCCAAAGCACTATATGGACTAGAGGTGGCCCCAGGGAAGTTCAGGGGGACTGCATCTCTGTGGGCGACAGGTCTGATCACCCAGTGCCTCTGACCTGCTGGGTCTCCTGGGTGAGTAACTGTTCCCACACAGGGTTTCCTAAACATGATTAGCTGTCCAGGACAGACACTGGGGACAAACCTCACTGTGGCGCCCATCTCCCTCCCCACTCCGGGGCCACACACTCAGCAGGGTGGGTTGATTCTCCCTCTCCCCACCACTTTACACAAGACCAGGCATTAGTGGTTTCTGTCTGGACGGGCAACATCCTGCACTCTGGCCCCTTTCCTGGCCATGCCATAGCACATCCCTGGTGTGACCCTGGCATGACCCTGGCATGAGGATGTTGAGTGTGCTGGCACAGTGCCCAGCACATGGTAAGCGCAGGGGGCTGACTTCATCAGATTTGCCTTGGAGAAGTAAGGGCTGGTAATTACTAAGGATGGCCACCAGAGGGCGCTGGTGAGCACAGAAGTCAGGTCACCCACCACCCTCTTCTCTGCTTAAGAACCCTCTGTGGCTCACACCTCACTCGGGTAAAAGCCAAAGTCCTCCTCGTGCCCTCCAAGGCCCTGCACAATCTGCCTGGCCACCTCCTTGCCCTCATCTTGTCCTACTCTCCCCCTTGCTCACTCTGATTCTGCCACCCTGGATGTTCTCACCTCAGGGCCTTTGCACAGGCTGTTCCCTCTGCCTGGAATGCTCTTCTCCATGTTCCAACTGATTCCCTCTCTCTCCTCCTTTATGACTTGGCTCAAATATCACTTTCTCAGTGAGGCCTTCCCTGACTGCCTGTTTAAAATTCCACCAAGTCTACACCTTCCCCCAATATCCCTCAACCCTAGCACTTATCACATCCTGACACACTATTTGTTATAGTTACTAATAATCTCACTGTCCACCTCTCCAACCTGAAAGTCAACCTCACAAGGGCAGGGATATTTGTCTGTCCCTGTGGCATCTCCAGCTTATAGTACAGGGCCAGGCATACTCAAGAAATGTTTGTTGAATGAATGCATGAATAGCTGTGCCTGCACTGGGTCCTGCAGGAGCTGGGATCCGTGATCTGTGTGGTCACCACTCACATTCTCATTATGTGTGGTGCTTGAAGGGCCATTGGAGACCAGAGTGGCCAGGATGGCTAACTTCCTGGGATGTGCAGCAGGTGCAAGGGGCTGGAAGGTTCTGGGAAGGCTGAGGGGATGGTGGTGGGAGAGCATTCCAGGTGTACCGGGCAGAGGGCACAGCATGGATAAAGACCCGGTGCTCTGTGAGCTCTGAGATGGCAGGGACTGTCTCATACCCTGTCAACCCTTGATGTTTAGCTCAGCACGTGGCACACAGTAGTTGCTCATTAAATAATTACTAAATAAAGAAATGAATGGAAGGAAAGGAGGAAAGAAGGAAGGAGAGGAGGTGGGGGGAAAGGCAGGCCAGGTGGTCAGTTGCATCAAATTCTGGAGAGCTTAATAAGTGGAGCAAGAGAAAATCAAAAGACCAATAAATTAGGTTCAACCGTATCTAATATGTAGATCTTTTTGACCTACAAAAGGCAATTCTCTGTGGCTCACTGAAATCCAAAAAGGTTCTCAGTCTCATTTATCACAGGGAAATGCAAATCAAAGTCCCAATGAGATTCCACACCCACCAGGTTGGCTAAATGAAAGCGCTGACAGTACCAAGTGTGGGCAAGACTGTGGAGCAGTGGGAGCCTTGTACGTTGCTGGTGTGAGTAAACATTCTGGCTGCATCTTTGGGGCCAAGCACGTGTACATTCTGTGTATGATCCAGAAACTCCATTTCTGGTTTTAGACCCTGGAGAAAGTCAAGCCCAGGGGCCCCGTGTTGGGGGTAGGGGATGCCGTGACAACACTCTAAACTGCAGACAATCCAAATGTGTGTCAAATGGAAGACGCATAAACAAATTATGGCATGGAGTGGAATATTCAACAGCAACGGAAAAGAATGACTGTCACTACCACCCTCAATACATGCTCATCTCATGGTGGACACGATTTTGGGTGACAGAGAGATGCATAGAATTTATCCCATCTGTTCAGTGTTAGAAACAGGCAAAAAAAATTCTAGTGTTTAAGGATGCATGTACAGGTGGGAAAATCAGAGCAGCTAAGAAATGCTCCTTCCAGAAGTGGGGATTTTGATACCTCTAAGGTAGGGTTTTTCAAGCACTGTTGACAATAGGGGTCAGGTCATTCTCTGTGGTGAGGCTGCCCTGTGCGCTGCAGGGTGATGAACAGTGTCCCTGGTCCCCACCCTCTCGATGCCAGTAGCAAACCTCCACCTGTCCCAACTCACAACACCCAAACATGTCTGAAGACCTTGTTCCCACTTGCGAACCGAGCTCCAAAGGGAAGGAATGGGGGCGATCAAAGAGGTGCCTGTGGTCACGCTCAGTTTTGTTCTACTTCTTGGCTTGGGTGGTGCTGACATGGGGGAGTGCACTTGATAAATGAATGGATCAGACCACTTTTCTGAGGTCTGTTCTAGATCAGCTAATAAAAAGAACTCGGGAGGGGGCCCGGGGTATCAGCTGTCTTACCATGCTCTTGAAGAGAGAGGGCTTTTAAAAAAAAAATTATTATTATTTTTTTGGCCGCGCGGCATGTGGGGTCTCAGTTCCCCAACCAGGGATCGAACCCGTGCCCCCTGCAGTGGAAGTGTGACGTCTTAACCACTGGACCACCAGGGAAATCCAGAAGAGGGAGGGCTTTGAGGAGAGATGTTTCAACTGTGAGATGGAGCAGTGGGGATGGGGCAGGGGAACCAGAGCTCTGCAAACGCTCCATGGGGGCTGGTCTGAGCCCTGCCAGGGTTCACTACGGTCCCAGGAGCTGCAGCGGTCCCCCTGAACCCCACCATGCCCATCCCCTCCCTGCCAGAGACAAAGCCCGCTCCAGTCTCCTAGAGCCAGCAGGGTGTTTGCTGACCCCTCTTGGGACACCCCTTCTCCAAGCCTGGCTCCCTAGGTCCCTAGTTGAAACCAGGCAGCAGGAGATAACAGAGTGCAGCCTCAGCCCTGCCCTGGTACCAGTTTCCTTCAGGAGGCTTGTTCTAATTATTTCCTTCCATCTCCCCCATTGGGTCCCCAGGGGGCCTGCCAGGTCTGTGAAGGAAGGGAAAGTGCAAAGTAAGCTGAGGACGGGCTTGATTTATGGGACTTGCCAGCCTCGCCATGGCTCCTAACCTACTTAGCGAGGGCGGCAGGTCCTGACTCCCAGAGGAAGATGGCTCGTGTGGGGGCTGATGGGGGTAGAGGAAGGAGCTGGGGAAGAAGGCGCTGACACCAGTCCAGCCTCTGTCATGCCCTAGCCTGCTGGTGCCTTGGTTTCCCCTCTCAACCACGGCACACACTCATTCCTGCATCGCAGGACTTAAGGGGGGACATGAGCACAGTAGGTGTTTGATAAATGGTGACAGTTGAGGGAAGCAGCGGGAGATCTAGTGGGGGCAGAATTGGAATTCTGCTGTGTGACCCTGGACAGGTCATTAAACCTCCCTGAGCCTCAGTTTCCTCATCTGTCCAATGGGGATACCCCAAGTACCTGGGGTTGTGCCTGGGACACAGCAAGTGCTCGATGGACAGGGGCTGTTAACAGACCTTGGGCTCCCAGACGGAGAGCTTTTTAGCTCTCCCAAAAGCTCAAAGTTTAGGAGGTGTCTCTGAGTCAAAAATAATCCTTTCTTTCAAAGCTTCTCATCGAAACAAAAAAAGTCCATTTGGTGAGACCTGACTGCAGAGGAGATGCCTCTGGAGCACCCCCTGTCTCAGTACCCCCCACATTCCACGCAGAGCTTGTGCACCTCCACATCCTGCCAGACCCACTCCCCCGACCAAGGATTCCAGCAATTTTCAGCCCCTCTTGGCCACCTCTTCCCCACCAGGCACAAAGAACCACAGTCGCAAGGAACAAACATCCTTCCTCAAGAAGAGAATCAGAGCTTCCTCTCCCAACCAGTGGCCACAAGGGCTGTGCCCAGGGGTGCCCCCAACATTTATTCCACCTTAACTATCTGCTTTTATGATGCAGGAGAAAGTGGCCCGTGACAGAGTAGCTGGGCTGGAAGGAACCTGCTGGGTAGGACTCACATTGTTTCGCGGTGCGTTGGGCTGCACGGGGTCCTCAGCTGCCAGGGCGATGCTGCTCATGGCGATGACCATGAGGATGCACATCTCAAAGTAGCGCAGGTTCAGGATGTAATGGCACAGGCGGCGAAGGCTGTTGGGGACAGGTAGGCGTGCAGAGGTCCACTCAGACCACAGGCTACTGAGCCCCTTCCTCTGTAATCTCCTTATGTCACCTACCAACTATCTGAGATCTCTAACTCCCAAGGTCCCACACCCAACAGAGTAACAAGCTCCTTCATCTGGGGACCCTCTTGGGGCAGGGGGAGCCCTCAGCGAGGGAAGATATCCACATCTCTGTTTAGAAGTTCCCATCACTTCCAAACCACCCTCTTGGGACATCTTAACTCACAGGCTGAGTTGAAGAAATATTGTCCTTGATTCTGTAGGAGATGAAAAGCTTTTTATGCATAAAATTTCACATGGTCAAACAAAATTGGGAAATTCTGGGTTAAGTAGATTTCCTTTTTTGTTTTCAATTAGTTGAGTGACCTTAGGCAAGTTATTGTACCTCAGTGCCCTCATACAACAGTGCCTAACTCACAAGAATGTGAGGATCAAAAGAGTTAATATATGCCTGGTACATGGTAGGGGCTCCAAAAAGTTAGTTACTTAAATTACGAATTGCAGGCCTTATCAGAGTCTTTAATATGCTAATGAGATAATAATGAAATAATTAACCTCAAGTGGAGCTAATAATGATAAATATGTCATGAGATTGTATGAATGGCTGCAGGGCTGAGGGGCTAAGAACAAGGATGCTAGAGTCAGTCTGTCTGGGCTCTCCCACTTGCTTGCTGTTTGACTTCGGGCAGGTGACTTCATCTCTCTGGACCTCAGTTTCTTCATCTGTCCAATGGGGATAAGCAAAGTACCAACCCCTATAGGGTTATTATGAGAAAATTTTTTTATTTGTAAAGTATTCAGAATAGTGCCTGGTGCTAAGTGCCACATAAGAATTTCTTTATTAAAATAGCTAATGTCCACCACATAAAAAAGTAAATGCACAGGGTGAGCTCCAAGAGGCAGGTTAGAGAAAGCAGTTTCCCCTGCAGCTTATTTGACATGATTCTCCTTTGCCAAGAAGCATTTTGAGGGACCAGGGTTTCAAAAAATACCCTTTGGAAAAATGCAATTCTAAAACAACCTCTGAGCCACCAAGACATACATGCGATAAATTTCCCCCCTAAATAATCCAGCCTCCTCAAGGATGCCCAAGACAGAGGGCCATGAACTCAGAGATCATCTACCCAAAATCCAAATCCCTGTAGAGCAGAGCTCAGGGACCAGGGCTGCCATGTACAATTGTACAGGTTGTGCACTGCACAAGCAGCCATTTCTAAGGGACACCTCTCACATCACAGACAGTGTAGATGTGGATATTTATGACAGTGGTTTTTAGTTGGTGGCAGGAGGGGGTCTTTTCCAACAAAATCAGTACTTTATGATAAGTTTCTATCTTATATGACTTAAGAAAGGGACATCATTTTTTAATTTGCTCAAAGGTCTCCTATGGACTAATGGTCTTAGAGGCAACTCTCCCCCACTACCCTTTGTTTGGGTCTGCCCTCTGTCCTGACTTCCACTGCCCCAGTGGGAGCCCTGGGCCCCCTGCCCTGGCCATGGGCCATACTCACGGGTTGGTCGTAGAGAGGATAAACATGGAGCTGTAGGGGGGCATGGGCTTGGGGCCGTCTTCCCCGGGGTCGTCTTCCTCCTCCTCTTTCTTCTCTTCCTCCTTTTTTGGCAGTGGGTCTGGGTTGGCGTTTTTGTTCACTGTTGGGACAAGAACCAACACAGGGCTCCCTCCACAATTTCCCACAAACCTCTGGTCTCCTGCCTACTCTCCAGAGCAGGCAATAAGCAGCTGACACAAAGTGCCTACTATGTGCCAGGCACCCTATTATGCCATTTAATCCTCACCTGACCCTATGAGGTTGGTACTTTATGATCCCCAGTTTACAGATGAGGAAACTGAGGCACAGAGAGGTGAAGTGGCTTGCCTAAGGTCATATGGCTGGGATGTGGCAAAGCTGGGATTTGAACCCGGGTAGCCTGGCCCCAGAGTGCTTGCTCTCAACCACTCTACAGCCTTGAGTCTGCTGGGACCCTCACGGGAAACTAACATAGACCTACCCCCGGCCTATGATGACCTTTATATTGTCACTTGGAGGCAGGCGGGGTGAGTATCAACAGCCCTACTTTACAGATGAGAATACTGAGCCCCTCCCATAGTCAAACTGCAGGGTTTCCCCCCATTAACACCCCTCTCCTGAGTGGGGAGAGGCACCATCCTCCTGAGCATTGATCCTGCAGCCTAGCCACTCTATGGGTCTGTGGACAGGCTGAGCCTTGCTGAGCCTCAGTTTTTTCATCTGTGAAATGGGCACAATGACAAGATCTGCCTTGTAGGACTGTGGCAAGCATTTATAGAGCAAACTCATGGACAGCTTTTGCATAGAACTGGTCTACCATTATCATCTTAAAAATAATAAACTCAGGGTAAGTTCCAAATTCCTGGTGCTTCTCAGATCGTAATCTTACAAGGGGGAGGTTGGGGGGGTGCAAAAACAGCCAATCCCTCAAGGTCCTAGACCTGCACTGTCCAGCATTTGAAACGTGGCTAGTCCAAACTGTGGCATGCAGTGTAAAAACATGCCAGATTTCCAAGACTGAGTATGAGAAAAAGAATGTAAGGTAGCTCATTAATAATTTAGAAAATATTGATGACACATTGACATGTTAACATTTTGGATACAAATCAATAGTATTTTGGATTAAATACGATTTAACTATTAAATTTCAATTCACCTATTTCTTATTTTTAAAATCACTCCTTCCTTCCTTCTTCCCTCTTCCCTCCCTCCTTTTCTCCTTTCGTCCCTTCTTTCTTTCTTTTAACATGGCTACTAGAAAGTTTAATTAATTAATTACTTTGGCTGCACCACTCGGCTTGCGGGATCTTAGTTCCCCAACCAGGGATCGAATCCGTGACCCCTGCAGTGGAAGCATGTAGTCCTAACCGCTGGACCACCAGGGAATTCCCCTAGAAAGTTTAAAATTACATAGGTGGCCTGTGTCACATTTCTTTTGGACAGCGCTGGCCTAAAGAATCATCTGACTCCCCCAGATTTCCATCAGAGGAATCCATTGACTTCTCAAATATGGTGGCTCCCTGGCTCCCCTGTGGGAATTTGGGATGCAGGAAATGTTGCTAACCTATTGTGTACTTGTCAGGCATCATCTGCATATTACCTCATTTAATTCTCCAAGCAGCCCTGTGGGGGCAGGAACTATGTCTCTACCCATTTTCCAGATGAAGCAAATTGAGGCCAGAGAGGTGGAGTCACTGTCCAGAGTCACCCAACTGAGCCTCTGGGGATTGAGCCCAGGAGGCCGGCTCACGTGTGAAATTGGAGCTCATACCTTGGACGACGGTGTGATTGAGGGGGCGCGGGCAGGCTGGGGGGATGTCCACCGTGGTGTGGTCGGGTTTCCTGGCAGTCTTAGCTGAGGTGGTCTGGGTGCTGCTGGGGTTGGTGACGATAAGGCTGTTCTCGGGGGTCTTGGGGGGACCGGGGTTGGACGGGTTCCCCGGGTTGTTGGGTGTCCGGCGGCTGGAAGCATTCTGGGGGTTGGTGGCCATGGCAGGTGGGGCAGGCGTGGGGCCGGGGTCGGTGCTGTTCACCATCTTGGCTGCGCTCTGGCGCAGGCCGGCGTGGCCGAGGCTGTCGTGGGGACTGGCTGACTCCGCCGTGGCCAGCTTGTTGTTCTTCATGTTGTCAATATCCTCGGCCAGGGGTGGGTCTTGGCGGCCCAGGTCCTGCTGGATCGGCCGGGTGGTTGACAGGTTGGGGCCCGACACGGGGACCCCGGAGCCCTGGTTCTCTCTGTGGCAGGCAGGCCAATGAAAAAGAACCCATAAGTGAGTTAGAACATAGCGGGAATGTCTCCAGATCCTGCCTAAGATTCCACCATTCGAGGTCCAAGTTGGCGGTCGAGGGGCCGTGTCCTGAAACTCTCCGGTGCCTGGTCTGTTCTTGTTAGGGGTCAAGACCCCGTGGGAGTGTAAGTGCCCACCCTCCCAGGTTTCAGTGTGGTGCTTCTCCTGCCAGGGGGGCTGCTTCCTAAGAGATGAGGCTACTCCTTCATGGAGAAATCAGAAGGGAAAAGAACTTTCTGCCAGAGCCTGCATGTCTCCAATCCAAACCTTCCTGACCCTGCCTGTGTGTCTCCCATTAGCTCTGAGGCAGGACGGGGACACACAATGTTTCCAGGAGCGGCTAAAGCAGACACAGGGACACCATCTCTTTAGGGGTGGAATTGCCCCACGGATTTATCTTTTTGTTTTGTTTTTTGGCCACGCCATGTGGCTTGTGGGATCTTAGTTCCCTGACAGGGATTGAACCCCAGCCCTCGGCAGTGAAAGCGTGGAGTCCTAACCATTGGACCGCCAGGGAACTCCCTGCCTCATGGCTTTAAATGCTTGTAGTAAGTATGCCCCTTCCCAATATTCCAGTTAGGGAAAGCAGGTCCTATATGTACATTAACATAATAAAAAATAACAATAGAAATAATAGCAGCAAACATTTCAGTAACACACTTGCCTTGCAATAACTCCTTCGTCCTTAGCCCTAAGAGGGATAATTACCAGCACCGTTTTACAGGTGAGAAAACTGAAGCTCAGAGAGGTTAAGTCTCTTGCCAAGGCCACACAGCCAGTAAATGAACAAGGTAATTTCTCACAGGGATACAAGTGTGGTGGGCAAAGCATTCCAGGCAGGGGGAACAGCCAGTGCAAAGGACATGAGGTGGGGATAAGCTTGTTGACGTATGGCTGAAGCTGGTATGGCTGAAGGTGGAGAGTGGGAGAGATGAGGTGGGTAGGGGTTTGGTGTCTCAGTGACTCAAATAATTAACACCATGCAGATGGACATGAGGAGAAAAGAGTCTGAGTGCTCAGTGCATTTGGAGAAGGAGAGGAAAAAGTTAAAGGTCCTTGCTTAGCTTTTCCGACCTCAATGCCCACTGAGACATCAGCTCCGCAAGGCAAGGGGTTTATTTTTGTCTGTCTTGTTCACAGCTGTGATTTCAGTGCCCAGAACAGGGCCTGGCACATGGCAAATGCCTGGTCACTTCTTTTTTTTTTTTTTTTTGCGGTACACGGGCCTCTCACTGCTGCGGCCTCTCCCTTTGCGGAGCACACGCTCCGGACGTGCAGGCCCGGTGGCCATGGCCCATGGGCCCAGCCGCTCTGCGGCACGTGGGATCCTCCCGGACCGGGGCATGAACCCGCGTCCCCTGCATCGGCAGGCAGACTCTCAACCACTGTGCCACCAGGGAAGCCCACCTGGTCATTTCTTGTCAAATGATAAATGAGTGTCCCCATTTTCCAGATAAGGACACTGAGGCCCAGGAGAAGTCCCACAGGCCTGGACTTGCCATCAACCCCTGCCTTCTCCCATCTGCACACTCACTGCCAGCTTGTCAGAGACCCCCAGGAGCCCTGGCTCTGGTGAGGGTGGCTACAGGCCCTGCTCACTCTGTCTTTGGCTGGTCCCAGCTCTGCCTGCCTGTGCATGGATCTGTGTGGACCTGACTCCCAGTTTGTTCTGTTTGCCTTCAGACACCCCTTCTGGGCCCTTGATCCTCAGATAAGAGGCTCCATTCTTCCCCCATCCCGGGGCACTGGCCCTGGCAAAGTCTGTTTCCCGGAAACACCAGGACATCTGTAGTTTATAATCTCAACGACTCCTCTCTCCAGAGGGCTCTGCAGTCCAAGACTTAACCCTCTGGCTCTTCTCAAATGTACCCCCCAATTCTGTATCCCATGCCCTCCACACCTCCTCATAAGAGCTCACACATATTGAGTACTTGCTGTGTGCCAGCCTGGACATGTCAGCTCACCTAATCCTTAGAATAACCACAGGGAGCGGGTAGTACTGTTATTCCCTTTTTACAGATGAGGAAACCAAGGCCCAGAAACACGAAGGGCCTTGCCCAAGGCCACACACTCAGTTGCTGGCAGAGGCAGCTTGGACCCAGACCACCTGGCTCCAGCACCCATACTAACCCCCACCTGACACTGCAGCTCTCTTACTAAGCGGTTTGAGATCTCCTAGGAGACTCAGCCCACAGCTGCTGGGTGCAGGGAATCCTTGGCACTCATTGTAACCTCCAGTAGTGTGAGCCAGCCTCTCTTCTATTTTGACTCATTACCTTCTGGGACACTCTTATGAGGCCTGAATTGTTACTGCTCCCATTACATAAATGAGGAAACTGAGGCCCGGAGAGGGTGAGTTAGGCATACTAGAAAATGGTTTTGTGGGACTTTCCTGGTGGTGCACTGGATAAGACTCTGCACTCCCAATGCAGGAGGCCTGGGTTCAATCCCTGGTCAGGGAACTAGATCCCACATGCATGCTGCAACTAAGAGTTTGCATGCCATAAATAAGGAAACTGCAAGCCACAACTAAGGAGCCCACCTGCCGCAACTAAGGAGCCCATGTGCCACAACTAAGGAGCCTCCCTGCTGCAACCAAATATATAAATAAAAATTAAAAAAAGAAAATGGCTT